>NC_091821.1:438227897-439427897 GCF_038994185.2 Dermacentor albipictus
ATATTTGCAAAACATAACAAAATGAACTCTAAAATATGTGAATACAGGCAGAACCCTTATTACATGTTCTTTTGAGTCGAGTCATAGGACAGTCTTTAATGCAACAAGGCCGGGCACAAAATGTGGAACGTTGCCTGGTGTACTTTTGCGGCAAGGAACATTGTACAAGATTAAGAAGCTTTAGAAAATGTATAGTACTATGAACCACTTTTTAAATGAACAAAATGTTGTCTGTGCGATAGTCTGAGAGCAAAAAAAAGTATTTTGGCAGTCAGTGCAGTAGCGAACACTGTCGACAGCTTTAAATAGCTTGAAGTCATCTGCCTACAAGAGTGTTGAATCGCGGACTAAATGTCAGTTACATTTAGTAAGAAAAGAACAGTGCCAAGAACGGATACTTGAGGAAATCAATCAATCAATCAATCAATCAATCAATCAATCAATCAATCAATCAATCAATCAATCAATCAATCAATCAATCAATCAATCAATCAAAGGTGTTTATTAATGTACCCAGGAACAACCTCGAGGGTCTTGGTGCTGGCGCATTCGGCAAAACAATGCACAGGGAGAACAATGCAAGTTCACACACATATACGCACATACACAGGCGCGCATGCATAAAAAAAGAATAATAATTTTAAGAGAGCATAAAATGTGTACACGAGGAGAATACAAAGCAAAATGAAGGAACAGAAGAAAGAATTACAGATTGACGGAACACACAACATATATGAGAGTTTTTGTTCAGTCATAGAAATACCTCTGCAACTACTTTCAGGAAAATATTAAAATTAGGCATGAAGATATCCAGGCACTCTGAATGGGCGCTATATGTCGCCTGCACTCAAGACAGAGGGTCATAAAGATCTGAAGGCTCAAAGGCGCGCTGTTTCCTTGTGCCTTTCTGCGGATTGTAAAAGCGCCCATTAGAAAGCAAGTGCGAGCAGCAGGTTTTTCCGTGTACTAATTCGTGAAGAAAAAGAACATGCGATTTATTGCGTCTACAGGTGAGGGCGGGTAACGTCAGCGTCTGTGTTAGCTCTATGGAGATGGAAGACTTTTGACAGAATGGATGTTTAAATATAGATGTGAACCTTTTTTTGCACACTTTCGAGAAGTTCACAATTTGACCTACAAGTGCCGCCCCAAACGACGGAGGCGTACTCAAGAATTGGAAGGCATACGCTCTTACATAAAGTTACACACGGCCAGGTTGTTTAAATTCTCTAGTCACCCGACATACTGTGCCGAGCGTTAGAAGTGTACGCTGCCTCGTCTGTTGAGCGTGGGGCGAGAAACTTAGAGTGATATTCTAAGGTCCTTTGTTCCATGAGCTCTTGGCAGAAGAACATCTTTGACGCTGTAAATGAAGTCGCGCTGGTCTTCCGCGTGAAGCTACAACGTTCGTTTTTGATGCATTCATGACCAGCTTGTTTCCAGCGCACCATGACACAAAATTCGCAATGTCCTTCTGAAGAGCGGCGCAATCATTACCATATTTTACCGCTTGGAAAAGTACCGCGTCATCAGCATGTACCAAAATTGAAGAAACTTGAATGAATTCCAAAACGTCGTTAATACACAGCGAGAAAAGAAGAGGGCCCAGGACAGACACCTGAGGAACTCCACTTGTAACCACATAAAGTTCTGACGACTGACCATTTACGCTAACGTAACGGTACCGGTCACGTAGGTAGATTCTTATCAGCGCTGTGACAGAGTGGTGCAGATCAAGTTGTGACAGCTTTTTAACTAGTAGTAGTAGTAGTAGTAGTAGTAGTAGTAGTAGTAGTAGTAGTAGTAGTAGTAGTAGTAGTAGTAGTAGTAGTAGTAGCAGCAGTAGTAGTAGTAGCAGTAGACATTTTATGGCAATTAATGCGGTGTTCCAGCGAAGAAGAGGACTGGAGAAACAAGAAGGACAGAAGGAAGAGAAATAAGTGGCCAAGGTAGACCTTTGTAAATTAATGAGTGTATTCTAACCCGCACCTTATAATTGATGGTGCGACAAACTACTTTATTCGCTGTTCTGCAGGCCTATAAACATGCAACACTACCGTCGAACCCCTAAATTATGCATGCATTAAAGTTGAATGCCAAGCCGGCATGCCCACCCTAGTCAATTCCATTTCCGCTCGTTTATTCTGTTGTGGCAGTGACGAAATTTTTCATCATGGACCAGCACTAACTTGTGATATTCTAAACCGCGTTTCATGTCAGTTGTCAAATTTGAATTCATGAACAAGTGAACCAGCCTCTTGGAGTTTTGGAGCTTTTGCTTGCTTGCACAAGGTTCCGAAAGAGTTAATCCATGTCCTTTCATTTTCTTTATTCTTTTACCCCTTTATTGTAAATTTCCTCTCTCCTAGATTAACTATATTTATTTTATTACCTCCATAGCACGTTATTACTACTACTACTACTACTACTACTACTACTACTACTACTACTACTACTACTACTACTACTAGTAGTAGTAGTAGTACTCCAACTACTGACTACAGCTGCAGGTTTTTTGTTTAAATTCCTTTATTCATAATCCTCACAGGCTGGGTTGGAGATGGGGGAAGGTGGTCACGCCGTTTGACATGATAATTCCTCTGATTCTACATAGTATTTGGTTGTCAAGAATGGCCGATCGTCATGCATAAGTGCACGTGAAGCCAATAAGCAATCACTTTCGCGAAACTGTAAGTGGAATGATACAAGTGTATAAACTGTAAAAACCGGAACCAGACTGGCTTTCTAGGTTATAAGGGCTAATGTACATGTAGGAGTTTCGATTGTTGCTCAACTCAGCGTTGCTGGGTTTGGTATGTTTTTTAATGTGTTACTTTATGAATTCAGTAAAGAGAATAAAGAAAAAATAAAGTAAACCGAAAGTAAAGCTAAGGCATTAGTCCCGGGTTCAATCCCCAATGGGACGAGCTTTTTTTTTTTTTCAGCTGTCAACCTTTTCTTTTTTGTGAGTAGCCCCTTGCTATCATCGGGTAGCTGATATATATATATATATATATATATATATATATATTTTTCAATGAGCTGCTTCTTGAAGCCGGCTCCTACAAAATCCGGGCAGGGATACGGCTCCAACGTCAACTACTCCAACACTGAAGCTATGCCGCATATAAGCTCTCACGCACAGTGATTTCAAAGCGAAACAGAGAAAATTAACTGGCTTGTCGAAGGTTGACACCAGAGGACAGAGTTTATTGATGAAATAAAATACGCCGGTCAAAGCTCATTACATGTCGCAATATTAGTTCGGTTATGTAAGGGCAATGAGCCGAAGACGAAACTGGCGATATCCTACTTGTAAGCTAAGTGAAATGCACGAAACAGCAAAGTATAAAGGGAATACAAAAGTAACAAAAACAATAATTTCATCAGCAGCGTTACAATCATCAATAATATTGTATAATAATTATTATATATACAATAATACATAATAATAATTGCAGGCTAAACCTTACAAAAACATTCTTGACGTTATCGCGCCTGCAATATAGTGTTTAAAAGCATGCCTATTAGTTTATTGCTTCTTTTAGTCAAAATTAGAAAAGCTAGACCCGAGCTGAGCCGCAAAATGTGGGGAACGCGAGGCTGTGTGCCCGTCTCTGCTTGGTTTAACCGAAGCGTTATGGAGCTAAACCTAGGCTCCCTTCTTTGAAAACGGTTTTGAAAGATGCTGAAATATGAAAATAGTTTTGTTTGTGGCTATTCTTAGCGCCAATTGACTACACATGCTGTCAAATTCGGCGCCAGTCCGCCGCTAACAGCTGACCCGCCATGCCTCGGAACGAAACCGTCAGCCGAAGCGGCAGCGAC
Source organism: Dermacentor albipictus (assembly GCF_038994185.2). Lineage (NCBI taxonomy): Eukaryota > Metazoa > Arthropoda > Arachnida > Ixodida > Ixodidae > Dermacentor > Dermacentor albipictus. Next base: position 438,231,726 of record NC_091821.1, read on the forward strand.
ATCGGCAGCCCATAAACAAAACATGGGTCAGAACGAGCGCTAAATGCGCATGAAAAGTCGGTTTTTAATGTATTGCGGGCGCGAGGGAGACCTCCAAAGCAAGCCCGCATTGTGAATCATGAACGCTTTGAACCTCTACCTAGAAACGTGCCGAAAAGTGTTCGGATCGGACCTCGAAGACCACAGTGCCTGGGCTGACATATATCGCCTGCTGTCTCTGCTTAGGCAGGCACTTGCGTGCAGTGTGTGTTCCAATCTCCTGGTCGTCCCGATGTCTTCGTCTTCGTCCAAGTGTCGGCACGCGGTGTGCAAGGGGTGCATAGGTCAGACAATGCGGCTAAGCGCACCCTGCGTCGACTGCAACAACAACACGTCCGGTTTCACCGAGAATCTGCAGCTTCGCATTGTGCTACAGTGCTACAAAAAGATCTGCCGCTACCTGAGTGCGCCCAGCTTTCAGAGGAAGTGGGGTAGTCTGAATGGTGGTACAAATATTACTTTCAGGGACCTTGTCGTCGAAGGGTCGCACCTGGCCGATAACTATCGGCACGCAGATCCAGCTTCGACTAGCTTACCGTCGACGTCGTCCGCAGTGCCTTCCTTGGCAGCTTCGTCATCATTTTCTCCATCGTTATCCTCATCGTGTGCAGCAGCAGCATCCACAACCGTACCTACTCAACCATCGCGTGTTGTGAATCGGACTTCAGCCGTAGCCGCGGCCGCGGTGACGAAAAGTGTGAATGGTGACAGGACGCGTCGCGCTGTGCTGCTCAATGGAGATGCATTGGCACTAGCGCACGACCGTGCCATTTCTGCGCCGTACAAGCTCATAAAGGTGCCCGCAGGTAGGTACTGTGGTTTGAAAAACAGCACGTTTATTCTCTTTGGTTGCCTGAAAATGCTTGATTGGAGGGGGCTGTGCCGTTGGTGCCCCTGTGTACTTTCGGGGCGCATACCGCGGTTTCGCTATTGTCACCGCGCACTCTTTTGCTGGCAGGATGCTTGCTAATATTTCGAGGACGGCTTCGCACGTACATTAAGGGACAGTGCAGCCGTCAAACTGAACTGTTGCCGAGCCGTTAATTTGTGACAATGCGTTCAGAGACTCGTATATGTGTAACGGTTTTCCCCATTCTGACTGACATACCAAACACTGCCACGATCCCGCATTCTTTCGCGAGTGCTTGGTGAAAACTCTGCGTACAAACGAGAATCTGTGATTCGCCGAACGGTTTGTGCCGCCTTTGGACGCGCTCGCTATTTGGTGAAATTGAGGGACAAATAGTTTGAATAGTACAGCTACCCCTGTTTCCAGGGCTGGCTGGTTTGAGCGCCGAAGCTTTCACGACCTTTCACGCGGCGGCGCGCGTTAACGCCCCTCACTCGTACGTTTGGTGGAGTTGACACCAGATGGCGACACCGTCTCTTGCGGCGGCCAGTTTGAACTTTGTTAATCTGTGTAGCGGCGTCGAGGTGAAATTAGGGGCCTATATTTATACCGCCCATCGGATCTTTAGGTGTGAAGCATCCAACAAATGGTTGCGATAATAAAGATGTGCGAATGTTTAAACCGGCCAAGGCCAAGGCTTCACTGCTGTTTCCTCTTTGCTTTATCACTGCATATGTAAAAACGATGTTATCTTTCCGTCCAAAGCTAGAAATTACGATCACTTACAAAAAAAAAAAAAAAAGAGTTCGAACTGGATGCATGCAGGGATACTTTGTAGCTTCAGTCAACGTATCGTTCTGTTTCGGAGTACGAGCTGGCGGTTTGGTTTGCCGACCCACCACGACGATCAACTGCCTTCTTGTACCATAGAGCTCCAGCTATGTTCGGTTTCCTCTCTCTCTCTCTCTCTCTCTCTCTCTCTCTCGCTCTCTCTCTGAGAGAGAGAGATTTGATGAGTTGGATTTATTACTTAGACAGCGATTATACTGGCCGCTGTCCACACCTTAGGCGATAGCACTGAAGTAAGTTTACGAACGCAACACATGCTCACGTGCCCGCCCAATGTTTACGGGCAAAGCTCGCGCATGTAGAATATTGTCGCGTTATTTTTATGCGCATCGAAGCGGTGATCGTTCAACATGAGTACCTTGGCTATACGTACAGTGAACCCACTGATACGGCGATCGGCAGGAAGCAGCATATGCCCGTAGACACAACCGCTGTGTTTTCTACGCCTGTGCGGATTCCGTTTCTGTGTGCTCTTGTGTTGCGGAGAACTGTGCCAAATGCAAACAGCGCTGAGCGCGAGGTCGACGAGCGAGCGAGGCGTGTGTGCCGCAGCGTTTCAGGCGTACAAACTTTAAGTAGCTGTCGTGAATTTGAACGTTTTGTTGTCTCTTGAAAGTGAGATAAAACCAAAAGTGCACGCGTTCGCAGTTGGGACGCGATTTCTGTGTGCTCCGTGTAACGAACATCTCTGATTGTGTTGCGTTCGAAGTGCTACGGCTACAACGTATGCGACTGAACTCGCTTGTGTCGATGTTCTCTGTCTTCCTTCTGCCTGATTGTGTAGCGGCATGCCCGTAACGCCGTGCTAGTAAACGACGCACGTGATCGTTGCTGTCCTAGCGATTGCGTTTGCAAAATTATTTCCAAAAGGTCGCGTGTGGTTTGCCTGAAACGTTACCACTCGTCCTGCGAATAACTCTTAGTTTGCCTCCTCCTGTACCTTCCGGTGCGGTCCTTCCGCAGCCAAACTGGCTGCTCCGTGAGGCAAGGAAATTACTTCTACTGCGTTTAACCCTTTACTGCACAATTTTTTCTTTTGCCATAAGATTATTCATGTCGTTGCAGGGAACCATACCAATAGTTGTAATAATAAAAAAAAATATGTTCAGTGGACTTTTACAGTTTGTATTGGCAGAAAAAGGGTACGTTGCATATTTGCAACAACGTGCACATAAAGAAAATGTTGAGGAAAGCCCGGGTTATTGTGTTTCAAACTGTCACATTTATTTACATGACAATCAGCAAGGGGGGAACACATGGTACAATAGAAAGCTATTTCACTTGCTTGCTTGAAAAGGTTGGTTCTATACCTTGAGCAGTAATCAGTAAGTAATGAGAAATGGTGGACTCATTTTGTAGTGTGGTACACAAAAAAGCAATTGCTCTTGTTTGTGGAACAGAGATGCACTCCACATTTAACGCAGTAGCTCATGCAGATTCCTGTGCAGCCAGGAAGCTTGCAGCGCTGCCGCTTCTTGCTGCAAAGAACCCAGTGACCAACCTCAGGAAAGCAATGAAAATAATGAGCACTGAGGCAGATATTCTTGTTGAGAAATAATACATGATCTAGCCTGACATCCTGAGTTGGAGTTGATGGTCCCTTTTTTTTCTTCTCCTCAGAGGCTTGTTCTACTGACTCATTGCTAGGCCTTCCTCGCTTTTCAGCGCCGTCTTCCCAGCCTTGCAGAGTGATGCAGCCAGGTCCATCCTGAACTCAGCCAACGGAAGTAGCCTTTCAGTGTACTGATCGCGTTTTTTCATGACGTTCCTCTTGTAAAGGAACCAAGCATTTACAGCTGTCAAGTCAAGAATGTGCAGAAAACCAGGAAAATAATATTTTTTCGACCTCTAGTAGGGACAGTAAATGGAGATGAGGGAGTTCAAAAGGCCGACGCCTCCCATTTGCTTATTGTAGATGGTGATCACTGCAGGGCATAGTATCTCACTCTGCTCTTTTTTTTTACGATTATACCTTGATCCACTTGTAGCAGGCTTTGTTCCAACAAATGAAGAGATCAAAGTCACTGCTCGGGTATCTTGCTACCTTGTGCATGACAGCTCAATTCCATCCACAACCGCAACCCTCTCTTCAAAATATCCTCTTCCTTTTTTTCATTTCTTGCTCGCTGGGCTGTCCAGCAGGCCCGGCCTACCTAGCAGGCCAGGCCACTAGCACAGACATAAGGGTGAAGCCGTAACGATGCGAGACAGCAGAGCGCGCGCGCGCTCACCCCGATAAAAAAAATTCGGGCATTCCACCAGGCAACACATTTCACACACGATAAATCCAAACAGACTTACACTCGGGGTCGTCGCCACTCCCGGAAAGTTCGCTGTCTTGGCTATCTGACGGAATTGCTCGGCAATAATAACGTTTAGGATCCATTTCTAGTTCCAGAACAAAAATCAAACCCAGTGAGCACGTTGTTGCAAATACGCAACGTAGTAACTTTCCGTCGCGAGAAATAAACTATTGCGAGAAAATAATGTTTTTTGCCATCTAAACGATTAGGAGGATGTATTGCACAGCTTAACATTTTTTTCCACAGGTTATTTCCTTCAGAAAGGCGTTTATAACTGGCAAAACTTACCTGTATAGCTACGTGCTGGCGCGAGCAGCGTCCACCATATTTGTTTGGCAATAGTTGCGCAGAATGAACACAGAGAGCAGAAAATAAAGACGCTTTTTTCAAACTATTGTTGCAGAAATGCAACATCGTGTACAGGAAGAACCAAATGAACTTAGATTTTGTTTTTATGTCCGTTTATCGGTATGTTGCATATATGCAACAAGGTGCAGTAAAGGGTTAAGTAGTGGCCCTAGGTTAAAAATGTCGGGCGAATTAAGAGATTCATCTTCAAACCCTTTTCACACTTGGGGCAATCTTTCGGCTGCTTCAAACAGCTGCATACAATATCTCCGAACAGACGCGGCCAGCCTGTATACGCTTCGTGCTCGTTGGAGGCGCAAACTTGACGAACACTGCGCAGTTTTCTTGTCTCCTCCGCGCAGCTATTACCGGCTGTTAAGATCTTGAACATCGAAAAGTTTTACGAGGCTGTAATGAACGCGTGGATCACAGGGAGGCGGCCGACCGCAGCAGCTGGCAAATACCCTGCTGCGCCGTGCCTTGTCGTCTGCTACGTGAAAACTACGATCGGGCACTGCGCCGCGGTGCGGCAGAAAGGACGAAGTCACAGAAAGTACGTGTACAATTCACGCAATATACTTGCTCACAGTTGGGAAAACATTTCATAGACTTCGGAGGTTATTGCTGGAGTCGTTTGTTCAAGGTTAAAGCGCGCAAGAATGCGCGTGCGTCGTCCTAAATAGCGCATTCTGTGCAGGCCCGTTTAGACAGCGCAGGCTTTTGCGTCGTTCACAGTCCTGCTAATTGCGTCCTTTTAATTTTGTTAATGAGATTTTGGTGGCATTGTATGCAACATTACATGTAGGGAAGTCCTCCACTGGCACTTGAACGAATAGAAGAGACGTTTTGTGCACCAGCTCGCGAATTCGATCTCGAACTTCCGATTTCCATGAAGTGGGTGGGGAAAAAAAAATGAAGGCTAGTTGGACTGTATTGGTGAATTACGCTTTCGCAACTTAGCAAAGCGCCACTTAGCGAGAGGTGGCTCGCGTATAACCCGTTCGAGCACATGTTAAGGAATTTTCACAAAGGCTGTAATTCAGGCTGTAAGTCACAGCGGCGCTGCTCCCTTGAGTTTTCGATCAGCCGCCCCCCTTCCACTCTACGTAGCGTTGCTGAGTGACGCCACTCGGGCGAGCGATCTGATTGCCCCCCCACGTAACGTCATCGGGGATGCTAGAAACGTGTCGCTTCATTGAGCTTATTTGTTTTATAGCAAACGCACGCATAGTGATTTGCATACCCGTAAAATTAAGCACGCAGATACAATAAATGTAAACGTCTCTTTAGGTCATTGGCCCGCTTGCGCCTGACAATGCGAGTCGTCTGCTACAGCTGTGGCAACGGCATGAGACGCGGATGGGGTTTTCATTGAAAACAGGTGCAGCGACATTTTTGGCAGCAGAAACGTCAATAGTCCCAGCGCTATATTACGCTTGTCTCGTACTACACAGCTGTGCACAGGGAGTAGTACACTGTAGCGACTGCACGCTGCAGGATATCGTGAGCGCTGCATGTCCTTGATTCAACACAGCGATCGCCACCCGCAGTATTGAAAAGGAAGGCGCTTTTAGCGCTAACCGCAGGTTTCGCATTTGCCAAACAGCCTAGATTGGTGTGTAATTTGCCTAGAATGGTAGCGCAGAGATATCCCAGCAAGCCGAGATCCGCGTTGCCACGGCAATTGAACGTGCCTTACAACGTGTCAAAACACCTGCCAGAAAGCCGCCATTTGACTTTGACATACATAGTTGAAACTAGATTTAACGAAGTGATGACCGCGCCCAAACTATTTCGTTAAATCGGGATGTTCGTAAAATCGAAAAAAGAATTTTCGTTTTTTTTTTTCAAAATCTGAAATTGTAACGTAAGGACACGCAAAAGCTACTGCGGCATTCTTTTTGCCACTAATCCAGCCATCTGTCGCATAAACCACGCAATAACGAAAGCAACCACCGCCACCCATACCGAGGCGTTGGTGAGTCCGCTGTTGCGCGCATTGGTGCGGCGTGCAGCTTCGTCGAAGTAAAGTTAGAGCTGCGGCCATGGCGCCTAGATGGTTTAACGCGATAGCTTTAGAGTGCAGGCTCGACGAAAAATCCGTCTTTGTCAAAATTACAAAGAAATCACCGTTTTCTTTCCTCATTTCTCTCAGTAAAAACTTCCCTAAATCGAATTGGGACAAGTTAGTTTTGTTGATTCGGGTTGACGGCAACATTGAACCTTGTGGGTAACTGCCGGGGAATGGAAGTGTTTTCTCTTCGTTAGATCGGGAACTTCGTAAAATCGGGTTTCGTTAGATCGACTTTTAACTGTACAGTGTGACCAAACTATCATGTACCCAAGATTTAAAAATATGCAAATGCCACGTAGCTATACAGAACCAAGGTAATGTTTGCCGTCGCTTGGAGATACTCAAAATGCTTTTCCACTTCGGCTAAATACATGATTAGTGTTAATTTAATAAATCGTTTTGTCAAATATTATAATTGGATAAGAAAGTGTCAATGAGAAAATTGCAGAGCAACATGAACAACTCCCGATACAGCTTTCTGTTGCACAATGCGTGCTAAACAAAGGTTTTTTTCCGAGCGTGAAAGAAGCCCGCGAATGCACGAAAAGTGCCTCGAGCGGCCAGTCGTGCAGCAATTGTTACGAGGGTCCAGAAATTTTTATTCGTCAGTTTTACGGCACCTCGCACCCAACGTGCCTTCCATTTCCTCTAAACTCGAAGAATGGTAGTTTTTTCAGGGCACCGTGAAACATGCCTGTTACGTTACCAAGTGCTTCTATAGTTATACTAAACAATTTAGCTGTTCTTTTTTTTAGAAAAAGCGAGAGGCTGGTGGCGTGGCCGCTCCGAGGTGCCCTCCCCAGTTTGCTGTGACGCCTTCGAAAGACTGCGTTCCATTCCAAGGAAACCAGAGGCTCAACCTAGAAATTTCCGGGACATCTTTTTTTTCCCGCGCCAAAATAGCTTGTATACAAAGAAAAAGAACTGAAATTCGTGGCTTCACGCTGTGACGTTAGGGCGCGACTAAGTTCGAGATCGAAGCTCGGAGTTCATTTTAATGCGAATAGCATTCCTTGCGAACTTCACCATGTTTGTCGAACGTTTGTCCGTCCGTATCCAATCTCTTTCGTTTCAACTTGGGTCACTGGGTGGTCCGTGGTCTAATGCGGTAAACCTTCGGGCTGCTGTGCTGAGAACGTGGACGGCTGGGCATGTGCCGTTGCGCATATGTGCTGCTTTTTGTAGGACAAGAAAAAATCGTTTAAAAGTTACCCGGTGCTGGGCGAAACCGAACCCGCTTCACATACTGTATTCAGACAATGTAGCTCGAATACATGTTTAGGAGATACGCGCCACGCGCTTACTGCGCGGTGGCGCCGCTAGGTGCCGCAGCGTGTCCAGAGAGAAGCGCGAGAGAGGAGCTCGGCTGCAGGACGCGCCTCGTAAGTGACGCTCTTATTGCGGTAGTGTAATATGCGGTGTGTCGCTGCAGTGGTTCAATACTAATCGCATTGACGTCGACAGTCAACCTGAGGTGGTTCCTGCCGGTATTTTTTAATGCGAAAGCTTTGTGTGTCCCATGATCGCAGAAAAGCCGGCGTCGTCCGCGGCGGGTGCACGGTACCAAAAATCAGTGCGACGTCATCAGCGTCCTGTGTGACGTGAGTAGTAATACGGAATATGGTAAATGGTATAACAACGTTTAATAGTAATTACGGGTAATCAAAGTTACAACAAGTTGGAGTAAGGTGGCTTAAGGCGGACTAAAATGAATTAAAGTGGATTGAGGAGGATTAAAGGGGATTAAGATAGATTAAGGTTGGTACAAATTAGAGTGAGTGAGTAACAATTTTATATTAATGGAAGGGGTGAGCGGTATGGGAGGCTAAGCTACGTAGGCTGCCAGGATCACCGGCCGTCCGGCGCATGACGTCGGTCCAGCGTGCGCGCCCATTGGTGGATGCCCGTGTGCATCCGCCTCGGGGGAGTAAACGCCCCCTTTTTTCTAAAGTTGTATCCGACTATACTTAAGAGGGAAAAAAACGATATCACGAAAAAAAAAACAAATTATGGTAACCCAAAGAGAGTCTCATTATTGTTCGAAGCGAGATCAGGATACCTTAGAACACGCACTTATAAAGCCAGATACAACAAAGAAGAAGCATGTGCTTGCTACGGTTAAGCTAGAGAAATGAGGGAGCACGTTTTGTTAGAATGGGAAAATATGTACTCAGCGCTTGTTTTAGGCACCTCTGGTCTCGTTAAAGCCCTTGGTTTCATCGAGCATGGGCAAAGTAAACATGTCCGCAATAGAGATTAGCAAGAGGCGACTGGAAGATTGGTGGAGGAAAATAGGCAAACGACAAACAACGGAGGCGTAAAGAACAAAGTTCCCAATACGCGTTCAGAAAGCGTGGTGATGGGAATTCTTCGCGTTTTTTTATTTTCTTTTTTTTAACATATGTAGGACATTGGGCAATATGATGACAAGAACTCAGTGGCGCAACCCAGAGGGGACGCTCCAGAGGGGACGCTCATAGCATTCCTCTATCCATTTCAGGAGATTTCTCTCGTTAGGCTTGGACGCGTTCGAAACGAGAAGCGATCGCGCAAACTCAAGGTTATCTGTAATACAATGTCGTCGAAGCGGCCTGAGACTAAGGGAAAGCCGTTTGCACAGTCATTTGCTACGAACGAAGTGAATTCTACAAAAACAACGCCAAGTGCAGTTCGAGGCGGGCAGCCGGTACCGCCGCCATGTTTTATACAAACTACGCAAACCACTCAATGAGGGTAACGTTCATTCTGAGAAAAAGCGCATTTCGATCCTGCCATTCCGCTAAGCCTGCTATTGCGCTACACACCCAAAACTAAAGCTGTCTAATGTTTACGCACTTTAAGAAATAGCGTTGTCCAACATTTCGACACCCATTGCTCCCGCTTCAGCGTGAATGCTCGTCATGGCTACGCTCTCGTTGATCGTCAGTAACTATCGAAATGAGCTTTCGCTTCCTCTAAATTCACCTGAAACAGTAGTTACGAGTGCATAGCGCGGCCAATTTCTGAGATTGTTTGTCTATTCCGGCGTTCGTGTGCCTAAACGAGGTGCGTCCGCATGGCAGCAACAGTATGGTTGCTAAATGTATTGCCTTGGCTTGAATGCGTTGGGCACAAGTTGCCAGACGGCGCTGTGTGTTCTATCGTCCTTCTTACGCTTGCATTCTCGCACGTTGAACCAAAAGTCTTGGAAGAGACGCGCACCGTAATGTCCCGGAAAGGTACTTGGGTTTAACGTACGTAAGGCTACAAAGGCTATTCTAAAACTTTTTAATCGTGTTCAGCGAACTTGGCTGCAGTAGCATTCATGTCTGCAGACAGAGGGTTGCGAGGCCCCCTATCATAATCTGTTGCGTACGCTTAATTATGATAGAGAGATTTAGATTAAGGGGACGCAAGAGTTGGGGCGCGGTACTGCGCATGCGCAGTACCGCTCCCCCAAGTGCTGGTGGGCCCCACACTTGCCTGCCCTTAACCTAAAACCCTCTAATAAGCGTCCCACGCATGCGGTTCGTAGCGCACGTAGAACTTTCACGTCTGCGTGCGTAAAGCGCCGCGTTTACAGCTATCGGACAGCTCTGCTTTCCTACCGCCGTTCCGCGGAGGAGCGGTGCTTGTGCATACGATCTTAACGCATCACGTATCACGCAAAGCTAGAACTTGCATCAGTCAACCAGGTGATTTGAACAATCGAGATATGTGTCTCGGTTTATGCGTTCTTTATTATAGTTGATGGTGGGAGCCTTAATTGGTCAGCGGTCGAATCAGCATGCAAGAGAAGACGTTTTGTATTGTTGGAAAAAAAAAGCAAGGAGGAGATGGAGCTGGGGTCCTCACAGGCTTAGGCCCATGCTTTAGTATGTTCTTTAGATGTTTTGAAGAATAGAAATATTGTAAGTGGAAATAGGCAATGCTAGACTGAAATAGATAGCAAAACTCGATTACCTCGAACAGGCTAAGTGGCTATTTGTCGCCGCCCTGTTTCACAAAGGATCTCATTACAAATTGATCGTTATCAGTAGCTACTATTTAAGGGCTTACTTAAGAAACTTGCGTGAATTACCAGCTTTGTAGCTTTGTCAAGATTGCTTCAACAGCAAATACTGATCTGAAACAAATTTAGAACATGTTTGGTTTCGTTGCCATTGGCCCTTAACGTATGTTGCCGCACTCGTTCTTCCACAGTACTGGAGATCACCCGATCCGGTTCGGATTCGACGTCGGCGTCGGAGTGCGGCAGCCCTTCGGCGGCGGTGCCCCCGACGCCAACCGCTGTGCTGCACTACCAGCGGCCAGCGACGACGTCGGCACGCCGGGGCTGTCGGTGTGGCGCGGCGAGCCTGAATCCGGGCAAGCTGACGTGCTGCGGCCAACGGTGCCCTTGCTACGTGGCCGGCGCTAGCTGCAAGACGTGTCGCTGCAAAGGATGCCGCAACCCGGTCGACAAGATCACCCAGCTCTGGGGCGAGGCTCTGCAAGTGGGCGGCGGTCACGATGCCGTCAAGGCGGTAATCGACGGCGGCAAGCCGTCCTCCGAGCCACGGACACATGTGGTGCACATCGTGCAGGTGGACGAGTGACGCAACGCCGGTGTGTGCGTGGGCCATCTGTGTATGATCGTGTTTCTGTTTCATCACATCCTTCATTGAATCCATCAGCATCGTGGTTCTATACCTGTGCGAGGACAGTGTGACGAAGGGCCTTCCTGGAGAAGGTGTATGTGCTGTGGTATTCATTAGTGGTGGGCCCAGTGGACTCTAGCATGGCAGCGACCTACTGGTTGAACACCGCGGGCGGTTTTCTCTGTTGGCCGCTTTGTAAGCGTCGTCAAGTCTTGCAGGTCTCGAGAGCGTTCTTTAGGACGCTGATCGACAGTCTTGGTTTCAAGCTTTGGGCTGGCAGGCATTTAAGGGCTGTCACGTGCTTGAAGGTAGTTTTGACACACTGACATAGAGGTTAAGGAATAAGGCACCATGATTGCCGGCTACAAATGTAGAAAGTGCAGTGTGACATTTCTTAAAGCCTTTGCAGGCACCCATACATGAAATTTGCTGTTGTGACACACACACAACACAGCGCACTAAAAGTAATTTAATATGTAGCAGTGCCAAGGTCCCTTCGCAGCACAAAGCCATTCCTTATAGCAGAGTCCTTCCACTTTTTTCTGGTCACGAAACTGCCGCCTCAGTTTCATATAGAGCCAGCGCCCGCCGCTAGAGGCGCAACCGTGCATGAGAGGGCATGCGAACGCCGCTACCGCTGTGGTTGTGTGCTGGGCAGCCTCGGTATTCTAGCTTTCTCAACTTCCTCAACCGTCGCTTTAGTTCCACGTAACTATTTTTAACATTGAATATGGTCAAATTACTGCCTGAGCGCGTCTTCTGCCATGATATGAGCGCCCGGGACAAAAAAAAAAAAAAAGCCGCACATAGCATACAGCTTGCGGCGGTCTCAGACAAAAAATAATAATAATAATCTGGGATTTTAAGAGCCAGAACCGCGATACGATCATGAGGCATGCCGTAGTGGGGGACTCAGGATTAATTTTGACCACCTGGGATCCTTTAAGATGCACCTAAATTTAAATAAACGTAAATAAATATTTGAATGAGATTTAGGTAGGATTAATGCAAGACAAACTTCGCTACTAAATGTCTTTAAATGCACCTAAAGGTCTGCAAAGCGATGCCATTTCAGTATGACATTTAGGTAGGATTAATGCAAGACAAACTTCGCCAATAAATATCTTTAAAACGCACCTAAACTGAAAAAAAAAACTGTTGCATTTCGCCCCCGTCGAAATGCGTCCGCTGTACACGGCCGGGTGGTCTCGGTCCAGATCTCTACATCATCGCCGTTCGCCTCAACACTTCAGTGGGCTCCGTTTTTTTTAATGTTTGCCTGAAATTAAACACCGCGCATTCGCAACAAAGCGCCACTGGTCCCACTTATCACCAGATGCCAACATATGGGCTGTCACCACCGCTTACCAGTAAGTAAGCGCCAACTCACCGTTGCGCATAGCGCCAGATTGTTCGCGGAGCACAGCTGTAAACTTTTTGTTAAACTGTCGCGGAGGACTCTCACTGTGGGCAGTATCTTACAAGGAGATCAAAAGAATCAAATTGTTATTGCAAAGGGCTGCTACCGGAGAATACTTAATGACAAAGAAAAGGAAACTGAGCTGCTCCGTGCGCTTAAGATTTCTCTGCAAAGCGATGCCATTTCTGAATGAGATTTAGGCGGGATTAATGCAAGACAAACTTCGCTACTAAATGTCTTCGGTGCGGTTTTTAGCAACGGATTAAGGCGAACGTGAAGTGTTAGGACCTGCGCAGTTGAAACTAGCTGTACTGTTATTAGGCGATTGCCTTAGCAAGCAGTCGTTTAGAAATGTCAGTAAGCCCAGCACTTATTCACGCTGCTCGTGGTTTCGACGCACAAACGACGAGACTAGGTATTTTGGTTCTTAATTCGCAACTATTTACAATATGTTAAAAACTTTATAATTCGATTAAGAAAAGAAATAGAACGTGTTGGTGCAAAAACAATATGCAAACACGATCATTTATTTATCATGTAAAATAAGCGGAGCGACATACAGACAGCACAGAGGCGTCCGGTCACGAATGGTCCACCATTCACGATGCAAGTTTGTTAAAAGCATGACACTGACATAATAAGCGCAAAGAAATAACATAAAACGTGAGAGATATGCATTGGGGGGCAGGAAACAAACACCAGCAAACGAATGGCAATAAATACAGAATGCATAATCGATTGTTACTATAAACAAGAAAATGCAAAGCATAAGCATTTCATAACACATGGCAAAACAACTCTCAAACGAACGCAAGTAGCCACATCACAAATACAGCAATTTTTTTTAATGGCTTGTTAGAGATACCACCATTCCACTGTTACTTGCAACACGTGTTCGGCTTCGTTGTCCCATCCCGCCACTTCAACTAAACAGCCCTGCACTCGAAAAATAGCGCAGCACATGCACACAACACACCCGATCACTCAGCTCGCCTCGCACTGCGCACGCGTTTCGGTACGCGAACGATGCCCTCTGTGGCACAGTGGCACCGCGTCGCGGCACCTTTGGGCAGCATATGAACCTCTCCCATAGCGTGACGGCGGAGTTTCGTGACCAGAAAAAACATGGAAGGACTCTGCTTATAGTTATAGGTTTCCCGAAGGCCTTGCTATATCTTTTGATTTTCTGTGCAGATATATTTTCTAAATCACTCACAGTTTATGACAATTTCAGACTCGTAACACTAATATGCAGGCAGTAACTACAACCACATTTTGTTACACACAGTAACTATTTTCACATTTTAATTAAAGACTTTGTAATTAAAAATTGAAAGGAAATGGAAGGAATGCCTGGTAGCTAAAGCTTGCATTTTTTGTAGAATAATGTGCAGCATGGTAGTCAGTATTTGTGGTGCCTCATCTTTCACACTTATGTCATGTGCCTTGCATTATGGTTTCACTAAGCCTGGTACTCCTGACGGCCTCCTTGTGCTGACTCTGGATTAAGCTCAGGTTTCATAACTATGCTTGTTGCAGTAAGCTGCTAGTCTGCAGTCAAATTACAGCCCAGATGCCTGCTTATCAAAGCAATAATTCCATTTTTCAGGCCACTTCGCAAAACGGAATATTTTGTGCCAAAGTGAGTGTAAAGTTGGGAGACTGCTCTTGGTTTGTATACTCTAGGCTGTTAATAAGCGTGTGTCAGTATTCTGTGTTGCAAAGTTTTGTAAAGGCCCAGGAAGAAAGCATGCCTAGCAAAAAAAAAGATCAAGTATGGGCTTGAGCCAACATGTAGACACTGTCAGTGTTGTGCTTAGATCATGAACTGTGTGGCAGCAGGTTTTAAACTGAACCCACAAATGAGAAGTACAGCTTGATGTTGTTGTGTTACTTTGTACAGCTCCTTGTTTTCTCCTGGTGCCTGTTCTATTGTGTTCAGATGTTGGTATGCCTTACTTGAGGTGCAAGATGGGCCGAAAGTTTGATAATCATTTAACATCCATAAAACAATTTTATATAGAGTTCCAAAGAACAGACTGGTAGGTTAGTTGGTACTGCATAACTTGAAGTCAAGTGCAAAAGAGTACACAGGACGACAGAAGGAAACAAAGACACAGCACTGTGTCTTCGACCACGTTTCAGGGCCTGTGTGCCCTTTTGCACTCTACCTAAAGTTATTTTTATATGTTTTAGTCTGTCACGTTTTGTGGAGGGCAGCACTTTGAAGCAAGCAGTGCGGACTATTGATCACTGCCTTAGACCATGAGATCAACAATCACTTGCTGCACATCATATGAATTTTATCATTGCACTGTAAACACACTACCAAATAAGCATTAATGCTTGTGTTTACTATCTGCATGCTTTTAATATCTCAATCAAGTGGGCATTCATCATATTGCTCAAAGTTTTGCACTGCCGAGAGAAGATATGCCACTATGTCGAATGATGGGCTAGCCCTGACACTTCTTACTGTTTGAGCAAGTTTGTTGAGTTCTGAATAATTCTGTAAGATGTTCAGTGTAGCCCTAAGTTGGAAGACATTTTCTCAACATATTTCATATAGGGTTGACGTACTAAATTAATCTAGTAAACATCACTACATTTCCTTTTAAGAACCTTGGTTGTACCACTGTTAAAATTTATGTTTACACTTGTGTTCTATACATGCAACATGCAATTTTCCTTTGCTATTAATGTTCTATTGGCAAATATACATTGACTGAAACTCTGGCATTGTTGCATCGTCATTAGGATAGTGCTGTCAGAAGGAGGTTGTTTTCTTTTTGCTTTATTTTGCGTTGTTTTTGCACAGGTTGTTGTTAAAAAAATAGCAAAAAAGGCAAAGTAAATTAGATATTTAATGATTGCTTTATTAGCGGAGGCATCAATTGTAACAAACAATACAAAAGAAAATATAATCCTCGTGCGTTTTTAGTGTTGCTTCCATCTCTTTTCAGTGCGTTTTACCTAGGTTCCTATTTGATGAACAATAACACAAATGTCCTTTTATAAGAGTACTATGGCCCTTGGTGAGAAGTTATACCAAGTCCTTATTTTCATTTTGCATGATCAGCTCTTGAAGTATAGCTTTCTATTTAGAATGTGTAAGAAAGTTAGACACCAGAAGTTATTACACAATTATGATGTATGTGCCAGCATTTCAAAATTACTGTATTTGCATTGGCCGAAGGCATCTATACTCAGTGGTGGATCTGATAGATAATTGACATTGCTTCAATGTTTATGCAAGTCGTCCTGGCTGTCATTTCAACAAGGTGGCAGTGCTTTGCTTTGCAATGCCTCAAATCATGTGTGTAGTTATTCCAAATGATGCTTATTGCCTTACCAAGAACAAAGATTTTCTTTTAATAGAAATGTTCAAGTTTAACAAATAATTTTTTGTTTGTTACTTTCTGTATTGCACTTTCTTGGTGAACATAACACATATTTTCATTGTGCACTGAGACATATAAGAAAATGCTGTAGCGACTTAATTAAAGAGACCCAGCAACTTACACGAATGCATGTGCTAATAGAAGGAAAAGCTCATGAATTGAGTGTGGATTGTTTGCAAATGCAGGGGTACTGGCAGTGTAAGAGCGAAAAGGTAATCCATACTATAAAAGTCTTATTCACACTAGGATAACTTAATGATCTTTCACAGAAATGGAGCATGTAGCGAGTTTCAGCTGCATGGTGTGAAAGTTGTACTCATTAAGGAAATGCTGAATTTTGTGAACTACTCGGAGTGTTTGCTCATACCCTCTGCAGATGCTGCTGTTCTTAGCCAACATCGCCAGGTCAAACCACCATTTCTGGTATCACTTTTGCCCCATCTTGCACCTGCATTGCAACCTGCGTGCATTGTGATGTATCAACAATAACTTGTTTAGGAGAGAAGGTTTGAATGAATTAGCCGCTGGCTGCACAAACAAACACAGGTACGAAATGAAATGTGCCGAATGAAATGCAAGTTATGCATACTTCAAATCTTGATTTTCTTCGTGTGAGCCGCTTGCTCGGAAGTTCACAGCTCCTTGTACAGTTATTGCATGTGTAAATATCTTGTAAATATATACATATTTCATATATGCAAATTTTGCCTGTAACTACGATGAGTATACCAGCGACATATTTTTACAGAGATAAATAAGAGTAAAGTTCAATAAAGGTCGCACACTATGGGCCAAAATAATGCCTCTGATTGTGGCAGTGCAAGGCTGTCTTCATTTTTTTTTTTGTCACAAGAGAGTTTTCAGTTTTTGGTTTATTTCTCACTGAACTGCTGGATTCTTGTGAGCAGCCTTTGGTGGAATGCAGAATGGTTCTGCTTCTTGGATACTGACTGCCTTTTGTATTTGTACAGTATTGAGATCTCTTCTGATTTCTGTTCCTCCTTAGAAACTGCTTTTTATTTCTCTCTGCCATTTTCTGACCGACGCCGTGGTTATTCATTTCTGACCGTTGCTGTTATTACATGTTCAATTATGTAGCTCTGCTACCTTCACAAATAGTCAGAAAATATGTGTGTCCTGGCTGTTTGGTTTTGTGCGCATTGCTTTTCTTAAAGGATAAGCTCAAACAGCAGATTTAGTTTACGTAGTGCAGAGCAGCTAGGTGTGCTAGTATTCACATGTACAGCTGGTTAATTTTTCTCTAACAATTGAATACAAACAGTTACACCTGTTGAAACATTTCATCGGTGATCCACTGGTTTCGTAGTTTATCTGCACTAGTCTTGCGGAAATAGTGCAGGATATATAAGGAATCATTGTTGATTCCTTAGGAATAGTGCAGGAGTTCAGTGGAATTAATAGTCTGCACATGGAAGAATTTCAGTAGAGGTGTGCCCACCGGTGGCTCTCATAGGCTTTTGAATATTGAAGACATGCTTGACACACAATGCTTTTCAAAAGTACGTCGGGTACTGTGGGCATGACAGTACTTCCCCAAAGCTCCACAGGTTTAGAGAGTTCTGAAATCAGGATATCTATTGATCTTCCGGTAGCTCATGGCCTATGACTAGTGCATTCTTGACTGACCAACCATTTATGTACATACTCGTGAGCCTAGCTGCGAGAATGCACGGTATGTGCAGCCATGCTAAAAAAAAAAATGCCATATCGCAAGGAAAGGTTTCGTGTCTCTAGCTTGTGTCTGTCTTGTGGCCAGCATGAAGTGCTTTCTCGAAAAAGGGCCCTACGGTGACGACCCCAACTTTGACCGGCTAGTGTGTGGGATGCGAAGAGAGCATTTGCCATGCCGCACTTTCAGAATCACTCACAGCGTCAACCTATGCTTGTAGCACCTGCAATCGCTTCAAAAAACGATTCTCGAACCCTGAATGCATGTCGACTACGAAACGGGTGACACAC
Organism: Dermacentor albipictus; assembly: GCF_038994185.2. Taxonomy (NCBI): domain Eukaryota; kingdom Metazoa; phylum Arthropoda; class Arachnida; order Ixodida; family Ixodidae; genus Dermacentor; species Dermacentor albipictus. The sequence goes on from NC_091821.1 coordinate 438,249,609, forward strand.
CGATGCAATGGCCAGTTGAATCTGGGAGCTCCGAGAGCCACCGCCAAAGCATGCTGTGTCTTTCCAGCCGAACCAGTTAACTAATGCACGGCGTGGTGGTCAAACTGCGGGCGAGCGTTTTACACACTCCTTTGGTATTTCAAGAACATTAAACGTAATCGCGCAGAGCTTCCCAGTGTCGCGGAACCGACCGAGTGGTCTTCATTGCGGCATAATCGTTGGATTCCGAACAGGGATAGAATACGATCGCAACGGCAGACAACGAATAACCGCGGCGTTCGCCTCGTGTGGTTTGATTTCTGTGTCTTGTTCATATGCGGTACGGTGTTCACTATGCTATGGTAGTGGTCCTGGGTTATGTGCACGAACTTTCCCGTAGGGCGCACTGTCGCACCTACCCTTTTTCTGTGCTCGATCGCCAGACCGCGCGAAAAGCGCGACTCAATGTGGTCTCGGCGTACTTAAATGTGGGTGTGTGCTTTGCTGACTCCTGGAAAGTGAGAGCTCTTTTCTAGTTTGGATTCGGGCTCACGCATCGAGAAAATGCCCGCGCCTCTGTCTAAATTGTTATTTTTCTTCTTTTTTGTACTTGTTGGTTTTTATCGCAGCTTTTTTGTTTGTTCGCTAGTGCTGTTATTTGTTGAATGCGCTAGCCGTGTAGTTAGTAACGTGCAGATCGATTACGTGTTTTAAAAGTAATTCCCGACTGCGTAGTGGCTGTTCATTGCAAATCAGCTTGGGCACAAGTGTATGAAAACTGCACTGTGACTATTATCTTGGGAATGAATGGGAAAATCTCGTTTTCTCGACACGTATACGCTTCATCCAGGTAAAGCCGAGGGGGCGTTGCGAGGATCACTGCATCATATGAATTTTATTCTAATTTTTACTTCATTTGAGATTGTACAAATTCTCGCGTACAAACGATGCAGAGCTGTTCCGTGGTGATCTTGTTTCGAAAAAGCGAAGATATGACGAAATCGGCGTTCTCTTGCTGCTGCACTTGCCGTGAAATCATTTGTCAGAAATGGGAGGCACAAAAAAAAAATAATGTTGCGGCTAACCTGTAGTCGATTTGTGACGCTCGCGTAGTGAAACGTGCCCGTTTTGTTGGATCATGGTAAAATATTCTCGATTTACAACGATTTTCTTTCGTTGTCCCTGTTACTCTTAACTAGTTCGCATCGAACAAATATTCATTCGTCTACTGGTTAATTACTGTTTGTTAAGACGAGGGAACACACGACTAGACAAGGTTTGTTAATTTGCTGTGTGCAACTTTTTCCTTAAATCCCCCATAAATCGTACGTTTATGGAAATCAAGGCAATTCAAAATTCACTTCATTCAAAAGATGAACGGCCATTTTGGCCGTGAAATAAACGCAATCCGTTGCAGAGCGCGGTCATTTCTCGAGGTTGTTGCCCGACGAATAGTGAAACTTCCACAATTTTTTTCTCTTCGTAGTGAGCTCTTTCTTTCTGGGCAGACTGGCATGAGATTTTCATTTTCTTTATCACGATTTTTTGTGTTTTCCGCAATCATTACAATCTCTTTCGGGGACCTGCTAGTTTTATCATGTGGCGTTTTGCTCTTGTGGCGGAGAGAATGCTTCATCTGATATTTAAATGACTCGCGATTGTAGGAGTGTTTCTTTTTCTTTTTTTCTTTTTTGATCGATGCCAAACCAACTTTCAAGTTGGAGTGCAACTACGCACAGGTTCTCAGTGACGACCTGAACATAAATTTCTGTTAAAAACAGAGAATAAAATTTTAATGAACTGAGTGTCTGTGTTTTAATTGCAATTTATATTAGTTACCTGTTCGCATTTTTCATCGGAGCTTCCTCGTTCGTTTTCTTGGGGGAGTGCTGACACATACTTTCGAAGTTGTATACAAACACTACCACGCAATTCCCGTGCGTAAAGAAATAACATTTCGCAAGTACGAGGTTGTGGGACACTTGTGAGATATGTTAGTTTTGTACCAAAGTTGTCCCGAAGTGCCTAACAGGGTGCTATACACATTACCGTGACGTTATTCCAGGTAGCAATATCAGTGGAGGAAGGAAATAAACTGTAGGAGAGAGCACTACGTCACGCAGCAAGCCTTGGCAGGGCGGCTAGTTCTAGCCTAGCCATGGAAAGAGAGCACACCGTGAAGCCATTCTCTCTTTCTCCCTCGCGGTATCGGCCCAGCACGTGACCTCCCAGAGACAGCGTATTGGTCGAGGTTTGATTCCCGGTAGTTTTAAATTGATGCGCACTTTTTCGGCTGCGCCATGGAGGAAGGCAAAAGGATAGGCCTTGACGTCGCCCTTTGTGAAGCTCAGTAACGTCGGAAGTTGCTACTCTGCCATCTTATCGGAGCAGATTCTTCTCTCTTTACATTTCTTGCCTTGAGCGCATAACCGCACCGGGCTGCTCGGACGTGAGCGCCGTAGTGGTCCGACCAGCGGACCCAATCGCGGTGTATACCACCGCGATACCGTTGCCCAAGTCCATTTCGTCCAAGTATCGTGCTCTAGCGTTAAAAGGAGTTCATGCACTCCGCAAGTTAGAGTGTGAGGCCGGTCGCCCGCTACTTCTGCAGCTGCAGCACCGGCGGCAGCAACAACAATGTCGAGGCCAAACTCAACAGCGTCGAGGATATGATCAAGTCGATGAGGGAAGCCATCGAAGCCTTCCAAACGGAGAACGTCCACAGACTCAACAATCTCGAGAGGAGCGTGCAACTAGTGCTAAGCCACCCAATGTTCGCACCTCTATACCAATCAGCTAGTCAACCAAGTGAAGCGAACCGGAGAATTGCGAATAGGACAATCATGACCTCCAACTACACAGGCATAACAGTGTGGCAGTGGAACTGCCGCGGCTTCTTCAAGAAGAGGGCGGTTGTCCAGCAGCACATCGAACACGCCGCGCGCATGCCCGACGTGGTCCTACTCCAAGAAACGCTGACGGACAAGCCGTCCCTCCCCGGCTACAGTGTGCACGCGGGCCCGCCCGACGGCAGAGGCCTGTGCACCCTGGTCAGAAAGGGACTCACTTTCGTCGAACACCGGCTAAGCAACGTCAGGATCGAACACACGTTGACCGAACTCATACCGACCAAGCAAAGAAAAAACAGCATCTTCATCTTGAGCATCTACAGTAATCCACCGCGGAGACTGCAGAAATTCGAAGCCATTCTTCACAAGGCAAGCATGACGGCCGACCAGAGCACGCTGATCGCGTGCGGCGACCTTAATGCGATGGATCCGGCGGGAGCATAGGTCAAGGGCAATGCGAAAATGAGAAACCTGTCCCAAGACGCGGTGGAACTCGACTATACCATCATAACCGACCCGGCTCACCCAACGAGAATTGGCAACTCCATGTCCCGAGATACCACCCCCGACTTCACGTCCGTCAAGAACAATGAACCGATCACAATCACGTGGAGGAACACGGGGGTGGACCTCGGCAGCGATCACATGATCGTGAAAATCGTCATACCGGAGCAAAGCAATACTAACGTCAGGAAACATACGTGGATCGATTGGACCGCTTTCAGAGATAACAGAAATCAGGAGGAGAAATAAGAGACCGCAATCGACGACGTCGAAATGTGGGCCAACAAGATCATCCAAGACGTTCGAGACTCAACCAAGGACATAGGAACAGACCTTGAAACTAACAGAATGCACAGCCGACTGGCCCACCTCATCGAGGCTAAGCAGTCCATTCTCAACATATGGATAAAGCAACGCCTCATTCGTATACGCTACGAAAAAAAGTCGCAGAACTCAACAGTGCAATCGAGGAACACTGTCGCACGCTATGCGCGCAACAGTGGAACGAGATATGCAACGCCGCCGACGGCCAAATGCACAACGGGAAAACATGGAACTTGCTTAAGCATCTGCTCGACGAAATAAGTCACACCAAAGGGACCGACTGGCGAAACTCATCCATCGGGAAGTCACGAAACACGGAGCCGATAAGGTGACGAAGCGCATCAGCGACAGATACCTGCTGACTACGCCCACGGAACGCCACGGGCCGTACGGGAGGCTGCCCAACGGGCGTCTCGACAGACATAAATGTAGAAGAGATTCGCACGGCGCTGCAGGACCTCAACATCCGGTTGGCGGCCAGTCCGGACCGCATCACCAACAATGCACTCGAGAACCTCGACGAAAAATCCATTGACAGCCTCACGAGCTACTACAACAAATGCTGGAAAACGGGAACGTCGCCGAACCAGTGGAAGAAGGCCAAGACCATCCTGATCCCCAAGCCTCGCAAGCCACCCGACACGCACAACATCCGGCCTATATTGATCACGTCCTGCTGTTACGGACTTTGCACCGCTGCACCACTATTACGACTTTGTGGTCCCGTAGCGCTCGTCACCCGTTTCGTGACAGAGCGTTGGTAGCGAAGACTCCGAGCCAGGCGTCGATGAGAATAACGAAAGGGATTTTATACATTATATACAGGTCATTGTACAGGACAAGATCGGATCGGCACTGGGGCCGAGAGCTCACACAAACGCGACTGTTCCCGCACGGCGACGTCCGACACATCTCACCCCAGTCGGGAGCGACACTGTCTCCCGGTGGGTCGGCGGATCCTGTTTTTCAGGTGGCGTGTCGCGTCTTTTATAATCCCCGAGGAACCATTGTCATTCAAACGGCCCAATACAAAGTCAGCACTCGGCGGTCGTCCGAGAGGTCCAACCAGCGACCGCACTGGCCACCCGGTTCAAAGTTCGCGCGCGCGGTGACCTCCATGCAAAAGGAGGGGCGGCGCCGGGCTGTCTGGCACTCGCTGACACGTCCGAACACGCTGCTCGCCGAGGCTTCTCCCGCAGGACACCGCTGTCTGACGGCTCAGCATCTTGACTTGTGAAGGGAGAATTAGGGCGCTCGCAGGATAGATTCTGCATCTTGCAGATTCGGAATCCGGGCTTGTGGTAATGGCACAACACTGCGTGGGCAAGGTGTAGGAGCACGTCCTGTACAACAGGTGATAAGAATACCTCGAGAAAGAAGACCTCTACCCGGAAGCGAGCATCGCCTTCAGGCAGCACCTCAGTTCCCAAGACGCAATGATACAACTCGGGCACCAGATCATCGACGGCAACACCGGCAACAACTGAGCGATACTAGACAGTTTTAGAATAGCGTTTGTCGCCTTGCGTACATTAAACGTAAGCGCCTTTGCGTGACGTTACGGTGCGTGTCCTTTCAAGTCCTTTAGTTTACCTTACGGAAACACAAACGTAGAAAAAAACGTTATAAAACAGGGCGTCGTCTGGTGCCTCGTGCTAAACGTAGCCAAAGCTAAGACGGTCCATTAGCAACCATCCTGCTGGTGCTATGTGGACTCGTCTCGTTAGGCGTACGGCCGCCAGAATCGCCGAACGATCTCAGAAAATGGACGTACTATGCGCTCATAACTAACCCTCCAGGTTAGTTTGGAGAAAGCGAAAGCTAATTACAACAGTTACTGGCGATCAACGTGAGTGAGAGCGCAGCCATCACGAGAATTCACGCTGAAGCGGGAGCCATGGGTGCCGCCATGTTCGACAACACCATTTCTTAGCTTCCGTAAGCATTACGGACGTTAAACTCGCCAAATAACGTACGTTATCTTAGCGCGTGTAAACCGCAGAAACTCAATAACGTTCCGAGCATGCGCAATGAGGACGACGCTATTTCTTTACGTGCGTAATGCTTTTACGTTCGGCTGCAAACGCTAAACTAAAATCGTCTACTGGGACTCGATCTGCAGAATACCTTCGAAAAGGTGAAGCACTCGGCGATCCTATCCCAAGTCTCAAAACTTAACATGGGAGAGAGATAATACCATTACATCAAAGACTTTCTGCCGGACAGAACGGCCTAGCTCAGAGCGGGGCACTTCCAAGCGCAGGAGAAGCTGGGAAGCACTGGCACACATCAAGGATCGGTCATCTCGCCAATGCTTTTCAACCTGGTGCTGATAGGAGTGTCCGAAAGGCTCAGGAACATCAAGGAAGTCCCATACACGATATACGCGGACGACATAACGCTGTGGGTGGAAGGGGGCAGCGATGCCCACATCGAATCCACTTTGTTATATCTGTTACATCTTGATTACTGTGGTTACATCTTGATTACTGTGGATAAGAGAAAGGACAACGGATGCCATGGTAAGCGGGTTGAATCAGCACTGGCTTATCCCCCAGTTGGGAGTGGCGTTTATTGCGTAACTAGCAGAGGGAAAGGTAGGGGGCGCTAGCGATTACATAACACGCCGCCACACAAGAACTGACAACAAAAGACAAAAAAGAAACACACACATACGAGACGTTCAAACGAGAAATCTTGAAGGAATTCTCACTGGTCTTCCCGAGCGCGTCTTGGTCGGGAATGGTTGCGTTGTCACCATTCTCAGGTCTGAGGATCGGTCAGGCGGAAGACTTTGGCGTGAGGAATGGTGTGGCTCACTTTCTCCTGTTTACTCAATGGGATAATAGTCTTTAGGTGTTTCCTGGGGATCCCTTGAGTGGCGTCGCACTCGTAGGTGGTGTCGGTTGCGCATGTACGCTTGACCATTGGCTGCTGTGACTGTGTACCTCCGTGGCTCTGGGCCTACTTGGGTTATGACTGCCTTTTCCCATTTCTTTCCATGCCAGAACCACACTGGTAGGTTCTTGCCCAATGGTGGCAGGTCCCGAGCATGCTGGTCTGCGTACTTGTGCTGTGCCTGCTGCCTTGTTTGAAGCTTCTTCTGGAGCACCTTATGGTGGTAGTGTGGTAACAAGGTTCTGGGATGGGCTGGAATAAACATTCTTATCCTTCTTCCCATAAGTATCTCTGCTGGGGATAGGAGGCCATTCATCGGAGTTGCTCTGTGGTTCATGAGCACCATTGAGAGTTCCTTGCCCTCAGAAAGCGCTTTAGTAATTGTTGCTTTTATGGTCTAGACCGTTCTCTCAACTTGTCCATTTGAGCGAGGGAAAAGAGGTGATGTGGGTTTGTGGGCGATGTCCCATTCCTTGTTGAAGTTTCTTAACTCAGTGGAGTCAAATGGAGGCCCTTGATCAGTCACGACTTCTGGAGGTATGCCAAACCATGCATAGATGTCCTTGAGCACTGAGATCACAGGTGAGGCTGCAGTTGTTGACATTTTCTTGACCTCTACAAACATGGAGTAGTAGTCCACTAACAGCAAATATGTGGCACCATTGTGGTGGAAAAAATCCATTGCCACTTTTTTCTACGGACGTGTCGGCAGTTCTCTGTCAAGGAGCGGTTCTCGCTGATTAGCTCGCTGATGGCGTTGGCAGAGCTCACAACCAGACACCATCTCCTCAATGTCCTGGCTTATTCGAGGCCAGTAGACACTCTGACGAGCTGTATTCTTACACGAGACTATGCCACGATGGGTCATGTGGATCCTTGAGAGTACGTCCTTTTGGCATGCCTGGGGCACAAGTCGTTCACCGTAATAAAGAAATCCATCGGTTGTGTACAGTTCACTCCTGATTGAATAGTAGGGCTTCACTGTTGGTGGAACTTTTGAGATTTTGTCAGGCCAGCCTTTCTGGATGTACCAGGCTACACGTTGAAGTGTGTTATCAGTAGCTGTGCAGCTTCTTATCTCAGCTAGCTTTGGGGTTGAGGCCTGCACCAATGTACAGGTCAGAACCTGATACTGTTGGTCTGAGGTCTTAATGGTTGCTGCTGGATCAGGGGCTCGAGACAGCGTGTCTGCAACTGTTAAGTGTTCACCAGGTACGTACACCAACTTCACATTGTAGCGCTGCAGTCGAAGTAGTAGGCGTTGTCGCCTGGGAGAAACTTTGTGGAAATCCTTACACTGAAGACCGATGAGAGGTTTGTGATCAGTCTCAACCACAATGCTGCGACCACAGACACAATAATGAAACTGTTCACAGGGAAACACCACAGCTAACAGTTCCTTCTCAATTTGCGCATAGCGCTGCTGGGCTGGTGCGAGTGCTGTAGACGCATAGGCTACTGGATGCCCATTCTGAAGTAGGACGCTGCCGATTACATAGGAACTTGCATCTGTGGATATGGCTATAGCCTGTGCTGGGTCGAAATAGTGCAACACTGGGGCTGTTGTCAGCTTGTTATTGATCTCATTGAATGCATCCGTCATCTTAGGAGACCAGTGTCATGCGATGTCAGACTTAAGAAGTTCTCGAAGGGGCTGTGTCTTTGCTGAGAAATTCGGGACGAACTTCATGAGGTATGTTTCAACACTAGCTGCTCAGGGAGAATGTTCACGTCGGACCCCGTGTCCAATTTAAGTTCACGTCGCGGTCATTAACTTCGACGCATTCGAACCAGTCTGTTGATGCATTTTCCACAATGTCCACGGTGAGGCTTCCCAGGAAGAGTTCTTGGTCGGGGTCGTCACCCTGGTCGGCGCCAAGCATCCGAACTTTTCTCTGCATTGTTCATTGCTTCTGACGGCAAACACTGGCGTAGTGTTCCAACTTCCCACACGCGTAGCAGGTAGAGCCGTAGGCGGGGCAATGTCGGGGTTGGTGCAAGGTTCCACACCTGTCGCACGTGCGTTGAGATACTGTTTCTCTAGGCTGACTGTTTCTTCGGTACAACGATGGTTGTCCTCTCGGCTGTTGCTTGTCGGGTGCTTGTTGTCGAGCTTGCTTGTGTTTTCTGTTCAAGTTGTCCACATTCACTTCTTGTCCATCCGCTGTCGTTGCTGGCGAAGACACATGCTGCTTGGATATTTCCGCAACTCTGCACGTCGCGACAATTTTCTCCAGTGTTAGGTCTCTCTCGCGAAACAGCCTTTCTCGAAGTGCTGCATGCCGAATGCCGACGATGATCCTGTCGCCCAGGAGGCGGTCAAGCTTGTCACCGAAGTCGCATCTTGCTGCTTGTTGCTGGAGTTCAGCAATGAACTCGTCAATGGGCTGGTTTTCTTTCTGACACATGCTGTTGAAGACGGCTCTCACTTGTGTCACGTTCTTGTACGGAAGGCGTCTCTCGTCGAACTTTGCAAAAATGGCTGCCACTGTGTCGCTTCTTTTCTCACCTTCAGTTGGCGGAGAAAAGCGGAATGTCTCCACGACCTTCCGCGCTGTTGGACCCATTGCGTGAAGTAGCAGTGCTCGCCTTGTTGCTTCTGACTTCGCGCTGTACTCGCATGCTGCTTCGTAAAGCTGATAGGCCGCTTTCCAGACCGACCACGCTTCGGCGGGATTGCTGCCCGGCTCGAAATGTTTGGGTGGTTGAATGAGCGGGAGTGCCATGCTTAATAACGTTGATGCCGCGTCAATGAAGGGCCTAAGAGCTGCTGCGTTGGGTTAGTTGACTTATGACACCATGTTATATATTTTACATCTTGATTACTGTGGATTACAACTGATAAGAGAAAGGACAACCGACGCCATGGTGAGCGGGTTGAATCAGTACTGACCTATCCCCCAGTTGGGAGTGGCGTTTATTGCGTAACTAGCAGAGGGAAACGTAGGGGGCGCTAGTGATTACATAACACACTCTACAGGCAGCCGTCGATGCGATCAAAGACCAACTCGACGGAACAGGGCTCAGATGCTCGCCGAGCAAGTCGGAGCTTCTTGTATATCCGCCCGTCAAGCACCGCAAACCCAAGAACAACCCGAGAGAGTACGAGGCAATCAAAGTCAAGAGCAGAAAAGGAAACGTGATCCCAAGAGTCAACAATGAACATCACAGTGTTGGGAATGACGATGAGACGCACGGCAGAAACGGCGAGACCGTCACCGGGCTCATGGAGAAAGCGGCGAGCGCCACGAGACTACTCAAGCGAGTCACGACCAAGAAAAGCGGAATGAGGGAAGAGAGCATGATCAGACTCATCCGCTCGTTCGTCATATGCCACGTAGCGTACGTGGCGGCCTAGCAGACGTGAAGAGCGAGAGAAACAAGATAGATGTACTCATCCGCAGAGCCTACAAGACGGCACTGGGGCTGTTCGAAACAACGAGCACCAACCGCCTCCTGCAGCTCGGGTTGCACAGCACGCTAGAGGAGATAGTGGAGGCCCAACGCGCCGCTCAACTCGAAAGACTGCTACGACCGAGACGGGCCGGAAAATCCTGGACAACCTGGGAATGGGATTCCAAGGCAGGTAGCAGACGCAGCTCCCCTTCCCCGATGAGATCAGGCGTAACATCAGAGTGGACTCGATACTGAAGGAGCATGCACCCGGGGTATAACAAAGGGAGGAGAGCGGCGAGAGCCAAGGCGCTGATGGACCAGCCCGCGGCCGACGGACACGCACGCTATGTGGACGCGGCTGAGTACGCCAAGCTACGCGGCTTCACGACGGTCGTCGTCGACGCGACCGGCACTGTTCGCACGACAGCCAGCACGATATGCACCAAGGCAGAGCAAGCGGAGGAGGTGGCCATCGCCGACCGCGACTGCCACACGGTGCTGTGCGACTCGGGGCAGGCGGGGAGAAATTACGCCAATGGCAGGATAGCGAAGGAAGCGATGCGCATACTGCAGGCATCCAAGAACGACGACGGCAGCAAACGACAAGTGAGAATTAAGTGGTTCCCGGCGCACGCAGGCGAGGCGTCGGACCGCAACGCCAACCACAACGAGACTGCACACGCCGAGGAGCGCGCGCTAACGGACCGCGCCTCGGTAGACTGGACGCTGTGATTCAGCACCAAGGACAGAATGACCGAATACAACGCGATAACCAAGGCTTTCCGCCTGGCTCACAGAATTCTCCCACCCCCTTGCTCGGGGCTGAGTCGAGAGCAAGCCGTATTAGTCAGACAGCTGCAGGCGGGCTCACTCCTCAGCCCGTCACTGAGGCACAGAATATATCCCGAGACGCACCCGACAGACAAGTGCAGAGTCTGCTGAAGGCAGACGGCCGGCTTCGCAAACATGCTGTCGAATTGCACCAAATACCAAGAAGAAGCCAAGTCTGGGAGGATCCCGCCGCGACTCGAAGCAGCCGCAGGGAGCGACAATCAAAACGTGAACTCTGGGCCGTCCAGCAGGTCATCGAGGCGCTGGCTGGAAGTACTGGGCTCGCAGCATTATAGAAAGGAAATGTGGGCAAGACAGATGACGATTATTGTTTGAGGACAAAATACAACCCAAAGGGCGTAAACTTTTTTTTAGAGTGCTGTAACAAAACTGTCATTGTGTCACGGCAAGACGGAAGCTACAGCGCAAAATACCACGCGACTTCATCCTCACGAACCTGCTAGTGTGCGGAGTAGGCAGGGCCTCTCCTGGCCTCTCCTCAGTATACCATGCCTCAGTTTTTTTACTTCATACTTGCTTACAAAGACTATAAAGCTGCCGCAATGGTAGCAGCATGCGTAGTGGTCAAGGTACGCACGGTAACGAAGCTGGGCCATAGAAGCCCATACGTCCTCCACTTGCGGCTTTTGGAGGCACGGCAGCGCCATCAACACTTCGCGGGGTCAATTTCTCGGTGGCGAAAAAAAAAAAAGTTTGCGCTTTGAGGCTTGTTGCACTAAGTTGTCTACTGCACAAGCTCAAACCACATCGCATGCGCAGCGCACACAACAGTACACGTATAAGTTCATGCAAGGTTGTTGTTGCTGTTGTAAAAATAAATAATAAATATTCAGTGACGCTAAAACGGGAACAGAATTGCAGAATAATGCATACCCTGGTTGGCCCCAGTGGTAAACCATGCTTCGATCTCAGTCATACAAAGTTTATGTAATGTATTGGGCATTACATAGGATACTGCAGAAATAAAATTATATTTTACGCGAAAATTTTTTAGTATAGCTTCCTTTACTGTGCTGCAGGCAAACGCCACTAGTCTAAATATCGAAGTCAGTCCGAAGCCTGTACTTCCCAACATTCCATAAAGTTTCTCACTACAACACCTAGAGGGAAATCTGGCGCCACCGTCTATGGGAGTTTCTTAAGGGGCGCTGTGCAACCATGGAAATTTTATTTATTTATTTTATTTATTTGATACCTGCTTCGCCTTTGCAGGCATTACAGCAGGCGGGTACACAAAAATAAGCATAATATTTGGGACCAATAACAAAGAAACTAATTACACAAAGCGCGGCAAAAATCATCATTAGAGACAATGGATACCAATTATAGGCGGAAGATCATTCCACTCTCGTATAGAACTAACAAAAAGTGAATAGCGCAAGAGGTCACCTCTAAAGGAAAATCCGTTTACTTTTAGACTGTGGTCCCTTCTGTGGGATATGTAGCACGGCGCTTGCATGTACTTCTCCTTATCGATTCGAGTTTTGGAATGGTAGATATTATAAAAAAATTTCAACCTGCGGTTTCGTCTACGCTCTTTCAAGTCTTCCCATTTAAGTTTACTTTTGCTTTCTCTCATACCAAGTTGACGATGCCAATTAACTAAAACGAATCGCACTGCCCTATTCTGTATTTTTTTTTTCAAGCGTGTCGGCCAGCTCTTTCATATACGGATCCCAGCAAACATATGCATACTCTAACAATGAGCGTATATGTGTGAAATACAGTTGTTTTGTTAAGTTAGATGGAAGTTCCCTTTAAATTTCGTCTTAGAAAACCCAAAACAGGTGCAGCCTTAACTTTTGTGTGGTGAACGTGCCTAGTCCACCTCAAACCACTCGTTAAATAAACTCCTAGATATTTATATTCCCAGGTCGTGTTTAAAGCAGCGTTATTTGCGGTATACGTATTCAACTGGTATGATAGTTTCCTTGCAAAGGTGACGTGAACACACTTTTTAACATTGAACGACATTTCTGAATGGGCACACCGAGGATGCTATTACGTTCAAATCATGATGCAGGTATTCGGAATCCCGTTCATTATCTATACTCTTGTAAACTACACAGACATCCGCGAACTTTCTGAACCATGATATGAGGGCAATAGTAATATTTACAACAGAAACAAAAGAAGGCTCAGAACTGAGCCCTGGGGAACTCCTTAGGTCATGGGAACAGATCCGGAAGAACAACCGTTCAGAACGAACGACTGCTGTCTTAGAGAGAGAGAGATACTCGGCTATTCATGCAATAACAGATTCATTCAGTTTATAGCTCCGTAATTTACTAACAAGAAGGCCATGAGGAACAACATCGAATGATTTTTTGAAGTCCAAGAAAATACAGTCAACTACTTTATGCTTACCTATTGCTAGAGCCAAATCATACGTGAACTCAACAAGCTGCGCTGAGCAAGAAAAACCTTGCCGAAATGCTTGTTGAGTAGGATGGAGAAGATTATGCTTAACCAAATGTGTCGTTATACAGCTATAAAGGACATGTTCAAATATTTTACATGTTATGCTAGTTAAAGACACCGGCCTGTAGTTCTCAACGTCATTTCTTGGTCCATTCACATGAACAGGTGTAGCACGTGCTAATTTCCAATCACGAGCTAGTGCTTTCTCAACTAAGCACTTCCGAAATAAACAGTGAAAGTACAAAGATAACGTTGCCGAACAGTTCCTTATTATTGTTGCTGGAATATCGTCTGGGCCACACGCTTTAGCCGGTTTGACACTTTCTAACAATTTTCGATTACCAGGCACACTAAAAGTGACCTCAGGCATCACTTGTGCTTCTGAATGATGGTATATGCAACGTTACTAGACTAGGTTCAGTTTTCAAACTCCCGTGACTGCGTGGACCCACCACCGATCCTCGCATCTCGTGGCGCTGCTGTCGCACTTTGCTCGGTCAGCACGGCGCGGACAGGGCGACGAAGCACAGTCCGTTGTTTATGTGTTTTGGCGCGTTGTATATATGCGTGTTTTGCTGCAGTCTCGGTGCATTTTTGCGACACTCTTATGCGTTTTAAATGCCGCGTGCGTTTTAAAGAGTTTACGGGCCGTATCATCCAATTTTATTTAGTGACGCGAATGCATATATATGCTCCGTTCCTGCAGCGATAACTTACTTTGAATGTGCAAGTCTGCTCGCAAGGGAGCAAAGCTCACGTAGGTTTCAACATTGCACTTGTGAATGTGGTGCTCTGGTGAAAGAAATAGTGCTAGCTTCATTTTTTTTATCCCGCTATGAAGTGCTGAGAGTGTGTATATACCGTGTGACCCAGCTAACTTCAGCCAGAGTTTTAAAATATGCGGATTAATGCCGCGTAGCTGGGCACAACCAAGGTAATGTTTGCCGTAGCTTTGAGATATTCAAATTATTATAAATCCGCCCAGTTAGGTAATGCGTAGTTAATTCAATATTAATTAAAAATTATCTAATAATTGTTACTGTTCTTAATTCACTAATTATTAAATTAGTTCATCTATTTATGTAATTCGTTGCCACCACCAAAGGTCCAGGCCTTAACTCTATTTTATTTACTGTGCCTTAATTAACTTCGCCTAATTAACTGTGCCTTGACTGGCCTCGTGAACTGCCTCGATTGGTTCGCTTGGGCTCCCGTGACTTTCTTGGACCATCGTGTGGTCGCGCTGACATCGCCTCATGCGTTCGCATTAATATTTAATTAGTACTAAGCAGCAACAGCTGATTACAACTACTAATCAGCTACTTACAGCTACTCATCAGCAACAGCTGATTAATATAGAGCGCAGTGGACGGCCGGGGCTGCTGCGGCCCTGGACTAAGGACTCCACAGCGCACTCTGGGGCAGCGCAGCAGCATTTTCACAGCTACGTAAAGTTTTTTAATCAATCTCCTAAACGCGAGACTATACAAACATTTAAAGACGCATCGGTGAAAACACTTGCTGAGTACGTAAGTTGCGAAGTCTGAGGACTCAAGCCCCTTCGCTAACGCAGAGCTGCGCCCTGGTAGAGCTACTTGCGGTGCTCCCGCCCTCTGGCGGCAAACCAAGACAAGGGGCCACCCGCGATGTACGGCGCCTACGGAGAGTTTGACAACTGAACCTAGTCTAGTAACGTTGGGTATATGTGTCTGCGAGGCTTGTGTTGGCTGGTGTTGTAAGAGGCTTCGTCTAAAACGTGGATATGGCAACACAAATAACGCATTCTTAAACTAATATCTTCATAAAAATGTTTCCATTCACGCATATTACATCTTCCAATGAAGTTTACTCACCTACAATGCATAACCAAGCGAAGAAAATTAAGTAGGAACAGACGAGAAACTGTTCCAAAGCGAGCGCAAATCTTGTCGTCTGTCCTCCAACTTTAGCGACCCGCTGATACTTTTTACGTTTCATATAATTGTACATGCAATAACAAGTTCTCACAGTTAAACAAAACATGTTTTTGTGTAATAATAAAGCTAAAACAGCTTTCTACGTGCTGTTCCAGTAGAAAATTAATCATTGTTACAGACGGAACGGTGCTTGCTATGCGCTTCTGCAAGGTGTCCTGGATCTCCAAGAACGATGCCAATCGGAAGTCACAATATACCAGCATTCCCATGCAAACCATAGCGCAGCAGCGCCAGATTTCCCATAGGCAATATAGTGAGAAACTCTATGCATCATTCCCATGCAGGTTGAGGCAACGCTGAGGAGAACTCTCGTAGACGCCAGCGCCACATTTCTCTCTAGCGTATT
This sequence comes from Dermacentor albipictus, assembly GCF_038994185.2. Classification (NCBI taxonomy): domain Eukaryota; kingdom Metazoa; phylum Arthropoda; class Arachnida; order Ixodida; family Ixodidae; genus Dermacentor; species Dermacentor albipictus. Next base: position 438,265,154 of record NC_091821.1, read on the forward strand.
TATTTAGAAACTCTTTGCTAGCCGCTGTATCCCAGGCTAGCTAGCTGCTGTATCCCAGAGTTCTACTCAAATTGAGGACGACGCAACGAGCTATGGAAAGAAGAATGATAGGTGTAACGTTAAGGGATAAGAAAAGAGCAGATTGGGTGAGGGAACAAACGCGAGTTAATGACATCTTAGTTCAAATCAAGAAAAAGAAATGGGCCTGGGCAGGACATGTAATGAGGAGGGAAGATAACCGATGCTCATTAAGGGTTACGGACTGGATCCCAAGGGAAGGGAAGCGTAGCAGGGGGCGGCAGAAAGTTAGGTGGGCGGATGATATTAAGAAGTTTGCAGGGACGGCGTGGCCACAATTAGTACATGACCGGGGTTGTTGGAGAAATATGGGAGAGGCCTTTGCCCTGCAGTGGGCGTAACCAGGCTGATGATGATGATGTATCCCAGGGGCAGGCAACACACAGCAGCTCTCCCTGAAACACTTCTTTTTGCAGCTGAAGGCAACACAAGTTTATGCTTGCGCCGTCGCGGCAAGCAGTATGCATCCCCATAAGCGCATGCAAATTTGCATTCTCTTTCTTTAAAACCAGGCAATTAACTGTACCAAGTGTTATAGTGAACGAACTCGACGCCGAAAGGTGATCGTTCTGCAACATTTCAGCAAGAACAGTGCAGCGGTAAAGAGAGAGAGAGAGAGAGAAACTTTATTCAATATAAATAAAATAAGGCACGATGGTTGGAGCCCTTATTCCAGGACCCCACTGGCACGAGCGGCTCGCTGGGCTTGGTCCAGAAGGGCCAACTGGCTCTAACGACCCTCGTCCGCAAGCCATGCCTCCCACTGCCTATTCCTCATTAGTGCATGTTGGTGTAATACGGGGCTGTCTATGTGCGGAAGCTTCCTGGGGCACTCCCACGTGAGGGTGTTTTAGTGTGGGTGTGTCTGTGCACCACGGGCACTCGTCAGTGAACCTCGTGGGGTGTATTCGGTGTAGGTGGTGCAGGTTGGGGGATGTATTCGTCTGAATACGACGCCAGTCTATCTCATGTTGACTGTTTAAATCGGAGTGAGCATGTCCAAAACGTCTCCGCTCCTGCCTTTGCTGTAGGAGGATGTCACGAGAATTCGATTGAAGAGCGTCGCTAGGTCATGCCGTTGCTCGGACGTTTAATCCTTGAGCAATACGGTCTGCCCTCGCGTTTCCTTCCAGTCGCTCGTGTGCAGCACACCATACGATAGTGTGGTGCCCCTCTAGTTGAGTGCCTAAAATTTTGATTATTGATTTGGGTGCCGTTCCATGCAGAAACAGGCGGCAAGCCGCTTGTAAGTCGGATAATATGACAGCCGAATCGGTTTGGCGCTCGGCGTCCTGAATGGCCAAGGCGATGGTTGCAGCCTCTGCCACGCATGCCGAGGCGGTTTTGCCGGATGCCGTTGTTATGTTGTTGTTGCATGTAGAGACTAAGGAGAAAGTGTTTGAGCTGGCTCGACCGGCATCCTTATAACACACCCCCGGTCCCATGCCAAAACGTTTGTGAAGAGTCTTTACCCTTGCTCTGCGTCGTCCAGGATGGTACTTGGGGTGCATGTTTTTGGGAATTGGGGCCACCGCGATGTGCGATCGAACGTTGCGGTCTATCTGTGCCGTTTCCTCTCCGCAATACTGGGGTCTCAGGGGAAAGCCTAACCTCGCTAATACTTCGCTGCCCTGAGTTGAAGAACAAGGTCGTTCTTTCTGAGCGTATAACGTCGCGACTGCGTACTCGTCAAAAATATTGTGGAGGCCCAGTCCCTCGAATCTCTCTGTGCTAGCGCATTCGGGAAGACCAAGGGCGGCTTTGAAGGCTTTTCTTATTATTGTGTTTGCCTGTATATTTTCTTGGTTTGTCAAGGCCTGATACGGAAGGGCGTATGTGATTCGGCTAATTACGAATGCGTGAACCAGGCTGATGGTCTCTCCCTCAGTTAGGCTGTCTCTGCTTCTTGCCACTCTCCGTACCATTCTGGCCACGTTTCCTGTGACCACCTTTAGTTTTTGAAGGGTGTGGGATGTTCCAGCGTTCTGCTGTATCCACATCCCTAATATTCTCATTGTCTCCACTTCAAGAATTGGCGCCCCGTCGAGAGTCAGAGTGAGTGGCACCCAGTCCTTCTTTCTTGCGTATTTCGCACGCACCCGAATGAATTCCGATTTTTCGGGTGCGCATGCCATGTCCGCCGTCCTCGCGTATTCCACGAGTGCATCCATGGCCTTTTGAAGAGTTTCTTGCTTGTCCCCGTAGGACCCTTGGTGATCCCATAACGTGAGGTCATCGGCATATATCGCACAGCCGAGATTCGGGTGTTTATCTAGCTCCAGGGCTAGCTTTCTCACCCCTACATTAAATAGCAGTGCAGAGAGTATAGCTCCCTGAGGGGTACCTCTGTCGGGACAGTTGAAGGTGGCGGACCTCGTAAAGCCTAATCGATTGTGTCCGTGTGGTCGCTGAGGAACGAGCGCACGTAGTTATAAATTCGCGTTCCGCAGTTCATCGCTTCCAGTCCCTCCAGAATAGAGTGGTGGGAGATGCTGTCGAAGGCCTTTTTGATGTCCAATGCCAGTACAAATTTATCGTCCGACCCTCTGTTGGGGTGCAGGACTTCGTGCTTTAGTAGTAGAAAAACGTCCTGCGCCGACACGTGGGGTCGGAAACCGAACATGTTGGAGGGGAACATGTTGTTTAGCTCTATGTGGTTCGAGAGCCGGACCTGCATAACCTTTTCAAAGAGTTTCCCCGCGCACGACGTTAGGGAGATGGGTCGAAGGTTATTGATGTTACGAGGCTTACGTGGTTTAGGAATGAGAATAATTTTTGCTTCCTTCAATTCTTTTGGAAGGACGCTGTCTGCTGTCCAGACCTAGTCGTTAAAGAATTTGGTCAAGCTCTTTAGCGTGTCGTCACTTCGATTGCGAATCATTGCGTTCGTGACCTGATCTACCCCTGGGGTCGTCTTTTACTGAAGGAGTGTGCCGCTGCATAAACCTCTTCAAAGGTTATGGGGGCGTCTAGTTCCGGTTGCTCCTGACCTTCGTAAACGGGTTTGGTGGATTGCCCAGTCGGAACAGTTCCTACGTATATCTGTTTAATCTTGTCTATCATGTCAGCTTCCCGACCTTCAAACTCGTTTTCAAGCAGCTTGAGTGTGCGATTCGCGACTGTTTTTGTTCCTCCCGGGTCAATCATACTTCCAAGAATGCGCCATGTTTTCTTTGTAGTCAACGTGCCCCGAAGCGAGTCGCTTAACTGACGCCAATTGCTGTCGCTTAACTTTTGTGCGTATTCGTTAGCTTCCTGCGCTAGCTGAGCTATCCGTATCCTGAGTTTGCGATTAAGCTTCTGCCTTTTCCATCTTTTTGTGAGGCCTCTCCGGGCTTCCCAGAGATGCAAGAGGTGACGATCCACGGCTGGAGCCTCCATTGTCATTTCAATTGTTTTTGTGACCCCAGAGTGAATAACTCTGATCTGCTCGGCCCATTCTCCTACGTATGTTATGCTGCCGATTGTTTTCTGTTATTGACAAAATTTGGTCCAGTCGGATAGCCTTGCCTTGCCAATAGCTCTTCGAATCCTGGCTGCATTAACCGATATGCTTAAGATGTAGTGATCGCTTCCTATAGGCTTTTACCTAGGTTCGTCCATCGCGCCTCACTTTCGTTGTTGATGAACGTGAGGTCAGGGGAAGTGTCCTTGGACATGCTGTTCCCGATTCGCGTTGGGAGATCCGGTTGAGTTAGCTGGAAAAGTCGGTAGCGCTCTACAACGTCTGCTAACAAGATGCCCTTAGGATTGTCTCTACTGTAGCCCCAGTTTGAGTGTTGTGCGTTAAAGTCGCCTAACAATATTAATTTGTCCCTACCTTGAGCGAGTCGCACCACGGTGGCCACCACGTTTTCGAAATCCACCTGTTTTTGTCTGGGAGAACTATAAACGTTGACAATAATTTTTTTAGGTTTGCCCCTTGTCTGCGGCTAAATCGTGATTATCTGGTGCTGAATAGGTTCCCCCCCCCCCAAAATAATTTACGCTAATCGCGACATCCTTCTTGGCAAAGGTGGCTACTTGAGGGTAATCTGGGTGAGCATAAAGCTCGTATCCTTTGAGTTTTTGATTTTGTCTTCCTATTTCCTGCATACAGATAACGTCGGGAGGGATTGGCGCCGATTCTATATAGTGTGTGAAATTAGCCAATTTAGTGCGTAGCGTGCCGCAATTCCATTGCCAGATTTCTTTGTGTCCGGTCTTTGTGTTGTTTGCCATATTATCCATGGATATTACTGTCACTATCAGTGTGCTCTATAGCTTTCGGTGTCCTGGTAGGAGCTCCCGGACTTTGACTGATCCTCTTTTGGGGGATGGCTGCGGCTTTTGTTTGCACATCCTCCACCATTCGTTTGAGCTTGTGTGGCTCTGCGAACATTAGTTGCATGTTTTGTGCTAACTGTTCCAGCGTTACCGTTTGAGCACTGGAGGTGGTACTTTGTTACAGTCATATCTGCGGTGGTGATTTGGAAGTGTGTTCCGCAATTTGTATGGGTCGCAGTGATGTGCTGTTGTTTGCCATGCGCTTAAAAGCTTCAAACTCGGCTCGTAGCTCGGCTTTTTGGAACGCGCGTAGCAAATATTCAGGACCATGTACATGGATTTGCGTGATCTTCGTACTTGTAGATTCAGACATTCTTGTGGCTTTGTCTATTACATTTAATCTGTCTTCAGTGTCCTAGATATCAATGCGATATACACTTTTCTAAGAGCAGAACCCTTTGCGAATTCAGCGGCTCAACCTGTCGAGGTGCACAAATTGAAACGCGCCGAGCGCCTTATTGGAACCTCAGTGCTGACACCCGTTATTGCAATCGGACCAATGGCGCCCGTTGTTGCAAATGGGTCGCAAGCCCCAAGGGTAGCGTTGGCCTGGCGGCCTGGGGCACCACTGGAAGCATCCGAAGGTCCTGGCAAAGCATGAGTCGACTGCTAACAGAACAACTTGTTTATTCTAGCATCGCAAAGAGCGGGCGGTCAGGTCGACCGAAGTAGAGAGACGGGAGAGCACGTTACTCAACAGAAGAAATCGGAGCCTCTCTCTTGGCGTCCGGGAGCAGCTGCTTTTATACTCTTGGCGTCGCGGGCAAGAAGGAAGGTCACGGGATGACACCACGTGACAGCGAAGCACGGACGGACTGAGAGACATGTAGAGACGAGTGTAGTGACGCATCAGACGGGCCGGCGCCGGTCAGACCTCCTCGCTTCACACTTGGGGAGCTCCTCTCCCCGGCTGCCGCGCTTTGACAAGCGTGGGCACACACACACACACACACGCACACACAAAGACACGTGGCACTGAACATGCCGGGACGCGCTCGGCGAGGATGCGTCGCGGCCGCTCCGAACGGGCCAAAATGTCCGCCGCTTTGAACGAAGCCGCGGGGTCCGTTGCATCCGCGCCGGCTACACCGTGCGTCGTAGGCGAAACGTAACAGCCTCAACACGCTTGCTTGCCCGCAAGAAATTCAACAGGGCGTTCTAATGGAGGAAGGTGTTCTCTGCTGCTTGTAGATATGTGCGTCCGTTGCGTAATCATTCTGCTTGTTCTGAAATGTATGTATACCAACTTGCCCACGTATCCGTTCTTTTACCGCTTTCAAAAGTATCAACGCCAATTGAAAAGAAAGAAGAATAACGCAAGTAACAATAATATTAAAACGAACAAAAAAGAACGTAGGAGCGCGCTTCTGGCGAAAACTAGGCCTACTGGTAGCCTTTATTGACATCGCACGCTGACGCAACACCACAAAAGCACTTTTGTTCAATGTCCGTTCAGCGGAATTAATTGAAAAAGCCGTTGTACCAGCATGCATCAACAGCTCGGCTCACTCAGGTCTCAAGAAAACTGTATGGCAAACAAAAACACAAAGATAATGGTGGTCTGCGTCGCTGTTCAATTTCCACATCAAAGAGTAGGCGAAGAAAGAGAGCAAGAAAAAAATCGGGGGGAAAAAAACCTAACCGACGAAACCTTCCTTTCCTTTTCTTTTTTTTTTTGAAGTTTCGTTGCCATGGTAGCGTCGCGAGAAAGAAAGTAGCCATTGGATTAGTGATGATTGTTACCCTCTCTCAAAATCTCGTGACTGACTACTCGAGCCAATGACGAGCCGCGCCGCGGCCGTTGTTTGAGGTGCTCGGATGAATTTGAAGAAAGTCAGCCTGCACAGTCGCCTAACGATCTCTCAGGGAGGGCACGAGTCGAGAAATGAGCCTTTCGCTCGACAACACGACGAGATTACGAGCGCCCAAGACGCGAACAAAGAACTTCGGCAGTTACCGCTCGTGCGCAGCTGCCGCGTGTGCGTATACGCTGCGTTGTCCGTCTAGCCGACGAAGACCGAAGACGTGCGAAATCACTCAAGAGCCAACGGAGACTGTTTGTGTATCCGCTTGCAGATTCGTTGTGTTTCGGTGGTGCGTTAGTTCGCAGGACCGGGATGTGATTGTGACTGTGCCTATTATGTGCTATTCCTGATATGCACTGTGTGTTTGTTTCCTTTGCTCCGTTTTCCCCCTGTGTTCATATTTTGCTTTTTATGATCGGTACAGCTTCCTTTTTTCTTGTTTGTCATCATATGCATACTGTTATGGCAATGCGTTAGCTTTTCAATACCGGAATGTGTTTGTGGCTCTGTGTATTGGGTGCTTTCTTTTTATATACGCTGTCGTTTTTTTCTTTTCCTTTCGTTTGCGTTTTGCTGCATTTTGCATTTCCTGAGGGGTGAGTAGCGCATGTGTGGCGTCGACGTTGACCTTACTTTGCTATTTTAGCGCCGTATGATGGTGGTCGGCGTTTATGTCGCGTCTCGTGCGCAGTGTTCATGTACTGTGTCCACGCATTGGTGTACATTTGCGTAGTCTCGCTTGAGCGCATTAAACGACATGTCGCGCGTATCGATTAAGTAGTACAAGCTGTACGCGTGTTTCGAACGAGGCTTAGTAAATTGCTCTTACGATGCGACACTCAGATGCGCAGCACCTTCGCGTATAGGGCTGTGCTCTGCGAATAACGTGCGAAGCTTCAAGTGATTGGTCGTGTGTTTCGTCTAAACCTCTGGCGCCGCTGTTCGCACGCTTGTGTTACATTGCTCCCGTTGTGTCATAGCCATTTTTGCTACTCTTTGCTTACGTTTTTACATATCAAGCGTATCAAGCTCGTACAGACGCTATCATGCAGAGCAGACGATTTTATTATGAGGCGCAATGTAGTCGGGGGCTCGGGATCAATTTGGCCTGGGGTTCTTCAACGTGCACCCATTGCACGGTACACAGGCGTTTTTAGTATTTTTTTTCTTTTTTTTCAATTCTTTTTTTATTTCGCCCCCATCGAAGCACTTCTGTTCAGCTTCCTGAAAAGCTTGCACGCCTTTCATTACATTGTAGCTCAGTCGACGTAAAAGAAGATGATGATGAAAATGTGTTTGCTTTTTCTTAAAAGCATGCACTGCCTGCGCCCTTGAGATGCAGGAGTACAATTCGGAGGCATTGCTTCTGCCACCATGCCCATTTTGCAAACGTACCTTCCTTTAAATATTGTTCTGTTCTGCGTGCTCTTTTAAATCGTAACTGCGATGTTTAATTAGAAAGTAAATTAGAAACTTCCTTGTCCCATTTATACGTATGCGCTGGGGGAAAACCGATAACCTCCAGTCGGGTAACGCTGTCAGCCTGCCTATGCACGAAATACAGAAGGCCTAGCATAATATTATTATTATTATATCATGAATATATTATTATTAGTAGTAGTAGTATTTGGGCGGGATTATAGTTTACTTCTGAAGTTCCTGTCGGAAACTGGATGGCCGGGGATAACGTAGTGGTTCATTCTGTATAGAATTATTTTTTCTTTCGTACTTCATCCGTAGTCTGAAGAGCAGTGCTCCGCCTACTTTGTCGCTAGAGTTACTGTAGGGGTTCCCTAAAAGGAGCCTCCGCAGTAACTCTTTGTGTCGGCGGAGCAAGCAGAGACGACGTTGAGCGTGGCGACACCCCTCAGGCAGCCTCGCAGGCCGCTTTGTATCCCAATGGCGACCCAGATCATAGCCTATATAGGACGCTATGCCCAGATACTGCTCGACGTTTCTCTTTGTGTCACTTGTTTTGGGATGAAACTTGAACATGTTTGCGAATAGTATGGGAAATCACGATATTACTAAATATTTTAGCCAAGAAGTTATATTCGGAGAGCAAAAAAGCAGTTGCTATACCAGCTAGAGTTGCACTCTTGGAGGGGTAAAGTGGAGCTAATCCCAACGCTTCCGATGACCCGTGAGGGCTCGGCTATGCGGCAGTTGTACCACATGCAATGACGAACGTGTCGCCACCCTAAACGTCGAGAAATGGTACTATCGAGGCACTCTACTTATCGCTATGATGCGCCCATCGTTCACAGTGGATGATAAAGGTTCGGTTCGAACTTCGAGCGAAATGATTGTACCGTCGAAGGCGCCCTCGGAGGGTTATCCGACTTTAGATTTTTCTTTGGCAGTTCATTAACGCTCGTCCCACCACGCTCTACGCTTTCGCAGTGGTGGTTATCATGCGGCCCGCCTCGGATTCGACGTCGGAGTGCAGCAACCCTCCTGCGAAGGAGCTCCCGGAGCCAATCGCTGTGCAGCGTTACGAGGAGCCAGCGACGACTGCGGCACGCCAAGGCTGTCGGTGTGGCTCGGCGAGCATGTACCCGCTCCGGCCGGTGTGCGTGGGGCAGCGGTGCTCTTGCTACGCGGCCGGCGTCAGCTGCAAGACGTGTCGCTGCACGCTATGCTATAACCGAATCGACAAGGTCAACCGGCTATATAGCGAGGTTCAGCACGCGGAGGGCGACAACGATGCCGTCAAGGCGGGGGCCGACGGCGAGCCGTCCTCCGAGCCACGGACACAAGTGGTGAACATCGTACGGATGGACGAGTGACGCAACCAGACTTTATTCCTGGGCCACCTGTGTATCGTCGCGTTTCTGTTTCATCATCTCTTCCCTGAAGCCACCAGTGATGTGGGTTTACTTGTCCAAGAACTATGTAGCGAAGGGCTGGAGGGCCTTCAGGCAGGCGACCGCGAGCCGACGGCGAGCCTCCCTCCAAGCCACGGACACACGCTCAACAAAGTTTACGAGGTCACGAGCGAAGCTTACGCTCCATTTCTCTTTAATTAATTACGGATTCCTTCTCCGGCTAACCACCATTGTAACATGCATATAGGAGTGCAAGTCCATCCTCCTCTCATAGTTCTTACACCGGTTTTGTTGACGGTTAATAAATGCAGTTTATCTTTTAGTAAAGCCTCGTCGTCTTCACCGTTCTTCGCAACAAATCCTCCCCCTTCCGCTCCCTGGGAAACCGAATCGAACCCTCTCGTTTGGACATTGTAACATAACGGACTATACGCATCTTTGCCAAGCGCTCGAAACCAAGTGCTGCATTCACTTCCCTAAAAATATATATATATATATAAAAATAAAACGCAGTTCCGCCCGAAAGGCGAAGCACCGATCGCGATAGCAAATTAGTGCATAGCTGTACGAAGTAAGGATAGTAGATTTATCGGCCGCGTAAACTTGTGAACATTCGCTTACTAATTTTAACAATCAAAGAATCTGTAAGCGCGACTCAACGAGACGTAGAAAGAAACAGACACACGGATACAGCGCTTTCTTTGTGTGTGTGCTTCTTTCTACGTCCTTGTTAAGTCGCGCTAAAACATTGTCTCATGGATTCAAACCAACTAGCCCGTCAGCGTACCTTAAGTAAATTAACCAGCACGGTGTCACGCGCGTACAGGTAAACATGAACGCACATCGCTCGATGACAGCGGAAACTGTCTGTGAAAATGCTGGAGTTAGGAATCACGGCAGCAGTCGCTAGCTAATTGGGCTTCGTGCATCTGTCGCTTCAAGGCGTACAAAACGTCGAAATCACAGCGCACACGAAGCTACCGGCACTATGCGCACTCTGCAAACATAGCAGAGAGCTTTGAAGATGAGGCCCGCGCGGGCGCGCACTTTCGCCGCGTCGCAGACCGCTTTCAAGACGCACTAGCGCCGGCAACGCGTCCCTACGGCGTCCGCAGAAGACGGACGCCGTAGGGACGCGTTCTACGGCGTTCTACGGCGTTCTACAGCGTCTTCTACGGCGTCCGCGATTTGCGTGGCCAACGCCGTAGAAGACGCTGTGGTATGCTGTGGTTGTCTCCACTCTGTACGGAGCGGCGGGCGAGGAGTAGTAGTAGAAACATTTATTTCGAAGGGAAAGAAATAGTTGTCGAAGACTTGGGCGGCGGATGGAGAACTCATTTCAGAGCCCCTGTGGCCTGTGCTGCTGCCCTTGCCTGCTGTATCAGGCTGCGCTGGGTTGTCAGGTCCGAGCTGGACAGAGAGGCCTCCCACTGCTCCTTCGTTTGAAGTGTTCGTAAGTGTATGGGTTTATCCCCCGTGCACCCCCACGTAACATGGAAGGTGGTGGGGTGACCGTCGCACCATGGGCAGGTAGGTCTGTAGCGTTCTGGAAACAGAATGTGATATTTATACAGGTTGGGGAAAGTGTCCGTCTGGAGTTGTCTCCAGTCGCGGGCTTCCTGCGCAGTAAGTTGTCTATGTGGTGGTGGTATGAACTGGCGCATGAGGCGTTGATGATGGAGTCTAATAGTATAAACTGTTGACATTGGTTGAAGTAGTGAGTGGTCGGGGGAGATTGTGTCTTGATCCGCTCGGCTAGTGTAACCTCGAGCTAGACCGTCAGCTATCTCGTTCCCTTCCGACCCAGAGTGTGCGGGGGTCCAATTGATCTGGTGTTTAACGTGAGTCTTTGATCCTGGGCTGCTTTGAACAAGGTGGAGCAGTCTTTTATGGATTCTTCCTGCTAGGAGGAGCCGACAAGCCGCCTGCGAGTCGATGATAATATAAAGGGATTGGTTGATAGCATTCCCGTGTTGTATGGCGAGTGCTATCGCAGCCACTTCTGCTTCCAGGACGGAGCAGTTTGATATGGTTAGACTTGTGATTTCTTGATGATTGGATCCCACCACAGTTGCTACCGCTGCATGTCCATTGGGAGGTCCGTACAAGGCTCCATCTACGTAGACGGCCCTGCCGCTTCTTCCCATTGTCCGTTTTATGTAGTTCACTCTTGCTGTTCTTCTGCCTTCGCAGGAGTGGGACGACATGTTCTTTGGGATGGGAGCTACGTGCAGGCGCGTTCTGTCTTCTGTTGGAATGTTAGTGGTAGAGTGTATGACGCCTAAGTCCGCTGGGTAGCCGACTCGCTGAAGTATTAGTCTACCCGTTTCCGTCTTGAGTAGGCATTCCCGCTGAGATAGGAGAACTGCTTCTTGGATTTCGTCGAAAGTGTTATGCGCTCCCAGAGCTTCAAGCTTGTGGTTGGCGGTATATGGTGGGAGGCCTAGTGCAGTTTTAACAGCTGTCCTAATGATGACATCAATTGTGGTTCGTTCTGCTTTAAGGAGTGGAAGATATGGAAGGCCGTAGGACAGTTGGCTGATGATAAGCGCTTGAACCAATTTCATGGTGTCTTGTTCCTTCATGCCTTTACGGGTTCTTGCCACGCGCCGTATCATGCGCGATACTTGTGTGGCCAATATTTTGAGTAGTTTGATGGCGTGTGTGGCCTTGCGGTCAGATTGTAGCCAAATGCCGAGTATTCGGATGAGTGATACTTCTTGGATGAGTTCTCTTTGAAGTTTAATGTGGATGGGGTCTTGGGTCTTGTAATTGTACCTCTTGATACGAATTACTTGGGATTTCTCCGTAGAGCATTTCAAGCCACACTGGTGTGCTGTTGTTTCAACACAAGTGGCGGCTTGTTGGAGATAGTGCTCCTGCTCCGCGAGGGAGCCTGTCCTTGTCCACACCGTGATGTCGTCGGCATATAAGGTGAACCCTATGTTGGGTATGGCCTGTAATGGCCTAGCGACTCTGGTCATGGCGATGTTAAATAGGAGGTGTGATATAATTGACCCCTGCGGTGTGCCTTTGTTAGGCATAGCCTGTGGGTCAGATCGTGTTTCTCCCATGCCTATGGTGGCCGTTCGGTTTGACAGGAACGTTCGGACGTATTCATATATGCGCTCGCCGCAGTTGATGTTAGATAGCTCCTCGAGTACGGCTTGGTGCGATACGTTATCAAAGGCGCCTTTGAGGTCGAGTGCCATGATTAGATGTTCCCCGCCTCTTGGTATGTTGGTCAAGACCTCCTCTCGGATGAGTAGGAAGGCGTCCTGTGTGGATAACCCTGATCTGAAGCCGATCATGGATGGGTGAAAGAGGTTGTTGTCTTCAATGTAATTTTGGAGGCGTTTCTGTATTACTCTTTCATAGAGTTTGCCCATACATGATGTTAATGAGATGGGTCGCAGGGCATCGATTGTTGGTCGCTTCCTTGGTTTGGGTATGACTATGATCTCGGCATGCTTCCACTCTGGTGGTAAGATGTTCTTTTGCCACAGAGAGTGGTTGATATATTGGGTTAGCTTTTCGATTTGCTCCTGGCTGAGGTTGCGAATCATGGCGTTGTTAATTTTGTCAGCGCCGGCTGCGGTGTTCTTGGTGCAGGCTCGTGCGGCTGCGTATACTTCGGATTCGGTTATGGGGGCATCCAGCTCTTTGTTGGCGCATCCTGCGTATCGCTGTGTGCATGGAGGAATAGTCCCAGTTGCACAAATGTATTTGTCTTGTAATGCTTTTAATAAAGCTCAATCGTCGCCTGAGAAGGTGTGAGCGATGCGTTTGAGAGTTCTGTTTGATTCGGATTTCGATTTTGCGGGATCAATTAGGTTCCTTAAGACGGTCCATGTTTTTGAGGTTCCTAATGTCCCTTTGAGAGATTCACAGAACTGGTGCCAATTTTGGTGTGCCAATTCAGTGGCGTAGTTTTGCGCCTCTTCCGTGATGTTTGCGATTCGTAGGCGTAGTTGCCTGTTTAGTTTTTGACGTTTCCACCTTCGTATTAACCGGCGACGTTGCTACCATAGCTAGGTGAATGAGGTGTGTGTCGACTCTGGAGCTTCTGGAGCACGTTGTATAGTCTCCGTGGTCTCTTCGTGTGCCTTACAGATACCGTCAGTCCATTCTGTGATAGATGTGATCTTTTGACACTTGTCTGTGGTGATTGCACGGAATTGGGTCCAATCAGTGATTCTTGCTATGCCAAGATTTTTTCTGATTTTTGTAGTTAAGATAGAGGTGCTTATGATGCAATGATCACTCCCAAGGGTCTCCCCCAGGTTGGACCACGCAGCTTCTTTGACATTTTTGACTATGGTGAGGTCGGGGCATGTGTCGCGGGTGACGCTGTTTCCCTCCCTTGTTGGGTATAGCGGATTGGTGAGGAGTGGCATGTCCACCACAGTGAGTGCATTAAGGATGGAATCTCCTCTGTGCGAATTTGAACGGTACCCCCATTCTGTGTGGGGGGAGTTAAAGTCGCCTACAATGACCATTTGGTTTGGTTCTGCGAGTTTGTAGGCTTCTGTGATGATGTTGGTGAAATCTAGCCTCATGGGTTTAGGCTGTTTATAGATGTTCGTTATGAATGTACTCTTCCAGCCCCTTTTGTTCGGAACAATCTCAACAACGAGGTGCTCGATGTCAGGGTCCGGAAGAGCATGTTCGATGGCTGTAATGTTCTTTATTTATTTATTTTATTTATTTACATATACTGCCATCTTGCATAGCAAGATATTGCAGGAGTGAGTGCATACATATGTCAATCAGTTGAAGAATACATTTGAGTGGCAAAAAGAAAACAAACAATCGAAAAAAAAACAATATCAGGAATAGCTAGTTGATTAATGAACATGATTAGGTAATAGGTTGGCAAATACATCACTTGGTAACTCGCGCAAGGACCCCTCGAGGCCATTCCAAATCACAATTGTATGCGGAAAAAAGGAAAACCTAAAACAATCAATCGTTGCATTCAAAGGAACAATGTTAAGATGATGACTTCTTCTGGTGGGCCGAGAAGAAGGGTTAGTGAAAACAATAGGCGCATTGACATAAGTTTTCCCATGAGCAATTTTATGTAGCAGAACAACACGGTCACAAGTACGTCTATGGGCCAGTGGCTTTAGTAGTAGCTTGCTAGCATGCGATGTCGGTGAGAAATGGCGGTCATAACGATTATATATAAACCTTATGGCCTTTTTCTGAATAGACTCAAGCATGTCTATGTCTTTGGAATGATGTGGCGACCACACTACCGACGCGTATTCAAGTAGAGGCCTTATTAGTGATCTGTATGCCGTTAATTTACATTCTTTAGTTGCATCTCGTAAGGTTCTTTTAAGATAACCCAGTTTTCTCAACGCCTTGTTGGTTATACAGTTAATGTGAGCATGCCATTTTAGATCAGGGGAGAAAGTAACACCAAGGTATTTAAACGTGTGGACGCTTGCAAGCTTGTGCGCTTCATTAAAATATGTAAATTGTAATGGTTGTTTTTTATTCGAAAAAGTCATTGATACGGTTTTCTTAAAATTAAGTGACATTTGCCATGTTCTGCTCCATTCGCAAAAACGGGTGAAGACTTCATTCAGCTCTAACTGATCATGATTACTACTTATACTAGAATAAAGGACACAGTCATCAGCATATAGTCTTATTTTGACAGAAGTGCCCGCGGTTACTTCAACGACATCATTTACATAGACTACAAACAGCAAAGGACCCAAGACAGACCCCTGTGGTACACCGGATGTAACATTGACACGAGATGAGTGAACATTGTTAAATGCAACAAACTGAGTTCTTGTACTTAGGTAGTCCTGTATCCAACCTAGTAATTTATAATCATGAATTATTGCCTTGAGTTTAATGAGAAGCTTGCTACGAGGATGGCCACCGTAGGCATGCGAGGTTGACAGATTGTGTAAGATAGTGATAGGGATGGGGTCTTCTCGGCGCCTATCTCTTGCAGGCATATTACGTCCGGTTTGATTAGTGTATTGGCTATGAACTGTTTGAGTAGGCCTTGTTTTCGTTTGTATCCGCTACAGTTCCATTGCCAGATTTCGAGGTTTTCGTTTACGGCTGTACGGGGGTGTCTCGCCATATTAAGCAAATGTAGAGGCGCTCGCGTAGCTGGTCTCGCTACCGAGAGAGTCTGTGCGGTGCCTCATTTTGGACGGCCCTGCTTCCGTGTTGGCGCACCTTTTACGGTTTCGGTGGGAGTGGAGTTCCTGTATGAGTTGTTTCACGTGTTGCATCATCCGTTCTTCTGATCTGGACTTTGTGAATCTGCACTGCGTGTTCAATTTATGGCGAAGAAGTTGAATGACTTCAGCTGTGATTGTAGTCTCAAAGTTATCGTTCCGTTGTGTTGGCTCTGGTGCTTGCGGCACTGGGATTTGTTCGCTTTGGGTGTTCGTGCTGCGGCTTTGCGTGAATTGTTCGAGCTGTGCTTGCATTCGTGCTATTGTAGCGCTTTGTTCTGCAAGCTGTTTGTTTTGTTTGGCAATCATGGCTTGGAGTTGTGGAACTCTGGGGTCAGCTAGTGGGGTATGTTGCTTAAGCCTCTCTGACCAGCTCACCCGTTCGTCCTGTTCTTGCTCCATTGGCCGTGGCCCCTGCTGCGAAGACCTGTGGCTCGACGTTGAGTGGTTGGCGCCTCCCGGCACCTGGGGGGCTTGCTTCTGCTTCGACGCCAGCTGCGTGTCATGTTGCTGCGTCAGTAGCGGCTGTGTAATCGGACGATGCAGGGGTTGCTGCTCCCGCGATCCGGTGTTCGCGGTGGCCTTGGACTGGTTCGGCGCGTGACTCCTCGTTGCGCTCTCGTTGCGTTGTTTGCTTGCGGCCCGCTTTCTGCTGGTGCTTCGGGTGTCGGCGACGTTGCGATGTTGAGTGGACCCGTCTTGGTCCTCGGAGCTGAACCACCGTTGTCTGTTTTTCGTTTGTGACGCGTCCTTGCGGGAGACGTGTCTCTTTTGCTGTTCTTGTGGCTTGCTTGAACGGGCCGGCTTGAGGCACTGATGGCATTCTCTGCTGCTGGTGACGTGCGGGCCTCCACAGAATCCACACTTGCGCTGGCACGTGTGGTCTTCCGGGGGGCTCGGCATTCCGCAACCTCGGCATATTGACAAATTTGGATTTGGGCAGACGTCCGGTCTGTGCCCTGCCTGCATGCAGTATTGGCAGAACTGTCGTGCAGGCCTGTACTGGTAGCAGGGATACTCGCAACCACCGTGGTACACGAGCTTCGGCAGGTTCGGGCCGTCCATCGTAAGGAGGGCAGTCGTTGAGGACCCCAGAATCCTGGCGTCAAGGATCTTGATTCTTGTATCTCGGGTCCAAAGGCCTTGCATCAGCGTTTCGCGTGTGTTACGGGGGTCCAGCCCATGTATGACCACACGTAGCAGTTGGGGAGAGAACGGAACGTAGGCCCGCAATGGATAAATTTTGTTGCCGAGCGTTAGGTGGGTAAGCTGACGGAGTGTCGCTGCCACGTCTTTATATTGAGTACTGACCACGATAATGTTAGAGCCCAGGTGTGGCCTTATGATGTATTTTCCTTCAATGAGGGTTGATTGTGGGCAGGAGTGGGTGACGGCTGCTGCGATGACATGGTTGGGAAACTCTCTTAGGTTTAGCCCTCTTGTGGGACGAATGACGATTTTGATGTCTCCTTTAGGCAAAGGAGGGAGTCTTGGCCGGCGAGCCGGGCCTTGTTTACGGGTTTGCTCCGAGGGGTTGTTGAAAAAAGTCTGGCCACTCACGGGTTGGTTGGCGTCTGTGATGTTCTCTTGTCTGCGGGCCGCTCTACGGAGCTTCTTCGCCCGGGTTTTGCTGATGGCGTATTCCCATGCTGGGTCACTCGGCCCTGGGTCTTCGGCCGACGGCTGGGGTCCGTGTTCGATGAAGGATTCATAGTTAGCGGCGTCGGGTTCTGGGGTCTCGTCCATGGAGTCGTAGTCCTCGGGGAGGGGTGCGTCCACGAACGCTTGATGTGAAATACCGCTGGATGTGCCGGCTTCACCGTGTGCACTTCCTGTGGCCATGGTGGTGGTTGTGGTCCCCGTGGGCAACGAGTGTGACTCGCTGGGGCTGGCTGGGCAGGCAGCTGCGTTGGCCATATGATGTGCTGACGTGCGTCGCTGCTCCGCCGTGCGCCGCCAAGGCGGCGGTAGGCTTAGTGCGACGGCGTCGCGTCGGAGGTCTTCGTAAGCCGCTTGTGCAAAAACAAGGGGCACTCACGGGCAAAGAAGTCGTCGTAGAGGTTTCTTAAGTGTTCACGAAGGTCCGAGGTAGAAATTTCGGGCACTATAAAGAGGTAAGTTGGTGAAGAAAGTAGGAAATGCGCAGAGCCCATGTGAAGCGCGTCCGCTCCGCTCGGCTCGCAGTCGCGTTCCCCCGGCGGGCGAGGAGGACATCGGGGCACCATAGCAGCCGCACAGGAGGGCACTTAGCGGGCCGCGTTCCTCGCTCGCGCAGGCGAGAGAACCGCGTTCGCCGGCTCACCCGCACACACTTTCACTCATATGGATCTTCACGGCGACGGCGACGGCAGAAATGCGCCCTGGAGTGTCCGTATAATTGCTATCACAATAAAACAACGTTGTGGCATCATGCACATGGTCGCTTGCGTCGTGATGTTGACTATCCGCAAGTACTACGCATATTCCCGCGTAATTATTGCGTCTAAAGTCATGCGTGGAATAGCTGAGCCTAGACCTACGATAAGCGTCCTAGCCTTGCTTTATCCGAATGGCACGTGAAAACACAAACAAGGCAGAGCATGACATAATAATTCGTAACATGTCCCAGCGTGTGTTGCAAATTTGGATGGAATTTGGCGTCTTCGTAGTATAAAAGGAGATATAAAAAAGTATTTATTGGAGAGCAAGCTGTTTGGCTACGTAGACTCGCCTACGTGCGACTGCGGAAGAGGAGGAGGAGGCGGGACAAATTGATAGAAAGGGCGTTAGGAGAGGTTGGTCACACGATTTAAAAGATTTATAAGAGAAATATAATAATAAAGGCACTGCACTGAGCATCATTTCTTTCTATATTTACCATGTTTTTGTGTGCGATTTGCTTGTATATTCGTATCATATACTACTAGTTTCACGTCTATGCATTTCTACATTACGAACAGGTTGAGAAGTGCTCGACGAAATTGACAGGTGAATAGTAAGCATCGATCCCTGAAACTTCTAAATATTAACTGCCGGAGCGTGGTCAACAAAGCAACTGACCTAGAGGGACTCGTTATGGTTAACGATTCTGATTTGTCACATTGACAGAGACATGGTTCAGTTATGAGGTCTACAACGGTGAATTCGTTCCTGCAAGATACAGTTGTTAGAGGAAACACCGCGGTAGCGGGGTCTGTATAATCTACAAAGGAGGGGGATATAGATAAGAAGAAGGTAGGGAGGTTAACCAGAATCACGTCCGGTTGGCTACCCTACACCGGGGGAGCGGGAAAGGGGGAAAACAAAGATAACAGGGAGAGAGCGGAGGGAAGGAAAGAAGGAAATTGCAGTGAGTTCGCTGACGTGTGTGGTCTTACAGAAATTACAATTACAGTCACAAATGGTCGCACAAGCCCGTCGTCCTTAAGAAGCACAAAAGTGCCTTCACAGCTTTTTGGGCCGACGGGCGATGGGGGCGGTGTTCGAGCAGCACCTGCACAGAAAGCGGCCGATTGTCCAGTTTTTGAAAAGCCCTGGCAAGTTCTTGTCTCTCAGGGGTGTATCGTGGACAGTGGCACAGCAGGTGGTCGATGTTTTCTTCCGTGCCACAGACCTCGCATGCTCCACTGTCAGTCACTCCAATCAATGTAGAGTAAGCCTTTGTGAACGCAACTCCTAACCAAAGGCGACAGAGAAGCGTAGCTTCACGTCGAGGAAGTCCGAGTGGAGGCCGGAGTTGCAGGGAGGGGTTTAGTCGATGCAGTCGTGTAAGTCGTAAGTTTGGCGAGTTCCACTCGGTCAGTGTGAGACTGCGTGCCAAATGTCGAAGCTGCCTAGCGGCGTCTGTCCTCGAAAGCGGAATCGGAACGCTCTGCTCTTCATGATGTGCTGTACGAGCAGCGTTATCGGCGGAATCATTGCCACTGATTCCACAATGGCCAGGTATCCATTGAAAAATGACCTCGTGACCTTTTTGTTGGACATCATGGTAAAGTTTCGCGATTTCGTATGTCAGTTGGTCATGGCATCCGTGTCGAAGAACTGACTGCGTGCACTGTAATGCCGGTTTGGAATCACAGAACACAGCCCATTTTCTAGCTCTTTCAGATTCAATGAATTCCAGTGCTCGACGCAGGGCCATTAGTTCTGCTGCCGTTGAAGTCGTGACATGCGATGTCTTGAAGCGCAGTGTCATTCCTCGCGTTGGTACCACCACGGCACCACCGGAACTGCACGACGTAGTTGATCCATCGGTGTAGATGTGGACGTGGTTTCTGTACTTTTCATGCAGAAGAAGTAAGCTCAGCTGTTTTAGAGCAGGGGCCGGTAGATCTGTTTTCTTCTGTAGTCCTGGAATCATTAGATGCACTTGAGGACGGCTCAAACACCACGGAGGAAACGCTGGCTTGGCCGCAGGTGCGTACCCTGAAGTAAACGACGCACGATGTGCACTGACAATGCCGCTAAATGTCGAGCAGGGCCTTGCAGCAGTGAGGCTCGCCAAGTGGTGGGAAGGAGTCCTAGCATAATGCCTGAGATGCATACGCATTGTCTCAACGGTAATGTGCGTTTTGATTGGGTAATCCTGCGCAAGGGCAATGGTCTCAGCCGTTGATGCACTGCGTGGTAAGCCAAGACATATCTTAAGGGCTTGGGCTTGAATGCTCTGTATCGTACGCAGGTTAGACTTGCAGGTGTTGGATATTGCAGGCAGGCTGTATCGCAGGAATCCAACGAACAACGCCATGTACAGCTGTAACATAGCGTGTACAGATACTCCCCAACTTTTTCCAGCAAGGAACCTGAACAGGTGGCAGATAGCAGTCAGCCGCTTTTTCACGTAATTGACGTGCGGAGTCCAAGACAGGTCTCTGTCAATTACGACTCCCAAGAATCTGTGACTTCTGCTGTATGGTATAAGTTGTCCGTTAATAGATACGCCGTAACCAGACATTGGCTTTCTCGTGAATGCCACCATTGCGCACTTTCCGCATGAAATTTCAAGTCCCTGTTCACGAAGGTAGCAAGATGTCATTGTAGCAGCCTTCTGAAGCCGAGCGCGAAGCTGAGGTCGTGTCACGCTTGATGTCCAAATGCAGATGTCGTCCGCATAGATGGAAAGTCGTACGGTGCTTGGCAAGTTGTCAACTAATCCACAGAGGGTGAGATTGAAAAGAGTCGGGCTAAGCACTCCGCCTTGAGGGACTCCTCGGCTACCGTAATGCTCGGATGTCGGGCCATTTTCTGTGTCTACATAGAATGGTCTCCTCTGTAAGTAGTTGCACACCCACATATACATCTTACCACCAAGTCCGACGGCTTCTAACGTGCTAAGGATGGCTTCATGGGTGACATTATCATAAGCCCCTTTAACGTCTAGGAACAGAGCAGCAGATAGTCGCTTACAGGCCTTTTGGTGTTGTACAAATGTTATCAAGTCAACAACGTTGTCTGTTGACGAACGGCCACGTCTGAATCCGGCCATGGCATCTGGGTAGATTTCATAGTATTCTAAGTACCATTCTAGACGTGTTAAAATCATTCTTTCCATTGTTTTTCCGACACAGCTGGCAAGTGCTATCGGACGGTATGAGGAAATGTCCAAAGGCGACTTGCCAGCTTTCAGAAGTGGAATGAGGCGAGTTGACTTCCATTCTTGCGGAACCGTACCCGTCTGCCAGGAGTCGTTGTACAGGAGCAAGAGTGCCTTCCGAGCTTGGTCTCCTAGGTTGCACAGGGCACGGTATGTAATGCCGTCAGGTCCTGGCGCTGAAGAACGCCTGCACAAAGCCAGCGCAGCTTCTAGTTCGTCCATAGAAAAAGGGCATCCCATGCGGGGATCACGTGAGAACGGTGGGTGGTCGAGCGTCCCCGTACCCGTTCCATCGGAATTTGCTTCGCCAGCAATCTTTCTGCAGAAAGATTCAGCGACATCAATATCTCTACATTGTAGATGGAGTGCCAGAGATTTAAACGGGTGGCGCTGACCAAAGGTTGTGCGAAGGCCACGAACAGTCCTCCATATAAGCGACAAAGGTTTTCGCGGATCCAGGGACTCGCAAAAGGATACCCATTGTCGCGAAGCCAGCTTGTTCATGTGACGCTGTATTTTCTTTTGTGTTCGTCTAGCCAGTCTCAAATCATAATTGGACTTCGTGCGTCTGTATCTTCGCTCCGCACGACGGCGAATTGCTCGAAGTTTCGCTAGTTCAATGTCGAAATCGGTGCGGGAAGAACTCTTCGAAAGGAAATGCGTGGTTGTTTGTATGGCATCCTTTATCGCGCCCTGTACGTTATAGGAGGTGCCGTCATGACAACAGTCTTCCATTATTATTTTGTATTTAGGCCAATCGGTGCACTGGACTGTTCTGGAGGACTTGGAGCTAGTCAAACCTTCGATCTTCAAATAGGTTGGGATGTGGTCGCTACCCCGCGTTTCTAAATCCGAAAACCAGTGTACTCTTCTCGAAAGCGAACGTGAAACGAAGGTAAGGTCCAAGCAACTACTATACGCTGATCCACGCAGATAAGTAGGGCTACCATCGTTTGACAGGCAAAATTCCAGTTCAGAGGCAAAGGACACCAACGTTCTGCCTCTAGAGTTCACTTTGGAGCTTCCCCATAGGTAATGGTGGGCGTTAAAGTCCCCGGTGAGCACCCACGGCTGTGGAGTCGATGTCAAAATGCCCCGTAAGCGCTCACAATCTAGACGACTGGTTGGAGATAAATAGGCTCCAAGAATTGTGAACGTCAGCTTTTTCTTCTTCACTGTTAAGCAAACGTATTGATTTGCTTCGTCAGGAGGCACTGTGTGATGTACATAAGTCAAGTCACGGCGTATAAACACAACGACCTTGCTGCACTCGCCGTGGGCAGAGGACATAAAGCACTCATACCCGGACAGTCTGATAGGAGCTGACAGGTTGGGCTCACAAATCACGATAATAGGGAATTGGTGCGTAAATACAAACTGTCTGAAATCGGACATGCGTGACTTAAGCCCTCTGGCGTTCCATTGAAAGACAGATGCATTCTTGACCTCCTCTTGAAACGACGGCAATTTTCGGGCCGTGGTTTTACCCTAGAGTCGCAAGCACCGGACTCAAGGTGTCCAGCACCTGCAGTGCGCTCTGTGCCGACGGGGTTTTCATGCTGCTCAGTAGAATGCGCATGGCGTCCATAAGTGACTTCAGCATCACTATGACTTGGCGATCCCCAGTCGTCGTCGCATCCTCGGTTCGTGAGGTCATTGAGGGCGGCGCAATTTGATGTGACTCCGGTGCAGGTTGTGCTCGTGGAAGTGTTGGCCACTCTTCAGGAGGTGCGAGTCTTGCCCCTTTCTTCGTTTTCGAAGTGTCTGTCTTTGTGGAAGTCAGCGTTGATACAGTAGCCGCTTTGCCGGAAGACGATGGTGTACATCTTTCAGTAGATGTTACTCTTCGTGATGCTCTTCGATGGCGATGTCGTCGTCGCCTGAGAGTAGCGGCAGCCTCTCTGTGTGTTGAATGGTCCCGAACCATACGTTTGAGCACTGCTCGCTCGTTCCTCACCCGCGGGCAATCATTGGATGAGGCCTCATGAGTACCATGGCAGTTAGGGCACTTCAACACAGTTGCGCGGCAGGTATCTGCTGAATGAGATTCAGCGCACCGTGGGCACACCAGGTTATTCCTACACACACCTTTTACGTGTCCCATCTTGCAGCATTTGTAGCACTGCAGGGGCTTCGGTACGTATGGGCGGACTGGATGGCGGACGTGGCCAACTTTGACGTGTGAGGGAAGGCTGTCTCCCTCAAACCACAGCTTCAGGCAACGTGTGTTGCCAAGTCTTGTGATGTGCTTAATAAGAGTGCCTTCTGTAGTTGGCTTTATTAATATAGGGAAGTCGTCGGTTGGTATAGAAATGTCGACGTCATAAATGACGGCGACGGTGCCATTACAGCCTGTAGGTATCATGGATCGAACTTGTACTTTGTCGATCTCCGTTACGTGCCGTAGGTTTTGCAGTGCACTACGGTGTAGAACATCTACTGCTAGGACATTCTTCCGTGAGTTTATTCTCACGTCCTTTATCTCGTTTGGCGCGATTCCCTCAAGAAACGCGGAAAGGACTTGCCTGTTTAGGAGTCGCAGATTGGACACTGGGTCCACAGGCATGAAGAGCATGGTGTACGGCCAGCGCTGTGGTGTTGTCTTCATGGTGGAGACACTTGGTGACGATGACCTCCGTAGCAGTCTTCTTTTTGTGGTTCGGCTCATGACAAGTGTGAAATCGTCGTCCGACGAGTCGACGCTGTCCGAGTACAACTCGGTTGACTCGCTGTCTGTATCACTTGACGCATTTCCGCGTTTCCTGGACGTGACACCACGTGATGGCTTGACTCCAGGAAGGTCTGCGAGGGCTTCTTCATCCATTGCCGCAACAAGGGAGCGGCAGCTCCAAGAGTTGGGAAATAAACAAAGCGAGACAGAGGTACAAGCGTTCTATGACAGAAACACTTCCGTATAATCTACAAAAGTGCTCTTAATGTGTTCCTGATGCCTGATGTACCCGGCATTGAGTGTACCTTCTGTAAAGCTTATAGTTGTAATGTTAGGTATATTATAGAAGGCGTGTATAGGCCTCCTAACTCTACTGTCAGTAGTATGAATGGATTGAAGAAGTATTTATGTGAACAAGTTAAACCTGATAATCGAATAATCTTACCTGAAGATTTTAATTTGCCTAATGTTCATTGGTTAACAATGTCCCTAAAGAATCACAATGGTAAGGCATTAGAGGCGAAGTTGGATATTGCTTTCACGTTTGACCTCACCCAAATTGTTGAGGGTTTCACGAGAATTCAAGAAAATAGTAAAGCCCTTCTCGATCCTTCTTTCGTAGCCGGAACTGTTACTGGCAGTATTACGTGTCAAATGACTCCAGGAATTCCTGATAATCAGGCCGTTTTCCTTAGCCTCAATGATGTTCTACCGATCAAGGTCCCCAACTTCCACCGATGTAGACGCTTTTATGATAGATGGTGTTCAGGTTTCCGATGACACAAGGATCGCGAATGCATTTAATAAACCATATCAGCCCTTTTTTACTGACGACGATGGCAACTTGCCAACTTTTGTGTCACCATTACCACCAATATCTGACATTGTCATAGGCGAGCAGGAAATCTTCAATATGCTCTTAAAACTCGATGTGAAAAAATCCGGTGGGGCTGATGAAATGCCCATTGCCTTTCTCAAACAATATGCTGAATGGGTTTCTAAATACTTGCACATTCTGTTTTCCAAATCGTTGAATGAATGACAAGTGCCGATTGACTGGAGGACAGCCAGAGCGAAGCTGCTACACAAAAAGGGGAAGAAAGATGCAATCGCTATCGGCCAATATCACTAACATCAACGGTTTGTAAATTACTCAAGTATGTAATTCATAATGACATTTCTGAAGGTTTAATTGCCCATAATGCCCTATCTGAGTATCAGCACGGATTCAGAAAAGGCCATTCGACGAGTATACAATCAGTAGAGACTGTTCACTGTTTCGCATTAGCAATTAACAATGGTGTTCAGACAGATGCAATTTTTATGAATTTTTCTAAAGAATTCGATAAGGTGTCGCACAAAAAGTTAATTTTCAGACTAGAGAACTCGCTTTAAAACATATAGTTAACTAATTAGATCTCAGCCTACCACCAAAACCGACATCAGCTTGTTATATTTAAATATAAATGCTCTGAGAAAGTTTCCGTAAAATCTGGCGTCCCCCAGGGATCGGTGCTTGAACCGCTTCTTTTTCTTTTGTATATAACTGGCATTGTCAGTGACATATCCGTTACCGTAACACTGTATGCGGATGGCTATGTTATGTATTCTGAGGTAAAAAAGCTTTAATTAACCAATAACGTTAAATGCTGCATTTCAAAAAGTGATCGCTTGGTGTCACACTTGGCAGATGCCTATGAGGTATGAGAGAACCGTGTTTATGAGCATTTCGCATAAAATGGAGCCTCTTACGTTCCAACATCATTCAAACCGTACATTTATCAGTGAGGTGCAGCACTAGAAGTACCTGGGGGTAAGGATTACTAATAATCTGTCCTGAAATAACACATTGATTACCTTGTGGCCTGTGCTAACACTTTCTAAGAAGGGCTCTCAAGCGCTCCATTCCTAGTGTTCGCTTGCTGTCGTACAAATCCGCAGTACTACCAATACTTGATTACGCAGTCATTATTTGGAATCCATTCGCGTTGACTAATATAAGGAGGATTGAAAACACGCAAAGAAAGGCTGCCCGATTTGCCTAAAACTGTCACGGTCGAACATCTGTAAATGCACTGCTGTCAAGAGCAAATCTTTCGCCTATAAGTGAAAGAAATAGAGTTTCCCGTCTCAAATTTGTATGCCAATTAATTAACCGACACTATATAGTATAGACCCTAATAAAGTATTGCCTTTCTCTTCAGGTAGTGCCACAAGGCAACGTCGCGATCTCACTGTCGCACCCTTTCATTCGCGTAATAATTGTTTTAAAGATTCGCTTTTCCGAGGACTATCAGAGACTGGCATGCCGCCGCATGCCGCTGTCCGCACACGCCGCCGCAAGTGTTTTTGTTGTTGTTTGTTATGAGTCTCACATTCACGGATTGGGGAGCACTTTTGACATACGTTTAGTTTATCACGTGACAGAATAGTGCTCCTCTGGCACTTCTGCCTTCTTCATGAGGCGAGAAAAAAAAAGCATGATTATTATTATTGTACGCTAGGAACTTGGAAGGCCCTTTTGCCGTGTTTACTCAGTAGGAATTTGGTTGGGTGCATTCATGGAGCAAGCTCAATCGCAGACTGATGTACTTACCGACGTCTTCCTCATACTACAACCATCCAGCGCAATGCATGCGTCGTTGCTTATAAAGCGTCCTAAGAATTTAATGAGTCTTGCCCCAACGGAAAGTATATTACTTGAGCATTTTTGGCAAACAATCTCTGCAGCCGAAGTGCAAAACTGAGCAAACAAAATGCAATCATTAAAACGCTTGGCACGTTTCTCCCATTATTACTTTTGTACTCAGCAACGGTACGAGTAAACGTCAGCAACATGCCACATTTCGCTATTTTGTACAGCAGCAACACAGTTGGTGCAATGCGCCAATTTGTAACAAACCATGGCAACCAACCCAGCACGGAAAAGTCGCACATAGCCGCTCCACTACCGCGGGGCCGTGTAGACAGATGAAAGACACAGTTGCCTGGAAGTTATACCACCATGATGGCAATAAAGAATGATTGTGTTCAATGCGGCAACATTGTTTCCAAGAGCGCACTATGTCCATAAATTTGTGTTTTTGCTTTGCCTTCAACGAACCTGTTTTTGTTTGAATCGTGCTTCAGTTACTGTACTTCAGTGCAGAAGCAGCGGCCATGTTTTTATGCCATCTCTCCGCGTTTCCTTATATAGTTCCGGCATTGCATGATGGGACGTAGTTGTAAACATGGCGTTGTGAGCTGTGCCTGCATGTGTGCACGTGTGTTTTGTTGCTGGTTTCGCCCCAATTTTGTCAGTGGCAATGACAGTGACGGACCGGGACTTGTTTGGGATAGCGGGCGGCCGCTGCAAGGAGTCATTTTGTGACTGTGAGCGCTACAGCGACCTTAGTTCGGCGAACATTCGCTCTGACCACTGTGACCACAGCCCCGGATCGCGTGGAAAAATAGATGAACTTGGTAAGTGTTCTTGCATTCTGCTGGCTTGTCCGTATTCAGTACATAACTATAGGCTGCAGCTTGTCTTTCGTCATAATTTGGAGGCACATTAACTCAGACGCAGTATATGTTAGAAACCTACAGCTGAGTTATATTGGCAGTCAAGCAGGAACTGTACCCCAAAGGCTGTGTTAAATTTAGGGGTTACTTCAGTTATTTATTCAGACGTCCTTATTGTGATTGCGCTGTATTTTTATAGCTAACCTATAAAATATATCACCGCGTCATGATTCAAAATGTTCTGCATCTCGAATGGGGTCAACATTGTGATGCCTGTCACTTGCCTCTGATTTCTTCTCACCACAGATTGTAATGCAGAAGTTTGAATTATGGCACTCATAGAAAAATGTTTGGGTCAATACCAATTCGAGCAAATTCCATGGTGTCTTCAAAGCTTTAATAAAATGCATGGACAGTGGAAGTCTCTTCTTTATAGTCCCACAATTTAAACACCAGCATAACTATAATCTGAGGTGAAAACATCAGTCAACTAGCACGCGTGACAATATCGGCCCAATTCGATATGCGAAGATCTTGTAGTGGAACATTGTAAATTTTCTAGGCTAGCTATGAAAATAGAATGCGATCAAGAAGAAAAATATCCCTATAAGTTGCTGACGTAACCCCTAAATTTAACACTTCCTTTAGAGGTTACATTTGCTTTTAGAAAATAATACACTACAGTGTAACCTCTAAAGCTGCATATTTTTCAAGAATAACAATGTACTTCGTAATTTTTTTTCAAGTGCAACAATGCACTTTATATTTTGTAGTAGTTAAAATGTACCTTTTAATATATTAGTTACAATGTACCTTATAAATGGGAATTTGTGCACCTATACTAAGGGTTACCCAGCCAAGGTTGTAGCCCCGATTGTCATTCCCACCTTGCTAAAATCCCTTGATGCGATTGCAGTATGTATAAATAAACAAGCAGATAAAGAAACAGACAGGAGAGAGATGCACTAGGTCTGGATACCTGGTTATAGAAGCAAGACGCGCAGCAACTTCTTGCGACGCGTGCGGTAGCGAACCCTGGCTGTCCTCATCAAATGAAGAGCTCGAACGTCTTCACACGCATTAAGTCAAAACGCTTCTATTGAACATTTTTCACTCTCGCTTCTACTTCCCTCTGGTTATCCACTGTTCCCGGCCGGCCGATATACCGGTGACAACGCGGGCGTAACGCCGTACGGGCCACGGACAATGCGCGAAACGGAAATTGATTTGAAGCCCCGGCGGGGTAGCTCAGTGGCCATGACGTCGCTGTGCTGAGATCGAGGTCCAGGGTTCAGCCAATGTCGCATTTCGACGAGATGGAAATGCGAAAACATTCATGCACTTGGTTTCTAGTGGTCTGCGAATATTTGCAACTTTCGAATAATGAGTCGAATACTGCCCTATTTGACTGGGCCTTGGAATCGAATGATCAATATTAGTGAATGCGAATGTTTTACGAATAGTTTTTGAATATTTCAGAGCCGCGAACTGTGCTCACTGACGCGCAAAATTGGAGCAATGGTACAATGAATTCCTTCCCCGCAGCCATATGAGACATAAAACGTGAGAGAGAAATAACACTTGTTGGTATACCGTCACTTCGTTGTCACCACCATGGGGGTCATTGTCCCCTGTTCGAACCAAAACGGCTGTCTGACTACGGCGCCACTTCCACTCGGCAAACCTGCTTTTACGTTTGAATAAACCCAGTCGGATCGTCGTACTCAACCTGTCAAAACGAGTATTACTAGCCTCCGCTAAACCGAGCTCCCAACAAGTGGTGACCCAGGACATTTAAGTTTCCTTTTTTTTTGGGGGGGGGGGAGGGAGGGGGAGGGCACTAGCCATGGACGACGCTGCTCCTATTTCTGCTGACAGAGATGGCGGCACCATTACGTCTCCTCTCATCGCTGCATCTCCTCTCACCTATTTTGCGCGATCTGCTTGCCAGCTTCTGGCGCAACAATCCCCGAGTTTGGTTTATGCAAGTAGAGGCCCGTTTCCAACTCCGGCGCATCACTTCACAGACAGCAAGGAACCTGCACGTCGTCGCCGCGCTACCCTCCGTCATGGCCGATGTCAAAGACGACTTGCTAGTGGGTGCGCGTTCGGCCACAGCACACGACGACCTGAAACGCACGGTCCTCTAGCGCTTCGAGCCATCGCAAGAGAGTAGGCTTCAACAGCTCCTCGCCGAGGAACTCGGCGACCAACGACCGTCACAACTCCTGCACCGGTTGCGTCAGTTGCTGGATGGCCGCTCCACAAACGACAGCCAGCTCCCTATTTTGCGCGATCTGTTTTTGCGGCGCCTCCCACGGTCCACCCGCATGGTGCTCGCGGGTTCCGACAAGTCTCGATCAGCAAGCTGCACTCGCTGACCGCATATGCGACACCTCTCCCGCGTCACAGCTACCTATCGCCGCTGCGAGAATCTCAGAGCGAGCAGACCGACTCTCTCGCCTGGAAGAAACAGTTGACCGCCTTACCCGTGCACTGCAGAAGCTGACGACGGGCGGCAACTCTGGTGACCAACTTCGGCGCAACCATTCGTTTTCACAGTCTCGCAGCGCCCCTAGAGACTCGCCACGGCATTTGTGCAGCCATCACCGCCGCTTTTGGGAACAAGCAAGTCGCTGCACCCAGCCCTGTTCGTGGACGGGAAACGCACCGGCCAGTCGCTAACGGCGACATGCGACATCGGCCCTCGCGCAAGCCAGCTATTTTTCGTGGTCGACCGCATCACCGGCACCCGCCTCCTCGTGGACACCAGAGCTTAGCTTCCTATCGTTCCCGTCGCGACCGCAGATCACCAACGCGGCAACTCCACACCTACGCTCCACGCAGTGAACAACACTGCCATCGCGTCGTGTGGACTCCGGTCAATAACGCTATAGACATCGGACTCCGGCGCTTGCACAGATGGGAGTTTGTGATTTCCGAAGTCAGCTTTGCAATACTGAGAGCGGACTTCCTCGGCCGTTTAAACTTAGTTGTGAGTGTTCGCGATCGGCGCCTAAAGGGTAACGTCACAACCCTCGACGTACTTTCCCTACAGTCCAACCTCACCTCATCTGGCATCCGTACGTTTCGGCCGGTCTCATTCTACGACAAGATACTTGCTGAGTACCCACCACTCACGAAGCCCCGAAACGATGCGCTGCCCGTGAAACACAGGGTGACGCATCCTTTCACCACCACCGGCCCACCTGTCGCCGCGCGGTCATGAAGGCTCGCTGGACGGAGGTTGGAAGTCGCCCGCCATGAGTTCGAACACGCTTCAACTCGGCGTTATTCGTCCTTCCTCCCGCAATTGGTATTTAGCTCTCCATCTGTTTCCAAAGCAGTACAACGGCGACTGGTGGCCTTGTGGTGATTACCGAGCTTTGAATGCCATCACTACTCCAGGTCAATATGCCTTTCCCCACATACATGACTTCGGTGCTCATCTCGCAGGAACCGAAATATACAGCAAGATTGATTTGATGACCACGTACCACCGAATTCCTGTCGAACCTAGCGGCATGCCGAAGATAGCAATCACTATTCCTTTAGGTCTATTTGAGTTTGTCCGTATGCCTTACAGTTGGAAGAATGCGGCGCAAACTTTTCAAGAGTTCATGGACGAGCTTACGTGCTTCGTCTACCTTGACGGCATTACCGTTGCAAGTCACGAAGTTACACGAAGAGCACAATGGGCACCTTCGCCTTCTATATGAGCGATTGGATGAACACGGCCTGGTCCTAAAGCCCCCAAAAAGACATTTTCGGAGTTGAAGCCATGGATTTTTTCGGCCATTGCATTTCAAACCAAGCCATCAAGCCACTGGAATCACGGGTGCGGACAATCGAAGTCTTCCCCTCTCCGACATCTTTCCCAAGGTTGCGCTAGTTTCTCGGGCTCACAAATTTCCATAGGCACTTCATACCATCCTGTCCGCAAGTTCTACAGCCACTTGCCGGCCTGGTGCGTCGCGACAAAAAAAAAAAAAGAAATGTCTACCTTCCACTCGTCCTCGGAGCACGAGCACTCCTTCCAGGAAGCCAAAACGTGGTTGGCGACTGCATTGTTGCTGATTCATCCGTTGCCCGACGCGCCAGCTCGCCGTATGACAGACGCGTCGACCACGGCAGTGGGTGCAGTACTGCGGCAGCACGATGGCATATATACTGCAGACCACCGGGCTTCTTCGCAAAGCTCCTCAAATCTACAAAAGCGCGTATACAACACCTTCGGGAGGGAGATGTTGGCCATCTAGTGCTCTGTCAAGCATTTCCGTTCTTTTTTTTTTTTGCTTATAGGCTGTAGCTTTTACATTCTGACCAACGACAAGCCGTTAACATTATTTTTCAAGAACAACAGCTTCTCGTACTCAGAACGTGAGCTTCGGCAACTTTCCTTTATCTCCGATATTTCCACGGTCATCCGCCATATCTCTGGGATCGAAAGTCAGGCAGCTGACGCACTGCCGCGGATCGGCGCTGTGCCTGCTGGCACTGTGGATTTCCAAGCTCTAGCCTCCGTCCAGCAAAACGGCCCCTGCCTGCGCCAATCGGGGGGAGAAGGCTCGCCGCTCCAGCTTGCAGAGATGCCGCTTTCCTACAAGACATTGGTCACGTGCGACACATCGACGGCAGCTCTTCGCCCGTTCGTGAAGACCAAGATATAGGGGCTTACGTGTTCGTTGTAAGGATATAAAGCTTTAGATTTCACGCAATGCATGTTTACCTTGGTAGCTGCAAATATACTGTTCAATAAAGCTTGTAGGCGTATGTGATTCGCCCATGTTTCAGTGCATAAAGACGTGTTAAATTTCCTTAGTTTTGATAGCTCTTAGGCATCAGGCTAGGGGTGAGGAAAATTGCACATAGGTTGACTGCGGTATCTTGTTCAGCGTTTACGTTTTGCAGATTACGTGCCTCGCCAGTATGTCAACGCAAGACTTCCTTTCCTTTCACACCGGTTTGCTTCTGATAAGCCTGTTTCTCTGTGAGCGAGAACTAGCGGTGCAGTAAAGCTCTTTACGGCTTGAGTAACATTCTTTCTTTTCATCTGCTCGCTCCCCACCTCCAACACTCAGCCTATGTTTATTGTACACTTCTCCAGGCTCTTGGCAGTATAATAATGATCTCTTTCGTTCTTTTTTTTCTTTTTATGGCATGAAATCGTTGTCACAGGCTGGCAGAAAAATGTCGCAACAAAGCCTTTCTCTAGTGCTTACGACGCCGAGAAACAGTGTTTGTATCTGTAGCTGAAAACGACAAGTGACAGGAATTGCTCCATCTGAAAATTTCATGGGATTGGCATTTTCAAATCCGGTTTTGAACACTGAGCTAAAAGAACAGCGTTTCTTACTCGCCTCTTGGAAAAAAGTGCGCCTTCGAGACGCCCGAAAATGTCTTAATCGGCTTGGCCCACGAAAGTACCAGTCGGCGCCAGTCGCACGAAACATTGCTGCGCGACTGGCCGTTCTAGGCACTTTGCGTGTGTTCGCGGGCTTCGCTCGTGCTTGGAAAAACACTTTTATTATAGCACGTATGAAGCAACAGAAAGCTGTGTCGGCAGTTTTTCATGTCGCTCTACAATTTTCGCATTGACACTTTTTTTCTAACATATTCGAGAAGTTAATGAATATATGAAGACTAATTATTTAATTAGGCGAAATGCAAAAAATACTCTGAGCATCTGCAAGCGACGACAAACATCATTACCTTGATTTTGTCTAGCCACGGGGTATTTGCATATTTTTAATGTTTAGCTCAAGTTACGTGGGACACCCTATGCATCCCCTGCAAATCTGCAAATATTATTTATTACCCGTGGTATGTATGTATACCGACATACATGTTCCTGTTGCCTTGGTTACACAGTCCGAAAATGGCAGCCACAGTGCAGCGGCCGCTGACAGAGGGTGAATCACTCACTCACTAACTCACTCACTCGCTCGCTCGCTCAACTCACACACACATCCACTCGCTTGCTCATCACTCTAACTCACTCACAAGATATACCTTCATTTCAATAAATAATGGCAGAATAAGACGACGAATTACGTGTAAGGAATGAGTGAATAGGAGTTCACGAAGAAAGACCGTGGAATGGCGTCAGCATCGAGCAAATATGTTCCCCCGCCTCACTCTCTCGCGCCATGCAACCCACATTTTGCTCTTACAAATGTCCATATACTATGGAGTGTATACGCCTTACTTACCACACCGTCTGGGAATATCTCCTGCATTCCCGATACACCTCCCATCACCAACCTCAACCTAACCAATGGGAGGCCTTGCTGTCCAGGTCGGACCCACGTGACCAGCTCAGACTGGGATGGCAGGCCTGAGAGACTGCTGAGGCCGCAGGGGTCCCAGACTAAGCCTTTTCGCGCAATGTTCAGTGACACTTTATCGATTTTGACCAGGTCCCGTATTCACAAAAATCTCTTGTGCTACAGCTGTGCACAAAAGCGAACTCAAGCCAAACCTGATGCTATACGTATTATTAGCGAAGGGGACCGGCGAATCACAAAAAGCCCTTATGAATGAAAATCATAGGGTAGTCAGCAGCAGATAAGTTTGTTATCTTAGGATGTCATGCCATGAGAACAAAACTGATTTCAGAATCATTTATTTGCAAAGCGTAGCAAAAACTTTTGCTGGTGTTTTTTATACCTCAGAGATAAGTTACAACTTGCTCGGCGGAAGTCCTGATATAAGGCAGTCTCCCTTGAGGTTCGCTACGTCCACATTTTGCGCTCTTTGTTGAACGTCCTCTATTGAGACAATTGAACGCAATGACAACTTAAAAGAAACACGACAGAATTTTCATCAAGATTTCTGTATGGGCGGGCTGAGAGCCCGTCACTAAATACTGCTAGTGGTGGTCAATATCGAACGACGCTACATACCGATAGACTTCGGTATGCGCTAGCCGTCAACCCTGGCGGTGCGGGGGTTAGGGGAAGCGCGCCGTCTGGCAACCCTGCCAACATCCGAGCGGACGCACTTTATTTTTACGTCCAGCACCGGCGAGGATAATTTTCCACCCTTCTGAATCCGGCGGCTTTCAAAGTAGGTCTCTTTTATCCCGTGCGTTAGCCTGCTACCCTTTGTTTGTTCTAGCAGAATGATTTGCAGAAAGGGAAACTCAAGTTCCTTCCGACGATGGCTCTCTCCACTCATGTGTATAATGCAGCCAAGTGCACGTATACAGCTGGGAGACGTTAAAGTAACGATGAAGGAAGGGCGCTTTGCAGACACGCGTACATTCGACGCACCTGGGAGCGTGTATTGGCGTTGGACTGACAGTTATTGCTGTATAGCGGTTGCTGCAAGTTTTGACAGTCCCGATCTTACGTGCACGGTTACTGGGCCAGTTAAATTAAGATTCATGCCTACTTGTACGCCCGTGTTCCAATGTGAGGAGAGAGGCGTCTGCTTCATATAAAGCGACCAGCAGTCTGTTTCCCACCGTGGTTTCTATGGCACCGTCACGTTCCGCCGCTGTTGCCAGAAGTGGCTCTCACATCCGACGTCAATACGACGCGCGCACCGAAAGTTTTGTTCGCGCGGAGTACCGGTATGTACAACAATGTTCGCCCCATCACATCAAGTGTTGCGCAATGTTCTTGTAATACCCAAAGCGTCCAACTAGTTGTCACAGTACGATAGAACGAATTCAAGTGTGTTTCATCCCGCGACGTCAGCAACACGATCAGTGCCGTCGCCGCTATAAATGAGCTCGCACGTTTCAGCACAGCGGCGGGCTCTCTAGGACCCTGATGGTGCATACATTGCTAAATGTACGGCCACTGTGTAATGAATGGTTGGAGGAGAGGCGCTGGAATTAGATTCACGAAGTTTTCACCCGTCTGTACTGGAAGCGGTCGAAATCAGGATGGAACAGTGAGGGAAAGCGAACGCATATCGAGAGTGGGTGCGAAGTGCGGATCATGAGAAACTGCAAGGATCGTTCTCATTTCTTTGCTCAGTGTCGGGCAAAAAATACTCGTTCCTCGCCGAATGGAATGATGCGAGCACCTTCTCCGTGAGAAATTTTATCCTCAACTTCTTCACCAGGGACTCGACGGTGGAAATGGTGAGCTGCTTTGGGTGTTTTAAATTGCATGAGTCATTTCTTGAACCCATGCGTGAACAGCCGCGTGAACGTCTGCATGCCTGACGACGCTTGCCCTGCAAGATTAGTGTGTTCCTTACAAATTATCATTAATGACGCATTGTGGACTGCTAATCGAATTCTCTGGGCCGTCCTTTTGTTCAATTGGTACAGGGCAAAAACTGTCGGGTGACTCATTTGGATGTGCGATGGAAGCGAGAGAAAAAGAAAGGAGACACAGTATTTTAGCGTTCTCGTTCGTCATCTCACAAAAAGTCTCATAAACGATGAAGGCTTTTCGCGGCGCTTGCGGTACTACTACAGTGGGCTTGTAATGGTCGCACCCGTAATTTTCAAAATAACCCTAATGGCGACTACGTTTAGTTGTATGACGCCACGTAGTCGACAGCCTGGACAGCTGAACAATTGAGCCACGTTGTTACCATGGGTATCATAAAAGAACTTGCGCTAAAGTTAGAGGCAACTCATTAATTTCAATATCTTTTGTCATATGAGATGTTTTAAGTAAAGATAACCCACAAAGAACACACTAACGCGGCAAGAGGCTAACTCGGCATAGCGTAGTCACATTATGCATTCTGTAGAACGTGATGCACACGTAGGGAAGTTGTCAATGTCGATATTACCTGATGGCTAGTCACCAGGTTTGGGTGATTGATCAATCTGCTAAATTTTATTTCATCCAATTTGATTCACTGGAGCACTTAGGGAAAGCATCCCTTCAAACCTATATATAACAGGTATGCTAGAGTAGATAAGTTGTAACAGTCCAAGCGCTCGCTGAATTGTGAACCAAGTGCTAGCTAAGCGATTAACATTATGCCAGTAACAACCAAGAGACTAGGTATATTTTATGTAAGTGTAGAGATGTGGAATCAAAACCGTCTGTGGAATATGTGCTGCCAGCCCAAAACCACTACCGTTATAGCACTACTACTACTACTACTACTACTACTACTACTACTACTACTACTACTACTACTACTACTACTACTACTACTACTACTACTGGTTTGTCGTCGTGATCGTCGTCTTCTTTTCCTTCTTGCAATAGCTTACTATTGGTAGAGCCGGGTGGTGGTAACGTGTAGAATTTGTATAACGCAAATGCTGCCGTTCTGCCAACATATACTGAATTCCTTGTTTCTCAGCTTTATGCACTTCAGCGTATTTGTGCGACTCAATCATTGGCCATTCCCTAGAGTGTGTATGTTTATTTCCGCAAAACGACTGCTACTGCTGTTCTGAAAAAAAAAAATGCAGATTACCACACATACTGTAGTCCACATGAACTTCCTCCTCCTTCTCCGTGCGGGGTGGCGAACCGGACGTCCGTCTGGTCACCCTCCTTGTCCTGCCTCTCTCTCTCTCTCTCTATCTGCTTTCTTTCGTTTTGTCGCGCATGCAGATCGAGCTGAAGACTCGGCGCGTGTTCTTGCGGCGCACCGAGTGCGAGGACTGCTCGCTGCGCGACCTGTACGCGGGCAACGTGGTGGCAGTGCTCTCGCGACACCTGCGCATCCTGGGATACGCCGACACTCAGACAGCCGCGTTCCTAGGACCCAAGCACGAACGGTATGATGGCGCAACGATGCGTGAACATCGCTTCGCGTTAATTCTGCCTTTTCCGGTTTTATTTATTTATCTACTTACTTATTTAGTTTAACGTCCATACTGAGGCTGTAAAGCACATCGCAGTGGAGGGCTTCGAATTATTTTTCAATTCAATTCAATGCTTTATTTATCTTTCTGTGAAGGAAAGGAAGGAACAGTCACGAAAAGCTATTGCAGCGAGGGACTTGACAAGGTGGCTGCTCCTCCAAATGATGGCAGCGGGCAGTTCGCAGAACAAACACAGAGTACACAGGGAACATGTTACAAAGATGGTTGAAATTACTTTAACACAGAACTGAGAAGCAGCTTTTATGTCTAACAAGCAATTTTAGCGGAATGAAACAAATTCTACAGAAATCGATAACATCCCAATGTAATATGGTAACATATGAAGGGGTTGAACAATTAAAAGGATGAAGGAAAAACAATGAAAAATAAAAACAAAAAGAAAATGGAATTTTAAACAGGAAGCGTTCGTTAACGCGCGCATAAATTGTCATTGTGGAACATGGTTATACTGTTCTAAAGAAAAACGAAGACGTAGCAGGAACTGCACAGGAAATGTGCTGCACGCCAACCATGGCTTCACTGCACCAGTGCTTATATGCATGAAAAGCCCATCGCATCAAAATTCGAGAGTAC
The DNA here is from genome assembly GCF_038994185.2 of Dermacentor albipictus. NCBI lineage: Eukaryota > Metazoa > Arthropoda > Arachnida > Ixodida > Ixodidae > Dermacentor > Dermacentor albipictus. Next base: position 438,302,537 of record NC_091821.1, read on the forward strand.
ATGTCGTATCTATGAGAATGAGAATAAATTGTCTTATTTACAGTTCTCAATCTCAATTTGCCTGTTTTTTATTTGTCTTGTTTTTTGTTTTTCTACGAATTATCGCGGAATCGAAGTCTAGATTAATGATTTTGCAAATTGCACTTGCATGCATCGATACCTACGTGTTTATATTGTAGCGGCGCGATTATCGCCTTGAGAGCAGGTGAAGAACACGCTTCACGTGCATGTAGCGTGAGAATAGAACACGCTAGACCCTCGACCTGAGCGGCCGCGCTGTCGGCCGCTCCCTAGATGCAGCGTCACCGTGGCTGGCCAGCCTCCGTGGCCACGGCGGCTACCTCTTCGCGCCGCCTCCCACGAAGTGGTCACCCGGACGACCGAGCCCAGCCATGTCAACGTCAACGCACCGACTCCAGCAAAGCGAGAGTGACGTGGCCTCAACTGCTCCGGCAGACGTCCCGCGGTTGTACGTGCACTGTAAACGAAAATAAACCCAGCTGAGAGTTTTTAAGAGGTGATGTGCCCTAAAACCTCCCCTCCTCAAATATTTACTCCGATGTATGGGAGCAAAACAGCGCCATTCCCTCGTTTCACTCCGCTGGCTAGCTGCCGGAGTATTAAGTCGACATGACGCGATTTTACTCCGCTTAAAAATTTTTTTCTCCCGTGAAACTCCGACAGGGAGTTTTGAAAAACTCTCCTCCGCCGATACAGGTTAGTCACGTGGCGCTTCCCATGAGGCTGTGCGCCTCGCCAGCGGCCGGGCGCGTTCGGCGGAGCGGGCAGTGCTCATGGCTGACGGTTTGTTTACGTCTGTGAAGTGTCGTTCCGTCACAGCGTTTCGTCAATTTGTTTCCCGTATCTCCTTCCAGAAAGTGTTAAAGGCATGCCTGAAGCTCACTGTATCTCAGCTTCAAGTACATTAGCTGTGATCACTTTGCTGACAACGATGATTGCAAGAACCACGTTTTCAAGTGCGGAAAAGGCTTAGCTATACCTCGAAGCTGCTCACTGGCTCGTGATGTCGGCTTACGTTCTGGCTGTGTTTTCGTGCTGCGTGACCCTGTCTTGTGTTCTTCAGTACGTGAAATGCCACTTCTATGTCCTTTTGAGTACATGCTGACAACGTCCGGTGTAATGTTTGTAAGGACCGCGTAGCAATGGCAACAGCAGCCACTGTTCGAGCGACGACATCCGTGCTAGTCGCGCATGAATGGCGTAACCCAAGTTCGTTGCGGTGCTGTGTTGCCAGTGAGAAAGACCGGAGTGCAAGCAACTGTTTTTATTTATCTGTGAACGGATATCCTCGCCCGAAGAAAAACGGTAGGACATAAGTATGTATGTGTGCTTAAAATAAAGCTTCTTATTGAGCGATGTGAATCGAATTGTTATCGCGCATATAGGTTTTGGTCACGTCGTTGCTTCCGATATTGCATTAACATTACGCTCTATCCGAGACACTGATTTAGACGCATGCCTGCTGGCTACGAGTTTAGAGGTTCACTCGACAGATCAGCGATGTAGCTCCTTTTCGCAACCGAGACAGATTGCTTGTACTCAGAGCAAGTAGTGCGGTTTATAAAATGTATGTCTGCGCATTTTTCGGTGTTACGTCGGCTGCTGCGGGTCATGCTCACACGTAATAATTTCTTGCTACGCTACCACTATATCGAAAATGTAATTTTGCTATGCAGCACATGCACTTACATTTTTCTAGCTTACTGTAACTAACGCACTACTTTTTGGCCGCGAACGCCGGCAGTGTGCGAAGTCGCTTCAGCACTCACAGAATGGCATAGTTTTGAAAAATAACGCCATTAACTTTTTTTCTCTCCCTATTTTGAATTAACAGTTTTGTGTTGATTAAGGTATTCTGTTAGTTTCAAAGAGGCAGATCTCGTATGAACGAGCATGTGAGTCATAATTCTGAAAACAGCACAGCTGCTCCCTTGGCGGTTTCGAGGCACACAGTATCGTGGCTATATATATAAAGTACGAGTTAAAATACACTCATTTATTTACAGGTATCCATCTTGATCACTTCTTTCTCTTCCCCCCTGCTGTTCTTGTCTCTTCTGTCTTCTTCTTCGCCGGAACATCACATCCTCCCGGACTTCGGTTTTCATCCCTCCTGGGATGATAGTGTATGACATTTCCCACTGTTGCTATTTCAGTTTTTCCTTCCGGTCCCAAATAGTGTAGCGATTTCAAGATTCCTTGTTGCTTGACGGTCTTTATCACTGTGTAGGGCCCAGAAAATTTGGACTTCGGTCCATCTAGACTCCTCCGGACTAAAACTGTATCTCCAGGCTCTATTACAGGCATCTTTGGGCTATGTCGCAGATCGAAGTGTCTCTTCATTGTTGATCTGTAGCGTGAAAGCTCCTCTTCCGTTTTGCGCCTTTCCTGTAGATCTACTTTCCCAACGATTCCAAGGTCGTAGTCGGCCGGTAGCCAAGTTGCTTCGCCTGATGCAGCAAAGTTAGGCGTGCATCCTAATCCCATGGTATGAGAATGATTGTGGTGCCTGACTGCTGCTTCCAAGGCACACTTCCATCCTCCATGGAAATCATGGTAAATTGCGATGAATGTTTTCAAATCCCGAATGAGCCTCTCAGCTAGGCCGTTTCCTTCTGGATGGTAGGGTGTGGCAAATCTCAGGGCAATTCCTCTATCGCGGGCCCATTCTTGAAGCTTCTTACTGCGGAAAGCTGGCCCGTTGTCGGAGACCACTACCTTGGTGTTCTTGAACATATTCCGCTCCAGTAACGTCAAAACAGAATTGGCGTCTTCCTTTCCTGGCTTTGCAGCAGCCATGCGTGTGCATTCATCTATTGCGACAAGGAATGCCTGAGTCTTACTGACTCCCTCTCCTCGCTTTTTTAGTTCGGCAAAATCTAGATGAATTACTTCAAATGGGACTTGGGAATGATTAGCGATGACCATTTGATTCCCTCTTGGACGATACTTGGCCTTGTTAATTTGGCACTGGTGACATGTTTGCACGTAGTTCTTGATATCTTCCTTCATATTTTTCCAGATGAATCGACTTTTTATCTTCCAATAAGTTTTCCAGAATCCATCATGCCCTCCTGACTCTGGGCTGTCATGGTACAGCTTCAAAACCTTTTTCACCAAAGTTCCTGGCACACAAAATTTGCCATTATTGCAAGTCAGATCTTCGGTGCCTTCCCACAAGCTGCAAACATGTTCATGATCAGATGTTCTCACTTCTGTGATGTGAAGCCTGGAAAGTGCATCTGCGTCAGGAAGCTTATCACCAGGTCGATGGCTTACATCGAAAGTGAACTGTTGTATTTCACTGATCCAACGCGCCACTCTGCCCTTGGGCTGGGTTAATCCCAAGAGGTAGGTAAACGCTCGGTTGTCAGTGAAAAGCCGGAAATGACGACCCTCTATGTAGCTTCTGAAATACCGGAGTGCCATCACAACAGCCAGAGCCTCTTTTTCTGTGGTCGTATAATGTTCTTGAGCTTTTGAGAACGTAGAAGAATAATAGCCAATCACCTTGAGCTGGCGTCCTTGCTGTTCCGTTGTGTCTCGTTGATATAGAACGGCCCCTGTACCATATTGTGAAGCGTCCGTACACAGTTCGAAAGGCTTGTTGAAGTCAGGTAGCACAAGCACAGGATCCGACGATATAGCTTCAACAAGGTACTCGTACGCTTTCTCGCACTCTTCACTCCAGATAAATGGCACATCCTTTTGCGTCAGCTTGGTGAGGCATCTTGTCTTTGCAGCGTAATCCTTAATGAACGCACGAAAATGACCGGCGAGTCCGAGGAAAACACGGAGTGAGTGTAGGTCATATGGCTTGACGAGCTTCTTCATCCTTTGTATAGACTCCTCTTTGGTTGTTTTAGTTTTGCCGTCAAAAACTCTTCCTAGAAAGACAACATTTGTCTGAAAAAATTCACTCTTGTTCTTGTTAATCTTTAACTTTGACTTGCTGAGGGCTTCTAACACGCACGAGAGGTGTTTTTCATGTTCTTCTCTTGTACGTGAGTATATGATGATGTCGTCAATGTATACGTTACAAAACTTTCCCAGGAACTCATCAAGAATGCCATTCATCATTTTCTGAAACCAAGCTCCAGAATTCTTCCAACCGAATGGTAAGCGGTTGTACTCGTACACATCGAAAGGTGTTACAAAAGCAGTGTACTGCTTGTAATCTTCTTGTAGTGGCACCTGCCAGTATCCTTTACAGAGGTCGATCCGAGAGAAAACATTTGATCCACCAGTTTCATTGATGATCTCGTCTATTCGGGGCATGGGAAAAGGAAACAAATCAGTCTGGCCGTTGATCTGCCGGTAATCTGTGCACAGGCGAAATGAGCCATCGTCTTTCGGTACTATGGTGACTGGTGATGCGAAAGTGGATGTTGATGGCCTTATAATACCGGCATTTAGCATTTGCTGCAGTTCGGCCTTTAGCCAGGTCTTTTTCTCGAGGGAAAGACTGTACGGCTTTTTACGCACTACTGTGACGTCACGAAGCTTAAACGGTACCTCGAAGACATCTGCTGCTGGCGGGTAAGTCTCAACACAAATAAGTTCGGGAAAATTTGTCAGTATCTCATCAGCATTTCTAACTCTTCGATGTGAATTTTCAATTCCACGCAAGTTAGGCTTAAATGATCCGTCAATAGTCACTTCGTCTCTCCAAGAAATATTCATCTTCAATCGTTTCATATCAGGCCGAGATAAAAGAAACAGGAAATCAACACCCTGCATGACAAGGGCATCTACCTTTAGGTGATGTCCACCAAATTCAACCTCTACTTCTGCCCAGTGTTGCAACCTTCTAGTTTTTCCATCATAGCTTTGAACACTAACTATTCTTCCTTCATAAACCTTGCTCGGTTGGATGATTTCCTGATTTACCAGGCTTACAGATGCTCCAGTATCAACCAGGGAGTCCAGACTTTTTCCATTTACCATCATTTTAACAAATAGGAGATTTGACTTCAGAAGGTATACATTTTCCATCGTGTCACATTGGTCGGACTCGGTATTAAAATATTCTACCGTTTCGCCATGTGCGTCAATGCTCAGTGGTAGAGTACTATGCCTTTTGATGGGACCGTGAATCAGAAAATCACGGGACACATACTTAAGGCAAGCAAGTAAGTCATCCGTGGAGGTTGGACGGTGTACACAAACCTCTCTTTGCGATTCGTTAGTCATGCCTTGAATTATCAGGGGAAGGATTCTCGAAAAATAATCCATGACTGCCCATCTCGGTCGTCTGCCCATCTGTTCTTCTTGCCAACGTTACTTCAAGCCACATGGTCGGCTGCGCCAAATATAAAGTACGAGTTAAAATACACTCATTTATTTACAGGTATCCATCTTGATCACTTCTTTCTCTTCCCCCCTGCTGTTCTTGTCTCTTCTGTCTTCTTCTTCTTCGCCGGAACATCACAATATATACTGGCACCGTTGCCTCTTGAGTATCGCGTGTACGTGGGATGTCTTTCAAATTTCTGCATTGGGCGTTTCTGGAATGTTTATGTATGTCATGATATATGTGCTTTCATTGACTTGTTTCATCGAATTTGACGCGGTCTCGTGTGCATATTTCGAAATTTGACCAGCAGCCTCTGCATGTAAACATGTTCGCGCAAACTGACGCGATGCCTCTTTTTATACTCCCGTTGCACCTCGAAAAAACTCCGTCAATTGCAAAGCAAAAAATTTAAAAAAGACAAAAAACCTCCCATAATTCCACGCAAAAATTCCGCTCGTACGGAGTAAAAATTCTACTCCGATCATACGGAGCATAATAAACTCCGAACCGGGGGGTCGCTAGAGGACAAGCCGTATACACTCCCACCTCGGAGTTACTTCCGTTTACAGTGTAGGGTGTCCGGGAATTCTACATCGACATGCCGGACTTCTGGTTCATCCAGCTGGACAGCTACTTCCGTATCAGCAAGGCTCCAGGCTCCGGCTTAGTTCCAGGCTCCAGCTGCCACCCACCGGCCCCGACTTCTACAAGGACTTGCGGGCAGCCGGCCTTGGTCGCTAAGTAACCTCGAGTGCTCAGTCACAGCAGGTCTTGCCATTCGAACCGTCGCGTCATTCCGCGCCTTGTCGTCCCCCATCGCATGCATCCACCCGTGCCGATCGTCAGCAAGCGCTGGCTCCAGCATCAAACCTCTACTCCGTCCGTGAGCGTCCTCCCCAGCTCAAAGGCAGCTGCGTGACGACTCTTTCCAAAGAATACACTGGGTCAAACGCAAGCGTTTTCCGCTATTGTACGGCCCGCCGCTCTCCCTCCTTGGACGTCCCCGCAAGCTATCCGCTTTCTCTTCGAGGGCCCCTCGCTCATCACCGATTAAGAGGCTGTCCCACCGGCTCAACTATATGCGTAAATCTCACTCTCTCAGGTACGGCAACGCCACAAGTACAACCTTCGCAATGCTTTCAGCGACCACCGCGGGCCTGATGCTATCGGTATTCAAGATTTCACCGCAAGCAGCAGCAATGGAGCCATCCGATGTTCTGTGCGGATGTATGACCTACCGAAGTTTTGTAGGAGCAGTTCTGCCATCTGGTTTCATCAGCTCGAGAATCACTTCTAACATCAACAACGTGAGTGACCAACAGTTGCGCTATCTTCACGCAAGTCGCGAGCTGCCAGATGGTTTTCTTTCGGAGCTCCGACTTCTACCAGGGCCGGGCATCTACGACAACCTGCGGCAGGTCGTAATTTCGCACTACTAGGATCACTGTGGCTGCGCCTCGCTCGCAACCTACGCTGCCGGTGCTGCCTGGTACACCTCTCTCGGATTGCGTGAACACGACGCTGTCAACGACGGCAGCATCTGCACAACCGCACACGCACCTGAAATTGTAACGCAGCAAGGATCAGCAAGGGCAACAAGGCACACACGCGACCCTCGCAGTTCTCCGCCACTGCCACCGTTGCATGTCGTTCGACAACACCGTCTTCTGCGTGTTTCCCCTCAACGGCCTGAACTCTCGGCACTCGCCAAGAAACGGCCAGTATGCCTCAACTATGCTTGCGGAGTTGCACCACACTGGGTGCGCAGACGTCGAGCACGCAAGGCCACGCCCTCAACGTGCTAGACAGTGCTCCCTGTGTTCAGACACTCTCAGCCACGCCCGCCATAGAGCTATTTGTGGCCCTCGCCGCAACACGGGCGTTTCGTGGACTTCTTAACGGACGTTACGAATTGGCACTCATGTATATAGACTTGAAGACTCTCTTCTTTCTATATGCGCGACTTTTGAACATGTTTTGGACATGCACATGTTCGCGCCGCCTCCCACAAAGTGATTGGAACTTCTGTTCATGCATTTATTACTTCTTGAAGTGAATATTCTGTATATCTTGCCCGTAATTATTTTACGTGGTGATTGTACTCAAATTGGCGCCTTCCTTTAATCAAGCTGCCTGTATTTACTGAGTGCTGTTTGTATGGTAGCGGGGACTGATAAACTGCCAGGCATAATAATGAAAAACTTTCTTGAAGTTTTCCTGAATGTCTGAAAATAAAGCACAGGTGAATTTTCGTTAAACAGTGAAATAACTTATCGCCAAATTTTCTGAAACTACCACAGTATACGTCGCACTGAGCAGTGCACCCTATTTTTGTCTGTAAACGGTGGTCAGTGACTCTATCAAAAGCTTCTTCAATATTCGACGCATGATGAAAGTTGCTTTGTCAGTGCTTAATCTTCGATAATTCCACCGTTTAAAATTAAGTTTACCTATAGCAATCCGAAACATTTTGACAATCAAAGTGGTACTAGAAAAAAAACCGTGTAACATAGTACATGTGCAAAGAAGAACGTTCAACAATGCGTCAGAGCTTATTCGTAGCGATTAGCTTGTGCTGTCAAGCCTAGGTAATACGTTCGGCCTGAAGCAAAGGTAGTCCTGGGAGGGGATCGAGACCTCACACAGCCTTGATACAGGCAACAGTGCAAATACCGATGTTCATCGCAACGCATGAGGTGGGGTTTGTTGTTTGTGATAACACAACCCTCCTCAGGAAAGAAAGAAAGAAAGAAAGAAAGAAAGAAAGAAAGAAAGAAAGAAAGAAAGAAAGAAAGAAAGAAAGAAAGAAAGAAGTACAAACCAATGCGCGCCAGGCTGCCCTGTGCTGTTCTCGAGCAGTTGTTTACACGGTTTCGTATACAAGCGATCCAATTAGCGCGTTTACAAAGGTAGCGACCCAGCTAACAATGGCGTCACTGGAGAGCAGCGGGTTGCGTTGTGCTCAAAATTTCACCGCTAATGAAGTTACCTAACGCGTGCGAGAACCCCTACTGCTCGTGGTTAGCTGTGACCTCAATTTGCAAACTTGTTAGGAGTAGAGCAACGCCAACTCCCCCCCCCCCCCCCCTCGTCACTTCACACCTCTTTCGGCTATCACACCTCTTTTGCCTATCGTTTCCCCGAGTGTCACATCAACTCGTTTGTTCGTGGATTTCGGATCGCAGTTTTCAATATACTTGGGAAAGGTTGCGTAGATATGTAAACTGCAGATATTCAAAGGCGATGGTTGGCGCCCGCATCAAGGAAGCACTAGGTAGGTGAAGGTATGTTAGACTGCACGCAAGTTGTCGCTTCGTTCTCGATGGTGAAACTTCTACATAGAAAGTTTATCCCATGTGGAGATCCGAAAGCTTAACAGCAACACACACACACACACACACACACACACACACACACACACACACACACACACACACACACACACACACACACACACACACACACACACACACACGCACGCACACACACACTCACACACACACACACGCACACACACACACTCGCGCGCGCGTACGCACCTCGGTTTTTGTTTCAATTTGCGGCTCCTCCCATGCAGCGCCGTGCTCGTGCTGAGACCGGCTGGTGTGAAGAGGCTGGGAGACGTCTGGGCGGCCGTCGAGGCAGCGGGGGCCACGGTCTGCAAGGCGCTCATGCTCAGGCTCACGCCCCAAGATGTGAAGCTGCTGAGCGCAAACCAGCAGGAAGTGTGAGTGTTCCCGCTTTGGGCACCTCTAGCGCCAGCGAGCGCCAGTATACCACACGAGTACCAGTAATTGCACGGAAATGTATACATGTGAGCATCCGCGAGTCTCAGCAGTAAGGATGCAAAGAAAGTAACAGGCACCTTACCGTTCGTCTTGTTGCGCTGCGCTGCACGGTACTAGGATCTGCAGACCATCGAGATGTTGCTCATAAAATCGGCATTTCAACGGCGATGGCTTGGGCACTGTTGTACGCGTTCTGCGAGACACGAGCATAGCGTATATATCAGAGACCTACTTCGGTGCAACGCGCCTTGGCACCTTTTTTGCGAGTGTCAGTTTAGGCGGAACTCATGTGAGGCCAGTTTGAAATGTTCCTCAAAGGGTATATCAGCCGGTGACATTGTGAGCTAGAGAGTCACCTATAAATAATCTTGCTGAGCTGTATAATTAGGTCATCATGCCAGAATACCTGCACGCACACTGAGGGTTTTTACACCTTTATGGGTATATAAACGGTGTTTGGTTGTCACACGGCCTACACCCTCACGTGTAAGGGGTAAGATCGAATTGTTGGCGGGGGCCAATGGAGGCATGCTTGCCGACTTTTTGTGGCAAGTAAAGGTTATGATATCTGTGACAGACGACAGCAAAAGTGCATTAAACTTTCTGTGCGCTCAAAACTCAGGATTATTCCGCAGCTTTCGATCACCCCTTTTCGCATAGCAAGTCTACTTAGGTCTTCCATTGTCGTGCGGTATAAAAGCTTTTAAAGTCCTAGAAGTAGGGGTGTTCCCGTGCGAGAAGCCAACAACCTTAAGAGTGTAAAAATATTTAGAATGTAGTTTGTAGGATTACTTTCCGACGTTTACTGGATTCTGCAGTGACTCGTACCGACAGAATTGCCGATACTTTTCAAACTTTTTCACGCCTACATATTCATGGTATGCTTTCACCGGATACACATAGCGGAAATCAGTGGATCCGCGAGAAAAGAGAAATTCCGCGAAATCTGGACAAACGGTTCAGAATAAAGAGTGGAAGTCGGTGGACAAGCAGGGATGTATTCTCTTTCAACTACCACTATACTCAAACATTGTCGCCTAACCCTGAGACGTCGAGTGCGTTTTGTGAACGCTGTCGATGTCTTATGCTGTAACAATACGACGTAGACAATGCGTTGCCCCGCTTGTACAATATTTATTTTCTTCCACCACACACGCAGATTCGACGAGGGTCTCTTAAGCGACCCAGCTGTCTGCATCCAGGTTCTGGGAGAAAGGGTTCTCGCCAGGCTTAGGAACCAACCAGTGAAGACGGAAGGCGGAAATTCGGGCCAGCAAGGTATGACTTCGTGGCCATAGAACTTTGTTTTCTTCAAGTTACATGCAGACGGAAGAGTGAACATTAAGTTGGAGGAAAAGGGAGAGCACTAAACAGCTAGCACTCTGCAGGTCCGGTAATCGCGAACCTGATTTAACATAAAGGCGTTTGCTAATGGGCTGTCCTACGGGTGCCGGTAAATCATTATAACGATCGACGTCATAGCGAGGGAATTGCCGTGGTGGTGCCGATTTTTGGAAGGCAGTTGCAAAAGAGAATTTTTAAGAACACGGTTCCCGTTCCATAACTACAGTCGTCAGCGTGCACTTGTCCAGAATGGCGCAATGCAGTGAAGCACGCAGCAGCGCGGTTTCGAAAATGTTGAGCTTTGTTTGGAAGAGTCTTCGTTTCGTTTCCATGCTGCTCGTCACCAAGTCGAACCATCGATATACACGGTGTATCCTTTGTAAATCCCATGCCTCAATGACATACTCAACTTACAAAGAAGTCATTGTGAACGGGCTTTATTATTTTTTGCTTTTTTTTTTCGGCAACCAAAGAGGCTATTCACAAGATGGCAGGCTGGTCTGCTGGCTTAATTGCTTGCTTGCTTCGTTCCTCCCCCCCCCCCTTGCTTTTGTCTATCTATTTATTCATATTTCTTGCTCATTTATTTTTCGCTTCTTTGGTCATTTATCAAACTCGAAGCATTGCTCACCGCTACAAATCGTCAAGACGCCTTCGAGGATAGGTCCTATTATTTTGCGTGCCAGCGAAGCACATGGTTTCAACATTTGCTGTTTCTTTTGAACCCTTATAGCGGACCGCACCGCATCCACTGCCATTGAATTAAGTTGGATTTCCATCTAAACGGGAGTGCTCGCCAAAGTACACTTCCCTATCCCTTCTTTTTTCCTACGAAATTTCAATAAGTGCTACAAAAATTTGGAGGATGCTAAAGCTTCGCCTTTAAGAGTGGAGCACGATAGCGTTCAAAGACCGGCCTTACTGCTTTTCATGCTTCCCGGCAACTGAAGCATATGTAACCATAACGTTTACCGTAAAACGCTGGCTGCGAACGCTATGCACGAAGGCGAGCTTTCTGGTATACAAACTCGGCCTCTTGCATGGGTCAATCTCCTGTTATTGCTTTTTACTTTTAATATTTCAGTCTGGGAAGAGATAACATAAAGGACATGCGCTGTCGATGTTTTTCTCCATTACATTTGTTTGTTGGCTGCCGTTCTCAAAATTCGGAGGAATAACATTGTAAATAATGAAAGACAAGGTATGGACAACTTTGGTGGTAGAGAAGTATAACGTAGAAGAGTCTAGTGCTAAGCCTTTTGGTACATAGCTTGACATACGAACAACCAATCCCAATCTTCGAAGACACGTGCAACATGACAGAAAAAGACAACCACGCACGCTGGTACTATATATAAACAGGGTTTAATGAAACACTTGGCAAGGTATATGTAAACTGGTAGCTAAGCGTCCATAGAAGCCCACATATCAAGAAAATGATGGCTCGTTGCAACCGTCGACATCTACGTATCGCGGGGACAACTAACCGCAAGCAAGAAGTAAATAATAAAAAAGTGACGTCACAATCGGAAAGGGCAGTGACGTCAAGATCTTATGTTGCTTGGTGTGAATGTTTGAATTTCTTTAGCGTCCGGCATTTCTACCTCTACGCCAGCAATTATTTTTCTTTTGAGGCTGAGGCGAGCTGGAGAGCTTGCGACTTGCCTCAGCTGAAACGCTGGCGTGTCCTTTAACTATAGGAGTGGCGTATGTCTTAATGTGAACACAATTAGTCTTTTATTGATGGCAATTGCTCCAGTAGCTTCCCTTAGGAAAGTGAGAGGATAGGATGGAAATAATTGACACTGCCACAGAGGTTTCAAAAACAACTTCACTTTTATTTGTCTAGAATAATGCAGCCGATATGATTGACCAAACATAACACCTTTCAATGGATGAAAAGTACTATGGCCAGTAGAAAGTTGTAATGTACAGCAACATATGCAGATACTTTTCACTGAATCATTCTTAATTACTTGCGACACCATGTATTTATATGCAACTGTTTTCAGACAAGACAACATTGCCCCAGATTATCATTTAGAAAAAACACTCGACTTACTAACGTTGCTACCCGTCAGACACTCAGAGCCTGTGTTACGGAGAGTAAACCAACATACCGCGATGTTTTTTCGCTGAGGGGAGCGTTCTGTATTTATCGTCCCCACGAGACAAGCACGTCGGATGCCGCAGCTCGAACTTGCACGATGACAAAAAAACCTGCGCTCGCACCTTTCACCAATGAATTCCGTTCGCTAGGTCACGCAAAATTTGAAGTGAAGCGCATGCCGCATTTTGAACGAACACACAAGGAAATGATGATGATGACAAAATGTATTTATTAAGGGATGGCGCGAAGGCCTATAATGGGGAATAGGAAGAGGAAGGGGGAGGCGTATTCAGAGCCGTCCTAGAAGCTGCGCGTCCTTGGCGAAAGCCAAGAGCGAGTCCAGAATGACCCTGTCGGAATCCATCGAGCCAGTTGCCGGTCTAATACCCTCCTCGTAGGACGACACTCGCAGCGCCCTCAGGTGGTGGTCCCGCTGCTGAGCGTGTCGCTGGCACTCCCAAAACAGATGGGCTGCGGATGGCCGCGTGGCCATGTCGCAGTCAGGGCACCTGTGTGGCGCCTGGAGCGCTTCTTGGTCCGCGGAGGCTGTGGCAGGGCCGGCTTCCTGCAATGGAAGGGAGTTGGGAGAGGGAGATGGAGGTTGTCTTTCCCGGCGTGGCCGGTACTGCCGCCACCACTCCAGTACATCCGATGTGAGGACGAAGCCGTAACGGAGCCTATGCAGCAGCACGTGCCCCGACCTGGGAAGACCCGCGGGAAGTGTGTCTGGGTCTGAGGGCACACTCGCAAGGAGTTCCCTCTTGCGTCGGTTGGCTGCTGCTCTCAGAGCCTTGTCTGGGTCATACGGGGCTCCATTTGTCGTGTTGCCTGTGCTGGTTGTGAGGGTTTCTGAAGGATCCCGGGAGACGACGCGGTCGGAAAGAAGGGCGCGCGCCGCCTCATGGGCTCTCTCATTTCCCTCGATGCCCTGGTGACCAGGGATCCAATGAAGTGTTGCAGTGACCCCGTGGGCCTCCGCACGCCTGAAGGCCTGCTTGACGAGGAGTACTTCCGATGATGCTGTGTGGCGCAACTTGCAGGCATGCAGCGCATACTGAGAGTCGGTGTATATATCGATGTGTTTTGCTTGCGTGGTGCTTGAAACTCTATCTAATGCCCAGACTATTGCGCGGAGTTCAAGTTCCGTTCTGTCGTCAGCATCAGCAGTTGTAAAGGTAGAATGCGTCTCACAAGAGCCCACTACGTGGTAGGCGACTGCTCCTTCGCTGGTGCGTGGGTCGAACGCAAGGAAATAAAAAAACTCGGATGAAACCGCCGCGTTCCAGTGAGCAACGCCATTCCGCACAACATAACAGCTTGTTTACACAGTCTTGCCAAGCCTTGCGCCCGAATCACTGGTGGGTATGGGTCATCAAGAACGAACTAACAAATTGTGAAATAGAAAGAAAATCAGCTTTTGTTGTTTTGGTACAGCAAACATATTTGAAACGGAATATTTATCTTATGGCAGTATCCTGATTTTTTTTCACATACATAGGTTTTCTAGTTTCAGTGTTTGTCCGCCCCTCACCTAGTCGCGCTTCAATCGTGCACCACTAACTGATATCTTTGGGGATAGGCTCTGGCACGCTTTTCATTCCAAGCTTCGCGACCTATTTTGATGGACCTTGCACTTGGTTCAAAAAGAAAAGAAAATCAACACGCGCATGCGCCATACAGCATCGTATGGCGCCACCAAAGCAGTCGTTAAAAGAACGTGAAAACCTTAAAAAATATTGGTGAATGACACATTCTAACGGCGGCACTTCCCCCCCCCCCCCCCAAAAAAGCCAGTTCTTTGCAAGATAGCGATACGGAGGGTGCGGTCACGCACTGAATGTGGCCGTGTTTTTGGATTTGGTAAGCTTCAATGACTTTCCTCTCGCATTTAGTGGCTCCTCTACCAATATTTTGAGCGTCTTCACAAACAGGATGGCAAGAGCAACTTCGGCAGTGAGCGGGCATGTTTGCCCCTCCACCTGACGTCACAGACGTTTCATATTCTTTTAAGCGAACATTTACGCAGCGTCCTGTCTGTCTGATTTTCACCTTGTTGATCAGTTGTGACAGTTCCGCGAATTCTATCTTATCTTTTGAGTTGGACACTTTCATTCTCTGTCGCTTCTTTATTAGGTCCTTTGTTACTTGGGAGAGCTTGCCTACTGGTTGCCTTGGTGCCTTGCATCCCACTTCAACTGCTGATTCTGAAGCAACCCTAGTTAAGGTTTCATCCATTACATCTATGTCATCTTCATCCCTCGGTTCTAAGGCTGCATATTTGTTTGCAGGTACCAACCTGAATTTGTCTGCTTGTACCCTTACTGCATCAATGTTGGCCTGTTTCTGCTTGACCAATTTTACTCTTTCTCTCTTCAAATTGAGGCTTAGATATTCCAAAAGAATATGACAGTGTCGAACATGGAATTTTATTTCTAGACTAGCAAGCTGTGAGGTTCCAGGGTAAACAGGGGCCTGGATACAAAAGTTGTTTTCTGGTCGACAATTCTTTTGTTTCAAGGATGGGGTTACATCGGGCACATATGAACAGACCAGAGGCGTGCCACAGGGATCAGTTCTTTCACCGCTTTTGTTTAACATTTTTATATCTTCTGTCCAAGTTCAGCAGGATGTGAAACTCTATCTCTATGCTGATGACATTGCATTTCTCTCCTCATCACGGGATATGAATACGTTACACCAAATTTCACAATCTTATTTGTCTGCACTCGAGTCCTGGCTGGACCGACTGTATTTTTCCCTTAACGCCAAGAAATGCTCGTTATTTGCGTTTCCATTGTCAAATCCCGTTTTCACTTCTCTTCATTATCGAAATGAGCCGATACCGCAAGTTGCAGCTTTGAAGTACTTAGGGATAACATATGATGGCACGCTAAACCGGCAGCAGCAAATCGAAACAAATGCTAGCACTGGAAAACGTGCAATCGGATTGTTGCACCCTTTCAGTAATAAAAAGACGGGTATGCGTAGGGCTTTGTTGCTGATGATTTATAAACTTTACGCACGCCCCGTTCTCGAATTCGGCAGTGTTCTTTTTTCAGGATGTGCAGCATACAAGCTAAGACCTTTAATATACATAGAAAAGCAAGCTCTGCATCTTTTGTCTTGAACTGCCAAATTTTGTGGCTAACGATATGGTTTATCTGGAGGCTGAAATTCTTCCGCCTGAGTCCAGATTTAAAAAACTTACTGTCCTTACATTTCTAAAGCTTTACGATGCCTCTCTCTCCCGTTTACAATCAGTTTTCATCAATTCTTCCGATTCATTTTTCAGGACACGCTGGCGGCGTTATCGACAACCACAAGTTTTTGATCAGACGTTGTTATCAAAACTTATCAGACGTTGTTATCAAAACTACTTGAAGGTCTCCTTCAAGATCACCTTCATCAATTTCCGTCTCACTTGGTTAATTCCACGGATGCAACACACGCTTTACAGAAGGCCAGAGTTGGTATCTTTTCAAATCAGCTTAATTGGTCTTTCGCTATCCGTTTCGCTGATTATAGCCTAATATTTCTTGCAGAATTTTTTGGCAATTATTCCGTCCATCATAAAATTGGGTCAGCAGAAATCTCAAATAATAATTGTTACCGATGCGCCTTCGATTTGTACACATTTAACTACTAATAATCAGTCACCTCTACAGACTGTATGTTCGACTCTTGCACCGGACAATTTGTCTGACGTCCGCCTTGTCTGGGTCCCCGGTCATAGTGCTTTTTAAATGAATCAGATGACTCGCTCGAATTGTTATCACTAAATGGCTCAGTCTTAAAAAGTCTTCCAGATTTCTCCTGTATAACAGGAGCTAAATTTCAATGCCTTTTACTTCTAAATTATTATGAATAATTCCTGCTTTCCGCAGAGGATTGTCGACACGTAAATTTCCAGTGGAACACAAGAAAATGCCTTTCAGGACAATGCGAGGTGACTTTATGAAGCTTCGGTTTGTAGAGTTCCCCGCCTAAATTTTTACCTTCATAGGTATGGTTTATCCATAACTAACTTCTGCTCTTTCTGCAATGAACTGGAAACTATGGACCATTGCTTTGTTTCTTGCCGTCGCTTCTCCTTCCTCCGCAGAAAGTTCCTCGTATTTCCAACTAGTATAAGCTGCGATTAGCGCTTACTACACCAAACATTTTGCCGTTTGGTGCCTGTCAATTAGGCACAAGCCATGGGTCAATGATTACTGCTGTACACAAGTTCACTGAAGCGTCAGGAAGCCATCGCTGCTCGGGTACCGACCGTGGGACATGTTATTTTAATTTTATCCTAAATTTGTGTATAGCGCCTCTAGAAAGTTCTGTGAGCCTTTACTTCGCTGATAGTTTGTTTTGAATGTTTGCCTTCGCCCCTTTTGGTATTTTCTTAGTTGCTCTTTCCAATCAACCTAATGTGGCCAATCCTCCCTATAGGTACGATCCATGTGTTGAGGCAACAACAACAGCAGCACGCTAGTGCGCTCTCGACCTGAGCGGTCGTGGCAACGGCCGCTCCCGGCATCCAGCGACACTGTGGCTGGCTGGCCTAAATAAACCGTGGCCACGGAGGCTGCCCACAGTTGTATATGTGCGTCTGTTAACATGCTGTTCCCTTGTTTCATTAGTGTCATTGCCGTGAGGCCCCAGATAACGTAACGTAGTTGTTAGTCGTTTACGCGATCCTCGGTTATTCGGACGGCTAATTGTCAACGGCAAGTATACGTCAGTGTACATAAGCGTGCAACTTTTTTTTTGTTTTTACCAAGCGGACTCCGCACAAGATTCGTATTTGTTCTTGCTTCATAAATGATAAAATATTCGGTATTCGATTTGTTTTCGAGGGTCGGTTTTCTAAAGTAGCCATGTTGAACTCGATTCTGAAACTTCACTGTGCGAATACCCCTAATAAAAATTGATCTCCCCACTTTGTTTTAGCAATAATGAGCAGTAGGGAAAGCTAGTGGCTAGTAAAATTTCAGTCACCATTCAATCAATCACCGTTTTTACCCCCTTGAAAGGACTCTGCTCCGCATTGGAGGTGCGTGCAGTGAAGCACAACTGCTTTTGAGCACATGCCTCTATCTATACTCATATTCTTCGACGTTCGCTGAATGACGAAGACAGCTGATTCAAAACAGTTACACGATTGGAAAAACTATCATAGCATACCCTTACTGATTGAAGGAAGAATGAAAACAATGCTGAGGCACCTCTTGCTGTAGGCAGCTGCTTACGAAAACACTTCCCGCACTAGGACTCGAAAAAAAAAATTCTATGACCGCACCCAGATCATCCAATGTCCATGGCATCTAGACAAAGACGCATTGCCTTCACCGAGAGACTGTTGCAACGCCAGACAAAGCGAAGACCTCATAGAAACGTGGGAGGCCAAGCTCGTCTCCGAGGACCTGGAACAACAACGACGCCTCGACGCCAGGGCCAAGGAGGCAGCGAAGGCCAGAGGGTTCCTGGAATGAGGAGACCTCCCACCGAGAGTAGAACCGGGGCTCACCCCGGAATACTATTTCCAAAATAAAAGTTTATTCCTCCTCCTCGTGAAACGAACTGTATGACTGGAACAAAGAAAAAAAAAATATGCCATCTATCTTTCTGGGCCGCAAAGGTACTATGGGATCGAGCAGGCGTCCCCAGTTGTACAGCTCCAGAAAATGAACCCGGACTACCGTGTAAAAAATTCCTTAAACTTACGTAATTAATCACTATATCTAAGTTTCGGGATATGTCGAAGCCAGCTGCCGTTTATATTATTATTATTATTATTATTGTTATTATTATTATTATTATTATTGTTGTTGTTGTTGTTGTTGTTGTTGTTGTTGTTGTTGTTGTTGTTGTTGTTGTTGTTGTTGTTGTTGTTGTTGTTGTTGTTGTAGCAGTGGTAAAGCAAATCTTAAGCATTTCTCATGCTTCTTTTCTCCATCGCGTTATTTGTCAGATGTGGTTATTCTTTTGATATTGTTCAACTTAATTCTGTTTCACTCCCTTTTGCATACAGCAGTCACATTGCAAACTCTATGCTGGATCTCAAAAGACAAGCCGTCAGCCGAGAAGGTTTGTACCAAATTTTACTTGTAACACAGCTCAAAAAAAAAAAAGGAAGGGCGCTAGTTCTTTGCGTTCTTATGTATCCCTGGCAGACAGTGCCTGTCAACTCCGCGGCCCCTATTTCTAAAACTCCCTAGTACTTCTGTTGTTCTGCCAACTCGTTCTGCCTCATCGGCGACTGCTAAAGCATCGTAGTAGCGCCTGGGACTTCGGAAGAAACGGGAGCTCTCTGGATGTTTTGTTGGAATACGAAAGGCGAGAAGGGGGGGGGGGGGGGGGGGGCTCGAAGTCGTCTCAAGATGACGTGTACATCTCTAAACATATATCCAAAAGTCAGCGGTCGCGAACTGTTGCTTCGCAGGAACTGAGTTAATAAAATCAAGAAGCCAGTGCAGAGTCTCAATCACTCTCGCAACGCTTGTCACGAGAAAAGAAGCGTATTGTAGTTGGAACGTTTATTTAAATAAAATGAATAAAACATTGTTTCCAACCCAGGAAACGGATTTATAAAGGCGGGGGAAAGCATAGGAAACAAGAGAAGAGTTAGAAATTGTCGACCGTTCCTGCGTGAAGTAGAAAACGGAGCATGCAGTGAGTCGAGTATGAGGCGTCGTCGTGAATTTTGATAGGATACTGAGGAGAAACCGCCGTGTTTTGACAGGATCGACGACTGAGCTTACTTGAGATTTCACGTCTTTAAATTAAAAATAGCGAAACCACAAGTAAGTCAACTGCCCGTATGTGTATGCACGTAGAAGCGCAGCATGTGTCATAAAAGTTGCCAAGCCAGAGTGTAGGAAGCCATATTTTAGGCAGCATTATCAGTTCAAGGTGGGCCTATAGCTCGTACAGCTCGTACAGTTCAAGTTGATTCTTCCATGAGCAAGCGTTTGTATCAGCAGAAAAGAACATAAAGCCGGTATGACAAAAGCATAACTTTTAATTCCGAAGCTTCTTTTTTCATTTGTAAGGGTTGTAGTTGCAAACATGGATGCAATAAAACAGTTGAACAAACTTAGATGACCTAGATGAAGTGTTAATTGGCTCAAGGTAAACGTCATTGATGAATGAAACGACCATCCAGGAGCACTTACTTGGCAAAGCTCAGAAGTAACGGGCTCTTGGCGAATTCAAGAGCGAGAGTGAGAGAGAGAGAGAGAGGTCGACGATTTACGCTGAAGCTCTTTGCGGAGTAGGTCCGAAATTGTGAAAAGATATGTGTGAAAGTATGCTGGCATGCCCACGACGATCACGTAGACGAATAACGATAGCTCTCCGCAGCACGTGATGATTCTCTAACTGTAGCTGTAGATATGAAACAGGTTTGAATAACTATCTGAGATGAAATGCGGCTGTAAATCATGGTAAGTTACCATCACAGTTCACAGCCTATTTGGCGACATATAGCAAAAGTGCAACGGATCGTGTGGTTCACCGCTGCTTTAACAGCACGCCTGCTTCCGAAAGGAAACATCTAGAAACTAAATAAGACACAGAAGTTATCTGAAGCAACATTTATTTTCATTACCTATATACAATGTCACCTTACGCGAGGGGTACCACCAGGTTCGTGCGGAGGATTTCCCCTCAAGTGGGATAGCAATGATGTACGTAGTACTGAGCACTCTACTGCTCGTTATTTATTTATTTATTTATTTATTTATTTATTTATTTATTTATTTATTTATTTATTCCCTTCTTTCTTTCGTTCTATCCTTCTTTTCAGGAATCCGTGGTGCTCTTTGGAAGCCAGTTCGATCGTCGCTGTAACACAGCGGTTTTCGAGAACACCACCTGCTGCGTCGTCAAGCCACACGTCTTCAGAGACGGTTTGTTCACATTTCTTCCTTTAACACAAACCGGGATCAACCTTCGAGTTTTAAGCTTGAAAGTTCTGAAAAGGGTTATTTCAACCTTACTCCAGCGCAGCAGAAAAAATTATTTTCGCTGTTAACAGTACATGGCACGCAGGCTGGCCCATTAATGCCACTACCGCGGAACTACAGCGACACGATAGGGGGGCGGCACAACAGTGGACGGTCGCAAAACAGATTTACGATGCGATGACTTCTTGACAGCCGCAAATATCACTTGCAACGCTGTCAGCCGTACCATTCCTCCGGCGTTGGACAGGCAATGGCACAAATTTCTTGTTAACTTCCCGGCATTCCCTCTTGTCTTTCTCTCGCTCTCTCTGCTAAGGTAGGTAGCCCCAGGTTAGCACGCATCATTGGAGAACATTTACCAGTGGGGACGCCGCTCACCATCGTGACGGGCTCAATGCACATGCGTACCCATAGCTCGCTGCATTCTCACTTCAAGGTCACGTGTTGCTGCTGCAAAGGCAGCCAGGCTTTGAAGGAGACGAACTGGTTGCGGCACGGACGAAACCGCGCGACAGGTCGTTCATAGCGGGGAACGCAATGTTAGCGAATGTGAGCGGTAGTTGAGGAACGTTCCTTTCGAACCGAAGCCTTCGGGAATTTGGCCTCTAGATTTGTTACTTATTTTCGCGAAGTCTGCCTTTGTAATAAATATTTGAAATAAGTCTGCACGGCATAAACAGCATCCGCAGGCCTCAGAAAAGTTTTGCTCAATGCTAAGGTCGTGTCGCAAGAGCTCAGAGCAGCTGTAACGTAACGATGTTACTCCAATTATACTCCTTTCTGCGACTCGGCAGTGGTATAAGACGCCTTCCCAATCACTGAAACCGGTCAGTCCAGTGCGGTTGATGATATGAAATAGAATAGAAAAAAAAAAGAATCGTTATGTCGTACCGACCTTGAACGGAAGAACTCAATGCGCGGCATGTTCGGCTCTGTTGTCTAGCTTTAAGCGATGTGATTTGCTAGCAATTTGGATCACCGACCGGCTCTTTTCCAAATCCTGCTCCACTAACGCGTCGCTTAGAGTCCACTTTGTGGCTTGTGCGAGTGTAAAGCTTATTGGGTTTTCTCGTTTGCATTACAGGGAATGTCAGCAGTGTGCTGCGGAAAATACTGACGTCAGGTTTCGAGGTTACGGCGCTCCAGATGGTAAGGTGGTTGTAGAGGACCGTTAGCGTGTACTTGTTCCCGCTTGCACTGCCCGCACCTTTTAACAGCGCGTTATAAGGGATACTTGCGAAATTGCCCCCACTGCAACTGCAGCTTGCAAAGTAAAGCAATAGCCACCATGGTTGCTTAATGGCTTTGGATTTGCCGGTGCTAAGCCCGAAGTCACGGGATCAAACCCTGGCCGCGGCGGCCGCATTTCGATGAGGGCCAAAGCAAAAAATCACCGCTCAAGCAGTCCGTACAGATGGTTAACCAGCGAAGCTGAAACGTGCGGCCCCGGTGTTTATCAATAAGTTAATCCAGACGGTTCACTAAACGACGGCTTGCTAGGCTGCCGGATCCTCGGTACGCAGCTGTTGCTCGCGCACGGCTGCGCGAGCCTGTTCTTGTGCCCGGGCTGCAGCATCGGCACGGCGTAGACGAGCTCGTTCCGGGTTCTGCTCGCGGCGTTGCTGATCAAAACCTGCCTGCTCCTCAGGAGTACATATGACGCGAAGCCTACCCATTCCGGTGCCGGAGAGAAACTGCTGCGCGCGCGCTCGGCTGCGACGGAGAGCAACGACGTCACTACTGGCGCAGCCAATCGCGAGCCTATATTTCGCTTTTTTTTTTGCGCGTGCGCTCGGGGTTGCGCCGGAGGAGTTTTCGGCGTTCAGGCGGTGGACGGGCAAGTTGGTCAGCCATATACCGCTTCATTGTAAAACACCCGTGCTACCGTGCATTGTGTGTGGGTTAAAGAACACGGGGTGGCGAAATCAGTCCGGAGTTCCCCACTAGGTCGTGCCTTACAACAATATCGTGGTTTCGCTTGTAAAACGCTAGATTTAATTTTGAACTTTTAATGTAAAATTTTTGGCCCTCTTCGAGCATCCCTGCTCCTTGCACACAAAAAAAGCCCGCACATCATCAAAATAAACCAATTGGAGCCCACTGAATCTCGGCCAAGCTAAATCCAATACTTCTGCGCTCGGCAGGGAAGACGTAGCGCTTCGATTTCAATGCTATTCCTAATCGTGCTTCGCCAGTGGTAAAAGCAGCGCTCCGCGCCGTTATCACCGGTATCGGCTCGACGCGAAGTGTGACTGATAAGAAAAGAACAGAACTGAACGAAAGGAATCCTTACGTTATACCTGTCCCGCTCTCATATTATTCGGGAGACAGCGGGAGGCAGGGAACAGCGTAAAAGCGAATCCGCAGTGCGCGCTCCTGTAGGACCTCGTGATTGGATACCCGTCTATGTGCTCCATGACCTTACCCTACTCGAAGTTGTTTTGTCATATCATGCGCAGAATACAACGTGAACAACGAGGATTTTGGAGATCGACAAACTGAAATGAATAATTCTAGAACTAGTAGCACGAGCCACTATATGCGGGTGTGATCCGTCATTCCCGCACAGAATTAGTGAGCCCAACGGAAATTTTTCAGGCAGTGACTCAACCTGCTTGCTTCTCTTTCTCTCTTTCGTTCCTTTTTTCTTTCTTTCTCTCTTTCTTTATTTCTCAAATGAATACTGCATAGCAGATATACTCCTAAGTAATGTTGTTAATAACTTACGTACGTCGTATTTTACCGTCTCAATTATTTGCCCACTACGTATACTCCTAAAAGCTGAGAAACGTTTTGCTATATCCGATTACGCACACGTCCAGCTCGAAAGAGAGATAAGGCTTCCGCATGTGCACGTACATAACGTGAACTTTTCGGCAAGGTTATATGTTTTCCATAATGACGGTTGCACTTTAGTATTTGTGTTTCGGTGAGATCGTTTAGCATACGAAAGTAAAATAAATACCGACAAGCGGAGGTCTCAGGAGATTACCCGAGATTATAATAGAGCAGACGGCGCAGGATCTCCGGGGCACCCAAGGGGATCAAATGTAGATGCAGTCCGGGTTCCAGCTTCGGTGTGCTCGTTGTCTCTTTGTTGTCATAAAGGCACCACCAAAGTATACTAAATAATTACACGCTGCTTACGCTCAGTTCTTGCCAGAATTCTCACTCCCTTTCATCACAATACAGTGCGCGTGCTCCGCCACGTTACACTTCTGTACTGCGGCGCAGCCATTATAAAACGCATATGACATCTTTGTCAACATTTCTTCTGTCTTTCTTCTATTCTTTCACTTCTCTCTTTCTTCTGTTCTTTCACTACTTTCCTTTCCCTTATTACTGCTCTTTCTCGTTCCTCGCCTCACTAAACTTGCGCATAAAAAATTGGTTGCTAAGCGACACTTTGCAAAATTGTTTCGCCTGCAGGCATTTGGACCTCACAGTGAATCAATAGGCATGTGGCTGTTGCCCCAAGTTTCCCAGCCTTTTTCGTCCTTCAAAGCAATTCCCATGGCCATTTCTGCCGCAGTTACTTTTCGAAGAAAGCTTGTCACTTTCAGGATCTGCAATTCCCGTCTTTCCAAGTGCAAGCGCAGTTGTATTTCTTATCCTTCTTTCTTTTACAATGCAGTTCCATCTCGATTGCGCCAAGGCGGAGGAGTTCCTCTTGGTGTACAAGGGTGTTGCTCCAAATTACACCGTAAGTCTTTCTTTCCTTCTTTTTTGCCTTGTCAAACGACGTAGCTGCAATATCGGTTGTTTATAGAGATGTATTCTAAAACGTAGCGTTCCCAAATGTCCCCCAAGTTTCCCCACTTACTCCACGCGCCACCATTTATAGCCAGGGTATTCAACCGAAAAGTTTTCGGATTTGGTTTGGGTTCACGTTCAGCCTTCCGCATATCTTCTGGTTCGGTTTAGGTTCAGCTCCGGTGCAAAAATACCGAACCGGTTCAGACGGGTTGATAGCGGTTTAGAATTTGAGAGAAATGAAATATTTAGAAAACGTTTCTCGGCCTGGACCTCGAATTTATGTGACCGAAATGTGGTTTATTTGTGTCCTCACGTGACACGGATTGTTGTATCCCTGATGTATATAATATTACGCAACAAAATTTCTACACTGCGACCCGAGGCACGCGCGCGCGCTGTGGTTTGTTTTCGAGAGCCCGCAGTACCCAATGCGTTGGAAAGACGTTTAGTGTCATTTATTGGCGCGGGGAATCTGCTTTACGCCTGCGTCTACCTCGCACGTTGAGGTTGAAGGAACACTGAGGTACTAATAACTTAATATGTGACAACGACACAGGCTTGTATGACAGCTGTGTTGCCTTTCCAAAGCGTTGTGCTGTTCTGTAGAGACACAGACCTTGGAGGAGGACGTGGAACGTCCTTTCTGCCACAGGCATCACGAGAACGTGACGCCCAGAACGAGAACGAGAACGAGAACGAGAACGAGACCGTCCGCCGCCAAGGTCTGTGTGTGGTGGCGCTGGCTAACACTCCCAGCGCTCTACTAGGAAACATAAATACCCAAGAAAAGTGGATGGGGAAACGGCGCCGCGGTAGCGCAATTGGTAGAGCATGGCACGCGAAATGCGAAGGTTGTGGGTTCGGTTCCCACCTGCGGCAAGTTGTTTTTTTCATCCACTTTCACTTCCATTAATTTATCGTTTCTTTATTTCATTTATTAAGCGCAAGTGATTTCCCCATGTTGTCGTTGGTGTCAGTGTTTGTTGGCTTCTTATGATATAATAAGAAAATCGAGCCCCTCGGTGAAGTCTCCTTTCTTATATATATATATATATATATATACATATACTAAAGATTTCAGATGTGCGAGTCATACGCAGGAAACGTTTTAAAGTGCGTGGTTTAATGACGAGCAACAGGAAATTCTGATTTAGCTGCCCTAAAGAAAGAGCTTCGCTGGAAATTGAAATGTTATCCTTGCAACAGTCGCACATGCAGGTCCTTTTGCGTGAGTGTTTGCATTAGCGCGTCTATCGCGTTACGGGCTTTTTGCACCACTTTGTAGTTTGCTGTAGGGTTGATGGATATCAATTATTTTATGGCCATACGGGCACTGCACCCAGGTAAAAACTACCAAGGGTTTGTTTCTAGTAGTTGTCTTTAGTTGGTAACGTTACATCAAGCTACAGCAATGGCCTGGGATACTTGTACTAAGTGAATCAAACTTACGTCACACTGAAACATGGTTAGTTCTCAGTCCCATACGTATTTGGTCTGTGTGGATTCAATGGAGGGCTTTCCATCGCTCTTTCTATCGCCGTCATTGTCCCGTGAAGCGTAGACGTCACACGTTTCGCCAAGCACAACCGCAATGATGTGCAGAACATTAAACGCCATAGAGTTCTATCATGAGTATAGTGTGATTACAACTGATGCACATCCGGCCGCGTACAGCATTAAAACAGAAAAAGAAGTTCAGCGGAAACGTTCATCTCCCTTTGTGTGAAATTCACAAAGCACCGGCATTTCTTTATCCCGTAAAAGGGAGCCTTGGTTGCATAACAAATTAACAACGTAATGGTGACAGAACTGAGCTGAGGTTACTTGAAGTAATCTTAGTATTAGCATGGGAATTGTTCGCCAACTTTGGGGTGATTTGAGCATTTGTCTAACGTTTCGTCTCTGACGTGACCTTCATAGGGCCCGCAGAGCCTTCTGAACCATTTGTCGAACCGGTTCGGAAAGGTTCCCCTAATAAGTTCCGATTCGGGTACAGTTCCAAGATGGCGGGAAAATAACGGTTCGGTTCATTTCGGGATCAGCTGAAAATACCGGTTCAGCTCTCGTTTTCGGCTCAGTTCCGATTCCGTTCGAGTTTTCTGTGCCCTGTGCGAGTTTTCTGTGCCCTTGTATCCCTAGTTCCCACTGTTGGTTGGAGTTAGTTCATTCAGAGTTCGCAAACCTATTGATTTTGAGCTGTGTCGCCACTGCATCCTGCAACGCCGCTGCTTGTCGGGTGATATCGCTGTTGACGCTGCCGCAAGAAAGAGCGAACACACATGCGGGCTCGTGTATGCATGTATTTTCTCATTGCTTCTTCTCTGCTGGACGCCGCAGACCATGGTGCAACAACTGTGCAGTGGTCCATGTCTAGCCATGGAAGTCAGGAGCTCGTCGGATTCCCAGAACTCGGCTCTGCACCTCAAGGAGCTCGTCGGCCCGGCAGACCCTGTGAGAATGCGCGCCTATAGATCCTTTGCTCATCTACCCTAACGCATACGTTATAAATACCGCTCAGTGGTGTTTCAGTTTGTGGCCGCTTTCCCACGACAGTCAACGTGCACCAGGCACAGAGGATCATATATTTTTTTAAATGACCTCTTTTTGTTTCTTCTTTGCACGTATTCACCATACTTTTGCGGGTTATAATATCGAAACGAGCCGGCTCATAATGTTCAGAGTGATGTTACGTGTATAGTTTCAGAGGCGTCGAATACTTCAAAAGACTGTTCTGATAACTCGGCATGTTGCTGCCCCCTGCAGCGAAGCTTATTCACTATTCTTCCTGCAGCGGAAGCCAAAGATATCGAGGAGGCACATTGCAACCAAGCACTGAAAAAAATCAGTGCAGTGCTGTAGAGACTTCTAGCTTGTGCGCTGTGTGCAGGTAGCGGTAACGCGAAAATCGAGAGTTCGACAAAAACTCGTCTCGTCGGGTTTGCTCATCGTGAAAGGTAAAAACTGACGCCGGCCAAAAAAACGTAAAAAATAAAATAAAACAAGACGGTTTGCATCCCTGTTCACAATTAAAGCAAACGAAAGGGGGAGGCGATAATGCACGTGCGAATAGATGGCGCAAACAGCGGGAATGAACGCAAGGAAGGCTGCCGGCATTGCGATTCAGTGTGTTATCAGAAGTCTGGATTAGTAATGACCCGTCTGGGCAGACTATATAATGTCTCGCCCTTTCGTTTGCTTTCATTGTGAACAAGGCGACCGTATGGGAGCCGAAACGCCTCGTTTCCTTTTGTTCTTATGTTTTTGGTCGGCGTCCGTTTTACCCTTGACTATAGCAGTAGTACTAGCAGTACTAGCAGTACTAGCAGTAGTTGCAGTAGTAGTAGCAGTAGACTATCACTGGTAGCAGCAGTAATAGTTATTAATTTTATTTGTTGGAAGATGGGGTTAAATTGGGTTTAACTGGAGAGGCTGGAAGCAGTATGGATCAAACTACATTTGTATTATATCCAAAAAAATTGTTTAGAATAACAAATAAAAATTAATAATTATCGACGACAAAAAGAGCGCTTTAGGGGGCACAGACACTTCAAGAAAAAATAAACATAACAACGAAGGTGAGTCACTGCACAAAATCGTCCCTATAGTATTTCACTCACATGTCCGTACTTACATAAAAAGAAGTATTTTACTGCACTGAAAGCTATTCAATCAAGGCCACTAACTGGTCATGCTCCAAGCATTGTTCCACGGAACAAAGGATGATTTCCAGAGCCCAAAGTTTAAAGCGTATCTATTGCCTTTGCTGGGTGTATCAATGGCCAGCCTCGCAGCACGTGGGCTAAGTCCCTATCCGCCTCTGCACACGAACATGAGGTGGAGCTTGCACGATGGGGGGTAAAAAAATAAAGAAAAGACCGGGGGTTTAAGATGTCAAAACCGTGATATGGTTAGGAGGCAGGCCGTAGTGGGGACTCTGGGTTATTTTTTACCAGCTGCGGCTGCTTAACGTGCGCCCAATGCACAATGCACGGGCGTTTTTCTTTTTTCTTTTTTTTAGCATTTTGCCCCCATCGAAATTCGGCCGCCGCTGCCGGGATTTCATCCCGCGCTCTCGTGCTTAGCAGCGCACCATAAGCATTATAACGAAAATGTTTTGTGCATGCCCCACCAAGGTGAAAGCGGTCAATTACTTTGAACTTTCAAGGTTGTTTAATATGTCACTTTTCTATATCAGATTTTTTTTTTTTTACGTACTGCAGGCCCATTACGGCCGATGCAGGAGTGGTTGCATGAACAAGTTTTGTTTACAGCAACAACACAAAATTTATGCAGTTATTAGCAATGATAAACTTTCACGATGAGAATTGAATATACTGGAGGTGGTTTACAAAGGAATCAATGATATTCCACCACACCGCGATGCTTGATAGATTATTCCAAAGAGGTTCATGCAGATAATGAGGTCTGGGTATTTTGAAGTGGCCATGGCCTAAGATGTAAATACATTTTTGTCTAGAAATGATTCTTCGTTGTGAAAATGATTACAAGTTTGCACTCGTAAGCACGAGAGTACCCGAAGCACTAGAGTACTTAGAGTAGTCTGACTATGCGTATTCAATGGCTAATTTTGGCATGCGTTCTATTTTGCTGATTAAGTGTTTTTGATAGGGACTCCAGATTAAACCGGCGTGCTTGGTCTGATTAGTGTCTTGTACGCATATAGTTTGTCATGTACGGGAGCTGTACAAAATTTCCTTTCTGGCATATGGCTGAAATATAGTGTGTCCAGTTAAGACCAGACGTGAGGCTATGACCCAGATATTTCGCCTGATCACTTTTGATAATTTCCGCGCTTCCAATATTATATATAGATTTAAGTGGTGTTTTCTTTTTGGCGTATTTAATTTTGTACCCCAAGTGTTACACCGAGAGTGGAAATGGCTGCAACGATCTATCAAGTTTTATTTGATCGCTTGCTATGTACAACTGTGTAAACAACACAGTCGTCGGCAAAGAGTCCTGTCTAAATGGGATCTTTAATGGAGAACTGGAGCTAATTAATATGCATTAGGAATAAGGGGGAGGGGGGTGCAAGAACTGACCCTTGAGGCCCTCCGGAACAAGCATCAAGTTCTTGCGACATATGTTTGTCGATCGCCCACTTTGTCTGTCTCTATTTAGGAAGCTTGAAATTCATGATATTATTTTACTTTGAATACCAAAAGCTGATAGTTTTCTAATTAAATCTTGACGTGCGCACGTAATTATGCGTACCTTAAAATGTTATCACAAATCATGTCACATATCACCTATATAGTTGCGGCAGAAATACTTTATTGTCATCTCTACTTTTGTTAGCTGCAAGTGTTCCAAGGTTTTCGCTCGCGAGGATAGGAATAATTGAAAAGACGGTACTAAGGTGAGTTAGTGACATTACATCTCTTTTCCTAGGGAATTGATGTTTAAGTGGTGGGGTAGTTAAAAAGATTGTTTCAGCAGACTTGTCACCAAACTCGACCATTTTTTTTCAGATATGCCAAAAATCATTTTTCATTGTACATTTTGTAGCAACATATATCGCAGTCTTATTTTTTTTTACTACTGCTGTAAGGCGTCTTCTTATTGCATTTCCGCGGCAGGTGTTAATGGTTTAGTGCATGCCGCTGCTAGATAATGACAAATGCGAATATGTTTAAACGTAGGCTTCGAGCTTTCATTAAGGTATACTTATGGAACAGTTGAATTATGACGACGAAGACGCCGAGAGCGGTGACCAAATAAATAAGGTGAGGCAGTGTCTCGTCTCGATCGCGTGTACTCGCCATATGTTGCGTTTTGCGACAAATTGCTGTAAAAAGTAATTTCGCATAAATTTCGGCCCCCTTTCCTTGCTCTTTCGATTATTCTACTCATTGTATACGTAGTCGTGGGTAATATAACGCTCGTCAGTGCTTACCCTTCAGTTCAGTTTCAGCCTGTGCCAGCTTCAATGAACAAGGAGCGAATGCACGTTGAATTAAAAGACCCCTGAGGGCGTCGTGGAGGGCAGAGGTCTGCGTCTCGCAAGCGAGTCTCCCGCGAGAGCGCTAAACAGCAGGCCGCCATATTTTCCTCGGCAGGTTCTCGCGAGGAGGCTGTACCCGGACTCCCTGCGAGCCGACGTGGGAAGAGACCTGCACAAGAATGGCGTGCATTGCACCGACGTGCCCGAAGATTCGGGGATCGAGGTATGCGCAGCAGCAGGTGGACGCTACAGATCGCACGTGCAAGTGCGCTAATACGCTGGCTTTGCAGTTGACAGTCTAATCTAATTGCCCGCCCAGTGGGCGGTAAAGAACTGGGGATTTATTTATTTATTTATTTATTTATTTATTTATTTATTTATTTATTTATTTATTTATTTATTTATTTATTTATTTATTTATACAACACAGGCTCACAGGTTCCAACAGGAGAACTGAGTGATTGGGGAGTAAGTACAACAAAATTACATTAAGCATAAACAGGAATGTTGTTAATGACTACAAAAATTCTATTTCTATACAATACTGAACAGACAACTTTAGAAGAAGTGAGTGTAGAAATTCTCACGGAACGTTTCACGGTTCGTGAAGGAGACAAAGCTGTCACGAAGATCATTGTAGAGTGCAATGGCTTGTGGCAACGCCGAGGAATTAAAAGCTTTGGTTCTACCAAATATGCGCGTGAGGCTGCGATGGTTATGAAGACGCCTATAGAAGTATGTACTGGGTCTACAACGGGCAACTTGTTTTTAGTTGCGCCGTGAATGTGTTTGCGTGTCAGACGTAACAGTGCGATTGCTGTGCGGGTACATAATGCTTGAAGTCTGCGTAAGTCTGCGTAATGCGTAAGTCTGCTTTAATTCGTGTGACACTAGAGTGCCGGTCGTAGTTCGATGAAATGAATCTTGCAGCTCTGTTTTCTACTGCTTCTAACATTGAAATTCACAAAGCTTTTCGTTGGTACGAGGCAGTCACCTGGGTACGATAACTAGAGGTGGCAGAATATTGGCTTCTTCGAATATCGAATCGAATATCGAATAGTCAAACGCCGACGCGCATACAACAGGAACATTATCACGGACAATCGGGGTCAGTTTCAAACAAATGATCATTGTAATTGTCATTAAAAGAACTGCACGAAGAGCCGCTCGAAATCGTCGCGTCGCAAAACGGCAACGAGCATTCTTTGGGGGCTTCCCACGATGCG
Organism: Dermacentor albipictus; assembly: GCF_038994185.2. Lineage (NCBI taxonomy): Eukaryota > Metazoa > Arthropoda > Arachnida > Ixodida > Ixodidae > Dermacentor > Dermacentor albipictus. Next base: position 438,333,998 of record NC_091821.1, read on the forward strand.
ACCCCTTCGCCCGCCGAAACGACAACGGAGCCCCGCGCTGACTATTGGGGCGTCGACTTCGAGGTGACAACCGCCGCGTTCTGTGGAAGCGGTAACGACCGTCATGGCCAGGGTTCTTACAGTGCTGCCAGCTGACCCTCACGGAGAGCCCATTAATTGATTCGAGGGTCCAACGTCGATGACTTACGTGGGAACAGCGTCGACTTCACGTTTCCAATTTCCGCGTGGTGCGTGGCCCGCATGCGGGGGCGATCGCGCAAGATCGGAGGTAGAGTCCGGTGGAAGGGTGCGGGATTTTGCGAACAATTCTACCATTATGATTGGCTGAGACGCGCCAATCAAAGTCCGTCGTCTAAAAACAACTTTTTTTTTTTAAAAGCGAGGACATCTTTAGTGCGGTGAGATGTGTTCGGACATCTTGTGTGCTCAGACTCAGTCAGACATGTAATCTTCCCCGACGTGGAGTGTGCTCCTATATCTCGGAACCAGTTGTGACTTCTAAATATGTAAAGTAAACCAGGACGACGCCCCGGTATAACTCAGGCCTAGCTACCATGTTTTAGGTGTTCGGGCGGCCCGAGTCCGAACCACAAACCCCCAGAACCTGATCGCAACATTTTTAGAGCCTGGTCATAAACAAGCTTTCCGAGGCTGACGTGGAGCTGTGTGACTGGGTTTCCAAGAGCGATAATTAATGGTTGTCGGAAAAAATATCAGAAGTTGTCGAAAAATAAAAAAGTCTGCTGACGTATTTGTGTGCCGTGGGCACAATAAAGGGCCCGTTACAAGGAAAACATCACTTGTTGTAGCGTAAAAGATGAAACTGCTACATGACTAGACTGCAAGAAAAACTAGTTGGCAGGCCAGAAGCAAAAATAACCGGTTATCAGGTCACGGACGAGAAGAAGGGGAACCGAGGGGCGCGATTTTTATTTATTTATTTATTTATTCATACTGCAGGCCAACATACTGGCCCATGCAGGAGGGGTAATACAGTTTACAAGGTAATAACAATGCAACAAAGATAATAAAAAATGTATATATAACCAGTGCATGAAAATGATGCATCCCATAGTCACGTTACAAAGATCATAATGCTTCCCTTAGCACAGTAACTACAACAAAATAATCGCACATTTGAATTTATTTGTGGATCAAAACGCTGTGCCAACAACAATCGCGCAAGATCGGAGGTAGAGTCCGGTGGAAGGGTGCGGGATTTTGCGAACAATTCTACCATTATGATTGGCTGAGACGCGCCAATCAAAGTCCATCGTCTAAAAACAACTTTTCTTTTTTTAAAGCGAGGACATCTTTAGTGCGGTTATTCACAACCATATAAAGCCAAGGGATAAAGAAACCAAGGAATGCATATGGTAAATTATTTGGAATTATTGAAGTGCGAAAATTATAAGCCCAAGTAAATGAAAGTATAGAGAAAACAAAACGACTAGCTGCCGGTGGGTGTCGAACCAACAACATACGCATTACGGGCACGTTGCACTTCCAATCGTGCTACGGCGACGGCTGATCCCACGTCGACATTCTTCGGTATTTGCGTGTCTGTACAAGCTCAAACCCGACTCGTGTTAGCCAGTGCCACGCTTCTGCACCGAAACCGAAAACGAAGCTTGCATTAGCGATTTTGTTTCTGCATGGCTTGGAAAACCTGCGTCGTTGTTTTACTTCCGCCAATTTGCGATACATCGTTCAGCGGGAGGAGAACAGTAACTCGATTTTAGCAGTCGGTGGTTTGCAAAATAGTTGGTTAGTTTCGATATTCAAAAATACCGAATAGTCAATTTCCGAAAACGAATCGAATATCGCACACTAACTATTCGCATTCAAAACTTTAAATGTTCGCCCGCCCCTAGAAGTAACATGTCCAACATCTCGATTGGCTGACACCTGCTAATAAAGAAGAATTTCACAGTACCTTTTTATGAATAAGGCACAGATTCCGAAAAAAAAGAGGAAGCGTTCGTTTATATCCACTTACGCACCTCGTAAGCCCGCAAGCGAAACGTGATTATATGTTCCTCAATCTACCATATACATTCCTGTTCACGTACCATTTGTCTGGGGATTTATTTATTTATTTATTTAGTTATTTATTTACAAAGACCTTACAGGCCCCCGTAGGAGCATGACGTAGGCAACGGAGACAATACTATAAGAGCTAGTAAGCATATAATGTAGCAAGTGGCCACTTTTCATACATTTCTAATACAAAGCATACAAACACAAGGGATACAGTATACTTTCAAGATGTAACTGATGCGCAGTATAAACCAGAATGCGACTGAGAAATAACAAAGAAAAGCATTAATTCGGTGAACAGATTAAAGGGGCGTAATTGAAAGATGACTGCTGACTTGGTTGCGGAAGGAATCATGTTTTGTTAAGGAAGCGATATTATCATCCAAATCGTTCCACAGAGAAATGGCACGTGGAAGCGCAGAGCTGTCGAAGGTTAATGTGTGACCGAAAATGCGCGAGTAACCGAAATTGTTTGGAGGCTTTTTGACATACGCAAAGGCCTTTCGAGCGGTATGTGGAGGCAGCCTATTACCACGAACGTTCTTGTGAAACAAACAGAGAAGTGCGATGCAACGGCGAGTTTCAAGTGAAATGATGTCATTATTCTGTTTAATCTATGTCAGGATAGTGAATATGACTGGCTTATCGCTTGTCATACGCATCTAGGCCCGTATTCACGAAATGCCAGTCAGTCTTGATGCTCGACATATTATTAGCAACGGCAGCCAGAGAATGACAAAGAGCACTACGATCGAAAACGTTCGTGGATACGACCGCTGTATATTATCGGTCATGCATTGTCCCAGCCACGCCTTCGGTTTTAAATCATCAAGCATGCAACACCCGATGACCATTACCCACTCACTAGCTGTTCAACTAATAAGCATGGAACACCCAACCTAGGAATTCGGCCGATCATTTTCGTTCGTATATCTTATTTTATGCGACCCACTTTTATATGGATACAGCACCACGTAACATGAAAGAAAAAAATGACAGAGCATATCCAATCTGGATCGAACCAACGACAAACAATTTGCAGCCGAGCGTTCTAACCAATGCACCATGTTCACTTATACAGTATATAAGTGAACACAGTGTATTTGTTAGAGCAAGTAAGCAGGTGTTACAATTGGTTGTTAATTGTTTATAACATCGAAAAATGTCTAGGATGAGCAAGTATATGTATAATAGTGTCGTGAAATTTATTTTGTAGCACGAATAAGGTGTATAGTTACAGCGAAAAAGGAAAGTTATCGCACGTAGCGTAGGTTCGAAGCGTTACCTGAACTAGCAAACAAACAAAAGGAAAGAAAGAAAGAAAAAGTGTGTACAAATAACATTCGATTCTTTGCTATAAGTTATAACTCTTGTTCACAGTAATTCAGATTAAAAATCAGAGTCACCGTGGAGTCGGACATTTCTATCTGGTTCTATGACTGAATACTTAACATGTGATGCCATCGGGCAAAAAAGGACTTTCCACATCCGCCCACCATGGCTCTGAGTGGCGCTGGTTAACACTCTTAGGATAGATCTTGTAAAACATGGAGCCCAAGCATGGAGGAAAGAAAAAAAGAAACTAGGTGGGAGCGTCACGTGACAATCTTGAAGCCTAGTCATAAAAAATTTAGAGGATTCGGATCAAATAGGCCCTCCCGTGATAGGTAAGCGGTAGATTTAGCCGGCTTGCTTTGGTTGCGTCTGCTGCGGGAGTTTTGGAATATGCGCACATAGTAGGCAAGGTCGATTCAAATAGGTCGCGAAGCTTCGGGCGAATAGTGGTTCAGTACAGATTGTCAATGACATCAGCATGGGGAGTTATGGGAGCAGCGATTGAAGCGCGACTATGTTTGGAGGGAACAAACATTGGGAAATAAAAACGCGTTTTTTTATTCAAACGAGACACAGTTACATTCATTCAACGAAAATAAAATTCCTAGTCAATTTTATATATTCGTGATGAGTTAAGAAAATACGTTTAATTTTATTATTAATAATAAATGCATTTCTTTCAGCGCCCATCGCTACAGGGGGCGTTGACGCCACTATCACTCGCAGTGCAATGCACGTCTTGAAATGGGCAGAAAGGCGCACTCGTATCACCTGTTGAAATACGCCCCCTTCACAATTTGTGCTTTCTTGCTTGTCGAAGTTTGTCTGAACTTGGTGACGCGGGTAGCTTCATTGCTTCTTAATCTGTTCAGTCAAAAGTAGTGAGTTACGACCGCCAGATAATTGTGTAGTTCTTTTCGTGCGACTGCGCTGGCCGACGGGCTTGGCATCCGACAATAGGATCAGCACTCTACACCTAAAGCTTTCGTCGGCCTCCAAAGAAAGTATGTTCTGTGCAGGGACGTGATTTCGACAACCGTACGGCTGGCCTTTTCCTGCATCGCTTTCCACACTGAAATCTCGAAACGCCCATCAAGTCGAATGGCGGGGTATTTGAATATATAGCTCCAAAGGAAGAACAACAAAACAAATTTCGCGCCTTCGAAAACAAAATGACGTCACTTCTGCTTTCAACGAACATGGCGTCAGGTTATTTTTTCTTCCACCGGAAGTGTTCCCACCACATACAGATGGCGCTAAGCCCCATGAACCGGCGATGGACCGCCATGTTTCAACGTATGGGCTCCTATGGAAGCTTCGCTACCAGGTACATTTACCTTGAAGTAGGCGTGGCAAACGCACGCCGAGGCTGAGTGAAGGAATTAAAAAGTACGAAGCAGTCGAGTCTCGATCTGTTATGCCAATCAGCCAATGCACCGAACGACCACGCGGCTCGCCGCTTAGGCAAGCAGCAGACATGCAGGCGCCGAGGCTGTAGCGAACGAAGGCGTCCTGTAGTTAACCGGCATTGTGCCCAACAACCCGCCATGACCACCTAAAGTACGGCTGGTCTTGTTTCGGGGGCGGTTTCAGGGAAATTAGGAAACATTTCGTACTGCAAACGTGTGAAGGCAACCAAGCCGTTCTTGCGACGGCGATTCGTCGCGTTTGGGGCCCTCTTCTAGGAAGCAGTATGATGTCTTTCGCCTTGGCAAATATGTACAGGCGCACAAGCGGGCGTCCAGGGCCCGCAGCGACTGCTTTCCTGGTTGACAAAAAAAAAATCGTCCTATCTTGTGCCTAACGGCGATTGACTGCCGAGCCGGGGACCCCGACCACATTTAAGGCCATGCCGGCCCATCGTTATGGCTGACGGTTCCAGTCAACGTTGTAGTTCTGCTGAATACATTCTGCCTCTCAGCAGACCGGCGAGAACTTAATAGGCGTGTCTCAACAGCGTAACGACGTCGAACCACACAATCTTACAAAATAGTACCACCACCACCACCTCCACCACGTAAATCTCAAGGAAAGGCGACGACTTCGGCGTTTAGATTGCAGGGTAATGATATTTATTTATTTCACAACGAAAGACGCCCAGCAGAATCGAACACGCGACAAATAACTATACCGTGATACATGTCGTCTTATCCTATATAGGTGCAAGACAGCGGAACAAAAATTAGCAAGAAAATACGCACCGGAGTTTACGGTACACTACAGCTGGTTTGACGAAACGATAGACCACGCTCGGTCATTCTCTGGACGGTTTTCGAGGTGAGAGCGCTAACTGCGCAAGTGATAAGCGCAAGTGATGCTTTGAAAATTATGTCGTCATGGGTCTGGCTCCCCAGTCTTTCTCCATGTTCCAAGGCAACGCGTTTGAAGCGAAGAACTAAGTATGGACAGCTGGGCTAGTTGGTTGTGATTGGCATTATGAAACATCGTTCCAGCGCACATTTGAACACGGACGACAAGAAAAGGACAACACGAACGCCGGACTTGTTTTCCGTAGTTTCCGATCTGTTTTCCGTGAATAAAATTCAGTTGAAGTCCAGCGTTCGTGTTGTCCTTCTCGTCTCGTCCGTGTTCAAATGTGCGCTGGAACGATGTTTCATGAAGCGAAGAACGACGTCCGCGGTAGCAGAAGGCCACGCGTTTTACTTCCTACGTACCTCCGTGCCTCTGATGGCAGACGCCACTAAAACAGTGATCGTTACCACGTACCAAACAATCACGAATGGTCCGGCAACAATGTGGGCCTATTCCTACCCAAAAGGCACCGTACACAAGGCCCCAGAGAGCGGAAGGGGCGGCTTCAGAGGAGGTTGGCCTGCCGAGGCTAGCTGAATCACGTGACGCTCCCTCCTAGTTTTTTTTTTTTTTCCCTTCCTCCACGTACCCAAGTTAGTGGGCGGATTGCTGGCCGTCGCCGTAGCACGATTGGTAGTGCAACGCACGCGTAATGCGTAAGTTGTGGGTTCGGCTCCCACCGGCGACAAGTTATCTTTTCGCCCACTTTCGTTTCCCTTTTCTTCATTATTTCCTACATTTCAATTTCAACTACAGCTAATTCCTCCGCTGCTTTCCTTGGCTTCACTGTCTGTTGACTTTATGCTCTCATGATTAACAAAATCGAGTCCTTCGGTTCCCCTTCTTCTCTGGTCTATATCAAGTAATGCGTCTCTACTGTATTCTTTTTTCTTACTTCCGTTGGTGGTGTGAGAAAAGAACGGAAGAGCTGCATCCTCTATACTCTTCTGCCCACTTCCTTGTGTATCGTACGAAGTTCATATAAGCCAAAGTGAAGAGAGAAATAATTGAAGTTCTTTTCAGGGAGGAGGAGGAATGAACGTTTATTGTAAGAAACAGCGAGAAAGTGTCCTTTCTTCGCCATAGGTGGGCGGCTCTCTCAGTCCAGAAAGCCGTTGGCTAATGCTGCAGCCCGCGCCCGGTCCACCAGACTTCGCTGATCTTCCAGGCTCTGTGCCTTTAACATTGCCTCCCACGTTTCTTCGATCGCTTGTAGCGGTTCTGAGGCATCATCATCCCTGTTTTTCTCGCGGTGCGGGCACACCAACACCATGTGTGGGAGCGTGTCTGGAACGTCACAATACCGGCATAGGTATGAGAATTTGGTGGGGTGCATTCGGTGCATGATAATTCCATGTACATACGTATTTGTTTGTAGTCTGCGGAGGGCGGTGGCTTCTTCCTTGCTTAATTTTGGATCAGGTGGAGGATATTGTCTTCTTTCCAGTCGGTAATGTTGCAATATTACGGCGTAGTTGATGGGAATGTCCTCCACCCTCGTCGCTTTCCGGAGACCATGCGGCAGGAAATCCCGGCTGGTATGCTCTCGGGCAGCAGCATGTGCTGCTTCGTTTCCTGCCAGGTGTTCGTGGCCTGGGGTCCATGCGACGTAGGTGTCGGCTAGTTCTTGGCGTCTTGTTATTTCTTTTAGAATCTTCACTGCTGCGGCAGAAATTCGGCCTTTTCGTAGGTTTCTACATGCCGTTTGCGAGTCGCTCAAGATGATTGCTGTATCTTTGCATGTGGCGATGCCGAGGACGATGGCCACTTCCTCCGCCGTTTCTGGATTTCTGGCCGGTATGGTGGCAGCGATTAGCTCCTTTCCTTGATTGTTGGTCACGGTAATTGCGTAAGCTCTTCTACCTGGGTATTTTGCCGCATCTGTATATCTCGTGTTCGGGTTCTTTGAGTATTTCTTGCTCAGCGCTCTCACTCTTGCTTGTCTTCTGTCTTTGTGGTATGTTGCATGCATGTTGCGAGGTATTGGAGCGACTGAGATAGAGTCACGAAGAAGTGGCAGCAATCGGGCTTTCGCGTCTGAGTCTGCTATGAAGATTTCGCTGTATGCGAGCTTGCGAAGTACTGCTCTGCCTGTTTGAGTGAGCTTAAGGCGTTCCAGCTGGCTGGCTCTGTGCGCTTCGCTCATTTCTTCCCAAGTGTTATGGAGGCCAAGTTTGAGGAGTGTCGTGGTTGAGGTCGTACTGAGGAGTCCTAGTGCGCTCTTGATCGCTTTTCTGATGATGATGTTGAGTTTTTCAATTTCAGCTTTCTTGAGGAGTAGATACGGGGTGTTATATGTGATCCGGCTTATAAGGAGTGCTTGGATTAATTGGACGGTTTCTTGCTTTTTAAGTCCTCTTCTTTGGGTGGTTATACGCCGAATGAGATGGGTTACTTGTGTTAGGGTCTTTTGAAGCTTCGGAAGTGTAGCTGCCCCAGAACCGTCTTTATGTATTGTGAGGCCAAGGAAGCGGAGGGAGCCAACTTGAGGGATATCGATTCCATTGAGTCTGACGTTGGGATCTGGAGCGCCGTAGCCTGGTGGTCTTCCCCGGGTCCTTGCCTTGAGTATAAGTAGCTCCGATTTTTCGGGGGCGCACTGGAGACCGCATTATGAGAGGTACTGTTCTATCTGATCGATTGCCTCTTGGAGGGTAGTTTGCTGTTGGCCGGTTGTGGACGCTTTTGTCCATAACGTTATATCGTCGGCATATATTGCATGGCTTAAATCTTCGATGCCATCGAGTTGTTGTGGGAGCTTAATCAGTGCGAGATTGAACAGCAAAGGTGAAATGACTGACCCTTGTGGAGTTCCTTTGTTGGGCATTTCGAACTTGTCGCTTCGGATGTTGCCTATACCCACCGTAGCCATGCGATCTTTGAGAAAGTCGTGTACGTATTGGTAGGTCCGGATTCCGCAGTTTGTATCTTGGAGATTTTGGAGGATTGCTTCATGCTTCACATTATCGAAGGCTCCTTTTACGTCTATTGTCAAAATAGAGAACTTTTTGTGGCGTTCTAGGTGGTCCAAGAGGTCTTCCTTGAGCTGTAGTAGTATATCTTGTGCTGAGAGGAGCTGTCGGAAGCCAAACATTGTGTCGGGCATGAGCCCCGAGTCTTCGAGGTATGTGGGGAGGCGATCGTGAACCATGTGTTCGAGCAGCTTTCCAGCGCAGGAAGTAAGGGAGATGGGCCTTAGGTTGCTGATTTGTAGTGGCTTGTTGTGTTTTGGGATCATAATTACATTTGCGTGCTTCCATTCTGCTGGGAGCACACCTTTTTCCCAGCAGTTATTCATGTAGTCGAGGAGTCCATTTAGGGCCTTGTCTGGGAGGTTTCGTAGGATCTTGTTGGTCACCTTGTCATTTCCTGGCGATGTGTTACGGGTCAATTTGGCAAGGGCGGCATGGAGTTCAGGAAGCGTGAAAGGGCTGTCGAGGGTGAGATTTGGTTCGCCTTTGTACGGTCGGGGATCGGTAACCTTGGGGGCATTGTCTCCGACAAGTTTACGCTTGATTTCTTCCAGGATTTGTTTGTCTGTTCCTGGATGGGAGTTAATGATTTTCTTGAGGTCATGTCTTTGCTGGGTCTTGGTTCTGGTGGTAGCTAGAAGGGCTCGCAGTATATGCCAGGTCTTCTTCGTGCTTAGTGTGCCTTGAAGTTGATCGCACAGTTTATGCCAATTCTGCCTGTTGAGTTGATCTCCGTATTCTTCCGCTTGCTTTGTTATGTGAGCGATCCGTCTCTGCAGTTTGCGGTAAAGTTTCATCTTTTTCCACCGCCTCAGTAGTCCCCTTCTGGCATCCCAAAGATGTGGGAGGTGAGAGTCAACGGCCGGCGTGTCCATCGTGAGTTGGATGACTTTAGTGTGCTTCTCCGCTGTCTTGACCACTTCGGTGAGCCACTCTTCAATGTTTTCGATGTTTTCTTCTATGTCATGTTCTCGGAAGGCCTTCCAATCCGTCAGCTTCGCCGTTCCTGTTCTACTCGGCTTCTTATGGTGCAGGATTTCAAGCTGAAGGATGTGGTGGTCGCTGCCGAGATTTTCTTCCATTCGGGTCCATTCCGCCTTGGATATTCCTACTGTAAAGGTGAGGTCGGGATTTGTATCCCTGGACACACTGTTGCCTATTCGAGTCGGTAGTTTAGGATCATTCCAGAGGGTGAGGTGATTTTGTTGCGCCGAATCGTGCACTCGCGCGTCTTTCTTGGTCGTGTGCTGGTAACCCCATGCTGTGTGGGGGGCATTAAAATCCCCCATTATTACGAGTTTATGTCCTTTAGATAGTTTTCTGGCTTGCGTGATGATGTTTACAAAGTCGGATAACGGATCCCTGGGTGGGCTATATATGCATAGTACGAATAGTCTTTGCTGTGTCTTCTTCTCAGGTAGCACTTCCACTAGGGTGTGTTCCACGGTTGTTCCCTGAATTGCGTGATCCTGCGTGGTGAGATTTTTCTTCGTCAGGATGGCTGTTCTCTGAGATACGGTGTGTGTATCATATCCCTCTATGCACAGATTGGTGTAATAGGTTTCTTGGATAGCGATGATATCTGGTTGTTCCAGTTTGGTCAGTTCTTGGAGGTTTGTTCTTTTGGTTCGAATAGAGCGACAGTTCCATTGCCACAGCTTCATTGGGAGTTGTGGTAATCTCTTCTTAGTATTACTCGCCATCTTGTTCGATATCGTTCTCTTCGCCCCGGGCCATGGATTCCGGTCTGGCTGCATTGTGGAGGTCTTTACGTGCTTTCTTGCGAGCCGTGTCGGTGTTGTTGAGTAGCTTTTCTACTGTGGCTTTCGTTACGTGGTTCTGCTTGGCATAGGACATGAAGTTGCTGAGGTCTTGGAGGGTGGCATGGATAGGGGCCAGCTGAGCGGTGATGTGTTCCAGGAGCTGTTGTGTTATCTCCTTGGCAAAAGTGGCCATGGCCTCCTGTATCTGCTTCCTTACCTCCATTGTTACGATTTTCTTGATTCTTTCTTCCGTAAGGGGTGGTGGGATGTTTGGCATTCCTTGAGGTTTCGAGGCTTGATTGGTGGTGTTTTGTTCTTTGCACCTTTGTACGAGCTTGTCAATGAGGACTTGCTGATTTTGGAGTTGTGCTCGCAGGTCTCGTTCGGTTTCCGTGGGTTCTTGTGCTCGTGTGTTTCCTCCTGCAGCGTCTGCATACGTGACTCGCTTTTGTGGGTTGCGTGTACGGGATCCAGATCGTGATCTCGACCGGGGTCCATCGTTTGCTTGACCACTTGATGATTTGGAGTCACTTCTGGATCTGCGTGGACTCCGTAGTGAGGTACTGCTCGATTCGGATAGTGCCGGAAAGTCTGAGTCTGAATTTGAGTTCCATCTGCGTTGCTGCTCTTGGATCTTGTTTTCCCATTGCAGTCTGATCTTGTACGGTGGTGGATTTGGCTTCAGTTTATGTCGGGACCCCTTCCCTGCTGTCTCATGGGGTTGTTGACAGATTTTACAGCTGGGTTGGCAGTCATGTTCTTCCGGTTGATTTTCCATCCCGCACATGTAGCAGAAGTTGATAAGTGGTTTCGGGCAGATATCCTGCCGGTGCCCTAGTTCTCCGCAGGTTCTGCAGTACTGCACAGATTTCCTGTATGGTTTGCAGCGCTAGTCACAGCATTTATATATGATGTTGTATGGGACGTGCGGTCCGTCGAAGTAGATGAGTGCTGTTGACGATCTTCCCAGCATGCGTGCTGCGAGAACCGTGTATCTTGCGGATACTCGTAGTCCTTGTAGTAGTTCTTCTTCGCTCGTGCCTGGCGGGATGTTGTAGATTACGCCTTTGCTGATGCCCTCTGGGGTCCTGACATGTGCTTTGACTTCGTAAATGGACCCTCCAAGCTGGATGCTGGTGATCTTGAGGAGCATGTCGTACGCTATGTCTTTGTTTGGTGTACTTGCGATGATTATATTCTCGGCATGTTGCACTTGAATCCGGATGTTGTCGTAGAAGTCTTTCTGGGACAACTTGCTAGCTCGGCCGATGGCATGTGTCACTGCCACCAATGTCCATTTGGAGAGTTGTAATCCCGCCTTAGGTCTGTAGATTATCTTCGTGTCGTCCACTGGCAAAGGCGGAAGTCTCGGTTTTCTATAATGTGGCATGTTTCCCGCAATAGGTGTTGTTGGTCCGGCTTGCTGCGTTCGTAGTTGGTCTGCTTCCTCGGCTGTGGGTTTTGTATGCACCTGGGTCTTCTTGCCTCTCCTCTCCCATGTGTGCCATTTTTCCTGGATGTTTATCGCCTTTCCGCTGTTCACGTCATACGTCCACCCCGCTTCCAGTTGTTGCTGCCCTTGTATCGTCTCCACCTGCATTTCAATGCTGTTGTTTTCCTGGCTCAGTTCTCGTGCACTTGCTGCGTCGGATGCGTCAGTCATTGGTACACAGCAGCAGCGCCGAGTCGCTCTCGAAGAGAGCGAGCGGCGGCTCACGACCGCTCACGAGCCACGGGATACGCTCCGCGGGTCACGGGTCACGCGCGTTCGGCCGGCCGCTTGCCCTTGTAGGGTTAGCTCCGTTAGCGTGGCGTGAAACCTTGAAACGGGAAAAAATGACGAGAATTCCACGTACCGCTCATAAACTTGATATCCTCCGGTACCGCTTCCCGTGCCGCTTCCGTCGATGCCACAGTGTCGATGAATAAAAGCAGGTGTCCGGAAAATTGCCGAAAAATGCAGGAGCCCATGCGAAGTGCGTCAGCACTGCTTGGCTTTTCAGCGACTCCTAGTAATAATTAGTTAAGTGGGCTTCTGTGCATCTTCTGCATGCATTTTTCTATTGTTTTGCCTCCTGTTGCACGTAAATGTTCCGCATGTTCCTCGGAGCACATGGTCCGTAGGCGTCCACTTATTGTTGAGTGCATGCCGAAAAGTGGGCTTTTGCTTCTGTAGTCAGCTCTCACCTTGGTCTATTTGCAGGTGGAGTTCTTCTTCCACGCTGGGAAATCCTGAAGCTCCGAGAGAAAGAATAAAAAGTCCACGGTGCTCATCGAAGGCGCGCCTCACAGGAAATTGATTATTTTTCATCGGCGTTGCTTTAAATTTACAAGGAGCAGAGAGATTCAACAAAAGCTAACTAGAACAATAGTAGCTAACTTATCTAAATGCCAAACAATCGCGGGCTTAACCCAAGCCAGACTTTTCAGTAATACTACAAGTCTAATACCATCAGTAACACTAGGATTGTAACTACCACGACCACAAAATCACAATTTTTCTAAAGCGTTTGTTAGAAAAAACGCCAAGCAACCATGAGCTTAACTCAACCCAAACTTTTCAGTAAAACTACAAGTCTAATACCATCAGCAACACTAGGAGTGTAACTTCCACGACCACGAATTTTTCTAAAACGTTCGTCAAAAAAAAAGAGAGAAAGAAGAAAGATAGGCGATTGCTAACGGGATCATCAATTTCCTGAAAACAATGAAGCAGGACCACATTGAAAGTAAAAATCGATTGCAGCAGGTGGAACATGAAATACGATGGAATAAGCGGCGCCTTCATGCCCGTTCACTGTTGCGGAAAAAAAATCTCGCAACTCTTGATTCTTTGAGAAAGTTCTAATCTCGGTTGCTTCCGAAAACCTTGGCGCTCAGAGGACGAACCAATGAACATTTTGCCTGCCGGCCCTTTACCAAAACTGCGAAGCATAATGAAGGAACCCGTTAAGGTTCTTTATTTCTGTTTTTCTTCTCGATAGCAGCCTATTTCCTCACGGAACTTAATTCATGCCAGAATATTCTTAGCTATGATAGCTACGCTACCAAGCGACTACTGTTCACCGGAGCCGAACAACGCGCTTTGTTGGCAATTAAACAACGCCACTAAAGCACGAATTGCAAGCTACATACAGCTAAGCTATGAATGAATGCCATCGGGAAGGATTCGGCAATGAAGTGGACGTAAGCAAGTGGCTCGAACTGCGCACGGAGCCATGTAAGGTGAAACATGGGTAAATTATAAACTCCATTGGCTGTTTAATTTCTTTTAGTTGAATTCGTGAGACCACCAACAAACGAGACATTCCCCTTCTCTTTTCTTTCCTCTCTCTCTCTCCCTCTCTTTCTTTTTCGTGTAATGCCTCCTTGCACGGTTGTACACATTGCAGAGCAAGGTGTGTATTTTCTCTAAATGTATTTTTTTTTTCACGAGAAGCTTTCTCTATGATACTTAGCTTCCAAGCATTGTCATAACGAAATAAATAATGAAACATAGTTCGAAGCATTGTTGTAGTGTCCATAGAGAAGTTACATTTCTTTCAGAAACTTGAAATATGCAGCAACTCGGCATAAGAGTGTTATTTTGGTCAAGTAGAACGAGAAACGCAATAAATTTTACCTTACTGAATCAAATATCGAAAAGCAGGGTCGTTGTATCGCTAACAAAAATTTTCGCAGAACATAAATGTGAGGATATTGAACAGAACATTTCGCACAATGTAACAAACACACAAGTTCGGTTACGTTTTCAAGTTAAAGATGGAAACAGCGTGAACGAAAGTTTGCATGATAATTGCGACAATAAACCGGAACATCTATCTATCTATCTATCTATCTATCTATCTATCTATCTATCTATCTATCTATCTATCTATCTATCTATCTATCTATCTATCTATCTATCTATCTATCTATCTATCTATCTATCTATCTATCTATCTATCTATCTATCTATCTATCTATCTATCTATCTATCTATCTATCTATCTATCTATCTATCTATCTATCTATCTATCTATCTATCTATCTATCTATCTATCTATCTATCTATCTATCTATCTATCTATCTATCTATCTATCTATCTATCTATCTATCTATCTATCTATCTATCTATCTATCTATCTAAAAAACATGGAGTGGTACGTTTGAGATGCAAAAAGTTAGAGGCATTGAATGCCCTACATGCATTGAATGAACCTTTCTGCGCGATTCCTTTCACTTGGTTATGTGCTCGAATTTGCAGTCAATTTTGGGGGTGGACTAAATCAGTTTTGGGAGCGGACCAGGTCGGTTTTGAACGTAGGTCAAGTCAGTTTTCGAATTGAGCAATGTCAATTTTTAGAGTAGGGCATCCGAATTTTGGGGGTAGGACAAGTCAGTTTTTGGAAGGGGCCAGGTCAGTTTTGAACGTCGCCGGATTTTGCGTTTCATGGCGCATATGATGCTTTCGCATTAATAACACTTAACAAGTATCGCCAGATGATGTCCTCGCAATTTTCATACACGGACCACTATCTCACAATGCTATTTACTCTGTGCATTTGGAATTTTTGTCATAATATAGGCATTTTTATGCAATGTAAATACGTGCAAGTAGTAAAGACAGTCGACAAGAAACACAGCGTCATTCACTAAGTCATTGCATGAATTGAAACTTGCCGGAAAGACCCGCCAAAATATAAGTTTAATACGCTATCAGCAGATGGCGCTACAATAGCTACTGTTATTCCATTGCTGATATTTGGCCCCTCCTCAGAGGACTGTGTACCGTGTGCACTGTAACGAAGGAAAACGATAGGCAGAGGAAAACTTGAATAGGGTGCACAGCTATAATTCAGGCTTCGGTAATGAGTTGCTGGCAGTAGAAACGGCCATACCAGAAAGGCGCTCGAACTCCGACGCCAGTTTATCGATGTTACTGTCCTCTAGTGACCGAGAGAAAAATACTGTTTTTCAGAACCGTTTCCTTAGAAACTGGTGAGTCTTTTTTTCTACTGCTTGAGTTAGGCCAGCCTACAAGGTTTTCTGCTATTCAAGTGCATTAAATGGCGAGGGAAGCAGTGTGGTGCGTTAGAAGGACAGTCTGAACGTCCCCACCATGGAGGAAGGAAAGAAGAGTAGCGAACATACCGCAACGCAATTGAAGCCAAACCTGGTGGGCCAATGGTGGCCCAACACGTGATCGTACGTCAGAGTGTGCGGTTGGTTTTAGTGCTCCCGCTCTGCAGGCAGAGCCACGGCAAGGCAGCTGAACAAGCGCGCACCGAATAAAACTACTGGCATAGGCACTGGGGAACCAAACGTCTCAGCAAATCTCGATTCTTGCTCTGGGATCTTGGCGCAGGAGGTCATGTGTTGGGCCACCACTGGGGCTTCACGGAGCGTTCGCTTGCCAAGGCTGGCAGCGTGACGTAATGCTGTCTCCTTTATTTTTCCTTCCTCCATGGGCTCCACCCACAGCAGCGCCGCCGCCGCCGCCGCTCCTTGACGCAGAGAGCTCGCGGAGCTCGCTTCTCCTGGCTCAATTCATCGCGCGCGTCGGGCAACCCTGGGCATTGTTAAGCTGAGGAGGGAAGCGCGCTCCTCTCCCGCTTGCATTTGTTCGTGCGGGCGCGTTGCGTGCGGGATGTTGTGCTCCGTTCAAAGGCCCTGATTGTGATTCACAAGAGCGTGCATTGCGACAGCGATCGCTGCAGTCTTCCGAGCAGAGTCACCGCTCGAAGTTGAAGCACGCTCAAGGAGCCTGCTATGGGATACACCAGGACTACATAGCAATCTCCTCGCATCGTCTGCCGACCGTGCCTGCACGCCACTCGAGTGGGACACGCGCGCGCCTCTCCCTGTGGCCGCCTGGCCCCTCGCGATCGCCTCGAAAGACGCCGCCGCCGAGCAATGGGGAAGCAGAACATGTTTGTGTTCGTGGTCGCCGCCACCGCTCTGGTCGCGAACTTGTGGCAGGCCGCCGAAGCGCAGAGCAGTGAACCCGGCTGCTCGGGCGTCAAGTACGCCTTCCAAGGGAAAGGATTCGAAAACGACGTCCCTTCGCGGGCCATCTCAGGTGAGCCAAGGCGCATGACCATCTCTTTTATCTTGGCCCCCGTTTCCTTGGGCCGACAGCTCGACGACGCGAAGCGAGACGCTGTGGTCGTGCGGCTGGTCAGAGATGTGATCGTTCGAATGACGGATCGGGTGCATCGACATTTCGTCTGATTTGATGCGACCGTTGGTTACCGTCTACAACGGTGACCCGTTGGTTGCGCGAGCCCAACCGTATGCACCTGATACCGGCGAATTTCATAACGGACAACCTTGGCATTTGATTCTTCGTAATTGCGTCGTGAATTTTTTGTACCGCTGTAACCGAACCGTGCGACACTTGCCGTGATTCATGATGACACTCTGTGAAGATGATCTTCTGGCGCGACACTTAGCACATTCTTTTCGAAGGCGTCCGCGGAGTATCGACAACGTTCAACTATGAAATCGTAATTCGCAGAGAACCCTGTAAGTTATGCGTAACTCTACGCCATCGATGATGGTCAAATCGCCGTCGCGTGTCGTGAAAGTGCAGATACGATGAAGGCATTAAATTATGTGCAAGCTGCCAACGTTCGGTCACTCTGTGCTTTGCTGTAAAGCCGGCCTAACGGAATTACACACGAAGGAGAACATAAAGAAAAAAAAAATCGCCGCGCGAACATTAAGGCGCTTGGAGACGGCTAGAATACTCGGGAGCAGCTCAGCGCGCTGATGAATTCTTAATGTCATACGTTGTCCTGCGTAGGCTTCCTTTGATTACCGTTAAGCTCCTTGAAGAAATTAAATCGCTGTCAGCTGTACGGGCTCGCTCCCGTGGTCATTTGGTCCACCACCGGCACGCTACCGCAAACCGTTAGGCAAACTTTGCATCCTTTCCGTCACTGCCGAGCTCGCCTTTACTGTCATTCATTAAATCGCCATACATCTCATCCGAAACGGACAAACCGTGAGATAATTGACCAAGACGTACCTAACACTACGGAAACTTCAATGATGGAAAGAATACACATTGTTGTAGCAAACGTCCCGATTTTCAAGGTAACGGGAGCCAAGTGCGCGCGTATGTACAACAGTACATTGTCAGCGTCACTTGAGCCCGTCGCATTTGGAGAAACAGAATATTTGACAAATGTACATACGTTTCGGCGACCGATGGGCGCCGCGTGCGTTTTGGCTCGTGTCTGGGCGCCTTAATAACGGTTCACTCCGACCAACGAGTCGTGCGCGAACCTTTTAAATTCCATTTATCATGACTCTCGACCTGTCGGGTCCGCTTGACTTCGGCCGCAGGCAGTGCCGTGCAGTGTGCAGCAACAGCAAAGCACAGCACCTGCTTACTTTTGCTGGAAAGAAAGACGTCTCAAATTCTCGCACGACTTCCGTCAAGACGCGAGCCATTCATAGCCGGCATCCTATTTCGCAACCAATTTGCAAGGAAGAAAGAAGGTGCTTTTCCCTTCATGCAAGTACATAGAATGCGTGTTAAAGCCATTAACCATTACGTATAGACATTTGAAGTGGCACTTGCGACTTTCACTATGAAAGGTCCTTAGTGCGGAAGCGTCGTCTCACTAGTTCATTAAATAGGGATGACAGAAGTTCGATACATAAGGAAATTCGATATATCGATGTCGCGAATGGCGTCTTGTCTGGCCCATTTGCTCAATATAGGAAACATAGACACCATGCAACAACCGACGTGGGCGCATAAAGAAAGAAATAACAGTGGTTATTTAGCAATAGATGCTAGAGAAATGCTTTAGCGTTATGTCGCACTCCTTTTAGGTCCGGGATCCATGATTTAAACCGCGTTGACCACATCGCTCTGTGTTGTTCAGGAGCTCACTCGATCGACATGCGTCCTGCGTCTTTCGAGGAGCGAGGTGCAGCTAATGGTGGTCTATATACCATTTCACGGGCGTCTCGCACTTCCCACACGTACACTTTTTTCCACCATGACACTCGTAATGCTAGCGCATAAGTAAATATAATAATTTACAGGGCACTCGCCTTGACCTTTTCATTGTTGCCTCCGCGTCTGTTTAATGGGCATCTGCCCCGCTTGCTTCACTTGTCAAATGTATAGGTGCTTTCATTTTTCTCCCTGTCGTCCTGACGTGCTTATTTATAGGTTAGCTCGACAGAAATTCAGCCATCCGTACCCTTTCCGGATATCAGCAAAGTCGGTGGTATTTACGTAGCAGTTGGCTTCTAAAACCGATAAAATCGTCTCATTAATAGAAGAGATGTTTTCGAGACGGTATGCCGCGACTGTGACTGGCGCAGCATGGCCTTAGTCGCTTTTGAGCCATTAAACCCGAATTAACCAACTAACTATGCCGCGAGCACGTCGACCGGAACTAGAGCCATCTGTATACTTGTCACTTGTTTGGAATTTCACGCATTCAGCCCACATCGTGACACGCATCCTCCAACGCGCAGCATTCAATAATTAAAAAAAAGGCGGGTGCCGGGACAGCGGCCAGTGGTGGCCTCGACGGTGGCGGACCGACCGTCGGCTGGTCACTTTGCGCAGAGCGCAGCGGCGTTATCCGGTCTCGCACTTCACACGCACACGGCCGGAACGCGGAACGTGCGCCGGGCGCCTAATTGGCTCGTCTAGCGGCCTGCACTGTGAAGGGATGGAAAATGGGGAGCTGGCTTGGTCGCAAGATCGACGCTTGGTTTTCCGGCCGCGGTCCGGTTGTTTTCCGACACGCGGAGGCATCCCAGGCCGATTGCGTCTGTTTGCTTCGGCGACCGCCTCCACCCACCCCTCTTGTTCTGTCGTCTGTCGACCGCGCGCGCCCAGCTGATGCGTGCACGTGGGAATGTGCGGCCGCCTATTACGCTAATGGCGCAACGTTTAGAGCCCGAGCTGCGGCCAGCCGTCCCGCGGGCCACCACCGCGGAAGGCGCATGCGCCGTCGCCGTGTTATCGCATTTCTGCGAGCGCTGTGTAGCGAAATGCGTCGTCGACGCTCCGCGGGAAAGCCCGCTTGCTCGGGACCTGACCGCTTTCCCTTCGCGTTGCATCAGCAGTCGCGAACGAATGCGTCTCGGTAATGCTGTTTCCGGCGTTCGTAACGACCCGTGACAGCTGGCTGGATGTCCAACCATTTCTCTGGACACTTTCCAGCGAGCCACTGCGCAGCTGTAATGTGGCTGCGGGCTTGGCCGGCGTGAGCGCGCTCCGCGAGTTTCGAGGACGCGAGGCTCTTTTTAAGAAATCACCTGGAGCGCCGGGATCGTATACGTCACAGCTGTCGTAAATGTTGCGCTTTCGCGATTGCGTGTCAAAACTTCGTGCTGTGAGCGAACGCGCCACTTTCAGCTCGTCTTAATAACTCTGACTAGCCTGGCGGACTTAATGGGGACTCCTGCGTTTTCATGGGATAGAAAACACGACGTAACATCTGTATTTCGATAGCAATATCCCCACCGTCCACCGGTCAGCCACATAACCGTGGCAGAGAGCACGTAAAGAACACACTGCTGCAAATGGAATTTCGAATCGTGATTTTCGTGCTTCTGTGTCATTTTTTTTCCAAGTTCGTTCGTTCGTTCGTTCCTTCGTTCTTTCGTTTTTTCTTTCGCATCATTTTCGGCCATCGCTGTATACCGCCGTATTCGCTGCACTAGGAGCAGATTTTTCGCCAAGGGACACGTATACGGCGTGGCGAACAACAACAAAACGGAAGAAAGTGATGCAGACAAGCGAGTGAGCGCAGAGCTGAGTCGCATACGCGAGAAGGCAAGGTCGAGGGCACGATGAGTTTGCGCTTTTCCGCCCTACTCTTGCGATCTCCTTCTCTCTCGTATTGTTTTCATTATCGGCGCTCGTAAAGTTCCCGTTTTGCAGGGGGACGGCGGGGCGAACGCGAGGGAAACGCCATAGCGGCTGAAACAGTAGAGCAAGCTGCAAGTAGAGCAAGCGGGCGAGCAGTTCCCCGAAATTCCTGCCATTCTTCGGCGCAACTCAGGCGCGCGCAAAACTTTGCAATCGGAGACAAGCCGGGCGTACGCGGGACGCTCTTCCCTGCCCTTGGAGACGTGCGTGTATCGCTCTTTCGAGGGGGGATCCGAGAAGAGAGGGAAACAAAAGCGAGCTGCGCCACAGCAGACTACGAAATAAATAAGTAGATACGAAAGAAATTCTAACGCAATCACCGGAGCGAACACAAGCGGCAGGGCGGAAGAGAGGGAGAGAGAAAAAGAAGGAACTCCCACGATCTCCCGGCTGTGCAGAGAGGGGAGAGAGAGAGAGTGAAAAAGAAATGAGGCTAAGGTGCAGAAGGAAAGAAGCAGCAGCGAGCGAGCGAGGGGAAGCATTTATTACCTCTCAGTGGCGCGCAAAGAAAAGGAGATTTTCTATTACATCTCCATCCTATTATCTCTTTGCCCGCTGCCGCGCTTCCAGTGTTTGCGCGCTGCGCTGCTTGCTTGCTGCTGCTGCTGCTGCTCCGACGACGGGCGGCGTTTCGCGAGTGCCGGTGTAAAAAAAGGCAGGCGGGGGAGGAGGGGAGCAATAATACGTTTCCGTTTCGCCGGCTGCCTGTCCACCGGCAAATTAGGCATCGATTCCCGTTCAAGACGGCACACGGCGCGACGAAGGAGCGTGCCCGAACCGTGTTCGGGAATTAAAGTGGATATGGTGCGACTGCGTGGGTGTCTGTGTGTGTGTGTTCGCGCCCGTGCAGAAGGCGAGGAAGAGGGAAAGGAGGCTCGTCCCACGGGGACGGGGATTTTCACGATGCGTGCGCTGAGGTCCAGCACGCGGTGAACGCCTGAGAGGGGGAAAGGGGGAGCGCACACGGACGGTAAAATCGCGTTGTTCTTATCAGAAGGAGTCGCTGAAGAGGCCCTTCGCTCTATCTTCGGGGCACTCTGGGGTATCTCCCTTCCTGTGGAGAGGCAGCGCGGGAAGCCCTATAAACACAACACACCAATGCTGCTGCGCGGCTAGCCGATAGATTCAAGGTGCCGTAGAGCGAGATAGTATTGGCAGGTGACTTCGCATGTTCTCGCGCAACTTTGCATAGTCCGGTCGTGTGCGTCGTTGTGAGAATCTTTGGCTTACTTGTTCCTGTGGTCTCTCTCTCTCTCTCTCTCACACACACACACACACACACACACTTTTGTCACACTCGCGCAACTGCAGTTTAGTTTATTATAAACTACAATATGAAACTGTGCGACTTTAGCCAGTGCCTGGAAGTATGATCTGGCTTGACCGCTACACGAAACACATTTTCAGCGCTGAAGAAGGTTGTTCTGGCGAGTCCCCTAGTACAGGGCCCGTGAAGTTGCGGGGCGGGACAAAAGGACAGCGCGTGCCGCCCGATCTCGAACGCCATGTTGGAATAACGCAGGCTTGTACGCCTTCTTCGCGACATGAATGGTGCAGAACCGGCGTGGGCAAAAAACACACATGCGACCGTACGGGCGCCGCACGACTCGCCGACCGGACTCAAACTAAAGTTTCTGTTTGTACACCTGCCCACTCAGCAAAGCTGGAGATTGGGATTTTGTGCGACGACTAGCACGAGTAACTATACGTAATTCCAAGGGAGAGTCTCAGTCCTGGGCCGAGATATTGGCGACACGATTGACGGCCATCAGAACCGTTACAAAAATGTCACTTGTGGAAATGTCATCGCGGAAATACGGCTCCTCATTCGGTGGAGCACATCATCCTACAATACCGATCTGGGTTGTAGTACATACTCTTCAGTACGCGGTGACATTGGATTGGATTGGAGCCAACTTTATTTATGCCTGCAGTTGGGCGCTCGCGCGCCCCGACGAGGGCCTACGTCATCCTCGAAGTCGCCGTTACTCGGCGCGGGTCTCCGCTCGCCGTTGCCGGCTCGCTGGGTCCGTGCCTTTCGAGCGCCTCGAGGACCTGCTGGACGGCCCAGAGCTGATCGTCTCGGTCGTAGCTCTTCGCGGCTGCCTCGAGCCGCGGTGGGAGCATTCTTGATTTTGCTTGTTCTGGAGTTTTAACGCAGTCCCACAAGAGGTGCGTGTAGTCTGCGCTCTCCCTCCTGCACACACTGCACATATCTGTCGGGTGACAAGAACTCTTCGAAAACGATAGCCCTTCAATTGGCCACAAACGTTACTTCGTACACCCTGCCCCGCGTGCCTTGAAACGAGCCTCGAAAGGAATAACGCTGACCCTGCCTCTCTACTTACGAAACTGTGGCCGCCGCGCACGACGTCCTTCCGTGGCTCGAAGATTGAATCCTCGCGGCCTTGCCTGTCGTGCAGTGCACTTCATTCGAGTCGGCTTGCTCGCTTGTTTGCGGCTGTTACGGGCGATAGCTTTTTTTTCGCCGGAACGCGCGAAACGCCAACGTGTCGCCGTCCGCGGTGGCGCCGAGGGAGGTCGTGTTTGAAGGCGTGAGAAATTGCGAAGGGAGAGGGGAAAAAAAAAGGGGGAGCTCGGGAGCAGGAGCCAACGAAGCCAATTTCGCACAATACCGGGGAGACACATTAATCATCGCGCCGCCGTGGACCCTTCCTTCCCTGTGTGTGTGTGTATGTGTGTGTGTGTTTATGTGTACTTGCGTGTGCGCGAACTGGAGCGCAAGTACGAGGCGCGGGTGGCCCCCGGAAGTGCCGTAACGATGCGCGTAATCGCCGCACCTTGTCAAGGTTGAACGAAAAAAGAAATACTTCTCAGATTGTTTAGAGATTTGAGTTGTGTACGAGCCGCGTCCATAAAGATTGCAGAGAGAGATATATATATCTTTATTAATAATAATGGGGTTGTATAAATGATCGAGCAGCTCAGTGTATAGGTTGTATAGTGAGGTCGCTCGCATTATTGCCGATTCGATGTAAGTGGTCCGGTATACTGTCGGTCATGGTTGGATGTGACCTGAGTCGGCCACTGGGCGGAGGGAAGTACGTTGAGTTTGGTTTTGGTAGGAAGTGACGGAGGTCATAAGAAACCTGATTCTTATAGCCCATGTGTTGCGTTGGGTGTCCGCTGCATCAATTGCATTGTGATGGAAAAGTGTTATCATCCTGTGCAAAAAAAAAAAAAAACGCGACCCGTGTTACCTAGAGCCGTACCTAGGTGCGTTTTGCATTTGACGATGTTGTTTCACTTTGTAAATGCACACTTGTCTTTCGTGAACAGAAGAAAAAGAAATACATTTATTATGAAAACGAAAATCGGGTTTTGACCCGTGTTATAGCGGCCCTCCATTGTCTGAAACATATCATATCCAGGCAGGAAAGCGTGACTATACACGCGTCTTCACGGTATTAGCCCCTGTAGGGCAGCGTTTATAACGGGAAGTTGGGCACCCGGCGTCACGAGGTCTTAGAAGCTGTCCTAACTACACCTCCAGCCTCACCGCTGTGCTCATCGGAAGAAGAAAAAGAAAGTTGGAGTGAGTAATAGTCTGGGAAGCCGCCCATCATATACTATATAGGGGGGGCATCGACAGCGAAAAAGGGGGGGGGGGGGGGTCAAGAGAATTGGCCCGGAGGTGAAAATGAGAGAACAGGAAATTTGTCGCCTCCTGTCTTTGACAGCGAGGCGAGTCCGAGCACCTCTTCTCTCTCTCGCTCACTATCTGCCTCCTCCTCTCCGTGTTGCGCGCGCTGTATTGCTTCGACCCGCACGCAGCGGCGGCGTCGCACGCCGGCACGCGCAAGCAAGCTCGTGCTTTCAAAGCTTCGAGAGCGTTACCCCCACCTTCTCTTTCCCTCCTCCCTGTCGCATCGTGCACTTGTCGCTGTTTTGCCCCCTTTTGTCTCGGGCGAGAAATTGAAATCGATTGGGTGGGCGTGCGGTTATTCGCGTCTCCTTTGCTTGCCGTTGCTTTCTTGGATTGATTGGTCTCTCTCTCTTTCTTTTTTTTTTTTTGCAACAAACGAAGTGATCGAATTGTTGTGGTTGCCTCGGTGCGCTTCAGAAGTTTGAAGTGAAAGTGGAAAGGGGGACAAAGGAAATGAAAAGTAAAACGAAGAAGGCTATGGAAGGGTGTTGGAGACGTAGAAAAATAAACGCTGCGCGCGCGAGACACTTTAATTCACGCGAACGTGAGGAAGTGCCGAAGTCGATACGATGGCTTGCGCCACGTTCTCGGTTAAGAAGAAAAAAATCGGGTAGTAAGCAGAGCCATAACGTGGAGAGAAACCGCGCTACTACGAGAGTTGGAGCGGCCGTACGTGGAACGAGCTGCTGCTGCAGTTGAACGTTGCCGGCAGCCGCTCCAGCGACGAAAAAAAACTTGCGCGACTCTGCAAGAAATGCCATCGCTGATGGTCGCGTTTGTCGCGTTTGTCGCATTTTTTCCTTTTTTTCAAACGTGCTCTTTTTCCACTGCAGCGTCCGCCACTATAGCGCACTCTGCCGTTACTGCGTTCCTCAAACCAACGACGAAGCGTCTTGCTCTAAACGAGGAGGTCGCCTGCAGAACCAAAGGCAGAACTCGCGTAAAATAGCCGAACAGTTCGCCTTTCACTAGTTCGTTTTGTTTGACTGGTTTCTTTTCTCCGTTGTGCTCTCCCTCTCTCCTCTCTCTTCCTTGCTTTCCTCCTGTGTATAACGTGCGTGTCTTAATCTCTCCTTCACGCCTGCTCGCAGACTTAGGTGGCGTATGCGTGTTTTCATATTTTTCTCCCCCTTCTCTCTCGCTCTTTCGAGAAAACGCGATTTGTTTCTTGGCTGAGGCCAACTGAAGAAGGCTGGGCAGAACTTCGCAAAAGCAAAAAAAAAAAGAAAATTGCGCAGGGGGCTGCATGTACAGGAGGAAACGTTAGTGGGTTTTTACGAGCGCCATCCCTTCGCCTCCTGTCCGGAGAGGCAGCAGCGGAAGCCGGCAGCGCAGGCCGCAAAGCGATCGCGTGCGGGCTGTGTTTTGTGGGTCTATATAAGACCTCTTGCGGTGCGCTGTGTTTTGTGTGTCTATAGCACCAGCGTGGTTCGCCGTACTATACCGGGTCTCGGCTGGGGCTCTCTTGAGTGTGTGCACTACACAGCCTTGCGTGTATTGGCTCGAGCTTCTCTATTTTGGCTCCATCTTCTGAGGTTCCTGTATAGTCTCTTCGCTTTCGCATTTTCTTTTCTCTCTCTCTCTCTTCCTGTTTGAACAAGACCTTGTGCACATTACTGCACTAGCGGCCCTCCGTTACGTCCGTTTCGTGCCCGCCTATATGTGGATGTATACCGTGTAGATACAGATGGATATAGATATATATGACGACCATGGGCCATAGACGGAATTGGATTTCCCCCCGGGTAAAGCTCGCGCGGTGTTTTTCTTCCCTCCCGCGGGGGGAGGGCCCGAAATCTCGTCGTCGTGCACTGAGCGTTCGCCTTCGCTGCAGCGCTCCGCGTGGAGCACGCACGCACAGCGCTTAGACCTGTACGTCTTCTCTCCTTCTCTCTGTCTCTCTGCCTCCTTTCGATCGCCGTTGGCGAGATTGGTCTCCGTGCTCGTGGTGGCTTCGACGGCATGTACTACATGCCTCAAAAAGGAAAGGAGCCGGTAAAGCTCGCTCCATCTGCGGTTGTTCAGTTTTCGAGAGAGGAGACTCGAAATACGAGCGTTAAAAAAAAAAAAGAAAGAAAACGGAGGAGCGCGCACCGCCTCCGTAAAGTTTCTGAAATTATTGAATGGCCCAGCGATATTACGCGTGCTGTTCTCCGTCGCTGCGGTTTTCGTACGTTGCGTCTATCTTTTCTGCTATCGTTTCACGTGGCGTGCTCTTTACTATAATATTTATTTCTTTTATTCGCCTCCAATCTCCGTTTCCCGTGGAAACAGACTGCCGCCTCTGCTCTTTCTTCAGTGCGAGGCGAACTGTATGGCGGTTGATGGGCGCATATGAGCGGCGACTGCGCGTTACGTGAATCATTTAGTGTCTCCGCCGTTTTCCACGCTCCGAAGGGCTGCCTCTACTCCATCCCCCTCCCCCATCTCTCCTACATCCCGCCCCGTTATTCTCGCTTTACGATGACTTATACGTACAGCCTGCGTATCGCCGAGGGCTCTTGTTGTCTGTCTTATTTGTAGTCCGATTGGTCCGTCGAGACATTCCCGTCGTACGTCTTTCGCGCGCGAAGTTTTGCAAAGTGGAGGGAACACTTTCTTTTGTTTAGGCATCTCTCTTTCACTGCTCTCTCATTTTCCTTCTATTTGCGTCCTTCCTATAAAGGCCTCCGATGTGCGACCTATACGCACTTTCTTATTCGAGTGGATCGTGCGCAACCGCTCGTTTTTTGGACCGAATCGACTAGCGCCGTATTTATGAGAGGAGATGCGCGCAAGAAAGTAGTGCGCGTAAAGCTTTTGTACCGCGCCGCTAACGAGATTACTGCTCGTGTAGTGACGATGCCCTTCAGTGTGCACGAAAAAGAAAGAAAATCGACTGAAATCGAGGCTGATCCGTCCCATGCGCTCGCTAGCTGTTTCTTTATGCATGAACTGCTGGTATACTGTATAGGGCCATATCTCTACCGCCCGCGTGTGTTATCTGATCTTATATGTGGGACACGAGTTGCTGCATAACACAGTTGCGTGCTTGAGGGTTTGTTGTTGGGTTAGTGGGCATACATACGTAAATATAACGCTTGGGTGTGAAAGAAAGGAAATAAAGAACGCCGCATTATGTAAACAGCTTCCTTCCTTGTCACGTTCGTGAGCACTGTTTATCGACACTGTCGATGACTTTAAGTGTACGTGGTCAGCCCTCGAAGCATTTCCCCTGCATGGCAAGCGTTTACGTCGTCTTTAATTAGGCCGTCCTTAACCCACTGACAGTTTCGGTTCACGTGAGGGTATCCGCAATTTAAAAGGGGTCCGCAGCAAACGGCGCAAATTGAGTTATGCATTCACGAGCACAGCGACGTTGCAAAGCACGACTGCGAAGGCTGTTCACCGTTGCGCATTATAGCACAATCAAGGCTCCACACGGTCCGCTAAAACTCGCTTCGCTTATACGAGGTCTGCGTGACATCGGAGAATTATCGACTTGCCAACGTCCTTGGTGAAGTTAGGTGGGCGAAAGCGAAAGCTAGTACACGCGACAGCGTATAGGACGTGCGCTTGCCGGGGCGATTAGCTATAGGCTCGCCCAATGACACGATACGTTAAGGCTGTCGTGTAATCGGTTGTCGCGCCTGGCTCGGGGGCCGCCTGCATGCACGGTTTGTCTTGACGAGCGTGCAGCTGAAATCCTTGACCCGGCCGGGCCTCTTAAAGCACGCGCTTGCTCCGTGAAACCAATATACCTCGGTTGTTCTGTGCACGCGTGTCGCCCACTCGGAACGTCCGCGTATATACAGGCAAAATAGGTCACGTATTGATGTAAGCTATTGGACAACCTTGATTGCTTACTAGTTGCTGGTGTTTGACGTCCGGAACTGACGGCTCCTGTGGGGATTTGCAAACGCTGTTTGGTATAACGCGGTACACACCACCCACACTTCTGGCTATACTTACTTCGTGATGTCCGATGACGAGAAGTATATAGGGACACACTGCTTGCATCTTCAACCAGAAACCTGTAGTCTGAGCTCCAGCGTCTTGAGCTCATACACTGCCAGTGTGCTTAGCTATGGCCGGTTCTTTTTCCTTATTTGTTTCTACGAAAGTGAGATGGTAATTAAGCTTCGGTTCATGCTCGGTAAAGGGCTCTGTGGCGGGTTAAGCGAGGCGCAGGTCGAATAGCGTGACGGTATAGACTTTGCCCGAATAATCACCACTGGGTATACACCGCGCTCACGCTTGCGTCATTGATATCGAGAGCACCTTTGATCGATGTCTGGTTAGCGGGCGTAGTGCATGTCAGCGGGCACGACGAAGACAGAAGCACGTAGCGCATCTGTAAAGTCTGTGCCACTCTTACAGTGCAACACATGACTGTGTTTGTGCATTTTTTACATTGTTATTTGCTGCTTCCTTTTTAACGTCTGGTATTCGTGTAAATAACAGCGAAAAATGTGGAAGACCAGTGCAGAGGAGCCCATATTATCACAGCGAGCCGGCTCCAAAATTACACCAAGTTCACGAAGCCAACAAACACCAAAGCCAAGGAAAGGATAAAGCACAGGATGGTTTGTTTAAGTGGAGTTGTCTGTTAAGTACAGAGAAAGCGCAAGTTTACGTCTATAAACAAAAGGAAATTATTGTTTAATAAGAGAGAACTTACCGCCGGTGGCAGTGCTCCCAACCTCTAGCCTGCATTGCTCTACCAATTGACAATTAAATAAAAAGAACAAAACATATAAGAGGAGGGAGAGATAAAAAAATGAAAATAAGAAGAGATAGTATAAAAAATACCGGAAGTCATTCTTCCGCTGCGCTTTCTCTCAGCTTCAGTGTCTGTCGGCCTTGCGCATATGTCAAGTCCCTGAAAACGTGCCTTTCCTTTACTCAACACGCCGCGAGTGGAGCGTCATCATCCACTCCACTCGCGGCGTGTTGAGTAAAGGCTGCGCCGCGAGTACTCGGATGACTAATGCGTCCTGCTGCCGAGCTCGAGGTCGGGAGTTCGAATGTCTTCCGCGCCTACTGCACTCCGAAAAAAAAAAATGACGCTCGTGTACATAAATTTAGGTGCACGTTAAATGAACCCCAGGTGGCCGAAATTAATACGACGACCCCACTATGGCGTTCTATCATACCATGTAGTATGTTGAGTTTCTTGGGGGGGGGGGGGGGGACGTTAAACAGTCTAAACTTTAACAATTTCACTCGATTTCACCTCTCGGGCTTTAAAAGTAGCCGGTTCGGCTCGGGAGAGAGAGAAATAGACAGACATAAAGAGGGCAGGGATATTAAGCAGTCTGGTTGGCTACCCTACACTGGGCGAAGGAAGAAGGGAATGAGATAGAAGGAAGAGAGAGAAGGTGTAGAGACGTGCACGGACAGGCCTTGCATTTAAAGCTGCTCGTGCAAACCAGACGTTCTGAGAATACTGAAAACCTAGCGGCGCCCCCACCTGAGGGATTCACTCCTGTGATCTCTATGGCCTTGCGTAATCCCGCATCGCATCTCTCTCGCTAAGCTTCGGAACAAGTGTTCAGAGAGAGACAGAGAGAGAGAGAGGGGGGGGGGGGTGAGCCTGTCTGTCCGAGCCATACGTCGCGCGTGCGCGCGCACGTTCTGTGGCGGCGGCGGCGTTTGATGTCCGCGCTATCTCTCTCCTGCTGGATAGGCGCCAAGCGGCCCGCCGACCGTCGAGTGTGCGTGCGCCCCCGCGTCGAGATGCGGTGGGCGTGGACGGGCGTCGCTCGCATGGAGTGCCGGCGCGGTTGCACTAAAGAGGCGTCGGCAGCTGCGTTATGTAGCGCCTCGTTCTCGCCGTCGTTTTCACGTGCGACGCTCTGGCTTGCGTGCGACGGGGCTGCGTCGAGAGAGAGCCTCGGTCTGCTCTGACGCGGCTCGCACGGACGATCGGGCCTCGCGTCCTCCCAGAATGTTATATACCGCGCGTGGCACGGCATACGCAATGCGGCTTACGCAACTCGCGGCATGGCGAGTGTGCGCGCTCCATAATAATGGCGCAGGTACACTTAATACGCGGCATTTCACCCCCTCTCGTTTTCAACATTTCTCTTCTCCGAACCGTCCGGCAGCGCGCATCCTCCTCTTGGCCTCCTTTCCCGTTGCCTGTAGAGTCATGGCAGTGGCAGAGAGAGAGAGAGAGAGTCTGTGTGTGTGTAATAAAGAAACTAATGAATATTGAGAGAGGGGAACGAGTGAAAGATTAAGGAAGGGAAAGTGGAGAAGGAAAGGCAGGGAGGTTAACCAGTTTAGCTTAACCGGTTTACTACCCTACACATGAGAGCGGGATGGGGGGATGAAAGATGGGGAAAGGAGAGAGAGAGAGAAAGAGAGAGAGGAAAAAAATTAACATTTATTATAACCAGATTGCCTGATTTGGCGAAAGCTGTTTATACGGCGAGAAGGTTTGCTCGTCTCGCGCTCTCGTGAATTCCCTCTCTCGCCCAACTTCTCCCCCGTTGTCTCTGCTATCTGCTTTGATTCTTTATTCCATTGCTCTTAGTATATTGTATTTTGTCTCGCTGGATGCACAGCGATGTTGCGGCTCCTATCGCGCTGGCACGACCGCCGTTGTGCGACCCTCCCCCTCCCTCTCCCGGTGTCGAATCGGGTGTCCCCGCTGCCGCAGTGCCGGCTCTCGGTCAACATGCGCGAAGGAATGAAGAGGAATGCCGCGATGGGTCGCTAGGAAACGAATGCCGCGCCGCCGCGGCGTTCCTTATCCGTCGCCGTCTCTCCTCCTTATATGCGGGCGCTGCTGCTGCTTCCTCCGTCGGCGGCGGCCTCCGGGCCTCGGCTCGTTAATCATTAACGGCAAAGACACAGGCGGAGGACGCGCGGCCCGCG
Source organism: Dermacentor albipictus (assembly GCF_038994185.2). Taxonomy (NCBI): domain Eukaryota; kingdom Metazoa; phylum Arthropoda; class Arachnida; order Ixodida; family Ixodidae; genus Dermacentor; species Dermacentor albipictus. The sequence continues at coordinate 438,364,845 of NC_091821.1, forward strand.
GATCTCATTTTTCTCCCCTGCCGTCGCTCTGATTACCCTCTGGACCCGGTGGTTGTCGGGCTGTGCTTCGCCGTACGGAACCCCTGCACTCTCTCTCTCTCTCGGGCCGCCCGACGAGGAGCATGTTCCTCACAGTTGCCGCAAGCTTGCGTGCGGGCAGCCCTAGGCAAGTGTGAGAGCAACGCGCTTCCTCTTCCACCTTTAGGACAGATGGATTGGAGAGTATCGAATGGAAGGGATACGGTACCGGTGTGAGCTAGTCCTTTAACCTGGGTCGCGCATGCTTTGTTTCAGTGTCCCATTACTTGCTTCTCCCTTCTTTCTTTATTTATTCTGTGGTTTCTACGTGCAAAAAACTACGATATGATTATGAGGCAGGTTGTAGTGTGGTACTCCGGATTAATTTTGACCACCTGGGTTCTTTAAGGTGCACAACCAGTGCCCGGAACTTGGGGGCGTTTTTGCATTTCGCATCCGTCGAAATGTTCATAATACAACTGCACTTCGCTTGATCTGAATTGTGCATTTTCTTTCCCCGGCATTGCTTTCGGTATTCTAGCGGGTTTTCGTCTCTGCGGATGCCGTTTTGGTCTCTGAACTCACGAATTCTACGCTCTTCGGAGGCTGTGATACCACGCAACAATTCGAAGCCGAGGTGAAATTGTAGGCGAAGGCTCCCGGCGCATATTTACGAAAATCTCGTAAGCAAAAATTACTCGCACGGGTTAATTCTAACCGATCTTGATGGTGGAAATAGTTTTAGCTACGGCGGCTGATCACTGGCGAAGTATACGCTGGAGAACTAAGACCTTCGTGAATTCGACGCTGTTCTGTCGGCCGAATTCGCGAAGCGTTTTGTTCGTAAGCGCTACCCGCCATTCTGCCGGCCGCATTCTCTAATGATATGCCTAGCATCAGGATTGGCTGGAATTTGTCTCTTGCGAACGATTCCAGCGTAAGAGAGCCTCGCGTGACTATGGGCCCCGGCCAGATCCTTGCTCGAAGTTATTTGTTTATGCGAGATAGGCGCGCCGCTTGAATATCGCGAACTCGCCTCGTCCATGATCTGACCACGTGTTGGCATAACCCGCACTCATCTTGCCAATCCCACGCAGCACGGCGTATACGAACACCTAGCTCTTTGTACGTTCTCGGCAGGACCCAAAGGATTTCGCCGGAGGCCCCGCCTAGCGGTGGTGGCGGTGGTGGGGCTCCGTCTATTCCGGGAACGAAGAAAGCCTCTGGGCCTCGGCGCTAAAAGGAACGGTACACGTCCCAGCGTCGATGGAAGCATTCCTTTTGTCGTTCGATGACTGCGACTGGGCGGGCGACGCACGCTGCGGTAACACCGAGGAAGTGCGGATGGAGGGTCGCGCTCCCCGTCCTTTTCTCCTTTGGCTCCGTCGTTCCTCTCCATCCGTCACTCAGCGGTGGCGCCTCTTCTTCGCTCTTCTACCGGGGAGAGCGCCGCTGCTTGAAAGAGAAGAGCTGGCTGTTTGAGGACGAGACGAAGCTGCGAAGGTCTCTCTCTTCTAACCAACGAGCATGTGTGTGTGTTTGTGTGCGGAACGTAGCACAGAGTTGAGCCGCACAATGGAAGAGTAGAACGAAGCGAACGAAGAGGCTGCAAGAGAGAGAACGCCACGCTAAGATGGCGGCGTTCTTTCTTTTTGCACTTCGTGGGCGGTGGGTTCAGTCGGCCCGAGTGCCTCACGTCGCGTTCACACCTGTGACTCGAGGACCGCGCGAAGTACAGTGGAACGGAAAACGGTAGCAGGCTGGGTGGACGGTCGCTCGCGCTTCCGTTGTTCCCGATACTTAGGCTGGATCGAGCGGACGACGAAGAAGCGAACAAAAGGAAAGACCGCCCCGCTGCAGAAGGCAAATGACCGTCGAAGCGCTTTTCGGCGAACGGCTTTGAGCAGAAGAAGGGTCGGACCGAGTAAAATGGAAATGCCAGCACGAGAACGAGGGGGGGGGGGGGGGGGGGAAGGAACGCGAGAAAAAAAGCGCGCAGTCGTAATGACGGCTGTTCTCGCAAAAAGCTGTCAGAATACGCGAAGCGGCATAGACGCTAAGCCTGGTTCGTGCAGGGATTATCCTGCTTCGCTCGGCAGCTCGGTTCTGGAAGGGCTTCTGCAGTCGGCGCCGGGGCCCTTCCGAGGAGCCAGGCCGTTCGTCGACTCGGGGACTCGCACTACGCGTACTCATGGTGACACCTTCGCTTCCTGAATTTGCGCCGCTTCCTCCTTATTACAGCCCTCCCCCCCCCCCCCCCCCCACCCCCCACCCTGTTTTTTTCCCTGCTAAATTTGGAAGGACGCGAGGAGCGTCCGTGCTGTCTCCATCTTCGAGCCTCGAAGTCTTTCTTGACGAAACGAGCGGCGTTGTAAACTCGGCTTGCGGGTGCGCAGAAAGAAAATAGAAGAAAGAGTTGGTGACGGCAGACAGACAACGTCTGTGCAGTCCAAAGCGGGAGCCGTGCCGTTAGCATTGTCAAAAAAAGGACTTTTGTTTGAGGGAGGAAGAAACCGGCGGAGCGAAAGTGTCTTTTCGGTTATGCTCGCGTTCGTCTCTGGGGAGGCGAGGTTAGAGACGATGGAGGGACGTCCTCTGTTGCGAAGAGGATTAAAACGTATACCTGCGCTACAAGAGGGCAGCGAGAGTAGCGGCAATGACGAGGGGGAAGGGTGGAAGAGGATTCCGGGCTATGTATAATCAATGAGCTCCCGCGACGTGAGGGAGGTCGGTGCAGCCCACGCTTCCTGCCGCATCGATGCCAACGCGCGCGTTCCTCGGCGTCCCATCGTGCTTCGTTTTCTGACAGGGATTTCTCCCTAGAGACCCGCCGTCTCTCACCCTCTCTCTCTCTCGCCCCCTTCTATCCGCCAGCTCTTGGCTTTTCTTCGAAACTAAAAGCATTTTCTTTGTCGCGACGCTCACTGCCGCCGAGCTTTCGCTGTTCATTTGCGCCCAATCGCCCCCCCCCCTCCCTCCCGCTCTCTATTCTAGCTTGAGCTCCCTCTAATCCTCTTGTCCTTCTTTTTATGTTGTGCGTCTCTACCGTTTGATCCTAGTTGCTTTTCTTTGGGCCTCCTCACTTTTGAGCTATTCTCTTCGCGTTCTTTCGTTTTTTTTTTCTTCCTCGTCTTTCGGCAGCGTTCGAAAAGCGATTTCGGCCAATTAGCGGCCCGCTTCGACGATGACATCGCCGCTGGCACGACGTGCTCGTCGCACTTCCCGAACGTCTTTGTGCTTCGGCACTCGTGTTCGTTTGGGACCGAACGTTTCTCGGCGTTGAAGAGCAGCCTTCTTGTACGAGCCTTGTCCGCCTCCCCCCTACCATATCTCTCTCTCACTCTCTCTCTCTCTCTCTCTGAGTTCAACCTCGTCTCCTGCGCATTTTTGTGGGCGGTGACTAGCGTATTCAAAGTAAGCACTATGAAAAAAGTACGGAACGATAACTTTCTTGAAGCGACAGCGTGTGATTCTGGACAATCGGACGAAACATTTGTTTCTTTTCCTAGTGGCGCCCTTTATCTTGGGCAATAAAGAAAATTCGCTTCGGAATCGACGCATAGCGGCGTGGTGTTTTTGTACTAGAGTAGTAATTCGCGCCAGTTGCTTGAACACATCGACATACTGGACAAACAGCGCAGACAACAGGACTACGAGAAAAGCAGCATACCGGCGCCGAGGACAAACTGGTGGTATTGATCGAGGAAGGGAAATACCTACAATACATAAATAAATAAAAGAACAAAAACAGGAAAAGTCATATATATATATATATATATATATATATATATATATATATATATATATATATATATATATATATATATATATATATATATATATATTCCGTAAGTTTCTCTTCTGCGTAACGCGCTACGTAAACATCGATCTGTGGTCGTCGCTCTCTCAAATCACAACTATACGCATGCACACTGGCGAAATGACTGTTCCTATGCAATACTCCGTCAAGTGGAAGTACCGCAGGTTGCCACACTTGCAAGAAAATAAACAAGTCTGTGCAAAATTAAACAGAACCATGCACATAAGTTGTGTGGGTACGCTCGAAATGCCCGATAGCTAGCGCTGCGACAAAGGGACGCCGACGCCCTTTTGTTGTACCCCGCTTTCCGGTGATCGCTTTCCCGAAGTCGGCGTATATATAGTGTGACGTGCGTTGGGCGCTCCAAAACACGTAAGCAGCTGGAACACGCGTTTCGGGGTTGGCAGCTCCTTATTCGTTGCACGCTGTACACAAAGCTTGCGTGCACGTTTATCGCCTTTCCAGATGCTGGCCTCCTTTCGCGTTCCGCGTCGCCTCCGTTTCGGCGTGGCGTGCGCGCTTCGCCCGGTGACCCCCGTATTGAAAGTCCATCGAGAAAGGGCACTCCGGAAGACTTGCGGCCCGTGTCAGGAAACCGTTGTTGTTTACGACGGTTTCACTCGAGCTCTCTCGCTACTGCCTCGATGCGGCGTGCGAATGCTTGAATTCGCTTTCGCAGGGACTTTCATCGAGTCTTAGCTGTTGCCTTATTGCAATTTCTTGTTCACATGCATCTGCCAGCGCTCGATGCCTATCCTCTGTAGCGGTGTGAAACGCGAAAACGTCTTCATTCAGTGTTGAATTCCGCGTGGTATACGGGCATCGCCGCAATGATTCTTCGCTTCAGCATGCATGGGCCTCTAACGACTGGACAGCTATAGGCTCCGTGAACGCCCTGACTGATTTCCGCCGCCGTTTTGCGTCGCCCGAGTTGATCCACTCGTGCAACGCCAAGGAAAGAGGCGGGGAGCTGGAACGTGCCAGCTCGTGCAGCATTCGTCAAACCCCATTTCGAAGAACCAGTTAACACGCGCACTTCTCATGATGTCGTCCGGTAAGATGCGCGCGCACGCGAGAGATTTGCCGGAAGCGTGTTGTGTATAACTATACCGTTGCCTCTTGAACTGCTTCGGTGTGATGAACGCGGTAAACTCTCGACGTCTCCTGTCCTCCCTTTGCGTCATATATCAATGGCGTCCTTCCCCGTCGAAAATTGTCGCCCACTATAGCAATTCGCAGTTTCTGCAAATGAAAAAAAAAAAAAACATGTGAAAACGTGCACTGGCATTGTAGAGGCAAAAGAGCACGCTTCTAGTTTTTTTTTTTTTTTCCAGCAGCCCGACTCACTCGATTGCGGTCTTCAAGCCGTCGTCATGGACCGGGGGTTTGGACCCACATCGTTGACCGCGGGCACATATCTGTCTCTGAAGTTTCCTTTCTATATATATACTCTCTTGTGGCGCGCCCTACCGCGGCGACGAGAGACGCCACACCTCGCGCACATTTCGTGAGGATCTCTCCCCGTGCATTTGTCTCCATGACGACGTACGCTTCTGACCGTCGGCTTTGCACAATCGGGTTTGCAGGAGCCACGCCAGCTCTCTCTGCAGAGCTGTATAGAGTGCACCGGCCATTTCGGGGAGCCGTATGCGAAAGTATATGGGTCCGTACGAAATGACGCATGCATTGCGTATGCGCCAGAGTACGTACACAGCTTGTAACTTTTTATTTCGGCCCCGTTTTTTTGATGGATTCAGTTGCGCTGGTTCTTTGTTTGTGAGTAGAAAAAATGAAAAAGAAGGAAAGGCATGTGTGCGTAGTTCTCAGCGAAAGTCGGGACTCCTTTGAAGGTGTCTATATAGGCTGAGACTGAAGACGAGTTCAGTGGCCTCGTCAGGCTTGCCTGCGCACTTTCGTGGCGCACATTTTTGTTTCACTTTTTTTCTTGGTTCTACTCACTCGAGAAGTCTTGCTCTCCTACTCCTCGTTCTCCTCTGCAAGCGACGGCGTACATAACTCGAGTCAATTCGATCTTCTTATATATATTTTAATTTTTTTTTCTCTCGCGCGCCATTGATTTCTTGGTCGCGGCGAAGGCGCGAGCTGCATGCTTTGCTCATTTGCTTATTACGTGCGTTGCAAAGTTTCTGCTTGCTGAGCACCTCTTCAGAAGTCTGACGTGCTTTCGTTACTTCGCTGTTCATTTTATATTTTATATTATTATTTTTTAAAATTCTTCCGCTTCGAACGACTTCTCGCTTCTACGCTATAGAGCGCTTTTCGCGCTCCAAGAAAGTGCAATTACGCCCACTCGTTGTGGTTCTTATTTACTCGCGTTTGCGAAAAAAGAAATCTTCCCATTTCTTTGCTAACTTTACTAGCCCAAATCGACGTTTTCTTTTTCTTTTTTTTTCCACTATGAACGAAGAAAAATTACTCTTTCCGTACTTATTTTTTGCCCGTCGTTACGCCCGGGTACGCGTAGTATCATCGAACCGTGGTTGGGGCGCCTGCCTTTATGTTTATTTGTTGCTGTTCCTTGTCGGTCGTCATTTTTTCTGTATTCCTCGCCGTATTTCTCTTGCCCTATGCCTTCGTACACGTGCTATCTTTTCTGCTTCTTTAAACCCTTACTCGGCGTTCCGGAAGCCATCAAATCGTGTTCAAACCCTTTCTTTTGCTCGTTCGCTTTTGCGTCGGGAAAGTTAAATCGGTTCGAGTGAACTTGTTCGTGCCTGGAGCGACAGCCACGACGCGCATATATGCACGCGCAGCAGAGCCTGGTTCCCTAGTTGTGTGCAGCATTCCTGAAGCGTACATGCGATTGCGGTTCGGCCAGTGTGGCGGGGATGCGAGTGCGTTTGCTTCGAGCTGTGGTTATCGTCCGTTGCTAAATTATTCCTATATGACAAAGACATTAGTTCACCAAGGGCCGTCCGCTTTTTTTTGTCTGCACTTATCGATCGCTTGCTTTAACTCCTCGTGAGCTAGCGCAAGCAATGCTGCCAGAGCTACCAGAATTTGTGCTTTGTTTTCCTTTTTCAGTAATCGCACAGAATCAGTAACCCATCGCCTCCGTAACCACAGCAGTCGTGGGGCAGTGGCTTTACAAGACGCTCTCTGCGCGGACGTCGGAAGTTTAGCGTCAAGGGTGGCGCGAAGTGAGGGAAAGGGTGTTCGAGGAAGAGAGGGAAAGGGTGTTCGAGGAAGAGAGGGACGTTATTTAGTTGTTTGGGTGCGGGACGTTGATCCTTGCGCTGCCCCTGCCGAGGGGCGGCCTTTTCTCAGCTATATCTTCTCCCGGCTCTCTCGATTTTCTTTTTTTTTTTTTTTTCGCTGTCGTTTGTTTACGGCTTCGTGAAGAGCGGCTGAATCGCGAGCCTTTGAACTGCTGCTGCTGCTGCTCCCAGTCCGGGGCGTTTTCTGTTTTCGATCAGCGCCACTTGGCAACGCATCGCCCCTGCTCGCATGTTCTTAATATATATATATATATATATATATATATATATATATATATATATATATATATATATATATATATATATATATATATATATATATATATGTTCTCCCATTTTGCCGTTCGGTTCTGGAGCTGTGTATATACCGCAATCTTAGGGGAGGTATACGGGTATGAATTATTTAGCGGCGTTAGCTGAGCGTTGACTCCCGTCTTGCTTCCATGCTCGGCAACACATAATAAATCGATGCTGTACCTCGCTGACGACGTCCCCGTCTTGCTCGCTTTCATGTGGCGTGGCCCAGCAGGCGTCTAGATCAGATTTGCTCCTTGGTGCTTTATTCAGAGCTGCTTCGAAGGCTCGATGATTCACATAACCGTGCGCTGTACAAGACAGCTTAGCTGCGCGCGTCCGGTGCGTGGACGTTGTGAGTAATGAAGGACAAGAAATTCACATCGAGAGAATGGTGGCCCGCCTCTCTCGAACGCGTGACAGGCGTTGCGCTCTTATAGCGCTGTTCACAATTTGGCCTCTGGTTCCATGCGGTGGTTTCCGTATTTGTGAACCTGCGCGTTATTTCTACCCGACACCCCATGCACATATTTCACGACTACGCGAAGCACCCGTAAACGAATTGTTGGCGGGCTCACATCTTCGCTACGCCGGGCTCAGTTGGCCAACCGACATACTCGAGCATGCAGTGTTACGGGCTTTACGCTTTCCTCTCTGCGATCGCGCACTAAAACGCACCACGTTTCTTCCCGCGTCACGTGAGCACCGGCACGCATGGACAGAGCAAGGGCGAAGCGGCAGAAGAGGAAAGGAATAGAAAATTAAGCGCCCTCCATGAGCCAATGTAGCCGAAAGGAGATGCGCGTATCTACCGGAAGGGGTTGACAAAGGGGGACGACGTTTCGCCTCGTGTTTGTGTAACGTTTTTCTGCTCACTCACAGTAGCGCGCGCTCCCCTATAGTTGAAGCCGCCACCGGCTTTGAAGAGGAGGGGTAGTGCGCGCCGCCTAGCGTGACCGCCGAGATTTTTGACGCCTCATTACGCACCGCCACTACGGGAGGAAACGAAACGGTGAGGAGGCAGGCGGCGGGTGGCAAGAGACGATGGTCCTCAGCCGTCTGCTTGCGGACTCCCTCTAGAAGTGTTAGTAGCAGTTGTGCAGTGATGGAGGTGCCTTCCTTCCTTCCAGCCAGTCTTCACTTTCCTTGCTGCTTTCTTTGTGCTCATGTATTTCATAGTTGTGTTCGCTCGGCCCTCTAGCGGTTTTGCTTTTCCCTTCTCTCAAGTCGTCTGCTTTCGGTCACGACCCGTTAGCCCTGTTGCGGTGTCCTTTGGCGTACCGCCCCTCCTCCCTGATTACGCACGCCCACGACCGCTTCTTTCTTGACATCGGTGCGGCGGCGGGTAGTTCAACTGCCAGTGTACTCGCTGCGCGTGGACTGGCTCGAGGTACCGTTGCTGCGGTGCATGTAATACGTATCCTTGCTCGGCTCGGGCGTGGACGGTCGATGCCCACAGAGAGCACCGAATTAGGCCCTCGCTTCCGGTTCTTTGCTCTCCCGATGACTTCCGGCGTCTGCACGCGATTCCTTCGTCTGCTGCGACTCTATCCACTGTCTGCAATGTCGTTTCCTTTGAGTGCAGTCTCAGTCGCTGCTGTTTATGCGCCGACTGTGCATGGGAAACTGTAAAAGAGGTATGATGAGAGATGGTGATGCGAGGATGCATGTCAGTATTATCCGCGCATCTGCGTTTTCCTACGGCACGAATCGAGGATTGTTTGTGGCTATAAATGAATGTTACGGTTTCAGGCTACCTCTTACTTCCAGTGTTTCCTTCGTGATGTTTACGCTACCCGGTTACCTTTTTTATGCTGGCTTTCACTGCATATTTATCTTTCTGTGTATATGTTCCTTCTTCTACTCGCTTGTACTGAGGGGCCAGCCAGAAAAAAAAAAAAAGGAAAAAGCGTCTGCCAAGTAGGTCGGACATAACTGTCATGTTGTCATCCGGTGAGCAACACGTACAAACAACATTTCGCTAGCGTTCGCACCTTCACTGAAGGAGCAAACTGAATGTGGCATAGGCCGGTAGCACCGCGTATAAGAGAACGCAGCAGCTGGGGTTTTGAGAGCGTAAAAGGGGCGTAACTGACGATCATTTCCATTTAGTTGGCCTCGTTTCCCGCCACCCTATGGATTTTCGTGTCTTTGAACCGGTGATCAGGAGGCATGCTTTCTGACAGTTCTTTGGATCTTGCAGCGCATTGATGGATCACGGCGTATTGCACTTATCGATTACTCGTTTCTTTTTTTAGAAGCGCTGGTAGACGAGCCCGTGCACGACACATTTGCCGCACACTGCGCAAACGCTCCTTCGTGTGAGCGCACAAGCTTCCGCAGACCAAGAGGAGAAACCGCATAATAAAATGCGGCATCGTGCCGCACGACCAATTTCCCAAAGCGATCAGGAACGTTTAATTAATGATGCAAATGAAAATAAATGATTGAATTTAGTGTCTTAAAGAAACAAAAGGGCTATGAGGAGTGCCGAAGTATGTAGCTTCTGATTAATTTCGACCACCTGGAGTGATTTAATGTGCACCTAAACCTAAGAAGACTAAAAGGTGTTTGCATTCCCCTCCCACTGCATTGAGGGCGCCGCGCCATTTCACCGCGCAGGGATTATCAGAAGTTTGAATGAAGGCAAGCGCACGCCAGGTAGTGCGCACTTGTGACTTAGTCGGGGAGCTGTAGCCCCTGTACGCACGCAGCTATACGATTACCTGTGCTAGGAGGCCGGATGCAGTGGGCCGATTCATCAGTTCTGCTGAGTTATTCCCTGTTTTAAGGCACTTCGTACAGTAAGTAGGTGGCACTCACCGTTCTTCCCGAGTGCCCTGTGCCATAATGCTACCTCATTACATGGGAACCACGTTTCGCCCGCAATGTTGGGTGGCGCCAAGCGTTTCGTCATTTTCGCTGTTCGAAAGCGCCGCACCCTGCGAATGACCGGCGGCGGCTCACTCATTTCATCCACAGCCAGCTGCTGCCACGCTCCCATCCCTAGCAGACGACGACTCCGGAAGAAGACCCCCTCTTTCCTCCTTTCTCGTCGGGCGTGTCTCTCGCAGCCGCGGCTGTTCCGCTTCTCGCGCTTCCGTTGCGTCGCCGCTTTTCGTGGAGGGCGAGGAACGGAAAACATCTGCTGCTGCGGTGTCCGAGCGACCGCGAGTGAAGAAGAGGAGAAGGGGGCCTCGCTGGCCGCACGCGTCCGGCGCGGGACTTCCTTGCGCTCGCGCGCGCACGTTGCCGTAGGCGCGCGAGGCGGCGGTGTTTTGTTGCATCCTGTGTTGTAGGGCAAGTCGATGTTTGGGCTTGCGTAGGAAGGGAGGGTGGGTGAAGAGGGTGTAAACTCCTCGCACTCTGCCAGGTGTGAAATCGGAGCAGCGGTGATGCGCTCTTCTCTGGGACTCGAGAGCGAAGTACACTGAGGCAGCTTGTAGGCGCGAAGGAACAGTGCCGTGGGTGCCAGCATTTACGGTGGAGAGGGGTTTGGAGGTGGAAGTGTTCTTCCAGGGGCCACCGGCAGAGGTCACTTAATAGCAGCTTGGCGCAGGTGATCGAGGCCTATTCGGGAGCGTTCCCGACTCGAGAGCGCACTTCGAGGGAGGACCGGAAGAGAAGGCGACTCCTTCGCCCCAACAGCAGGGGGCGCAGGTGTCCTCGGACGACGCGGCGCGTCGTTACAGGGGCCTTCGCCGTCGGCGTCTCGTGTTCGTCCGCTCGCGGCTATTGCTCGCTTGATAGCGGGCCACTGCGCGTTTCGATGCATCGTAACTTCTCGTCGTTTAGGTTCTTTTTTAACGCGCCAGAGGAAAGAACAGGGCAGAGACGGCGCCTACCGATGGCGTTGGCCGGCCCCTCCCCTTGGGTCAGTCACGGTCCCAACTTTTTATGGCAGGAACGTGCCCTCTAGACGCGTGGCAAGCGGCTCGTGTCGTGTTCGGGCGCTGCAGGACAGTGCAGTCAGGAATGAGGCTTGGTCGCGGCAGCCTGTGCACGGATCGATGTTTACGGACACGCCCACCGTCTGTGTGTATACCCGCGAACAGAGAAGCAGCGAAACCATAAGAACAAAGAAGGGGGGCCTTGTTCCTGTCGAAGTAGGCCAGCTCTTCGGTCGTGCCGCTGCTGCCGGACATCGCTCGTTCACGTGCCGCCGGGGCGCTCGGGGTCGTCAGCGCCATCTGTTGCTTACTCGTTGCACCAGCTCGCAGACGCTGCGCACGTTTCTTTCGCGCTGAGCCGCTCGTTAGGCCGTTCTTGCGGGGTGGGTCGAGTTGTTTTTTTTAGCTGTTTATCTATTTCCATAGGCCGGAGCTGCGTCAGCATCTGGTGCACGTTTTGCTATAGAAAATTCGCGCGAACGTGTGGCCAGATGCATCTGTGGGCGACCAGGTGCCCCTATTCGCAGGTGGCAAACAGTGCTTCAGGCAGCGCAGTAATTCATTCATTCATTCATTTTCAACGTCATTACAAGAATAACTTAGTGTTGAATACGTAGGCTAAACGCAGGTAACATCTACTCTCACGCGTATACGCGGGTAAATGCTGCTGGTAAAGCAACGCGAATCACTTTTATATTGTTTGAAGATCCCGTGCTTCGTAGATATAACGCTCGTTGCCTATAGATAGATGAATATTTGCAAGCCCAGTCTACAATAATTTTTTCTCGTCCATTAATGCCGTCATAGATGATCGCGTTTCTCTTCCTGACACTCTCTCCCACATTGCGTCGCCCTAACGCAGAATACTCTAGTTCACCAGAACACGGCCGATATAAGATGAAAGAATTATACGTTTCTCTAATCTTTCTAAATCACTGTGCGCCGAGTTAGGCGGAGGGGAGGGGGAGGCTTTATCACGTCTGTACAGTTAGCAAGGACTGCTTACTTGACTAGTTGGTCCATTATCGTGAGTGTACAGCCTGAAGGCGGAACGCGGACGCATACAAGACACCGACAAGCGCTTACGATAGGTTTACGCTGACGATATAGGTACAGTTGGGTTTCACAGCCCGAAATGACCAAGGGTTTATTACATAGCGCTCTGGTATATACATCTGTCGTCGCGCGTTTTCCTAATCATTGGCGGCGGCGTAGGCGCTTTGACGAAGCGAGTTGCGATTCACAAACAGTTTCACCGCATATGTAATATTTGTCAGCCGGGCGGAAAACATCGGCCGCATTAGACCTCCATTAATCAGCGGGGGTGTCCGCAGCATATGAGGAAGCGGCGTGGAACTGCCGTCGTCGTAGCTTGTGCCGCTCGACACCCTTGCTCGTCTACCAGCAAGGCTTAATTACGGAGAAATAGTTGCACCGTACTGTCCTTCATTCGCATCTCTAATTCGAAAGCAAATGACCGGCGACCACTAGCTTTCGGTGACATGTCGATGCTAAGCTAGTGATGCCTTACATTGTCGGCCCTTAGTTACGTTCTCGAGCGTTGCGAGAAGTCGTAGGAACGTGTGTCGCCATGGTAATAAAATGGTTCCCCCCCCCCCCCCCCCCAGGAAGCGGTTCCATCAGGGCGAGGGCAAAATATAGAGGAGGCGGTCAGTTCAAATATTGTTGGCCATTTTTGGAGTCGCTTGTAGAAGGAAGTAACGACTGCAGTATGAGGCGCGTTGCTGCGTCCGTAACGTGCACTTCATCCGCAGCTCAGGTGATCACACCGCCGTCAGCCGCTGATAGACGTTCAGGCGCCTCCGCGCCTGCCGGGCTTTTTTCGAGCGGTGTAGGGAAAGCAACAACATACAAGACACGCTGCATGCAGCGAGCAGCGCGTAATATATACCACAGGCGGCGGCGGCTTGTAAGGCGATACTTGATTGGAGAAGAGCGCACGGGGGCGGCGGACACCCAGCTGACGTAAGAGAGGCAAAACGGAGACACCAAAGACTCCTTCCTCGGCTGTGTGCGAGCGTGTCTCTGTTATGCGGGGCCGGTGTCTCGCGTATCGGCGTGTGTTCGCGATGCCTGCTGCTGCTGCTGCTGCGCTGACACCGACGCCGTGATGAGAAGCGGCGCGCGCCCGCGATTCGGCCTGCTCCTCTTCTCCGCGGCTTGGTCGGCGGATGTGCGCGCTCTCTCACGAGACGTGAGGGGGAGGGAGAGCGGTGTCGCATTGCCCCGTTGCGAGGGCGCCGAGGAGCTCGCGTTTCCCCCGCCCCCCCTTTTCTGTCTGCATCTGAGCGCGCAGTGTCTCGTGCGTGCCTGCCTGCCCACGAGAGTGGAGGATGATGCGGTCCCTCATTTCGGCTCGTCTTTGTTTGTGTTGGCAGCCTTTCCTCTTCCCCCCTCCTTTTTTCTTTTTTCACGTGGTGTGTCGTCTCTGTGTGCCTGTGGGTGTGCTCTTCTCTCCGATGTTGTTCCCGCCGACTGGCGCATCGCGTGGACTCTAGGAACTCTTACGTATTATCGTCGACCGATGGCGGAGCCACCTGCCTCTGTTTGGTCTCTGTTGTCGCGGAAGATGCGGGAAACCGAATCCGCGAAGCCGTTTTTCGTTCTCGACCATTGTTTCGTCACAGCCGCGAAGCGGCCTTCAGTAACGTGCCCGCTGTCACCCGATTCGTCGGCCGGAGCGTATACAGATATTTCCAAAGCGCCGGTGACACCTGCTTTTTTGTTTGTTTGTTAGGGGGGGGATGTGGAAGCCACGTTTGAGAGCATCGTTGCACCTGTCTCCTTCGGCTTAAAGGGCAACTCCGGCGTTTTTCAAAACTATATTCGGATGTTGCCATTTTAGATGGCATTGACAGTCCTGTCACTAGTAGGGTGCTTAAATTTTCTGACAACTTCGTCAATATTTTTGAACAACCAATAAACCAGATGCCGAAATCGAAACGGGTAGCTGCTTCGGGTGACGTCACGATGAGTCGATATCGTCAGATCCTACACTATCAGACTGTAAACAAGTAGAACGCGTGCTAAACACGCAGTACACGTGGCTCTAACGCCAAAGAAGCCAAGCTGGTGATTTCTTCTGACGACACAGGGAGTTTTTTTCCAAATTTTCCGAACTAGACAGCGGCGATTTCAGCGACAGTGGCGGTGTAGTCTCTCAGGCTGCGAACACAGGGTGTCCTAAAAAGTCACGAGTCGGGAACGCATCCAATCTTTACAATTCATTTTCAAGAACACTAAACGACTAGCAGCTATATTGTTTGACACAGGTAATCAGAGTGCAAAATAGAACGTATATGCGATGTGTTATTAAGATTAGTGCACATCGTAAAATCGCCAGAGTGTCCCTTTAAGTTACAATACTGTCGGCACTTACGTGCCTCGGAATCTCGAACTTGGCAATGTCGGAGCATTTCGTGAAAAGGCGCTTACTTGCAAAGTCGGGTGCTGCTTCTCAGCCGCTCTATGGCGTGGAAACTATACTTTTTGAAAGAGGGTGTAGAGTGGAGTGAAGGCATGCATTGAGAGGCCGATACTTTCAGTCGCGTGTGTCAGACAGATCCGCTTCGGCACGCTCTCTCGTGCAACTATGCAAATGTTGGCGTATTGTTAGCGCCGCCCGATTCCAGATGGGATGAGCAAATAAGCTTGAAGCGCTTCATTGGGTGGTGATTCCCGGACGTTTCGTACGGCGTATAATGGTGTGCCGTCGACACCATTTATTGGGAGACTTATTTCGCGCTAACTCCCGGCGCTCGGTGCACTTTCACGCGTGTCCCTGTTCGCCTCGTTCACCATCAATCACCCCGGAGGTGCATCGGCGACGCGCGTTGTTCGCAGGCGCATGCGTAGTCTATACAGTCAGGAGGGGCCAGCGACAAGCGTGAGCGCGCGCCTCTCGCAGTCCGCTCGGTTATGCGTGCATTATATATGTATGTTTATTATTATTTGTTTTGAAAACATATGCGCAATTAACACGAAAGGGAAAGCGAGGTGCAGGCTGGCAACTGCCACCGGAAGGGGCACAACGCCTGCCTACTCTTCGGAAGGGAGGTGAAAGCAACACAGAAACGGGAGATAGGAAGGAGGGGAGGAAAGAGGAAAGGATCGAACGCCGCGTGAAATCGGGTGCGCGTCATACCAAAAATGGCGATTAGTAATCTCAGTGTGATTAATCTCGATTCGGCTTTTTCTTTAATTAATGAACACCTCTTTTGACTCGGTTTCCTCGCGCTGTATACATGTATGTATATATGACTCATCAGAAAACTCGACGCGCAGAGATCTCGGAACCTTTCTCTAAGCCGCTTCGTATGCCGCGGTGACGCCACGAGATACGTACGTCCAAGGCCCCAGCTATGGCGCCGGCTGCGTCATCCCGAGCATTGCCGCGGTGCACACGTGACGACTCCAAGCGGCCGTGTCCGTGGGGGCGGCCACGCGAGGATCCGTTTGCTCTCTCGCGACGGGTGAGCCAGCAGCGCGCTGTTGTAGCCGCGTATCGCCGTCATCGCATTGTGAAGCGCCGTGGCGGGCGGCCTGTAGGGGGAAAAAAAAAAAAAGAAAGGCGCGTATCGCGCTCACACAGGCGGCCTGCGCGCCAGGCCCGAGGGAGTGAGCGAGTCGCTTGATCCTCTCTCTATGTATACTGCCGATTCCGGAACTCCTCCCCACGTCGCCTTGGATGTGGTGAAGCGTGCTGGTCGCTTTCTATACGTCGCTTGATGTGACGTGGACCTGCAGGTGCACGGGCGTCGTGGCGATATTCACCCGCGCCCGCCGGAATGTCGATCGCGCGGTTTGTATATAAAGCGATTTAAGTTTGAGCTCTATGCAGCGTAGGGGTTCATACAGTTACTGGAGGGAACTTTGGCGCTGGTTTCTGCGGTAGCTGCAAATCGGTGAAGTTCAGCCAGCATGGGTAGAGTGGCTAGAAGGGCCGCCCTACCCGTGCTGGCTGCCCTACCCACCCTGCCCAGTCTAGTCACCCTAGCATGGGGAATGATGGGTAGTACATTGATTTGCCTGAAGTTCGTCCTTGTGGCTTTAAATGGCTGCTTGAGGTTGCAAGGTGATCTTTCTTGTTAAGGAAAGTACTGCGTTATGAATAATTAAATACATATTATTAAAATTGGGTGACGACAGGCTTGGAAGGCGGGACCTCTGACACAGAGGGTCGATATTGAAACCATTACGCCACGGACGCATCGACAAGCGCAACCACTGCTATTAGCAGCGATTATGCGTGCTTGCGGAGTCTCATTATACCTTCTGCATTGAAAAATAAATAAAGAGAGAGAAAATGATAAATGAAAGGTAGGGAGGTTAACCAGGACTGAGCCCGGTTGGCTACCCTACACTGGGGAAAGGGGAGACCGAAAGATAAATTTCTGCGAAATTTAGTAGGGCTGTGCGAATAGGGATATTGCGGGAATAAGGTATTGTGCTTGTGCGAATAGGAATAGGGAATAGGGAAAAGAGACAGAACCGAATACGAATCGAATAGTGCCAAAACTGAATCGAATGAAATGGAATACCGACTAGCTTGCGAATAATGTACAGTAGTTATCACAATTGATATAAAACGGTGTTCACACTCTAGTATTCTTAAAGTTGGCATGGTACGTTATTAAGCGTTGTTTATTAAAATGACAAATGGAGCATTAGGAGCATCCAAGTACTTTCTTGACATCCGAAAGACTATTCAGAGAGCACAAATCATCGATGTATAGCTTGTAAAGTATGCCCACATAAGCGACGTAGATTGCTCCACTACGCAACTCTTATGTTTTATGTCTATATGTATACTATGCCCGCGGGGATGAAGATTTGCCGCACTTTTACTCTAATTACATGTTTAACTGGGTGCAGTTCGCGTTTCGATATATTCGAACACTATTAGAAAATATTCTCATTTACGAATAGTGACTATTGATTCGAAGACCGAATGGAATAGTACACTATTAGATTCGTTATTCAAAGTTTTATAATATTCGCGCACCCCTAAAAGTTAGTCCAGTTTCTATCCAGATAAAGCGGTATGAACGAGGCTACAAGAACGTCTGAAGACGCAAGTGCGAAGATCCGATAAATCCATGTACAATCCATCATTTCCATACGGACTGAACGATCGCGCACTGCTTGAGTTCCCTCTAGTAATTGTCGGAAACTGTACGATATATATATATATGTATATATATATACATATATTCACATGATTCCGCATACACACCAGGTGTGTATGCGGAATCATTCTATTCAGGTCTGAATAAGACTTGAACGTTCGCACCGTCAAGTTGCCTGAACTGTACGTGGACTTCGTCAACGGGGAAAGAGCGTCAAGACAGAGAGAGAGAGGACACAAAAAGCGAATACTTACAAGGAAGAATGTAAGCTCACGTGAACTTCTTTTATACGATTTTTTTGTTTTTTACGCGGTCTTCTTTTCTGGCATCCCGTCCTTCGCGCCGTTTCTTTTTGTCTTCGTTCCGACATAAACGCGCATACCAACGCGTTCAAGTTGAAACGCTATTGCAGCAGTAATCTCTCTGCCAGCTCACGGTATACGCGCTAAGCGTACAGGCGGATTGCGAAACTGCAGTAGCCAGCCAACGAGTGACGCAGGCTAGATCAAAGGGAGGAGGGAGGAGGGAGGAGGAGGGCGGGGGGGGGGGGTCTGCACTTTGGTCGGCCGCGGCGCGGCGACTGCGGAGCAGCAACCGCGCGATCAGGGATCGAAGGAGGTGGCCGCAGAAAGTCGTTCGTCGTCGCCGGAACCAATACGCCGTGGCATCCGCCCCTGGCGGCTTTTCAATTCGAATGGAAGTCCCGGCGGCGATGCGAGAAACGTTGGCAGCGCGTGCATGGCTGTTGGAGCTTAGAGAGGGGGGGGGGGGGGGTCACCTCAGGAACAATGGACGACGCTGATTGAAAGGGGTTGGCCGCCGATGCTAAAGGGCCCACATCACTCTTCCGCCGGGACGCGCTGGCACCTGACGTTATCAAGAAGGGGGAGGGGAAGAGCAGAAGGGGGCAGGCAGTGGGCGTTGTGGGGGGGGGGGGGATCTCCGCTTTCGATACATATCTATTTTTTTTTTTCGTATTCCCCTCTTCGCCTCTCAGCTTTGTCCTGTCATTGAAACCACCCTCTCGGCTGTCGGCCCTACAGCACGGGATGGCATCGTGTAGAGAGTGCTAGCCCAGATGGTTTGTCCGGTATAGCTTTGTTCCCGACTTGGCGCATGTTACGAAACCGCGAGTTATTGCGATAAAGGAAACGCCAGGGAACTTAAAACGCGTAAAATTGATCATGTCGGCCCTTACACCCATTCCTGCGTTTTAAATATTTATTTAACGTGTATATAGCGATTCCTTTCTGACAAAGCGATGCAGCCGTTCCAGCTGCCGAAGCTTTTGCCTTCGTCTATTGATGGCGAAAATAATTTCTTATCGACGGTTCATTGCAGTGTTCGCGCATATCGATCGAAAGCGCTATCCGTTCCTTGCAAGTAAATAAATAGGTAAATAAGCAAATAAATAATTCAGCGTTGTAGAAGCTACCACGTTCCTAAACCGATTGTCGGATGCCGAAATTACAAAGTCGTTTAGAACGGTATACAGGATTGGCTGTCGCACTGGCAAAATGTGCTGCCGAGCCATCGTGATTGACCATCAGGACGAGAATCGCGGTTGGCTCCGAAAAATTCGGCCCCTCGTTGAACGACGCCAGGCTCTACGTAATATTCACAGAACTGCGCCGTGTCAGTGGGAAAGCGTTTCAGCTGGAAAACTCCTGCAGCCTCGGCGGCCGGTATTGCGACTCGCTGAGGAACATTTTCCATCCGTTGCACCGTTCCAAGTGACGGAGCATACGCAGGGCGATAATCGAACTCACTGCACCGTAGCTCGTGCTCTCTCTCTCTCTCTCTCACGCACCTGATCGAGTGAGCGTGCCACGCGCAGCAGTACGCAATGGCTGTGAGAGAAACAGCTTCCTGCGCAAGTTCAACGCCGCCAACTTGTCGAACCGAGCGCGCCAGCGGCCAAAAAAAAAAAAAAAAGAACCAGTGCACACTCGAGTTTGTTTCGTCGAATCGGAAAGGCAGGGCAAACCCACCGTGCGTGTCGAGACCACCTGTTTCGATACGCAGCCGCCGTCCGTCCCGCCGTTATCGGGTAGTAATAAGCGAGCAGGGAAAGCGGAACGCAGGCGTGCTTGGAGGAAAAGCACGCCTCGAGGGAATGTTGCGAGGGCGCACGTGCATGGTGGTGCAGCACCAGGACGCCTATGCACACTGCTCCATTAACGCGCGCCTGGTTCGGCGCTGCCCCGGATTACCTCGTGGACGCATTCGAGCGGCCCCGCGTTCGGAAGCAGGAAAACGCGGGAGCGCCGCAGGGAAGCCCGCTTCTCGAGGGAGAAGTTTGCGCCCTGGTGCCGTTGTAGAGTCCTGCGCGTGCTCCTGTCGCCGCGGTCGGTTAATTGGTGCCGGATGGTTTCGCGCCGTTCGGAGAGCGTGCTGCCGAGACCCGCCGCTGGGGCGGCGGTGTTCGCCTCGCGGCGTTGAGCGAGTAGTTACGGGTAACTGTGACGGGGCGACCATGCGTCTCGAGGATGCTCGCTGTGCGAGGCATGCTCCAGTGGGCCCGTTGCAGTGGTGGAACGCGCGAGTTGCACAGCTCAGCCACGAGCATTTGCGTGTACATACCGTAGACGAGGCCGAATGGTCACTGCGAAACGCGTATCGACCGTTGCCGAGCGCAGCGCCGAGATAAGCGGTCTCGTGAAGCGAACCATTAGGCAGGCGTTGATAATTTCAGTGCTCCATATGGGGGAACAGCGGCCTTCGGGCCTCATTATTGCTCCGCACTTGGATTTGGGCGCGTGGACTGTGAATCTGCAGGCCTTGCGCTTGGACTCCCTCCCGGCCATTCGCTGAATCTGCTCACGTAGTATATTGTTACAGTGGGTGCCTGTTCTGTCTTCCGCGAAGACGAGTGGTCGGACTCGGAGCATGGGCGCAGGCATCTTGCCTCGCGGACAGCGCGAAAGTCTCGCGTTCCTCCAGGCGTGTAGTACGTCATTCATTCATCCATTCATTCACCGTACCAGCGTTCGTTATAGTTTCGTATTCCTGTTGCAGGAGTGGGAATGCCCGTAAGGCAACGTCCGGTCATCGCTGGCGCCTCAGATGGTGCAGTTTCATTGGGATATTGCGAAGTTGACCCCACGCCCGCCCCCTTCTCCGTACACACGCACGCGCACGCACGTGCTTTCGCAGCAACATTGTTTCTACAGCAGGGGAACTACAGAGGTACGGCCGTGCCCTTGTTAGGAGGTGCGGCGCCGGGGTCGGACGAAGGTGCCGCCGCCGCCGATTCTGCCACGAGCTCGGCCGCGCTGTGCATGCCGTGGGCGGCGGCGGTGGCGGTTGTTCGGCGGCGCAGGGAGGGCCGCGCAAAAAGGGGCAGCCGACATCGTCTTCTTCCCACGGGGCCCCGATTTCCCCGCGGCCATTTCTCACAGCGTCGGCAGCGTGTTAGCGCATGCAGGGGCCTCCGCGAAAAAGGAGGGCCTAGAAGCAGCAGCGGCAGACAGGCGCGCTCTACTCGTGCGTCCCCCCCCCCCGCCCCCCTCCTTTCCTTTTTCTCTGGCTAGTGCTTGTCTCGCGGCTCGTTTGTGGACACGCTCCCTCGCTCGTGGCGCGCGGCCCATTGAAGCCGCGCTTCTCGGCGGCCATTCATTAAGATTCCGATCGGGCGCCGGATAAGAGCGGCCCGAGGTGCCGGGCCCGCCGACGGCGCCTCTTTAGCCGGCAGCGCGTCGCCGTGCACAGTTCGTCGCTCGCTTGCCTGCCTTCATCGCCCCCCCCCCTTCTTTCCCCCGTCCTAGCTCGCGCATTCGGTTCTTGCTCGTTTTCTGATCATCGGCGGCGGCGGGGCAAAAGAGCAGGCCCCCCAGACGTGTCGTCGTTCGGTCGGTCGGCCGCCCCAAAACGGATCTGGGCGAACGGCGACGGCGGCAGGCCGTGCTTAGGCGAGATATATAGCCTCACCTCGGGCGTGCACTCGCCTGGCTATGCCACCACCCCCTCTACACGCGCCGTTTCTCCACCACCACCACTACTACTATGTTGCGGAGCCGAGCCACGCTCGTGAGTGTGTTCGGCCGGGCGTCGGCGTTGCTAAGAGAGAAAGCGCATCCGTGCGTGCGTGCGTGCGCGAGGTGTTTCCCACGTGACGCACGGCAGCGAGTTTATTAAACGGCGCGATTTGTTTTAGGCCCTCGCGAGTGTCTGCGGCTCCGGCCTTGGCACATCCGACAGTAATTCCTTCGTGCTGATTACACTCATCGGGCCAATTAATTAGGCGATGAATGCCTTAACTGCCCGAGGAGTCTGCGGCGAATGTTGTTACTAGTGTTGCAGACTGTGGCAGGAGAGCGGAAAAAGGAAAAAAAAAAATGTGCGCAATATTTCTTCCTCGAGCAGCGCCATTCACGAAGTGCTGCCATGAGCGCTACGCGTTCCGGTCCGCCACAAGCTGCATCTTCGCGGAAATATGCTTTCAACCGGGTGTTAGGGCGCGTGCGTATGTACTTTCATAAGTTGCCAAGAACACGAAGCAGCGTCTCCTAATTCGGAGACACGAGAGCGTGCGTTGCATAATATTTATGGGGGGGTGTCTAAGGCGGAAACAGACAGCCTGTTGCACCAACACATAGATTAGATAACAGTAGGCCCGCGCTTGCTCTGAATATGACGTCATCTAGGTAGGTCAGCGCTCCCACTCGGAACCATAGATGCTTTGGTAAAGGGAGGAGAGAGCGCAATTTGTGTTGGCCATCCGTCATCGAACTGTGCGCCGCTTACATTACTCGCTTGATGTAACACTGCTCGAAACAAGTAGGCGTATAGGCACTGTGCCGTTCGAAGGGCGTTGACTTCACTCGTTCGCCCGACCTGTTCTGTTACTTGGAAATTCATTGCTCGCGTGCGCGCTACCGTTTGGCATGGACGACTTCAAGTACAGGCGCCCAAATCTTTAACTGGTGTGCGGGAGCAGCGACTTTTCCGTGCGTCAGCGCCGTTTGACGGGGCGAGGCTGGAAACAGTCTGAGGCTAAGCGCATGCGGACAAAGCGCGCTCAGCTGGGCCCATCGTCTACTAGGCTGTTTCCAGCCTTGCCGCGTCATACGGCGCTGACGCCCGGAAAAGTCGCCGCTCCCGCACACCAGTTAAAGATTTGGGCGCCTGTACGTGCCTCCGAGGGGTGCTTTGCAACGTTACATGCGTCAGCGAGGCTCTCGCTATGACTGCCTACAGAGTTCTCAATTCTGCCGGGTGAACCTAGACTTCCGAGCAGGAGGAGGAGGAGGAGGAGAAACTTTATTATTGCAGAAACCGTTGCGCGGTTTATTCCTGGGTGGTTCCCTCTGACAGGGCTCCACTGGCGATCGCGGCTCGCCGGGCCTGGTCGAAGGTCGCCAGTTGGCTTCCCAGGTCCAGTTCGGAGAGTCTCGCCTCCCAAGACCACGTAGTGAGCGTGTGTGTTGTGACTCGTGGCGAAATTGCGTCGCCCGGACGGTCGGTGCATTCGTGTGTTATGTGCGCGAGTGTCGCTGTGTGGTTGCTACACCAGGGACATGTTCGGGACGTATAACTGTCTGGGTAGATTGCGTGTAGACGAGACAAGTGTGGGTATGTGTTAGTTTGCAGGCAGCGCCAGTCCCTTGCCTGGAGTTTATTGAGAGCTTTGTGTGGGGGAGCGTATTGCGTTCTTCCGAGCCGTTGGTCCTGCAGTATTTGTTGACCTGTCGGTAATAACTCGTGGGTCGCTCGTCGGTCTGTCGGGGGCTGAAGAACGGTGTGGTCTGCCGCTCGGCTAGTGAGACCTCGAGCTGCGCAGTCCGCCTCTTCGTTGCCCCGCAGGCCTTCGTGCCCGGGGCACCAGACGATACCATGGGTCCATTCTAGTGAGTGACCCAGGATTCGAATGGCTTGTATAGGGAGTGTTCCATTCAGGTATAAACGACAAGCCGCTTGTGAGTCAGTAAGGACACGGGCGGACCTTCCCTTGCTCTCAGCGTCGCGAAGTGCGAGAGCGATTGCTGCTGCTTCTGCTGCTGCGCTGCATGTGGCGCGGATGGAGGCTGAGGTTACCAGGTTCCCCTGATTGACAACGGCGATTGACAACGGAAGTGGGGGCACCCTACTTCCTGCTGAAGCGCAGACCTGTTATCGTTTCACCCTACAAGTATGTATAGATATGAATGGGCACATACAGCTCGCTCGCTAACTCACTCACTCATTAGTGAGTAAAGTGAGTAACTGTAAAACAACTCCTGATATATTAACTTCGGCTGCATATAGTTACAAAATTCTTCCCGACTCTTCGCCCCCACGGCACATCCACATCTATATACAATAAACGCGATCGTTTACAATAGGGAAAGATATTTAGTTATCACATAAAAGACAACTACGCGTGGTCTCGATAATCGTTTATAACACCCTGTTTTTCGCGGTGTCACATTGTGGTCGAGCCATTTTTACAAAGTGCTACCTTCGTCGGAATGCTATATCAACAACTGTTAATGTTGTTAGCACCAACCACCTGAGCGCAACAGGTTTGACTAACTTCCGCAGACAGCAATGTAGTCGCGCAATACGGGCGGGTGCTCAGTTCGCGCCTCAAGTTACCACTATTAAATGGTGGTGCCGTCGTCCCCCTCGCGACGTGAGATCGTTTCGTGCATTGTAACGCCTATCGCTCTACGGGCGCTGCAGTGTGCAAGATTGTGTGGTGTATAGTAACGCGCTCTGATCGCGTTGCAAATGTACCGTACATTGACCCCCAATTCTGGCACGAATTTTCTATCGTGAGAGTACACCACATAAGGAATGAAGCATCCGAGGGCGATTTCATTATTTTGTTTCTGCTTCCTCCTCTCTTTATTCTCTCTCTCTCTCTTCCCCTCCGCCCTTCCCTCGTTCAATATGCCGCAAGCGGGTGCCAGTGTGGAGCGGCCTCGGTTTCGATTCTGCGCCACAGAATTCGTTCGGCTCGCGGCGGGATGACTCTCGTCGACATCGGGGCACGAACCATTGGAAGGCCCGTTGCGCGAGAGGAGAAAGGGATGCGAGGAACTGAAGCTGAAGTGGAGCGGGAGGGGGCGCCCGATGAGATCTTAAGCCAAGCCGTATGCAGCATGGACAGGCATGGACAGATCGAAGGCGTTATAGTGTGCGGTCTAATTAGCGAGCCATCGACTGCCACCGCCGGGGCGCTCCCTCCCACGTCTTCGTCTCGTTCGCCGCGCGGGCGTGTATGTGTGTTACGGAGAGTTAGGAACGAAAAAGAGAGTGAGTGTTGTGTGGGTGAGAGAAAGAGTTAGCGCGTGTGAACACGTGCGCGCGGGAGATAGAAGGGGAGATGAGTGCGTGTATCGGGGCCTGTGTGAGAGAGCGAGAGATCTTGAAGAGGAGATGGAGGGAAGGACACGCACGCACACTACAGGCGCGATCGCACGGCCCCCTCGCGATGCAGCGATCGTCGACGTTGAAATGATGGCCTCTGCCGCGCCCTCCCGGCGCAGCCACTAATTTTCGGAGCTGTCAGAAGCAGGCTCGTTATAATTGTGCCCGTAGATTTGCGGTATGTATATGTACGAATATAATTCCCCTTTCATGCATATGCCTGGTGTAGAGCCACGCGTTGGCACGTCTGTTGGCGGCGGTGGGAGAGTTGGGTCGCAAGTGTAAGCACGGGAAGACTTCTTCGTGACATGTACATATATATACTTGGTTCCTTATGTGCACGCATTCCACTTCGTTCGAAGTGAAATGAAGCAGCGATTCGATCGCCCTTTTCCATTTCTGCCGCGCCAAACGGGTGATTACGCTCGTTTCCTTCTGTTGAATGAACGTTTCCCCGGTTTGGAGGGTGTGTGTGCCGTAATTTCAGATGCGGGGCTTTTTGTTTCGCCGGTCATTTGTAGCGGAAAGTGCTTCTTTGCGTAGTTGCGTTGTACGGCCTCCTTTGTGGAAAACATTGACCGACGAGAATGTACACGCATGATTTCCATGCCCCCCCACTTTCGGCTCTGTCTCTCCTCTTCATCTACAGAAAGACCGGTGTTAGTTTTTTTCTTTTCTTTACTTGTTATTGAAAAATAACGGCCTCGCAACAAGTGGTGGGTGGCACGGCCTGAGGCGCCGTCAGAGAGGCCGTCGCTGATGGCCGAGTGCTTGTACTGACGTCTGATTGGTCGGAATACAAAATGCGGCTACCATCTTGCCTGCCATTACGCAATCGTCAGGAGCTGCCGCGCTCAACAGTGGACGTGCACGGGTTTGTGTGTGCGTTGTGAGTGCGCGCGCGCGTAAAGAGGGGAGGCGGGGAATAATGCATGTATAAACAGCCATGCATAAACCGGGCGATCGCTTCGAAGTGGAAAAATCTGCAGTGACAAGCTGCGATCGCTTGGCTAAACGCAGTGCAAAGTGAAGAATCGGCAGGCCTGTCTCGCTGTATGTTCACTTTGTGCGGTGTGTATCGGTCGTGGCACAGCTGCGTGGGGCGGCAGTATCCTTGCGGTGGTTCCACACAACGCGCATACTTACCTACACTCGCCCAGGAGATCGCCAGGCACCGGCCGAGAAGGCTGGCCTGGTATCGATTACCGACCACAGCGCATGCATGTATGCATGCATGCGGCGGAAGGAACGGTCGTCATCGTGTAAAGGAGTTGCCGTGGTAGGAGATCGTTTCACTAACGCTCGGTGTTTCACGGCGTCCTCTTTTTCTTGTTTTCTTGTGTGGGTTCAAAAGCAGTGAAACTGCACTGAGCCCTCGTCACAACAAAGTCTCTTTATTCGAAGTACCGCTTTATTCGAAGTTTACCCTAGCCGCGCCCAAATTGCGCGTGTTTTAGTATGACCGCAGGATACAAAAACTGAAATGGTCGTAGACTGAGTGCACTGTATACATAAGATTAAATTGTGGAAACCACCACACCTCTACGTCACATGTGTACACTTGCAAACGTCGACTTGCAAGCATCTTGCCAATGCTAGGACGTATAATGCATTTAACAAGGATGGTTCGCTGTCCCCGTGAATATGTTACGATCAAAGTTACCCTTGTTGTTTGTTTCGTGCTATCACTTAGCGGCGTTCGCGTGGAATCGCTAGCCTACGAAAACACCGGCGAGTAGTTGATGGCTGACATTCACAGAGCAGCTCGTGAGGCACGGAGGCTCCTAAGACCAGACGTCAGTGGACATACGCACACTATTATAGCTAAGAAGCCAGGCTGATGATTACCCGTCGCGGTGGCTTAGTGCACGACTATGCGTGGCGTTCTGCGGCTGAGCACGAGGCCGTGGGCTCGTTCCCCAGGTTACGGCAGTCGCATTGTGATGAAGGTCGGATGAAAGAAAGAATTAATAAAGCGCTAGTGTAACCATATCTAGGCGCACGCGAAAGCTACTCGGCGTGTTCAAAATTAACCCTTAGCCCTTCACTATAAGGACACCCCCGAAAGCCGCATGTGTCGGCTTGGAACGTTAAACCCAGAGTATCAACGACAACCACCGACGTCTTATGGGTCTAAACCTCTGCGAATCAGGGCCAAGCTGTATAGAGTAAATCAATCCCACCGACCGCGCGTACATAACTCCCAGTCATTGCTTTACACGCATGCTGCGGACAGTGTTGTGCGCACATGTGTACTGTACGTGGTGTGTAATAAACGCCGAAGGAGCGTGTATATTCAACCTTTCCTTGTGCATTCCAATATCGTTACACGTCCTTTCGACGCTTTTTTCTCTCTCGAAACCACCCGGCACGCGCATACGGCGGAATGGCCACTTACACGCTCGCAAACAGCCCGAGGGCCGCCGTGCTCGGACTTCGCCGCCGTATCTACAAAAGGGAGCACTCCAATAATCGCTCCCGGGCACGGCTGCGGCACGACGTACTACATGCCGGGGGCGCCGCGGGCTCGCGCCTAATACAGATCGAATCCATTAGGGCGAGCCTCTGCCTGTATGGCGGACCCTGAGGATCGCCTGGTGGCTCCCTATCTCCCGCAGCTGTGTGTGTGGGACGAAGGAGAAGCCCGCGAATGGAAGAAGAGGGTGTAGGGCATGAAACCGGCGGGGAAGGGGCCGAGGAGAACGCCGGTCATTTTCCCCACGAGGTCCTTGCAAAAACTGCCCCGTCCGTTGTTCGTCCGGCGGCCTGTTGTTGCTCTTCTTTTTTTCGCTTCGATCAGTGCGAGAGCTCATTACAATTTACATCGTTGTCTTCTATCTCTCTCTCTTTGGGGTTTGTTGCTTATTTGCGCCTTCTTATCTCGCATTTCAGGAGATGCAGCGCTTACCATTTGCTATGAGAAATCTTCTGGCGTCGTTTAGGGGGCAGTGTACAGAAAGCAGCTGCTACGCCACTTTCTCTGCCTCCTTGCTGCCTTCAGGGCATTTTTTTACGCTCTCTCTCTTTTGATTGGTTTATGTTCCGTTTTGTTTCTACCTTCTCCGCTCGCGTAGCGTGGATTTACTGTCTGTGCTTTATAACCTACAAATGCCCCGGTGCGCATTATATTCAGTGAGTACGTGCTTTCTTTCCTTCTTTCCTTCCTTCGTTCTTTCCTTGTTCAAGCCTGCCTGCCTTTCAAACGCTGGCCTGGTACTATTTCTTTTTTCAAATACGTGCTTCACGGAAGAAAACTACGATTTTAGTTCTTTCGTTCTTTATTTCTTTGTTTATCTATGTACGTTTCTTTTTGTTCTTTTCCTAACTCGATTGAGCGGCCGCCGACGCCTGTTGGGACAAGGGCTACTTTGTCTCGGGTATCGCACAGCGGCCTTCTCCGCTGCGGCAGCAAATTGTCCGAGAGGAGGAGGAACGCGAAGCCGATGAACTGCCGTCGCCAAATTTTATTCCGTTCGACGTGCGCAGACCCACGAAAGGACGCGGCTTGCGTGTTGCCGAAACAGAAGCAAACTCATCAGAACGGTTCTTTCTTTTAAATATTTTTCCCCCTAGGTTTAGGTTCGTGTACTTTGTGCACATTCGACAGCTTCTGGAAAAATAAAAATAAAGAGAGAGAAAGAGAAGTAATAGTCATAATAATAAAAAGAAAAAGTGCTGGCGCTATATGGTTCGTTGTCGTGTTTCGCGGATTCTTGATTCCTGCCGCTTTCTGTCTTTAGGGCGAGCGCGTGATCCGCCTGCTTGGCTATACCGAGGCCAAGTTTCAGCTTGCGTCTTCTGTGCTAGTTCGTGGAATAACATTTAAAAAAAGAAAAGGTGGCATAAATTGAGGATGTATCGTTCGCGATTGCTTTGATTCGTCTTTTCTTCGTTCATGTGACGTTCTTTTTTTTGTGCTTTGTGTATCTGTACATACAAGCAAGACAAGACCAACAAGAATATATATATATATATATATATATATATATATATATATATATATATATATATATATGTGTGTGTGTGTGTGTGTGTGTGTGTGTGTGTGTGTGTGTGTGTGTGTGTGTTCGGGCTTACATTTTCATCTTACGAGAACAGCTGCCTCTCGCTGCGGTTTTCTCAGCTTGAAACGCTCTGTCGTGGTGCCCGCTTTCGAGATGCTCTCCTTTGTTTGTTTGTTTGCTTGCTTGTTTGGTTGGTTGGTTGGTTGGTTGGTTGGTTGGTTGGTTGGTTGGTTGGTTGGTTGGTTGGTTGGTTGGTTTTGATACTCTGCCTTTTCTGCGCCGCATTTTTCTCCGCCTCAGATCCTTTTTCGCGGCCATTCGGGTATGGCGGCCTATAGCCCGGGTAGCGCGCGCCGTATACGCGCATTTTGTATACGCGACGCGGAACGCTTTATCCCGTCCATTCCCTCGGCTGTGCGTTATGCCTAGTGCTTTGTTTTTCCCCTTTTTTTTTTCGCCTTCCGTCGCGTTGTTTCTCCGGCGATACAGCAACGATTGCGAGTCCGGCGCCAAGCCGAACGGGTGGCCAGCCACGTCGTCCGCATGAATGAGCTCCGCGCTTTGTCTTGCGTGATGCTGCTTCCGCAGTCAACCTATGCTATATAACGTTGCGTGCTCGCTCCGCCCGAGCCATTCCTGCACTCCGCCTCGAGCTCTGCTCACTGCAGCGAAATCTACGGACTGTGCGAGGTGCGTATAATGGTTTCTCGTCGGGCTACAGCTGGCAAAAAATATTTAAAGAGCATAATATCGAGTTAAGCTTCGTGGCGATTCTTGACACCGTCAGCGCCGCGTTGGTACGGCGCAGTGCCTGCGGCGTCGCCGCTGTATTGCAAAATAATTTACGTCGTTAAACGTCTGTAAAGGTGTATACATTGGATTATAACTCGCACGCTTACAGCCTTTTTTTCTGTAAGGGGCTAATTTATAGACTGAGTTAACGATTATTCACTTTTAAGCGTATGTTTGTGTGTAAGCATGTGAGTTATAGAGCGCTTTGCACCGTTAGTCACATTTAAGGGTGTGAATTAGTCTTCGGCGTACGCCCAACGAGCCGCTGCTTCTACTCGGTTGCGCGCTGCACATTTTTGGCCTCGACGTGAGCAACTCGACACACAAGCGGGACCCTCGCAAGAGACCCGCTGTGCGATTCATGAATCGGCCCGGGGGCCGATCCCTATACCAGCTGCGGCTACGGATTTTTCTTCGGCGCTGTTCTATGTCGTGCATTTTACTCCTGCTATTAATTCGGGAGAAATAATAAACCAGCCCATCGTGCTTTACGAAAAGATTTGTCACTTCATAATCCCACAGGTGCGTTAGAAAGTTCTCGTTCTTTTGGAATAGCCGGAAAGAAAGAGAGAGAGAGAGAGAAACAACTTTATTGAGCCGAGCTCGACATCTTCTTAGACGCCGTCGATGGAAGTGGTTCCCTCTTCACGGGACCCATATGCTTCCCTAGCCGCCTGGCCCCTGGAGATCAGGACGAGCTGGTCTTCCAGGGCGGTGCTGGTTAGCAAGGTCTCCCATCGCTCGGTAAGGGTGGATGAGGCATGGGGTAGGGTAGTGGGGCAGTTAAGAGGTGGGGGGATCGCCTTGATGAAATTGCATACTCCAATGACGTGTTGGAGCGTGCCTAAATGAGTTTTGCAGAAGTTACAATCCTTCTCGTACCTTTCCGGGTACATCTTGTTTTGAAGGTAAGGGTGCGGGAAGGATCCTGCCTGTATTTGCCTGTAGATAGCTTGCTGTTCTCTGCTAAGCGATTTGTGAGGATCGGGGTAACGGCGCCTCTCCGTCTTATAATGGTTCGTAATGTCTCTGTAAGTAAATATGGACTGTGGCTCATCTTCCTCAACCCGGTGTTCCATCTCTCGGGCGAACTGGTGGGCAAGTTCGTTGCCCTCCAGCCCAGAGTGAGCCGGTGTCCATATTAACTCAACTTTCCTTTTAGGTACGTCGCGTTTACTTTGGAAAGAAGCCGTTTCTCTAGCGTGAGAAGATGCTTGGTAATAAGCCAGTGAAAGCGCATTAACCGAATTACTGGTGGCGGCGCTTCTCCGAAGCCCCCGAACTCGAGGTCTTTGTGACGTCATGTAGGTTTTGATAGCGTCTGCTGAGACGGAATTAATTGTTTATCGCCAAGTATACATAACCTTGCATTCTAAAGGAACCAATACTAAACCTGCATGATGAACTTCCAAGGCTTTTGTTGTTCCAAATTAGGCATCCAAACTGTGAGAAAAATAAGATAAAAATAAAAGAGAGTACTTTGAGGTCTCGGAATCTTGACGCGTCACGCTGTTATGCTGGCGCTGCTGTCTCGGCGCGAAGTTAAAGGAGTCGATCTTTCATTTTCTTCGCTAATAACAAACCTTTATTCCGCCTCGTGAATGAGATGAGCGTTTTGAAACTACTATAGGTTTTAATTTTTGAGAGTCTATAAAGCTGTGGTAACGCTGCTGTTTGTTGTCCTTTAACAACGCTCATAGATATGAAAGAATTTCGTGTATATCGTTCATATATGCATGCGTTTCACTCACCTTTCGTAATATATAATCTCTCTCTCTCTCTCTCTTATTAACGATCGTACGAACCAAGGAGAAACAAGGACCGGTTTCAAATGTCAAGAGAAAGGAGCAGAGAGCTAGCCGTCTGTGAGCCTTTAATCCTTTCGGTATTCTATTCAGCGTGCGTCGATCAACCCCACAGGGGGATTAGCGACGGACAATGAACGAGCCTTTCTTTCGGCCCTCATTCCTTGTTTGAGTGACGCGACCGGCCACGTGTTATATATATATATACTGCACGGATCTGGTGTGAAATAACTTACGGCACCTTTGGCGTCCGCCGTCTTACTCGTGCCGCTGCATGCAAACGTACCTCAGCGCTTCTCATTGATCGCGAACTATAAATGCGGGCGAGCTAAGCGCACACGCAAACTTAAAAACTTGTCACATCGGCCATGCGGGTCCCGCGCGAGTCTTCCGAAGAGTACCGCGGTCGTGCCTGCCAAAAATGCGTTCGGTGTTTGTTTTCATGTTTGGCGCTTTGTCTTCTCAACCTCGGTCTCAGCGTATGTGCGGAAAACAGTGCATCGAATATCGTTAGCGCTGCCGATTCCGTCACGTGGCAGGGTGTGCGCTCCCTTTCTCACCTGCGTCGTTCTTTTCACTGCCGAGGCGTTCTTTTCTCTTCTTTTTTTTTTTAAGCCTTAGCCCCGCTCCACAGCCTTTCTTCCTCTCTCTCCCCCCTTATTCTTTTTAATTCCAATTCCAACGCCTTGCTCGATCGTTCCTTTCCGATTTCCGCTCGGTTCGCTTTTAGTGTTACGAATCTTGTTTCACTGTTTCGGCCGCTCCTTCTTGGACGCGTCGGGTCCGTTCTTTCTTTCTCTTCCATTTATATCTCGGCTTGCGGGAATGGACGGCCCGTATCGCTTCTGGAGCTGCTGTGTCTCTGATCGTTATTCCCCCGCCTTTCTTTTTTTCTCGTAAGTATGTGTAGTGACCCGCGCAGTTACGCTATGCTCCGAGCTGTGTTGTTTTAGTTGTTGCCTATCTCTCTCTTCAGTTTCTCTCTCACTGTCCATTTCGTTTTTTTTTTCGCTTGTTTTTTTCTCGTCCGTGTACGCGGCACAAAGGCGAGCGAAAGAAGCGACTTGGCGAACGTCGAGTGCGCTTTCTTTTGTCTTCGTGTGTTCTTACTTTCTTATTCTTTTTCTTTTCGTTCTTTCTTTCTTTCTTTCTTTTTTTTTACGAGCGCCCACCGTTATGTTTTCGCAGCTTGATTGCGCTGCCCCAGTCGAGAGACGAGAAAATGACTTTTCGCGCACGAGTGCGTAATTCGTGGAGAACACAACTGAATAGGCGTGTGCGTGTGTGCGTGCGTGGTAGACACAGTGTTGCGAATTTTGACTCGACTGTTTTACGACGCGCCAGCCTCGTTGGCGCTGCAGTATGAAGCTCCTTTGCTTCGACCGTACTTCGACGAAGCAAAATCGAATTTCGAAGCCTGCTCCCACACAGGTCTTCCCATTCGATAAGCGCCAAATCCAATCGCGAGAAACGACTTTAGGGACCGTGGTTTTTCGTCTTCCAGTTTCTGCTTGTCATTTTGTTCGCGTGATATACGCCTATTTTGTTGTTGTTCTTGTTGTTGTTTTTTGTCTCTCCTTTCGTGTACTTGTTTCTTTGGTTGGTTGCTTATTTCGCGTGAAATTCCACTTCTCCGTGAATTTCTGTGGCTCATGTTGCCTCTGCTCTCGGGCTGCTGTTGAGACGTTCCGGAATTGATGTACGCTACATGCGGTTTGGTAAAACGCTTTAAGCGTTTAACCAGCATTAACCAGGACATTATCACAGCGCAGTAAACAGCGTATTATATATTTTTTGTTCGGATATTGTACGGAGTTGCACAATGCTTTTTTTCTTTCTTTCTTTCTTTCTTACGAATAGCTTTTGCGGCAGTCGCTGCTTGCTTTGTAGGCATTTTACACTCCGTTATTGTGCGGCTGCGACCAATAGTGCTATGAAATTATCCGTACTTCAAGCCACAACACTCTAACGTCAATAGATAAAGATAACACAGTTAGTTAGTTAGTTAGTTAGTTAGTTAGTTAGTTAGTTAGTTAGTTAGTTAGTTAGTTAGTTAGATTAAATTACTTTATTGTGCCAGGGAACTACTAGGGATGGTTACTGTAATCGCCAGTTGCGCGCGCTAATATGAGGAATGTTTGAGTATCGGACACACAAAGGGACGGCGCGTAGGTGTCGTCTTTTCCTCACCACGGTTCTCATAGTTTCGAGTTCCCACATACTTTTCTTTTAAAGTGACGAGCACATCGGTCGCGTGCGTGCATTTTGCTCAAGTGAACTTTCAACGAATCCTGGGCTCGCACGCACAGCCTGAACAGAGTAAAAAGGCCTTTCTTCGTCTCTTTTTTCTTCACTTCATTTATTGACATTGGTGGCGCGAGTACGCCCTTCGCATGCGCAGTTCTGTTTCCAGGTGCTAACGTTCACTTCTAGTTGCGAACTTGTCGGGGACGCCGCGCCCGAGCAGCGCCGGTATATATGCTCCAGTTTACCGGTGTCACTGCGTCATCACTTGTCATCCTCCTCCGTTTCCCCTGCAGGCCCATAGGCGCGCTCATCCGTTTCATCTCTCTTCACGTTTTCGGTCGTCAAATTTTATTCTCCCCTCATCCGCAGCAACTATAGCCTATAACTATAACAACTATAACTATAGCCCCTAACTTCGGCTCTGATAAAACGTCGGGTGGTGCGGCGAAAATTTCCTCCTCGCGTTGTCTCCCGACATGACGCGTTGGCAGGCCGAGCCGGTCGCAGTTATGTGCTGCAGCCTTCCCAAGGCCGCATTCCATCGCCAGCGATGGTGCTCGCCGTGCATGTGTAAGGTGGGATCCGGTTGACCTGCCGCCATTTTGTTTCTACCTTTCCTGCCGTGCAGACGCCTCGCATTCTTACATCGACCCTTTCGCCGCCAACCCTTTCCACCCTTTGTCCGGAACCGGCTACGGAACGGCGGCTCGGAGCCGTCCGGTAGAGTTAATTGCTTTTTCACACGTGGCGGAGACGAAGAGTCGCTGAACGGTCGATTAGCCCTCTCAGGTCCCGTGGAGAGAGTGGGATGGATTGGGAGAGAGAGTAAAGGGAGGGCTGGGCGACGCGCGCGAATAATAATGCACTTTGCATTTCCTGTTCCCTCGCACTGCTATTAGCCGAACGTGCAGCTCTATAACGCCTGCCTCCACGAGTAGAATTACGAGTTGCGTGGCTTTGGCGACCGTGTTCGCACGTTTTTCCAGTCTCTCTCTTTCTCCCGCCGTTGCTGCTGCAGCGTTGTTGTGTTCAGGTGTCGGGCGTTGCGCGCAACCGTGCACAGTTTATCTACGGCGGCTTCAGCGCCGGCTGTGCGTGCTTGCGGTTGTGTACCGAGTGCCGCGCAGTACGCGTGCAGCCGGCCCCGCGGCGAGGACCCGGTATAACGAAGCTATTTGTCTTTAATTATGCGCGCCGCCGTCTCTCGCGCAGCTTTTCATGCGTCATCGTTACGCAGACTTCAACAGCGCTCCACGGTTTGGCGCTCGTTGTTTTGTGCATACGGTCTGTTACTGTACACACCCTCGCTGTGGCAATTATAGCATTTTTCTTTTCTTTCTCGTAAAGCCACTAGGGGCGTTTCCTATAACCGACTGCGGCTTATATGTCGAGCGGCTGCACATCTTCTGGGCCATAATGCCTCGCGTTGTCTCGAATAAGCGGCTTGCGTCGAGCAGGTTAATAATAATAATAATAATAATAATAATAATAATAATAATAATAATAATAATAATAATAATAATCTTTAACAGCGGAAACGTAGTCCCCTAGACGGGGGCTCGCAAGCTAACAGAAAGACTGAGGCCCGTACTCCCGTGTATGAATTGCGAAGCAGAAAACGCGAAGGTAGCCTGCGTACTTTGCCCAGGCTGTTTAATAACACAACGACACCCGCGAAAAGCGGGGAGACCACTGTGAAATAAACTGACGAACAAAGGTGGGTGGTGGTGGGGTTGGGCGGTAACTGGGAGTTTTCCGCGCGCACCTCGGACGGTCGGCTTCTTATAAGCTGTATACTCGCGAGCTGGCGCAGCCGCGCTGCCAGCGAGGGATTCGCCCGGATTAGCGAGGAAAGCTGGGGTTCCGCTCCGGGGTATTAACGGGCTAGCTATGCCTACAGTACGGCTGAAAGATTAGTAGTCGCCGTGCAGCGTTGATCGGGATTTCTCTATGCTATATATATTTTCTTGCCTGTCGGCCCGCTAATTGCTGGCGCTGGGCCCGAGAACTATAGTCGCCGTTCCTTTTAACCGGCTCGTTTAATTATCTCACACGCCTTTACGCGACTCCGAAAAAAATATATGTATGCCAGCCGCCCCGCAGGGCTGCTCACCCGTTGAAGAAAAGTCTAGGGTGAAAGTGTTAACTTCGAGCGTCCTCGTTAAGCGTGCGTGACGCACACTTGGCATTCTGTGCATGTGACGTATGCCGTTTGTGTTGAAACTAATCGAGCCGTTCGCTTTGAGTGCTGCGTCAGTGCAATACTGATAGATGGGCAACTGTCGCACTTGTTAGGCCATGTTCTAGTCGAACGAGATTGTAGCTTACCGGACAGTGAACCTGACTCTCGGGGACGACGAAAGTTGTAAAAGGGCACAAAATTACAAAAGAGGCTTTGGGATGGCGTTAGGGCGGTG
Organism: Dermacentor albipictus; assembly: GCF_038994185.2. NCBI lineage: Eukaryota > Metazoa > Arthropoda > Arachnida > Ixodida > Ixodidae > Dermacentor > Dermacentor albipictus. The sequence continues at coordinate 438,400,873 of NC_091821.1, forward strand.
TTCTGAATTAAGCACTTCTAAGGGATTCTAACGTTTAGAACTGGCAGGAACTCTACGTATGTTAGCCTAGAATTGAAGACGGTGTAGCCTGGTAATAGAGTGTGGTACAGGTGTGAACCTCATGTGTATACGGCGTATTGCATATACCTCCATCTCAAACGGGACACACTCAGCAGTGGAATGCTGCTACTGCAGTCGGGACACCTCGGAACTTTAGGCACATTAGAGGCTTTGCAAGCCGTTGCTCTTTAAGCGCACATCAAGGTCCGAGGCAGCATGCGTGGGTATAATAAAGCTTCAGTCTGCTAAACTCATCTCCTATGTGTGTTTTATCCGGCGTATTGCAGACATCGCCATATATACCTGGGTAGCTTGCAGGTGTCGTCATTCGTGCCGCACCCACGTCATTTATTCTAGGTGCGTTATGTTCAATGTTTTCTTATCGCCGCGAGCAGGCTAAATCATTCGTTAACGCGAGTATTGCGCGTGTAAAAAAAAGAAAGAGTTGATAGCGGACATGGCGAGCGACTTAAATTTCTGGACTCTATACACTTCGCGAAAAAGCGGATCCGTGTGCAATTGCTGCGCAGTGGCCTACGATGACTACGAGAAACGCATCGCTTGAGATGTTATCTCAAAGCTAAAAAGTGGACTGGATACGTGGAATATATCAGCAAGCTCAATACAAAGTCGCTTATCAGCCAGTGAAAGGTTGTTTACAGTATACCGTATGGTTCTAATCTATACCATAATCTCTGGTCTTCTAGTCAGTCGCTTCAGAGACAGCCTGTTATAGCGTCAAATTATTATTATTATTATTATTATTATTATTATTATTATTATTATTATTATTATTATTATTATCGTCAGCTGCAGAAGAAAAAGAAGTACTCCTCTCCTGCAGCGATCTCAAATTATGGATTTTTAAATTTATTCACTTAATACATAGGCAAAACCTGCCCGACTCCTGGGCAATCCTCGCGAGTGGGTATGTGCCAAATACTTTGACGTCGTCGTCGTCGTCGTCGTCATCGTCGTCGTCATCATCATCATCATCATCATCATCAACAACAACAACAACAACAACAACTCTAACTTACTCGAAATCGCGCCTGCAAATTTCCCAATTTTGTCACGTATACACCACCTAACTTTCTGCCATCCTCGACTTCGCTTCCCTTCCCTTGCAACAATTTTGTAACTCTAATGGGCCGTCTATCACGTGCCCTACGCATAACATGGCCTGCCCAGCTCCATTTCTTTCTTTTACTGTCAGCTAAAATATCGGGTGTCCCCGTTTTCTCTCTGATCCACACCGCTCCGGTTTGCAGATGACATTGTCCTGTTCAGGAACGCTGGGGCTGAAGTGCAACAGATGATGAGCCGAGAAAATGTAAGAGTGGGGCTGAAGATTAATGTGTCGAATACAAATGTAATGTTTAATAGCCTGGCAAGGCAACAAGAATTCATGATCGCCAGCCACAGCGTCTACGTTTACCTAGGTCAATTACTCACAGGGGACCCCCTGACCATGAGAAGGAAACTTACAGAAGAATAAAAATCGGTTGGGAGTGCATAGGGCAGGCGTTACCAAATCCTGACTGGGACCTTATACCACTGTCGCTGAAAAAGAAAAGTATACAATCATTGCACTCTACCGGCGCTAACGTATGGGGCAGAAACTCGGAGGTTAATAAAGAAGTTCGCGAACAAGTTAATGACCGTGCAAAGAGCGACGGAACGAACAAAAATGTTGGGCGCAACGTTAAGAGACCGGAAGCGCCACCATTTTACTAGATTTATTCCAGCCTTCTACATGCGCGCTGATGATGTTCCGAGGGGCTTGAAAGGTGTAGTCGTGTTTAGGTGAGAGAAAAACGAGGGCCACCGGCCACACTCGTCTTATTCAATATAAGCGACGAGAGGAGAAAGACTGATGACGCGTCTAATGGAGAGCGCAAACAACCACGCAGCCCGAAGCCATATATAGCCCATAGCTGCGTTAGCCGTATACCGAAAACCCACGCGCCTCTCTCGGCAGCATTCAGTCACTGTGCGGATCGATCCTCCACGTTTGGGTGCGACAGAGCACTTCGCTGCGTGAACTTTACCTCCCATAACATTTCTTCTTCTTGTTTTGTTTCTTTCCCTGGAAATCAGAAGGGCGCCAATCGCTTAGAATTGCTCCGATGCGTAACTTACCGAAGGGTCGTTCGTCCACTTTGATTGGCGGAGGCAGCCAGGCATATGGGAAGGAAATCTACAGGGCGAGGGCTGGAGACGTTCACAAGTAAACAGAGTGGCACAGCAGTGGCACGTTGCGGCTACGTATAAAGAGAAAAAAGAAAGCAGTGGAAAGGCACCAAAATATAGGCCAGAGAGGAGGGAAGGAAGCCGTGCGCGGGGCTACTATACGTGCGATTAGACCCGGGAAAAGCGACAGCGCGACTCTCCTCCCGAAGGGCTGCCTTAATCCTGTCGCCTAATGGACGCGTCCGAAGAGCATCGCAGTGTCCGAATCGCAGCAAGCAGTACCGTGCAGCAGGGACCGGAGCTGGGACTATGCGCGGCCAGACGCGTTAGCCGCATACATGTATTTGAGTCGCGAGATTGACACTTCCCCGTATTATATACGGATAGGAGTCGGGGCGTGCTTTTCTTTTTGTACGTTTTTGATACGCGCACCTGAGCTGCCTGTCCGCGATGAGACTCGGGCTTAGACAGGTTACTCTACGAGTCTTGACGATTGTTTGAGTAAACGGCGCTCGTCGCATCCAGCTCCACTGCACGCAAACGACGAGTACACCGAATCCGCACAGTGGGAAGGCAGCCTTGTGTACAGCTTCATGCTGCACGCCGTATATACCTATACGTATACCCACGCTCGTCTGATGGAATCAACGGCGCGGGGCTCTGGTTCTTCGGCCGGAACGCCGGGATGCCTGTCCGGCGGTTCCGGACAAGGCGTGAGAAAGCCGGTAATGGAGACAAAGTGGTGCGTTTTCTGCGCCGACGAAAGCCCCCCACCTCCTTCGTTCAATCGAGCCTTCGGTGTCGATGGGCGCCGCCGGGAGAGTGTATTGGACGCCGGATGGCTGTGTATAGTACAGAGCCGGACTTGCCTCTTCGCTGGCTGGACCTTTAAAGCGTGGCCGATGGGGCGAAGGCTATACGAAGGCGAGGTATTGGAAGTCGGGTTGCTGCCTGCACCATTTCGGTGGCTGCCGTTCTCTCACTGCGTATCACTGGCGGCGGGCCTTGGTCCTGGGAATCTGCAGCGGTTGCTGTGGTATATTGAAGCGCGCACTCGCCTGTGGACTTTTGCGTCAAAAGGATAAAGGAAAAAAAGAAAAGAAAACGCCAAAGCTTCGCGATTCTCTTCCTTGTGTTGATTGTGACACAAATTTTTCGGTGTATTGCTTCCAATGTAAGACTAACACTTCAGGCGAACAAAGCTCGCGGTTGGTGGTGAACTTGGCTAAAACACGTTGGCGGGCAAGTTAGTCTGGATTCATGATACGCAGCTCTGCAAGCGCGACCAGACGAGGACAGACATAGAAACAGACACACACACACACAGTACTAGTATCTGGACGGTGTGTTTGTGTGGGAAAATCGTAAAGCATATAACGGTGCGTCTGTCCTCACAATGCTCTAGCACTCGCCTTTTGCGTGCGACTCGACCAGGGCAACCGACGCAGGCCGGGCCTCTTGCGCATTACAGGCTCGAAATATCGGGAAGTTTCCGCTCTCGCTACAGTTTTGAAAAGGGCGATCGAAACGCCGACAAACCGAAACCCGCAGGGGGCCAGGAAACGCACGTCCGTGTTTCATTTTGCGGCTTCTGTCGGCCTTTCCGCTTCTCTCTTCCGACTCACGGTGTCGCCCGACCGTTCTTTCTGTCTTTTCCTTTTCCGCGTCTACTGGTCCTTGCGAACGTATCGGGCAAGACAAAGAACGAAAGTGCGCGGTCCCCATTGAAACTGAGGTTCCGCTTACACGGGCGGTCGGGGAAGCCGGCGGGGCAGTGACGGCCGATCAAAGGACGACAAAGAAACGCCGCAGAAGCAGCGGAGCGGCGGGCCTCGCGCGCCTCCACTTGTTTGTCTCGGCGGGTCGTGTGTCACAGTGACGAGCAGAAGGCGGGAACCAAGGAATGGGGGTGGCTCCCTCATCGTCATGGCCGTCACGTGTCGGTCAATAAAGGATCCCCCCCTCCTATCCCCCCCTACACACACACGCTGGCCATCGCAGTGCGGCCGATGCGTGGTCGAATCACGGTCGAAGACAGAAAGAAAAGAAATGCAGACGGACGCGCGGTCTGTCATTGCCTCCTTCCGGCTTCTTGACATTGCGGGGTGTGGTTTGGGGCCTGCGACGGAAGGTACAGTAACAAGCAAATGGTGGGAACACGCGGGACCGTGGTGCAGAAGGCTGCTGCGGCGGCCGTTTAGCCGTACCACAGTCGCTGGCGACTGTGGCGGCACTGCGTGAAATCGCTAATGCACAGTCTTGTGCGCACGCTGCATGCACGGCCGTATAGCCTCCTACGTGTCATGGTGCAGTCTTTGGAGGGGCATTGGAGCTTCTGTAGTCGTCTTCCAGCAGCTGGCACCCTTTCTCTCTTCCTTTCTGTATCGTGCACCATTGTAGTTGTCTACTGTGCAGATGTCGAGCTTACGATTATAGCTTTGCCGTGTCTTGTGCGCACGCCGCTTTCTGTGTTCGCTGGGAAATGTTAGGCAAACGTTTTGTCTCGCTCGATGGCAGTAACCAGCCTGCTCCCTCCTTATTTCCCTCTTTGTAAATTATGTCTATGTTATCGTGTCGAGTAATAGCTATAGTAATAATAATAATAATGGGTGCTAAGTGCTCGCGAGATCGGGTTATCACTTGTATGTATACTCATGCTTCTCGTGCCAACCTTGTCTGCTTTAGCTACGAGAAGGTCGGAATGTTTTGTATATGCGCTAGGCTGTTATGGATTATTTCGCTCCTCCATCGATGGCATAGTGAAAAAAAATAAACCTTTATCCCCTCGTTATGGCAGTAAACAAATTCAAGAAACAGCGCTGCGTTTTTCCAGACTATGACTCATCGCATCAGTCGATCTCAATTCATTCATTCATTCATTCACCAATGGGCTGAATTGCATATGCTCAAACTCGAGTATACCTTTGATGCGGCGCGTGCCCTTCCACCGCAAACTACTTCCGCCTCCTTTAAAAGACGGCTCAACATAGAAGCAAGCACGCTGGATAACTGCGGGAAACGTGGCGTAAGGTAAACCGAAACAGGCCCTTCCACCACGGTGTCACCTGTCACTGGCGGCGCACGCAATTGCATTCGCTAGAACTTACGCGCGCAGGCTGTCTGAGACGAAAGAATACGGGGGAAAAGAAGACGCCGACGTAGCGCGACCGCATAGTGCTACTGTCGCTACACGATATATATATATATATATATATATATATATATATATATATATATATATATATATATATATATATATATATATATATATATATATATATACACATACGTAACACGAAGAGCTCATTAAAAGCGCTGAAACGGAGAAATGGAGAACGCCTTCCGCGGTACACATTCGTGTATAGCGCACGCTCGCTCGGGGGATAACACGATTACGGTTGACGGCGACAGCGCGAGGTGCACAACTCATGCCCGCCTGGGGAAAAGGGGAAAAAAAAAAATAGTTGTCGCATCTCAAACGTACAACTCGTTCGTGTGCGCTGCCGCTCTTTTCGGTATGAGATATACCGCAAGTGTATACATAGCAAGAGAAACACGGACTCGACGTGGAAGGAAGAATAACGGCAGCACGAACAAGCGGCAGCGGGGGGAAGGTGACAAAAAATGGAGGAGGCGAAAAGACACGGTAAAGGAACGACAAACACAGGCAGCCGAGACGCCCAGCTCCAGTGAGATCCCCCCCCTCTCTCTCCCCCTTGGGCGCTGCGTCCGGGGCCTCTCTAAACGAGACGACGCCTTCGCCGTGCCGCCCGCCGAGGTTTGTTCTCTCTGGGGTTCGCTCCGTCGCTCGGTTCTTTCCTTTTCTCACGCGGGACTCGCTGTTCCTCACCCCAAGGCGACGCCCCGGCTCGACAGCGAGCTGTTGTCACTTTAGATTGGCTCGCCCCCTCTCTCTTTCTGCTGCTTCTGCTTCCCCTTGCTTTTTCAACCTCGGGCAGATTTGTGTTCTCGCGGCTTTGTTTCTTCTCCGCCACCCCCCCTCTCTCTCTCTCTCTCGACCACTGCGTCAGCGTTCCTTTATTCCCGCAAGCCGCCGCTATCCCAGCCTTCGCCCGGCGCGTTCTCTTCCTTCTTTTCCACTGCAGTGGTCCATGGCCCTATAGTATAACGTGTTTCTGCAAGATTACACGGCCCCGCTTTCGCCACCGCGTGTATGCGGGATGGCTCTGTTGGTTTCCCTCTGCCCGGCCTTCTCGTTAACTCGCCCTCTCGCACTAATCTCTGCCGCTGGTTATTTCACTGTTTGTTTTCCCGCTTTTTCTCGCGAGAAAAAGCGGTCAGCCTGCGCTTCGTCGTGCAAGTGTGCGCGCATGCAGTGGCCCGGATTTCTCGGACGTCGACGTGTGTTATTCGTTTATTTTGCGCGTTGTTTAACGACCAGCGTTCTCAGTGACGTCTTCTTCTGTTTTCTTAAAATTAGCGGAGCGGAAAGCAGCGCTCCGCGGACCAGTGGCAAAGAGCTCGCAAGCATTGTTCCTTTATTCTTTATATTCCCCTATCTCTTGCGCGTGGTTTCCCGCGTAACCGGCCGCAGAGTTTTACTCAGTGCATAAAATTAAGCCCGAAAAAAAGAAGAAGAAAAGATACCGGAGAGGTAGGAGAAAAAGAATACAGGGGGGGGGGGGGGGGAGGCGGAGGGTGGCAACTGCTCTTGGCCGGTCGCCGTCGCTCTTTCGCTTATATACGTCAGGTCTTTCGATCCGTGTTATTTTCGGTACCGCGAAGGCCGGCCGCCTCTTCGGCGTTGCGCTAGCGATGAGGCTCACCGCTCACGCTAATGGCCGTGCGACGTCGATGATGATCCTCCGATTGACGCGCGAAATGAATTGGCCCTGCCCACTCCTTCACTCTCTCCATCTATTTCCTTCCCCTCTCTCAGCGGTGCAGCGTCCATAACCGACACCGAATCGCCGCACTTCGTTTTTTTTTTTGTTGTTGTTGTTTCTTCTTTTTCTTTTCCCTCCCTATTGTCCATGATGGGGTTTCGTTGAACGGCGTGTATACCTCCCCTACACTCTGCAGAACGAACGTCGATTTCGTCCAACCGCGCACGTGTTTTGTGGGCGACGTGCGCAGCTAGTTTTGTTGTTTGTAGTTCACTTGCTTGCGACCGAACTTCCGCAGTTCGGCCTCCGTTGCCTCTCGTTCTGCTGCCGCTGCTGAAAAGAGGAGAAGCGGCGGGCACCCGCTACACACGCTCACACACACACACCCACGCACAGCGACGCACTTGTGAGCAACCACTATCTTACGTTCCCGCTCGCCGTGTAGTGGGGCTGGAGGAGATCGTTTGCTAGGTGAAGGAAAGAGGGAACGAAAAAAGAAACGAGAGAGGCGGACGGAGGATCGAAAAAGAAAGGTTTTCGGGCCGATGTGTATCCTCGGTTCAGTGCAGCCGAGACAGGCCCTGCGGGCGGAATCAGTGGGGACGCGTTTAGCGAACCCCCGGTTGGTGCAACTATGGACAGATGAACGGACGATGGCGGCCGCTGCCAGCTATGCCCGGAGGCTACGATCCACGCCTCGCTCTCTCTCTTTCTTTTTCTTTTTTTTTTCCTTCGGCCCTTGAGAGAGGCGTTCGTTGTCCGTCTCCTTTCTCCCTACGCACATAAAGTGTGCGCGCGCAGCGAAAGGACCGGCGTCAAAATGTGTCCCCTGGGGAGGGAAAGAAAAAAAAATGTGAGAGAGCCCTGCATGCTTAGTCGTGCCGAGGAGTTCCTTTTCTTTTCTTTTTTTTGTTGTTGTTCTTACCTTTGCATTCTTACCCATTCCTCCCCCTTACGACGTTTGTCTCGTGTAGCCTTCTTTTCTTTAGCGTCCACTCACCGTTCACGCTGGCTTCTTTCAGTTTTTCTTTTTTTTGCCCTGATCCTTGCGCGCACTCTTTCCTTCTGGTCCTCCTTCTCCTCCTCTTCTACTACTTTAACTTCCGCATACGTACTTGGATTTGAGGCCGCCCCTATTTGCGGTACCTCTTAGTGCTCGCCTACGTATTACACACATACGTCCACGGAGGGCTGTCTCGGACAGCCGGGTGCTCACGTATACTTTCGTCGCAGTCTTACATATCAATTTTGTATTTTATTTTGCCTCCTTATGTGTTTCAAGAATCTCCACGCCTCCCCTCCCCTCCATTTTTCCACCCCGTTTTATATTTACCTACTTTTCCGGCGTGCTGTTCGTTCGCGTCTCCTGTACATACAGAACGTCGCCAACCTGCACCGTCATCGTTCTCGCTGGCCATGCAGCCGCTAGCATCTCGTGTGTATCTCGTGTGTCCTCTTTAAAACACACACAACCTCTCTCTCTCTCTCTCACACACACACACACACACACACAGACGCACACTCGCTCTCTCTCTCCCACTCACTCACACCAGCGGCGCCGCTCTCCCGAGCCGGCTCTCGCCCGACTTTCTCTCTCTCTGCTGTCAGACTCGCTTAATGCCGCGCTTGTGATGGATGGGCAGAAAAAAAAAGAAAAAAAAATCCTCCCGCCGCGCATCGTTTTTCACGCCCGGCGATCTGCTTTGCGTGCGGCGCGCTTTGCCGCACTGACGTACTGTATTGTTTGTTTCCGTTTCCGAGGTTCGTAGTGTTCCTTGAAACCCTTATAGGGAGCTTAGAATGTGAAGCTGCTGTTTTCAAGGCCCCGAAAGCAGTAAAGCTTCAAAGTGCTTAAAGAATCCTCGAATTTATGCTTGCGGCGAAGCCTAATGCTTCCGTAGTAGCTTCCCAAGGTTTTGCGAAAGAAGCCTAGTCTAGCAACGTGTTTTCTTTTTGTAGTCTCGTGCGCAATAATAATAATAATAATAATAATAATAATAATAATAATAATAATAATAATAATAAATCTTTGCTCGTTGTTTAAGACTATTTCATTTAAAGCATTTCAGGCTTCACTGCGCTTTAACCCTTCAAAATGCTTTTGCAGAGCCTTGAAAGACTGAAAACCTGTCCCGATCTCTTTTTTTTTTTCCCGCGGAAGCTGCTGCGAAGCCTGATTTGTTCTCTTCTTATTCTTATGTTTTATAGCGTCCTTGCGTCTAATAGCATAAGCCACGACCGTGCCATTCGTCAGTTCCGCTGTATAAATACGGATTGCGTGTTCGTGCGTGTCATTTGTCATCTGCATTCTTATCAATTCGTCGTATGCGCGTGGGCGGAGGCTATACACTGTATCTATAGTAGGGTCGACGTATAGCACACCGATTCCTTTGAAACGGTTCTAGTCCTCTGTCTACCTGCACCGCTCGGTATACCCGTCTGTCACGACAAGCCTTCCTGGTAAGAGCAGAAGCGTTAAAAGGAAAATACTTGGAACGGCATCGTCGCGTTATGCCTGCATGCAGACAGCAGCGTTCATTCGTTCATAGTTGCATTCTCTCGCGCACCCTTTACTCAACTCTCTCCCTCGTACTTCTTTTTCTTTCGCTCGCTTGGTGTGCCCCTTGATTGTTCAACACGCGCACTTAATTGCTGCAAAATCGCTTTTCACAAACGGACGCGTTGTTGCGCGCATTGCTTTTTTTTTTATTCTTTCTTTCTTGTTGGTTCTCCGCAGACCGCTCACCGTTTCTGTTCCCTTTCTTTCGCGATTTCGGCTTTCACGGCAAGCGCGCAGTTCCGTTTTTCAACTAGCGGCTTACGTGCACGTATTTCCTTTTGCGCGTCTTTTATTATTTCTTAGTTTCTTTGTCATTTAATAATTCGCCACACGTTTCTGTGGACGAGCTTATATCGACGTGGACTGCGATTTTGTCGAGTTTACATGTAATTTATGCAGAGTGCGCGACAGGCGAGGTGTGTGGCTGGCACGCCGTCCTCCGTGTTAGCTTCGCATGACGAGATCTCAGAAGATCCAACGGAAAAAAGCGCTAACCGGACTGCAGCGACTCTGTGTCTATATAAGCAGGCGGCTCTACTGAAACTTAATATCGCGGCTCGCGACATAAAGATTACCGCTGCAACGAAAGAGAACGAAGCAGGCGCTGAAAGCAGGATGTGGCGAGAGCTACTGAAATTATGCGGCCGCCGCATCGAGTTACCCGTGTTCACTTTATCAGCGCGAGAAATGTGCCCGATTCTTTATTCGTGAAGATCTGATAGGGCAGTGTGGCTTCGTATCTCGTTTAGACTCGGCTGTCGCGTGTGAGCACGGATGAAAGCAAGAGGGCATTATCATTATTGTTATTATTTTGAACGTGCTGCCACGTCGGATGTCATTGGAAATATAGAAGACGAGGGGGGGGGGGAAGTATCAACAGCAGTTGACAGCGTGATGTACAATAAATCACGCGCATCCTCCAGTAAACAAGCGATAATTTTGTCAACTACGGATGAATCGAAGGAAGTTACCAAAACATATACCACAACAAAAGAGAGATCAGTATATAAAACAACTGCAAAAAAGAAATAATAATAATAAAGCTGCGTTTGCGTCGGAGCCCCGCATGACTACGTTATTTTGCTTTCCGACTATTTTTCGAGCCTTCGAAGAACCACCAAGAAGAAGCTAAAAGGGAGACTTTTCGAGAGCAGCGTTTGATGTTTTAATGAATGGCGGTGGGCAGGGGAGAGCGAGGAGAACTGTACGTGATGCGTCGATCTCGTAATTACGCGCAGAGCTGTCGCTTGTCGTGATCACAATCGCGAGCGCTTTCTGGTGACTCATGCGGTAACGACTTCTTACATACGTTGGTGAAGGTTTCTATGATGCTTGATGCATCAGAGTAGAAGGAACGGGCTCGTACGCAAAAAAAAAAGAAAAAGATGCTGCAGAACGAAGCAGAGCAATATAAATTGAGCCTTGTTCACGATGATTTTTTTTGTTGTTGTCTCTGACTATGCTATTTATTGTGGTGCTTTCGAGTCAGCGTGCTTACAAATGTGAAAATTTTCTGAACGGAGTTGTTCCGATACCTGCCATGTATTGCTCAGGTATAGTGAGGTTCCTTGATCTATCGTCGATGTGATATCTCTTCGTTTGTATCAGCAGCTTCTCTGACGCTCTTTGTATTATAAATGAAAGAGGAGGACAATTCAAGACAGTCTGCGACGCCTGCCCTGTTTCCTTTCTGGACAGTCCTGTCTCCTTCGATGGATCCACAAAAAAAAAAAAAAAGAAATGCTCCCCCGTGCCCGTTTTGGAAGCTATGCAACCTCGCGAACTTCGAATCTCGCGATTTCCTCGGAATGCGGTTTCGGGCCGCATTGAGCCGTTCGTCTTCGTTGTTCTCTTCGCTTGCACCGCGTCGGCTTCTGCGCGTGTGTGTGTCGATATTTGCTCGTTCTGTTCCTTTCGCTCGAACGGGAGGCGACTGCTTTCTCACAGGACCGGTATACGCGCCCGCTGGAGGAACGAGCGAGCGATTCGGGCAAACGCGGGATCCTTTCACCCACATATCGGCTCGTGTACTACAACGCAGCGTGCGCGGATGTAGGTTGGCAGCGCATCCGTCGTCGTTTGGGATCGTTTGCCACTTGCAAAGGGAGCGTCTGTTCCTGTACGTTCTCTCTCCGCTAGACAAACAGGGGGTAAGAGCCGAAGCTGGCAGGAAACAATTTCTTCTCGCGGCCACGGGAAGAAGCCGGGCTCGATGTGAGGTGCCGCCGCCCAACCCAGGCGGTGTCCTTTCTTTCTTTTGTTCTTCCACGCCGGCGTCTCCGGGTGCTACACCGTGCGTATAAGATGGAAGGGGAGGCCGCAAAAAAAAGGGAGGGGTGGAGGTCGAGGGAGGTTAGGCAACCATCAGAGAAAACGATGCCGGATCGCCGCCGTTTGTACGGCTTCGTGGCTCCCTCCGCTCAGGAGAGCGTTCTATTTGGTTGAGTGTCTGTCTGTCGGTTCGCTCGCGCGATGGCGTCGCGCGAATGCCGTGCTAACGCGCCAACCCTCTTCTTCGTCTCTGTTGCGGGATGAACCCTCCTTTGCCTTTTAATTTATTTTTCCTTCACCCATGTTTCGCCCAGGCACGTTCCATGTGTTCGACAGGGTTGTGCGTCTCTCTGCAAGGCGCCGGAGAACGAGCCTCGCCCTCCCGCGTATCGACGTTCGGTGGTCCGATTTCTCACCCGTATACGCGTTTGCTTTGCCCCCGTCGGCGAGAACGATGGGTGCAGGATCACGCCGAGTAGATTCATTCCTCGATTCGCTTCGTTGGCGCGTATGCGCGTCGTTGGCTCACCACGGCGCCCTATGTGTTCCGCCGCGCTTTACGTTTTTTTTTGTTCGGTCTCCCAGGCTTGTACACGATACCTATATACCGCTCGCCTGCTTGACTTCAGCTTTGTAAATCCGTCTGCTCCACCGTGCTGCAGCAGAAGGCAACGCGCCGACACATATGCGCACTGTCGTCTGCTAAGCGTGTGAGCGATAGAGCTATAGGGGGAGAAGAAAAATGCTCCGTTTGAATTGGTTTTACTACAGACGCCGCCGCCACATTCCGGGGCGCTTCCCCTCTCCTATTTTCCTCTCCGTGTGGGTATCGCACTGAATCGGTGCGCGCGGTGTCTGCGCTACCTTCACCCGCGGTCCTTTCATTTCTGACCTTGCCTTCGTTTGGTTCCGTCTGCTGCTGCTGCTGCTTCTGCTGGTTTCTGCGTAAACGAGGTGGAGAGGCGAGGCTCGTCGACGCCGCCGGCTCGCATCCTGAAAGCGGCCGCGGCACCCGCCGAGTCTCTTTCCCGCGAGGAGCAGATCGTTAATCATCGCGAAGAGCGAGAAAAGGTATGCCGGACCTTGTTCCTCCCTCGTCCGGTTGTGCGCAGAAGTACTCTCCTTTACCTTTTCGTTCCTTCTTTCTTTCTTTCCGCCCGTCCGCCGACTGAGACTCGTGCTCTGTGCCCTCGTGCGCGCGCGCGGTAGCAACGGCGGAAGAAGGTCGGCCGCAGCTTCGTCTCAGTGCAGCATTGTTCCTCGCTAGGCACTCCTCCGTCTGTTCCACTCGTTTCCTTCGCGCATTCCTGCTCCGTTGCCCGGAGTGGCGGCTCCATTTCCGATAGAAGTGCGTGACAGCTCTCGTAGAAGAGTCTTGTTGGTTCATCGGTGTGGAGAGGTCCCATCCGCATCCGTCCCGACAGCTTAACAATACCTTCAGCAGAGTCGAAAAGTTAGGACACAGTCGACGAAAGGCCGTTGTTAGAAGTGGGGTAAGCTTGCTGCAATACCAAGAAGCGATATGGTTTAGATTACGTGTACAATAGATTTTTTAATGGTGGAGTTATAAAGTGGTCTGTTTTTTTTTTGCTCTTGAATGGAGCGTTAACGTATATATTGTTTTGCTTTGCAGTGACAACTTTTACGTAACTCGGCTGTTTAAAACACACGCACATAAAGACCGAATCTGCCGCGACGATTCACCTCTGCAAATTTTCTCGAGGAAACCGGCACAACTAGCCATACCCTATCCGCCTCTAAAAGTGAAGCTCATCACGCGTCTTGTTACGAACTTCCAACCGGTGCCACCAGTGTTACGACATCCAACCGGTGCCACCAGTGTTACGAACTTGCACCGCTGCACCACGATTACGGCTTTGTGGTCCCGTAGCGCTCTTCACCCGTTTCGTGACAGAGCGTTGGTAGCAAAGACTCCGAGCCTGGCGTCGATGAGAATAACAAAAGGGACTTTATACATTATATACAGGTTATCATACAGGACATAAACGGATCGGCACTGGGGCCGAGAGCTCACACAAACGCGACTGTTCTCGCACGACGGCGTCCGGCGAAAACGCGTGACACATCTCACCCCAGTCGGGAGCGACCCTCTCTCCAGGTGGGGTCGGCGGATCCCGTTTTCGAGCGGCGTGTCGCTGCTTTTATAATCCCCGAGGCCCATTGTCACTCAAACGGCCCAATACAAAGTCAGCACACGACGGTCGTCCGAGGGGTCCAACCAGCGACCGCGCTGGCCACTCGGTTCAAAGTTCGCGCGCGCGGTGACCTCCAGGCAAGGGAGGTGCGGCGCCGGGCCGTCGGGCACACGCGGACGCGTCAAAACACGCTGCTCCGCCGAGGCTTCTCCCGCACGAAGGCGCAGCATCTTGACTTGTGAAGGGAGAATTATGGCGCTCGCAGGATAGATTCCGCATCTTGCAGATTCGGAATCCGGGCTTGTGGTAATGGCACAACAGCATCCCCGCCCTCAGATAAGGCGCCGGGAAGACGAGCTGCCTCCACGTGGCTCGGATGCCAGGCGCGCACGTTCGTCAGGCTCGTCCAAGTTCACGTCCAGTGTCGGGACGCCAGGTAACATCACGTGCCCAGGTCCGACTCGCCAGGACAGGAGCTCTGCTCACCACGTCGTCGCCAAGGCACCTTGACCAGCTCCGCTCGGGTCGTTCCTAAGACCTTGCTTCTCGCCACTGGTCCCGCTTGGTCGTTCTGCAGCTTGCAAAACCGACCGGCAAAAGGCAACACCCATCACGAACAAGTGCCCTCTGTCTCCCGTCAAACACCAGACAAGGCCATAATTCAAATCAACCTAACTAAATTGCTATCCCCTTTTTGCTCCCGCTGCAACAAGAGGCAGGTGTACGATCTAGCACACAAGGCTCAAACAACCAGTTTTCAAATTAACAACGCAACAAAATAGAAACAACAATTATTAATCAGCAATAATAATTACAAATAGAATGGTCCCCTTGAAATCGCTTTGGACCGAAAACATACTTCTGAGGAAGCAAATGAGGTCATTCATTTTTCCCGGTGATATTTTCGCGGAATCCGAAGCTGCTTATATTTGCGACCCTGCTTATCCGTGTAGCGGCGGTACAATAAGCCAGATTCCTTGCCAAATGAAACCCCCTTTTCTTTCACTCCCCGTTTGACGCTCTTCCTCAGATCGGCTAGTGAACAATCTTCCTGTTGTTCGCGAATCCGAGTTTCCCTTTCAACTGCAGCCTGCTCCTGCCAGCTGGCGGAAACCGGAGCGAGTGTGGAGCCCGCGTCGCCTAATTGCGGCGTCGAGTCTATATCGCGGCTAGCACTGCACGCGTCACTCCCACTCACTTCCAGGACCCGCTCGCCTAGGCCAGCCTCCGAGCTCTGCCTCTCCCGTGACTGCTCGCCACTCAAGTTACCGTGATCGGTCCGTGTGCCGCACCGCCTTTCGCTCACCGACGCTAAGTCAAGTTCCCTCGACAGCGGGCGCGCTTTGGATCGCGTGGGGGCCATGTACGCCACGTCGGCAAAGAATGATTTGCCCTGATCCCTCAGCAGCTGCTCCGAGCTATTTGAGAAGAGGTAGGAAAATTGCTCCGGGAGGGCGGCTGACACAGCGGCTTCGGTGTTAAGTTTCCCAAATTCTCCTTCAATGCTAACCGTTGCGATCGGTAAACAGACACTCTCCTTCTCGGCCACTTGCCGTATCCTAACGCACTCTCCCGTAAAATCACTCGAGGAGACGAAAGACGGGTGAACAACGTCCATAGTTGCTGCAGAGTCCCGCAGTGCTCGGCACTTCTTGCCGTTTACCTTAATTTCCTGCACATAGGGCTCCAATAGACGTATGTTTTTGCGAGTTTCCTGTATCGTTGCAAAAGCAATTCTCTCTGGGCAGCTTGCAGCGATGTGCCCTTGCTTTTTGCAATTGTAGCAGGTTAACGGTTTACGTTTTTCAAAAGAACGCGTCATTTCGTTTCGCTGTTTCGGACCATCGTCATCATTCTGAGATGCATTCTGTCCATCCCTTACAGTTTCTTTGGGAAGGGACTCGTCTTCCCGAAACTCGCGACGCGTGATTTCCTTCCGTTCGTCGGGCTTCCCGTAAAACCCATCTCTTCTATCTGCTTTTTCTACGCGCACTGCCTTGCTGTGCAAGCTGCGGCGGGTGTAATACTCTTCCGCTAACTCTGCTGCCTTGTTTAGCTTAACCTCCTTTAGCCTATCTTGCAGCCAGAGCCGGACATCCTCATCAATGCAACGGTAGAACTGCTCCAACGCGATGCATTCGACAATTTTGTCGCGGTCGTCGTAAACCTCTTCGCCCTTCAGCCATTCCACCAAATCGGCTTTTAGACGAAACGCGAAGTCAACATTCGACTCCTTACCCTTTTTTGCATACCGGAACCTCTGCCGGAAAGCTTCGGGCGACAATTTGTACTTCCGCAGTAGCGCTTCCTTCACATCACTGTAGCTCTCAAACGCCTCTTTCGATAAGCAAGTTATTACGTCTGATGCCTCCCCAGGAAGCAAGGCTAACAGATTCTGTGCCCAAAGGGATCGCTCAATGCTATTCCGTTCGCACACGTGCTCAAATTTCACGAGGTATTTGGCCATATCCTCTCCGACGACAAAGGGTGGAAGTTGATCGCGTATTCTTGGAACGTTAGAAGTGAGACTAGGCGCTGGCGAGCTATTTCGGGTCTCCAACTCTTTCATTTTAAGCTCGTGCTCACGAATCTCTCTCCTTTCCTCCTTTTCCTCCTCGCGACGTTGCTGTTCTCTCCTTTCCTCCTCCTCGCGACGTTGCTGTTCTCTCCTTTCCTGCTCGCAACGTTCCTTCTCCTCCCTTTCCCGACGTTCATTGATACCCGCCAAGGCCTCAGCGGCTTCCTCAGCCGTTACGTCCCCAGTCCTCATGACCTCAAGGATCGCATTCTTTCTTTTGGTTGAGCCCAACTCAATGCCCAACTCCTCACAAATTTCGAGAAGTTCCTTCACCTTGTACTTCTCCATCGTTCACACTGTCCTCCTGCTGTTTACCCTTTTTGAATATACCTGCCGTACGCTACTATAACACTACTAGTAAGACATATGCAAGTATTTCACACACTGCCCTGTTTACCCCCTCAGCATCCCCTGGTTTTCAAAACACTCTTACTAGGCTTGAAACACACAAGGTTATCACAATGCAACACCAAATCCTTCCCTAAGCTACTATAACCTGTGTCAGAGAAAGTCTGGTGTTTGAGGTAAACTTCAGGCACTCACCGCGCCGAGGTAGCTGATGCCGGTCAATCCCACCGCTGCCACCAGTGTTACGAACTTCCAACCGGTGCCACCAGTGTTACGACATCCAACCGGTGCCACCAGTGTTACGAACTTGCACCGCTGCACCACGATTACGGCTTTGTGGTCCCGTAGCGCTCTTCACCCGTTTCGTGACAGAGCGTTGGTAGCGAAGACTCCGAGCCTGGCGTCGATGAGAATAACAAAAGGGACTTTATACATTATATACAGGTTATCATACAGGACATAAACGGATCGGCACTGGGGCCGAGAGCTCACACAAACGCGACTGTTCTCGCACGACGGCGTCCGGCGAAAACGCGTGACACATCTCACCCCAGTCGGGAGCGACCCTCTCTCCAGGTGGGGTCGGCGGATCCCGTTTTCGAGCGGCGTGTCGCTGCTTTTATAATCCCCGAGGCCCATTGTCACTCAAACGGCCCAATACAAAGTCAGCACACGACGGTCGTCCGAGGGGTCCAACCAGCGACCGCGCTGGCCACTCGGTTCAAAGTTCGCGCGCGCGGTGACCTCCAGGCAAGGGAGGTGCGGCGCCGGGCCGTCGGGCACACGCGGACGCGTCAAAACACGCTGCTCCGCCGAGGCTTCTCCCGCACGAAGGCGCAGCATCTTGACTTGTGAAGGGAGAATTATGGCGCTCGCAGGATAGATTCCGCATCTTGCAGATTCGGAATCCGGGCTTGTGGTAATGGCACAACAGTCTGCACGGGAAGTTGCACGTTAGCTGCCCCCTTTTTTTTTTATGCGGATCTCAATTTTGTCAGCTCGATCCACATCGAGGCAAACACAATGCTGTGCTGCCCCGAGGAGGGTTTAGTTTCCAACCTAAGAGAGCTTGGTTTCGCAATCTGCTGCGGCAAATGAAGAGCGGCGAACTGCAATACGCCCGAACGGACGGGAGGCTCCGCGGAGTTAACTCTGCGTTCGCTGCCGCTTTCTTGCATTGCGACAAAGTAGCGCGGCGCGCGAGAATGGGTGCTAACGAACTGAGCGCGCCGGGGCTAATTGCGTCCCCCTCCCCTACCCACCCTTGGAAGAAATCCCCGAGTAATTGCGTTCCTCGCGGGCTGCGAGGGTGTGCTGCAAGTAAGGTCCCCACCGCGCTGCTCCGCGAGGTACTGCGAACGCGACGACTGTCTTTACAGAGACGGCGCTCGCGGATGAATCCGACACCCTATTTCTCTCCAGGTCCCGTGGCGCACCCTTTCGTATCCCGTTTCACTGGGACAGCGCAGTTTAAGAAGGTCGGAATTGGACAGGCGTAATCAAGGGGTATAAAGTTGGGGATTTGTTTCGCTTCCAGATATATATACATATTCCCTCCTTATATGACCGACCGCTGACGGCTGGCCGATCCTGACGGCAACGTTTGGTGGAGCGCTGATTGCGAAGCGCGCATAAGAATTGTAATGGAATCGTTTTGTTGTCGTGGGGCGCGTGCTTTGCTTTTATCTCTGTCCGTCCCTTTCCCTTTACGTAGTCTTCGTCCTTAGAGCTGTTTTTTTCAATCCCAGCTTCACTTTCAACCGTATGGCGAAAAAAATAAATAAATGAGACAGAATCTCGTCCAGCACTGGAGTGGATGACTCCAAATATTTTGATCACCTGGGGTTCTTTAACGTGCACCTAAATCTAAGTACACGGGTGTTTTCGCATTTCGCCTCCATCGAAATGCGGCCGCCGTGACCGGGATTCGATCCCGCGAGCTCGTGCTCAGCAACCCAACACCATAAATAACGTGTTAGACTTGATTACGAAGTCACTATATGTTGCCCCATACATTGGCGTCTATATATAAGTTAATCACAGCAGGCTCCACGTGATCGGTGCCGTGGGCTTTCGATATCGCCGTCGTTTCAAGTGTGTATAAAGTGACCGAGCGCACGGCATTGCAAGTCCCATGACGACATGACGACAAGTCCCATGGCGCATGCGCAACTATAGCGCCTTGCCGGCGCGCACCGCATTAACGAACTCTCCTACTGCACCTACGCCCTCTGCCGAAATGATGGTGTCTGCGTACTGGAAAGCTAACAAAAGGAACCTTCGTGTCACTTTACAGTGAAGCCTGCGTCTGCGATGGCTCTCGCGAGCAGCGTTCCAAGCGTGTCCGGGCGGGCGTGACGGTCAGTTAACCTGCCACTTTGCGTAAATGCGGATGTGAGAGGAAAGAGGGCGAGGGAAGGAGGGGGCGAGGCGGTAATTAGAGAAGCACCGTCCGATGGCGTGTTCGAGAGAGGTCATTGCGCGCTCCCGCGCGGTCATTTGCAGTCATCGTCCGGTCGTTACTGGTGTCGAGAGCACGTGCGGAACTCAGCCGGTGGCTACGCTTGGAGTCCTGCTAGAGTCTCGATTCCGCTTATGCCCGTGCCCTGTACCTGATCGGGCCCTAATGTGTTTTAGAGACCGTTATTTGTAAAGCGGGGGAGTAATCGTTGAAGAGGGCTTCCCCTCGTAACGCCACCTATTGTGGAGAAGCCGGCTTTGGCGATTACACTTTTCATTTTCTTCTATTTGAATTCGCTCGCACGTTGTCATTGCGAGTGCACATCTATCTGCTCAGGCGTGTCGCTAGCAGTACTACACAGGCAAGCTGCGTGTCCCAGAAAAAAAAAAAAAAGATGGACATCGCGACGTGCGGTGCGAGAAAAGCGAAGCGGAACATTGCGCATTGACACTCGTCTTGTCTTTCTTCATTCGCTGCATTGAAACAGTTGGTTTCTGACCAGAAATAACTGACAGTTTTCATCTGAGCAAGCTTACGCGATTAGTCCTTATTGTATTATTATTATTTTTCATGCCCATCGTAGGACTGATGGCAACGCCTGTCTATCTTGACATCTCGTTAAGAAGCATGTCGGTGACAGACAAACTAAGCAAGAATCTGTTCTGCAGGGATCACAGCAATCTCAGCCCCTTTGGGCATCTCTGTGCGAGCACACAACAGGCGCATACGTCCGCTCCACTGGTGCAGGGAGATCCTCAGATCCGCCTTCCGCCGTGTCACACGGGAACCTTCGGTCATTGTGCGCGATGGAGGAAATGCGAGAGCGCCCAAGTTCAGCGCCGGCGCGTTGCGCGGCAATTAACGCGAGACAGCGGGCGCACGCTTATTCCGCTCGGCTGAGCCCGCGGCGGGTCAAGAATGTGAGTGAGGAGAGCTCGCGCGCCCGGGGGCCGAATTAGGGACGCCGCAGCGTCGCCGTCCCGTCTTCTTCCTCGCCTTTCTTCCGAACCGGCCACGTGCGACCGAAGGAAGAGACTGCGGGCAGAAGAAGGGGCACATGGGAGTCGGCCGAGCCACTGTCCGCGCCCTTGCGTGTGCGACACGCACGTACGCGCTCGGAGTGGGGCAGTTCCGTCCCGTTTAGATCCGTGCACATACCTCCCTCAGGTGTAGCGCTGCAGAGTGGAAGGTTCACCGGAAGGTTCGTGCCTGGCGCGCGCGTGCAGTTCGCGCAAGCGCAGGTCAGCAACCTTGGTTCATGCGTGTAGCATGTTAAGAAGTTATGCAGGAGCAGACAGAGAGAGTATGCGGGTGAAGAGAATATGTGAAAGGAACGGTGGTTAGTTGGGAGAGAGTTCAGTATGCGAGAGAGAGAGAGAGAGAGAGAGAGAGAGAGAGAGAGAGAGAGAGGGTTTCTCTATATGCACTGCGCGCGACAGACAGACAGACAGACAGACGAACGGACGGACGGACGGATACATAGATAGATAGAAACGAATCGTGGTTAAAGGCAATTACTCAAGTACTCAAGCATACACACTTCTCGCCCACACACTTAAGGGCATCTTATAGTACCTTGTATATATACGCCCACGAACGATAAGGTCAGTGGTGTCGGGCGGGATGGGCGCATACAACCATTAGCGGTTACCAGTGAGGACTATTCCTTGCGAATGATTGTATCTACTGCTACCGTCACAGCACGAATGAGGCTCATGCCAAAAACAAGGAAGTTTGTGAAGTGCATCTGGCCGGCCCATGTGCGTGCTTATCTTATAGGCGTTCGTATTGATCTGCGCCGTGGCAGTGGGAGATCTGCCCCGCTTCCCTCGCGAAGCCGCAGTTGCGTGTGCCGCTCCGTGCGAGCGCGAAGCGGTACCGCAGAGCTGCATATCGTGTGTCAAACGCCGTGTGTAGTCGCGTTGTAGTTTCTCTTTGTAGCGTTTATTGAAATATGCTACAAACTCGTGCGTCGTTTCCAATACTGTCGGAGAGAACAGCGATAATTTTCATTATGCGTGTGCATGTTCGTTTTGTTGGGGCAGTGCTGCGGCGATCTGAAGATATAGATGGCTCTTTAAGGTGGGCATTCGCGGCAACGACGTGTGTTGTCGTGTAACGCCGCTGCCCATTTGGTTGCACTATATATTCCTGTTCGGCGGAAAAAAAAAATACGTGCAAATTTCCAGGTCATTCAGTTCGTGCGAGCCACAAGAAAAAAAAAAGAGAACAAGATGCAGGCGTGGAATAAAGAGGAGGAGGGAGATGCTGGTACTTGCAGAGGCTAACACTAACACTAACTAGTACTCGCTAACAATCGTTGGGCGAGTCGCCGAGAAGACAGGCTTGATCCCTCCCGATCGTCGCGCCCCCTCTTTCCTTCCTGTGCTTGCTTGCATGTGTGTGACGCGAAAGGATGCGCGAAGATTATCGCGCGCGGTGCCGGTGGGCGCCCGCGAATTAAGCGCAGCGAGCGAAAGCTGTCTGGACCGTGTGCTTGCGCACCGTGTACTGTATGGCTCGTGGGCTATACGGGCGAGTATAGCGGTGCGGTTTGCAACCTCCCGTTATGCGTGCAGGAACAAAGGGAATGGGGAAAGGAGAAGGGGTGATCTGCCAGTTTTTCCGGCAGTGCAAGAACTGCACGCCGGTGAATAATCAACCGTGGCACGCGCCCCCTTTGTTTGGCGACGCGGGATTTGCGCCCCACCGCCGTCGGATGCGGGTTCGTGGCGAAATTCCTCGCTGGCGCAGCCTGCGTATATATCCGTCGGCGCTAACGCGGCTGCGAGATGAATGTTCTCGCCCTGTCTGAGCCGCCACGATCCGTGCGCATGACGGAAGAGGCTTTTCATTTTCTCCCGGCGCTGCAGTCTCTGGCAGCACTTGTTTACTTGGCTTGTACAGATATCCGTGCTTCCGCGGCATCTCGTCGGGATTACGCCTTTACCGGCCTTTCTTTCTTTCTTTCTTTCTTTCTTTCTTTCTTTCTTTCTTTCTTTCTTTCTTTCTACGTACGGCGTTCTTCTGTCGATGTACGTCGGCGCAGCGCCGTGCCTTTGACCAATAAAGACGGTAGGTAGCTCGCTGCGACCGCTCGCTAGGAAGCAGTTACGAGCTCCGAGACCGACTCTCTCTCCAAATGTTCACCTTAAAACGTGAAATTACCTCTTCGTTGTCGTCACGCAAGGGCTTCTGCTTGCGTCGTAAAATCTTCCTTCTTCTCCGCTTTGCCGTTTATTTCTTTCTCTCTTTCTTCTTTAAGTTCGCAGTCTTCGCTCAAGGCTTTCGTTCTAGCGTTCCAACTCTCGAAACCAGATCAACTGTAGTTTTGACGAAACGGTCCCCAACCTTCTTACCGCCGACTTCTTGTTTTATTATTAACGTTACTTTTTTGTTGCCCGGTTGGACAACTCATTTAACGGCAGTGCTCCACCAGAAGCAGCAATGAAATGCTGGACGAAACCTCGCCGGACAAAAAAAAGTGCCAGAGACACAATAGCTCTCGATCGAGCTTGCTCCGGCCGCTGCGAGTAAATCGCCCGAAGCCGTCGGATACGTGCGCTCGTTTTTCATTTTAACGTCGTGTATATATATATATATATATATATATATATATATCGACTCGACGGGCACTAGCGGGAAGCTTGCGGTACGGAACGAAGCGTTCGATTTCATAGTTTCATAACCTTCCGTAATCTGTCTTTCCTTTTTTTTTTTTTCACGTCACTTGCCTGCGGGGGGTCAGGCCACTGCTTGCCGTGGTGGTGCGGCGGCCTGTTTCGCAATACACACGTCATCTCGCCGAAGGAACACGGCGTTGCAGTGTCCGTTTTGATCCTCTGTCGGGGCAGTTAATACCTTCTGATGGGTAGTTTCGTGAGGCGAACCGCGCAGTTGCGCAAGCTTGAAACGTGGGTGACCACTCTTGTACCGGACCGAGCTTTTTGAGCGTCGCGAGGGATTTCAGAAGTCACTTCCCAACTGCCCCCCTCCCTTCCCCTTCCTCCCCAGCCCTGCATTTTAAACCGCTAGTCTGCAACGGTATATATATATATATATATATATATATATATATATATATAAGCTTCCAAAAAAAGCGCGAAACGACGAACGACGGCATCATTTCGGCGCCTGCTTCTGCTGTTCACCTCTGGCTGTACATTTGCGCGTACCAAATGAGATCTAACCGGAGCTTGAGATGCGAAGCGCAGGTTTTTGTCTCGTCTCCCCGCTTTTCCTGGAAGCAACGTCGTCATGGCAACGCGGAAACCTCGAAGTCGGAAATCTTATGTCGAGCGATGGCCGTTTCTTGCGCCCGACGAACAAGTCGCCTCGGGCATCTGCTCGGCGCGTATGCGCGATAAGTGAACCGATTTATCCTCGCGCAGTCGGCATTAGGCGACGTTTACTGGCCTCGCTCGACTGCTTCGCCACTTCGAGAAGCAATGCGTCTAGTCGCTTCCCTAACCTAACTTGAGCCGCTTGGAACAACTCGGAGGACCGAGTTTTCGGAGAAGGGCTTTGGAGTCTTCAGCTTTAACGCAACTTCCTCTACGCATGACAGTTCGGTGTCGGCGGTAATGGTCTGCCTGCTTGTATATTTTTTGCGTGTGTATTCCCTGGTAAAACTTGCTGGCAAACGGCGCTGCGCGTCCTCTGCTCTGCCCGTCCGACTTCCGATTTCCGCGTTGAACTGTGAGTAGCGTAATACCAACCAGAGCGTCTGTACCCACAGTCGTAATTAGCTCTGCTCATTTTTACGGGTCTCTCATTTTTACGGGTCATATTACGGGCCCAAAATGTAAAGGAAATTGTGCTGTGCATGTCGCCTGTGTATACAGTCGTAGACAACACTTCGCCTTAGTGACTCCGTGCTGTGCGGGGAAAACAATGGCGTACGCTGGCAAATGACAGGCATCTAAAGCGGAGGAAGCCCGTTGTCCGCCGCTAATCACTTCGCACGCGGCTCCGATCGGTTAGAAGGTTCACGGATAGATAAGCGACGCGAAGTGGGTAAGCCGTTCTTTCTTTTAGGAACGTGCACTCCGGTCCCCGTTTATTGACCGATGGCGCATGTATTATAGCTTTCGTTGTAGTAGTGCTCGCAGGTGGTGAGGAGACGGTGCGTGCGTGCCATGATCGCACTTTGGTACGTGTCGTCGGATTGTTGGTGCGCGCTGCCTGAACGCGGGATTTGTGAACGTGCACGGTCACGCGTGCCCCGCTACAGTATGTGGAACGAAGCCACTTGTGGTCTTCTTTGTTCGTTCTCTCTTTCATCTTCGTGGACGGCGCTCCGCCTCTGAGCTTGCTGTTCCGCTCAGAGGCTGCACAAACCTCTGTGCAAGCCCCCTCCCTCCCTCCTGCCCTTGCCACCGCCTAATCCACCCTACTTGTGCGATAGGGTAGGAATGCTGCCTCTTTCTGGTGGTGTATAAATAGAGATGCTCAGCGATGTTTGTTTATCTTGCTGATACTGTTTTTCTTTCCTTTTTACCTAGTTCAAAGCGTAGACTGCGGCTGTCACATAAATAAAATGAACACGGGAGCCGATCGGAGTCACTTGAACGCAGGTTGGGGCTCTGTACGTTTGTCGCTGTCTTTCTGCGCGGTCTCCTTCTTTATCTGGAGGTGCACGCACGTAAAGTCTGCCCTTGTGTGTGTGTGTGTGTGTGTGTGTGTGTGTGTGTGTGTGTGTGTGTGTGTGTGTGTGTGTGTGTGTGTGTGTGTGTGTGTGTGTGTGTGTGTGTGTGTGTGTGTGTGTGTGTGTGTGTCTTGGCGAAAGAAGGCAAGATCGTCAAAAAGGCTTCTGGACACATTTAGCACATTGTGGATTGGCCCTTTTACATCGATCGATTCGTGTTGCATGGATGGCCTTGTATCTGTGTAGGCTGCGCCAATCACGACGTAGTGTGTGGTTGCGTTAGCCAACCTCAGAGCGGGGGTATCGTTTCGTGAGCTGACAAGTGAGAACCGCTTAGAGCAATTGCATATCCGCAATTCACGGTAGCCTGTATAGTGACACGAATCGAGGCTATCAACGAGGACTCTTTCCCACGTGCGAAAGTTCGGTGGAACTGTTTGTTCGTCATTGAAAGCACCAGGCAATCCCGTTGCCGGACATACATCATGAGGCAGTTTTAGATTTGGCCCACTCAAAAGCGCCGTACCTTGCTTGCGTTCTTTTGTAGCCCTTTCGCATTCTTTCTTCATCCCGTTGGTTTGCGACCCCAAACTTTGGGTGCGCAACATCTAAAAATCCCTATAACGGGAGATGACGGCAGAATAGCAAAGAGCGCCTACGAACAACAGCCTTGTGATTTCGGCCCCCGCGGTATAGTGAATTACGATTGCCTTTTCCCAGCCTGCCTTACGTGGAACGCTTTAATGTAGATTTCCGTATTCATTTCGACTACCTGCACTGTTATTCGGTGCCAGTCTAATTCAATTGCACTACCGTTGCTTGCTTATTGCATTCATTTGTCACCGGGAACGTTGCCGCCGCGGCCGGGAGGCGAACCCGCGACCTTGTGCCCATTGGCAGAACGCAGCCGCGGCCACTGCATGCGGTGGGCATGTCGCCCTCGCTGTTTATCGTATGCGGTCAACTCACGCCAGCCACGTCTCTCGCAAGCTAATCTAATGGCATTTGGCTCTCCTACACGAATATATGCGGCGCGCTCCACGAATGTCATCTCGGCCTCCTCCTTCCTCGCGGCTCTGTCTCTCTCTCTCTCTTGACCGAGCATGCTGCTGTGCATGCGCATGCAAAGCAGCGTTCCGAGGGCGGACGAATGGCGGCGGCGGCGTTTCAATGTCCATTAGGACGCATTCGCAGCGCGCACACACACACACAAAAAAAAAAAACGCGTTCGCAGCCAGAGCGAAGAGACCGGCGCGCAGAAGAGAGGAGCCCCGTATCTATCTGGCCGCAACACAGGCGGTCCTCGGGAAAATGAAAGGCACAAATGGCCACGCAAAACTGTCTTCGAGACCACTTATGTAAACGGCGATGGGAGGAGCTGCCGGCTCTTTTATGCTCTTCCTGTACGCAGGCAGTGAAAGAAGAAGAGGAAGGAAAATAGCGAGAAGGCTGTTTGAGGAGGAGAACAAGCGTTGACTGCCTCGTGGTCGAGAGAGCGGCAGAGAGAGAGAGAGAGAGAGAGAGATCGGTCTCTCAGGAATGCTCGCCCGCTGTATGTATAGCTGGGGAATGGCCGCGCTCCGTATAACCCGCGCCGCAGGCTCTGCGTCATCGGCTGCACGCCGGGGCCCATTATCGCCTCTCCATTCATCGGCCGCGCTCCTTTTTAGAAGCGGTTCTCGTCTGTATACACGTGAGTGCTAAACACTCACTTGGCAGGGATATTTGTGTACATGGTTTGGATGAACTAGGGAGCGCGCTTGAACTGTCCGCCGCCTCGAAAAACAAGAAACTCGGGAGGAGCTCGAACCCGCCTCCTCGCAGGCTGTGATGCTGTGCGACTCGTAAGGCGGAGGCTCTCTGCTCATCAGCGGCTCTCTCGCGTGCACACACCACTTTAACGGGTGTGTGCGGGTTTTCCACGTACTCGTACGAATTAGCGCCGTGCGGCGTTCCACTGTTTAGGCGGCGTTCGGCAGACCGCAGCTCCCGACCCCTGTTTTCTTATCTTCTTTTAAATTCTTGCTGCTGATGTTAAAGGATAACAAAAATCGCTCGGGCCAAGTATGCGCTAATGAGGCATTTTATCTTTGGTCAAGAAGTGCTGCCATAAGAAATCATTTTCTTGTCGCCCCGTGTCCTGCACTAGGTCAGCTCCAGCCGTCAGTGTGTGACATGCACTGCCATTCGGGTTGGCCATCACGCACTGCTATTCTTTAGTGTTTTATGTATGGAACATCAACAACCTAGCAAAGGAAGCTCTTATTATTTACCTGTTACTTTACGAACTGTTATTTGCTTATTAGTTATTTCCATTTCAAACAGCATGCCTTTAGGCATCATCATATCTGTTTTGATGATTACTAATTTAGTCACAAAATTCTCTATATCGCGCACCACGTAACAAATGCTTGTTATGCGTAAAGATACGGACAGAGAGAGCACCATGCTTGCGTACGCGCGCGCTGGCGTGTCGGCAACGCTGAAAAAGCCGTAACGAAGTAGCTCGGCTTTACCGGATTCCTCGCTTGCCACAACTGTCCCATTTTATTTCTGTGATTACACTTACACTCCTGGAAGCGCACTTGGGCGGGTATTTACAAAGCTTTTCTTTCTTACTGGATGTTAGCGATTAGCATGCATTCTTCGCCAATACGTCCGTCATCGCGATTGGCCGAAACGTGCTATTAAGAGCAGCTCTAACGGGAGAACCTTTTCGTAAATACGGGGGGGGGACTCGGGTCATTCATCGAACGCTGGTCATTCCGTTGGACTATCGTTGACCCGCTTCAAGCCCAGCGTTTCAGGACGTTCCTCTGTCCGATTCGTGAGTAAGCATCCATGGTTCAAAAAAGGAAACGGCAAGAAGCGTTCCTTTACCGCGCGCCCTCTTCTGTGTACGTGAGCCCGCACACAAAGAGCCGGACAGGATGCGTGCCCCCCCCCCCCTGCCACCGCTGCCCTCCCCCCCCCCTCACCAACATATTCTCGGACGCCTTCCTGTCGCTCCTCGTGCCCCCCTCCCCCTCCCAAATCTTTCCGGGGCATTCCGCGGATGCCTTCACGGTCGGTCGTCCCCGCCTCGACAGGTGGTGACTGCGCAGTTCCTTTTTCTTACTACGCGGGCCCCGCTCTTCTTCCTCCCGGTGTCGTCATCTTTCTTCCAACTGCTGCTGCCCGCCGAGAAGTTTGGCACCGTTTTAAGTTTAGGCGTCATGCTCCCGCAATGGGGCGGCGGTGGGCAGTCACGTCCGGCACGGCTGCTGCTGCCTCGGCTGCCTGCACCGAATCGGACGGCAGCAAAGGAGGAGGAGGAGGAGGAGGTCGTGTCACTGCTCGTGATCCGGGATCACCCTGGTGGCGCGCGTCAACGGAACTCGGAGGGCGAGAAGATGCGGCGTCCCTCGGAGTGCTGGTCAGTCCCTCCTCGGTGACCACGCAGCAGCCCAAAGCGAAAAACCATGCCCCCATTCTAAGGAGACAGATGCGCGACGTCTTTTTTTACTCGTATATTTTTTCAGGGAATGAGTGATGCTGCGGCGATGAACAACGTTTCAACGGCTCGAGAAAAAAAAATAACGAAATGCTCTTGCCCGTTGCTTTTATTTTTCGATTTCTGTTATGCACGCATCCACTTAATGTTTAAGTATTTCGGCTCAACGTTGCTCATTGCGAGCACCGCGGCGAGGCAACTTCAGCGGAGCGAGCTATCATGATTTCTAAGTATGCCTGACGGACCCCTGACTTGTAGGGTACATGTGGCTACGCGACTCTCGTCAGTCTCTCTCTCTCTCTCTCGTTAGTTCTTGCTTTCGCTGCTTAAGCGTCGTTCACGCATCCATCGCAGCCTTCGTCAGTTTAGGCGCATTCGACGTTACCGTGGTATCCATCACATCACGAACTCAGGTTGCGTGAAAATGATGAATGGTATCCCTTAAAATCAGTGCCGTGCTCGCCCATGCAGCTGCGAGTGTGCCCGCTTGGCAAAGGGTCATTTTTTTACGCGGCAATTTACAGACGCGACAACAAGGACACCCCATAAATATACGATGCGCAGCGCAGCGTCCTTAGTTGTCCTCGTGATAAGCCAGAACAGTTAAGGAAAAGTCGCCATGGTTAGTCATGATAACGAACATTGCATTAGAGGGACCAGAGGGACAAATACTTATTACAAATGGAAAGCTTTGTGAATTGAATTTAGCCCCAGCGTGTTGCGTAATATAGCGGCTTCCGCTTATGTTGCAATGGCGCCACAAAGCCGAATCACCGCTGGGATTATCTGCATGCTGCAACGCTAACTCATTTCGTTATTCTTGTTCTTATGGTGCTGTCGATGGCACAGCAGCCAGCCAGCGTGCTTATGGCCAGCAGAGCTTTCTGCTTGTGCTGGAAAAAACTAGTAATGCGCCATTTGAAGCAAAAAAGAAAGAAAGAAGGAAAGAAAGAAAGAAAGAACACAGTCGCCAGAGCTTCCGTCCTTGGTCCGCGGCATCCGTTTCGTCTGTGGGGCTCCCAGGAGTGTTCCTCCCAAGAGAAACTGAGAACTCCTGCGCATTACAATCTGTCCATCCGCGGATTACGTCTGATCCCCCTACCTCGCAGGCTTGGAACAACAGCGGCGCGGTGGATGCTAATCTCCTGAGCGGCAAAGCCTTTCTTCTAGTTTAGCTGTCTGGCTGTTTCTTTCTTCTGGCCAAAGGGAATACAAGTAGAACTTGGGGAGGGGGTGAAGAAGAAAGAAAGAAAAGCGAGGACAGCGAAGTATAGACGGAAGCAGGGAGAAACTAAGGAAAATGTCCGGTGTCGTGGAAGGAAGGGTGTCTGTTACGTCGTCCCGCGGCTCGGTGCTGCGAAAGTAAAAGCTGCCGAGGCTAATCCTTCAAGGGCCAATAATATCCGCCGTGGCCTTGAATAAGGAACGCTGCCTCGTCGCAAGGAGGAGACCTTGCCGTCTCCGCCCTGTCGCGGCGCCAGTTGAGGTCGTCTCTCCGCCTGGCTGGACCTGAAGCGGCCTGCCCCCAGCTTCGTCCCGCTGCACCTCTGGGGTCACCGATGTTAATCGCCGTCCGTCGTTGTGTGGCCTGACAAGAAAGAGCGGGAGAGCTAAAACTTACAGAACGCCCTCTGCGCCGAGTCACTGGCCTCGTGAGATTTGTTCGGACGTCATCTCGGTAGGCGATCTCTCCAACTCTTCCGTTGTTCAGAGCTATAGGGAGAACGTGAGTCTCTGAGGCCCGCCACCTATGGACTATACGCAGTGTTTCGCGAACCCCTGCGATGCCCGAGTTGGCGGAAAGAGGGAGAGAACAGTGCGTCCCAACGGGGGATCAACTCGGTTGCACTGGCCGTGAGCTCGACCCGGGGGAGTATGCTGCAAGTGTCCACCTAGTGCACATGTCCATTTTGTCTGCTGCCATAGTGCTGATTGGCTGGGGGCGCCTGTCTCTTTCTGATGCATACCCTAACCTAGCCAATCAGAACTTCAGCAGCAGACCAAGTGGACATGTTCACTAGGTGGACATTTACAGAATACCCCCTTTGAATGCGTCGTCCTTGCCCCATTTGTCGTTGGTGGAAGCTCGAAAACAGGACCGCGCAAAGAGCCATGGAACGAAGAACGTTAGGCGTAACGTTAAGAGACAGGAAGATAGTGGTGTGGATCAGAGATCAAACAGGAATAGCCGATATTCTAATTGACATTAAGAGAAAGAAATGGAGCTGAGCAGCTCATGTAATGGGTAGGTTAGATAAGCGTCCTTAGTTGGTTACACAATGGATGCCAAGAGTAGGGAAGCGCAGTCGAGGACGGCAGAAGACTAGGTGGGATGATGAAATTAAGGAATTCGCAAGAGCTAGCTGGAATTGGTTGGCGCAGGACAGGGGTAATTGACCACTTGCAGAAGTCGGAGCGCCACCTAGCGCGAAAAACAGGAAGCTGGCGCCTCGCCGCTTGGTTGGAAAACATCGCGGCTCCAGCCTTGCTTTGGTACGGCGGAGTCGAGTGGCGACGTTGTGTTTGCAGAGCTTCTTTCACGTTTTGTGAAAGCGTCGACGTTCTTTGGTAGTTGCCATATATGACCTGCCTTAAATATGATTGAAGAGGACTTCATTCTCTTGCCGTTTTTCCAAATGGGACGGACAACTGACTTCTCAGAGCGCTGGATAACGAGCGACAATGCGTGGGGTTATCTTCCTGCCAACACTTCGTTTGTCAGGCACACCGCCGATGGGCTTTAAAAAAAATAGGGTTAAGTTAAGCACATAAAACGTAACGTAAACACCGTGGACCCTCCAATTGGCCTCATAGGAGCTACGTACACGCCATCCATGAAGTCGGGCATCTACGTGGTTACAGCATAGTTCACAAAAGCCATTGGCGACATTGCCGGAGAGCACTGTGAATGTGTGGCCGGATGAGTGCTTTATGCCTGTCGCATTCCCCGAACTCTTAGTTGTTGCATGGAACAATAGATGTACACGTTCTAGCTTGCAAATTTGATATTCATCTCGTGTTGTTTCGCCAGACTGCTGTGCTGCATGCTTGTGGTTTACGAAGCCGTATCCCAAATTTCGCGTGCGCTATATGTACGCGGTAGGTTATTCAGTCTGTTTTTGCGAGCGCTAAGGCGTCAAACCTTACGCCAACCTATTTTATTATACGTTATATTAGCTTAAATATGGGCAGCGCGTGCGTCCGCAGGCCAGTACGCTCCCGCTCACTCGCGAATACTCATCAACGCAGATAGTTTGACGAATTGGTTCGAAGTCATGGTGGAAGAGAGCGCAACACAACTGACATGTACGGAAAAAAAGAAGACGAGCGCAGACTCACAAATGACATGAAGTACATAGACTGGCCGCATCTGTTTGCGCCGTTTTTCACAAATCGCTTAATCGTACTCGCATATACTCAGGGTCACTCAGTGACGAGCGCGAAGGAAAACTGCATTCTTTATATTTTACAGCCTCAGCGAGCCCTGCCAGCACGTCGCTGGCCTTCTGTTCAGCGTTGCAGAACTGGCAGGAGATGACAAGGGAGTAGAAGTCGCCTGCATAAGCCACAGATCAGAGAATGCACTGTTAGCTGCCACGGCGTGCCGTGCTGGTTCGACCGCTTCACCGCTGCCGTCCACAAACTCCTCCACATTAACCTTCGCGGGCGGAAATCTGAAGAAATTACTATTTCCATTTCCACAATAATAGCTCGTGCAGCCGAAAGCGACTCAGTTGGCCGGCATGTCACGCCCGAGCTGCGCAGTTTGCTTTCCAACCACAGAGACGGCGCTCACGAAGCGCCGCCCCGCGGCCGGTTTTGGCGCATGCGCAGTCGTACTTCTGCAAGTGGTCAATTGGAGATCGCAGGGAGAGGCCTTCGTCCTGCAGTGGACATAAAATAGGTTGATGATGATGATGATGTGTCGTTGCATTCGCGCCTGGTGCACAGGCGCGTTGGAATCGTCGTTTCTGGTCGAGGACGCCTTCAGCGTCCTCGACCAGAAATAAACTCTAGGTTGCGCTCGCAAACAAGCATACCCCTCGAAGGTGAACAACGATCAGGAAAGAGGGAATGTGACGACTTTATTCGTGCTTATATTGACAAACTTGTCTGTCCTTGTGTCACCCTGCTTTCAATTAAGTACGTCTCACAACAACGCAAATCCAGTGTCCTGAATGAACACAAACATGAGCCATGTATAGAACGTGACACGTTTCGAGCGAATGCCGCGCGACTGTCCGCTCGAGGCACTATGCGTGTATTTGCGGGCTTCTTTCACGCTCGGAAAAACACTTTTGTGAGCAACAGGAAGCTGTATCGGGAGTTTTGATGTCGCTCTATGATTTTCTCATCGACGCTCTTAATCTAACTATAATATGTGGGAAGTTGAATAATTAATTAAGACTGAATATGTAATTAGGCGGAATGCAAAAAAAATTATAATCTGAGTATCTCTAAGCGACCGCAAAGAACATTAGCTTGGTTCTCTCCAGCTACGTGGCATTTGCATATTTTCAAATCTTGATGCATGATAGTTGGGACACCTTGTACGTATACTACATAGCTTACTCGAGGGATTCCCCCAGATACATATTTATCTCAAAACAGTCAAGCAGCAGTAATACTCTTACATGTCTCGGCACTGCAACGAGAACGGAGAAAATACCAGGGCATTCCTGCTTAAGATGTGTAATACCGCGACCCATGCGCCAGCTGAGTGCACTGCAGGTCGCGCGAAAAAAAGAAAGGGGGGGGGGGGGGGAAGAAGACAGCCCTCCTGCCGGCAGATCGCTACCCTATTCTCTGCCACTTCACCATTTAAACGGGACATTCCACCTACATAGAGTGGCACATAGACATACATAAAGTGTGGGGGCGGCCTTCATCGCCTGCTATCTCCGACGCATTCCGCGGAGACGGCCATTATGCGCGCGACAAAAAAAAAGAAAAACGACGCTCTCGGTAACGTCTCGCCGCGGAGGCTCCTCCGGCTGGCAGCACGCCACGCATCTCGGGATGCAGTGAGTGGGCGGGCGGGCGGGCATCTCGGGTCACAGAGCACACACACATTCTGGAGAGGACCACAATGGCGTCCCCTTTGTGGACCGCTCTGCTACGCTGCGCGCGACGGAGCGGGCCGCGGATGGGAAGTGGCGGTGGCACATCGGGCTCAGCGGCACGCGGACGCAGGAGAAGGAGCGCTCGCTGCGCCCCCTATGTGTGGAAGGGTGCGGCTCTGCGTTGTTGTGCGTGGTATGGGGTGGTGGTCGCACAACAGCTGCCCCCTTTACCCCCGTCGGTCGTGGTGGTATGTCCGCGTTCATATGTATATGAACGTACGTACTCCTGCAATATCAGCTATACCCGAGTGCACGCGGCATTCTTGTACGCGGTCGAGGTGCCACGTACACACTTCGTGCGCCTCAGTGCCTGCGCGCTTGTGACAGTCTCTCCGCCCTTCGTACGCCGACCGCGTGTAGGAATGCTTGGCATTCTTCTACAGCCTCATCTACAAGGGTCATCTAGGTATAAGGTTATTCTTTTCCGGCTGCTTGCGTAGAAGGGAGGATTGTATATATGCAGTTGCCGTCGGCGTCCAGTATGCGAGATTTGGGCGATGTCCCCTTCGCTCTTAATGTACTCGCATCGGTATGTAAGCTCCCAGCGTAGCAGTGCCTTCAGATATAGTATTTTGTAAGTCGAGAGGAATTCGGAAGAATCATTGTCCCGCGTGCGTATCAAGTTTGGATTGCGCAACTGACGTCATGACGGTGTACGAGATATGCCTGGATTTAAGCGTGTGGTTGCTATAGGTCTCTCGATATGGCGCTGTGCTGGCTGCATTTGGGGCTGGGACATGTCAGAACGGGAAGTGTGTTTCGACGCGATGAAGACTGTACGTGTGCGTCTCTTCCTTGCCTTTGCGGCATTCACTTCTTCGTAAACGTTCCGTTCTGGCGCTGTGCTTACGGAGCTACGTTAATGATGCACAATCTCGCGATCACAAGCGCAAGAGCAGCATGGTGGGTGCATGCTACTCGGTCGATCGAATTCAGCGCTGACGCATTTCGTGCGGCGGGGGAAGGGGGAGGAGAGGGGGACCCGGTCGTACGTCGTACGTACGCTTCCCAAAGTGGAAGGCCATTTTCCGCATCTGCAAGCCCGCCACCGAACGGCGCGCTTTTCAGTGTAATTGCGCGTTACATACACATATAAGGCGGCCGGCGCACAGAGAGAGCCTGCGAGACCGCCCTCATTAGTCCTAATTGGACCCTGACGAGAAACCGACTCGAAGGCGGTGTGCGGAGGAGCGTACAACGGTGGGAATAAAGCCAGCTGAACCCTGGTACGTGCTGGGCCTCCGCCAAGTCGGGATGCGCGCTTCAATGAAGCACGCTTGCGCAAGCCTGCGTCTTCGAAATCATGCGTCACCATGAGAGGAGAACGCTTTTCCATGAGTTCTTCCTCGTGCGCATATACTTTGCACGAAACCAAACGGGTGGTGGTCTGTGCCCTGCCCTGTTCATATCACCCTCCATCCCTTTTCCTCATATCAAATCGAGTGGCCTGGGGACATCGGGAACGCATGAGAGGGCGCGTATAAGCGCTCGCTTGTTCAGGACATTTGATTTAGTTATTCATTTATTTATATTTTTAAATGGCCCTATACCGTCTGACAGCTGGCGCAAGTAGAAGCCTCTGCGTGTCGCCTTGAGGAGTACCTCTCTTTCGCACAGATTGTAATGAGGCCGTGTGACGTGTGTCGCATGCGACCGAGCGTCTGGCTTCCGCAATCGTTGTCGCCCAGTTTATCGTGCTACCACCGGAGACCGTGGCGTTAAGATTGTTAGCTTGCGATAACGAAGGGCGCTCAAGGTTCCTGCGTTTGCCTATATAGTGAACGCAGGCCTGATCAAAATAAGAAACAGAATCGGTTTTATTGGGATGATTAGAGAGATTACAGGATGTAATATACGGCAGCAACCACGCATACGCAAAATACAGCTGATGTCTTCGTTTAAAAGATAACCACACCATCTTGGCCCGTATCGTAGCAGATCATGACAGCGTTTTCTCGCGACAGGACAATTTTATTTTATCACTAAAGATAACGGTATATCATATTAGTTAAGGAAAGCACCGACGTACGTCATAGGCTTCCCCGTGTAGAAATTGCGCTAGTCTGAAACAACGCCGCGAAATTTCTCACGTCCGCCAAAGTCAAGAATAGCAAATTAGTTTGTCATTATTTCCTAATCAACGCTTCGTTTTCTTTCCTCAAAGGAAACGATAACGGTGCTTCGAAATAATACTACATTACGCGGCACTTGCGCACCACTTGTGTCTCGCGTTGCTCCGCATGCGGGAGTAATTACTCGTCGAAGCGAAAACTTCGCTCACGTGACGCTCTCGTAAACTTATTTCACGCCGATGAACGGCAGCACGTCAACTGCCACTGCACGCCCAACCTGTGGGTGTGTCGTATCGCTTGCACACACACACACGGCCTGTGCGGCGCGGGACTGAAGTTGTTCGTCCTAGGCTGTGCTCGCCGCCAAGAGGTCGTCATTTGCGAGGCGATTTACGAGCTCTTTGTGGAGAGAAATACCCCCCTTTTGCGCGCCACGCCGCATGCATACGCGGGGTGGCCCCAGCCTTCTTCCGTGGGACAGCACGTGCCTTCCTTTGTTGGAAGGGCGAGAGAGAGGGAGACAGAGAGAGAGAGAGCGCCCCTCGTCCAAGTGCCGCCGGGCACGCTTGTGCCGGGGTCGGCTGCCCCGCTGCGGGCGTGTGTCACCCTCTCGAGGGAAGGAGGGGGAGGGGAAGGGGGCGAGGCGAGCGGACGTGTTCGCGTGAAGCACCGAGCTCGAGCGGCTTTATTATGAACTTGTCTCGGCCGGAGCGAACGGCTCGTCCCTTCCTGTCAGCCGTCTGTATGGGTTCCGTTTCTTTCTCTTCGCTCGACCTCTTCGTTTTAAATATATATATATATCTTCCTTTTTTGCATTGAGGTGTGCGCGAATGCGGTGAAAGGAGGGAGAGCCGGGGGACGAACGCGAAGGAATGCTGGACAGGCTGAAAGGTTGCGGGATGCTTGCGGGGGAGCGCCTGTCGGTGGTCGTGGTATGTGCACTGTAGGAAGTCGGGAAGTATGGAAATTTGAGCGCTAAGGAGCACTGTAGGAGTGTGAAGTATGGAAATTTGCGTCTAAGGTCGCCGTCGTGCTGTGTCATGCTATGCGTGCGATATATTGCGGGTGGGAAAATCGCAGCAGCAAAGGCACTGCTACGACTCAAAATACATTCGCGGAAAGCAAAATATTGAAGAACAACTGTCGCTTTTGGGCTTTGTCAGCGCGCGCACACCTCTGGCCCCTCGCTTGTTTCAGGAGCTCGCCTCTCTACACTCCGATGGAACATTCGGTGAAAAAAGGTGGCGTACGCTCCAGAAACTGGGTTTGGAATGCGTCTAGAATGTGACCCACTCGCGTTTTCACAATTCGACGCCGCTTTTGAATACCCGCAGCCCTCACCGTGCTTCTCCATATGTGGGGTCGCACATTTCCTCAGATGCGGCATGCTGCGCGGTTCGAGAAAAGAAAGCGTTACCTCGTCGAAACCACTATACGTAGAGGCGGGGGGGTCTGCGCGTCCGGTGGTCGCCAAAGGCGGCATCGGCGCTAACACAAAAGAGCTGAGTCATGCGGACCAGCTGGCCGAAGCCGCTCAATTACGCGGCGCGTCGCCACACACGCGCCCGCGAGTTCTCTCCTCCGCGGCCACCGGTGCTGCCGAGAGGGATCCGGGGCCGCGCTGCAGGCCCCCCCCCGTGCCTGCCTGCTGCCCTTTTCGTCGCCGCCGCCGCGTCTTCTCTCGGTGATTAGGAGGCGTGTTCGTCTCTGGCGCGCGCTTCGCGAGCGGTTCTCGACTCCGCGCGGGCAGAAGAAGGCAAACCGAGGGCGACCGACAGAGTCGTAACTGCCCCGTGCCACGCCACGGGCCCACCACCTGCCGTCGCCGCCGCTTAGTCGTATGCGTATAGTATAGGTATGGGTTTGCCAGGAATGCGTCCGAAAAGAAAGCGCTTGGAGAGAAGGAAAATGTGCTGCCAGTCTGTACCGGCGCGTAATATAGAAGAGGAGGGGGGACGTGCGGAGTGAACAAACAAAATAGCGATGAGCGCGTGGCGCCTTTATCATGCCGGCACATGCCGGCACGCTGCGTGAGTGAGTGAGTGAGTGAATGAGTGAGCGTAATGGCCAGCAGAGATGGTTCGGCCGGCTGCTGGCGTTGTCGGGGCGGCATTCTCGGGCGGTGAGCGGCGGCGCGCGCTCGCCTTTCGTGCCTCGCCGACGGCGGTGGTGGATGCAGCACTGAGGGGAGAGACCTCCGCCGAGAGGACCCGCCGACGACCACCCCGTCGTACCGGATCGTCGCACGGCTCCTTCCAAGGATCCCGACACGGGGCGTTCGCGCTTTTCCAGCTGCCGTAATGGGAATTACACCTAGATATCTCCCGGTTCTCTCTCTCGCTCTCTCTTGTATTCGTTAGCTGCTTATAGCTCACGTGCCACCTTAGCGTTATGGCCACAAAATCGAAACCTTCGCCTTACTGACTCTCCCGCCTGACCTGTTCCGCGTGTAGGTTTCTGTGTGTGTGTGCGCGCGCGCGTATGTGTATGTGTTTGTTTGCTTGTGTGTGCTTCGGAGGACCATCAGCAGTCTTGGCCTGCGTTCGTTGCATACATACGGGTGAATGGGGAGGCGGCGAGAAATGTTGCGAAAGTGCGCAACGTGTGACCTGTACGTATAGAAGAAAGCGCTCAGATGACGTTTAGGACGGGTGCAGGGTGTTGCCGCGAGCGCGTGCGAGCGTTTTCGGGGCCACAAATGATCCAGACACAGGCGGGGGAGCGATAAGTGTTATGACAATGCCGTTGTCATTTTCCAAAACCCCTGTCTACGGTAGGTGGGATGCCCCACGAAGCAAGCGCTAATGGAGTCTCTCGGTTCACCATTTATTTCACATCTGGTGATGCGAAGTGGCCTTAAGCGCTTCGAGCGCGCACGCACAAACTGAGGTCACGGTATGGGAATCACCACTAGAACCACCGCCAGTCTTTCGTCGTGCACGACAGCGTCGACCTGCAACCAGAAATTCTTTTTCTTTTTTTTCCTTTCTTTCCTTTTCTTTCTTTTTTTTTCTGGTTGAGACATTCATATTCAGGAATTCTTAGCATCACCCGGTTCGGTGGTCTGGCATCTTTATATGTAAACAGACCGGGGGAAGTATGGTGCAACTGATCGAACCGTGCATGAAGAATTGTATATGTAGCCTGCATTGAGGTTGGAGAGCGCGGAGGGGCTCGATGAGACTTAATACCTCCACCCTGTATCGTGCAATCAATCCGGCAATGTGTATAGAAGGAGTCATCGAAAGCTGGAGCCAATGCGAGACGAGCACAGGGCGTGTGCGGTGTACAAATTTGCCTCCTAAGTGATAAAATAAAGAAAACGCTGAAAACATGGAGGAATGCTGAGTTACCCGGTCATACACATTGACCGTGAGTAACCGTGAGGCAGGGCGCTAGCTATGTTTTCGAAACGGCGGCTCGAATCAAAAGACGCTCTGCGAGATAAGCGAAAGGGGGGGGGGGGGATCCCAGAGGAGCGATGCTGTACAAGCGGCAATCGAGGAACGCAGTGAGCGATACGGATCTCTATTTCATCCGCCGCGCGCTTTCGCTTGCCGACCGCTGCTCCCCTCTTTTCCGCCGTGCGTTTCCATCCACTCGGAGTGTGGCCACTCTCTTGCCTTTCTCTCTCTCTTTCTCTCTCTCTCTCTCTAGGGGAGTTTATACGATGAGCCGACTCTTGCGCCGGCGGGCGGCTCTGTCAATAGCGCGCAAGGAACTGCAACCGAAACGCCCGCGGTTGCAGGTAAGGAATCCAAAAGACGGGAGTGTGTCTGTATTAGAGCAGCTTTTACACGACCCCGTGGTCAGGGCGGGTCGGCTTGTGGGGCCGGAATCCGTTGTCGTCGGGGTTCTTGATTCGCCTGCACATCGCGAACTGTGTATATACATGTAGTCCACTGTAGCTAAGTGCCACTTCCGTGCTCTCGCAGAACTGCGCCGGTGCGCACCTCTCCCGCGGGCGTGTAGGTGAATGCTGCGAACTTCTCGCGCACGAAGCCTGCATCATAGAGCCTCCTGAACTGGAAACTATAGCTGAGAAAGCCTAAGCGAATCGAATAGACCTGTAGAAGCCAACGTTACGGTATGCGCTATCCCGACACGAGAAGCGGGATTGCTCGGCGTGAAATGAAAGCCCCGCTATCGGTCCGTGCGTTTTTTTCGATCCTCATGCGAAGTTGACATCAGTATCAGCGATACGAAGTGCTCGGAATGTGGCATATTGTACATTTTATCGGAAAAGTTCTCTGCGTCATAGTTGGCAGCATATATATATATATATATATATATATATATATATATATATATATATATATATATATAGACGTAACAGAACAACACATCCTTCTGTGCTTGGTTCTTGCGCTTTGTTTGCACTGTGCCGTACCAAACAAGGTCGAATGTCTACCCTTCTCAAGTTTGAGATTACGCTGCATCGATTTCTCTCTCTCTCTCTCTCTCTGTCTTTTTTCTTTTTTAAAGACGTGCCTCTCTCCCGCGCATGGGATCGAGGAGGTGCAGCAGAGTGACGCCATGTCCGCCAGTTCCGGCGATGCTTTACCAACGAATGACCTATTTCCGACCATAGGCCGAATATTGCGCCGCGGTTTAACCCATACTGCAAAAGTACGCCAGGCCCTCGTCGAGCGCGTACCTCGACGGCAGTCGCGCGTTCGTCCACATGGCGCGCGTTTTGGTTCGGCGTAGGGGCCAACTCCCGTCGTTGGCCCGCTCGCGCACGCAAACAAAACCAACTTGCCCGATGTGCCGCTGCCGACCTTTCGCTGTTGCAAGGGGCCGTCTCGCGAACGTAGACGCGCCGCCCCGATACCGCGGGCCCCCGCAGCGGCGGCGCCAATCGGTAGGTCGGCATCTTTGGCGGCCGCCGCTAAGAAGACCCGCGTAGCAGCGGCGCAGAGTCGACGCGGCGGCGAGACGAAGGTATGCGGCCCCACCGCTGCTGCCGCGCGCGCACTACGGGACGGAGGCAGGGGGGGTGACCCCCACCCGTTGGGCTGTTACTGCGGCAGCCGCCTCTTCTTCTTCTTCTTCTTCCACTCCATGGGTGGTTAGCTTCGGCATCGGCGACGACGTGGAGGATCTCGCGGGCCGCACGACGGCGATGCAGCCGCCGCCGGTGCGCATTCCTTCTCGCGCCTTCTCACGCTTTCTCGGGCGTGCGTCTTATCCCCCGCGCGCGCGTCCTCCACCTATCCCGCCTCGGCCGCCGTGCACAGTAGTCATCGACGCTCTTCTGCTTGCTAAACGGCGTGGCTTGCCTACCTGACGCGTTGTTGCGCGAACGAGGGGCAGTCCCGGGATAACCGGCATCGAATACTGTGCACCGCCGATACTATGCTTATTCGTTCAAGCTTGTTCGCACGACTTGCTTTTGTTATAAAGAAGTATAGAACAAAAAATGGAGGCAGATGGGGTTAGAGGGGCGCGGCGATTGCTGCACAACGATAATGAGACAGTTATTACCGGGACGGCACTGGCTTCGCAGTATACGCGCTGTTCGGCAACAGTGCAACGCCTTTGCTGGGAGCGTAATATCGTGTGCTTGTGGAAGCTTAGTGTAAACCTAAACTCGCCAACATTGCGTCACGCCCATCGTTGGCGATCTTGGGTGGCACCGTGCGGTCTCGCGCTTTTTCCTGCCTTCCTAAAATGCTGTGGATCCAGCACACTCGCCGGCTTGTATGGACCAGCGATGCGCGAGCCGCCCGCTGCATCCTTCGTCGCACACTCGACCCAGCAGTCCACCACTCCTTGCCGGCTACTGTCATCGGGTTCCACACGAAACTATCCTACACTAAACGGCGCCGAGGATCCATTACGCGGAGTTCCTCCGCTGCATCATTCTTCGTCGATGCCCGGGGGGGGGGGGGGGAAGCATTTGACGTGCGGCTCCCCCTCTCGTTGGTTTAGTTCCTAACTCAATCGTGCGCGGCGGGATGCGTGAGCGGCGGCACCGCGCACGAACCCAACCGGAGTCCTCCGCGCTGCTGGTATGCGGCGGTTCACGGCGGAGCGGCAGGGGTGTTCCGCCTTCCCCACCTCTGCCATCTCTTTCTCTCATTTGCCCGGCGCCGCTGGTGGCGGCTGCTACAGCCCCCCATATTCGCGATCGAGTCCTCTCTCTCTCCGTGCGGCGCTCTTGCTTGTGTGCCGCAGGATGTGTTTGCTGTTCGGCCGCTTTTTAAGGAGACGTGCCGTCCGAACGGGCGGCTTTTGTGCCTACAGACGGCGATAGCCGATGGTGCCCGGGTGGCTTCTAAGCTACACTTTCTTTCTCGCTTCTGCTTCCTCTCCGGGGCGCTCGATGAAAGCTTGGAAGGCGCGGCTAAGTGCGTCCCGACAGGAAAGGTGCGCCTCGCGGAGCGCGGCGGCATCCGAATAACTCACCGGACAACCCCTCCCCCCCCCCTTCCTCCCTCCCTCCGTCCGTACGTACCGGCACATGCGCCGGCTTCGCATCGTGTTGTGCGTGCGCTCAAGTTTGTCTGTACGCGAGCTAGGGAGATGCTGTGGGGGGTCAGTTCGGTCGGGTTGGCCTGGGAGTGCCCAATGACCGCTGTAGGGGCTGCGCTCTTTGTCCTCTCTTGGCGCGTTGCCCCCTTTGGCGTTCTTTCACGCCGAGCATGTTTGGATCTGTCCGGAATTTGTTGGTTCGAGCTCGTCACTGCGGGGCGCCCCTCCCCCTCTCCTCCCTCGCTTTTGCCCCATCGCTTGCAGCGTTCGCGAGCGTAGCTTTCCTTTCATTCATGCCCTCGCGGACGCGACTGCTCGAGAAGAAAGTGCCGCGAGATGCGAGTAATCCGGGAGGAGCAAAAGTATGAAAATCGTTTGTTTTGAACGGCTAGTTGATTGCTCGAAGGTTTAGCGGAGTTTATGTGAAAACCGTGCCAGCAACCTTTATGACGGTTACTTGCCTATTCTCCATTTCTCCTTCTTCATCGTTCACTCTTTATGACAATTTTCCCCATGCAGAGTAGGCGACCGACTCACTGCCTTACCTGTTCTATGTTCTTCTCTCTTTCTCTCCCTTCTTTCTATTCCCCTTCTCCCTTCCCCCAGCGCAAGGTAGCCAACTGGACTCTTGACTGGTTAGCATCCCTGCCTTCCTTTTATCTAATCTCT
Source organism: Dermacentor albipictus (assembly GCF_038994185.2). Lineage (NCBI taxonomy): Eukaryota > Metazoa > Arthropoda > Arachnida > Ixodida > Ixodidae > Dermacentor > Dermacentor albipictus. The sequence goes on from NC_091821.1 coordinate 438,443,828, forward strand.
CTCTTCTCGCTCGACCACGTTCCCACCAAAGGGCTCCGAACTTCGGCCTTAGTTCCGTTCGAACGAAGAAAATGTTATTTCCTCGTCGACCTCCTCTCGGGGCTTGAACTGGGACCGTGCAGTGCAGATCGGGAGTATTCGCGCTTTCCAGATACGCTAGCGCCGCCGCGCGGATTTTTTCGGAACCCGGGAGGGGGTGATGGATTTCCCGCCCACGCGGTTTCTGCAGCTGTGTTGGCGTTTTGGTACTCTTTGATATGGGAAAAAAAAACAGTCGACGAGCGAAGAGCAACCGCATGTGCAGTGTGCCACAATGTACAAATCGTGCAATATTGGGAAAAGTATTGGGAAAAGCACCACTTTCCAAAAGAAAAGAAAAAGACAGGAAGTTGTGGGTGATCAAGCTCCGCATCGGGAAGCAAGTGAGCGAAGAAATAGTCATATGTAGCGAGAATTTCAACAAAAACTTCTTTTGGGGCCACCTTGGTGAGTGTACTTGACTGTTGCTCAATGTTTTCATTTTATTTTTGTGGCGAGCTCTTACGAAAGCGGCTGAAGAGAAACGCTGTGCCTTCGCAAAAGATCCCGCTGCGGTCCCACGAAGCAAGACTGAGACCATGGTGTAACTGAGACCTAGCGTTGGCCGAAGAAGGCCCTTTACAGATTCCCAAAGTAAATTTTAAGTACACAAGTGTCACCGTTTATTAAGTTTTCTGCCTGCACTCGCGCTGTTTCGGCAAATGCTCTGCGACGGTGCCTGACGCTGCGTCGCGAGCATTGCAAACTAGAGAACCTATTCCGCAACTGTTCGTAGTCGTTTTGTGTGAGAACGAAACAGGCGGTCTATGCACAAGGCGTTCGCTGATTTTTTTTTCTTTTGCTGTATTCAAAGGTGTGTACTGATCGGGGGTCGAGCGCACGTGTTTCTGATTTTGTAGTTTTGTTTGGTCTTAAAGTATCTCTTCTATAACAATGTTGCAAGAAACAAGGGCCAGGACTACGTACCTGAAGCGGTCATTGATGAAGAATGCGCATGCGAGCTTCCCTACAGCACGCGAAAACATTAATCGTGCTGTAAAACGGGGCGCGCTGGCACACGTCATAGTGTCACTCGTATATTGTAAATCGGCACTACTGAAATGTTTACGTATTATCTGGCATCATTAACAAGCATTCCGTATATAAGCCGGTGCGTCGAGCCATATTTATCTCATCGTGAATGCACCCAACGTTTACCTTATGCAGCGGCATAAAGCGCATACTGCGCTTTGTTTACATCTGAGCGCTACTGATTAACTGCTTGGTGTCAATTCTTGTACATCGCGTATAGATTACGAAACGTAAGGATACATCGTGACCTTTACGGCGCCGGTTACACTGCAGACTTGAACTTCTATAGTATGCGGCGGGCTTCTCACGGCGCTTGTCTGCAGGCAGAGTTACTCGACCTGAACAGCCGTGCTTGTCGTCTTTCGTATTTCACACCATATTATATGAGCAGCGTTAAACGTAGCCTCTCCCTCTACAACACATCTCTGCGTTTCCTTAGCAATGTTAAGGATCGCGCTTAGAGATACCAGAGGCCCGTAAGCCGCCTGCTTCTGCAGATGCGCACGCTTTCGTATCGCCTCCATCACCTCTATCCCCGCCATATTGGAACGCTCTCCGCGCCACCTACAGGCGCTGGAAAGTGCGAATAGGATCGGGGTGCCCCGTCGAGACAGCATCGTGTCTGTTGATGGCACTAGCAGGCGCGTCCCAGGCTCGCAGTACAGCGAAACCGTCTTTTTATTGGAGCAGTTAGCTGCAAAGAGATGCGAGGCGGGTGGTAGATTAACAGAGGCATACAGAAACTGGGGCACAAAACACGCGAGCCTTCTCTTCGGCGCCGCCTGTGCTTGCGGAGCAGGCAGCTGACCGATAAGAGCGTACTGGGAAAACGGAACAGCTAACCTCTAGGGTCGGTCTTTATAAGCTCTGGAACGCTTCTCTTTCTTTCTTTTTTTTTTCCGAAGCCATTGAAGTCACGTTGTTTTGGCAGAGCTTTGAAGAACTGCATGCGGCCGGGTAATACAAGGCGATCGATATTGACATGCATTCATAAAGAGACAGTAAAAAGGAACAGCCGATAAGCCTTGGGGGCGTAAAGTCCGCTTTAAGAATCCCGCTCGCGGTTTCTTTCGCCGAAAATTGTTGATTATCAGCTGATTACCATAACTGTTATCTGAATTCCACGGCCGAACAGTGACATCGCTGGAATCCGTTCGACCTCACGTGCATCGCTTTTTTTCGCGCGACACAGGATTTGTGTCGGTAAAAATTGTCACTTTATAAGGTCGCCGGGTCTTTATATAGAATGCGACATAATTAGTCTTTGTCGATGAAGACCTTACTAGACCCGTGCAGACGGTGCCGAAATTCATGACGTCACAGGGTTACGCTGCGAGGTGGGGTCGCGACATGCCTTTTGGGCTCGCCCTTTTCGATACGTTAGCAAACATCCACTCATGCGTGGTTCGAGACTGACCTAACTACAGCGCGAAAACCAACTGCCGTTCCCTTTTCTCCGTCCGTGTATTTGTGCGCTGGTTTTCGTGATGCTATCATACCAACTCGCTCAGCTTACCGTGCATCTATTACCTAAATAATTATCCATAATTCCAATTCACCAGTAATACTTATGTAACTGCCGCAGTCACATTTTTGGCACGAGCACAGATAAGGTTACCTTAACAGCCTGCTCATCTTGGGCTGACTGGTACATGTATTTAAACAGCTTTAGACAGCACGACACAGGACAAAGCAAAAGAACCACAGGACAGGGCGTTCTGTCTCTCCCGTGGATCTCTTGCTGGGCCCTATGTCGCGCTCTTTAAAGCTCTTGTTTAATAAAGCTACATACTTGTGCCAGCCTTTGGTACAGAAATGACCATATTGAATCATCACCATCATGGAAAGAGGCTGCGTGTTTACTGCATTGCTTTCGGAAGTACCACAAGCTCCAGTGCGCACGGATGTCCAAATGGGCAAAGTCACACGTGGCGACAAAAACTCCCCGGCGTGCACGCCACTCCTCACCTTGATTTTCACAGCGGAGTGGTTTAACTCTCTCTCTCTCTCTCTCTCTCTCTCTCTCTCTCTCTCTCTCTCTCTCTCTCTCGAGTATTTCGTGGCGCAATGCCCGCGTATTGAAAGGAGATGGGAACAACGTCTGCAAAGCGAGCAGTGAAGATTGAGTCGACACTCCGCCTCACCGACGATCGGTGTAAGCGTCGTGTCAGCCAATCGGTTACGAGAGTCGTCTGCAGCGTGTTCCAGAGAAGAGAGGAGAGCTCGCCCGTTCTGCTCTACTAATCCATCCGTGACGCATATTACATTCAGTCGGCGTCGCTCGGAGTGCGATCAGAGGCTGGACAATGCAGGCGTTTTCTTTTTTTTCTTTTTCGTGTTCTCTTGTTCCTGGTTGGCCAAACTTGCGCTGCGGTGCACGGAATTTGCTGATAAACAGGTCTCGGCGAGATGCTAAAGCCGAGCGACGAGTGTGGAGAAATAGTACGTCGTTGGCCAATCCACGGTCCACTACCGCGGATTGGCCACCAATCTTGTGGTCGCGTGTATGTATGCTTCCCCGTGTGCCAGGGGGTCAGGGCTCCTCAAGCTGTTTTCACAGCTTTTACCTGTCCTCCTCGTAACTTTTTCTTGTTATGGAATAAAATAAAATAAAATTAAATTCAAATAGTCAATATTACGAGTATACTATAGCTAACTGACTGAAGAAAAACGAGATTGACAAAGTTGCAGATGAGCCGGAGTTTTTTGCAGTTGCTTTTCGATACACCGAGGTGACATCCCGCAGAGTGATCGTTCTAGAGCTCGGCACCAGGTGCCGCCAAAATAAGAGGAAGATAAATCCGGAAGGAGTTTAACCGTGGTTTCAGCGGATGTCTTCTTCCCTGTTTTAGAGGTGTCATAATGTATCGCCCTGTCAAGGTTCGTTCTTTCAACGCGAAGCCAGAAGCACAAGGAGCCCGCGCCTCTCTTACGGAGGTTTTTATCTCGCTCTCTTGCATACGCACGTTCGAGCCCGGTCGAGGTGCGGTTCCTGCAAAACGTGACATGACAAATGTCGTGAGCTGATTCTATTTCATGAAATATATATGTGCGCGAAGGAGCATGCATCCCCGCCTTTTTTCTTTTCTGCGTTTGTTTATTTTGCTTCTTTCTTTCCTTTCATCTCTTTCTTTTCTCTGTTTGCGAAGCTCCGACGAAGGTTCATGCATGAAACATGACTGCCTGGGACGATCGTCGACTCGGCGCTGCTCAGGCGCGGGCGTTCACTTTCTCCCAGCTTCGAGCTTTGGTTTCACCACGTAGCTGACCGGATGATGGTCTTGGTGTCTAAAAGTGAAGTCGACGTCGAGTTCCTGCACGGCACGTGAGGGATCTCGCGGGCGCCGAACTTTGCGTCGGCGCGCCTTCTGGTGGCGCTTTCCGGAGTCATCGTAAGCCACAGGAATGGGAACGCCCACGCGCCCACTGATATATCCGCCCTTTCCATAAAGCGAGTGCTTATGACATGCGCGGCCTACTGGCGAAATAGACCGAATTGGTTGCAAGTGCAGTTGACGGTGCTACGTATACGAACGGCCGAAAGGCGCGTGCGCATTTAGGGGAAGTCAGCTTTCACGACGAATGTAATTGACTGCACTGCAGGACTCGCGGGAGCGAACGTGCCAGGGGCCTATAAGGTAATCTGTGAGAGCTTCAGTGAGCTGGCAATGAGTTCGGACTTCAAGAGAAACGTCGCAATCACGTGATCATGCAATACGAGGTGATACAGATAAGAGCCCGCTCTTGTTTACACACTAAATGCAAGTAGGTTTGTCTGCGTGTGTGTGTGTGTTACTGAATGCAGGCGCACTCCCGCCGTTTAATGCACCTCGGCACGAAACAGGAAGCCCTCGCTCTCGAGTCGGGGACAGGGAGCGGCTGGAGATCCGCGACTGTGTTCCCGCACCGCGTTCGTTCGTCACAGCAGGAAGCTGATTTACGACGCTCGTCAGTCGTAAACACGGCGCGGTGGTCCAGCTCCACGCCGTAGCGACGCGGAGATAAGAGAGAGGCGTCCCGAAAGCGGGTCGGCGGGGAGCTCCAACCAGTGAAGGTCTGGTGACACGCACTGTATATATACGCCGCGCGCATTCCGTGTACGTGTAGTTTACACACCCGCCGGCCCCTGGCGAGCAGAGACTCGGGCGTAGGACGAGGGTCGCATGCACGGGCGGTGTCGTAAACTGGTCATTCCTTCGGGGTGCGCGCTTGCGTTCTGAATGGTGCCCCGCACTGCACACTTGACCTCCTGCGGTGAAGAAGACGTCTCTATGTCCCTCGCCGCTTTGGGTCTATGGCACGCAGTGCCGCCAAAGGTGATGTCTCCGGTGCACTGCTTCGAAGCGACGTCTGCGCAGGCGCAGACAGCGCGCCGCGGTAGCGTATATCGCTCATCGTGTTGCGCGTTGGGGTACATAGTGCATCGGAAGCTGGAGGTTCCGTCAGTCAATCGGGAACCGAGATGTGGTAGAAGGGGGCTCGTCCTGTTATGGTGATCCTGTCTACGCCTATGTACATACGCTGAGCGCGAAGGCCTGTCAGCTGTATAGCGGCCTCCATTTTGCCCCTGCGTCAGCCGACTCCCTCCGATGACTGCATGTTCGCTAATCTCGCTGCCATTCTCATCACTCCGCCTAACTTTTCGTTCCATTGTCCGTTGTTAATCCTCCAGTGCGCGTCGGATGCCGGTGGAATAACGGAAGGATATATTAACGGCGCATTACGGGTGAACATTCCTTCCTCTAACGGTATACGTCTCAAAGTCTCGTTCCCTGTCGGCTGGCGACGCCCGAAGCTTTGGTCGAACTGCACGGCGAGGAAGATTACAAATCGGTCTTTAATAAGCTTCGTTTAAGCGTTGTTCTCTCTAGCTACATGTGACAGCTGAAGTGGCGCGCGTTTTCTCCCCATGAGCAGCGATAAGTCGTCCTCATCGACGAACCCATGATACGTTCGTTGTGCTCCACTGAAAACGCGATAGCATTGAACATGTTGCGTCACATTGAAATATGTTCGTAAGCACAGGAACGAGAGAGCTAGATAGCTACCCGCTTGTTTACCACCACCATACTTTGCACGGACAGAGAGAGAGAGAGAGTTGTATTTATTATGATAGAAAAGCTGAGAGGTCGGCCTGAATCAATGTTCTGAGATGCTACTCGACTTGGGGGAAGGGGAAAGGGTGTAGACAGAAAGAATAGAGACGACGTTGATTGGGAGGATGAAGATGGTGGTGAAAGTCTTGCACGCTCCAATACTCTTCAAAGTCTCTTGTCCATTTCGTTCTCATACGATAATTTGTTTGCACGGACATGTTTCCTCTTACTTCGGTCGGAGAGAAGCGCTTTTCGGTGCCAGTAAGGAAAAATGAATTTTATCTTTGCGTCTTGTATACAGTTAAATGAAAACATAATACGTGAGTGGTGCCAATGGATGGCACGCTGCCCGCTAATCGGCCGTATCGTGAACCGTTCGATATTTAAGACGGAAACCATAAAGCCAGACAGGATATGTCCATTGTACCATGTTTATATATTTTACTGTCCGGTTCCTCGTCGCCACCGCGCTTGGGTTGCTATATATATTTTTTTTTCACGGCCCTGTGTCGTGTTATCCTTTTGTGCGAACGCCAGTCTTGCTCACGTTCCCTTACCGAATGTGTTCTGTTTACTTCCTGCTTTTTTTCTTTAAGTTTATTGCGTTCTCAGTCGTAGAATAACGCTTATGAGAATTGATGTTCGTTTGTCGACGAGTTTTCAGTTCAGTTCAATTCAGCGAAAGCTGTGAAAAGTACGGCGTTGTCGTTGATTACGTCCCGTAAGCGCAGCGTGCGGTGTAGCTGATTCTTGTAGCCCATCCCACAGTCTGCATAGAAAGCCGGCGCTGCACTGACTCATTTTTTACGCACGGTTTTGCCACCATATCGATACGTGTGCATACACATCGAGTCAATTCTGCTTCCATCTGCAGCAAAATACTGTCATTTCGGTGAACGAGAATCAAGCTAGGTAGGGACGAGCAAAAAAAAAAAAAGCGAATGTCTGAGCTGCCGCGTCGTTTTCTCGATAACGTCGCAGTTGCTTTATAATGAAGGCTAATCGCAGGTATGACGCGGGTACGGGCGCTTGATCAACTCAGTCTCGGCGCTTGTGAACTTTGATCACTCAACCGCAAGCAGCGGCGGCTGTTGGAACCACCAGCCGCCCTCGTGCGCGTTCATAGCGAGTGGCTGGGCTTTACCAAATAATCGGGATCGGCGCTTTCGTGTTTACAACGTAGCATGAAAGTTGGATAAAGTAGATGGAAGGCCTTATTGGAATGCGAATAATTAATGAGTGGTTCGGCATTGTCTGCTATGGCCACACTTCAGTCGCACGAAGACGGAATTGAACGTGCTCCATTCAGCGCCCCCATTTCTCTATAACAGTCCTCGTGCGTGATATATATATATATATATATATATATATATATATATATATATATATATATATATATATATATATATATATATATGCATGAACATATATATATATGTTCATGTTCTCCCGGGTGCTGAGTTTTGCGTCGACGCGCAAGCGGTGAGGAGTAAATTAATAACGGCCAACCTAAGTTCGTTTCAGCGCCCCTCAAAACTTACTGGGAAGAAAGCATGCGATTGTTTTTTTTTTAATGTATTCTTCTTCTTCGGCCTCCTTGAAGCTCCTCGAGCGAGCGCCGGTAAGTACGCGCTCGCTCTCGTGGCAAATTTGCGGCGATAATTATTCTCCGGGCGAAGCGAAGGGCCTCGCACGCGAACGGCTCCACGCGGCGCTGACGCTGATGGGGGCCCGGGCTCGTCGTCGCTTTCGTTCGAGTGCCTACACCCCCCCCTTTCCGCCCCCTTTCCCAAACTGCTCATCATATTAATTACTCGTCCCAGCCACCGCCGGCACTTGCCGCCTTTTATGTATACGCTACAACCTGCCTTAATTGTGCCTGCAGCACTGCTTTCCCGCTTATTTTGCTTCCTTCGCGCATGGGGATTTGGCTGGTCTATCCTTGCCGAATTCTATGTTATCTCTTTCCTCCGTGTACGGCACTTTGCCTCGCGACCATCTCTGCCAGCGAGACGGGGGATAATTCTCTCGGGTGGCCGACGTTCGTCCAGCCCGCACGTGCGCGCGCCCGTCACCCTCTTCTTCTGCGTCGTCCCACCGATCGCAGTTTAGGGACACTCTTTCCCGATTCGCTCCTTCCCTATATAGATGGGCGCCGAACTTTTCCTAAACGGCGTGTAAGCGCTCCCGTGTCCTTTCTTCCTTTAACTTTGCGCACTGTTTCGCAAAATTGGGAAACGTTGTGTGCGTTGTTCGTTGCGAAGAATGAGTGACACGTGTATACTGGCACCTGCGAGCGCTCTGTCCTGTCTAAACGTCGGTGCAGCCAACCTCCCTCGGCTTCCCTAACTTCCTTTCTCCGTCGTCAGTCCTGTCTTGCGGCCGCTCTCTTACCCTCTACCGCGCTTTTTATTTTTTTTCTTTCTGCCCGTCGAGTTTCTCGGAAGCAATTTGAGAAGCAGACGACTAATAAATCGCCTGCCTTTCTTTTCTATCCGTCTGTCGGGCGCGTGCCTGTGTGTGTGTACGTCTATGCGCACGCACACGGGTGCATTAATCAGGGCCTCGTTAGCGTGATATACTCTCGCGCATTTTCTTTTTCTCATTCTATGCGCGCGCGCGTGTTTGACCCTCCAAGGTGTACTTTTGTGAATCCCCCCTTCCCCAACCAATTTGAATCAGATGCCTCCCCCTCTCCTCGGGGAAAAAAGAGAGAAGGAAAAGCGATAGAAGGTAAAGAAGGCAGAGATGAAAAAACGGGATTCGTCTCGTGATGACCACAAGCCGGAAGGCCTTCGGTAAACGCGCATTCACTTTTGGCGCTCGATGGGCGCTTGGCGAGGGAATTGAGCCGCGTATTCTCGAGCTCCGCTAATGGCGTATTGATTGGCCGCCGTCAGGGACGACGAAGACGCTCCCCTTGTCCGATAAGCGAGACGGGCTCTGCGCCGCACTTAAGGTTGAAAGAAGCGCGAACATATAAGAAAGAAAGGAAAGCGAACGACTGGCGTATATGGGCAAAAAAGAAGACTTTGCAGCTTTCACCTGGAGTTGCGCCGACCGGTCCCGTCTCCTATTCACTCGGCGGCATGCATAATTTAACCATTCCCACCGCGCTTTTCATTTTCTAACGTCGCTCAACCTCGCTGCTGTTCCTTTCTTTTTTTTTTTCGAAAGGATGGAGCCTTCGTATTTTCCCCCTTTCGTTTCTCTTTCTCTCTCCCTCACTGTCATGCACTTCCTTCGTCATAGGATATTTTCTTTTTCCTTGGAAGCCGCAATGCCTTCCTTTGCTTTGACCTCGCACAGCAGAGTTCTGCGCATCCTATATAGACGACACTGCATTGCTTTGCCAGGAGCAGCTTCGCCGATGCGCTTCGTGTGGGCGTTCCCGCGAGGTTGTCGTGGGCCGGCCGCGTTTCGTTTGTGGAAACTAAGCTTTGGAGCGACGCTGCGCGTCTGCGTTTGCCTGGTTTTAGAACCCTGCGCCTCGTGAGATTTTCATGAAAAGGTATCTGGACCGTCCTCTTCATATATTTTCTTTCTCTCTCTCTCTCTTCGAGAACGAGGCCAAAAGGAAAAAAAAAGAATATCCTACACGTGTTCTTGAGATAAATGATGATGCTCTGCGTATGCTAAATGTCGTAGCGCGTGCAAATCATCGGGCCGTATTTTCTTTTTAAATGTCATTGTCGGAAGCGTCAAGCATGGTTCAGGAAATTCCTGGTATAGAAGAAAAAGAAGGAAGGTATCGCGGCTCTCGAATTGTATATACGATGTCGCGTTGCCCTATAGCTTGCAAATAACACGCTGCTTTTGTTTGTTTGTTTGTTTGTTTGTTTCCCCCGTACCACCCTCATCTGAGCATAGCAGTGTTTATCTGTACTGGACGAAACACGGGAATAAAACGGGAGAACAAGACGTTTATGATGCGACTATTGTTCCTACCATAATCTGCACGCGAAAGTGGGAAGCACCACTCTGACGAGCACCTTGAGGACGCCTTGAACCTACGAGAAGGCCAGCGATGAGAATCAAATAGTGACTAATACGCTAGTCAGGGAAGTTATTCTGTTAGAGCCCACCTATGCAGCTGTACGAGCGAGGAGGAGACTAGCGGTCCCAGCCAATCAGCAGCGGCCGAAATGGACAGTCCACTATAGGTGGACTCCTACAGAGGACCTCTCCAGGATGACAGCAACAGCTTGTCTCGGTGACGACGACAACGACGACGATGATGATAATGGGATCAGCACTCTCTCGTTATGCCTCTTCCGGGTCGTGTCCGCGCGCGTCCTGAATCCGTGCTGTGAAGCTGAGGCTAGCGCTAGTTGACACGGCCGATCAGCTGCGAGAGCCGGCTGCATCGTGCTCCACGGAAAGTATGAAGGCTCGCCCATTGCGCGCTGCTAGCTTCCATTCAGAAGCGAGAAGCTTCCATTCAGTCGGCGTCGCTCGGAGGGCGTTCAAAGCAGGCAATATTGGAGGAGCCCTCCTTTTGGTCCCCTTTTCTGGTTCGCTTACGCGACCCGTAGGTTTGGAGCAAGACGATTAACGGGAGTATAGTCGGTGCTCATTCATTTTACACAGCGCTGAGTGATACTGACAATAGTAATTTATCATTTATCATTTCTTTAATTCAATTAATAAGTACAAGTAATTTCCCTTATGTTGTCCTTGGTGTCTTTGTTTGTTGGCTTCTCACGATACGATTAATAAAAATTGGGCCCCTCGGTTAACCCCCTTTCTTCTCGTACTGACAACAATAAGTAACATAAACACGCACGCCACACCGGACGAAAGAGCTTTTACTGTAGCCCGCAGTGTTGGTGAGACGGAGCGTATAGTTGCCGGTTTGTAGCACCGTAAAGTGTCTTGGTTCGTGCGCAGGATGTCAGAAGTTAAACGGGCCGCTTCATCTTTCCGTTGAACGATGAAGGAGGACGGCGGCGGCGGAAGGCTTCATTCAACGCGAAAGGAGAGAGAGAGAGAGAGAGAGAGAAAGAGAGAAGGCGTGAGCGCAAACCATAATAATTATTAACGCTATACGTATAACACCCCCCCACCCTCCCCCCCCCCACGTGCTCGCCTCAGCCCTCGTTAGCGGTTCTCGCTGGAGCGCGATGCCCCGTCGTTGTGTGCGTACATACAAGAAGAAGAAAACAAAGACGCGTTAGTAAGCGCGGTGCAATAAAACGCGCATTATATGGCACGCGACGCGCACGCACCGTCAGCGCTTATGAGGACATCAGTGGAGGGGCGGGCTGAGTTGCATGGCGCGGTGTGATTACGGAGCGCCGTTACACAGCGCGAAAACAAGCGCGCAGTACATGCCTGGCACGCGTATGCATGCGACTCACCCCCCCTACAGCCACCCCGATTTCCGCGTTCCCTTCAGCTAGCTGCGGCCTTTGTTTTTTTTCCTCCTTGTTCTCCCGTCGTGCAACCGTAGGGACTCTGAGAACGCGAGCTGAAAAACAAAAGGGAGGTGCATGGGCGCAGCGCCAACAATAGGGTTTGTTATAATAAGCCTCGTAATTGACGATCGACACGCGTTGCTTCTTCCTCTGCCACCGTGCTCCGAAGCAGCGCTGTGTAGTTATTTCGTCACGAGTGCACCTGCCGCCTGCGCGTATATATCGTGAGCTGTGCTTTTTTCTTTCTTTATTTTTTTCCCTTCACTTTAGACATCTTTTCCGCCAACCTTTGCTTGTGTATTCAAGCGCGATGAGCGACCCGTATATAGACCTACATTACGCGGAGATTCGAGGCAGAATAATCGTTTAATGGATGCCGGAGACGTTTGTTTGGTCATACGCCTATATAGCATGCTGCTCGGTATAGATGACAGGGATATGACATACGAATTGACGCATTCATATACATCGCACGTCCGCATACAACGTACAGAAGCGCATGCAGTAACGTGTAAGTTGTAAATGTTCCGCTGCATTTCTTGCCTGCAAAGCAATACCCAGCGCGTGGCATGCTCCTTATATATATAGAGGTGCACCATATGCATGCTATTGGACCTCGAACCAGCAGGTAGATGCGCACATCCACTCAGCGCTTGACGCCTAACGCACCGGCAAGATCCATATAAAACGTGTTGTCCTTCCTGCATGTATATACGACTTATTTACATAGTTTAAACGAGCGCTTATGGAAGTATATTTTGAGGTTGCAGGGAAAAAAAAAGCGCCCTGGATTGTTGTTGCCTGGGGTGTTCTGTCACTAAAAGGCTCTGGATTCACGCGAGCAAGTACGGACATGTAATCCCGAACGGTTAATTAGCAGGAGGATTTTGGGAGGGAAATGTTAAGCGGAATGATAACGTGACATCACTTTACCGCGATTCGGCTTCGATTTCGCAATTTAAATTCCCATCCTTACGAATAATAATAATAAAGAACGGTTGAATTGCGGATCTATTCCATGACATACCTGGGCATTGCGATTTTGCGTGCAAGTATAATATGCGCCTCTTCAGGTGATCCACCTAACAGCTATAGGCATAAAATTGTTAATTTTTTTTTCACGGGTGACATAAAAAAATATTTGTTAGAAGTAAAATAGAAGAAAAAAATCATACGACACAGACGTATACTTAGTACATGACGCAAAGTAGTATACACGCAAGTCCATTAGCGGAGGATGATCGGCCCTTTAATTATGGCGAGCGTCAGCGTACGTTCAGCACATGATTTATGGTCTATCTTTTCTGCGCTTGCAGTAGCAATGGTGCCCGATTTTTCTCGAGTGAAATCGGCGCGGCTTATGACGTGGGGTGCGTTGGAAGAAGGAACGGTACGGCGGTTCTGATCAATGATCGATCTGATCGAAGCACTATAGACAGAATCACGTGACGTATATAGCTATACCATTAGAGAAAGAGAGAAGGGCCTTGGTGTTTCGTATCATTTTAATCTTTTTAAGTGAAAACACGTGTATAGCGGCATGTATCGTTTATCAAATTGAGTACTGCGCGATAAGCGTAGACTGGAAATGCTTGCGGCATGCCATGCGTATAACGAATAGAATATCTTTAACGCACCTCAATCGCTTTTAATGAGAGAAGAAGCGTTAGTTATGCCTTCTGTTTAGCAAGTTGTCGTCAATCAGTAAGTGCACAACATACGCTCGGCCTCTGTGTTATACGCATGTACATGCATGTAATTAAACACAGCTTCGCTCGTACGGCCAACCTCACATTTCGTCTTTCACCCATTCATCTATCCGTTCTCTCTCCATCATCTCTCTTCATATGTCCCTTCGTCCACCCGTCCGCCCGTTGAAGGAAGATGTGAAAGATCGTTTTGTAAATGACACGGAAACTGTTTTACGGAAATTTATTTCCATCCGCCATGTCTGACATAATGAGCAGAATGGTGCAAATGAATCGCCCAGTATGTCGTGATCACTACAAGATTATTCTTAATAGCATGGATGCAATGTAATATATACCTCCTCGTCCTCTTTTTTCGCCCGAGAGGGCAGATTTGTGCGAGAGCGCAGAGAGTGCCAGCTCTCTGTCTTCGCGTTGAGAGTGTAGTACTTGCTGCGTAGCATATGCAATCGGGAACCGAATTCGCAAATTCGTTCGCAGGAACCGTCATCAGTGCTGGGTGGACGTCGTTTCTAAACCCTTCGCTATCATGATTTGATTTGCCGACGCCTGTTCTTCACGAATCGTCCCGCCGTTTAAGGACTGCTTTGCGAATACTGGCCGAGGTCCCACAGTACGTTTTGATTACGCGATCATTCAGATAGATAGATAGATAGATAGATAGATAGATAGATAGATAGATAGATAGATAGATAGATAGATAGATAGATAGATAGATAGATAGATAGATAGATAGATAGATAGATTTTATTAAAAGAATAATCAGAAAAACCGCTAATGGTCGGGGCCCTTAGTCCAGGGCTCCGCTGGCTCTTGCCATCTTATCAGCTCTCTTAATCAGCTTGAGCTGGTCGTCGAGGGCCATTCAGACCGAGCTTTCGGCTCTTCTCATCTCTGTCTCTCTTTCCAACGCGTCTTCGTGCTATAGTTTTGTGCCTGCAAGTCAGTCAGACAGGCTTGTGTTCGGCTTTTTCCCGCATCATCTGTCATGTATTGAACACGAATTCAATCGTACGTGTAGCATCGCTCGATCGAGTTCGTTTCATCCGGGGCAAGGGGGGCGTCCCCCGCAACCTTGGCCCCCGCTTAGCTCGTCGCCGTCGCGGGTGACCCACTGGATGGATGGTGGGCCGTGCCGTGGAGGAACTCGCGGAATGCGACGAGGGCCTCAAGGTCGGCGCGCGGTTGCCGTCTCCGCGGGAGTGCCTGCCCGCTGTCCGCCTATCTGATCCCAAGACTTCTTCGATACCGCGCTGGCGTGCCTCCCTGTTGCCCCCGTAACAGCGTGTCGTTTGCCCTCCCCAAATGGATTTCCAAGGGCAACGGTCTTCTTTCAGTGGGCCCGCGAAGGACGGTCCCGCTTGCGCTTGTGTACCCGCCTCGCTAATTTTCTTTCTCTTTTTTTTTTCTTCTTTCGGATGAAGGCCTGACGATATATTGGAGTTCCGTCGGTGGCGAAAGTGAGGAATGTAAGAGAACGGCTGCAGAAAAAAAAGAAGTAAGTCGATAGATGTCATTTATTTTATTATGATATTCGTTTTATCTCTATTCGTCTTCTCTCTGCTCCTGTCGGGCCACAAATGCGGGAAAGGCGCTGGGGAAGCAGAAACGCTCGACAATGCGAGTGGAACGCGTTCACCGAATACCGTTAAAGATATTTGTTCGGCGCTGTATAACCCGCGACGCTTGTCAGTAATGCAGCAAAAGAATGCAGACATTTAAATTGGAGTTTCACCTCCGCCGCGATTACTTCGGCTCGCTTGCTTTTCTTTCTTTCTTTCTTTCTTTCTTTCTTTCTTTCTTTCTTTCTTTCTTTCTTTCTTTCTTTCTTTCTCTCTCTCTTTCTTTCTTTCTTTCTTTCTTTCTTTTTTTTCGTAGCGCTTCCTTTGTTCCGGAGTATATAGGGTGTCTCCGTGCAAACTCTGTTCGAGACTGTTCCGATTGCAACCTTTCCGCATGCGAGCCACATATCGCTCACGTATATTCTCTGACGCAGTGCCTGACGTAGGTTTGCAGAGCGAAGAGGTTGTTCCGCCGGCAGGTTTTGTACAAGTCTCCTCGAGATCCACGTTTCGCATCCGAAGACGGGCGAAGTGTACGCCTCGATTACAGGAGATCCCCGACGTCAGAGAGCGAGAGAGAGAGAGAGCTTTTCGGCGCATTTTTCAGACGGTATTAGCGGCGCCGGGGTCGTGTTTTGGACGGGAACCGCTCCGGAGCGCATACGCCCCGAGCATTGTCGCCGACATTCGCGCCAGTTCACACGCTCGCGCTTCGCAGACTCCCTCCAGTCGCTGCGGGCGCCTGCAGTGCCGCGCTGTGTGCGTGCGCGCCGCATACCTTTTGTGCATGCGTCACCGCTGTGTTTGCATTCCACCTGGGGAAGACGAAGAAGGAAGCTCTTTTCGCGGTCCGCAAAGCAAGGGCGAGCCGCTGCGCGAGTACAGCAAATAGACGCATGCAGGCTGAAAAGCGCTCGCAGATCCGAGAGAAGACGCGATGTGCGGCATGAGGGATGGATGAGGAGGAGGAGGAGGGTTCACCGCGCTACTCCCAGCGGGATTAAAGCCCTCCCCGCTCGGCTTGTCTCTCGCTGCTGCTGGCGGTTCTCTTTCGCGCCAGGGGCAGTTGAGGTGTGCTTCCTCTTCTGTTCGAATCGTGGCTGTAGGTAGGGGGATGGGAGGTAAAGGGGGGGGGAGTGAACGGGGGAGGACGGGGAGCCGACCGGGCGCCCTAGAAGAGATGGATGACGTCATGCGGCGGCGTGAAGGAGAAAGGACGCCTCGCGGATGGAATGACACATCGCTTTTCTATTCACCGGTCCCCGGACAAATTCGCTCGGTCTGTGCCCGCCTCCCTCGTATACCTTCGTCGCTGTGGGAGGGAGGCTGTCTGTCGCGCGTGTGTTTCTGTGCGCGGGTGGGCGGCAGGGTGGGCTCGGGTGGGGTGGCGGGCAGTGCTGCGTGGCGGCTCTGATGGCTTTGAAACGACTCTCGAGCGCCGCGCGGCCGCAGCGGTCCGCTTGCCGCCGTCGCCGCCTCCTGAAAGTAATATAGCCAGGTGGGCAAGCGCTCGGGATCTGTGTGTGTGTGTGTCTCGAGGATGACGAAATCCTTTTCTTGATTGCGCCGTTTTATTTTTGCTGCACGCGGGGACTCGAGAGGGTTTGTTTCTGCACTAAGCGCACTTGTTCCCGAGCTCCTCTGTCTCCTTCTTCCTCTGGCCTTCCTCTGTTTGCATTTTTTTCCCTCCATCCTAACGTGCACTTTGTCTATTTTTTTTCTTTCTTGTTTTCGCTCAAGTCTGTATCTCGCTAGCAGCCAGGGCCGTTTTGCTGCATTCGAGTAATCTGAAAGAACGCATTCGCGCGAAACGCGAACTGTTGAGAACGTGCAGACAAGATGATGACGCACGCAGAGCCGCAGATCCCTGTATTCCTTCGTTTTATCATCTGCCGCGCGGACAGTGCCACTTCCATCGCCCGCGTCGTTGTTTCTGACGCGTCGCTGTCGGGAAGCTAGAGCGCATTCCTCGTTTGGATTTGGCTTTGTTCCTTCTCGAGCGAGGCTCTTTCTGCGTATGTCCGTCTCGTAGCAAGCGAAGGAAAGAGAAGGATTTTACCTTTTTTTTTGTGGCACCGGCGTTTTCTTTACTTCGTCGCGAACCGCAATGCGTGCTCCCGCGCGCGTGTCAAATGTCATAAACGAGTTTAACGAGCCCTAAGCGACGAGAAGAGTTTGAGGCACTGCATTAGGAAGCCCTCTGCCCCCTCCCCCCGGCTTTCTCTTCCCCTCCCTTTCTCGCTCCCCAGTCTCCTGCAGCAAACACCTCGCATCGGCCGGCAGCTTGCTCCTGCGCGTAGCACAACAGCACTCTGCCACGCGTTTGACATGAAGTGAAGCAGACCAACCTCCGCTTTCTCTCCGGCAGAATCTAATAAGAAAAGAAAAAAAAACGCTCCTGGCGCTCCCTCCCGCGACTCTGCAGCGGTCACCGATCGTGGCAGATTGCGGAGCTCGTCGGCACTTTTCTATAGCCGCGCGCGCGCTCCGCTCTGTGCTCGCCGCCCCGTTAATGCATTTCACAGCGCATTTGCGTCGCGCTGACGGCTCCCTGGGGACCCGTTGAAGACTGCGACGACGAAGCACGTTGGCGGCGCTCGTGTCGAGTGGTCTGGGGGTCTGAACGTGGCTTGAGGTGGGTTGGCTGAAAAAAAGAAGAAAGGGGGGGGGGCGAGGGTAGGTGCGACACGACAGTGCATGAAAGTCCCTGTTGATCGCGTCACGCCCCAGCTGCAGCCCGGCGGAGCGCGCCCGATGAAATCACCTCCTACCCGACCCGTCCTTCCGCAAGCGAAGACTCCTTCATACAACGCGGTGACTTTTCCCCCGTGACACATCTTGCTCTCAAACAGTGAACGGCAGCGGGGGCGGCGTCAGTTCAGTGCATCACGGACGGTGTTGTAAGAGCATTGGAAACGGCGCGTCAGTACATAAGGCTACATTGGAGCTTTGGGAACGCTTTGCCAACTTAACGGTTTTGCACGACCTTGTTATTTCTTGCTACCTGATTAGCAAAA
This sequence comes from Dermacentor albipictus, assembly GCF_038994185.2. Lineage (NCBI taxonomy): Eukaryota > Metazoa > Arthropoda > Arachnida > Ixodida > Ixodidae > Dermacentor > Dermacentor albipictus. Next base: position 438,461,739 of record NC_091821.1, read on the forward strand.
GCTAACTAAACCTGTTTGTTGAAACCATTAACTGTAGCTCTCGTTTTATGCTAACCCTATATTTTCTTTCCCGCCTCGCCTGCTAGCTGATCTTAACGATAACCAGAGCGGACGGCTTTTTCGCACGTTCAGCACATACCGGGAATTTCCCAACTACGAAGCACCGCACGACAACGTGGAACCGGAGCCGACGGCTCGGACGAAAAGCCGTGTGTATACGTAAAGTTGAATGTCTATGGGCAAAGAGTGTCGGATTATTACGGAATCGAGGTAGCGTCGTTGCGTTATCGAGTGCTCGTTTTACACCTAGAGCACATGTGCCGTGTCGTCTTAAACGCTTCACTTCTTTTGCCGCGAGAGATTGGCTTCATCTACGCTGCATGACAAGACAAGCGCCGACGAAAGACCAACGCGTAAGCGCAGCATTTGGCGTATTTCATCGTTTCTAACACCATCCGTGGCTCAGCGGCTTCTTATGTACTGCGGCAAAGTACGTACAGCGGAGGACTGAGCGCGTGGGGAAGCGTGAGTTGGCGCGTGAAAGGAGGACGACGTTCTATAGCGCTTATGAGTGTTTTGTGTATGTGTGCGCGTTTGCGCGCTACAGTTTGTCTGACGAAGCAGCGAGATTGTGCGCGCGATTGTATAGGATACCTGAGACACTACCGCGTGGCTCCTCTCTCCGCTTGTCTCGGCAACCGGTTCCGGTCGCTTCGCTCAGCGGTAACGCGCTTTTGTTTTATGTTTTTTTTTTCGAGCGCCTTTCACCTGCCACTCTCACTTTGGCAGGGAGGGGGCGATATTGAGCATGAAAGCGATGTCGTGTACCCGTTGCCTCGAGCTGCTTTTTTTTCTCCGTCCCCCTGTAAGTATGATGTTTCTGAGGGTTGGGGACGCTGTCGCGGGAAGAGGTGCATCCCGGGCAGTTGAGTAAAAGCGTGCATTTGCTCTCGTATATAGGAGCGTTGCTCATTCTGAAGGACTGAGTGCCACCTGTGGTTTTGGGAGCCATTCCTCCTCGCATTGGCGGTACACATGTTTGCTCTGCTGCTCATGCTTTGCGAAGACACAGAGATCGGAATATATATATCTACACTTGTCGTGTCGGGAGCCTGACAGCCTCCGGGTATGCCTGATATAGATCTGCGTCTACAAATTCCGTCGGCATTTCTGTAAAATATCTTCACAAACCCTCCTGAGTAAGAGGGCCGAGTTTAGATTAGATTAGATTAGATTAGATTAGATTAGACTAGACAGACAGACAGACAGACAGACAGACAGACAGACAGACAGACAGACAGACAGACAGATAGACAGATAGATAGATAGGTAGATAGGTAGATAGATAGATAGATAGATAGATAGATAGATAGATAGATAGATAGATAGATAGATAGATAGATAGATAGATTTTACTTGGGCGCTGGATGCAGTGTTTAGGTAAGCGGTCAGAGTTACTGGTGATGGCAATGGTGAAGATGCATACGGTCGGAATGACAGCAGTATGCTAGTTGTGAGAACAGCTGTGCTTAGCTCACGCCGAAATGCCCATGCCAAAAAACAGTTTTCGAAGGCACATGCGCGCTTAGACCTACTGCAGACTTGTAATATATTATTCGGAATCGTGTAGATGCCTCAGTTTTAATTTGCTAATCGAAGCAGCTGGCACATTTTGCTGCGAGAAAATAAGTTAAAATAAAGCACTGAACGTGAGGTTGTAGTCCGATTTCTAATTATAACGGAACAGCCACAGTTTCCCCCTTTTTTTTATTGTGTGTGTGTCAGCGCACGCTTCGCAGTGTTCCCTGAAAATATAGCAGCTCTAGCGTCACCTTTCCAGACCTTTCTTTCTTTTCCGTTGTCACCCTGGTGTGCTACCGCTGTAGCGCGTATGCATCGTGATTGGTCGGAGAAGCCCTTGCGGAACGGCGCGCCCGGATTAAGTCGCCTAACTAACCCTAACGAAGTACACGCTCTTAAGACGGCACAAAAGCGGATTCTCTATTAAAGGACAGCGAACGGGCTCGTCTCGTCGCTTTATTTCTTCCTTTTTTTTTTATCTCTCCGGGCCCCTACCTTCATGCACGCCTTAAACTAAATGAGGTGTGCCTTCGCTATACAGGCTGAAGTTTTTCTGACATTGCTCCGAGTTAGCGCGAACCGCGGCTCTCGCAGCGAGAGGCAAGCTCTTTCCGCGAGTTGTCATAGGGCCTCACAATCTCTCTCTCTCTCTCTCTCTCTCTCTGCTTGCGATGGCGTGTTTGCCAGCTTCTCTGCGCGCAGGGCATGTCCGATATAGCGTCTCGCCTTTCCTCCTCTCTCTAAGCATCAGGTTGGAACCGCAAGCGAGCTTTAGAATGTGAAGGAAATTGAACCGTTCTGGGGTGTGCTGGTAGGCTGATGGATTTCTTTCTCTCTCGCGTTTTTTTTTTCCCCTATAATGCGATATACGCCGAGGAAAAAAAGGGGGGGCGACGGAAAGAGGAGCCTTCTTTTCAAGACGCTCCGGGTTCAAAGGGTGGTCGGCGGGAATTCGTTTACGCTGGCGCGGGGCTTTTCCATTTGGCCCGTCCTCGCTTTCTGCCGCCGGCGCACACCGTCTCTTCTTCGTCCCTATAAGAGGATTTTCGACAGTTATTTTTCATTTGTTTAGTCGCAGGGAGGAAGGGCTGTGAAGTACGACGCGGCGGTGTTTAATTCGAGTACACGCGAAATAACGTGAATCTCGGGGGTCAGCAATGCTTTGAACGCGATTGCATTTATCCTCGGCGTCGTCCCGCCAGTCCTATAGCAATTCCTGTAGCTCTCAACTCATCACTGCGACAGCGTCGGGTTATATCGCGGGGGCATGGCCATCTTGTCGATGTTCATGTTGTTACTTCCCATAAAGAGCTAACTCTTAGCAATGCACACAAAGTCGTATTCGTCGGCAAGGGCATTGCGCGCAGTGGCCTCCAAGATAAGTACACGCACGGTATACGCCACCAGTCTCAGAGTCTCGCGCGGCGCTTGAAGCCCTGCACAAATTGTCGAGCACACCAGAGCTGTGCGTCTATACGCTATAGCAGATGAGTGATAGAGAGCCGGCAGTTATTGTGACAAATACGTCGCCGCCAGCGCTGCTGCTGCTGCTGGTGTTGATTTTTATTGCCGTCCTCTTTGAAACGAGGCGGCGACAAATAGTCATTGCAGCCTGCTTGAGCTGATCAGGTTTACTATACATCTATTGCAATCTACTTTGCCTATAACTACTTTAAATTATTCCCTCTCATTCAAGCTTCTAAGTCGGCATTGTACAGTTACCTATGCCTGTAATGACTGCGGTTCCATCTCTGTCCTACATTATTTTAAATATTCTAAACGTCCCTTATCACGACCGCTGACTGCCGCTAACGTCCTCATATAAGCTTTGAATTCCAGCGCTTCTTGGGAGGCGCGGACGTTTCCTTTTGCTCTACTTGCGTGTACAGCGTCCTCGCGATTCCGGTGCAAGTGTATGTAGGCTATATAGCACTACGTCATGGCTTTTTCAAAAATGAAAAATTGTATTTTTATCGTTCGCTTTATCAAACCGACGTAGCTATACACTGGACTCTGGGATTTCGCGAGGAGCGTCCGCTGGACCGCGACCACTGCAGCCATTTAACACCGGAGTGTTACGCCCGAGCCGTATTTCTGGACATTTTTCTCCTCGGCATCTCAAGTCCACGTTCTCGTTGCTCCTCCTCCTCCTCGCTTGAAGCTCGGGAAAAACGTCCTCTCGCGCGTGCGTGCGAGGCCCGCAGCCGGTGCGCGCCACATCGTTTTCTTACTTCTTTCTCTTTCTCTTCTTCTTCTGCTTCTTCGCTTTATTTTTTTCCATATATTTGTGGGCTTTCTTCGAGGCGTCTGCTGCTGCCGCTGCTAATCTGGCGCGTTTCCGGTCGGTGCGCCCGCGCTCGGTCGTCCCATGCGTTCTGGGGACGCCGGCCAGGGTCGTCGGTTCGAGGGTCGCCGCGTGTCGCGTGGCCCCGCAGGCACCCTTCCCCCCCCCTCCCTCCCACACCGTTGTCGCGCCCGAAGAGGAGGAGGCATCGTCGCAGGAGCAGCGCCTAGCTTTTCATCCGGTTTCAATCTGCCGCCCACCTTCCATCATCACGCTCGGATGGTGGTACCGCCCGGCTTCTTTCGCCTATACCCGCCGCCTCCACACTCGCCCTCTCTCTCTCTCTCTTTTGTGTGCGTGCTTGTCTAACTCTTGCGCATTGGACTCCTCTCCTGCTGCCTCTGCTTCTTTTATCGTTTGTGCCTTCGTATATAGCGCGTCTGGATGCGCGTGTTCCCAGTTTTACGCCCTTCGCGTCGTCGCAGCATCCACCTTCCCCCATTTTTTTCTTTTTCTTTGCGCCCCGTTCAAGGAGGGGTGTCTGACGATTCTATTACGCGATCTCTCTATTTTATAAAATTTTGTTTCTTTGTACATCTCTTCTTTTTTTTCCCCTTCTTTCTTTCTCTATATAGTAAAGGGTGTCTGTTCTTCAACGACTGCATTTTTTTGTTTGTATAGAGCGCGTCCTCCTTGCCTTTCTTCTACACACCACTCGTCTCTCATTTCATCCCCCCCCTCCCTACCGTATAGCCTCGTTATCGCAGTGGCACGTCGTCTTCAGAGCTATCATCGATTCGCGCATATCGTGGCTCGCATATATCGGACCGAGCGAGAGAGCATTCCCCGTTCCGTTTACCGTGACGCGCAGTTCCTGTTGTCGTACCGTACGTCGATCGCTATCACTTCCTTTTCCCTGTTCTTTTCCTTCCTTGTTTTGTTTATTTTTTCGCTTTGCTCCCGAGCGCTGCCAACTGCCACCGCTCAGCAGACGCCGCGCTTCTTGCGGCCAAGCGAGTAAGCCCTCGCATACAAACAACACGCACGCACCATAATGCGGCTTACGCAAACGCATTCAAACGAGCTCGCAACCTGTGCGTCCTGACGTGCGCGGGAACGCAAAGCAGGACCCGGGCGCGGGGCGGGCGACGAGTGCTGTGGCCCACAGGGGTGGGGAGTGGGACGTCCTTTCAAATCGAGAAAGAGCGCGTGCGTGCGTGCGTGCGCGCGCGCGCGCTCTTCGAATTGAAATCTCGGCGCACGGTCGCATATATGAAAAAAGAACACGCACACACTCGCAAATCTAGAGGAGAAATGACGGCCTCGGTGCTTTCATCACGGTCTCTTTGCCCGTTTTCCCTTATTCGTATTTCTTACTCCTTCCTATAGCCGCAGCATGACTGCGCATTTGCAAATGTTTTCTTCTTTCTTTTTTCTGTGACATCGCAAGAGAGCTGGCTGTGCAGCCAAGTCTCTGCTGACGTTGTGCTGCTGCTGCTTCTTGTCCTTCATCCTTGGCCGACGTCTTTGCCGAAGCCTTTGGGGGGCGTTCGCCTGTCTCCTCGTGTCGCTGGTACCCACGGCTGGAACGGCGGTCCCCTTTTCAAAGGGTTCTCTCGCTCGCGCTCTTCCTTCCATTTCGCTTATCTTGTTTCTTCTTCTTCTTCCTTCTCGACAGAATAAATTTGCGCGTCAAACTTAATTTCGCGGCGAAAAGGGACCGCTTGGCCCTTTTGTCCGACGTCAGCAGCGACGCCGCATGCACTGGCAGTGTGTGTGCGAAGCTCGCGGTGGGGAGAGCTAACTTCCGATGACGTTTCTTAAGTGCGACGAACGAAGCCCCGCAGGTGACGCGTTTCCCTGTGTAGCGAGTATTGTGTCAGCGTGCGCGCGTGCCTGATGGGGCGGGGGCAAAAAAGTGCGATTGCGTCTGACAACATGTGACGTGGGAAGTGATGGGGGGCGTGGTAGTAATGGGGGGCTTACCTCTCCCCCCCCTTCCTCGCGCCACCGCGACAGACACACGCTCACTCATACGCCTTGCTGCAGCTGCCACGCCTCATTTCCTCTCCTCTCTTGCCATTGCTTGCGACTTTGAGAAGCTTTGCTCCTTTTGTTTTTTTATTCGCGTGTGTAAAGGCCACAGCCGTCGCGTTTGTTTGTGAAGTGGGATGACGTGCCCCGAAAGACGTTTTTTTTTTTTATTTGCATCGCTACGGCATATACCGGGCACGCGCGCGCAGTTTTTGCTGTGCGCCAAGTCGTCGTAATTAAGCGAGCACGCCGAGATTGACCGACCGCATTCACACCTCCTATATTCGCGTCTCGCGCAGACGTTTTCTTGTTTTTCGTTTCTTTCTTTCCCTCTTGCATTTCACTTTTCTCACAGAGGCTCAGTGAAAAGGTCCCTTTGTCGGCGGTGCTTTAACGAGGCACCGACAGTGTTCTTGCAAGTCACCTTGCCCGGATTTTTCTCTCGCCATCTGCGCTCTATCATTCATATATAGTAAGCGTTTCTCTCTTGTCTGTATACTTGCTGTTAACCTCCCCCCACACGTTTCCCAGAATATGTTAGCTGTCTCCTTCAGGCGCGTTAGTTCCCGGCTTTGATAACGCTGAAGAAGCGGGGATTCACCTTATTATGACCAGGGATTGCCGCCTCAGTCTTCGTTTAATAAACGTGCGCGCTATAGCGCCGTCGTGCTCGTGGAAGGAAAAAGAAAGGGCCGAGTAAGCGCTCTGCGATTCAAATGCGAAAGAGGCTGGTCCCACAGGCAAACCCTCGCGATGTTGGATGCTTTACGTTGCTGGTCGCGCAGGTTTTATCTTTTTCCGGCTTGCAGAGCTTTTGTCCATCGAGGTATCGAAACGGGCATGGTTTATCTGTCATACGGACAGGTTTAATGGTTTTAGGGGATGAAGCGTGGCGACGTATACCTGGCACCTTCCCTAATAGATAAGGAAAGAGAGAGAGAGAGTAACCTGTGATATGCATGCGACGAGTAATAGCGCTTTTTTCTTCTTTTATTCGCGATGACCTTTCAAAGCAAGAACCGTTCTCTTCAATCGCTAACAAATGCCTAGGCATTTTTACCCAACCTTGAGCATAATTGACACAAGGTTTCTTCGTTGTGCGTGGACAGTCGTAGCTTCAAATGCACTATTGCTTCATATAGCTACGCTCCGGGCAGCTGTGTTTCAATGAACGCGCGGTGTAGCTGTATTTCGATGGAAATATTGTTCGTTATTTCTGGGTCCCTCGTCTTACCTCGAGTTGCAGGTATACTACTGTCCGCCACCCCATTACTACACTCTTGCCTTGTGCCTATGTGATCCCCTCTCAAGACGGATTAACCACGGTAAACGCTAAATAGCTCTCACGCATGCCCAATACTCTATTAATATTGATGTACAAATGCCCCGCAAAAAAAAGAAATGTCAGTTACGTTTATACGCGGTGCCGTTGGCGCTATAGACACAAGTTGCGCTTTTTTTTTTTTTACCTGCATGCGGTCGGTGAAAACGTGGTCGCCATTACGTACATTGCCTATATAGGTTTGCCTATATAGGCCATTGGTACATTGCCTCTATAGGCCGAGGTTTTAACCGCATCCCTCCTTCGTCTCCGCTTTGCAGGAGAGCACCTTCAGATCTGCGAGCGCTCGCTCACCTGCTGCACCCAGGAGATGGAGCACCTGCTCAGCGCCCAGAGCCGGGAGGAGTTCGAGCGCGTGCTTCGGGACGAGATCGGCAAAGTGCGCGCCAAGTTCGCCGCCCGCATGCAGAGGTTCGACGGTGAGTAAACCGCAACGTGCACGTGCTGTTCCCTCACTTCGCGTGCGTGCATGCGCGCTTTGCACGGAGCAGGCTCGTGCGAGCCTCATTAGTTGTCGAGACATTTCACGTACGCTGAGCCAGCGCCTGTGGCTCAACGCTCTGGCTGTGTTCGGCTGCTGAGCGTGCACGCGGTTGCGGTTGTGATCACTGGCTGTGCTGTTGTACGGGCATGAGGCAGAAGCGCCCCTGTGTGTTGCGATTCCAATGCGGGTCGAGAAGACTCCCGATGGTCGACGTTATGTTTTGTGCGCGCAGTTGTTATCCGCGCCGCTTATTTGCGATGGAGAAGCTGACTATACTTGATACCACTCTGCATGTTAGGGCGTTGCGCAGTGATATATATATATCAGGGGCGTAGCCAGGGGGGGGTGGGGGGTGGGGGGGGGGGCTTATGGGGCTTGAGCCCCCCCCCGAAATTTTTTCGTGCTGTCCATGCACCGCCGACCAAAGCGACCCCCGGCGCCGGAAATCACTCTGGATTTTGTCTAGAATGTCTTTTTTACGCTCGAAAAGACATTTAACCGCGAAGATTGCGAACTCTGGCTGGATTTCGTGGCAACGCCCATACACCGGCAGTCACATAACGCCAAGCAGTGCCATCCGAACACAAAGATTCAAGGGCGCTTTGATGGTGAGCGGGCTCGCCGCGGCATCTCACTGAGGCCACGGAATCTATGAAGCGCATGGATATCAATTGCGAAACTTTATTGGTATAAATCTCATAAGCTCTTGATGTGAAACGTGCATTGACATTTCCAAAGTTGTGCTTTAAATTTTCTGTTGCGGAACTTTGTGGGTTTAATGTTGTTATAAACATTTGACGCCAAAGGCCCACTGACTTTTCTAAAGTCTTAGATCGGAACATACAACGAGACAAGCCAAATCAACACACTAGCAGACGAGTTGACATAGCACGCAGCGAGGTCCAATGAGACGATGCGTTGGGGTGGTTCATTTGTGCCGTCATGTCACATAAAAAATATCATCATGTTCTTTTTAACCTACGCCACAACATCCATGTCAAGACACTAAAGCCAGCCAAAGTAACTACGTTCTTATTTATTTTTTCTACTTTGACTTTTATTCGCGGAGGACACATTGAGCCTCTTCATTTTTTTTTTTCTCGCTACCCTACTCGCGTTCTGCCAGAGCGAGCCAGAGCGCATATGTTTTTCTCGTATGGCCCCGACCACCGCGCGGTGCACTTCGGTGGGCGTTCGGTTTGCTTTGGCCGAGTGGATTTTCACCTGACAGAGTTTTGGAAGCTTTCTGGCCAGCAGACAAGAAAAAAAAAGAATGGTCGCTCGCCGCCATCACTGTAGGGACTCGAAGGATTGCACCGCGTTCCTTGAGCGGAACCTTTCCGGAAAGTCTTGTTTCGCCGGGGTAGGATACTGAGCAGTATGCGTATGGTTCTCAGTGGGCCAAGCGTCTCATGTTTTCTTCGGTATTAATTCGTAGCCCCATTAGGTGCTCGATGCAGGCATTCGATTCTGGCCAACATACTTTCCTATGCGTTTTTTTTTTTCATTTGGGTGTCTCCGCCCCACAGAAAAAAAATTCATTGTTGCGGCGCAGCGAATTGTCGCATGGCGAAAATTCGATTTTGATACTTCTTTTGCGGAAAGTAATGGGCGACGGGACGCTTCAGTTGCCGGATACGTTTATTATATTATTACGAAAGCAATTATATGGACACTCCAGGCGCATTCCTGCCGTCGCCGTCGCCCTCATGTTTCGAATAAAGTCCAATGGTGATGCTGTATGTGCGAGTGAAAGCGTAGGAGGGGAGGTGGAATGGGTGAGCCTGCGATGGTGGCTCAGTCTTGTGTGCTCAAAGGAAAAAAACGGGCAGGAAGCGCGCCGCCTTCCGTCGCGCGGAATACATCGGGGGGAGTGGATGGAATGGAGGCGGAATCTAGGATTCTGTGAATCTATGATTGTGCAACATGTTTATTTGCCTTGTTTGACGCATTATATACAGTTACTTTTTCTTACATACATAGACTCATCGGAGACTTATACGTATACTTAAATATCTTGTTGCGAGTTTTTGTGTACACATGCTGTGAACTTTGTTTCCAGTGACACTTTTTGTCCTTTATCAAGCCGTATTTTCGCATTTGTATATCCCACTGTATCTTTGAATTTCTAATGTACGAGGGCGAGTCAAATGAAAGTGGGCCTACCCTAACCGCGCAATAATGGTTCGGTTCATTATCTGCGAGGCATGCGCGCAGGAGAACGGCATGTCTCATTTACAAAAGTGACACGCAGGTGTGAAGATAAATGTTCTTTAATGCTCTCATACACTGGGTTGAATATGGTTGCGTCACATAATGGACACTTCAAAAGTTGAACAGCTCGGTGTCGCGGAGTTTTTGACAGCTAAAGGTGTTTCCAAAACAGAAATTATTCGCCGTGTGGCTGCCGTTTACGTTGAACACGGCATCTCATTGACCACTGTGAAGCGTTGGAGCAAACGGGACGTTGTAAAGGCATTCCAAGACCGGGCCAAAACCATCGTGCAATCACCCCCCACACAATTTCAAAGGTTCATGAGCTGATGAAACAAGAACGGAGGATAAGCATCGATGAACTGGCAGACGGTCTGAACATCAGTCACGGTTCGGTTCAAGCCATAATTCATTAGCTTCTCGGTTATCGGCTCTTTGGTGCGCAATGGATCCCCAAGATTTTGATCCATCGCGAGAAGACGGAGAAGTTTCGCGCTGCCTTGACTCATCTGATCAGGTATCACAGTGAGGATGACGACCTCTTGTTTGCAATTGTGATCGGGGACGAACCTTGGTGCCACTACTACGAGCCTGAAACACGACGGCAAACCTTAAAGGGGAAACATTCGAATTCACCACGCCGAAAGAACGCAAAGGCCATCATTTCCACTGGAAAGGTGTTGTTGACTTTTTTTTCGGCCGTCAGGTTCCATTACTGATAGAATTTGCTAAATCTTGAGAGGCTATCAATTGTTTCCGATATTGTGAAACGCCAGAACGGCAGCGTGTCGCAATCAAGAACGAACAACGTGGAAAATTGACGAATGGGGTCATCTTGTTCCACGACAATGCCTGTCCCCACGTCGCTTATGTGGTTAATACAAAACTGGCAAAGTTCAAGTGGGAAACGCTGCAGCATCCACCATACAGCTAAGACCTGTCACCTTGCGACTTCTACATTTTGGGGCAACAAAAAAAAAAAAACAGCTCAAGGGAACCAGATACGGACTTTTTGAAGCAGCAACCCAAGGAGTTTTATAAGACGGGAATCACGCGACTCGTTAGTCAATGGGAGAAATGTCTAAATTCTCATGAAGACTACTTTTAAATGAAGTACCCCGTTGTTGGCTCATATTCATTTGACTTGCCCTCGTATATCTTACATAATTCCTGCTTTTTATACGTGCCCTCTGTTGCGACTATAATTTCGGTGCAATTACTCACGATACACGACCGGTGACAGCTGCTCCTGCGTAATACATTAAAACAAATTACAGCGTCATTGAGATTTTTCACTGGCCATTGCATATTGTTGCGTGTGCCGAGGTATGCGTGGCCGGCAGGAGGTCAGGACCCCACTTCACGCAGAGTCAGAGTCGAGGAGAGCTTTCTCGGCGAAGAATTCTTTATACAGTATGTACAAGTTGGCGTGGGTATCAGGAGAGACCAACCGAGCAGCTCCAAGCTGCTTAAATAACACTTCCCCGTCCCCAGATTCCCCAGATAGTCCCTAAGGACGAACAAGTTCGAGAGAGAGAGGGTCCGGGCAGCCTCGGTGGTCCCAACGCCGCTTTCAGTGGCCGGCGCCTCCGGGCACCGCGCTGCGCCGTCAGGCTAATCTGGCGGTCGGTCGGTATGGGCGCCGGGCAAGTTCAGTGGCCCGGCATACGACAAAGGGAACGAACGATCTGCAAGGCAAGGTGTCGAAACATAGTCCTTGGGTGGTCGGTAAAAGGGTTGCCCCTTGGCGCCGCCGCACGAAGGAAGGGGTGGGGTGCATTGCTGTCCGCACGAGGAGGGGCCGAATAGCAGTCGGTAAGCCGACGGCCGCTTCCGTCGTTGACGCCGTGCAGCCGCGAGGACACCCACGCCGCGCACTTAGTCGTCACGTGCCCGAAGCGGGCACCATGTGGGGATTAACGCTGCCTCCACGGTCGACACACCACCGCACTGGCCTCCCGTCAGGCAAATCCCCAGGCACAAACATAACAATATATACAAGAATGTAAGCGCGGTTCTTGAATGACAAAGTTTCATTAACATATTTGTCCTCAACTTGTTCTGTTCATTGCCTTTTAATTTTTCATATCAACGGCATGCACTGCTTTCCTGGTTTCGAACTGATATAGTTCTGAAGTTCATGTGATATTTTCTTTACTTAATAAATAGACAAAAATATGGAAGAATTGATATCAGTTATTTTGGGCCAAATTTTTGGCACATACGAGTATATTCTTTTATGAAAAAATACATATTTTGTTGTTTTGACTGTGCGTAGGGTTCAATAATTCGTTTACAGCATCTCTGGCAATGACAGTGCAGTTATTATTCATGGATTTGGTCCCTTGACTAATTGTTTAAAAAAAAGCTTTAGCTCGGGCCCAATCCGACGCGGACTATTCAAATACTCGTAAAACGCAGAAACGCTTTTCTTAGATAATCCTGCTAATCGCTTTTACTGAAATTGGTAGCATTTGAGAGAGAAAGTTAAATCATAGTTCTGTTGGAAACACAACTTCGATTTAGGGCCTGAATTTTGTTTAAAATATTTTGAAAAATTCGAAAGCTTAAAAAAAATAGAAGCACGACGTTTACAAACTAATAGCTATGCACGAAGAACAGACATTGTGGTTCTGTAAGCGGCATCTATTATAACAGTCAAATTGGACAAGTTTGCAATGTCAATTTGTATCTTACGTGAATTGGTTACGTTGTGTACAAGGGTTCTGCACAAGCTGTATTTCCACAATACTAAATTTTTTTGAGATTGCATGATGTGTAACATATATATTTTGTCCGTTGTAGATGTACTATTTGGTGCAATTCACAGAATTGTGATATCATTTTTCATTGTTGAGTCACGGAGTTTGAAACTTGATAGTTTCGATTTCTGAAAATTTTCGATTTGGGCAATTTTTAATAAATAATTGACCACTTAAATGAAAAATTCGAAACCAGTAGTCACTAGAATTAAGCTTTTTCTTTTAAATGCACCAAACCTCCTCAAATTTGGTGAAGTGGTTGCAGGGAAAAACGAAGTCCCCTTCTACATGTATTTAAATAGGAGCACCCGAGCTAAAGCTTCCTCCAACAAAATTTGTGGCTACGGCACTGGCCCCATGTGTATATATATATATATATATATATATATATATATATATATATATATATATATATATATATATATATATATATATATATATATATACACACACATGGGGCCAGTGGCGTAGCCCCCCCCCGAACAAAATTTCTGGCTACGCCACTGATATATATATATATATATATATATATATATATGTATATATATATATATATATAAGTCGTATCCTCGTCATGGCTTCGAATAGCAGCGCTGACGTATAGTTGGTCATCCCTGTATGTCTCGTTTGGTCGAGTGTACAACCGGTGTGAAAAGCTTATATGGGCCGCAAGATGTTAAAAAAAGGAAAAGAAAAGAAAAACGCAATATTTCCTTGTCCTGTGCACGCAGCAAAAGGTATACGCGCTACCGGTCTGCATTATAGTTATGGTGGCTAGAAGTTCTTATTACTATATACGCGAGAACGTAGTGTTGTACGGTCCTACTGGTTACAGTCACATGCTGCCCAGAAACTTTTTTTCATAGATCCCATTGTTACTAAACATTTGACGCCGTCTTCAGGTGATTTTGCGCTTGGAAGTGCATACGCAATACGAGTCGCTAATTCATCAGGTGATGTGCTTAGAAATGTGTAGAAGACGACGCGAGAATAAAACGCAGGGCTTCTGCCTTCCGAGTTCACGGCGTTTGGACTCCATCCCGTAGGAGCACGCCTGGCGTGCGCTACACGGCGACCCTATCACGACAGCCTATGTGCATCGCTCGCTTGCAGGCGATACGAATGCAAAGATCTTCGAGCCGCCTTCTTCCTGAGTCTCAGTTTCGAAGCCCGCACGTAGCTGGCACTGTTTGCTGCGTTTTTAAACAGTCCGCTTGGACAGCTCAGCAGCGTTAAGTGTGGTGCATGCCGCCGAGCTTATAAAGCGAACGATCAAGAAAGAAGTTTCTCTCTCTCTCGTTTTTTCTTTTTTTTTTGTACAGCGATGCTGTTTGCGGTTAGTGTGCCGTGAAATTTTCATGTGCGCCAGCAAAAGCTCAGCGCCCTCTCTTTGTCGTCGTTCCAAGCTCGTGCGTGCCTATAGTCGGATACAACTTTAGAAAAAAAGGGGGCGTTTACTCCTGCGAGGAGGATGCACACGAGCCTCCACCAATGGGCGCGCACTCTGGACCTACGTCATGCGCCGGACGGCCGGTGACTTCGCCGCTTCAGACATCTGGGTGGGGCCTCCCCTTTTTTCTAAAGCTGTATCCGACTATAGTTTCTGTTTCCCTAATGTCTGTTTTGCGCCGGTGGGCGGTCCCGTCGAAATGTCACGCGTGTCTCCTTTCCGCCGGTTCTTCGCGTACAGTGAAGTGTTATAGTCTAGTACACCCTAATTGGACAAACAACTTTTAGCCGCCATAGCTGCACCTTGGGGCAGCAGCGCTCCAATCACGTACCACGGCACGTACGTAGCTAGTTTCATCCTGCTCCCCGTAGTGGCGGTAGTCGTCCATGCTGGAGCACAATAATAAAACCGGCAGCTGCCGCCCAGCCCATTTCATTGAGCGTGAGCTATTGGTCGCGCATGGATTTGACTCTGGGTAAGAACGCGTCCAACGTTGAACCCAAGTCGATCAGTGTGTATCACAGCGGCCACAAGGCCATCGTCACCAACATCACGAGCAAGAAATAATGACCCACCGATCGAGACATTAAATGGATGTGCGTACCTTTCATCACGATGACCACCCATCAAGAAAATAAATGAGTTCGTACCTTTGATCAATATTCTGCATGACCTGTGTGCCAAAAAGCTTCGCTGGTCATCCACCTTCACAGAGTGGAATGGATCGTCATGTCTTTATTGTTATTTTTTTAAACGTGCGCGTTCGGTGGCCTGGAAAACACGTCGCGCCGCGGGGCGTCCCTTGCAGAGACTTCTCGCGCCAGTTCCGATTGTGTCTCGCGCCATCGAGAGCACACGGTGGCTTTCCGATCCCACTGCCTGCGTCTGTCGTGAGCAGATCCCCGACTGCAATTTCCGGTGCCCGCCCGCCCGCCCGGGTCTTGCCTGCAATCACGGACCGAGGCCAGCAGCGGCCTCACGCTGCTACGAAGCCGCCCAGCGCGCGCCTTCAATTACGCTACCGGAGCACCGAAGCCGCCGAATTCGCCATACCCGATTGCAGAATGGAACAAGCGGGCGCCGCGTTTTCTTCCGATCGACCGTGTGCGTGCGTATGCACGCGCGTATGTGTGCGTCGCTCGCGGGGCCCCGCGCGAGCCAGCGTGTGTGCATGCGGGGACAACAAACTTTTTAATGACCGCCGCGTCTGGAGGCCGCCGCGCCTCGTCGCCGTCCCCATTGTGCGCGCACGCTCCGCAATCGGCGCTGCCGTCGTCTTCGAGGTGGGCCTGATTGCGTGCGGGCGCGGGAGGAGGCTGGGTCGAGCTCGTCGCGGACTTTCGGTAGGCCGGGCTCGACGAAGTTTGTCTGGGTACGCGAGGAGTTTGGTTCATGATTGCCGGGCTGCCGAGCGCCGCCTTTGCATAACGATAATGATAATGGGCCCCTGCCTCGTGATGCGGGGTGCACATGCAGCGCGATTTGCCTTGTTCGCGGGGAACTGACTCTGGCTGACCTGACGTCTCACTCACTGCGTGCGAACAGAATCGAGAGAGGAAATGACGATGCCCTCGAGCTATGGCGCTGTTGTTTTTTAGTTGTAAAAGTGCAGCCCGTGCACTGTGTAGACATAGCGCGGAAGGTCAGCCTTGAATTGTGACGGCGTCGTCGTAAAAGCAAAGCAGCGCGCTGACAACTGTTTAGGCAGCCGATGGTTTTGGCGCTTTATTAGTACTGACAGTACTGACGTGAAATTTAGAATATTCTTTTCTTGCGTTAAACGAAGGTACGACACCTCGAAACTCCTAAAAGTACACTGGCAATAAGCCTCAAGGCGCACTGAATAATTTACACTAATAACTTTTCTGTGAACTAGTGTCGGTTACAGTTCCCGGAGGTGCATGCATGTGTCGTGGCGCGGGAGGTGGTCACGTAGGAGCAGAACACAGTGACCAGTTTCAACACTCACACCGGCTCGTTAGGTCCCAGCATATAAGGCGATCTAGCGAGCCGGCGCTAGCTAGTTGCTGAAACGTCGCGATATTCTGCTGCCACGTGACACATACACACGCACAGACCTCCTGGGAACGAAACTGAAACTGACCCCCCCTCCTCGCCCCCCCCCCCGAAACTCACGCAAAAGTTCTTACGTTAAAACTGTTCGTAAGGTCACATGTCAGCCAACAGTCACGTCGGACGCCTTCGATAGTGATATGTCCAGCACCTAGGTTGTGTTGAATCTGCTCTTACGAACTATTTTAACGTAAGGGCGTTTTGCGAATACGGGTCTTGGTTCGTAGAAAAGATATATTGAGTGTATATTATTTGAGGCGCTGTGAGACTTGCCAGTAACCTTTCTCGATTGTTTCCAGTTCCATGGCCTTCATTTAACGCAAAGAACGAAAAGTCGAAGATGTCATATGTCACGACTCCTTTAACGGGGTCGAACGAAGAGGAAGTTGCTGATACATCTTTCAGTTGACCTTTCGTTCGTGTCACCGTCCTTATACCCACTTCCTGCTGTGCTACTTATTGCAGTCCCTCTCTTCGCTTCGTATATACTGACTTTTAGGCTCCTTGGTTGTTTTCGCTCTTTCTGCGTGGAACTCCTCCGCGCGTGGCAACAGTGCAGATCGAGCCTGCATTGTGTGGCCGCATTATTCGATGTTCCGTCTCCGACGCACTTCTAGGAAAGGGGAAACAAAACAATTCAGCAAATAAATAAATAAATAAATAGGGGGGGGGGGGGGTTAAGAGAAGAAGCAGTTCCTTTCGGAAAACAGCAGGAGCTCAATTCCAGAAGAGCTCTCCGAACGCGGCTTCAGAATAGCTTATACATAATGAATCTGATTGTGTTTTCTATTCTATCCGTCCTCTCCATCCGCCTTTCGAGTGATCTTATATTCGTTTTCCATTTCGCTAAATAATGCCGGATGAGACTCGTGGAAGTAGAGAGAGAAATAGAAGACACACAAGGATGCGCGTGCGGGTTACAAATTTGGGTAAGGACTCGCTCGCACTCTGTGATCCTGGTTGCATGCATCTTACATCCTCGGCACACAGCGCTAAAGGCTGGACTGTTTGCTTTTCCGGCTTACCCTCGTCCCGCTAACGATTTTTTTTTCTTCTACTTCCTGTTTTAGCCGGCCTTTCCATGCTTCCCTGGTAAAGCAACTCCTCGTGGTCGTATACCAAGCTCGCGGAGCAAAAGAAAATAAGAAAAAGAAAAAAGGGAACAGCCTCCTCCCGCTGTGCGTGTCCCTAAATGATGCAGGACCGAGTCGGGAACGCACCGCCGGCTTCCGTATACACACAGTAGCCCGCAGCGAGGAAGGACTTACGTAGATGGGATCGTGCTGGGAAAAGGTGGCTCCGCTCATTTCACGCGAGATGACACAGCTTTGCGCTGTCGGTTCGTAGCGTAGCTTCGCAAATTCGCACGATTTCGCACGCTTGACACTTTGTTCGAGGACTCCGCGCTGTGCGCATGCACCCAGCTCTGCTCCGTTTAATGAAACAAAACGGGCACAGGCGTCTCGAGGGGATCAACCGTAAGAGGAACGCGAGAGGCTTAGACATGCGACGGGAAGGCAGCACGTGACTCGGAAGTTCTGCAAAGCCATGGCGCGCGCAGCGCGTGATCGTGTATACAGGGCGAAAGGTGTGCACATACAAGATGAAACGACGCATTTACTTTCAACTTTCGTGCTACGTTACGCTTCCGTCTCGCAAATCTGTTGCTTGCTCCGCTGCTGAATCTGCGATACTGCGCGCATCCTTCGTTTAACGCGTGCCCACTCCACCGGGGCAGCGAAGCTCTCTATATAGCACGCTGTAGCGCAGCTGTCATCGTCGGGCGACAAGCGCGGGCGTCGCGCTGCACGCAAGTTCGCCCGCGCGGATTACGAGCTTGGCGCTCCTCATCTCCTGTCGATTCGGCCGAATGCCGTGCGCTCGTTCCCGTGGCTGGAACGATGAGCAAGTCCCTCCTTCCCGTTTCGAGCCCGTACGTCCCCGTCCCGTGCCCCCCTTTTTTCCCCCACCACCAACCTCTTCTTTTTTTCCCCCTCTTCCTTCCGCAGTGGCAACAGCACAGTAGCAGTGGCAACTTCGTTGTCTGGCTCAGTCAATTGGTCTCTTCTATACGCGTGCACCTCTGCCCTGCCTTCGCTCTAGCTCTTTATCTTTTCCGCATGCACGCACGGACTATAGCGCGGTTAGTTGCCCTCCGCCGGTCGTCTTCTGATCTTCTTTCGCGATGTGCGCTCCCCCCTTCGGAAACGCCAGAAAGATGGGGACAAAGTGGGCGTGAGCGACGCATTGCGTGCACCCCGCGTTTGGCGTGATGCGGGCCTTGCGATTCCCGATATTCCCCGCTATAGTCGAGCGTGCACGTATAGGTATACGCGCCGTATGCGCAAGCGAGCGTACTGCGATCGGGCAATGCGTGCGTATGCTATCGCCTGCCGCTTTCGTTCTGACGTCATGAATGCTGCCCTTCTATACCGACTTTCTGTTTTCTTCTTGCCCGCCTGCGTACAGCAATCGAGAAAATGTCGTGCCGACCTGTCAGCGGAGAGCGAAGTCAAGTTTCGATGCGATCTGGCGATCGCGTGGACACGGCGCAGGCGCGCACGTTTCGATCGGGGTGCACGCGCAGAACGGATCGGTCTGAATGCGTTCGCTCGAGGTCTGCTTACGAAACACTCTGAAAAAAAAAAGAAATGGTCTAATTCAAAATATTCCTTAAAGTACTCTGATTTCAATTTTGTAGCGTTTACTGTGTCCAGAAAAAGTTGCCATTTCCAAGTCAAAAGTGTCCGCGGTCAGCAAGGGCATATTCACGAGTGGCGGTGCTCTTTCTTGTCGTCACTGAGCTCATTCAGACAAGAGATGTCTGTATACCTTTAGAATGCCTAATCGTGCCTCCACGAGGTTGAAAAATTGGAAAATACCATCGGAGGATGGTTAAGTCGAGGGATGGCTTCGTGGCGTAACCTGCTGACATATCCAATCGCGTCTAACGCGAGCGTGTGCGACGACTACGACAAGACGGCGGCCGTAACGATGGCGTGACGGCGAAGCGGAGAAGACGACGGCACGACGCTGTTTCTTGCCTTCTCTCATTTGATCATTCCTCCGTTCACGTGCTGCTGCAGTCTTGGCGGCGTCAATGTCCTCCTCACGCGCGGCGCTGCATTTGCCAGATATCGCCCACCCACGGAAGACCACGAGATAGATCACCACCACCACCACCACCACCACCACCACCACCACCACCACCACCACCACCACCACCACCACCACCACCACCACCATCATCATCATCATCATCATCATCATCATCATCCTGGCTACGCCCACTGCAGAGCAAAGACCTCTCCCATACTTCTCCAACTAACCCGGTCATGTGCTAATTGTGGCCATGTTGTCCCTGCAAACTTCTTGGTCTCATCCGCCCACCTAACTTTCTGCCGCCCCCTGCTATGTTTCCATTCTCTTGGAATCCAGTTCGTAACCTATATCGCTTTAAATAACGCCATCGCCGACGAGCGCAGCGCCACAGCATGCCGATTATATGCCCGTTCGTGCCGCGCGCGAGCACGGTAACTTTCGAGAGACCAGATGGCCGCACACTGTTCACTCGAGCAGCGCCGAATCACAAGCGGATCGTCTTCCGCGAGTTCCCCCTTCGACCGCTCGTCCCGAGCGGGGCACCTTACAGGGCGGCCGACGCGGTACACCTGTTCGGCCCGGGGCTCATTACAACTGCTGGCGTGGGCCCTCCGTCGCTCGTTTCGGAACCACCGCCGGTGGTTCTCCTCCCTCGCGTGGAGCCTTTCTTGCGCATCTCTCAACGCGAAGCCGGTCTTCGTCGGAGGACACCGGCCGTGAGGGACGCGGGGAGAGCCGTGTGTGCGGGGCTGGCTTGATGTTCGCTCTCACAGCGAGCACCGCGCCGAACGTCCTGCGCGAGCCGAGTGCGTTTGCGGCCGCGGCCCTTTAACGGCCGCCCTCCTCCAACTATACATCTTCTTCTCCTCCGACCGCGCGTATACACGTTCGTGTCGTTGCTTCTTCTTCTTCTTGCCCGTCCAGCCCGGCGACTGTTGCCTTTCCTGATTTTGTTATTTGCAGTCCCCGCGCAGAACCGCGGCACTTATTAGACTACACGCACTCGCGTTGTGGTCGTGCGAAGCGTACGCACCTTCCCATGGCGTTCTTCCCCGCGACTCGTTACTTCCTGGGGGAGCGTGGTGCGGGCCCCGATCTGCCCGTCTCGTGTGCGCGATTCATTTGTATACACCGAGCGGGCACGTGAGGAACCTCGCGCGTTCCTGTATCCCCTCCCTGCCTTACGTGGCGCCCATCACGTGCCGCGTGCTTTCCTTTATTGCCGCCGTGCTGCTGCCATGGAGATCGGTACCGCGGCGATCCAAGCGCTAGGTAAAAGGCAGGGGAAGAAGGACACCGCGGTAAAGAGAGCTTTAAGGGAGCGGGCTCTGCACGGCAGCCGTTTCTTAGGTCGGGCGCAATGGTTTTCCCGGTGGAACATTTTTTTTTTCTTTTTGCGGAAGCGTTAATGGAATCTGCTCGTCCTTCCCGCGGGGCGTTCTTGGGAGTACAGCTTCGCTCTCGAACACGCGCGCGTGGTATGGGCGGCAGGGCGACGAGATTGGTTAATGTAGCGTGCAGCGCCCCGAAATTAGAACAAAAGATTTAATTTCGCGCAGACGCGACAAACACGTCTGCCGTCTGGTCTTTTCCAGCCGGATGTCCGTGCCGCGTGCCGCGCAGCGCCTTTGAGACGAGCGTTGCTTAGGCCAGCTGACGCGGTCTTTTGTTTCCGGCACAAAGACGAGCGCTGTAACGCGTTAATTTGTTTGGCATGCACGTGCGCCTTCCGAGCGCGCGAGCCGCCGTTCGGTTTGCGGTTTCGATTCGGGCGTTAGCGAAGCGCGGCGGTTTGCGTCGAGGTGCGCGCGCCTCTTTGGTTGCTTCAGCGGTGACAGTTAGCGTTCCCTGCTGTCGTTGTTAATACTAATGCTAATCACCAAACACTCAATACTAATGAATGGTTAATGCTACTTCAATGTCACATTTCGTGCTTCTCTACCTCACTCTCGCCAGATAGAGGCGTGCTTCTGGGACCAACGCCTTTCCCCTCCTCGAAACTCTTTCTCCTCTCTTGAAGCTGCTGGCGCGTTTCATCTTAGCGAATCGCGGTATCCCGTGACGCGATCGACGGCCGGAGCGTGAAGGGGTTAACGCTCGCTTCGCTGTACGGCCAGGCACAGGACTTCTCCCCTCGTCCCCCGTGACCGCTTTCATCGGCTGCCGTTCTAACAGACCCGAAAGCGGTCACGAGAAGGCCCGCAGTGAGTCGCGAGTAGTATTGAAACTTTGGTGATAGAAAAGTGGTTGGAAATGCGTGGTTCAGAAGTTGGTTCGAAATTCGTTTGTCGAAGCGACGTCCGGACGCCGGATTTTCAGCGACACGCGGCCCTTAAAAGCGCCTCCATCTATATCTGCACTCAAATGTGGACGCTCGTCGCACGCACGTCTGTCCTCTGCAAATACAGCGTGCGCCAAGAGGCTTGCCCGCGCCCGCCGGCGTGTCCGGGGCTTCCCGTGGAGCCAGAGACGTTGGCGATGGGGCTTCCGGAGAAATAATTGCTCCGCAAGAAGCCCCAAAGGTGGCGGACGCGTAGCGCGCGCTTGGTTGAAAGGGTCCGTCCGACGAACCCGGCAGACGAGCTGCAACCCTCCGGTGCTCGACCCGTCTTTTGTTTGCCGCAGCAGCGGATCGCGCGCCTTTGTGCACGCGATCTGTATAGCACGTATACATATATAGCGCACGCTCTGAGCTCATACACCTCGTCGTCGTCGGGAGAGTGTACGGGAGGGAAAGGATGAGGCGGGATTGAACTGTATATACGTGTACGTACGCCCGGCCGTCCTGTTCGTCTTATCGGCCTCCGCGTGGTCCCGTGGTCGCTATATATTTTCTGCGCGTTGCTCCGCGCAATAATATTTGGCTCCGCGAGGCTGGGGGAATGCGTAAACACCGGCCCTTCTGTGTGTGAGCACTTAGGGAGAATCTCGTTCCCTGCTGCGCGTGTACCTCGATTGTTTTTCTGCGCAGTGTGCACATCTTTCTGCATATAGGTATATGTTTTGATCGTCAAGCCCGTTGACGTCTATCCCCCAAGAAGACGCGCGCGTATTCTTAGCACCATAGTCTGTATATGCCCGCTGTGCAGTATTACACAGTCGTTGCATCTGCTCACTTCCTCGAGCCACGTGTGCGCTTTTTCACCGTGCTATTTCGAAGTGGTCGCCTCGGTGGTCGCGACGTGCGAAGAGCGAAAAATCGCACTCGCGTAAGTGGCTCCTTGCTGCGGCTGTTGGTACTGTTGTTCCCGATTGTGATTATTTGCTGCTTCTCCATACGCGGTTTTTTGAACATGCTACCACGACTCACGGTGTTTCCTGCAAAAGTTACCAGAGAGGATATCTGCGGCCAGTGACTATGCAGGAGCTGCAAGCGTGACGGTTCAGCCCGTATGTGAATGATGGGTATATCATGTGAATTCCCCTAAACTTCGTTCCTCTCAGAGCAAAAGACTTTGCGAATTTATGATGTTGAACACAATATTGGGTTATATATGCAATAACGCGCAATGTTTATGCATTTGTGAAATCCTATCGTCTCCGTGCATTTAAAAAAAAAACATGCTTGCTCGGAAATTTAGGCCAATAAATGTAGATAAGACGTAATAAATAAAGCTGTAGGAACGCGTGAAGCCACAAGCCACTAACATTGTAGAGACAAATTAAGCCATGTGCTACACATCATTCTAATGGTATAGCTGAACAATCGCAGCGGCGGAGTTCACTCAAGTAATTTTTGCAAGAAACTCTTATGCCGTGGCTTATCTGATCTGGCGGGCTCACTAATGCCGTTCTTCCCTCGCGGACCCAGGGTTTGCGAATGGTAGTTCTTTGTGCTTATTGACGAAGTATCCAGAGGTGGGCGTGTTACAACGACGCCCCTCATGATCGTAGCTGCCAATCAGACTGAGCGGAATGCACGAACGCAGTAATTGACGGCCACATAGGCTTCAACGATAAGCACTCGCTCGCTTTCTGGCCCACCCGCTCAGAGGAGCCTCGCTTGCTCACCGTCATTATAAGTTTGTGCGTGATGGCTTTGAAGCGGGTGACTCGTGAGGGGGAAGAGCCTTTCATCGCGGTGCCTCGGCGCTACGATACCGGCTCTGAGAACGACACACCAACCCCAGCCGTCAGCAAGCTTGGGCCTTGTAGACGCGTATTATGTACTATTACGTATATACTGTGTTCCGGCGAACGAAGCTCAGCGTATACCTTTGAGCCTTTGACGGTATTCAGAGCAGGGATCCTACGGCCTAATTTGGTTATCCCGAAAATATGCCTGAATTTGGTTCCGGATTATGCGATCACTCAAGAGACGCGCACTCTGGCCCATTAAAAGCCGAAGAGGAGGAGGGTGAGCGCCCCCTGTTGTTACGCGCAGTCGGCTTCCATCAGGCTTGCTCCGCCTCTGCTCGTAGCTCCTTGTTCTCAACTCGCCGCGCAGCACTTCGGCGGCATCCCGGAAGCGCCGCCGCTCAGAGAGGGGGATCAACCCCCCCTTCCTCGGGAAGGGAGTGGAGGCCTCTGTTCACGTCCATCGATGCCCACACACGGCGTTCTCTGCGCCCGCGGAGTGTGCGGAGCGTACGTTCAGCCTTCCGCTCCGGATGACATCCATTCCCATCCTCATCCGCGCTACATGTCTCTTCACAAACCCCCTTTCAGTACTCGAAAAAACGCTATCCTCCCGTCTTCTGACGCGCTCGATCGGTGTATAGGCGCTGCGCTGGCCGCTTCCATCTCGAGCCTGTATACTACACGGGAATTCGCTCGCGAACTCCGCTTCTTGTGTGTAAAGCAAACCGTGTGGGCCTCCCACCTCTTCCCGTCCCGCTTCCTCCCGCCACCAGACGAAGCGATGCCCTGTCGAGCTGTCCAAACAAGCGCTCATTGGTCTCCCGGCCGCGCGGCTCTATCGAGTCTCGCACTCGACGGTCCGTCCGTCCGCACCGTCGGCCGGCCGCTCGGCTTGCTCTCCCCGCCCGAATGGGAAGGGTTCTTCGCGAGCTCCGTTGTTTGTGTGCTCGCCCAGAATGGACGGCGGATTAAGGCCGGCCCGTGTGAGAGCGCGTGTGCCGAGAAGACCGACGTGTGCGGCGCGGCTCCATTGTTTTTTATCCGCGCCGCGCAGGCTAGTGCTCAGCCCTCTCCTTGCATGGCTGCCCCTTTCGACCGTGCCGGCGACGGCGAACGTGGCCGTACAAGGTGAACCCGAAGCCCCTCGAGCGCGCCCGCTGGCTCGTCGAGAGCGCCGGCGAGATGAAGGCCGCGGAGGAAGACGCGTGTTTGTTTGCACGTCTGCTGCTGCTGCTGACGCTGCCACTCGCGCTGTTGTTATTGTTGCCCCCAGCGGTGGGGCCGCTTCGGAAACAGGAGGGGGAAGGAGGGCTTTGACAGCAAAGGGACGCCGGCTGCTTCAGTGGCCGCGACGCGAGCAGACGGAAGAAGATATCCAAGCGAAACAAGAAAGCGAAGGGGCGCGACACGCTGTTTGCGAGAGAAGGCGGAATGTAGAGCAAGATTTACGACGCCCGGAAAAGACAAATGGCTCTCGCCCAGCTGCGTTCGGCGAGAGAATCGAGGGACACGTCGCCGGCGCGAAAGGCCGGGATCGCGATAAAGGCGCTGCGAGTCGCCGCTGGTCAGTCGCCTTCGACGACCGGCGGCGTCAGGAAACGGTTAAGGCCTAATAAAATATATACGTCGTCCATGTATCTTCTGTTCCCGTCTCTAGTCTCGCAGCGTACACAGTTCCTTCGCTTTAGGATCAGCTGCAGTTGCTACAGTTGCAGTTCGCGCGTATATCGCATTATCGCACGCACACTTGTCGGTTTGAGCCAGGAACTTGGGAGACCGTGCGACCCGAGGAAGAGACGTGCCTCGAGTGAAGATACCGCCCGAGGCGTTACGGCGAATGTGGAGAGGTTTTCGGAGAATGCTACGAAGCGCGTAAACACGAAGCGGGAGGTGTTGGAAGGAGGAGGCCTGCGCCAACAAATCACGAAAACGTCTGTCGGCGCGGCCGGAGCTCACCGTGTTAGTTTCATCGCCGCTCGTGCCACGTGAGAAAGATGGGCTCCGATGACGTGACGCTGTGCAGGTTACTTTCCCGAGAAGAATTTCCGAGAATTCAGCCAGGGTGCAGCTGTCGGGCCTTCTCGGGACAAAATTGAACCGCTTAGGTGGCGTGTTGCCGCTTGCTTTATATATATATATATATATATATATAGTGTGTGTGTGTGTGTGTGTGTGTGTGTGTGTGTGTAGTGTTAGGTGGCTTGTTTCGGCGTTTTGTGCTTATTCGTTTGCATACACAGTCGCACGCAGTATTGGCACGGGCAAGCGTAACGCGCTTCTGTACGCCTTACGCAACGAGAACGCGGAAATGGAAAATCAAGAAAAAGTTTGTTGAGGAGGCTGGTGTTGCGAATAACTAACGTGCGTGCCGAAAAGTGCACTTGAAGGACTCGCACTCCGTCTGTATAGATAATCGTGGGACGATCATCAAAGCTCGCTCGTGTTTTGTGCTGCGACAATCGTGCACAATAATGTTTCTCCGGGCCTTTCGCGGGAACTATAAATTTCAAACGGGCATATGGAAAGAGATTCACGTTCGGTGAATAAAGGCACACCAACTTCCTTTTTCCCAGAACTCGTAGGCTGTCACAAGCAGCGTTAAAGGGACACTAAAGCAAAACAATATGTTTAGACTGATAAAGCAATGTTTGAGAACGCTATTGTCGGTAACTTCGCGATAATAGGTTTATGATGAGAAAAAGAAATGAAGGGCAAAGTAGAAGTTTTTGAATTTCGCGCCGTAACCGCAAACCGACACGTCAGTCTGACGTCACGGATAGAGTATCTTCTCGTATGTGGACAGCGTTGGGCTGAATGAAAGTTCCTGAAACTTGCCGTGCGCAGTCCTTGGCTACCTTGGAACGCATTGTAGTTCATTTTTACCCATAAAGAATTAACTAAGACCAGAGTCCTTCCATGTTTTTCTGGTCACGAAACTCCGCCGTCACGCTATGGGAGAGGTTCATATACTGGCCAAAGGTGCCGCGACGCGGCGCCACTGTGCCACAGAGGGCATCGTTCGCGTACCGAAATGCGTGCGCAGTGCGAGGCGAGCTGACTGATCGGGTGCGTTCTGTGCATGTGCTGTGCTATTTTTCGAGTGTTGGGCTGTTTGGTTGAAGTGGTGGGGTGGGACAACGATGCCGAACACGTGTTGCGTGCCTGGGTGCCGTTCCGGCTACAAGGGCACGACCGAAAAGGTGTCGTTATTCTGTTTACCTAATAACAAGGAGCAGCGCGAGAAATGGAAGCGGGCCATACCGCGGCAGGAAAGTGGCGGTTTTAATTTCGAATCGAAGTATACGCGTGTGTGCGCGAAACACTTTGACGCCTCGGACATCGTCACTGCGTGCAATTTCAACATCAACGGCGACGACGTGTCCCTGGAGCGTGAGAAGCCGACGCTGAAGACTAACGCCGTTCCAAGGATTTTTGAAGGCCTTCCAGCGTACCTGACGAAGCCCAAACCTCGGTCCCGCTCATCGACAGTTCGACACTTTCTTGTTTATAGAAACAATCGACTATGCATTCTGTACTTATTGCCATTCGTTTGCTGGTGTTTGTTTCCTGCCTCCCAATGCATACCTCTCACGTTTAATCTTATTTCTTTATGCGTATTATATCAGTGTCATGCTTTTAACAAACTTCTTGCATTGTGCATGGTGGACCATATATGACCGGACGCCTCTGTGCTATCTGTATTTCGCTCCGCTTATTTTACATGATAAATAAATGATGGTGCTTGTATTTTGTTTTTGCACCAACACGTTTTCTTTCTTTTCTTAATCGAATTATAAAGTTTTTTTTTGCATTTTTCGATCATGATAAGAATATCAGGACCGGTGATTGCAACATTTTAACATATTGTAAATAGTTGCGAATTAAGAACCCAAATACCTAGTCTGGTCGTTTCTGCGTCGAAACCACGAGCAGCGTGAATAAGTGCTGGGCTTACTAACGCTTCTAAACGACTGCTTGCTAAGGCTATTGCCTAATTACAGCTAGTTTCAACTGTGCAGGTCCTAACACTTCAGGTTCGCCTTAATCCGTTGTTAAGACATTTAGTAGCGAAGTTCGTCTTGCATTAATTCTACCTAAATCTTATTCAGAAATGGCATCGCTTTGCAAGAAATCTTAAGCGCATGGAGCAGCTCAGTTCCCTTTTCTTTGTCATTAAGTATTCTACGGTAGCAGCCCTTTGCAATAGCAATTTCATTCTTTTGATCTCGTTATAAGATACTGCCCACAGAGTCCTTCTCTGCCACAGTTTAACAGAAACTGAACAGCTGTGCTCGGCGAACAATCTGGCGCTATGCGCAACGGGGAGTTGGCGCTTACTCATCTGGTGATAAGTGGGACCACTGGCGTTTTGTTGCGAATGCGCGGTGTTTAACTTAAGGCAAATATTAAAAAGCGGAGCCCACCGAAGCGTTGAGGCGAACGGCGATGACGAAGAAATCCGGACCGAGACCGCCCGGCCGTGTACAGCAGACGCACTTCGACGGGGGCGAAATGCAAAACACCCGTTTATTTAAATTTAGGTGCATTTTAAAGAATCCCAGGTGGTCAGAACTAATCCCGAGTCCCCCACTACGGCGTGCCTCATAATCGTATCGCGGTTCTGGCTCTTAAAATTCCAGATCTTTCTTTTTTTTCGGTCTGAGACCGCCGCAAGCTCCATGTTATGAGTGGCTTTTTTTTTTCGTCCCGTGCGCTCATATCATCGCAGAAGACACGCTCAGGCAGTAATTTAATTATATTCAATGTTAAAAATAGTTACGTGAAACTAAAGCGATCGTTGAGGAAGCTAGAATACCGAGGCTGCCCCACACACAACCACAGCGGTAGCGGCGTTCGCATGCCCTCTCATGCACGGTTGCGCCTCTAGCGGCGGGCGCTGGCGCTATATGAAACTGAGGCGGCAGTTTCGTGACCAGAAAAAAACCTGGAAGGACTCTGCTAAGACCCAGCAGATTCCGTCAGAATTTCTGTGACGTCACGGCGGGCTGATGCGGGAACTCCAAGGCGTCGCCGCCCGTTTTTAGTTTTCGCGCCTTTTCTGGTTCCCCCGAGCGACTTATCGTATGTGAGAGTGACGTTTTTCGTCTAGGAGTGTGATTTACAAATACATGGGAGATCATTTGTCTCTTTAATGGCCTTTTAAAGGGGCTCTACGAATGCCGAGTAAAACAAAGGTAGTAGATACATTACCCCCGCGATGATATCTGCACTTCGGCGGAAAAATATTGAAAAACCAGGGAGAAAATAAGAAATGCAGACAATAGAGTAAGAAAGGGGAATGCAGGAGCAACAAGTCGCAGAGAGAGAGAGAGAGAAATTTATTGGAATTTCAGCCCCTGTTCCTCAGGATTTGCTTGAGGTCTGTGAGCGTATAGAAACATTGCAGACGAACCTAACTCTGAATGAGAGGGGCACTTTACTCTATTGGGAGTGATCCAGATCCAGGAGACGTACGCGGGATTCTTGGACTATACGGGGAATCCCCACACGGTGTGTGCGTAAGATGGTGGAAATCCCCAGAGCAGGTGTGTAGCGCAGGGCGTGGGCTACAGGTAAAGCGCTGGTTCTTGTGCAGGGGTGCGCAAACTGACCTGCTCGATAATAACGCTCCGTTTACGCTACCACAAGTTGACAGAATTGCGGAATTGAAACTTCTCGCTACTTCGCTCCCGAATTTTGCTTGATATTTCTTCGCAAGCCCCGTGACGTGCTTGTGGAAACGCCACTTGGGGGAGTAAGTTAGAGACCGATGTACTATATGAGATATGACAATTGAAAAAAGTTCTCGATCAACTGAATTCCAGTTTTCTCTTCTCCCTCGCTCTCGAGCAAGGATTGCGCCATACGCCGCTAGGGTGGTGAGAAGGAGCAGAAAACATGCAGTATACGCCGCACACGCATGCGAGCTCAGCTGGCACCGGCAATGGCACGACTGGCAAGGAGAACACGCGGTCGTCGGCGCTGGTTCCTTCGGGACATCATAATCATCATCATTTGGTCCTCGCGGGAGCCAGGAGTGGGAAGTTTTAGATGTCGGGGGGAGCGAAAACAAAGGGGCCATTAGATGCCAGATAGGCACACATAACGCTTAAGCAAGATTCATCGTTCGTCTGCGACTTTTCCCGCTGTGTGTGTGTGTGTGTGCGTGTGTGTGTGTGTGTGTGTGTGTGTGTGCGTGTGTGTGTGTGTGTGTGTAGAGGGAGAGAGAGGCAGGTGGCAGGGGGGCGAACATTTGCCAGTGCTATTGGCTGCACAAGCGAGGACCTCGGCCATCAAGCGTGCGAATGGTTCTGACTTTGGGTACATTCCTGCGGTGGCATTTCTGTGTATGTACGTGCTCGGGACGCTGTCAGAAAGAAACGTCCCGAGAGAGAGAGAGAGAAGTGTGCACGCAGAAACTCGCCAGTATATATACGTACGTGCTCGTGTGCCTTCGTATATATATATCCTTGGGGGCGTATATACTACACGTAATAGAACGTGCGCTGTACCACCATACTACTACACATCGGCGTTCAGGCCTCGCCATCTGGGGTCCGAGCACGGTGCCTGAAGGCGCTCATTCTTCGCGCCCGCGGGCTTTGTTTTGCTTCGCCCCCCGGCGGCCGGGGCCCGCCCTGCTGGCTGACTGGCCCAGGCGCGAACGGCCGTGTTCTCCCGGCCGATGGGTAAACAAAGAGGCGCTGCACTCTTCGAGCTGTCTCGCTGGCAGCCGCTGCCGTTTCGTCCCAGCCAAGGATGGCCGGAGGAGGGAGGGCCCCCCCGGCAGCTGTGACGAGGGGTGCCGGCCGGTATTAAAAAAGTTGGCGCGCTCGCGTCACTAACGGCAGACAGATCACTCGTCGGGAGCCGCCCTCCCCCGAGTTCTGGTCCCCAAGGGCGAAAGATGCAAAGGATATGCTAAGAGGAATAACACACAAACACACACACACGCGCACACACGGCAGCAAGTGAATGCGCATAGCTCTTGTGTACAGAGGGAAGAAAAGACCACCCTTGAGAGGAGGGCGCCGTAGGCTAAATTAATTCGTGTGACGGACAAGCCGAAATAAATTTGCTATGTGCCGGACACTGTTCCGTGTGCCCAACCTAATGAACCGTTGATGTGCATGTCATTGTGCGGGCGAAACTGTCGAGTTCGTGTGCAGCCACGAACTGCTGCGTCTTGGGTTGCCTTTGATTCTTCTCCAAGACGAGGATTCCTCCGTCTCGGCGCAACCTACTGCCACCACTCGGACTGTTGTCACAAAGCACTGTAGCTCGATCTGTCGCACACAGGTCGGATCGTGCTTAAGCAAAGCGACATCGCCTATGTTGGGCTTTGGGACGTTCAATAAAAATTAAAAAAAAAGCTTTTGGTCGCCATGTCATGCCTGCTGCTGAGAACTGGGTCGCCGGTTTGACTTTCAGGCACAACTGCCGCATTTCAGTGGGGGTGGTAAGCAAAAGCGCTCGTGTACCGAGCGTTGCACACACGTTAAACGATCTTGGGCGCTTAAAATTAATCTGGACCCGTTCGTCATAGCCCATGAATCGCTTCGGGGCAGTAAACCGAACGAACCACGGTAGCCATTTTAGAACGTTACCGTGCATGATCGTGCGGTGTTCAGTCCTCATATATAGGTCTGACGAACGAACGTAGATCTTAAAACCGTATCTTGTACCATGTTTTTTTTTAGGTCTTCTTTTTCGTTGAACAGCTCGGCTGACGTTAGCTGACACAGCCTATATTTGAGCGCCAATCGACGCGGTTCTAACCAAGCTCTCTCTCTCCGCCCGCGACTGCTGCGCAGAGTTCTTCAAGGAGCTGCTGAAGACGTCCAAGAAGGACTTCCACGGCATGTTCCTGCGCACGTACGGCATGCAGTACGACACCAACTCGTACATCTTCCACGACATGTTCGACCAGCTGGAGAAGTACTACCGCACGGGCGGCGTCGACCTGGTGGACGCGCTGGACGGCTTCTTCCTCGAGCTGTACCGCAAGATGTTCCAGGTGATGAACATGCAGTACGCGCTCAGCGAGCGCTACCTGCAGTGCGTCAGCGACTACCGCGACGAGCTGCGCCCCTTCGGCGACGTGCCCCAGAAGCTGACGCTCGAGGTCAAGCGCTCCTTCGTGGCCACGCGGACCTTCGTCCAGGCGCTGGCCGTCGGCAGGGACGTCATACAGAGCGTCATGGAGGTAATTGCTCCGCTCTTCTTCTTCTTTCGCGAACGGTGGGCCATATGCACGTATGCAAAGAAAAAGTTGCACCTTTTAGGGTCTTGTTCTCTGAAAATAATCGCTGTCTTGCGAGGCTTTCTTCTCTTTAACGCTGTGCGCCAGGCATACGCATGCCAGCGTAACATAGCGTTCGTGATAAGAAAGTGGCTAGCCCAGTGTGTGGAAAGGCATTTGTGTATAGAAAGGGAAGGAATGGCGATTGTTGTCCAAGGTGCAACATTTTTTTAGAAAGTACGCTTTCAAGAGAATGGAGTGCTGACAACACCCGTATGCGTAAATACCTCCGTGCGTTTTCTCTTTTATGAAACTACTCTATTTACGCCCACGCAGTCATATACCCTCAGCTTTAACATCACCTATAAGGTACCACGGAATGAATATTCCGCTATGCTTTACTCGGGCAAATCTCAACGTTGTGGTAATTGTTTTTTTTTCTTCTTCTTCTTCTTCTTCTTCTTCTTGTACACATTCAGAATGACTGCAGTGCCGCCGCACATTTGTAATATCGTCTGCGTGCAGGTAAAGGTAAAACCGGTGGAATGCATGACCAGCCGAACTAGGAATCTCGCCTCCGGTCACTTGCGATGCTGCGTAACAGCCGGTTTTTTTTTTAATTAGAGGTCGCAAATTGAAATGAAAGCATTCTCCAATTTAAGACAGTTGATCATTTTTCCCTGGCCAGACGCATACCTGGAATAGGTCTGCTCCTTTCCACAAGTGGTCTCGATTTAGTCCGCGTCTCTACCTTCAGTTACACAGTGCTCAGTGGCGCGGTGCGATCGCCCGCGGGAGCCAGCATAATACTATAGTGGCTGGAAAACTAGCTGAAAAGTAGTTCTAGCCTCTCTAATAATACCCGCACTGCCGCCGGCCTTGTGCCTGGATATTCATGCGTTTAGCAGGCGCGTAAGCCACACACCGAGGCTACGTGCCTGCCGAGCCGCCCTACCTAAAAACGAAGCGTGCTCCCCTCCCGTTTCATTTCGTTCGCGTTGAGGCTAAACAAGGTTCAACTAAACTCGATGCGATGATTGCTTAGGTGCATGCTCGAGTTCCAGACCTGTTCGTAAAGCAGCAGCCGTACTCACTTCTATGTGGTTTCGTATTTCCCGCTACCGACGCCCACTTACGTCTGTGTGGTTTCGTATTTCCCGCCACCGACGCCGACAGGGCCAATGGCCCGTTCGTTGTAGAAACTTGTGCGACTGTAGAAGGGAGCGCCACAATAAAGGATAAATAAAAAGGAAGGAAGGAAGGAAGGAAGGAAGGAAGGAAGGAAGGAAGGAAGGAAGAAAACGAAACCTTCGGCGGTCACGTCGAGTTTTTGGCTGCGAACGTCACTTCATTCGTCCTCAACCGCGTTATCTTGATGGTGCTTTTTCGTCTCTTTGTCTCTCTCTCTCTCTCTCTCGCCATCGATCTTTTCGCGTGGCGAGAGTGACATGAAAGCATGGGCCGTTCCTTACTCGATGGCGGACTATTGAGAAGCGCCAGCAAATACTCCTACTCGGGCAGGGCTGCACTTAGCGCAGATAAGCATACACGCGTGTCCAATGTTTCATTCATGCGCGGAAATGTAGGGGTCGCTATTTGCGGCCAATTGTAGGAGCCCGCTGTCACACTATCTGGAGCCGATAATCCCTGCAGCTTATCCTTACCCCTTGCCCCTGACTCCTTCATGGCTCTTGCAGTGAATGCACATGCTCTGAATGAGCTCCACACAGTGTGGGACACCGATTTGCCATTCTGATCTCGCACAGACACAAAGTTGGCTCATTTCCCAACCTACATGTGCAAAGAGAGCCTCCTCTGAATTATATACTGATGTCATCTGCAACTTTAAGAGACATGAGGACAGCAGTGGAGATTAGAGAGAAAATGAGGGCAGCCGATGTTCTAGTTCAGATTAAGAGGAATAAATGGAATCGGGCAGGCCGCGTAATGCATAGGACATATAACCAATGGTTTATTAAGGCAGGGGAAGCACTGTCGAGGACAACAGTGCTTCCAATGGGTGGCGTGATTACATCGGGAAATTTACAAGCATACAATACTGGCGCAAGGCAGGAGTAATTGGACATTGATGAAAAAGGCCTTCGTCCTGCATATTTACCATAAATTGCACCAATGATGATGATTATTGTCATTATTTGGTGTATCATATCAGGGCTACCCGCATCTCCTCACAGTTAAGATGATGCGATAAATATGCAATATGCTCAATATCAACTAAAACTAATTAATTATAATAAAATGTATGATACCAGTCACTTCCTTGCCCAATATGCCGGAACTTGGTTTGTAAAGAATGTGTCAACATGCTAGTTATCATTTCTTGCTCCATATGCCAGAATTAAGTAAGTAAGAATTGCCTGAATTAGCATACTGTGCAAAATATTAAGTCATAAATCCTCAGAAAGACAATTACTGCAAAAGCTAAAGAGATTGCAGCTTTCTCCTTTTGGAAAGAATGTTATCCGCACATCGTACAGTATTGACTTGTCCACTGTGAAACTCCCTAAAATAAATGCATTTCAGTTGTCTTTATGATTTTGATTAGCACATGCTGTGCTGTACCAAACATCACAGAGCCATTCCTTGTGATTGCCATTGCAGGTCGGCCCTTCTGCCAACTGCAGCCATGCACTCATGAAGATGAGCTACTGCCCACACTGCCATGGTCTACCAAACCTGAAGCCCTGCTCCTCATACTGCCACAGTGTCATGCGCGGTTGTCTGGCCCACCACATGGAGCTCGACAGCGAGTGGGGCTTATTCATTGGTCAGTACAAGACCCTGTTCTAGACTTGTGACATGTGACCTCATCCCATGTAGATTTTCCCCCCCTTGCAGTCACTATAGTCGGTGACAGGTCAACATTGCAGTGACAAGTGCCCCTCAAAGGGAACATGTATAGGTGTAGCCAGCAAATCCATACTCTTCCTTTCTCCTCCCTTTGTATCCATGTCTTCAACTTTGGTTTCCTTAGACACTTCCTTGTTGCAAACATTCTGTTGTACTTCATATAGTAGTTAAGTAAGTTCCCTCTCCAAATTTTCTATTTGAGGAACCAATTTGTGCTGCGAGATATC
Organism: Dermacentor albipictus; assembly: GCF_038994185.2. Taxonomy (NCBI): domain Eukaryota; kingdom Metazoa; phylum Arthropoda; class Arachnida; order Ixodida; family Ixodidae; genus Dermacentor; species Dermacentor albipictus. The sequence goes on from NC_091821.1 coordinate 438,496,485, forward strand.
TATTCGTCCTCATACTCCGTGATTTTAGCTGTTTCTGCAAGTGGTGTGATATGCTGATTATTGCCAAGTAACTGCACACCTCCTCTTTATGGCTGCGGCATCTGTAAAGGAGCTATTTCTGGAAGCACACACGAACAGCTGGCAGGTGCATCAGACATTTTTGGGAAAAGCCTTTCTAGCATTCCTGACTTTTCACTGATTTTAATACACATATATGAACAGATAACATCTCTAATTCTTTTTGAAGTACACTTTGTTTTTATGCAAAGATATCACTATCACTTCTCTGTGTATCGACTAACGCTCTTGAGGACTCTTGTATCATATTAGTAATGGAATGAGCCTCGAAGTACCACAGACATAGTACGTTCTGACAGGTGTGTAGCCCTTGTATGCTTGTTAATGTGTAGCTTTCCTGCACTAGTGCTCTGCTTCCTGTGGGTGCCCATTATTGTTTGATGCAAGTGTACGTGGGATGGGGACAAATGATATTTCGCAGTGTGGCTCATGATTTTGAGGGGCACTTTCAACAATTCATTCGAAAGCCAATGTAAAACTGAAACAGCAAGTGATGTCCTAGAAATGGCAGGCATGACACCATATATATTTGTTTTATCTAACGCCACTATTCTCTTTCATTGTGTAACTGCAGCATGTTGAATATGACCGGTCAGAGTAGGTATGTAATAATTGGGGACATTTATGCATTGGTGTAAGCAAAACATCACTGAGTGAATTTTTTTCTAAATCCACAAGCTGACCTCAGTTGTTCCCCCGTTATTAAATGTGTACGTTGCTGCCAGTGGCTCAGCAGCCCTTTGGCTGCCCTGGCTGGTGGCACAGGTAATAGCACTGTGACACCATCCATGGTGGCTCAGTGGCTATGGTGTTCTGCTTCAGAGTGTAAGGGTTTGATTCCCAACCACACTAGCTGCATTTCAATGGACGTAGATACCAAAATGCCCGTGTGCATAGATTTAGGCACATGTTTAAGAGCGCCACATGGTCAAACTTAATCCAGAGACCTTCACCACTGCATCCTTCATAGCCAACAACACCAGCTTCGGGATACTAAACCCCAGTAGTCAATCAACCAGTAACATTGTGCTGCTACCATTCACTCATTGTGAAAAATGAGTGAATGGTAGCCGAAAGCCCCTAGCACAAACAACCTTCAAGACGGCCTGTGACATTGAAAGCTGAAAGTGTTGAGATCTGGAATTGGCTTAGGGAGGCCAAACGGCATTTAGCCCTTTTCTTTCAAATGGAAAATTACATATGTGCCTGTGAGTAAGAGCTTCTGGTTAGGGTGGAGGTGCTCGGGAAAAATTAACAGGCTTTGGCAAACTTTTATGTAGTGATCATGTTGTATGGTTAAGGTGTTGAATGGCACCACTATGGTGGAATATCTGCCTTACAAATGGTCTCATTCTCTGCAGATGCCCTCATGAACCTGGCAAACCGTCTGGAGAGTTCCTTCAACATTGAATCGGTCGTAAACCCGATAGGAGTGAAGATATCCGAAGCCATCATGGATTTCCAGGAGAACAGGGCAACTATTCTGCAAACGGTGAGCAAACTGTGTGTTACAGTCAAACCACTGGCCTCCTGATTTACTGTTCTTGCATTAGACCAAATTTAACTATCACTATTTGTGTTAATTATGAATGTTGTTTCCTGAACCAATTTCTGGTCACTTTACATAGAGAGGCTATGTTGTCTTTTGGGTGACTGATACTTTGCTGTTGGAATATCAAGCCTTCCCTTTCTTTCTTTCTTTCTTTCTTTCTTTCTTTCTTTCTTTCTTTCTTTCTTTCTTTCTTTCTTTCTTTCTTTTGTTTTACAATTACTGTGTGTCCGTCATCAACCTGACCAATTATAATAAGGCATTTTTCACGTGAATTGTGAGATTTCACTGAATGCTAACTTTGCCAGTGGCAAAACACACACAAAGAAAACTTGCTGGTGTTTCTTGCCCCGAAATATGTTTCTACACATGCGTCACTATTTGCGAGAAATGCGCCACAGCATCGACATTAATCACTTGCCGCAAATCTGCAGTAGGAATGCTTTCTCAGTCTGGGGCAGCTGATACATGCATTTTGCAGTTAACACACGTGCAGTCAACAGCACTTGACTCAATTATAGCGGGGCACGCTTTCTGGGCACCCTGGTCATAGACGACAAGAATGACGAGGAATGGGCTGTTGCAAATTTCATTTTTATTGCTTTAGCGACGATACAGATGCTGGAGGCGCACTAGCAGGGTCACAGTGCTGTTACATCTTTCTTTTCGTCTTATTTTTTATTGAAATGAAAATAAAAGAAAGAGATGCAGTCACCCTATGATGGTGACGGCTACTCTACTGAACGGCTACTACTGACGGCTACTGAAAAACGCTGGCAGTTTTCCTTCGGTCTCATTTTGTGTGCCATCGAGGTACAATGCATGCAATCCTACTGGCAGGGATCCTTACCATACCAGCTTTCTGAGGCGTCTTCAGTGCAATGCTAAACCATGCTGTAACTTTCAACGCTTTGCCTTTGGCCAAAACTGCCAATTTCTTTCTTTAGTTTTTGTTAATTGTGTGGGCAATGACTGTTCAGCATCACGGACATTGGTTACTTCTGTAAGCAAAAGTATTTTCTGCAGCAGTATTACTGAATCATGTTGCATTGCTAGTAAACATATACAACGTTGATTAGTTTACAGCATCTTTGCAGTCTCATTGAGGAGTTGGCTGTTGCCTTCTTGAACCTGTTTCTCACGAACGAGATGCACCAGCAGTCCTCGGAACTCATAATCGTGCCATAGTATCCGAGGGCAATGCTGTTCATATTAATCATTCAAATATGTGGGCATCCACTTGTTTCACGTCTTTGCCAGTAACATCACGTCAGCATGTGGCTTTGATAACACATTAAATTCTGCACATTCTTTCATGTTGGAAGAAATCCATGGAAAATTGCACCATTGAAACTAATAAATTGATGGTAAACATTTTCCAGAAGATTGCAGACCATGCATGGGTTGAAATAAACTTTTTTTTCACATCCTGTCGTAGTTGGCTGAAATGGAGCAGTTCAAAATGTATGTTCTGGTTTAACCAGTGCATTGCAAGTCTCTATATTTCACGGTGCAGGGACATGCGTCATGAAAATGTACTTTTGTCTTAGTAAGGGGTTCCCAAACCACCTCTGATAATTTAAGAAAAATTGCGTGCTCCTTTCTGAGCTTTTTTGGTCGCTTCATCACATGTTGTGATGCTAACAGGGTCACGCATGTGATGTTACCGGGGTAAAATCTGTTGATGTGTCTATATATGAGGAACATATCAGCAGTTCTGATCTGTGATCTGTGAATGGCTTTGCCATTCAGTCGCACGCCCGCTCTTTCTCGTCGTCTCGTCTGCCTGTCACGCGCAATCAACTGACTTCACCTCGTATGCGTGTTTTGTGCTGCACACGCACAAGAGCAAGAGCGCTTAGCTGAAATGCATGCAGTCCCGAGAAGTGGGAGTTGATGGTGCTTTGAAACAAGAAAGGTGTGCGCAAATAGCATGTTCAGTACTGACATGTCTGTGTCTCTTTTAGAGAAGTGCAAAGGCGCAGACGCGGTAGCACCCTTGGGCGGTGGGGTAGCGAAGATGAGGCGGAAACTGCTTGCTCAACTTCAAGCTTAGGGTAGCTTAAGAGCCCTGTAAAGCTTTTAATCATGATGGGGGCATGCCTTTTGTGTGTATATTAGGAGTTGCAAAAATACATGTGCATTTTTTTCTCTCTTCCCTGCCCCCTGCTGCGCAGCTATATGACAAGTGCGGCACGCTTCGTCTGGCCCGCCGTGGCAGTGGCCAGGAGCTGCACTTCGAGACGCTGAAGTTTGGAGGCACAGGAGGCGGCCAGCAGCCCGCAATGAGGCCAACCACCGCGGCGGGGACCAGCATGGACCGGTTGGTGCAGGGCATCAAAAAGCAGCTTCGTGCCACCCGTTCAATGTGGTCCCAGCTGCCCGATCGCATGTGCCGCCAGCCTTCGGCGCAATCACCACCTCCCGAGGAGGAGTGCTGGGACGGACTGAATCGTGCAAAGTGAGCGCTGACGGGACCTATTTCCAATTGGCATGGTAGAAAAAATATGGAGAGTTTAGCAAAACTGAAAGTTGTCCCAAGTTTATGTCAATTCATCTTTGTGAAACAGTGCAAGATGAGGGAAATTGAAACTGTAGGACTTAAGAAAAAACAGCTTACTTTTCATATTTGCATGCATTCTTTAAAAGCTAGTTTGCACACTCTTTCATTATAGTGACATGTGTCCGTCTTCTTCTTTATCATTCTTAGCCTTCTTTTTTTTTTCAGTTCTAAGCACTTTGTGACATTGTGTATCAGATTGTAAGCATACAACCAATGTTGTATGATCACAATCATATAGTTGCCTCCAATCATAGTTCTCATTGAGATAATCCACATCAGTAATGTTGTGTTCGACTGTGCATTTTCACAGTGCTGTCATCCTTCACGCCCTGCTGAGGTCAGAGGAGATAACACTAGTTGTTTATAATCGTAGGCTGCTAATATCATAATTACTCATGTAATGCTCACCCTCATGTAAGGCCTACACCCCCACATTTAGGCATGAAAATTGTGAAAAAAATATTCAAATGCGTGTACCCATGCACAGGGCCTTTGAGATTGGGCTAGTGTGTGCCAAGCAATGATCTAGGGAGCTATGTCATATACAGGCTGACATGCACAAGTTGTTATTAAATGGCACTATTACTGCTATTGTCCTTTTGACGATGACATGATTGTCATTATTGCAGTATCTGATTGGGCCACGCAGCATAACTCCAGTGCACTATTGGCTGTGCTGTGGCCTGCTATTTAGCTGTGTTGTAGTTTTCGGTGCTTGAAGAGTGCATAGCTGCAAGAAGTGTACGTGGTGTGCGGTTTTGCTACTGACCGTTGTCAGTTGTCGAGAGCTTAAAGGTAATTGGAATCTTAAGCAGCACAGAGGACAAGCTTGGGGAGGTCACAAATGAGGTGAGCTCATGAAAGGATGAGGGCAGCAGACGCGATGAGGATAATTGATTAAAAGTGCTCATAGTCAGTCGCCAGTGGTTGCATTATTCTGCATAGTTGCCAGATCACAGTTCCAAGCTTCAGTGGGAAGCCATAAGCTTACTTCATGTAAAGCACGCACATTGTAGAGAACCTTTTAGAAAGTGCAGTCCTTACATTTGCAAATATGGAACTTGCCTTTTGTTTTGGAAGCCAACTTCCAAAAATTACTTATACTTAAAAGCTGCTCATTAAGCTCTGACATTAATGGCAGGTTCTCGAATGTAGTCTGTTTTAGGAGCTTAGCGCCTGCATGCATTCGTGCATTTGCTACATGCAGGATGTGTTCTCGTTTGTTCAGGTCCGAGGGTGGAAACCACACAGTTCCGGGAGGCAAAACTCGAGGTTCGCACCAGCAGTTTCAGCAGCAGCCACACAACGGCCACCACAGGGGTGGTGGCACAGAGTACACAAGTAGCAACGTGGTTATCAACCAGCTCATACTCACTCTCAAGATCATCACCAACAAGCTGAACCTGGCCTACGGTGGGCACGATGTCCAGTGGCAAGACACCGGTTAGTGGCTACATAATTTTGTTGAGTCTGCTGCTTTATTTCCTGGCATTTTGCCACTGAATCAGGACCTTGCTGCCAGCATTAGCAGTGGTGGGTGTGCCCCTGCTTGGATTTTGCAACAAGTTGCTTTTGTGGTACATTGAAAAGAGTTCTCACTAGTATCTTGTTACTAAGCTAACGCTCAGGTTGAAACCAAGCAAGAAAGCATATGCTGCACAGAGGTTCTGCTTCACTAGCACTTCATAACTTATAGCTTACAAACTGGCATTAAACAAAGTGTGTATTAGATTATCATGACTATAGTCAGGTCCAACTTTAGAAAAAAAGGGAGGCCCCGCCCAGATGACCGAAGCGCGACAGCCGATAGCCTCTGCGACTAAAATAGTCCCGCTCAAAAATCCGTGCTTCTAGAATGCATAATTCTCTGTATAAATACTTTTGTCATTTGATGACTGGTTTGGTAGAGCTGTCATGATTGGAATGCTACAGCACATGCCGGATCGCGAGAGAAAAATAACCCCGTGCCTTCTACAACACTGGGCACAAGATCTATATTTTCTTTTGGTTTTATGTTTTCACAAACTCATCTTCAGGAATGTGATAGGTTTTCTTTCGTTCCTTTTCAGTTTTTTTTTTTTTAACCGCGACACAGAACATGAGTTCCCACTGCTAACAGTAGGCACCAGACTTAGGCAAACTTTCCTCATCGTAACTTCACAAAACAAAACGCCTTGGAACAAACACGCAGGATGTTTGTGTGTAGCGGTGTGTCGTCATGGGTCCTGTTTTTAGACGAAGCGTAGCATAGCGTCAGCGATGCTTGCTGCAATCTTTTGTCACCAGATCACGGCTCAGAATAAATGCACGCAGCATGAGTGGTGCATCGTGAGCTCGCAATAATATTTCCGCCATAGTAGACCGCCATAAGCAATTTGGGAATTCACTCTTATGAGGGGCAGACGCACACGACTGACACGACTGACACGACTCGGCTTAATTCGAAGCGCGGGCAGCCATCATCTCCATTGGCAGGGTCACCGGCTGTCCGGCTCGCGACTTCAGTCTAGAGTGCCCGCCCGTTGGTGAAGGCTTGTGTGCATCTGCCTTCGAGGAGTAAACGCCCCCTTTTTCTAAAGCTGTACTCGAGTGTAGTATAGTATAGTACTAACATTGGGGACAGAATGAACAAAATGAAGGTGTATGTTCACTTCCATAAAACTTCGTGTGGGTTTCCACTGTCTTGAAGTTGCTCATCGTTAGCGCCACTTTGGGATAACTTTTACTGCAACAATAGCCACAGTATCAAACACAGCCTGCAGCTTAGCAGTATATCGCCCATATTAGGTTCAAAGAAATGTGCTTGCACTGGTAATCTTTCTTGCTACTCGAATGTTTTGCGAGTGTTGGGAGTGTTTCAAGGAGTATTGATACTCCACTCTCTGGCTGACCTCTCTCCCTTTTCCAGTCCATAAACTACTTCTTCTGTGCTAAATCTGCTTAGTTAACCAAGGAAGCAGTGAAGGTCATATATGGCAGTTTGTTTTGTAGTGTATTCTGGACAGACCTATGGGGAGTTGAGAGCATAGAACTCTGTATATTATTCTGTTATGTCAAATCATAAGAAGCCGTCAAGCACTGACACCAAGGACAACATAGGGGAAATCACTTGTGCTTAATAAATTAAATAAAGAAACGATAAATTAATGGGAACGAAAGTGGATGAAAAAACAACTTGCCACAGGTAGGGAATGATCCCACAACATTCGCATTTCGCGTGCAATGCTATACCAATTGAGATACCGCGGCGCCATTTCCCCATCCACTTTCTTGGGTATTTATGTGTACTAGCAGAACCCTGGGAGTGTTAGCCAGCGCCACCACTCGCAGACCTTGGCAGCGGATGTGGAACATCTTTTCTGCCACAGGCATCACGAGAATGTGATCTTTTTGGGTGAAGGCAACCGGTCAATAAACTTACACATGCTACCTGAAGGTATCAATGTTGCCGGATTTGAGACCCTCGTTATGTAATAAACGAGAAGAAAGGGGGTTAACCAAGCAGCCCGATTTTTATTTAGTCATGTCATAAGAAGCCAACAAACACTGACACCAAGGACAACATAGGGGAAATTACTTGTGCTTAATAAATGAAATAAAGAAACGATAAATTAATGTAAACAAAGGATGAAAAAACAACTTGCCGCAGGTCGGGAACGATCCCACAACCTTCGCATTTCGCGTGCGATGCTCTACCAATTTCTGTTAATTTATCATTTCTTTATTTCATTTATTAAGCACAAGTCATTTCTCCTATGTTGTCCTTGGTGTCAGTGTTTGTTGGCTTCTTATGATATGGCTAAATAAAAATCGGGCCCCTTGGTTAACCCGCTTTCTTCTCATCTGTTATGTCAAAGTAATTGCACTATTGTGACTATCTCCCTGTTGTTAATGAAATTCCCACTTCATTTGTTTTTGTACAGGACTTTCATTTATTTTTGTACAGTGTTTAGATGCTGGCTTGCATGTGAAATTCAGTACAGTTGTGCTTGACACGGATTTAACTCTGTAGCTAAATCTGTCCAGCCATTAACAAATGGCAACGTGTGAGCGTGTGTGACAGAATGTGTGACAGACAGAATGTGGGAGTGCCCAGCACGAAATGCGGTCAAAGAAAATCAGTTTCTCTGAAAAATGTGCTTTGCCTGAAAAATTCTCACCAAATGTACGGAGCAACTTAGAAAGGGCATGACCAGTTTCCCATGCTTAAGGAAGCTTGTGTGGTTATTCGTTACAGCTGACCTCGATGACATGGGCAGTGGAAGTGGGAGTGGAAGCGGCGATGACGAGTACGAACCAGCACCGACATCGACAACCCCCGACATTTTCTTCACCGGCTCGCTACCAACGTCTGGCACAGTGCCCAAGCACCCTGTGACACCGCACACCAGCTCTGCGCACCGTGTGCTGTGTGGTGCCCCTCTATGGCTCCTGGTCATCGCTCTGTTGCTCAAGAAATGTCTGAGCAGCAGCGTCTGACGTTCGTTCCTGATCCTACACCTCTTCTTCTACTTGGCGGCTGCACTGCCCGCCTGCTGCTAGTGCCTGAGTGGGAAATAGAAACGAAGAAAAGAGAACATTGCACAACATCGGTGCAAAGCGACTCTCATGTGTCGAGTTTTCGTGACTGTGATGCAGCATGGTTGAGACATCTGGACTTCTGCTGTCGCTTGTCTGTGTCAAGCGTGAAGCATTTTGTTGTGGCTCAGTGTGTGCACGAGTCGTGCACAGCCGTGGAAACTACAGCGCACAGTGCGGCATGCTTTCTGGCTCTGGCATGACCCAGGGGTCATCAAGTTTAGGTGTGGACACTTGTCAAAGGCGTGATGGAGACTTGCACGGTGATGGGACTGACGCGTGTCCAAGGTGGTTTTGTGCGACTGTAGCCTACTCGTTTTCTTCTTTGATATTTTCTTCAGACGTGGGCACACATTGCGGATGAACCTGTGTGGAAAAAAGCAGTGGCACCTGTCGCAAATTGTGAACTCTACGAAGTTGAATGGCCCTACGGTTTGCAATTGCTACCAGTTGCAAACTCGAACGGATTGAAGACCGAAAAAAAAATGTAGGCCATAATCGTCACAGTGGCATGCTTCTTTGTCAGTAGCAGAATAAGTAGCAGATGTAGCTAAATTTTCATATTCCTTTTTTTTCCTCTCATAATACGTGCAGAATCAAAAGTCAGAACCATACCACATAATTTGTGTTACAGCTGTGTAAGCTAGCACCATCTTTACAGAATCTTGTAACTGAAAGATATTTGGCGTCATTTGTCTGGCTTGCTCACAACTGCGAAGTGGCGTGCTAGCCATTACTAACAATGAGCATCCAAAGTGTCATTATGCTTTAGCAATTTTTCAGTTTTGTTTGGCATATGCTGCACGTTTGTGCTTTTATGTAGGACTTCGAACACTTGACACCCTAAACTTAATTGCGCTGTGCATTAGGGTGTCGCAGTCATTCTTTTATAAAGTAGGACCGACCTGGTGTCGATCTAATTTATCTGCACTTGACATTTCACTCTTGCACAGAAAGAAAGGAAATTATGTCTCGCATTCTTCGGGGCTCCAGTTTATTTCTTTGTACAGTGAAGCAGCGAAGATGTTTCAAATTCTTATGTTGGCATTTCTAGCATATCTTGGGTGCGTGTGATGTTCTTCACGAAATATTATGTAACTTTTGGGTGCCTTACCTGTAACTTACTTCATTGTTCTGCTGTAACCACAGCAACATTTTATTTACGCAAATAATTAAGTTGTTACTTTAATTCTTTTAGCTTGTGGTATCCTGGCTACAAAGCAGTATGCTATTCCTTAGAAAAATGTCTTTCACTGACACATTTCCATGAGCTCAATTCTTTGCAGTTCCGTTCCATGTTTGAAATTTCAGAATTAATTGGGGGCACTGAACTTCGCAAGACTATTTTGCTGGTGGAGAAATCAGTCCTCCAAGATGTGCTAGGGAACAATTTTTTTACAAATAGTGAGCCACTTACAAAAAATAAATCTAACAATAACTTAAGTTGCTTGCAGTGTTCAAGTATCCAGATGGGAGCTAAGCCTGAATAATCAAATTGCAGTTGTTGTGAGCATCTTATGTTTAGTACTTTCTGTGTGCCTGTAGTGTTTGCCCAGAAGAAGAGTAGGGCATTGCTAGATGAGGGTCGTCACAAGTTATCACGAACTCCTTCTGGACCTCATTGCACAGCCATTGTGAAGTGGTTGCTAGCTAGGTAACACACCGTCTCCTAAACGTGGTTGCTTAAGACCAATAATGCTCTCTCAATAACCTTTTAAAGTTCATTTGCACATTTCTGTCAGTGTTATTCATGTGGCAGGAGCAAGGTTACCTGAAAAGCAGGTGATAGCTGTGCTCGGCAAGTCATAATTTGTTGTTCAAGAAGCGGGATTTTGCATTTAATGCACATTTGTCTCATCATTTTCATAATTGTTACATTAAAGCATATACTTAGCAGTCGTAGAACATTACCCTATACCAGAGCTATACCGAGCATTCTACGCGGTGAAGTAATAATGTGAATTGAGTCACAAAGCGTGGGCGCGTCCCCTTCAGTTGACGTAATGTTTTTAAAATCTTAATATTATTTTTCCTACCACCCAATTGAGATCTTGAGAAATCTCAATTATCTGGCAATTGGTGCTAGCTTTGAAACATTCAAAATCTGCTTTTATTGGGTTATTGCGTTGTGGAGGAGAGAGAAGGAACACCATTGTCTGTCTAAAGAGGTGTACAGTCAGGGCAAAATGACGTAGCCTTCTATACCTTTTATAGGACAGAGCATTTTGATTAATGCATTCTCATCACTGTTTTCTCACCACTCTAGAGTGTGTACATGTGGTTACACGAACATTTCAAGCTCCCAGTTATCGGTTTCCATTCCTTGTGATTTGTAAGAAAAATTACTGAATTACAGCATGTCCACCATATCTGAACACAGACACATGATACAAACATCTTGGTCTCCTCTGTTGCAAGATTTGTCAGTACAAGATAACATTCTTATGACAAAGTATAGCAACAAAAGCTAAGCTATTTTTATTTTACCTGACATTAGCCATGAATGAAAGTCCATAAGTCGGCGCACAAAGTGCTTTGACTGGCAATGCCATTTGACAGCACAGTGCTTTCGCTATCATTATTTAGCAGAATAATTCACTCAACGACCACTTGATCATCTTCACTTCCTAATATAATTTATACTTCTTTGGTGTTTTGTAAAATTTTCAGCTCTATGCAAACAAAAGGCTAGCGTCACTGTAACTGATCAATTTGAACTTGAGTTGCTGGTCTTCCTGCAGAAAAACATCCATTATACAAACACGATAGACTGCGGTATGTATTTGATTCAGTTCGTTGGATAATTTCCTATATTAGCGTTCATTGTCTCCAGGAGGCAGATTATATTAATTTCTGCAAATAGAACTTAATCAGGTTCAAATGCTTGTGTCAGTTGCGTAGCAACAATGAAAATGCCCAATTTACAGCTTTCTTGTGTTCAGGTTAACTGAGGCAGAAAGCCTATCAACAGCAGAGTTCTTCACGGTATTGTAATATGTGATGTTCTCACATGATGTTTCGTTGCCTCGTTGTGTACATTATTTTAAAGAAGTATTTCACCTGTGCTACTTTGCCCTCTGCCCATTGAAATGCATTTATATGTGTTCAGAGTCTTCATTTTGAAGTAGTCCAAATGCTACTCATTTTTAGCATGATGGAGATAAGTGCTCATCAATACATTGGCTCCTTTTACCCACATATTTTGTTCAAGAGGTCACAGTATTTTGCCAAATTTTCTATGCTTTTACTTGACAGTGCATCATTTATGTGCACATTCTTTTTTAACTTGTGCTGTTACATAAAGTAGCTTTTAAGATGCCTGCTGAATAAATTAATACACATGCGCTATTGTTCACACACACGTTTATGTTCACGTTTTGCATTAGAAGCTGTGTAAAACCTGACACACTGGGCGTGTTACCTGCATTTTCATTTATTTGCTTAGGGGAGCTTTCCCAGCAATGCATCTGCAGCTACGGTTGAACCTTAGTGCAGCGAACACAGGCATGCTTAACTAATTATTGGTTTTAACGAAGTCAATCTCAAATGTCTCTCGCCGTTATTGATGCGTAATGAATGTGTCGGCTGTATAGGCTTGTAATGGATATCGGATATAATGAAGGTATTTTTCATGTCTGATGGGGCGCCGTTATACTGAGGTTCAACTGCTATTACTATTTATTACCGCACTAAGCATCATATTATTTCGACTCATATTTTTGTTCGTTTAGTCACATTCCTGAAGAAGTAAATAAGTGGTACTGTTAACCACTCTTCAGCCTTCTTTATTTCTTCTTCTACTGCCAATCCATGAGTTTTCCTAGATGCACAGTGAAGTTATTGCTTTTCTCTGCCCCGTTTCTCTATTAAGTTGACAGTCACATGTGTTGTTTTAACAATGGCATTTTCTACGTGACTTAATTTATGCTGGCAGCAGACAGATGAGTTCATGTAGCACTGTATCTAGCCACTTAGATTTATAGTCCACATTTTAATTATTTATTAATCTAAAGCACTGTCACCGTTTTTTAATATCTTCTCCAATTACAGTTTTCTACTCATTTTCATATCAGTGGCAAAAGCCATTCTGCCTTCTTGTGTTGTCACTGCGTGCGTGGTTGATGCTGTAAATTGACCATTTAGGCAGTATACGTGTTTGACGTGCTATTTATTAGGACTTGCAACATTTTTCACGCTAGTGTACCTTCATTCTTTAGATAGGTTTAGTAAGCATTTCAAGTTAGCAGTGTGTTATTATTGTTGTAACTGCAACTTCAAAGCTGTTGTAAATGTCTGGTTTATTTTTGTATACATGCGTGGATGCTCATGTATATGTTTTGTTTTGTATGTGCTTATAAAGCAGCTCGGTGTTTACTTTTACTATCAAAAATGCACAAGTGAAGGAGGGGTAGCAGGAAAAACAAAGTCATGAGTTAGTTTTTTGCTTGCGCAAAGGCATTCTCTGAAAGCTTGGAAGTGTCGCGAAAAGAAGTATACGTATGTGCATTGAACTGGACTGATGATGGTTGTGACTATACTAACGTTTAAGCTATACGTCGTTGGCACTTTTAACATGTTTGTTTTATTCTTTCTCATGTTTCAGTCTTTTATGTGATGATGTAATGCATAGTACACTATGTCTCGTATGATTTGTACTGAAGTGCCAAACACATGGCAGAATGAACGGCTCTCTCCGCTGCGAGTGACCTTGACCGATGCTGACTTTATTTGACCATCGTTGTGTGCATGTGTGATCACTCTTCGCCGTATGTATGTGTACATATTTATGTTCTAAATGAAGAAATTTATTGCTTTTCAAGCTGTCATTGTCTTGATGCGCCATTTCCACATTCACAGAATTCTCATAGTGACACATCATTTGCAAGCCTAATTGTGCTTGTTGATCAATCAGCAGTTTAGTTATATCTTGGGTTCAGTGAAATAAGTTCTTTCAAAAAGATTTTTCATTTGTTCATGACTGAACTGTAATTCCCATCTTTCATCACTGACCTCTTAGAATGAATGCTAATCAACTGTTCATTTGCTTCTTGCTTCTTTATTTAGTGGGAGGGGGCAGAGTTTCCTTCTTTCATGAAAGGGTGTGGCAATGTTTTTTTTGCCAATCTACATGAAGATTTACCCATTTTTTGGCAACTTGTGCAGTATATACAGAGTGATATGCTGTGGCCATATGAAGAACATAAACATGTTTGGCGCCACTTACCACAGTGTGCAGTAATTGAGACCCTGGCACATTTGTGAAAGACATGATTGGTACAGCCTTTGTCAAAAGTATTGGCCATGAGATCGAGCAGAGTCTCACTTCCTGTCGGGCACTAGCCGAACCACAGAGAGTGTGGATTTCGCCGCGTACTGTCTGCTACATCATATGTGTTTTCATATGCACATACAGTGTGCATATCTTTAAACATTAAAGATAAACATCATTTCTTCATTGGATGTAGGTAGCATGGCCGTAAAATCTGGTCTGCATTCTTTTTTTCGGCAATGGACAGAAGCCTTGCTCTTTCATCTTTGCATTGTAGCAAGATCAGGGACTGCTCATTTTGAGTGTGCAATGTGTGACCGTCACAGCCTCCATTTGCCACAATCATACCAATTTATTGTCACTTGGATTTTTGTGTAAGCCACAGAAAGCATTTCTCTTCGTTTTAAGGAAATCAAGTGCCTACCGTGCCTAAGGGACTTGTCACAATGCATTGATCACTCCTCTCTCTCTGTGATACTAGACAGCATAAACAAGGCGGCATCAATATCACTTAGCAATAAATAATCGTTAGCAAGCTCTCATCATATCACGATAACCACATCATGATAATCGCAATAATTGCACAACTCTTCTTTTGTGGTTACATGGCAGCCTGAGATGTTCCTTTAGTATGTGGTTCTGATGCCACAAGGGTGAGCTTATTTTGCCTTCCAAGATAACCATGGGCTTTTGTGTTTTGACTTGCTGCTGTAAAATGAAAGATAAAATAAGGTGTTAGTGAGCGATCATGCGTGATAGCAGTCTCGAAAACCAGGATGTCGTAACACTGAGTTAAAAGTAGGTTTAATTACTATAATTTCTTTTCACTCTTCAGTCTAGGGCTGTTAGCTGGATGGAAAACCGCGGCCATTATTAGCCGAAGTAAAACAACCGGACGATTTTGGCCTCTCAAATAATTTCAACTTTGCACATAACCATGCAAGGGCAGCTTATTTGGGCTTAAATTAATTAGATGTTTTTAGTCTTACTGCAATAAAAATATTCTTGCGTGAAGCAAACTGGTGATCCTGCTAACATGCTTTCACTCAGAGTCGCCCAGCTTGTTTAATTGAACTCATTAACTGTTAGCATGTTGCAGCAAATTAAGAAAGGGGAGATGAAGACGTATACCTAAATTGGTGTTGTAAAGTGTACATTACCTTGGCTGTAGATACTTGAACTTCCTCATACAGGGATGCTGACCTTTTTGTAACCAGTGCAGGATTCACAGAAGAATGCAGTAATAATCAAGTTGCACAACAATTTTAGCAACTAAGGCAGAACTCCAGTGAAACATGCATAAAAAGCCCCAAGGAAGTGTCGAAACACATGTAGATTGTTTGCCTGAGTGCCAGTCCCCCTTGGAATGACAGTTCATGCAAAAATCTGGCGTTAGAGGGTGATATATAATCAGTTCACTGCAGTCAGTGTGTTTCATTACCATAGAATCTGGCCAAATCATTCACAGCAGAGTGCTGTCATGAACATTACATTGTGTGCAGTTGACCACTTATCCACATTAGAGACGTAAAATTTTGTGAAATTTTGGGGAGTCTGAAAAAAAACAAGTTTTTTCATGTATCTTTTTCCAGAAAGATTGAAAAATATATGATTGTGCTAAGAGCTATGAAAAACAAAACATATTTATTTCTGTAACAGTGAAAAGAATATAATTGTCGCATTATTGCATCACAAAAGTCCCAGCAGAGCTTCCGGGTTCAAATTCTATGCACAATTTTACGTCAGTGCATTGATTTCACGTCAAAGCGGCAAGACAGACACATGTATCAATCTGTGTCCGACTCATTTCCATTTGACGCATCAACATTTCGCTGTGCAGCGAACGAAGCATTCCAGACACTGAGGTTCGAGTGCATGTACATAAGTTTTTGCACGCAATCCCCTGCGAGCCTGCTGCGTTACTTGGCATGCACATTTCTAAACTCGGACCGCAGAAGGGGGAACATGCAGAACGCGAAAGGCGAAGGGAGCTCAAGGGTTGGTTGTAGCAAAGTCCTTGCCACCACTTGGATGGATCCAGGTGCTTTGCCTACTCCCAAGCTCCTTGTTTTGACCAAACATTTAGATACGTCGAAAGGAGGGTCATCGCAACAAAATTCTGCTGGGAAGCTCTCTTTGTTTCTTCTTTTTATACAATTTTATCCTGGTAGAAAAAAAAAAGAAACCTGTTCTTTTCCGAAATTTTCAATGTTTTTTTCAACCACTTACATCTCTAATCCACACTAACACGGCAACGGTGCTGCCACCTGTAGCTCGATTGCGCGGCAAATATGAAAAACTCTGTGCCTTCACCACATACATTGTACGGCTGTGTGCTGCAGTTCCCATGTCACTCCTGACAAACCAAAAATGTGGATTTTTGAGAGTACAAGGGTTCCTTTTATTGCCCAGGCTTTGGAATGTTTGTAGCTTCAGGAACTGCCTGGTCACAGGCAACATAGGCTCTATACTTTTCACAAAGACTGTACATGCATGTGCAAAAACACATAAACACTGTTTGTAGGGTACTTTGGTACAGCTTCTTGATGACACTGACATATCTAGCCCTGTGCGTGACAATGAAAAATGTCATATGAGCATCCATTTGTACAAGCAGCTGCTTGTACTCATTGTACAAACCTTGTACTCAACCCACACCTTTGCTTGTACTCAAACCCACACATTACCAGTGACCTAGGTCACTGGTAATGTGTGGGTTTCGATCGAGCACTGTGGCAAGAGCACTGCTTAACATCATTTGATTTTCGTCTACAATTCGTCCAGACACGACACAAATGGCTAGCAGCCATTTTGCCTCTGTGGCTGCAAGCTTTTTGTGCCCCTGGACATGTGCTTCCATTGCAAGCTCACTCAGCGATGCAACATTTGTGATGTCATAGTGGGCGCCAACGTGATGCACAAAATCTGACCATGAGCTCGCAGAAAGTGATCTCAAGTCCATGCATTGTCCTCAATCATCTCGCATACCAAGGACACACAGTGTCCTCAGTTGCCCCAAAATTCTTGTACAATTGTTGTTTGCCACCACAGGGATGTCTGTTACTCTCCAGGTTCCGTTTTGTTGCTGCGCTGCACACAAGATATAACCTTGAGCTTACAGAAAATGAGCCCAAGTGGCTTCAGCCCAAACATTGTCCTCGATCGGCTCACATGTTGAAGGCCCATATTGTCCAAAAATTCTTGTACAAGTCGTGTTCACCACCACAATGCCTCTTGCTCTCCAGGTTCCCGTTTTGCTGCTGTGGTTTTTCATCCACCCGATGACATGTGGTTAGATGACATGTGGTTAACATCCTTGTCTTTTATTCGTTATCATCTAGATCCAGGTTTTTTTCAAGGGTGTGTCTTACTTTGAGGTGGTGATTGATGATGATAATCATAGATTATTTCGCATTCAAGTGAGTGTTGGAACGACACATTTCTTTTAATGCGTTCGCATTCTTAGGGTACTTCTCGCACTTTCCAGGGCCTACGTATCTATCTATCTGTATCTAGCTGTTTTCCTGCCTACTTGGGTCACTGGGTACTTCATGGTCGAATGGGTAGCACTTCGGGACGCTGTGCTGACATAACAGGGTTCGAAACCAATCATTGGATCAACCTGGGTCACTGAGTACGTGGCAAGGTTTACATACGTGCCACCCTGCAGTGAACCGTCTTCACGCCAACGTGGGTCCTGTAAGATGCGGGGCTATAAGATACCGCTGTTTGAAGAAACTCTGATGCCGACTTGGAGCACTCAGTATGTGCCACACCGTCTGTGCTTCAAGGACCCCTTTGATGCCAGTCTGGGTCAGTCACTGGGTATATATGCCAGTAGGTGTGTGCCCCTCTTCAATGAACATCTTTGATGCCAACTTGGTTAAGTGGCACTCAAAACGTGCCGCTCTAAAGTGACAAAAATAAACATCTCCTAAATTTCTCCGACGATGAGTGGAGTCGAAACCAAGTCATAAAGGTTCCTCAAGAACAGCAACTCGACACATTAGCAGGGTGTGCCACAAGTGCGCTGAGTATGTCCTGCTTTCTAAAGAATGCCTTTCACGCCAACACTTTAGCGGGTGCACTGAGTATGTGTTGCTCTTCAATGAACCTCTCGCCAACGTGAGTCATTAAGTATGTGCCATTGAGTATGCGGCAAGCGAGGAAACAATGCTCGGCATTCGCGAGCAACGGCACGCCATGCTTCTCGTCTTGGAGGCTATGCGTGTACTTCTCGGCAGTGTCCAGAAAGAAATGCCAGACAGGAGCCCGTGGTTGCCACATGGTGCGTTTCTCAGCATTCGCACGCACTGGTGAGCAATGACTCTCGGAGGCCACTTGCAAGTTTCAGATTCATAATCAATTGATTGATGTCAGTAATGAGTTACAAAAATATATATATATATACATAATTAGGTCCCGCAGTTAGAAACTAAAATGGGACCTCCTGTGCATGTTGACTAGCAGCATTTAACCATAGCAGCAATCACAGTATATGGAAATATAGAATATTTTAAAATGGCATGATACAAATTATGCACATAAACATGTAGCTGTGAACAAAATATTAAAAATGAGAAAATTACAAGTGCACAATTTTAATGAACAGAAAACGAAACACAAAAGTAGTAAAGCAGCAAAAATAATAATGAAGACACGGATAATTAAGTAATTAATCAGGGGTAGCTAATATGAAGTGCTTTAATTCAGTTTGAAATTTGTGAGCTTTCTGTAATCTTAGGGGAAGAAATAGTGTGTTCCACAAAGTTAAGGTGGAGAAATGTACGGACTGCCTGCTGTAGTTCATCCGAAAGTTAGGTCAAACAAAGTTCATACTGGAACATTATCATTTAAGACCCTGAAAGCGAAAATGACACGGTTATATAATTTAAGAAGATCGGTTACGCTCAAAATGTTATTCGTTCACAGGAACTGGTTAGCACTAGTGTCACGTGAGAAAAATGTTATTTACGAATTGTTCGATTTTGAATAGCTGGTAATGACATTATGTGATTGCTATATGTGTTGTCCCGTGATACAATGTTATATTTAATATGGGAGTGAACGATAACCTAATAAAGCGACATGACAGCAGAAAGCGAGGAGCATGAACGAAGTTTGACTAGAACGCGAGCTCTGTGTACCATTTTCATTTTTCATGTTCGTGGCGGCGGCCCAAGATGACACCGAGTGTTCTTAGGGAAGCGTGGAAGACAAGTGCCGCTGCAGTACACACCTCATGAATAACTCAATTCAACAGTAGTAACACGTTGTGTCGCTGTTTGCCGCGAGATCGAATTATAGATGGCAGCACTGTCACCGCGTTCCCGGTTTTCTAGTAACAGACAATAGAGACTTTTAGCCTGTCCGCTATTCCGGTAAACAGAAGCGGTTTGGGCGGATTGCCGGATTTGCGGGGGCGTAAACGGGAGCGGCCAGAGCGGTGCAGCCGCCTGGTAGCGTAGAGTCCAACCAGACAAACACAGAGCTAAAACTGCAGTAACCCATTATATCCTGCTTCGCTACTGGTGCAAATTTTTGGCAGTGGCGTAACTGCGAACACGATCACGCCACTGTCGAAAATTTACACTAGCAGCGAAGTAGAACATAGTAATTAGCTTTGTGTTTTGGTGGTTGAGCTTTGCGCCACCAATCTGGCCGCTCACGTTTACGCCCCGCTAAACCGGAAAACCGCCCGCGCTTGCCGGCATACCGGACATGCTAAAAGTCTCTAATTTTAGTGCATCCGGTATTCCGGCAAGTGCGGGCGGTCTGCCGGTTGAGCGGGGGGGGGGGCGTAAACATGAGCGGCCAAGTTGGTGGCACCAGCTGGCGGTGCAGAGCTCAAACACACAAACACGGAGCCATATTCTTCTTAGCTGCTGTTCACTTTTCACTTCTGTTCACTTAGCTGTTCACAATTACGCCGTTGCCGAATATTTGCACCTGCAGCGAAGCAGAATACAGTAGGTTACTGCAATTTTAGCTCTGTGTTTGTCTGGTTAAGCTCTACGCCACCAGATGGCTGCACCACTCCGGCCGCTCACGCTTACGCCCCCGCACACCCGCACATCCGGCAATCTGCCTCCCCCCCCCCCCCCCCACACACCCCGTTTGCCGGAATAGCAGGCGCTCTTTAAAAGTCTCTAGTGAAACGCGCTGGCTGCAGTGATCGGATCTTATATTGCTCTCTAAATGCCACATTTTTGGACGAGCTGCACACGAACGTTTATATTTACTTGAAAGAAGCTCAAACTGTCATTCAACGGGGGACTCCAAGCACTCAGCCGCACAGCAGTCTCTGTTTCGGCACTTCTTCGATCGGAACTTTTTGTGTATGTTTCGTTTGCTTTCCACCTACTACTATTGCGCCAGTTACTAATACCGCGTTCTCTGCTAATCTTGCACTAGTTCCAAGTCTTTATTCCTGTACAACGAAGGTAAAGTAGCAAGTTGATGCACACAGTCTGCATCACCAATTGATGAGCACTCTACAGTTCCTTTTCTCTTTCCTTTCTTTATTCAGTGCGAAGTGGGAGTGACAGTATGGTAGCAGGATCATCAGGTTGCTTCAGACGAGATTAGTTGTTATCGACCTTGTATACACGGTTGGCCAAGTCGCAATTATTTGAGGAGCTAGAATCGTTAGGTAGTTTATTTCAGCATCAAGCTAACAACAACCACAACGAAGAGCGAAAGGAAATTAAAAAATGAGGAGCCATTCCACTCCGTAAGGTGGATGACCAGCGAAGATGTAGCACATCACACAGGGTTATAACAGAGGTAAATGTATTTATTTTCATCAGTTGGTAATGACAGTAATGATAGCTTTAATTGTGATTACTGCGATATACACTGATTGGTTCTGTTAAAATCTTGGACAGAATCCTGGCCAAAGTTATATCTATGCCCGACCATTGTTGAGTAGTTGAGTGACTTGGATTGATATGGCACTTCAAACCAAATTTTTCTAGTACAGACTGAGTGAACCATTTCTTGTCTGCTTTCGAAATGTCCACATTGAAGTCTCTAACGATGATAACAGGGGTAGTGTCATAACGGATAATCCATGCAAAGTGCATATAGTCATGAACTTCTCGTGCGCTTGTAGATATATACACAGTGTATGTCACAATTAATTCCGTGTTTCGTTTGTATGTCACAGACATTCATCCCCACAGTCGCTGGCATTGTGCTCTTGCGTGTCAAGAGGACAAATGTACATGCATTTTGTAGCCATGAACCTTACGGGACTATGAGCCATTGCATTTTTTGCTTGCTTACGAGTGTGTGAGTCATTGCTTCCAGGGGTATTAACTATTGATGATGACAGTTTTTGACATGTAGTTCTCTTTGTTGTATGCGGGATTAGGAAGAATGTAAGCACTGTTTGCTTCATTTTGCTGAGTGCTTGTAGGCTATGCCTTACGGGGCTGTGGGCCATCTCGTTTTTTCATTCCTTACGAGGGTGTGAGCCATGGATGATGGTAGTTTTTGTTGACGCACACAAAAAATACACAGAACCCGCTAGCCGCATACAGCTTAGCTGTAATAAAAGCCGCCTTTCAACTCAGTGTTATGACGTCTTCCATCTAAAGACTGCCTTGCGACACATCATCTTCGTAAAATACCCTATTTTAGCTTTCCTTTTGTAGCAGCGAATGAAAGCACAAAAACGCACGATTTAGTTATGAGGCAAAATTAGTTCACCGTTGAGGCATCATAACCACACATTAAAGAGGAACTCTAGTCGCATGACCGTTGAGCGAAAGTGACGCAGTTATCGCAATTATCGTAATTAAGGTATCGTAATATAAAGTGTGTGACGCCATATGATATGAGTGTGCACTTACTTTTTTTCTGCTGCTGAGTGATCTTCGCACCACCCAGTTCATGTTTCATGGTATCACAGAGATTGCGGAGTGATCAACACATCCTAACAATATTCATTAAAGCACGGTATTCACGCCTCGCTGCTACCACTTCATTTATCTAAAGGCTAGGTAAAATGCTTTTTGTAATGTTCTCGAAACATGAAGTGATAAGAAAATTGATATGATTCTATCGAGTGATGGGTGCAACCGCACATCGCTCTGCATAGGTGCTAGAGGCACTTATGGAGTGACCGAAATTCACATCAAAGACGTTCACTGAATCTTACACTAGTCAGCTTTCATCCATTCAGTGATGAAAGTTTGGCGGAGGCAGTTTTGTTGAAGAGAAGCACATGAAAATAGTAACTTTTTCAGTTACGATGATTCACATTAGAGAAGTTCATTGAATTGTGGCACATACCCAGTTTCGGCAATGCACTCAAATTTAAGCGAGATTAAATTGACTTTATGAAAGATCTACATATAATCAGTGAAACATACTCAGTAAAACACGTTTGCGTCAAATGGGTCAGCTGACGAGAGGCGCATATACAATGCCACATACCTGGGACACAAATTGTTCCGCCGATAGGCTACGAACGCGCTTTCGTCATGACAACAGCCACTTACTCTACCAGACGGTAGACGACCCATTAGTACATGTTGACGAGAAAGTAGAGAAAGTCCATGAGTTGCCCTAATGATGTCAAACCGTCGCTTTCGTGACAACCCCCAGCTATTCAGCTACTAACTCTTCAACCTGGGCAACATACACTTCCAACCAGCAGTTACCTGTATAACATTACTCTGTCACCCTTCGGGGTAGCTGAGTACCTAAGGCGCTAGTATACTCAGCTTGAAATTGCGGGCTAATCCCCGGCTCCGGAGATTGCAGTTTGAATGGAGGCAAACTGCGAAGACGCCCGTGTGCATCATAGCGCACGTTAAAGATCCCCAGTTGGGCAAAATTCCCCGTAGACCTCCACTACGGCGTCCGTGGGACGTAAAAAGACTATTGGCTATAAAATTATCGTTACTCTGTCCCACATTTTCCTGCAAGATTCTCTTCTCGAGGTCCAGTTACAAAAAAAAACAACAAGATGTCTATTTTTTTCGACAGTGATCAGCCTTGCTAAGAACGGCCAGCTGCAGTGCAAGTTTTGCCGGCCAGTTTCGACAGTGGCGGCAACTTTCCTTGGCGTTACGCTTTAGCCTCGTCCCGTTGTGACTGAATGAGTTCGGCGGGACAACTATTGTTACCGAACTCCCCAACGCGGACCTGATCTGCTATGAATGGGTTGCCGCGGGAACGTCGTCGGACACCCCTTCCCACGCGCCGACCAAGACGCAAGACAAAGGCTACCCGGGCGCACTGCGCGGGGCGGCTCCGAGTTCTACGAAGCCTCTCTGACGTCGGCTCCGGACCGTGCACCTGTGTTTGCGTGTATGTGTAAACCGTCCCGCGGAGAGGCGGCGTGTTTACGATGACTGGACGAACGTTTCCGCCACCTTGGAAACGGGGGAGGACCGAGTGTTTATAAACGGCTGTTGTGCGGATGCTCGATAGACTTTCTTAAGCAGTCATGTTAGACTGAGACACTCTCTCAAGCAGTCGAGTTAGACTGACACTTTCTTAAGCAATCATGCTAGACTGATGAACTGCATGTAAATACTGTGAATAAACCCTTATTCCTTGTTCTCGATGAGAAGCAGTCCTTCCCTTCATCAAAGTCCTCAGCGTGGATAAGTTGGACGACGGCATGGGCCAGCTACCTTCGAATTCATGCCGGATTCTAATCTTGACGACAGGTTACGAGCGATGGGATTGAGCCCCCCATCCTGACAGCCTATGTGGCTAACAATGATCTTGCGTGCCAGTGAGAGCAGAGGAAATGGTGAAATTATCAAGGTTGCATGAACGCCTTTCTTTTTTGTATAATCGACTACTTGACTGATTTCCTTCCAATTTCACTACATTGAAGTGTGGCTCACACGTAGTGATCCAAGTTGCAGTTAACAAGGTTTATTGAAGAGGGCCACATACTTCGTGGCCCGTGTCCAGTGACGCAAATTCTCGTCACGGAAGTTCATTGTAACTTGGCACACACCTAGTTTCGTATACCCAGTGATGCAAGTTTAAATGAGCTAGGTTGGTTGAAGGGAAGCACATGCCGGTGGCACCTATGCAGTGACCGAAATTCACGTCAGAGACGTTCATTGAATCCGGCACTAGCCTGCTTTCTTCTATTCAGTGATGGGCATTCAGGATTGGGCATTCACTGATCTTATACAGTACAAAGATGACAGCGCAACGCTAAATGCTTTTGTGCACTGTCCAAAAATGCAGACCAGCTTCTATGACTGTGCTACAGCCATGGAAGAAGCGGCCTTTAAAGATATTCACGCTTTACATGCGCATGTAAACACGCAGTGCCGAGAAGGCGACCTGCGGCGTCATCCACTCTCATGACATCCGAGATCTATGGTTCAGCCAGGGCCCGCGAGGCAGCGACTCTGCTCAATCTTGCGGTCAATATTGGCAACTCCAGAATGTGTTACTTGCTCTGGCAACATTGTATAAATAAACAAAATGGCTACGACATCCAGGATTACGACGACTCTATTGCTTGCGCTGTGATCAAGTTTCTCGTTTGTGGCATAGAATCGAACTGTTGCGTCGAAGCCGAAAGGGTGTTACCGATGATATTATTTCGATCGGTGTCAAAGGTTTCAGTGAGGAAACCATGGAACCTGTTTCTCTGTGCTTGCAAAGGCCCAGCCTGCCTATCGAAACGCATAAGTTCTGTTTAAAGACAAAGAACCTCTCAAGCAAGCCGAAGGTTTAAAAAATAGGCTCCAATCCACGCTGTAAAGGTTGGGCAGCGAAGCTGTGGTGTCGCCTGATCCGATAGACCAATGTGACGTAGCCTTGAATTGGGTCGTGCCGAGCCGGAGCACGACGCCGTTGTGGATGCGGACGTTGCTGTTCCTGTCGTCGATCATAGTATTCGTGCTGCTCTTCAGGCATCATAACTGTGCGTGGCTTGCTTTGGGCAGGAACCGCTGCGTTCTACCGATCCTGAGCACGACGCAGTTGTGCATATTGACGTTGCTGTTCCCGTCGCCGCATATCTTGCACAGGGTGCTCTACGGGAGTCCTAATTATGCGTGGCCTTTCCATACACTATCAGAACCCAAATGAAATGAGATGCTAGGCTGATCCTTCTACATATGAAAATGCAGTTAGGTCCCTCCCTGCTTCGTATGCTGCAGTTGTCACTTCCCGGCAACTGCAGCTTATGCAACCGTAATCTTTACCAAGAAACATTTGCGGCGAACTCTACGTGCGAAGGCAAGATTTCTGGTTCTTTGTTTTTCATTCCCACGCATAGCGTTGGAGTCCCGCACGGCCATAGCAGCGGATGCGTGGAGGCGAGCGACATCTGGTGGTGCTGCAAGGAACGCAGCGGAGTATGTAGCGCGCGCCTCCCGCTACGTGATTGGTTGAATTTTTGCCCACGAACACGAGAAGCGCATTGGAGGTTAGAGGGCCTCCGAAAGGTGCACGCACTTGTTCGCGACGTCGCTCCACTGCTGCAGGTACGACACTTGACCGTTTTCGACCTTCACAGGCAGCTCCATACAATGACTCGTGTTGCAGCCCACAATGGCACCTGTCCCAGCTAACTTTAGCTAGAGTTTAAAAATATGCAAGTGCTGTGTAGGTGGACGAAACAAAGGTAATGTTGTTTGCCGTCGCTTGGAGATACTCAAACTATTTGTTTTCATAATTAGATAATTAGTTTTAATTAATTTATCAACTTCTAAAATCTTATAGTTAGATAAAAAGTGCCAATGAGAAAATTGTGGAGCGACATGAAAACCTCTTAACGCAGCTTTCTGTTCCTCAACACGTGCTACATAAAAACGTTTTTCCGAGCGTGAAAGAAGCCCGCAAATGCACGCAAAATTGCCGCGCGACTGACCGTTCGAGGCACTTTGTGTATTCGAGGGCTTCTTTCACGCTCAGTCACGCTCAGTCAGTGTCAGTCACTTTTTTCAAGAATGCGGGATTTTATTCTTATCCATGTCGCTCTCCTGTCGGAAACTGTGAAATGATGAATTGCTGACTTTCCACCACCAGGATGACGTGCCCATAATGGTATAGAGCAAAATTCTTTCGAGATAGCTTTTTTTTGTCAGGCTTGTGCGCGGCGGTATCACGATGATTTGAGACCTACAAGGCAACGTTGCGCCGCACGCTGTAATGTGGGAACCTGCGAATGAACCTAGATCGGCTGGTTCTCGGCGCGGCCGCTATGGGGCGAGCTGTTGGAGTTAGAGTTCTGAATTGATTAAATGCTAACGCATTACCGTCGACTGTCATAGCGAGATGTGTTCTGCCGCATTCTTTTTTTATTGCCTTAATACCGCCTCCCCAGATTTCGTCATGATGGCCCCGTCACCATCGGCACGGTTGTGAACCGTGAACAGCTTGGAACTGAATAGCTTTGTATTTACCAAGCTGTTCACGTTCGTTATCTTCCTTAACTCGGCGGCAGCGCATTGTCTTGATACCAGCGACGCGCTAAATCTGCGCCATCATTGCGTCCTGTATCGCTTCTGCGACCAAGCAAGCTTTCGGCAGCCCACGTTCACTGCTAAAACTTTGCTTGCCTTCGAAAAAACAGCGTGAATAAAAATCGAAAGCGGACTGGCCACAAGGAATATGCTCACGGGGCCATACTATTGATGACAGCATTACAAAGGGCTAGGTGCGGTCAGGTTGACGTTACAGAAAACACACAAGGATTGACTGACGGGCTAGTTGGTTATTATCACAGAAAGAACAGCGCTTCAAGTTGTTAGCACAGTGTATGTGTGGTTCCTCTTTCGGGTCCCGTCTTGAAGCGCTATTTTTTCTGTGACTTTACAAATCCTTTTTCTGCATCAATTACGCTTTCCAAGAGCGTTTACTTGGAAAATTTTTGTTCGCATAGCTCTTACAGAAGCATGTTTAATCAAAATTTCTTCGCTCGGCTGAATATAGCTCGAGGACGGGCTCCAAACTGCTCATTTTCTTTAGCCACCTAAGATCAATTACTGAAAATGTAATTAACGTAGCTTTGTTAATTACGCACACAACTTGTCATCTTACTCCGCATCCAGAGGTTACCAATATGAACACTCGAATTACAGTAATGTCACCAATACTTGTATTGGTTTAAAAGTTTTGTTTAGTACAGTTAAAAGCAGCCGGACTATTGATGGCGCTGTATAGGCTTCTTATAAAGCAAGTGCGAAAGCTTGGACAGGTTTTCTTGGCACAAATCAACTTCCTGAGCTTATGCGCATGTGCCCAACCGTGCACTTCTGCCTTTATAACAGATTCTCCTACATTATATAAGAAGCACTTCAGCGCTACGGTACATCACACAAAGTGAGAGAGAGCATTGTGCGTGCTCTCGATTATATTTCTGAGCGTTGGTGGCATCATGATCGGTTTCCTGGCATCATCAGGAATAAAAACAGCTGCCTGGGGGAAAGCATTGGGTACATTTTCAGCACTTTGTAACATATGGATCAGCGCGGACATGTACGTTAGAACGAAACGTACTGAAATACTCGTAAGCTGAGCGTTTTGCTGCATATATTTTGGCCGTCTAATGTTACGATCTAAAGAAAGAAATACTTTGATTTTGTGACAATTAATGCTGACATCAAATATGAGCTCCAACATAGTGCCCGTGGTGAAACTAGCCCCTGGACTACAGGGCTACATTGAACCACGAAATGCTGGTTTCCTAAATACCAGCAATTGGAAAGTGTTAGCTTTTTATTTTTTGGTATATCGGCGCCGCTGTGCAGTCTTGGGGCCCTTTTTACCACGAGCACTAAGTTTCAACTAATATTCAAAGCAACTGTATACTGTTTATTTTATTTTTTTTTGGGGGGGGGGGGGGGTGAGGGGAACTTTTTTAGTGTCTAACCACTGTTCCGAAGTTATCGGTTAGCTCAAGACGCGCCTGCATGTGTTTCTAATATCCAATATCTTGACACGTATTCAATAGCGGAAGCACGTTATCAAATCAGATTGCGCGCAGAAGCGAACGCTGGCGTGCATTAACTTCGTAAAGATTGCGTCAAGCTACAAAAGCAAAACGGCGCTATCAGCGCCATTTTGTACGCGTTGCGCATCGGCTGGCTGAGAAGCGTCCGAATATCACCGATAGCGTTGCGCGCGCCATAAGTACCCGCTTGCGCGAGGCAAGCTGCAGCGCTGCCACCTCTCGTTCACTTCGCTGCTGCTTCCCACCGCGTGAGAAAACATTAAGGCGACGCCTTGCATATATTTCTTTTCATAAATTTTTTTAAAAAATCCGCCGTTCTCATAACCTCTCGTGACGCGGAAAGTCGTCAGTCTTGATTACAATACAAACGCAGCAGTGAGAAGTGCTAAAAGTTGCTGAAAGCTTGTAATGTTCAACCATTATCATTTCGTCTAAACATGTGTTTTTAAATATGACGGCTCAAAACACATATGCCAACATATTCGTGTATGTTGGCACATATCCCATGAGCGGGCAACACGTGACAGCCCTCCTTGAAACGCTGCTTTCTGCAGCTGCCGGCAGGTGGCAACGCAACAACGATGACTTGCGCCATCGCGGCAGCAGCTCGCATCCCCATATAGGCGAAGGTAAATTTGCACTTTCTTCCTTAAAAACCAGGCAATTAAGAGCGTCAGCTGTTACACTAAACGACATAGAGTTCAAAATGCGATCTCTCAGTAAAATTTGGGCATGAACAGGGCAGCGGTGAGCGCAAAATCTTTTTTCGAACAGGCGCAGCGAAGTATGCGTAACCCTGTACAACAATTATTACAGGGAACTCTGGCTCGAGTGTCTACGGGAGCTGCAATTGGAGTGGTAGAGCCGGTATGGCAATTACGGTACAGTGGCTACAATTGGCCCTGTGATTTCGGTAAGTATATGGATTTGCTTAAACTTCGTCCTTCTGGCTTCAAGCGGCTTCGTAAACTCCTCATTTTTTACAGTGTTGTGCATAATAAACAACTAAAAGCAACCATTATTAACATTGTCCGATCGAAGTATTCGAACACTGGTCCTCTAAGCACAGACGCCCGATATTGACCCCATTACGCCACAGACGCCTGCATCGACAAGTGACACATAACGCCCTTATGAATTTATCGCGGGCAAGCCAGTGCCTTGAGACGCTTGGCGCGTTTCGATTTGGCCAGCTGGACAAGCTGAACCGTTGCAGTTAGTAGCGATTGTGCGTCTTCGCAGCGTCTTCTGCACTTAGAATAGTTTTGATTGCTCTGAAATTTACGACAGTCAAGGCACACAAAGCATAACAAACAAATCCAGAAGAATGTATGAATCCACAAGCACGAAGATCAGACAAGTCCATGTACTTCCCGTGATTCACATGGTGGCTTAACGATTGGCACGCCTGAATTCCCCTCAGTTTATTGTAGGAAATTCTATGGAACCCATAGCTGCTAAACCATCGCAGCGCCTTAGTTCCTCCCAGTAATTATTGTAGAATGCTTTATCGTGGACATAGAGTTACTATATACTAACTCAAGAGGACAAGCTACCCATAGCATTGAGTTTCTCATTACATTCTGGAAGATCTGGAGCTGCTGCGCTGCGGTATGCATGGGAATGGCGTGCGTCTATTTGTCGTACAGTACAAAAATTTCTCACGTGACCTGATCCTAGGTGCCTAGAGAGAGCATCGTTTAGGGATTTTTGAGAAGGCGCGATGCTGGCGCCGAGCGACGCCGTGGCGTGTTCGTCCTCGGCGTGATCGTTCTCTGGACCGCGCGTTGTTCAACGTTGCTCATGTGATTGCACGTGCGTTGCTTGTGTGTTGGTTGTAGGTTCTGTGTTACTTGGCGGAAAGCCGTGAGTAGTGGCGGTGCGGCAGTGCGGCTTTGGCCTCGGTGAGTTCTGGCAGTACAGAATCTGCGTAGTATGACCCGTGCTTTCTTGAGAACCCGGTGGTGATGACAATTGAAATATCGAAGTGGCCTAGCGCCTCAGCAGCGAAGTTCTGCGAACCGCGATGTGGCGTCGCCGTGTCCGACTTTGCTTAACGGACATCGAGAAATGTGCTGCTCGCCGCAAGTCATGTAAATGCAACTGCGTCGGCCGCCCACTGTTCAGCGCTGAATGCGTGTTTAGTGTGCTGTCCTTGAAACGAATGGTGCAGCCGTGCAGCGGGGGTGGCGGAGGAGCAGAGTGGCTTAGGGGTTCCGTTTGCGCGTTTACAGACGTGTGCTCCCGCCTTGGTCTCATTAGCACCTGTCGCGGGATTGTGGTGTGCTAGCTCCTTGCCTAGTATGTAGTTTACGACGCTAACACACATCATCTTCAAGTTTTCCCGCGCTGCATGTCATTTGCATGACGGCCGAATTGAAAACGAGACATATGTCTGTGTCCTTTGCGTTTGTGTGTTGTAAATTACTTTCTATTGGGCAAGTGCTGGGAGTCTTATTACGCAAGGATTGCGAACGTAAAGATCAACACATATATGTGTCTGAAATTTTGAATTACCCATAATACCCTTTACGACTGATAAGTGTGCTACACGGCCTGTCTGAATCAGCTACCGTATGTTGCGACGCTCTTCCGTCCGGTAGACTGATGCATCGAGCGCGTTTATTTCTGTACTGTTGTAAAAACCATTCGTTTGTTCACTCAATACAAATCTACGGCTTCTTCACCGCAGTACACTTTAGTTACATGGTGAAGCATACTAAAAGTGGGAGGGGGCCGCTATCAGCCAGCAGAGTATCTCCACTTAGGGGACCTGAGAGGCAGCGGGTGCGCGAGTGTGTAATTAAAGAACTCTTATTATGTCCAGTGACAGTGGCCCCTTTTCACTTTTAGTATGCTTCACCGCAGTACATTGCTTAGGCTTCACCGCGAAATATTAGTGTATTGCGAGAAAGATAATCGTAAAAAGCCTAATTATGCAACGTTTCTTTTGTAGTTTGCTACACCGCCATACAGGGGTGTAAATAAGCATCGTGCAGTAAAGCATACTAAGAGTGGAAAGGGCACATAGGTTTACACTGTGCTCATTATTTTCAATTGTGACATAATGTGCAAGTGCATCTGTGCTCGTGGTAAGCTTCATTGACAATTATTTGTACATTACAAATTCATATTGCAGGGAAGCTTACTGAAGCACATTCGCCATTATGGTACGTGTTATTCACCTTCAATGCAGGAGCACAATGCGGATTCTTGCCCCTGCTTTTGGCTGTACTGCACATGCTCTTTGAGAATTGATTCATATCATTGATTCATTCTTAGATTAAGCGCGACCTAGCAATGGGTAGCCCAAGTATAAATTTGAGAAAACCAAAACGGATTCAGCAGTAAGAAGCTAAAGGGTTGTTTTGGTGAAGACCTGAAGACCAGTGGCCGAGTCCAGATATGAAAGCGGAGGAAGAAAAGCCGAGTCTTTCCACTTCAACACTGGGAGGCACAACTCCCACAAATAAATACGACTCTTACTTATTTGACGTTTTTAAGGAGATTACCGACTTGCATTGGCAAGTGTTGACTTCAACAAACACTGCATGAAGTAAGCTTCCTGCACATATTTCACCAGCTACTGCATCATTGTTTCACATTATGAGTGTAACTGCAATTTTCTTTATGCCACAACTTGCCCAATTTTGTGTTTTGCAGCAGGATGTTAGCAGTGCTGTTAAGGCACTTAAATACTCATGAATAGTAGTAGAGAGAAAAAAAATAAAAGTAAGAAAGCAGTGGCTTTTCGTGCGTAGACTATGCATACACCTGGGGCTCATATGGTCATTTTTTCCCTATCTGCTAAGCCATTCTAAACAATAAAAGTTTATACACAATTAGTTTATACACAGACCACAACTAAACCACAGGTATCGTTGTTAAGCAAAGTATATTTATTTGGTGACATTTTCTGCAGCCCTGCTATTGGGTTTTCCTCCCTTTCTTTTCAGCTGTGCAGGTTCATTAAGAAGTGATAAGACAGTTTGACAATTTTAATCGTTGAAAGACTTAGCGAAATCTTTTTCTGGTTGTTTTTTCTAGGTTTCAGACTCTGCACATTGCATTTTATGGCGTGTTTTCTGTGTTTGTTGCTTTTTCCTTATGGGTAGGTCATGTCAACATATTTTACACCATGTCAACTATGTGGTGCCATAGACTGTTCTTAAATGCAGTCTTGCCCTTTCATTCTGTACAATATGATTTCGGTTTTTTGTGTCCAAGGCTGTTTTACATTTGAGTGTGACTGTAGCATTTTGCTGTTTTGCCTCTGTCACACAAGCTTGAAAGATTGCTACCCACTGCTGGTGGCATGACACATGTGACATTTGCAATATATGGCCCCCATAAATATAATAGAAGTTAATTCAAGAATAGTGCCTTTGCATGGTGGTGCAGCCATAAATTGTGGCTATAAGGTACCAGCGGTGCAGGTAGCACTGCTTGTGCAGAATATAGTGCAACTCTACTACTTTCAAACATCATTGTTCTTATCTGCATTTGTATCGTTCCAGTTCTTGTGAACAACACACACCTGGTGGAAGAGTAGCTTGTACCTGCAGTTGGCGCCAATGAATAGCCAAATTTCTGCCTTTTTTCATCTTATTAGCATGTTAGTAAAGGCAGTCGTTTTTGTAGTGACCTGTTTGCCCATTGTAGAAGCTGCTGCAGGGTGTCAGGATCTTGTACACATCTTCAGCTTTGCAGGGGACACAGCATCTGGCACATATTTGTCACAGGCCATGTCTTTGGGGCAAGTTGAGTTGACCCACTTGCAGAGGGAGAACCAAGTTGTTGGATATGAAGTAAACCGCCTGTACACTCAGTGCCCTTCTTTCATTTTGTGTGACATATGTGGTTATAGCGACCCTTGTTTTATGCACTTCTTGTCCGGCAGCAGTCTTTTGCATTTGAAACACTCGGCATAGCTTTCAGCAAACTAGACAGGAATAACACTGAAAAACCAGCAGATGTTAATCATTGCACTTATTGTTGTAGCTTCGACAGGCTCACCACAGCGATTTTC
The DNA here is from genome assembly GCF_038994185.2 of Dermacentor albipictus. NCBI lineage: Eukaryota > Metazoa > Arthropoda > Arachnida > Ixodida > Ixodidae > Dermacentor > Dermacentor albipictus. Next base: position 438,529,499 of record NC_091821.1, read on the forward strand.
ACCATCATCATGCCAAAAGGTGCCACCAAGTCCCTTCCAGAAGGCCCTTGCAAAGTCTGTGGAATATGCTGAAATGGATGTGACACCCCTGAAGGTGCAACAAACTTCAGCTGCTCATTCAAGCCAGACTTCTGTTCATTTTGTGTCTTCAGAGGATGAAGAGGATGCCTTCGAATTAAGTTCTGATGATGATGTGGTGTTTCGCAGACGTTTAAAGAAGAAAGCATTTGTGATCACTGACAGTAGTGATGAAACACCTTGAATACCTTGTAATAAATTATTTTGCAATTGCCTTTGCTGACTGTAGCTTCTATTTCCATTTGCGAAAATTGTAAATGCTAAAGACAAAATTATGACAAACATTTCCTGCCATATGCTTGTTCATTTCTGTCCATTTCTAAAATTCTGAGTGGGTGTCTTGCAATAAGTAGTAGCAGTGGTTCTTAAAAAAACGAAAAAGCATGATACCTGCAACGGTGGACACCTCTACCATGATTTTTTGTAATTGCTGTGTGGTTAAAGTGAATATTGCTGCTCTGAAAAAATCAGAGTAATTTCTTTGTGCACTGCTGGCAGCCTTGTCATGCTACTGCTGGGAAGAGGCTTCCTCCAGCATTCTCCCAAATACACCTGTTCCACATTAGCCTCATTTCCTGGCTGAAATGGAAAAGGTGAAAATGAAGACAGACCAGGGGAAGGAGGGGAGGGGGAGGGAACGAGTGCTACAATTTGTTCCCCACTCCTCTCTGTGTTCTAATCCCATTCTCGTCGCCAGTTTGTTGTAGCTTCGACGGGGCGGCCGGACGGAGGATTTACGGCATGAGGCCTAAACGGCCGGGGCGCGCAGCGCCGCAAGAAAGAGCCGGACTGCTTCAGTCGGGGACCAGACAAAGACTGCTCTTTTATTTCTGTGAGGGGAAACAGGAGGCAACTTACAGCGTTTGGCGCTGAGTGGCGCCCTGACGTAAACGACCCAAAACCGAAACCAGAAGCCAACACAGGATACCACACTTATCATGCGAAGCTTCGTACAGTATGATGAGGGCTTAGATAAATGAGGGTGTTCCTCAAGGCCTTGCAGCATGTATCACGAGTTTGGAGCAACATGTGCTTCTCGGCCTTACCGTTACCTTAGTTACCTGGAAATCGTTACCTAGGTTTCTTGCTTGTTATTTTAGTCCGGGTTCCTTTAGTCACACAATGAAGGAAACAGGCTACGGAATACAAACGTCCGACCTATTTTTTTGTGTACTTTTCACAAACTATTGGGACACTTAGAGAAGTAACAGCTGTAAACTGGAATTATTCGCTGTTTGAATTTCGGTAATATTTTGTCATATCCCCCTTTGCAGCAACCAGTGCTGCCATTCTAGACGGCAGTGAAGATTACACTGCAGGCAATCAATTATTTGCTCTATGATGCTCCAACTCTTCGCAGCCAACTACCCACAGCTCTCAAGAGTCGCCGAATAAATATGGTGCTGCAACATGGTCGCTTTTATGCACCCCCCCCCCCCCACATTTTTGCAGGTGTTCATGTCAGCACTCTTGGCCGGTCAGGGGAGCAGATGTGCCCTACGAGTTTTTAGGCGCTGTTTCTCAACCTTCGCAGTGTGCACCCACGCAAGGGCGTGCGGGAACACAAAATCAGAATCTGGGAAAGTGGTGTGAGTGTAAGATAAGAGCGCGTCGTCCAAGATTTCGCTGCAGCAGCTGTGCGAATTAAGAGCGCCCTCTATGCGGTGTAGAGGCTCGAGACCATGCATTGACACCGTGCCCTACGTGTCCCCGCAGGTGCGTCTGCTCGCGGCGACTTCCTGCTCATCGGCTGGCTCGTAACCGCATAGAAATAATTTTAAATTCAGTTCTTCACACAAAATAAAGTCCGTTCGGAAAAAGCTTTTAGCATGTCCCTCTTGCTCGCCGCACTCGCACGCGTTGGTTTTGACGCGTTAAAAACGTTTACTCGTCCGAGAAGAACACTCGACCCCAGTCATCGGAAGTCCATGAGGCGTGCACTTCGGCAAATTGCAGTCTTGACGCCTTGTTCGAAGCAGTGAGAACGGGCTTTTGGGCAACCACAGGATTTCGCGGACTAGCACTCCTGAGGCGTCGCCGTATGCTAACAGAAGCGTCCACATCCAGTAGCTCCCGCACTTAGTCGCGGACTGAAACGGGTTCTCCACGACTGCAGATACTATAAGCGCCTCCTCTTCATCCGTTGTTGCCCTTCGTCGACGCCCATATGGGGCGTCAAAAATGCGGCTTTCCTTGCTCAATGCTTGGAAAATCCTAGTGACAGTCTTTAATGACCTCTTCTGCACCTGGGCATAGATAGAGCGCAGATGATATCCCTTGAGAGAAAGTTGGACTATATCTCGCCTCCCTTCTTAGGAACACGGGCCATGCTGAGGTTCAACAGCTGCTCTGACCAATGTGGTAATGTGGACAAATATAATACCACAAGTATAGTACGCATGCCCGGCAATAGACTAGCCACAGACCAACAGTGATCTTCAGAACGTAGGCAAATTATATCACAGTTTCAATTTTACTTATATACACCGTGTGGAACGTAAAGTTCAACATTGTTACCGCTCTTGAAGTCTACGGCTCCCTTGTTGCGGTACGCGTGTAGCAGACGACACGAGCGTGCTTGCGTGACCCATTGCGCGTGAAAGTAGAATTCTCGCACGCCAGACGCACTGCGCATGCGCACTGCTTCTCGGCGCCGCCGTTAAACTGCGCTGGCAGTACGGAAAGTCACGCGCACGGTGCCCACGCGCTCCCGTGTGCACGCTCAAAATGATCGCGACCCTTCGGTTTCTGGTGGGCAGAGCCTATGTTCGAGAATCCACTGCGGGGCACCTACAGAGGCAGCGTCGACATTGAAGCGCCACTTCGCACATAGCAGCTGTCAAGAATCACCGATTGTCTGCACGGCAGGTGAGCAACTGTTGCCTACCACACAGGCACTTCTCTCTTGTTTCTTAGATGACATCATATTGCCGCACCGTTGAAGGGCCAGTACTGCCGATATGTAGGGTGTTCTTTTTTTTTTAGCCAATACAGATTTTTTTATAAGAGGCTATAAGCGCAGCGAACGTGGCATTTTTGCCGACGAGTTCCTAGGCGAGGCGGACATACTTCGCCTCTAATAACGTGAGCTTCAGAAGGCTAGCAAACATTTCTGTTTATTAGTGCCTTATGGTCAGTTTAAATGGCTAACTTGAAAGCAGGGATAGTACGCGTTTAAGGGAAGACGCGCTGGGCGTTTTATATTAATGCACAGAAAGAGAGAACGGCCGAGCCGGGCGAGCGCGAGCAATAACAACCGTCTTCTCCCTCTTCGTCTTATGCTGGCGCCCGTATTTCTCAATAAAATCACTCACCGGTGAAAAAGGAACCATCCTGGCGCCCTATGGAACAGGCAGCACTGGTGGGTCGCAGCGCGGCTTCAGTCGGTCGACATGAGCAGTTTCGCGTGCGCGAAGCTGTTAGTATATATACGGCTGAATAGGTTCAATGACGTAGTTGACCGGGGACGTCTCTTGTAGAACCCGGTAAGGGCCGTCATACTTTGAGCTGAACTCTGTAGGCAAAGGCCAGGAGTAGAGGAAGGAACGCGGAGCCATACCAGCGTTCCAGCTGAATATTACGAAAAAGTCAAGCTTGCGTCACGGCCATGTTTCTGGTTGGCCTGGTCTTGCGCGGTAAGTGAGCGAGCGATCTGATGAAATTCTTCGGCACAAGTGGCGGCTTCGGATAGAGTCGTAGATTCGGAAGCGTCGGGGCGATACAAAAGAATTGTGTCCACTAACGAGGAAGGTTCGCTACCATAAGGAAGAAAGAAGGGAGAGAATCCCGTGGTAGACTGAGTGGCGTTATTGTAAGCATACGTAACAAAGGGGAGGATGGGGTCCCAGTTAGTGTGGTCAGCGGAGACGTATATGGCGAGCATGTCGCCGAGAGTACGACTGACGCGTTCAGTCATACCATTGGTTTGCGGATGATAGGCGCTTGTAGTTCTACGGACAATGTTGCATTCCCGAAGGAGGGCTTCTACAGCTTCGGATAGAAGTGAACGACCACGGTCACTCAGTAGCTCGCGACTCGCACCGTGTCAAAGAACATTTTTAAAGTACAATTTTTTTAAGCACGAAAGTCGCACCTAATTCGATATTTATCGTAGAGAGTCAGCAGTAAATCCAGACAATATCGAAACCGAGCGTCGCGGGAGCGCATAAAAGGCGGCCCCGCCATCATAACAGACCGAAATGCCCCGTGACAAGCGCGAGAAAGTTGGAAACCGAACGTCACGGCCAGTCGCGGCAGCTATATACTGATGCGCCACGTTTTGCCTGAGAAGCCTGCTTGGTTTTTTGCCAAGTGAGGATTTGCCGCGGCATGCTATCATTCACGTCACCCCACAATTCGTTACGTGGTGTTGCAGTCTGACGCGCAGCAGGCCCTCGATATTGCCTCGATGAGCTTTGGAATTTGACGAATATCTCGAATTAGGTGCGATTTTCGAGAGTTTCAAAATGTGGGTCTGCACGAAAATGTCACTGCCTCATAATTTATTTATACAACTGCCCACAAGACACTAATACAAAAAAGGGAATTAATAAATTTTTGTTATTTAGTCTTTTGAAGCTCGCGTTAGTAACCCCAAACTATGTCCGCCTCGCCTAGGAACTCGTCTGCAAAAACACGTCCACTGCAGTATTGCGTTGTGTGGCATATACAGTCGATTAAGTAGGCATGTGCAAGCAAGGCGTAACAGCGGTTCGTGCGGGCCATTCTTCCGCAGCCACTTTTGCAGTCCTTGCACACAAATAGCAGTCTCACAATTCACGGGTCTGCCGCTTCATTTTTTTTTTCGACAGCATTAAACCCTTCACTTCTTTTTAACGCAGGAATTGCGCTTTCTGCTTTATATCTCAAATAAGAATGCTGATGGTTCACGTGCAGCCTAGAAACGGTGCTATCTGGGTAATGGCGAACAGCGAAGAAAACGGGACATGTCAACGGAGGGGACAGCGAATCTCTCACCTCATTTATCCCGTCGACTGGACTGTTAGCCATTTTGAACATGTATATACACTGAATGTACCCGCTTAGAACGCTCGTGATGTCCTCTGTCTTGGATGATTCTGCCGGCATTTGGCAATCCAGAAGTGCTTGAACGCTGCTCGCGTAATCGTAGTACGGGTGTAGCATTTCGAAAAATTCTTGGTTGCTAAGTTTGCATTTGGCCTTTCCGTCGACAATGCAGAATTCGTCCTCTGACCGCGTGGATCTGTCCGCGTAATCTGCGGCATTTTTTAGGTGTTTTGCAGCGAATTAGACGGGTACAAAAAAGTTTACACGCACATAGCTGAACTAAGTGAAGCTTATTTTCCTGAGCTCCGGGCGATAAAGCACATGACCGGAAAACTCAAAAAAGACAGGGGAGGCAAGAAAACGTGATCAGCTGCAGACAACCCTGCATGCGCACGTGTCACTTATTCAGGAATAAGGATTCTCACTCCTTCATTCACAATGACAGCGATGCAACGCTTAAGCACTGGTCACCCCTTTTCGAAATCTCTTCTGTTTCGACAATTTCTCGCGAAGGTCTGTAAGTCTGTCTTTTCTATTTGTGATCACAAGTGCATTATCAAACAGCGGCCTGCAGCCACAACGGCAACGATGCACAGCGAGGTGCCCATTGACAACCATTTCAACATTATGTCTGTGTAATTCACGAAGACTTTAGTTCATGCACCACCCCGTTTGCCCGACATGCTCACTATTGCACCCTAACGGAACACAGTATAGACAACACGAGCTTGTCTTTATGCTTAGTGCGGTGCACCTCTGTCTAGGAGCACGACTAACATTTACCTGAAAACGCGGTTTCCACTTCCTTCAGCTCGTTCGCGAATACGCGTAACGTTGGGGCTGAGCTGATGCAAATGACGAAAGAACGCAACTCTTGTCTTGCGTGTGTGCAGTGGGGCAGGCGTTTGCATGAGCGCTGCCGGATTTCTTGAGTTGCAATCATTCCTTATTTGCCTCGGATCATACGCAACGTTAAGCGCTATAGCCCAGCTCTCCGCTTTCTCCTTCGCGCGCGCCAGATGGAGCCGCGATCGCAGGCTTCCCTCGCGTGATTTAACTCGCCCGTACAGTATACGACGCAGGGTGACGGTGTTATCCATCTTGGACTTTATGCGGAACATCACGGCGACGGCAAAAATGCACCTGGAGTGTCCATATGCTTGTTATCGCAATAAGAACTAACGAAAACAAAGTGCTACTGACATCCGCGCATGAAGCGTGCTTTAGATGAGTTGATCTGCTCCCCTTGTTATATTCATGCCGTACATAAGGATAAATCAAACCACAGTTGCTCTCTAATCAATAAGCCTGATATTGCTTCTTCATGGGTTCAGGTGATGTTTAATAGTAAAATTCTGAAGAGCGCATCTCAGTGTACTAACCAAGTACCAACTCCCGTTTTTTTTAGAAATGTTATCAATCGAGTTCATTTTGAAGACAGGAACGTAGCCAAAGTCCCACCTTTGTTCAAATCCCGTGAACGCGCATCGCTTCAGCTATCAACTGATTTCCGCAACAAACAATCATTTGCAAATTTCCAAAGCACATAATTCATTAAAAAACTGATTCGAACCTTATTGAGAACTGCAACATTATTTGTAAACATGAGAACGGTTCTCGCAATAGTTATTCCTATGAAGGGCAGCTAGCTGGATTTATTAGTGACTTAACTTCGCCTATTTACAGCGGCGTTGAATATGTCATTTTCCTCGACTATTCGAAGACATTCGATCGTGTGCCACACTGTAGGGTGCTATGAAAGCTAGGAATATATTAAGATGGAACCTAACGCGCATGCGTTGACTAAAGAGTTGTTAACGCCACGCAAGCGATTCACAAATGAAACACTATTGTTCTCCTTATGAAAACATATCATCAGGCATTCTCCAAAGCAACGTGCTATGCCCTCTACGCTTCTTAATTTACATTCCATCTCACCCAACCGTTTCTTCCCACTTGTTTCGCAGAATACTGCGCAATATATTGTATCATTTCCTTCTAACAGCGACCTCCGCTAACCCTCCAAGCTGACGTGGATGCAGTCAGCACGTGGGGCTTCTTTTGGCTATTGATAATAATAATAATAATAATAATAATAATAATAATAATAATAATAATAATAATAATAATAATTATAATAATAATAATAATAATAATAATAATAATAATAATAATAATAATAATAAATGTTTATTGCCACACAATATACAAAACAACACAAGCAGGCCGGTCTAAGCCTTAGTTGGCTTGTAATAATAATAATAATAATAATAATAATAATAATAATAATAATAATAATAATAAAACTGTTTTATGTCCACTGCAGGACGAAGGCCTCTCCTTGCGATCTCCATGTATACTCCTGTCCTGCGCCAACCGATTCCAACTAGCGCCCACGAATTTCCTAATTTCATCGCTCCACCTAGTCTTCTGCCGTCCTCGACTGCGTTTCCCTTCTCTTGGTACCCATTCTGTAACCCTAATGGTCCAACGGTTATCTAACCGGCGCATTACATCACCTGCCCAGCTCCATTTCTTTCTCTTGATGTCAATTAGAATATCGGCTATACCCGTTTGCTCTCTGTGCTCCACAGCGCTCTCTTCCTGTCTCTGAGTGTTACGCCTAACAATCTTCGTTCCATCGCTCTTTGCGCTGTCCTTAACTTGTTCTCGAGCTTCTTTGTCAGTCTCCCAAGTTTCTGCCCCATATGTCAGCACCAGTAGAATGCATTGATTGAACACCTTTCTTTTTAAGGATAATGGTAAGCTTCCAGTCAGGAGCTGACAATGTCTGCCGTATGCGATCCAACCCATATTTATTCTTCTATGAATTTCCTTCTCATGATCAGGGGGCGAAATGCGAAAACACCCGCATGCTTAGATTTAGGCGCACGTTAAAGAACCCCAGGTGGTCGAAATTTCCGGAATCCTCCACTGCGGCGTGCCTCATAATCAGGAAGTGGTTTTGGCGCGTAAAACCCCATAGTTTTCTCATGATCAGGGTTCCCTTGTGATTAGTTGACCTAGGTAAACGTACTCCTTTGCAGACCTAGAGGCTGACTGGCGATCCTGAACTCTTGTTCCCTTGCCCGGCTATTTATCATTTTAGTCTTCTGCATATTAATCTTCAAGCCCAATCGTACACTCTCTCTGTTAAGGTCCTCAATCGTTTGTCATAAATCGCCTGCATTGTTTGTGAATAGAACAATGTCATCAGCAAACCGTAGGTTGCTGAGATATTCGCCGTCGATCCTTGCACCTAAGCCTTCCCAGTTTAATAGCTTGAATACTGCCAAGCACGCAGTGAATAACATTGGAGAGATTGTGTATACCTGTCTGACCCCTTTCTTTATAGGTATATTTATGCTTTTCTCGCTATTGACATAAACAACTGTAAAACAAAAGCAATGTCCTTTACAAAGCACACTCATGGAATTCTCACTTTCTAGACGCTGAACAACAGTACCACGGAACTTACTGATAACTAGAAATATCTTATGTTTACCTTTGCAGCCCAATTAAAGATGGAATTATCGTATTAACCTCCCCCTTTCCTTAGCTAATTAACACGTGGTCTCTTTTTTGACGAAGCCTATTGAACCCCAACATAACCAGGCTATTCATTTTGTTATTGCCGTAGCAATTATAGGGACACTCCAGGCGATTTTCTGCAGTTATCATCGTCGTCGGCGTGATGTTCCGGATAAAGTACAATAGTGACGAGATCCTATCGCGCGCCGTGTGCTGTGAGTGTGAGGAAAAATGGGCGAGGTTGAACCAGTAGGATGTTGGCTTGATGCGCGTCACCTTTCCGCTCTCCCAGTCTTGTGCAAGCAAAAGAGGGGGGGTGGGGTGGAGGTGAGCGCGCGTTTCTTCTAACCAGGCCGTTGCTACGCACGGCGTAGCTGAGCATGGCTGTGCGAGCCTTTCAGGTAATCTGCGGCAGATTGGTGAGCCGAGACGGCTGGTAGGTTCGTGTATACACCGCGTTCTCACGTGCCTTTTGTTGGAGGTCGCGTAATAAAGTTTTCGATACTCGTTGGAGCAAGAAGCAGCACGAAGCGTTCGTTCGCCGCTGCTTCCGCTCTTCTTCATGCCAGCATGGTGGCAACAAATGAAGGCGGTGATCACATGAGATCTGCTCGTGTTTGCCTGTGCACGCGTGCAACGTGCTTTTTAATCAGGAAGCGATTGTTTAGCGCAATTTATGCGCCCTGTAAGAACTAACACTCTTACTTCTCGTAGTTGTGTAATACTTTGCTATCACTATCAATGCATCGTCTTTCTGGCGAAACTGCAGCTATCTCCGAATATTAACGTCACGCAAGCATAGCAGCGTTAACCTTTTCAGGCGCTCTGTACACACTTGTGCACGCCAAGAATGTACAGCAACAGCACTGATGAAAGCAATATTTAAAATGTCAGATATATTTTGAAACACTTCTGATTGTAATTGTGCTGGAAGCTTCAATAACATGTGCAAAATGTTTTAGTTCCACGAGTAGGAATGTAGATGGTTAGGTACTCTTGTTCGGTGTGAGTGTGCCGTTGTACGTAGCACGTTCACTTCTTTCATTGTTCTTCGCGATGCATGTGTTGAAACAGAAATAACTTGCAAGTGCCTGATGTTGTGACTTCGGGGTGGAGGACGAGAGACGGACTTCTTCCGCAGAAGATGAAGAAACGCAAAACTTTATACAATATTTACAGATAGCTGATGATAGCGTACATGTAGCTGTAAGAGCGCATCAGACCGACTGGGCGGCCGGAGGCGACTCTCTCTCTTCACAATGGGTCGCTTCTTCCTTAAGTCCCTTTGGCGACTTCTCGTCGGCAGGAATCAGTTTGGCGACTTCTTGTCGGCAGGAACCAGGTGGGGCGGGTGATGACGCCACCCGCGTCAAATTCTTGATTCGTCGCGAAGAAGTTACAGCTCTCGTCGCTTCGATGATACGCACGTAGTATGGAAGCTCCCGTCACCGCGATGATAGGCCCGTGGTATGGCAATACACTGGATAGGTGGTTTTCAAACCTACTAGAGATGAAATAGTTGTTCTCATATTTGATGTTTCTGCAGCAAGTTTTCGCATGGAATCCACATTCTCTAAACTTGACAAAACTGACTAAATTGTAAAACTTTAAGGTATTCTGCAGCTGCACGATTTTTATGATCCTGAATATGGAAGAAATGTGGAGGAAGTAAACTTTAACTCAACAAAGTGGGTGCCTGAGAAGGTCAAAAGAAGCTGCCGACATGAAAGGTTTATCACTATATATGACGCCAACTTTCGCGCTTACCACCCTTTCACAAGCTTTATGTTAACGCATTACTTCATGACTTCGTTCAACCGGCAGCTCTTCAAGTACCGAGGCTATCGAAAGAAAATAAAGCTTCTGATATGCTGCACATACCATGAAAGATTGGAGTGAGCTTCCCTCGAACGTCACCATCGAAACAGACATACCTAAATTCCAAGAACTTATACGCATTCATAACACCTTTACTGCCTTTGGACATGGCTCCAATCAAGACTCTTTTGTTTTGTATTGTTTCCAAAAAATGTCCTTGTATTCTTTCTGTGTGAATGCTCCTGATGCGTTTTTTGTTTATTTACTGGCAAACCTAAATTGATATGAGATTCGTGAGATAGCCAATAAACTTATCGGGAACTATTTATAGAACTGGAAACAGTTTGTCCAGCTTGAAGGGGTTTGCTCTTAAATGATTGCCTTAGAACAACGAGAAAAAAGGGAGTTAACCGAGGGGCCCGATTTTTATTAAACATCATGAGAAGCCAACAAAAACACCAAGGAAAACATAGGGGAAATTACTTGTGCTTAATAATTGAATTAAAGAAATGATAAATTAATGGCAATGACTGTGGATGAAAAAATAACTTGCCGCAGGTGTCAATCGATCCACCGTCTTGGCATTACGCGTGCGCGCGAAGCACTCGCACGCGTAATGTGACGGCGTGGCATCGTTCTGTTAAGCTCAAACGACGGTAGAATTGATCCTGCGGTGCGTTTCTTTCACCGACGACGTAGCTATGCATGGTTAGGGGTCATATCGGTGCTCGAAAATTCAGACCGGGCAATAATAATGTCTCTGCCCCACCCTACACGAACTTTTAGTGTGTAAAGCTGCGTTAGAGGTGGCCATTATTGCTACGACACACTGCTCCACCTGTATGATAATGACGATAAGCAAAATTTATACGTGTGAATTGCATTCGTACGCGAATGTTTGTTGCTAATCTGTCTGTAAGGAGGCAGGTTTCTTAACGTCCTTACATCGCTCTTTTCTAGCACGATGGGCTCGGAACCGCCAAGCTTGTGGAGTCACTGCTCCTCATCGAACCACCTCTGTCCCAAGCTGATGCCGGCCACCAAGATCTACGCCGACCTGCGGTGGTCGACAACACCATTTACCGCGAGGAGCCTGGTCTACAAGTTCGGCTGCTTGCAGGGTTCGGGGTCATCTGCTGAACGCGTCTGTCACGTCGTCGCGCAGCTGTCAACATGGAACGAAGCCCTCGACTTCATCAACGTGGAACTGCGCGAGGGCCCTCCCGGTCAGCTTTCTTTACTGTGCCTCCATATATTTCATGGCTCTTCTGGCGTGGAAGCGCGCGAGCGCCATGCGACCATCCTGGTTCACTGGCTCCTCACTGTCCACCGCTGTGACATAAGCGTTCTTGACAAACAGAGTGTGGCACTACTTGCGAGTATCGTTGCGAATAGCGAAACTATATGGCACTTTGAGTACGAAGCTTACTGCGTTGCTTCGTGCCGGCTCCTGCTTATTTACCTTGCCAAGGGCCTCCCATCTAACACTGCTCTGGCGTCACTGGAGGTCATCGAACACCACGCAGTCGTAAAGCACTCTACCGCTGTGAAGGACTTCGTCAGACGCAACGCAGCTCTTATTGACTGCGCCGCGCACTTCATTCTCGGCACGAAAGACAAACACTTCGCGAAGGCCTTCGAACGTGTCGCCAGTGGCCGTGGAATAGTGACCAGAGTTCAAGAACTAGCCGCCTAGCCATGCGCTGATCAAATCAGAGAAATGATACGAGATACCACACGTCGGCTGCTTGAAATGATATCTTTCATGGAAGTCACAGGTGTCAGCAAGTATGACTTGTAATGAGACAAGAGCGTCGAACCCCGAGAACGCTTGGAAATCTTGCTTCTGGACGGCTGGCTTCACGTGAGACAGTTTATCAAGATTCGCGACGTGCTACATTGGGTCCCCTCCGCTGGTACGCGGTGCAAGAGGGTGCTCTGGCGAGCTCCATCGTGTACGCATAGGTCCAAGCTGCCTCGGCTGCAATTGAGAGGGCATCTTTAGCGAAATCTGCAAGTCTTGCAGGACATTCAGTGAAATACATATATTGTGTTGACAATTGCATTGAGACGCTTATTAAATAGCGATATATTATTGTGCTTCGAGTCTTTACGAAATATAAGCAGTGTAAAATGTTTACTACCTGACAAAGTCCAATAAAATGAGGAAACTCTTCATAAGGCGAAAACATTTATTTGGCTACCCTACCTCACTCTCTTAATCGGCTTCGTTGTGATGAGAGCTCAAACAATTAGGCAGAGACACTTACGACTCCTTAAGTGTGCGAATGCGAAAGCGTTACATGCAGTTGCTTTGGGGAACTTTTTTTTTCTGCACGTTTCTTCTTTGCGCAAGCTCTCGCGTGCGTTTTAACTGCGCCTCGGTAAGGCCAAACGAAAACGCGTCAAGCGTCTCAACGTGCTCGCTTACCCGCGAGGAGTTCATAACTCGAAGGATCGCTCAGCGCCATTCATTTGTACATATATGCGTTTTTATCTTATGCACTCGTTTTATACACCCTTAACGTGACGCCACATCCTACCCATTAGCTGCGCCGTCAGGTACCCATCGACGCACGCACTAGGCCACACATTCAGTCAGTCAGTTGGCTGGTATACGTGGCGTGCGCAATGACGCGCACTATAGGCACACGTTAGAGAGGTTTAGAATAGGGGCCCCAAACGTTTGGCGCCCCAAACGTATAGGCACAAATTAGAGTGGTTTAGAATAGTAGGGGCCCCAAACGTTTGGCGCCCCAAAGAAATAGCGTCGAAGGCATTGTGCATGCGCGAGACGCATTTGGGTTTCGCGTCGAGCACGCTATTTCACTTATTTAACGGGAGCCCCAAAAGCTCTGTCAAGAAGATGGCGCCACCCATCAAAGCGACGGCTCTAACTTATATTACCAAACAGGGCTCGATCCATAGTATACAGGCTACGTAACAGCAGAATAGTAAGCCGAAACGAAAAGCCTCCAGAGAACGGGCACACACAACCACAAACTACACCACCTCGACATACTGTAGTTCACACAAGGACACAACAACCAGAAGCAAACCTAACTGTACAACGACAACGACAACTACAACTAACTCAACAACAACTAAAGCAGCAAACTAACATACAAATGCAACAGTTCTTGGTAGAATTTCAGGAACTAAAGCGATGCGTTCATGAAACCCTTGACAAAGAATCGAAGCGTAAACGTAAGCATAGCAAACAGCGATACCAGCAGTTCGATGACAAAAGCATGCTAACCTCGGACGATTAAACCATAACCATCACCTCGCATCATGGAAAATAGGCGACCCCGACCTTACAACGGTCCTGGGACGGTCCATGGACCTTACAATACGGTCCTGGGACTCTCATTTCTTGCACAACAAACACGCTACACTCACCCTATACATACAGGAGGCGGTGATTTCTCGAGGCATAATCTGCCTGCAAGAACACCGGGTGGAAAACCACCTACAGAGTGGCCACCGGCACATATCGTAATCACATCTAAACCAAGACAGCGGAGAAACCTTGGTCAGCTACGACCAATCTCACTGACATCCTGTATGGGCAAAATCGTTGAAAAAGTTATACTCGCTCGCCTCGAACAATACACCGAAGAAGGGGAGCTCCTACCAACATCTATGTACGGATACAAGCGATGGATGTCTGCCCAGAACATACTCTTATTGCTCAAAAAGGAGGCGCTTAACCCACCTGCAGGTAGCCTCAACAACTTACTCCTTGCACTCGACATCGGAAAAGCCTTCGACAACATCGCGCATTCTACCATACTAGATGGTCTCACGGCCATTGGATGCGGGGAACGCATATTCCACTATGTGTCTGCATCCCTTGGCGATCGCAAGGTACAGGTTGGCATGGCCGGCACAAACTCACCACCATGCGACCTCCCGCTGAAAGGCACGCCCCAGAGTTCCATCCTGTCTCCATTCCTCTTTAACATCGGCCTCCGGAAACTAGTCAAACTGGAGGATACACCGTACCTAGGCTGTGCCTTTTACGCGGACGACATCAGACTATGGGCAACCAAGGGCTCTTATGGAGAACGGAAAGATATACTGCAAACCGCTATAGACAAGATTCAAAGCTACTTTCAGGCACCAGGTATGACTGGCACGAACAAGCATCCGCTCTACAACCAAAAGCGGCGGCAAGCGCGAGCACAAAAACTCCTCCAGAGAACGAGCGCTCCTGATACCTACTACACCGACGCTAGCCTTTACTCCACACCACTAAAAGGCCCCAGAAATCTGGCATACGCAATGGCAGTAACCAACCAAAACAATGTGGTGACCTGCTTGTCTATACGGACCAGATAAGCGCCACCGCGGAGGCAACAGCCATAGCCCTTGCAATCAGAGAAGCAGAACGAAGGGGTCGCCCCGCATACATCCTGACAGATTCACAAGCCGCCTGTCGGTTATACCTCAGAGGCACACTTCCCAGGTGTGTCACCGATATCCTGGGCCCCGGATTGACAGAGGACCATTCCGCCGCCTGGTGCCAAGGGCACACGTGCCTGAGGGGCAACGAGGAGGCGGACTGCGTAGCTCCAGGACTTGCTGGCCGAGCCCTCCTCAAGATCCCCTTCAGATTACCATGATTACCATGATATTGGTAATCATACAAGATGGTACAAGATGGTAATCATACAAGATGGTATGATACAATGATAGTATGATACATAGTAGTACAATAGTATGATACATATGATACAAGATGGTAATCATACGAGATTACCATAAGACGTATTGACTGCATTTTTTTAGACTTTGCCAAAGCATTTGATACTGTTTCACACGAATTACTTTTAACTAAATTAAGTAACCTCAACATTGATCCTAACGTGCTTGCTTGGATCAAGTGTTTTTTGTCTAACCGTTCCCAATTTGTTTATGCTAACGAATACTTCTCTTCCACTGGTCGAGTAACCTCCGGTGTACCGCAAGGCTCGGTTCTAGGACCATTATTATTTTTAATTTATATTAATGATCTCCCAGACCAAATTAAATCATCAGTTAAGTTATTCGCCGATGACTGTGTTCTCTATCGTGTCATTTCTAACTCTGGCGAGTGCGATACTCGTCAATCAGACATTGGCATAGTAACATCATGGTGTGCTAGATCCCAAATGAAGCTCAATTCTAATAAATGTAAGGCGATGCGTGTGTCCCGTGTTGTAAGAAATACCACCCTTCCTACGTACAATATTAACGACATACCTGTAGAAAATGTATCATCATACAAATATCTTGGTATCTACATTACACACAATCTTACATGGAACATTCATATAAATTACATTTACGGTAACGCTAATCGCATGCTTGGGTTTTTACAGCGTAATTTTTTATCGGCAACTGCAGCTGTCAAGTTATTTCTGTATAAATCCTTAGTGATCGAGGCCTAAACTTGAATATGCATGCTCCATTTTCGACCCTTCTACTCTAAAGCTAAAAAACACTATCGAATCCATTCAAAACCGAGCTGCTCGTTTTATTCTTTCGAATTATTCTCGTCATGCAGGTGTTTCATCAATGAAACTAACCCTTGACTTGCCTAACCTAGAGTTACGTCGTAAATACTTTCGCCTATGCCTTTTTCACAAGATTTATTACTCTAACGAAACACTTAAGGATGAACTAATCTCCCCGCCATCATACATATCGTCACGCACGGATCATCGTTTTAAGGTTGAAGTTCCAACTTGTCGCACCAACGTTTATTTTGATTCCTTTTTACCAAGAACGACGAATGACTGGAACCGCCTCCCTGCCTCCATCACTGCCATTTCTGACGCCACAAACCTCAAGAATATTGTTAACGAATTTGTTTGTAATAATCACCACTTCTCTCTGTAATGCCCCCGCGGCTTGAGAGTATGGCAATAAATAAACAAACAAACAAATAAATAAATAAATAAATAAATAAATAAATAAATAAATAAATAAATAAATAAATAAATAAATAAATGAAACCATCACTAGAAGGCAGATATTGGAGGACCAGCGCCTGACCAGACGGAAGTGCGCTCCTCCCCATCCCAGCCAATAAGCCAGGGACTGGCGCCGCCTCCAAACAAACACATACCCGCACATATCGAGATTGCACGCAATCTTTCCAGAGGTATACACAACCAGGATATGTCTCTGGTGTCACGACCACACAACCACACTGACACACGTTACTTACCAGTGTACGGAGCGCTCAGCCCAGGCAGTATCCAGGCTGGTGAGCTCACCACAGACACTCACGACGTGGTCTTGGGAGGCACGGCTTTTCGAGCTGGCACTGGGGAGTCAACTGGCGCACCTGGATCAGGCTCGGCGAGCCGCTGCGGCCAGTGAGGCTCTACAAGAGGGCTTCACCCGAGATTAACGACACGGAGTTCCTTCGTACAGTAAAGCTTATTATTATTATTATTCTATATCTATAAACGTTTCGAATTACGACAACCTTACTGCGAGAGAAGCCTTGGTTATCCTTGGTGAGCCAGAAAAGAGACACGAATGGATGGGCTTGAAGTTTCCGCCTTATCTTCCAGTAAGGAAAGCTGTTCCATTCTAACAAAACAAAATACTCAATCTGGTGAGTTTCGAGAACTCCAAACAAAAATGGCTGATATATGCGAAAATGTAATTTCAAATCCGAGCCGTATTAAAACGTACAAAGGCTGCGGTCGGCGAGAAATTCAAGAAAATCTTTGGCCTTGATTTGCTTCGCTATAACCGAGCCTTTCCCGTTAAATACGTAGATGACAACAAATGTTGAAAAAGTGTTCTACAGATAACCTAACGTGGCGTTGCTCTTCACAGCGTCACATGAAGGCGTCGTCGCCACGGCCACCACCTAATTACCTTTCCTTCGAAAGATCCAAGTAAGCGCTGCGGATGTTGCTGCCGGTTTTGTTCATAGAATAATATAGGGTATACAGTACGTGTCGGTATATTGTACATCTCGTGCAGGTTTTTCGGCGTGGCGTCGCCCCGCGTCCATTCTATGCCACGAAACAGCCGCACTGTGAACTGGGCAAAAAATGTGATATGTACGGGCGATCTTCGTTCATAATAAACCAACTGGGTATATTTCGGCCGCGTGAATACAGCGCGGTGCAGTCGCAGAGCACGATATATGGTATCGGCGTCTCACCAATATTGACCGACGGCACCTAGCCGAAGGTAGATCGGAAATTCTTATTTGCGTGTTGTTGCCTGTTTGCGCTGTGCCAACCCATTTTCCTTACCTTCGCATCTGGATAGCAGCAGCAATCTCGCACCAGGCGTGCGCTTGCACCCGGCACGTGTGCGCGAGGCTAGAGCTCGGCGTGCCAAGAAGACGAAGAAGGTGTCAAGCCGGTGCCCGCTCATCGCTACGAACCACCTTCTCCTGTAAGCATATCGTTTTGATCTGCACTTGACGCATATTCCACCCATAAGCTTCGCACTAAAGCATGCTGGCGAGCTACACGCATGTATACACGCACTGTACAGCAGGACCGCTTGGGTCTCGCCCAAAGCGTGCCGGTCGTGTGAGGCGCGCGGACTCGTTACGTATGCGTGTGTGTCTGCTAAGCGGCCGCCGCTTCAGCCTGATCTGCAACACGTTTGTTGTTCGGAGCAAAGGAGGCATAGCACAGAACCGCTCATATAACCACGAGGGCCGTCGTTCGTTTGTGCAAACCGAAACATCGCTACAGCTGTATGCGTGGAGTGTACTGATTTATAAGGTAAAACGACACAAAGCACTGCGTGTGTACATCTAAAATGGTTACATGTCTCGGGGTCCGCATATGTGCCTGGCCAGGAGAGGCTATCCAGAAGGTGTGCGCACCGTCATATGCATGGTATTAAAGGGTTCTCTCTCTCTCTCTTCATCATATGGTGCTTATATTGACCCTTTTCGTGTCGATTCCGTGGGCGCTGCCATGTTTCATCACGTGGTGAGCGTCCATGGCTTGCCTCAGCTACCTCCGCTTCCTCTGTGTTTACAATGGCTGTACATGACGCCAACGCGGCTCTGCAAACCTCGGTTTCAGCGGATATCGTAGACGGTGACTGGGTGGGCGACACGCGAAGCTTTGGCTACAGCTTCAAAGGACATGTTCATTACGCTCATTACATGTTCATTAGCTCATTACGCTTTTTCCGAACGGCGCGAGCAGCGTATGCGGTTCTTGTGATAAAAGCGCGGATAAAAATGTATTCCGAGCTATCCTAACTTTTCGCTTATGAATTGAGTCAGCATCAGTGTGTTTAGTTCTTCGTTATTTATTTAGCAAATACTTTTAAGCAGTGGTTTGACACGTTTCTGATTTCGTAAAGTTTCCCGGGGCTGTCACTATCTGATTGTTTATTTTCTGCCTAATCGCTCGCGGGCGTGCTCAGTTGTGATAGATTTGTTCTTGCTGGGCACAAGGCGTTTAACGTAGATGTTCTGCACGTTGTAATAGCATGTAGCGAATACATATTGACGCTAGTCACTCGCTTACTCTGTGGACCCTTACAAAACGTTCAGCTTCGAACATTATATGCAGTCGGTGTAGTCGCCCTCACCCATGCTTCGGCGGATTGCATGGAGTGTGCGCCCGTTCACTTACTTGATGCGTTGAATGGGCGTAAGTTTGCGTGCAATTTGGGGTGGGTGCGTGTAGATAATGTGCGAGAAACTTGCTATTTGCCAAGAAGCGGCGCTACTCCTTCGTCACCGCGTAACGAGCGGTACACACTCTAGCACACTTTGAGGGGGTTGAAAACCTTTCCTTGAAGGTTAGCGCTACAACGCTGGCGGATGAAAGAATTTTTTTTTGTCCTCAAGGGAAGCCGTGTATTGGCAGTGCAGGTAGTCCTGAAGAAGCAGCGGTCCGTGAACTTGGGCACACAGATTCATTCCGTTCCTTAATGTGACAGTAACCGTTTTTAGAACCAACTACCGCACACGTCTTCACTTCACCGCTCCATATTGTGCAGCATGAATTGAGCACAATGCGTTAGCGAAAACCCAGTTGCATTTCTGACAGCTGATCGCACAGAAGCAGGGCAGAAGTAGTGATTTCGTATTCGTGTGCTTTCGCCGAGGCAACGTACATACTGTTGAAAGTGCCATCTTGTTTCTCAAGAGCAAACTGCTTCGCGAAAAGGGTCAAAACATCACCGGAGTTCGCACACATGGTCAGTCTCGAAAAGAATTGATCCGCTCTCTTTCCGACCACAAGAGAACGTATGCGCGGACCGGCAGCAACTGTTTGATCTCTATCTCCAGGTCGGCGAACTCTGATCGGTTTAGGTAGCTTCGAGTTTCGGCCATGGAGGTGGCATTCCGAACGCTCGAACGCTCTTTTTTTTTGAACGCTCTTTTCAACAGAAGCCTGCTCGTTGCTATTTTCTGGACGCTTTATTTCGTAATATAGCAGATTCCCATACGCGGCTGCTCTTGACAAACAGCTGACATAAATCAAGAATGGCCTTTGGATCAGTGCGCTTTTCCTCGTCGTCATCGTCATCATCATTATCATTATCCTCCTCCTCCTCCTATTTAATGACCATTGCAGGACGAAGGCCTCTCCCTGCGATCTCCAATTATCCCTGTCCCGCGCCAACCAATTCCAGCTAGCGCCTGCGAATTTCTTAATATCACCCCACCTAGTCTTATGCCGTCCTCGACTGTGCTTCCCTTGACACCCATTCTATAGAAGTAACCCTAATGGTCCACCGGTTATCTAACCTACACAATACATAAGCTGCCCAGCTCCATTTCTTTCTCTTAGTGTCGATTAGGGTACCGGCTATGCCCGTTTGCTCACTGCTTCGCACCGCTCTCTTCCTGTATCTTCACGTTACGTCTGTCATTCTTTGTTACATCGCTCTTTCTGTGGTCCTTATCTTGTTTTCAAGCTTCTTTGTTAGTCTTAAAGTTTCTGCACTATATGTTAGCACTGATGGAATGCAGTGATTGTGCACCTTTCTTTTTAATGATAATGGTAAGCTTCCAGTCAGGATCTGACAATGTCTGCCGTATGCGCTCAAACCCATTTTTATTCTTCTGTAAATTTCCTTCTCATGATCAGGGTCCCCTGTGAGTAATTGACCTAGGTAAACGTACTCCTTCACAGACTCTAGAGGCTGACTGGCGATCCTGAACTCTTGTTTCCTTGCCCAGCTATTGATCATTAGCTTTGTCTTCTGCATATTAATCTTCAACTCCGCTCTTATACTCTCTCTGTTAAGGTCCTCAATCATTTGTTGTAACTCGTCCCCAGTGTTGCTGAGCAGGACAATGTCATCTGCAAATCGAAGGTTGTTGAGATATTCGCTGTTGATCCTTACTCCTAAGCCTTCAAATAGCTAGAATACTTCTTCCAAGCACCTAGTGAATAGCATTGGAGAGATTGTCTCTCCTTGCCTGACTCCTTTCTTTATAGGTACCTTCCTACTTGTGGAGTATTAAGGTAGCTATGGAATCTCTGTAGATATTTTGCAAGATATTCATGTAAGCGTCCTGTACTCCTTGATTACGTAATGCCTGTATGAGTGCTGGTATATCGAGTGAATCTAACGCCTTTTCGTAATCTATGAAAGCCATATAGAACCATATAGCCATATAGAGAAAGCCATATATTGTACTTTGTGGATTTGTCGATTACCTGATTGATGACATGGATGTGATCCATTGTAGAGCATCCCTTCCGAAAACCTGTCTGTTCCCTTGGTTAAGTCCAGTGTTGCCCTTATTCTATTGGTGATTGTCTTGGTGAATATTTTATATAATATGGAATGTAAGCTAACGGGCCTATAAATTTTCAATTCTTTATAACGGCTCGCTTTTTGTGCATTAGTATAATATTGGCATTCTTCCAGTTCTATGGGACCCTTGAAGTCGGTAGACAGTTCGTATAAAGGGCCGCTAGTTTTCCAAGCATGATGTCTCCGCCTTCTTTGATTAAATACGTAGTCCATCTTCTCCTGCCGCTTTTCCCGGTTTCATGTCTTGCAAAGCCCTTCTAACTTCATCGCTAGTTTAGAAGGAGCCTCTGTAACCTCTTCATTACTACTTCGAAAGGAGGTATCGTGGCTACTTTGGGTACTATGCAGGTCAGTATATAATTATTCCACTGCTTTTACTATATCTTCGAGATTGCTGATGATATTACCCTGTTTATCTTTCAGTGCATACATCTTGGTTTATCCGATGCCTAGTTTCCTTCTGACTGTTTTCAGGATGTGTCCCTTTTTTACTGCTTAATTCCTCAGTCTTTCTCACGTTATAATTTCGAATATCCCTCATTTTCTCCTTGTTGATTTGTTTTGACAGTTCCGCTAATTCTATCTTACCTCTTGAATTGGGCACTTTCATTCTTCGTCGTTTCTTTATTAGGTCCTTTGTTACTTGGGAGAGCTTGCCTACTGGTTGCCTCGGTGTCTTACGTCCCACTTCAATTGCTGCTTCTGAAACCAGCCTAGCGACGGTTTCGTTCATTGCCGTCTATGTCATCTTCATCTTTCCGTTCCAAGGCTGCACATTTGTTTTCTTTGTACACTGTTACTATGTATATTCATTGACGCAGTTTAATAAACAAGCTGAAGTAGACAAACATCTACTTTAGAATTTTGATGATAATTACGTTCTCCCGGACGAAGCCGACTGTATAGTTTGCTCATGCTCGGGCGCGGCCGCCGACGTAGGAACTTAAACTTTGGCCACGCTGCTTATCGGTGTCGTATAGCCGTCGGTTCTCGCTGATTTCGACAAGTTTTGAGCATTCAACTATCCTCGAATTACGCGAAACGAGGTAAGACCACACACACGCTTGCCAGTGCGCGCTGACTTATGTTCGCTCCTGGCAGACTTGTCTCCATATTGAATTACTGATAACTCTTTAAAATTCGCAAATTGGACGTGGCTGATATCCACCGGTCAAGCTGGTGCAGGACGAAGCCAGTCCGCACCAGCTAACATGGCCTGACTGGAGCATATGAGCGCGATCGCGCACTCATATGATGGCTCTATGTCGTGCACAAAGCAAACGCTACGCATACGCACTACAGTTGCATGTACCTGCGGTCTTCTACGTAGCGTAGAGACCGCGGCCGCCTCGGGGTGTCGCGATGAGTCCGCTGACTGAGTTCACTGCGGCTCGCTGAGGACAACCGCGTTTGGCTCTTCGCAGGCGCTCAAATCGAAAGTAGTACGTGACGTCTACGTTAACACACAAAATCAAATTTGAACTGCGCCCTGCGGTGACGCTCAATAGGCGGAGCATTGTGTGCACACGCCGGTCTGCCGTAGCCTTCGCAGTGCTAGTCATTCAAGAAGGAGAGTTAAAGGGACCCTGAAACGATTTTGGCGATTTTCTACAAACGTACTGAGTCGTTAGGGTATGTTCTTCTGATCATTAATTGATGCATCTAAGTGCTCTGCGTAAAGCGTGTAATTTATTATAAGGTTTTAAAAATACACATCGCTGCCGATCGCAGCGCACTGCTCGGCGGAATTTTAAGCCGCCCCTACCCATATGATGCAAATAACCCATATTACGTCACATGGGCGAGCTATCTGATTGGCTGACCAGGGCGCGTGGTCGATAATTTTTCCAACTTTATGGTAAACAAATGATGCTCGTAATAGTTGGAATGTTAGTTACTTTGTTTTTGTAAAAAGAAAATAACTTAAAGAGAATACACAAGAATAGTTTTTTAGTACACTCCAGCACTTCCGGCACACAGCAAGTGTCGTCTGCTTGTGTTACAACGTACTCCGTTTTGACGAGAGCTCCGCGGTCAGAGTCGGTCTCAGTCTTTTCGCGAGCACTATGATTTGACTTTGTTGCCTTGTGGACTGCAAACCTAGCGACCTGCAAACCGCGAGTCCAGTATTAGGGCAAACGCAAGCGCAAGGGGACAGGGTCTGGCCGCTTGACTGTGCCGGGATGAGCCACGAGATGAGCAGAAGGGCAAATGTGAACGGTCTGCACGGTGCAGCCACCTGGTGGCACAGAGCTCAACCATACACAGTAGCAGCAACGAAGTGTATTCTTTGCTGCTGGTGTGTATTTTTCGCAGGAGTGTAATCATCAACACGTTGATTTATAAATGTTTAAAATGCTTTACACTTGGTTAGAGCAATATTAGCGCTTTGTTTGACTGGTTAAGCGCTGCGCCAGCAAGTGTCTGGACCGTGCAGACCGATCAGGCTGCTCACGTACGTCTACGCTAAAGTTCCTTCATCAGCTTGAGTTTATGCCTCCAGTCATTTGCCGAAATGACCAGCTTGCCTGTTTTTAGCGGAGTACCGGACACGTTCGGCGCTACGACAGAATGCTCGCAACGCACGCTGCTTCGATAGCTCTCGGTCGACGGCCAAGCGGCTAGCGGAGAGGTCTCGCGCGGGAGGGGGCGTGCATAGAGTTACTATACTGACTCTAGAGGACAAGCTACCCATAGGGCCCATGCATTAAAATCGGGAACCTCAAGAGCGCCGCCATGTTGCTACGCGCCGAGGTTGCCAGCTCCTGAGACGCTTGCTAGACTTGGTGACACTAGTCAGTTTTAATCCGGCAACAGTAGCAGCGTAGCAGCATGGCGTCTCGCTTGTGCAGTCGTGATGTGTGCGTGCAGCAGGTGTGTGTTAGGGTTTTATAAGTTGGTTCTTTATTCTGTGTTGCGGGACGGTGTGGGTGTGGTCCATGTTGGCCGTACAGGTGGCAGTTATGCAACCGAGGGATGATCCTGTTGAAGTTTCCGGCGGTATGCGGTTTTCAGCGGTCACGCCTGTTGCAGGAGTGTCACTCGACGAGGTTACGAGCTCGAAGCTGTGGTCAGATTCCTCGTTGGTGTTCCGTAATTCTCTTCGCACGTGCGCGGTATGTTGCAAAAGCCGCTTTCGCGATCTATCGTCGCGACGATAGATCGGGTTTTTTCATTTTAAGTACTGACACAGCTGTAGGGCACATGTAACCGACAAACGGAAGTCTCAGGAGAGCGCCTGAGATTATAATAAAGCAGGCGGTGCAGGAACTGCAGGGCACCCAAGGGACAGTGGGGGGATCAAAGCTCGAAGCAGAACGTTACATAGGTTGGTGCCGCCGAGGCAGGTGTGTGCCAGGGAGTGTTCGCACGGACAGCTCCCCTGGCACGCGCAGCAGTGCCTCGCAAGGTCGAGATACTTTAAAGGCACCCGCGCCCATGATCTTTCTTTTGCCTCGGTGCAGGGAGCAAGATTAACCAAAATAATATGGAGGGCGAATGCCTCATGACAAATGTAGCTCGCGTCGCCTGGCGTGTGTAGTAATTTCAGAGTTCATTGTACGAACTTTATGCATAATACGCTTTGTTACGGTACCTTAACGGAATGGGTCTAGAGGACGGTGTTGGTACATTTTTTCGTACCGCCCTAATCCTATACCCCCACTACAAACACACACACATACCCCCTTTTTTATGTATACATACAATTCCTTGCCATGACGGATCATAGCCTCCTTTATTTTTGAAAAATAGAGGAGGCTATGGACCGATTGACCAGTTCAAGTTGTCAACTTGTCAGTAACTGTCATAGGAATCACTGTAATAAACACAATTCCACGATCAGATTGTTTACTTTCATATTTTGTTGTAACACTTGAGGACTACATAGAACTTTATTTTGTATATGTGAGAGAAGTATGTGGATATCACGAGCTTAAGCCAATGTGTGATACAGACAAAGCAGCTGCTACAACGTGAACTGCATTGAGGGCCACACAACACATACGTAATTAAAGGTGCAAAATATAGGGGGAAGCTTCAAAATACGCTCTGTAGCACTGCAAAGTATAACATATATTGTATGTGTACAATAAATGTTAAAAAATACAATGCATCAATGTCCCATTTGCCTTCAAGTTTATTATGAAGTTCAAGTTTACTGAAGTTTATTATGAGCATATGTACAACAGGAATCTACTGACACACCCGCAGTCAAGGTGGCTGTTCGAGGTGTGCTGGCTGCCTCAGTGTAAGAAAAAGAAATTGGGTAAAAGTCGACACCAGTGCCACTGCTTCTTGCCTCTGACCTGCACGTGCCTCTGCGGCATCTTTGTGCACAAGTGTGCTGGCGTGGCGAGGCGTAGGAGTCATTCGAGAGAAAGAGTATTGTTTACATGGAGAAGTGGCTGTTCACATTGCCTGTCACTTTCCCTCAAATGTTTCCTTGGCGACTAGGGTGACACACCCGCAGTCAAGGTGGCTGTTCGAGGTGTGCTGGCTGCCTAAATGAAATAAAAAGAAATTAGATGAATGGCAATACCAGTGCTATTGCTTATTGCCTCTTACCTGCATTTGGCTCCACGGCCTCTTGGCTTGCGGAGTCTGTATGAGGGAGCTGCTGTGGCTAGGCGTAGGCATTGTCTAAGCAAAAAGAAAAGGCCATTTAAATGGGGAATTATGGAAATAAATGCAGTTGTTATGTCTGCTTCTTGCACTCTTCTTGCCTAAATGTTTTCAAACATAGTGTCCAGAACACACCAGCACTTTGACTGCTTCTGCTTTTTACCTGCAGGTGTTGCTGCGAGATCCTTAGTATGGCTGCGTGCAGCATTGTAACACTTGGTGGAGGCATTTGAAGTGGTAGCCAAGAATAGAAAGAATCATCCTTGTCTGCACGAATGCTTTCAATTTCTAAATGCAGTGGTAACTATCACTATTGGTGCAAGGCCCCCCCACATCTATGTGGCAAGTGCCATAGCTCGAAACTGAATTGTTCCTTTAGTGTTTCACAAGGCATCTGATATGTCCACATTAGATGTGATGTGTTTGTTTTTATTTATCCCAGTGTGGAGAGAGCATCATTAAATGTTTTTTTTTTTATTTTTGCGTGTCTTGTTTTTTGGTTTATTTCTGAATTTATCATGATGCTGAAGTGACTTATGTAATGGCAATCAGCTCTTGTTTAGCAGAAAAACAATGCATTTCCTGACCCACTGTTTGACATCCCCTCACTCGCATAATTTTGCAGAGTATTCTACCTATATTGACTTGCTTGACCTCCACTAAAGAGTCTTGCATTTTCAAATACGACTCTTTCCTTGAAATCATTCGACACTTCTCACAATTTCTGTACCTTGGGCTTCTGATACTCTGCAGTCACCATTTTTGCTTGTTTCTGACTAGAAATATCTTCTTTAATTTAGAGCTTAAATTTTACTTTTGGAACACATGGAAGGGCTTGCCATTGCATATCTGCATAAAAGGGAAACGTGTGGTATTCGGGATTATGTCAGTATTGCATATGTGCCTGTTGTCTAAAATAATTGAATTTTGAAAATGCTTGCAGGGGCCTGATGTGCATATCTGCAGTTTATGGATACATGTAAAAGACTCAGCATCAAGTGCAAGTGAACGGTCCCACAGGCGCGGAGTCGATCATGCAAATTGATTCGCTGCACACATTTGTGACCAGAAAATATATTCCACATGAAATGGCATGCAAGGAAGTGTTGGAAACATTACACAGTTAATAAAACGCCTACGCTATCAATATGTGGGTTGATGCACTCGTTATGCAAAACGGAGGTGAGGCGTGCAGACAGGACACGAGAGTAGAGTATTTACAAGCAAACAACACAAGCGCCGCCCACTTCTCTACTCTTGTGTCCTGTCTGCACGCCTCACCTCTGTTTTGCATAATGAATCCTTACCAAACTAGCTCAGCTTTCTGTCGTTCTAAGTCTCGATGCACTCGATTTCGTCCGCATTATAGGCACTCGCCTCTTGATTACTTCGTGGCACAGAAATATTCGGCATCAGGCTGTTTTTCTGCTGTGGCCTTTGTAGAAGCGTGATTGTTCAAAGTGCAACAATTAAACAGATTCTTTGAGTTGCTTGTGGCTTCGCCAGTACAATTCCGGTGCGCTGGTCTGCCTGTCCAGCAATTTCCTACTGAAGGGAAACCTGCAAATAAAAACCCCGCTCCGCATGCATAAAAATGCACTAATGTGACGCTTCTCAAACGATTGTGATGCACCACAAGAGCCGCCTACTCGCGTGACACTCTCAACAAAGAGATACATTCGTTTACTTACATGTGAAGGTATATGCCAGAGCACTTCGGGGCTTCGGTGGCACATAAGGCACGAACGAGTGTGTCATGGCGTCCGATGTCGACGCGCGATCGCATGTCAAACCTAAACTATACGAAACTACTATGCAACCAAAAAACAGATTCGAAACCGAAATTCGTGTCATCCTTTATTGCATGAATGCGTACATCGTGATTTACATAAGTCATGGACTTAGCGATCGCTTTCTGTAAATTTAATATAACGTTCCACCTTCATAAAGCCATCAGGTATGCGTTTTTAGATGACAAAGCATTAAGTGACCTGTACTTGTTTTCAGCTCTTTCAATAGTAATTGCGCTGGCCACATTGACCAGTAGCAACAGGGCGGCGCCCTAGAGGTTCCCACTTTTCCGGCCCAGCTTTTCCTCTAGAGTTGTTCTACTAACTCTATGGGGGCGTGCTCCTAAACAACCGGAAGTGAACGATGTGACGTCGCATCGTGACGCTGAACCAGTGAAGGCGGAGCTTAGCGCCGCTCGCTCGGCGAGCGAGTTGAGGAGGAAAAGCATAGCTAGGGAGGAGGGTAACTTCTAATCGCTTGCAGCTCCATTAATACGTAACGCTTCACTTAAATTGTGGTGCGAATGTTCTACTTAAGCTGTACCCTACGCGCCTACAAAATTTGTCCGAACCGTTTCAGGGGCCCTTTAAGCACGGCGCAGGGGATGTTTGATTGCCAATAACTCCGCTTCTGCTGAACGCATTCAAGTGCTTACTGTGGCAAAGTATTTCTGAAATAGTCTATTTTAACTTCAAATGCAATCTCGACTTTGATATAGAGAGTGGTTCAGGGCGCCTAAACCTAATCAATAAATAAACCGGTGAATTAATCAATCAGTGTATAAGTGGAAGGCGCACAGCTTGCCGCTTAGGCGCGTTCACAGTTATCTGGCGCCGCGGATCTTTAGCTTACGCACATGCGTACTCAGGCTCGAACGCGTGGTTCCCTGTACATCGGGCTATGATATGCCTATGATATGCATTATGAAACAACGTTCCAGCGCACAATTGAACACGGACGAGAAGAGGACAACACGAACGCCGGTATTCACGGAAGACAGGTCTTTATGTACACAGGGGGAGGGAGGGGGGCGTTGTTAGTGCACCGGACCACCAAAATTTTTTTTTTTTGGTACAGACAACAGTCATCAGAGGCGTCGAAACCAAAAGAAAAAGTGAAAAGAATGAGGGGAGACAGGGCCCAATGTACAAGAAAGTATATCGCTAAGTATGGACAGCTGGTGCTAGTTGGTTGTGATTGGCATTATGAAACGTCGTTCCAGCGCACAATTGAACACGGAAGAAGAAAAGAAAGACAACACGAACGCCTCCTCTCCCCCCCCCGTGCTCCCCCCTCCCCCTACCCCTGTATACATAAAGCCCTGCTTTCCGTGAATACCGGCGTTCGTGTTGTCCTTCTCGTCCGTGTTCAATTGTGCGCTGCAGGACGTTGTTTCATAATGCCAATCACAACCAACTAGCCCAGCTGTCCACACTTATGATATGCACTACTACCACGCTCGTAAAGGACAGGGGGCACAATCCCTCCCAGCCACTATCTGGCGGGTCCAGAAGGCGGTGGGGGCTCTCTCGTTCTATGTATGCTTTGGCGAGGGGATGGGGCTACACTGGAAGCACCCTTGTTTCGAACACCCCGTTGCAGTGTGTGTATGGTTGGGGGAGTCAAATGACATACTTCGCTCCCTCCTCATTTTTGATAGCGGGGCCTAAGTGTCCCACTTTTCCCTTTCCCCCAGTAAGTACGCCTACTGGGGGAAACACACACACACATATATATATATATATATATATATATATATATATATATATATATATATATATATATATATAGAGAGAGAGAGAGAGAGAGAGAGAGAGTGAGAGAGAGAGACAGAGAGAGAGAATGTTCTACTCCGGAGGTATCCGTCATGGTTGCTCAGTGGCTATGGTGTTGGGCTGCTGAGCACGAGGTCGCGGGATCGAATCCCGGCCATGGCGGCCACATTTCCATGGGGGCGAAATGCGAAAACACCCGTGTGCCTAGATTTAGGTGCACGTTAAAGAACGTCAGGTGGTCAAAATTCCCGGAGTCCTCCACTACGGCGTGCCTCATAATCAGAAAGTGGTTTTGGCACGTAAAACCCGACAATTTTTTACTCCGGAGGTAGCTGCGTACGGCGCGCTGGCAATGTCGAAAGCAGTCTGCAATGAGTGCATAGTCTAGGCGCGTCGAGGGCTGATAGTAGCTTCGTGTGCGCTGTGAATATACTCGACCCTCTTGGCGTTGAAGCGGGAGGCAGCACGAAAATGAACTCGCTCGCTGCTGCTGCCTCTCTTCCTCACGCCAGGGTTTTGACATGGGCGCCCGCGCTCATCGACGGAGATGTGTCCATGCTTGCCTGTGCGTGCGTGACACCATGCATGCTTGTTTAGTTAAAGGGAATGATTACAAGTTTATACGGCCGATGAAACAACTCTCCTTAATTTGTATAGCTGTGTAATATTTGCTATCGCAATCGATGCTCCGCCTTTTGGGCGAAACTGCGACTGCTTTAATTTATTTATTTGCTTGTCAGCTACAGCCGGCTACCACTTGGCAGCCTTGGCAGGAGTGCGCATGGGCACATACGTGTACAAGGATCCAAACAGTAAATATTCGCATCAGCAAAGTTCATGCAAGGAGCAATGACCATGTACAGAGACCAAGCAGATTACGAACAGCCCTAGCATTCGCTTGTCGAAATATTACTCTAACAACTCGAGAAAAGAAATGAAACAACACAAGAAAAGAAGATGAAAACAATGATAAGCTATTTATATGACTCTTTTGCATACGGAAACTATACTTTCTACAAAGCAGTAAGTTAGCTTACAAGAGCACTGAGGAATCGCACATGTAAAAATAATACTTGTGAACGAGAATGGAATCACGAGTATACTTGTCTTCGACGTTTCCAACTTGCCAGTAGAAAGCTTAAATAGCGGCCGCAAATTGCTTTTCTACACCAATAAAAAAAAAAAGAGCAGAGTCGCCAACGCGTTAGCGGCACAGAGCACCCACAGAGCCATGAAACTCCGCTTGAAATCTTTACGGCTATTATATTCGTGCATCGATCTGGCAGAGCATTCGTTCGCACGCCCTGTCTCTTCAGGTGTACGCTATGGCCGATGCCAGCAGCGCGGTGTGCAGCAGCCGGTCCGCGCTCGAGGCGCCGCCGGCGGCGAGCGCCGGGAACGCCCACGCCGCCGTCGTCTCTGCCGCCGATGAGTCTGGCAGCGGGGACGGCGCCAGCGAGCAGCAGGCCGGTGCCCCGCCGTACTTCGTGTCGTGCTCGGACGCCTGCTTCTGCGCCTTCTGCATCCTCTTCGTGGTGGCCCTGAGCTTGTCCTTCGCCCTGGGCATCGCCTACGTACAGGGTGCGCCTTCGACGGGCTCGGCACTCTTGATTAACCGTGCATGCTCAATGTGTCCTTCCACGAGTGAATTGAATCGAATCGTTTCCACAAGTGGAGCGGTTCCCTGGGCTATAAAGTGCGCAGTAACTTAACAAACTAGGACATAAGAACCGTTAATTACTCGAAAGAAGTATTGTGCAGTATGACAATTTGTTTACAACGCACTACTAGCCATTAAACGTCGCATAATGCTACAACGTCCATCAGTTCAGCATTTTAAAGGGACCCTCAAACGCTTTTGACGATTTTCTACAAACGTACTGAGTCGTTAGAGTAGGTCCTTCTGATCATTAATTGACACATCTAAGTGCTCTGCGTAAAGCGTGTAATTTATTATAAGGTTTTAAAAATGCACATCGCTACCGATCGCAGCGCACTGCTCGGCGGAATTTTAAGCCGCCCCTACCCATATGAACGAAATCACCCATATGACGTCAGTGGGGCGAGCTATCCGATTGGCTGACCAGGGCGCGTGATCGATAATTTTTCCAACTTTATGGTAAACGAATGATCTTCGTAATAGTTGGAATGCTAGTTAATTTGTTTTTATCAAAAGAAAGTAGCATAAAGAGAATGCACAAGAACAATATTTCAGTACACTTAGGCACTTCCGGCACATAGCAAGTGTCGTCTGCTTGTGTTACAACGTACTCCATTTTGACGAGAGCTCCGCGGTCAGAGTTGGTCTCAGTCTTTTCGCGAGCACTATGATTCGACTTTGTTGCCTTGTGGACTGCAAACGTAGCGACTGGCAATGTCAAGCTGCGACATCGTGTCCCTCTGCAAGGCAGCGTACGAGCGAACTTGCTGCTGCGCATCGGACTGCCGCTATACGATCGGCGCCAGGATTTGCGCGTTTGTGGCCGTCACTTTACACCGGAAGATTACTAACACAATAGCGTTTCGCGAGTCCCGTATTAGGGCAAACATAAGCGCAAGGGGACAGGGTCTGGCCGCTTGACTGTGCCGTAACGGGATGAGCCGAGATGAGCTGAAGGGCAAATATGAATGGTCTGCACGGTGAAGCCACCTGGTGGCATAGAGCTCAACCATACACAGTAGCAGCAACGAAGCGTATTCTTTTTTGCTGCTGGTGCGTATTTTTCGCAGGAGTGTAATCATCAATACGTTGTTTTTATAAATGTTTAAAATGTTTTACACTTCGTTAGAGCAATATTAGCGCTTTGTTTGGCTGGTTAAGCGCTGCGCCAACAAGTGTCTGTTGGACCGTGCAGACCGATCAGGCCGCTCACGTACGTCTACGCCAAAGTTCCTTCATCAGCTTGAGTTTATGCCTCCAGTCATTTGCCGAAATGACCAGCTTGCCTGTGGGTAACGGAATACCAGACACGTTCGGCGCTACGACAGAATGCTCGCAACGCACGCTGCTTCGATAGCTCTCGCTTGGGGTCGACAGCCAAGCGGCTAGCGGAGAGGTTTCGCGCGGGCGGGCTCCAAAACAACCAGAAGTGGACGATGCGACGTCGCATCGTGACGCGGGACCAGTGAAGGCGGAGCTTAGCCCCGCTTGCTCGGCGAACGAGTTGAGGAGGAAAAGCGTGGCTGGGGAGGAGGGTAACTTCTAATCGCTTGGAGCTCCATTAATACGTAACGCTTCACTTAAATTGTGGTGCGAATGTTCTACTTAAGCTGTACCCTACGCGTCTACAAAATTTGTGCGAACCGTTTCAGGGGCCCTTTAACAAGGGCAACTGTATCTATGAATGCTTTAGCACTGGGAGTGTGAAAGTGGTAAAGTGTGTGTGTGAGCGCGATGCTGCATGGTCATGTTGTAGAGTGATATATATATATATATATATATATATATATATATATATATATATATATATATATATATATATATATATATCTGCTCCAGACCACTGTCAGTGGCACTTCGCTCCTCGAAGAGGAGGACGTGTGTCGAGTGAGCTCCTGAACGACAGTTTGAAATGCGAGGAACCCGGTTTAAACCATGGATCCGCAACCTCGAAGAGGAGCGACGTATATGCTAACGCATTTTCCTCGCATTTATCGCTTAATCGTCACTGAATTTTCAACACTAAGCAGCGCAGAATTATTATATAGCAGAAACATAAAGCACATACATCGTGTACAAGATGGTTAAAGCCACAGTAACTAACGATAGTGTACAGAACTGCACTACGTGACGTATATACAGTACCATGCAGTATGATTTTGCATACCCCACGGGCACACGTGCAGTCACACGGCACTTTCGATCGCGATCGAGCCCTATCGGGATCGATTGCAATCGAAGGTGCATGCCGCGTGTGACAGTGATATTACACATTTTAAATGCAAAGAATTAAAGGGAACTTTACCGTGGTTTCTTTAGTAAATAATAATAATAATAATAATAATAATAATAATAATAATAATAATAAACTATCTTCAAGTGACATCATGGATTTTTGACAACAGCTGCTCGAGAATAATTTTTTGTTTATAATTATGATTATGCAGCAGTTCAATGAACTAAAACACTAAAACTAGCTAGTTTAGATAACTTTTTCTGCGCGAAAGTGTAGCCCAAACACCCATAATTTAATTGAGGACAGCGAAGTCACAGTGACCTACAGGTGCAGTTCGGGCGCCGTATTGTAAATGGCAAACTTTGTTCTCCATTTCTATTGCTATAGTGACCAACAATTTTCCTCCAGGTATATACGAACGCGGCCCCGAAAGAATGATTAAGCTGCCTAATTGATGCTGTGTTGCTCTCTAGTATTATCCTTTCATATTCCGTTCATCCCTCCTACAGCGACAGTGCTCAATGCTGCACAACTGCCGTTTACACACATGGCCTTTTCGTATCTTACTTATAAACAGACAAACTGTTTAGCGCGTCATCAATTTTCTCAATTGCACGCCTTTGAACGTGCCATTGATTTTGCGCAGGGTGGTATAATCGCTTGGGAACCATATTGCTAGTCGCAGGCTAAGTTTGCAATGAACATCTCTTTCTCTTTTAGGGGCCAAAGTAGTGCGTAAGTATTCATGATCAAAGAGGGTCTCGTTATTTCAGTTTTCATGGTGCGCTTGTATATAGTGGAATATTCGGTTCACACGCTTCGTTCTCTCTCGTTTCCAGGCGTGGTGGGTGACGTGGCAACCCCTCCAGGCGCCGCGAGTGAGTCAAAATGATACGTCCTCGCGTTTAGTGAGCGATTTCTGTAGACATGGATGTTATAAATATAACGCGTGCGAATATGGATTTTTTAATACCGAATTCGAGTACGAATCAAATATCGAATAGATTTTGAATAGCTTTCAAATAACAAATAGCCGTTGTCACAAATAATATAGAAGGATACTCACATCCTAGTACTGAAGTTGCAAGTTACTGTCATTACATAGTGCGTATACCTTATGAAGCGTTCTTTATTAAAAATACAAATGTAGCATTAAGAGCAAACTAGCAGTATTTTGGCACGCACAGGGCTCTTCAGAGTGTCCTTCAGAACTCATGAGCAGTCCTTCAGAACTCGAAGGACTGCTCATGCAGTATCGTTCATTTGGACATTAACGCTTTCGCATTCCAAACTCATAAGAAAGGCTTAGGTGTCCTCGGATATTTTTTTGTCTGACTTTTTGAGCAAGCGTTGAAGTACATTTGTGATCTTCGTATGCGTAATATCGGTTTCACTTTCAGATTATGGAAGCTTGCTGTCGAGTGTCCTGGCGGGCTCGAGAAGACAGGAGGCGGCGCCCGCTGCCAGGACCGTTAACGACAGTTTTGCTGTCCGCTGACGCCAGTGCGACGCGATGGAAAAGATGCGACGCCTTGAGGATATAAATGTGTGCAATGTATACGCAACGAACGTGGCGTGCACTGCAACGTCGTACAAGGACGTCGCACTGCGCGTTGTCACAAACATTTTTGTCAGGTATCTTTAACTATACTATGAGGAGCAATACTACAGTAAAGACGTGCGCGTGATTTTGTATTTTCTTCTAAGCACGAGTGTTTAAATTTCTTGATGATTGCTGCGTGCTATAACTATGAGTTTCGTTGGAATAAATAATCACGAGTTTTTCGATGTCCCCGCCAATCGTGCAGACTTTCCAGCTGATTGATAAAACATCGATTAATTAACTTTGCGAATCTAATAGAACCGAGAGGGTGGGAGCTGCCTTCTCACATTGAATCAAATGTCGAATTATTTTTATAAAGATGTTTTTGAATATAGTCTGTAGGAAGCTGCGTATCAACAAGGCGTATATATAGGGTGTCCAAGTTAATGTTACCCAAGCTGTTAAAAAAAAACAAAAAAAAAACAAGATTTAAGAACATGCTGCAAGATATAATTTAAAGCTTACTGTGTTCGGTCGTCAGACGTCTGACAACTTAATATAGCAAGTCTTATAATCGTATTTTGCACCGCGATATTTAAAATTATTTTTGTTAGACAGGTTGGGGACTAATGTTGCCACTAGGAAAAGGATCTATAAACACCAGAACACTGCATCACTTCAGTCATTTAAACAAAGTGAGAGTGACAACGGAAACAAAATTTAAAAAACCGCGAGTCGGATTTCATAAATAGGCTGTTGCGTATGCGGCGCCGAATAAACGGTGCCTCTCCGTTGCAATCAGATGTCTCTTGGATACTCCAAAACCAACTTATTTGGTAAGCTGGTGTTTGCGTTATTCTAATCGACCCAACGTTAGAAGCGTGGAACATGGAGAACAGGTAAACAATTACCCTGCAAGTAGAATAACGTACAGTGTCTCCGGAGCAAACCAGTTTCGCGGGTCGAGTTTCTGCCTGAGCACAATCAGAAGCGGACATTGATCACAGTCACTTCGCGGACGCCACACGTCTCCCTCAAGTTTCCAGTAACCGTGAAGTTGTTCGGCGTTCTTAGGCATTAAAATTGTTTCGAAAATTTCACAAATGTCACAGTTTCGCCCGAAAGGCGAAGCATTGATTGCGACAGCAAATTATTGGAAAACCACGAATAATTAACAAGCATGGTGTCGCGCGCACAGGTAAACTTGAACAGATATCATTTGATGACCGTGAACACTCGCTGCCACAACGCAGGCGTTATGAGACCTCGGGGAGGCGGGGGGGGGGGGGGGCGAAGCGGACGCTTTTTCTTCAGTAAAATGGGCTCAACAATGAAATGAACTCTACCGCGTACTTTTGAAGAGTCAAATGCTCAGACTCCATACACTTTGTCCATGTCTGTTGCGTACCTCATCGCTCCCACCGATGAAAAGACTTTTCAAGAACAGCAGTCGACCCGGAGGTAGGGTGTCTAGATAGGGGAGGTGTGATGACCGCGGCGCCCTTCCCATAGAGAGGGGTGATCCCCTTGCGCGTGACTACCGCTAGGGCAATACAGAGCGCTGCGGCCCGGGGCGCCGTGTGCATTTCCGCGGAGACTGCGCAGAGAAGGCAGCGAGTCTGGCTAGACAGCGCCTGGGCGCCGGATGTTCACGGTGTGTTTTGCTGCAGATTGTTGCGTGTGCTGCTTATTTATAACTGCTGTGGGCTGACGAAGATGCCTTCAACTTCAAAGAAAAAAACTCAGAGGTGGTGCTTCGTGCCAGAGTGCGATTCCGGTTATAAATCTTGTTTGGAAAAAGTGTCCCTTTTTCGTGCGCCGACTTGCCAAGAACTGTTTTTGAAGTGGGCGCATGCCATTCCAAGGGCCGACAAACCGCTACGTGTTTCAATACATTCCACAAAGGCCCTCCTGAAGTACTTAACCAAAAAGGTCGGCTTCAGATACCTGATGACGTCGCACCTGAGCCAAGACTGCCTTGAGCGCTCGTTTGGGATAGTACGGCAGGCAAGTGGTGCAAATGATCACCCCACCCCGGCTCAGTTCATCCTTATCATCAGGTACTTGTATATCTTTGGCTGTAAAAATAATTTTGCTGAACAGCTTCCTGTAATTTCAACATTTGCAGGTGCTTGAGCTTTTACAGTCTTGCAAAGAGCCCTAGAGGTGGAAGCGTGTCGCCAGGACTTCTGGACTCCCTTCTTTCTGCGGAAGAGGCACTCCTGGAAAATCAGAAACAAGATGATGTATTACCCATGGACGCTGTTGAAGTGGCCGTGGACCATGTGGACTATGTTGAAAAACGAAGCGATGCTCGCTTGGTATACTACATTGCAGGCTACGTGGCCAGGAAGCGTGTGCTCTCAACTAGCTGTGCAGCATGCAGGGATGCCTGCCTTGTGCCGAGGGACTGTGTCCCAAAAGAACTCCCAGCTGATGCCTCCAAAGAGTGGGACTTGGGTGGGCTTCTCTACCCGTCGGAGTCATTGTATCGTCTGATTCAAGATCTTGAAAGCAGGCTAACACATGAATTTAGCAGAACGCGTCTGCATTCTAAAGCTGCCTTCAGCATACTCAAAAAAGCGAGTACAAATGTGCCACAAATTGGTTGTGTGGAGCATTGCCTGGAACTTACAGAATCGGTGGTCAGGTTTTTCTGCCTTGCCAGAATCCACTTTCATTTGAAGAGCCTCAACCAGGAAATGGATGAGAAAAAAGGCAAAAGAACGAAGCCTTGCCTGATGTGAAACAAGCAGCAGAATTGGAAGTACATTCTGCTGTATGCAATAAAGTTTGCTCGTCCAGAAACATGTTGCTTTTGTTTATCTGGTTTTTGAATTGCAGTGAGAATGAAATGACTCCAGGACGTTGCACTACAAGGTATGTCACGGTTTAATGCTGATTTGGCAGGTGTAAACGAACTTAAACGCTTTCGTACGTAATAACGCCCACAACTAAAAAAAAACGGGTGGCGAAAATGAACATTCCGGGGGATCCTAGCAGTTATCGCGTTGACCTCGGAGAAGAAAGAATACGATTGCATATAAATCGTGCAAACAGCATTCTACGATAGATAAGCTCCCCGCTGATTTAGTGGCTTTAATATGGAATTTCTAAAATGCGTGCTCGCTTTCTGCCAGCAGAAAACTCGGTTGTGTTACCCCGTATTCGAAAACCGCATGATAACCGTAGCGCAATACCATCTTTGCGATGTCTAAGGGACTGCAGTATTAGCTAAAATTTCTAAAACTCAGTCAAATGCGTTTCCACTACAGCATTCCCTCTAAACACGCAGCGGACGGCCGCGCGTGCTGACGGCGCCCTTGACAACAGCGCCGCCCCGCGGCATTCACGCGAACGGGGGTCAGGTTTTCCTGGCCGGTCATCACACCTCCCCTATCTAGACACCATACCGGAGGTATCAAGTACGACGCCATTTTGAAAAGGTCGCATGACGGCGAATTTGTTTGCTTCTGTGGTTGGCTGGTGCAGTAACACAACCCCGCGCTAGTTCACTATACCCGCGTGGTCCGTGTGCCTTGGTAGCCAACTGTAGTTCTTTTTTTTTTATTTGTACCATACTATAGCAGACGACACTCCAATCTGCTGCCTATGAGTGAAGAGAATTGAAGTAAAAGTAAAATAAAATGAATATTGATCGACACACACGGTAAAATGACGCGCACATGCACTGCACACAACAGCGCGATAATCAATCTCTGAAGGACAGTCCACAAATTTAGCTGCAGACATAAGCAGGGGTGGGCGAACATTCGACGTTGCTGATGCGAATCGAAGAGTAGACACTGCCTATTCGTATTCGTATGAAAAAGAACTATTCCATAATTTTTTAAATATTCAAACGTAACCAAATATTTTCCAACAACTGACTGCTAAAGTCTGGCTACTATTCTCCACCTGCTAAAAAGTATCGCAAGTTATCTGAAGTGAAACAGCAGCAAGTTCTTGAAGCTCTGATAAACAAAGTTGACAACGCAAACTTTCTTTTTAGTTTTGCGTCGTAGGCCTACATGACAACCTACGACTTTTGCTCGTAGTCTGTTATTCATTGCTTTTGGCTGTCTAACCATACAGCAGTTTTACCTTTTACGCGACAACCAGTCCTTTTACATGTGTCTACGGCACACAAGTTCTTCAGGAACTTCTTTTCTTATTTTACAACTTCAAACTCTTCTTTTATTATATTTTTTGACAAACATTTATTTAGCGTTCCTGAAAGCTATAGTCATACAGCAGCCATTCATTATTGTAAAGCTTGTTTGAAACTAGGCTCTAAGACTCTGCGAGGCTATTTGTGCAGTCTTTCCTTTGAGAATGAGTGACCTTGTGCTTAGAACTGACCCTATACAACTGTTAGCTCTTTCTCTATCTCTCGATATACCTATATCGAAATAAATATTCCTACTGTTAATATATGCGTCTACGTTTGACTATTCGATATTCGACACTAACTATTCGTATTTGAAAAAAGTTTAGATTTGCCCTAATAACACCTTGATGATAACTAAGGTCTGACCATATAAAAAAAAATCATTTTCTCACGAGCGAACTGAAACATAAGCTCCTGGGAGAACAACTAATACAACTATGTTCACATGTAGGCCAAAAAACATACAGATGACTCACATATCATTGGGATGTTCTGGCTAGAATATCAGAAATTGGACGCCTGACTGATGGTCTACTTGTCCCCGAAGCGGTGCTAAACTATGAGTAGTTATGTTCTTTATTTTATTCAGGCACGTTCATCACCCCTCCCCCCTCCCCCCCGACCACCACCACCACCACCACCACCACCACCACCACCACCATTATTATTATTATTATTATTATTATTATTATTATTATTATTATTATTATTCAATTTAATTCTTTATTTGCAGACGTAGAACATACAGAAATACCAAAACTGGTTGGACCCGTAGCCACAGGCTAGTTGCGGGTCCAATGAAAAATAAATAGCAATTACAAGTACAAAACAAGTAAGCTACATCGCGTGCATACACATATGTGTCGTACACAATTAAATTGCATGAGCGTTCAAAAGAAAATGCGAAAAGGCGTCGTTTTCAATATATCTTGAGCTGTGAAGTTCTGCATTGCAGTCTTACGATAGCTTCAAGAGCAACTGTTTTTCTGTATAATTAGTAACGTTGTTAACTTGTTTAAATTAATGGCACATCTTTCGTGCAGAAGACCGGTAACTATAAAACATAGCATTCTGGAAATTCACCATAAACCTGCTGGAAACCGAAACAAAAATTGGCATATGCTTTTCTTTTAGGAAATAAAGTTTTAATGAGCCCTAATAGTTCCCGAAAAAAATAATTATAGATAAAAATACGGTCAAGTCATGTTTTAGGAGCATAGGTTTTAGTCATGGCTTTAGTGCTCGTGATGCCTCCTTCGTTGCCTCCTTCAACTGCTTCAACTGCGTCAACCTTTGGCAACCCTGGTTATCACGCATCCCAGAGTTCCAAGATAATGCAAATGGCCGCTTGACTACCAGCTGCCGATTCTAGACGCTGTTGGACCGGGCTACCGGGCGTTCGAGGGCGTGTTTCTGTAAATGTTGTTACACTGTATTCCAGTGAACGCATTTCTAAAATCGGCCGCAAGATGGTGAGTGCAACCTTTATAAATAAGCGTCTCGTCATAATATTGCTCAGCTTGGATTTCATAAGCGAACATAGCATTAACCCGCGGTCTGCATCCCTGCGGATGTTTCCGCTACAATAGTCTTGATCGTGTAGAACGAACGCGGCGCCTGGATCCAGCGGCAGTGGAACGAATAACTAACGGGCGTTGTCCACGCTTAGCGCATTATGTGCTAAGTACGCTGGTGCTAACAATCGTCCGGTGTCATTAAGTGGGCATTTCGAAGCAATGTACGACGAAGTAAAACTAAAGTAACGTAAATGCTTACGTGTGGCGTCTCGGTGCGACCAACGTTTCCAAATATGAGGGAATAACACGCTCGTGCAGAATCAAATGTGCGGCACAGTGAGGCACCGATTAGGGGAGATAGGTTTATTGCAAATATGGAGTAGTGAACAGTTGATTTATTAAAGAAAAAGCCAGCTTCGTCACATGGCTCTTATGTTGTTTCCTTTGGTGTCGCGATCGGTATTGTCTGTAAATATTTAACTCCGTACCATATCTCCCAATTAGGTTTCTGAGCTCAATGGTCTACGTCGTCTGTTTTGACCCGCGCTGTGATACTGTCACCACAAGCGGGCGTGTTCCGTGCATCGTAGTAGTCGACGAAGCAGTACGTCGAACGTGATAGTGAGTGCCGGAGCCTTTACCGTTGGTGACCCTATATTTTTGTTTTTCTTTGCAGATGCAATTTATGCTGCTGTTCAGCCGTCAGGGCAAGCTGCGGCTTCAAAAGTGGTACATGGCTCATCCAGACAAGTTGAAGAAGAAGATCACTCGTGAACTAGTCACGACCATCCTTGCCCGGAAGCCGAAGATGTGCTCCTTCCTCGAATGGAAGGACCTGAAAGTTGTCTACAAACGGTATGCATGGTTTTCGTAGAGACGTTTGTTCATTTGGGTTGTTTTTACTAGGCGTTGATTATGCTGCGTGATGTACACTTTTGTATGTCACGTCCACAGGCGTGTGCTAACGTGTACTGTACATGCCGTAAAATCTCCTTAAAAGTGATTAATTAACTGTGATTAATCGCCTAATAAAGAAAGCATGTTGCATTGCCGCGCGCCATAAGATCTCTGAGCTTCTTTCAATATTTACGTTAATCTTTACTGATCAATTAAGGCTAGTCAATTAAGTGAATTAGATTCCTTTCACTACACCCTGGTTGGCGCTGCCAGGTTTCATTATGGGGTTATGCTTTCATTACTTGCATCAGCTTGCACCTGTTGCCTTTGTGTAAGATGGCAGGGCTTGATGACAGTACGGCGCATCAATTGAGCTGGTGTTTCAGCGGCTGCCTTTAACAGTGACTGAATGAATGACATGAAACTTTGGTGAAAGCTTCAAAGGACACGTTAATGTCAGATATCCATCCTTTGAAGCTCGTTAAGCCTCATCTAAATGGTGCGACCACTGTCGTAGGGATAGAAACAGCTTTTTCAATACATGATAGTGTGTAGTTTCTGCGCCTGAAATAAATGAGGAACGGTGTCTTTACTCTGTTAATTATTTTTTAATCACTTTAATGCCACAGCTGGTCATGTTTTTTCTTCATGAACATTTTTGTACACAATTGCCCGGGAAGTACCATAACACAAAGTTGTGTTGTGGTAGGTTTGACATTGTAGTGCTTTGGGGCTAGGTACATAAATGTGGAATTTTCTAGTTTGTAGAAAATGTTTTACATCACTTGTCACTCATTTACGTTGTGGCTTGTGACGAGATGTTAGCTTTCGAGCATTCATTTGTAACAGATGTAAACTACCCATTTGTTGGCATACTCATTGAGTTCCCTCATTTCTGATACATGAGCAATTAAGTGGCCGTGTGAGGCTCAGTGAAATTGAGTGAGCGTGGGTGGATGTGAATGTGTACAAAATGATTTTTAGGAATGCAAGTTAGTGCCTGTTAATTTTACCAATCTATCTAGCCATCACATTATTTCTGGAACTTTTCCTCTGACCAAGAAATGATAGCAGAAATGTTCTGCTACAGCAAAAGCAAAACCTTGATTTGCTGCAAGTGGTGGTCGCACATTTCTTTTTCGAGGTTGTGGCATGAAAAAGCAACTATGGACAACACGACAGGACACAAGCTACAGTCGTAGTTAGCAAAGTGCCATTGGAGTGGTATATCATTTTTTTTTAATCCTTCTCCACTGTCATCACTAAACTCTGTGAGCTCATCAGCTACAAATATTCATGTCAGGATGCCACCGATTCCAGTCCACTAACCAGAAAGTAGCCTTACTCTATGTATGAACTGCACATTAGCAGATTACATTGAGCACATTTATGTATGGTAACCCCATTTATGTCTGCACTAAGAATTTGAATCAGTAGAGTTCTTACCTAAAGGTGTTCTCCGGGCTGCAATTTTTTGCGCTGCTCGAATGTCATTATTCTACACCTGTGTTTCAGTTGTCTATGGTTATATGATTGAGCACATTCTAATGGCAAACGAGCTCCCAGTTATACAGGATTCAGCGAAGTGGCAAATCTTTTGAACAGCGGTTGTGCCGGGGTCAGTGCACAAATGATAGCACAGTGCACTTAGATTCGAGACAGGAAATGGCACCCATAAAATTCTGGGATTTAAAGTCCGAAAGCTACAGAGTTTACGAGACAGGCAATAGTGGGATCTCTGGATTTATGTTGGCTACTTGGTGTTACTTAGCGTGCATCTAAATCAAGGTAAAGGAGCATTTTTTCATTCCACCTTTACTGGAACGCAGCCACTGCAGCTGGGCATTGAGCCACCACTGAAGGCGCGCCAATCTTGAGGCACAAAATGTCTGCGCTCTCCGGAAGCGCCATCTTATTTCTAGTGAGGAAACCAGTCATTGAAAAGCTTCTATAGCCTCATAATGATGTGGATATATGTTTGTTGTGGT
Source organism: Dermacentor albipictus (assembly GCF_038994185.2). Taxonomy (NCBI): domain Eukaryota; kingdom Metazoa; phylum Arthropoda; class Arachnida; order Ixodida; family Ixodidae; genus Dermacentor; species Dermacentor albipictus. The sequence goes on from NC_091821.1 coordinate 438,572,919, forward strand.
TTTAAAAATTATTTTATCAACATGATGTAATAATTTGGTTGCTACATTGCTGCAGTAAACAAGTCTAAATCATGACGTGCATTTTGATGTAGGCACACTGAGACATATAATAAACTACCTTAGCAAATGTCTTTGTCATGGTCTTTATGAAATGTTTGCGGTTGCTGTTCACCATATGATACATAGTTTGTGTGCCATCTAATCTTCTACTATAAAATCCCGAGAGATAGCCCACCTAAAATCGAAAAAAAAATCGAGTGAAAATGGGTTAATTTTCAGTGTGGTGGGTAACATTCTGGTGGGTAGCTTAGCTTTGTAAGCCGGGAGGTTAGTCAGGGGTGGGCTGTCTTTTAAGGGTGGGGCATCTCAGCATTTTTCGGTAGCTTTTCTGAGCATGTTTCTCCTAACTGAATGTTGATTGGGGGCCCAAATGCCGCTCCTGAAATTGAAAACCAAATTATCATTTACTTCCTTTACGCACTTCTGCTTGTAGGTTTGTGCAGTGTGAATAGCCATACGCTTCGTTTTAGGCACTTGCTGGGGGTGTGGATAACTTTCTAGGAAAGGACATGTTCAAGGTCACAGGGAAAACTTTTGTCACTTCAGCGTCTCTTGCTTATCCGGGTGCTTACCTGCTGACTGCATGGCAGTCTAATCTAGTTCAGGGTCCCGTTTTTTGGGCGGTTCTTCCTACATGTCTCATTATGACATCATAGGCGGTAGGCATCATTACCATCTTCACCGCACTACCTTCATCATCTTCCTACTCTACGTCTGTTGTTTCTCCAAACCCCTTCTCCAGCGTGGAGTAACAGGCTTGAGTTGCATCACTCAAGCTGGCCTCTCCTGTCTCTCCTTATGCCAGCACATAAAGAAGCTTGCTATGTGGCTAACTCCTACGCAGTAAAAAACTGTGAAAAAAATAAGCCCCCATATTGTGCTTCATGAACTATAACACCCAAGCAGGAGGTCTAGTTGTCCTATGACTTGGTACCAATATTGCTGAATAAGTGTCTTACTTGTCCAAGCTGCAGTTTTTCTTAGGCTCGCCAAAACTAAATTACCACTTCAGCTCGTTGCAGAAAATACAGCTGAGCTTGAGTGCTTAGATTTATTATTTAGCAATAATTTAATTAAGATGTACTCAGATAATATTATTTCTTTGTTACTACACTTGAACCAACTTATAGTGATAGCAGTTTTGATTGATTGATTGATTCATTGATTTTTACCACACTCAAAGTACAAAAGAAAATTGCACAGAAAATGTGGTTGGAAAAATGGGAAAAGAAACTACATACATGTAGCTCAACTGCCCCCACCTCCCAGTACCCCGCAGTGGACACTTCAGCAGAAGTAAATAATACAAGTACACGGAGACTGTTGGAGTTTCGATACTTGTTTGTGAAAGAATAGCAGACACATTAGCAGAAGTAAATAAAACATGCTAACAAAAACTAACAGCAGCAATATTTGTTTCATAATACATATAGGAGGGAAACTACTGCATTGTGTGACCAAATAAACAAAAACACCAAATGATAACAAGCATTATGCAAAAAGCGCGTACAAGTCATTTCTCGAAAGTGCATGCAAGTTCTCTAATGTCAGATAGGATATATTTAAAATCTGTGGCACGCTAAACTGCATCATCTGAATACCTTAGTGCGAGATTTTGGTACATACGAAATTTTGTGCACCTGAAGGAGCATGAAGTGTTATATTGCAAGTTTGAAAGTGTTCTCAGATTGTGCGTACTCTTACATATTTCTCATTTAAACTCAGACAGTAGCTTAAATTCATATAATTTGTATAACTTAAAAATTTTGAGTTTAGTAAACAACGGAGATGTGTGCACATCATATGACTGCTTGGCAATGACTCGAGCACTTTTCTGCATTATAATGTTATAAGCTTATACACAACTTTCTTAGTGCTATTTCCCCATACAAGATGTCAGTAATGCAAGTGCGATTCAAACAAAGCAGTGTGTACTAAACCGTTCTGGAAGACTTGGAGAAAATACATAGACTTCCTTAGCATGCCTAAAGCTTTCGAAAATTTAGTGCGTAGGTAGTCAGTGTGGTGGTCCCGAAGCCTAACTTCGTTACAAATTACTCCCTACAGCAGAGATATTAATGACAGAGTGATCTAAGTGTAGGACGTCACCGAGGTTACATGGTACGGATTTTGGACGGAATAAGACAGCTTTGTTTTAGAAGAGTTCAATAATAGTGAGTTTTTGGTTGTAACATATAACAATATATCAGTTATAACAATGAGAAGCTGCTGCAACAACAACTTTTGTATGTTTTCCCTGGTTAAATAACCCACTTACTACAATGCCCCTATGCCACATTATCAGTTATGATGATGAAGTCTGTCTGCTGGATGTCCAAGCCGAAAAGTAGTGAAATGTGAAATCCTTCAAAAACAAATGAAGAAAACGAGAAATTTGAGCTGCAGCGCAATAGCCTGCTGCTCCAACATTCGCCGAGCACTCATTTTCCGGCCTTCTTCGTGTGCCTCTTTTCCGTCGCCTTTCTACCCCTCCGGACACGAATGGGCTGCGCCCATAGCTCTATGCTGCGCCACCCTCCGACACACGAATGGATCCCACCAACTGCGCCACTCACATGTTGCTCGCTTGCCCCTCATTGAGCGCAGTTCTGCAAACAGCCTAATCGCTTGCGTTCATCTTTGATGGTTGCGTCGAAATCGGTCCTGGCCATGTGGTTTCTCAGCCGCATTGGACTCGCTGCCAAAACGGAAGATGGTTGATCCGCCCACTGATCATTGGCAATGCATGACGTTGCCGGTGAAAAGAAAGAGCACGGCTGTAGATTTGGAAACTAAGTGCTTGTAACCAATTAGGTGATCATCGCAAACGTGCTTGCATTGGATAGCGACGGGGATGATGGCAGCAGTGATGTGGTAGGGGAGGCTGCCTCAACATTGTTCTCACAGGAGGTCTGGCAGATGAGTCAGTCCTTCCAGGGCTTCATTTTTGCAAGGAACCTTCCACTGCAGTGCGTGGAACAACTGGATGTCTTGGAGAAAGATGTTGGCAAGCTTTGCGTAAAGTCGGGTTTTCTTGTTTAAGCCACTGAGAAGTACATGGCAAGATGCTTGTGGTGATCTTGCCTCAGCATTTCTTCTGGATTTCTCAAGCTAACAGGCTGCCATGGCAACCTCCTTGCATTCTTTAAAAAGCCCCTTTTGGGGTGACCAAAGCGATGCCTCGGTGATGCTCTTTGCAGTTTTTGTAGCAGTGCTATTCTTTATTGCCGACAGCTGAGGCTTTTTACACATGATTGGACCGCCCAGAAAGCACTTAAACAAATGAACGCAATCAGCAGCTGGATGGAGAAAGGTAGTGGGGAGGGTCACTGGGTCTCCCTGCCATTATAGTTTTTTCACATCAGCTCAGCCATCCCACTTTTAATTTTTTCATGCAACCCGGTTAAACAATTATCGGAATTTTCGTGGCACTTGAATGTTATTATAAGTGGGTTCGACTGTAATCTTTAGTATTGAAATCTTTTATTGAAGTCAGCCTTCATTCTTTAATTTTGGGTGCATTCGAAAAGATAAACCATGCACAGCACACATTTTATGAATCTGAACATTATCTGGTATAGTGTAGCATAGTATAGGAAGATTTAGAAATTTTGTTCATTTTTTGGGGAAAGAACTTTGGACACAAACGATTAAGAGGTGCTCCATGCAGTAAGATTGTGTCTCACATCCGAGTTGTTAACTTTGTAGTAGCGGCATTTTTTTCCTGCCATGCTCACTTGGTGGGAAACAATAAACATTGAAGGCTGCCTCATGCGAGGTGTAGGCGAGCATGGAGGATTATGGTGCCAGCTTGATGTGTGAAAAAGAGGTTTATGGATAGGGTCTTGGGTGTGTGCACCTGAGAGAGAGAGAGAGCTTAATTTTCCCTGCTGGCTAGACGTTCACTAATCCCCATGTGCACTAACGGGACGTGCTGGCCAGGCAGCCGTTTAATTCTACATGCACAAATGAGCCACAACTCAAAAATATTTCTCGTCTCCACTGAGTGACGAAGAACTGTAGGCACCTGCTATGGTGGCTGGCACTCAGTGGCTATTGTGTATTGCTGTTTAGTGTGAAATTGTGGGTTTGGTTCCCAGCTGTGGCTGCCACAATCCCAAGGTGACGCAATGCAAAAACATTCACTGAATGTGAATGATTCACTGAAACATTCAGTGAAAGATTTATGTTCAGGTTAAGGAATGCTGGTGAGGAAAAGCACCTCACTGTAGTGTCTTTCATAGCCTGTATGTTAGTTTGTGACATTGAAGAACATGATTTGATTTGATCTTGAGTAGGGGAACACCTAAGAAAGCTGGGTAGTGGGTGTTGGAATATCCAGGGGAATCGTGATGTTCTGAGCAGGGCAGTAATATTGTATGTGTTCTAGTAGAGCTATATGGCTCCCCCTCGTGAGAGTTTGCATTCTCTGCTTCAGCACTCACGCTGTCACCAGTTCACATGATTGGCACAGTATGGCCATCAGTTTTGCAGCTTCTCCAATGACTCATTTTATGTGTGCCATGCAATGACTCCTTTCAGTCTGTTGCAGATATAATGGCACCCCCAACTGCTTTTTGTCTCTCACCTTGTGGTACCTCTCTTTTCCATCCAGGTACGCCAGTCTGTATTTCTGTTGTGCTGTGGAACAGGTGGACAACGAGCTGCTGACTCTTGAAGTAATTCACCGATATGTGGAGCTGCTGGACAAGTATTTTGGAAGTGTATGTGGCCTTCTGCTGTTACAGGGTGTGGTTTTTGAGTATAGTCATTGTGATTGCTGGACCAGTATGCTTGTCAGTGTATACCTCATGATTGCAATTTCTTAACAAAGCAACTCCTGTGCTCCTGTCATGCTGCACAGAACTCTTTGTGTTAAGTAACTTGTTAACCCAAGTGCGAATAAGTTCTGTTGCTGTGAGCCACTGTAGGTCAGCTTGTGTGCTCTTTTCTGGCCCATTTGATTAGTTGGTAGGTAATATGGCTTGTTCTGAGTAGCTAAAGAGGGGCCTTACCAGAGGTAGTACTGAAGTGGGCTGAGGGGAGAGGGTGTGGCTGACCGCCCGAATTTCATCCTGATTCTCCGTCACCCTCCTCCTACCACCGTGGAGTGCCCAGTGAGGTGCCTTCCTGCACACCAGATGAAAATGGAGAATCATGCTCTTTGCCACCCAACAGAAAAATTCTGGCACTGCTTCTGGGTTGCTACTGTCTGCAAGGCCAGTTCATTTGCCCATCTTACATGGGGCAGCATCACAAGACTCGCTGCAACCATGTCAAATATTCATAGAGGCAGATATATGTCTCAGCTTAGATGCACGCAGCAAGAACATTTATTTTTGTGCGTGTTTTGTCACCTTCCCTGTTGCGTAATATTTACTCTCAGATTAAGCAAAGGGTTTGTAAGAAATAATATATGTAGTATATCCTAGCATGCCAAATGCTAAATACAATTTTACATTGTATTAGGAACCTATTTCTTAAGTGATGCAAGTATGTGCATTATGCAAAGCTTATAATCTTTTTCTACTGCTTTAAAAAAAACATTATTGAAACAAGGAATGTGTTATGTTGGGGGGGGGGGGGGGGGGCGTATGATTTGAACCCAATTGCAAACTTGAGAAAAAAGCTACCCATTGTACATTACAGCCTTTGTCTGTTCTGTTGGAGAACATGTCTGGTACATCAAGTGTTGAGGGAAGGACGTTTGCTGGGACATAGTAGCACTATGTCTAGTGATCATTGAAAGAAATCTGTTGTATACGGGATGAATAGATACGGACTGTGCAATTACACTCATTCCTTTTTTGCCATCGCGACATATGTGTGCAGGTGTGCGAGCTGGACATCATCTTCAACTTTGAGAAGGCCTACTTTATCCTTGACGAGCTGCTTGTTGGCGGCGAGATGCAGGAGACGAGCAAGAAGAACGTTCTTAAGGCCATTGCAGCGCAAGATTTACTTCAGGAGGTGAGCATGCCTTCCTTTCTTCTCGTTTGCTTTCTTATTCCCCTGCTCTGCCATCTGGATGGCTTAATAGTCGGCCGTGTTGGGCCAAGCGGCCAGGATGTCAACGTATGGTGACTGAAAGTAGTCTCTGGCATTGTGACGTTATGGGTGCCTTAGGGACATTAAAAGAGAGTGTATTCGAATTGTATGTTTTCCCGATCAGCACATATTTTTTTCGGGGACATTAAAAGAGAGCGTATTCGAATTGTATGTTTTCCCGGTCGGCACATATTTTTCTCGCTTTTTTTCCCAAAACAAATGAAGGGGTTCAACTGTATTAGGATCCTCTTCAATCTGTCAGCTCGTCCACGTAGAGGAGTCTTGAACCACCCCTAAGGCTTGGTGAAAAAATGCAGTCTACGGATAGCATACTCTGCCCTGAACATCTCAGTGAAATTTTGCAGTCTTGCACCGCACATGGAGCTCATAAGCGGAGTGTGAAGTCATTTTATTTCTCAGGCACTCTTTTTTTCAACCAAGGCCTCCTCCTCACCTCCATCGAAACTGCCTGCGGCTTGCATATTTCATCATATGCAAAGTTGCCTTAGACGGCTGCTATTAGACGGCTGCTACTTCACTTCATATTGAATTATTGATAACTCTTCAAAATGCTCAAGTTAAATGTGGCTACTATTCGTCGGTCAAGCTGGTGCGGCACAAAGCTGGTTCACACCACATAGCATGGCGAGACTGAAGCACACGAGTGTGAATGCGCCCTGTCACGTGCACAGCAAATGCTGCGCATACGTACTACAGTTGCATGTAGCTGCGGTCTGCTATGCATTGTAGGGGGCGTGATACCACTAACACTAGGGGGGGGGGGGGGGGGCACGACAAGGCCGTACGCTGAGTGCGCTCACTGAGGACAACCACGTTTGGTGCATCGTAGGCGCTAAAATCGGACATGTGGCATTTACATGAACATACGAAATCAAATTTGAACTGCATGCCACGGTGGCATTCAGTAGGCGGAGCACAGTGGGCCACGCCTGCTCCGCCGTAGTCATTGTAGTGCAAGGCACTGAAGAAGGAGCGGCAGCACTGTGAAGGGGATAAAGGTGATCTTTGGCTGCCAACAACTCTGCATTTGCAAAACAAATTGAAGTACTTTTTGCTGCAAAGTATTTCTGAAATAGTCTAACGTCAAATGCATTTCTCGACTTTGATAAAAGGGTTTTGAGGACCCCCAGTGCCATCACAAAATTCGCATCGCAGTGCCCCATGGATTTTCTCGTGCTTTCCACTTGTGTTTGCTAACGTTTCGGCACTCGGTACCCCCCATTTTTTTTTACTGCTTTCTTAGTACTTTAGCACTAAGAAGACAGTATGTATTGATGGACTCTAATGTGTGTGTGCGTGTGTAGCATGCTGCACTGCATTACCTGTTACTCTCTATGACCTTAACGGACACTAAAGAGTGACACTAAGTTAAATTAGAATTGTAAAGTATCGTCTTACAACTGTAATTTCATTCATTTAGCAAGAAAGGGTAATTACCTCTGGAGAAAAGGAAGGCTGGACTTTCACATTCGAATTGCATTCTGGAACCTCATCGTCATGTGGCACTGAGGATTCCAAAGTAATTTTTGTCTTTCGGCCATTTTGGTAGCAAGAAAGTTATAGAAATTTGATATGTTGAGCATTCGATTTGTTTAGGATGTGGTGTAGTCTTTTGTTACTGGTGAACGATTAACTAGACTCAACCAGATGCTGTGAAAATCCATGACGTCGTGACGACCACCTAGCGCGGGATTCCCAGGGCGGCGGCACTACTTGTAGTTTGTTATTGCACCTTTTCTGGCTCGCCTCTCTTGATTCAAATGGCAGTTTTGCAATTTCATGAACATATACTAATGCAGCCTAAAATAATGTTCCTCTGTAGTGCTCCTTTACAGTTGTTGTGTCAGGCTGAGCTGCTAATGTTGTTTTTCTCCTGTCCTCCTCCCCAAGGATGAAGCCGTTGAGAACGCCCTCAAAGAGTTTGGACTCATATGAATCTGATGTCTTTTCGTTTAATGGTGGCAACATCGCTGTGGTCATTCTCATCTTGAGAGTGACGCTTAAGCAGTCTACATGCCTGCTTTTCAACCATTTTTTTTTCGCTTCCATCTTCTGGAATTCCTTTCTCTCTCTCTCTCTCTTTATTTTTTTCTGAAAGTGTTTCTTTCACGAACTGTGACATCTTTTGTGTATGATTTTGTGAGACACTTAACATAAGTGGGAAGCGTTGCTGTACCGAACAAATTTACTCTTGACTACTCATTACTGTTAGTTTTTTCTTAGCAGTAAATCTGAAAGATCTGTTTTGAGTTTGTTTTCTTATGTTTCATGTAGCCTTACTGTATCAGAGAAAAGAGACCATAGAATCTGTTGCATTGCTTGGCAGCACTCATGGTTGGTAGCAGACTTCATAGCTCTTGAATTGCAAATGCCATTTTCAAGGCGCTGCAAACCCTTAAAATATCTCTATGTCATTTACAGCTAAGCTTAACCGACCTTGGACGATTGACAATGTGATTGGTGCTGTCCAAAAGGGAAGCCAGTCAAATGCAGTTAACAGCACTGCAGTAGTTGGTCGTTTTTTGCTCTCTAGGCCTTTTTCAGGTACTATTTCATTTGTGGGCAGGAAAAAAAGAAAGGGAGGGTTGGGTGGGGGTGCTTGTTGTTGACACTTTTGTTCTTTCAAGCAGTCAAATGTAATGTTTCTGTAGTCCTTGACATACTTTATCAGGGCCTTAGAAGTTCTTGAAAACCTTTGTAATAGATTTTTGTAAAACATTTTAGCTGCTATCAACTCTGCGTACTGCCAGTTACTGCAGATAAGTTGATTCTAGCCTTTAAACCTGCTTGTATTTTAGTGACTTGCTCACAGAATGTTTGGGACGTTATTTAAGCAATGCCTTTTCTGCCCAGTGTTGTTGATTATTGTGTGTCCCTGCATGTGGTAATGTGCTCAATGTGTATTGTCCTGTGGTGGCCTCCAGTGCATGAATGGTGGTGGTGCATCTGTACTGAAATCTCTGTGCTTCAGCGAATTTAGCGCTGGCATTTTTTGGCACTACCTACCTTTGCTTGCCCTTGTGCTGTTTAACCCTCATGTACATAGAAACATAGCTTTGTACTTCGCTCCTTATGTAGCACAGATTGTTGTGATTGTATGTATGGGGTACGATGGTTTACACATCATATGAGTGGAAATGTTAGTCTACTGTTGCTCTGTCATTTGCACAACGTAATGGGCCTGCTAGCAACTTTCAATAGCATTTAAATCCACCTGCCTCAGTATCTTAGTGCTAGAATGTTCTCTTGTCGAGCATGAGGACGCAGGCATGATTCCTGACCATCATGGCCGTGTTTTGATAGAGTGAAATGCAAAAGCGCAGGTGTACTTAGATTTAGGTTCATGTTGAAGAACCTTCAGGCAGTCATAATTAATATGGAGTCCCCCAATACAGCATCTATCATAGCCCCAGTGTGCCTTTGGGATATTAAACCTCATGAATCAGTTGAATTAATCAAGGTTTTCAAAGCAGTTGTGCGCATGGAACTGTGTCAGTCTATAGTAGCTGTGGTGACAGAGCCATCTGAACGCGCAAAAACATCCCTACTCACGATGGCATTTGTCTGTGAAGTGTTGAACCAACCATTGCAATCTGTATTTCTGTTATATTCAACGACTGTGGCTGGTACAGCATAGCCTGAGTCATGTTTGAACCATTAAAGGGACTCTAAAGGCAAATACTAAGTCGATGTGGACTGTTTAAATACCATTCCAGAAACCTCGCAACACATTTTTTGTGGCAAGAAAAGACTTACCGTATTTACTCGATTCTAATGCGCCCTGGATTGTAACGCGCACCCGTTTGCCGTGACGTAAAAAAAAAAGAAAAGTCCTTTACAGTACTGCGCACTTCATTCTTTCATACAGAAATAAAGCTTTTGGAAGAAACAGAAGATTTACTCTCAATGCACTAAAGTTGCGATAAATAAAGTTGCAGTTTCGCCCGAAAGGCCAAGCGTCCATCGATAGCAAATTTGTAGGCAGCTATATGAAAAGTAAGGATAGTAGCTTTATTGGCCGTACAAACTTCTAAGCATTCGCTTGCTAACTAAATTAACAAGCATGGTGTCACGCGCACACAAGCAAGCATGAACACGCCTAACTCAATGACTGTGGAAATTCTTTATCAGAACGCCGGAGTGAGGAAGTGCGGTAGCAGGAGCGAAGTAATTGACATTTGTGTGGTCTCTTGCTTCAATGCGAACTAAGCGACGAGAACACAGCGTGGTGCGCCTAGATGCGTTGAGTGTTGTCTTCGTCGCAGATCGCTTTCAGTATGTATAGGGGCCATGCTGCTGCGCCGTACATGGCAGCCGCCAGTGTAGAACGCCTCTCCTGTTTGCGCCAGTCCCGCACCCAAATTTCGGGAACTCCGAATGCCTGGGATGCAGCCCGATTTCTGTCCGTCTCTTCACACGTGATCGCTTTCCTTTTAATTGCGGCATCGTGATGAACTCGGCATGTCTGTGCAGTCGGAACTTCCATGCTGATAGAGCAAACGTAAACAGACGGAAAGACAGATGGTGACCTAGCCTAAGCCAAAGGAAGCACTGCCTAAGCACACGTACCGCAGCACATGGAGGAAGCTAGTATGCTAGTATGCAGCTAGGCTCGAAGCGCATACGAGGTGGCCATTTTGAAATGCCGATGGCAGTATGGTAACGCAGATTTAGGGTCGTACTCAATTCTAATGCGCACGCAATTTTCGGATTCGCTTTATCGGAAAAAAAGTGCGCGTAGGATTTCAATAAATACAGTAGTTTACGAGGAAATTGCATCTGAAGGGTCCGAATACCTTTTTTGAAATTCAAATCTCCTGCCACTGATGTTGCATACACCATCACTACCCTTTGCGGCCGTCGGTGGGTAAAATGGTGATCGACAGATAGCGTTACCGAGCCAAGACAGAGCGGTGGATTCACCACTGCATCTGCTTTTTGGTCAAGTGGCGTAGAGTGTTCGGGCATCCCGTGACATCACATGGTAGTTGAATTCACTGATACTTGCACTTTGTGCGAGTTTTGCAAGACAGCAAAACCAGTGCAGCACTATGCGATGACGAAACTACTGAAATGCAAAAGCATGCGCGGTGCAGAATCGAGCGAAAGTGAAACCTTTTAGACTGCCTGGGCCATTGTCAAGGGCAATTTCAATGAGTTCTTTTTTCTAAAAGGGAAATTGAATTAGGTAAGTAGCAGTTTATTTAGTCTTATAATACCATACAATCATCTTTTTGCAATGAGTGGTTGAGTACTAATGACAAAATTTAACTGAGGAGTGCTGTTATCATCAGGCAAGTACTTGAGTATCCCGTGGGAGTCTCTAATCATGTCCTGCATTTACCTCAATTTCTCGATTATTAAGGGTCTGTTCCTGATATTGATGCCTTAGGGAGTATCGAGCATCAATTTATCACTTTAGCTCGACTTAATGTTTGTCTTTAGTGTCCCTTTAAATCCAACTTAACTATACTCAACGACCAAGCTAAGTCGGTGAGCTCAGTACTCCAACTTAAGTTTTTGCCCAGATGGACCATTTTTCTAATTTGCGATTGCACGTCACAGCAGTGCACATCTGCGTAACTAATTACGGCACTGGTAATCGTTCAAATAAAGATGAAATGCGAACTGTGCTCCTTCGCACTGTTGCATACGGGTTCAACATAGGAGTTGCATTTTATGTTTTCCATCTCATAAAAAAGAGAAGGGAAAGAAAAGCACACAGAAAAGATGTGAACACGTGCTTTTGCCTAGGCTGCTACAAGCTTGGAAGACTGCTGCACAGGAAAGCTAACTGTACCATTAAGAAAGGGATTTGTAACGAATGTAGCACCCAGAACGTCATACGGACTAGCCAAAATAAAAGTTATTTCCTACCGAGCTGAAGGTTTATTAATATGTATTGGTGTCGCGTGCTTTGCGTGCTGATTCTGAGCTTGAAACTTTCTTTTGTACTGAGAATGTCAATACTATGTAGCAGTACAGCCGCAGTATGGAAAGTTTGGGTTAACAGACTTATGACGCTTCCAAGTTTTGCTCTGAGCAGTTGAGTCGTTCTTCCGTGAACCATGGAACGTTGCTCATACAGTTAGCTTCGCACAAATTTCAGTTTTGAAGCTTTGAAGAGTGCTTGGGGAGCTGATAGTGAAGATTTAAAGGGGACAAAAAGGAGAAACGTGAAAAATGTTTTAATTGGTGAAATCATGTTTTTCAAAACCCAATTTATGTCATCTGGCAGAAAAAGTTTGATTAGCAGCTGAGAAAATGAAGGCCAGAGTTCTTGACTTGCCCTGAAATTACAGCGCTGGCATGTCAGCACAATGATGTGCATTTCATTGCACATTTGACTGTTTGCATGCCAGAAATGTTTCCGTCTGAATATTTCCAGGTTGAGTCTTCACTTCTTTTAGAATGAGTTTCGTGGAAATATTTTGATCACTAAACAGTTAACTAGGCCCAAGCACATGTATTCAAGGTCCATTACATCATGATCAGACTTGCTGTACTCCATTTCAGCAGCTCTGTACAGTGCATGAATGCTGTTGGTTGTGTCAGGCAACCAGCAAAAAAAAAAACAGAAGAAGTGCTCCTTCTTTATTCGTCTCTAATTGTGCTCCACAATGTACCGGCTGACTGGAATCTTCATGAAAGGGTTTGTAGCATACAGTGAACGAGCCCCCCTCGTTTTTCTAAAATACACAACCAGCTTTGTTCCTAGGCTGTGGTGGGCTGCATGGAATTGGTTAGATGGAGTGCGGCAAGAAGTTGAAGCAAGTATCGCAATCCAGCTATCTCTTCTGCATGCCTGCTGGCTTATAACGCCTTCCCTTATTATAGATCCAATCTGTTTGTTAGAGGAGTCTAATATGCCAAATCTGCTTGACTTGGCATTTTTTTTTATTGTCCCTTTTAGGGTATTTTTCACAGCCTTAGCTTACTGTTCTTTTATCTTGGACAACATTCTAGTTAGCCTTGCGTGGCACTTAGACTATAAAAAATGAAATGGAATGCAAAAGAGCCAACTCTTCAAAAGTATGAGTGAAAGTTTGTTTCACTGTTGAAAGTGGCAGCAGCATCATAGCTTCTAGTGGCAGATTGCCTTTACCACTGCAATGCTTTCACAACAGTCTGTGCTACTGAAAGCATCATGCTATTTCTTTTTATACTACGTATAGAGAAAGACAAGTATTTATAAAAGTATTCATGTCACTCTATATTCATTGGCAGAGACAGTATGTTTCATATTATTATGATAGACACAGCCTGCCTTCAGCTTGTTAAGGTCACACCTTTCAACAACACTTTGCATGCATTACCAAACAGATGTAAGCTTCATCAGATAACCTTGAGGGCCTTGGTATTGTTATCTTCATCATGAATGCTCTTCTTCTTGCACAGTCATGGGGAGTATAATCTGATTAGCTTGTGTTCAAGGGGATATCAATTGCCCACATACAGCACTTAGGGTTACAGATTTAAAGTAAGACCTTTGTAAATTTAGTTAAAAAGGAAATGAACACAGGGGCTCTGAAAGTTGTCTTTCGAAGAAGCAATATAGGTTAAGCAATACGTGTCGATGTTTGCTCTTAGAGCATGGTTGACATTATACTTCCAAATGAACGCCAAGCTTATAACTGCAGTTAAGGTTCTTTGTTCTTAGGTTCTGTTTTAAACAGAAGCCCGACAAGAAATAGAAATAGGAGGAAGATGTCTAAATTGTGGTTTGTTGAATATTTCGTCTGCCTCTTGAAAGCAAGTTACACAGCTGAACTTCACATGTCGTTTGACCTGTTCTCAGAGAGCACCTTAAGCCTATTACTTACAATGGCTTTTTAGATAATCGAGCATCTTTCTTCAGATATATGGCCACGTAGTTTCCACATCAGTTTGACTGATGTGACACTGGGCATGAGATCGCAGCTTTTCGATGACTGTGTGCAGTAGGCATTGCTTGCAGGCGACAATTGCCATGGTGCTGTTCCTATTCTCTGAACCCAACAGAGCTGTGCTTTGTGGATGTTGGCTGTACTGTTCTGGTGGAGAATGTGTAATCATTCAATCCTTTGAATGTAGACAAACCCGGTGGCCATTGTATATAGCGCACAGGCTTTCTTTACAGTGGTGAGAATTTCACATAGACTCCTAGAAGCTGAAATTTCGTAATGCAAATGTTTTTGCATATTTTGTGGTCTAATGACATCGCAGCTTGAGTAAGACCTTTTAAGCTGAAGACCTTTTTCTTGTGCAAGTTCGGTGCCTGCGTCTGGCCCATAAAGGCCGCGTGGCATGTTGTGTTGTTATAGTGTCTCGCTAAGCAACAAAAATAGCCATAGTTAAGGGAAAAACATGTGAGGCTGCCATCATTGGCATGGGCCAACATTTGTTCACAGTACCTGTATTTAAATAACCATTGCATCTGTGGTTGAAAATTTCGTCCATGATGACAATCGTTTTGCACTACAACTATTGTGATCTTTCGGGGGAAAGATTTTAATGCCTAAAAGTGCATTCTTCATGTTTTGGGGGATTTGGCTTTCTTTTTAATACATATTGCATTCAGGATCACTGACCTTGGAACATTGATGTGATGTACATGATTCTATGTCACACAGCCTTAGTTTTTGATGGTTACACGTGATATCAGCATTTCATTTAGGCCTGGCATTAGGAAGGACTTCATGAGCAGCAGTTTCATTTATTCTAGAAAGGATTTCTCCTAAATGACATTCTGAATCCACTATAGACCTGCAAGAAATATTTGTGAATGAGATAAAAACATTCTGGGAATAGATTGTAATGATGAATATTATCAAATATAGCAAGCAGGCATCTTTAATTAACACAGCGACCTATTATTTTGACATGACACTGCAAATACTTAAGGCGTATTTAATATGTGATAAAAGGCATGTTTAAAATGTTAACATTTTTATACTGCTACACTTGCTTACATCAAAAGCAAAATGCTCATTGAGTACCTTTCAAGAAATGTTTCATATTTGAGGAAATAAAATGTGCCAGGATAATTGAAAATTGTTCTCCTTTTCTGCAATCCTGCTAAAGCTACATACAGTATTTGCTATAATCTGCCAAGTATGTTAGGGAATGAATTGATAGTCTTATTAGGATTTCATTCTAAATGCATAAAGAGAGGAAAACCTGCCATCCATTAAAAGTGAATTTTATAAGCCGAGAAAGCCTAAAATGGACAATATCTGCTAGAAAATCCGCTCAAGAAGTAACACTCTTCACAAGACACATTGCCAGTGATCTTGGCTGACTGCTTCCTAAATATTCTGCCTTATATTGCATTATTCTGCATTATATTAAGAGTGATATACTTCAGGGGTCATAGTGTCTTCAGAACTTCACAGTAAACATGGTCTTGGACAAGCTGAAAAAAAAAATTAATACAGCATATTTAATTCATCATCAGCACCACCTATTATTGCTAGGAAGGGCAGTGGCAATAAATGTGATGGCAGCGATGTTGTCAGGTGTACATTAGCGGTATGTCTTTGCAACTTCGATGACTGCGTTATATGGTAGTGAACTTTTAATTCGCCAGTTGACATAGCATCCTGCATGCGCTGTACAAGCGTTAAAAATATGGCGACCACAAACTTGAAGGTTGAGTGAATGCCAGGTGTTTTCCCTTTTGATCATGCTAATCGCATCCCATATTATGGTTTATGCTATGATCATCACCAGCATTGAAATTTCATGTTACTGACTAATGAAATTTGTGCACAGTGCTAGTGCGGCATTATGGCAGTTTACAAAGCTTGCGGCTGAGGATGTGTACAAGCCACTCTTCCCTAGCATTACGCTGTCCGATTTCAGTTTAGCTTGTATATGGCATTAGCATATCACAAACAGCTTTCCATCCACCTGACAATGATGATGTAACCTTAGTTTCTACAGACTTGTGCTATTTATAACCCTTTCATAGCTGGCAACATCCTTTGTTGAAAAGTATAAAAGTTGCCATGCGGCATGTCACCAAGGCTAGTGCCAAGACATGCTGTGGGACTACCATTGTATTAACGAGTTTTTTTAGGAATTCGGAAGGGTGGGGTTGGAGTTGTGGTAGAAGAACTTTGCCATCCATCTGATTGTAGTGTGACGTTGCAGAGAAAACCCCTGTAAGATATGTTTGGTGGGCCCTGTCGTCATGGTATGCTCCTACTGAGCATAGAGTTAACTGCTGGTTTGATTCCTAACCAAGCCAGTCATGTTCTAATGGGGTGGGGGGCATGGAAGAAAGCTTGTGTAGTGTAGTAGTAATTGGTTGTTCATTGAAATAAGTTAAAATAAGGAAGGAAAATGGGAGGGAAGGAAATTGCTGCTGACTGCTCTGTAACTGTCTGGCACAGTCTCCTGACACCTGGACAGTGGTCAGCAGTAGGCACGGAAGGTGGGGGAGTAAAAGGGCAGGGAGAAAGGATAGAATAAACAAGAGAACTATTTAAATGTATACAACTTGTGAGCCGAGAAGCCAGTGCTTGGTAAAACACCTCAGGGTTTTTAGAAATAAGCTGGAAAGCTTTCCTTTTTCTCTTTTAACTATAAGCTATTCTAAGGAGCCATCGTGGGCTCCCTTTTGATGCCTCATGCTACAGCGACTCGGAGAGCAGGTTCTTCTTGCTTTGGCAAGTTTGTCGTTGCATCTCCAAAGCTTCAGATCTTGGAACAGTGAGAAAAAGTTAGCATCTTCGCCTTTCAGAGGTTGGGCTAAGGGCATCTATTCCTCTGCCAAAAGACCTAATGCTGACACTAACCACTCGCGGCTTTTTACTTCTGAACAGAGGTTGTACTCATTTTTGCATGTCTAGAAACGTTTTCCCTTCTGCTAGTGTTTGTTCAGTGTGTAATGTAGCTCGCAAATATTTTTGAACTTGCATAACAGCTCAAAAAAAGAAGAAAAAGAAAAAAACAAGCCTGCTTTGTCATTTTTTTTGTTCTTTCCTCCTTTTCTTGTTTTTTCCCCTACCCATTTTTTAAAGGACGAAATGCTTGAGACTGGCGTGCAAGACTAACCATCGTGTCTGCCTGACCTGCACGTCCCATTCTCCCTTCCTGCGTAGTTGGAGCTTGCTTTTGTGCCCATGCTGAATAACGGATCCCCCCCTCATCCTTACACCTTTCATTTGTTTTCTGTGCTACCTGAGCAGAGTTCTCATTTTTTTTTTTGCCTCTGCCAAGCAAACTTGTATTGCAGTCTGAGAAGCTGGAACACAATTGTCGAACCAGCGACGTGGTGGCACAAAGGATTTTGGTTCATGACTAATATAATAAGACCTTTGGCGCTCCGAAGCTGTAAATTGGCTTTGGAGAAACTCATTTAAATCAAACGGCATTTCAGGTGTCACTATGGGATGGTGCTGCTGTGTTTGAGGAACTGCAGAAGAGGCATGTTACATTCTTCTAAACTGTGTGCGTGTCTTTGGATTTGGTAACGCTTTGGTACCAGTGTTCTCAGCATTTTAGGGAGGCTGTAATGTTAAGCCTGTGGCCATAGTCAATATGATATTCCTATTGAAAAGCCAGTATGCCTCTCCACTTCCACATTGAACGGTGTAATGTGATCCTGTATATTTGTATTTTCTCATATGATCATGCGAGATTATTTGGCCTAGAGGATAAGTGGCATGTTTGTGTTCCTAATAGCGGCAGTGTCAAATATTGTATACTAGTAATGCTTTCTTGTTTGGCACTGAATTTCTGTTCTGAATGCTGTAGCATTTATACCAACTTTTTCTGTGATAAGGTTATTGACTTATAGGTTTGAGACAGTGCATGTGGCATTCGTACAGGCGTTTGAAGTGGAGGCTAGGTGAAAATAAGAAAGCGAGAAAAGTGCTGCAAGACCAGAGACATGTTTCTTAAAGCTGAATAAGTCGTGCATAAATAACAGTGCTTCTCTTGCTGCTAATCTCATATTTCATTTTTTCAATACCTGCTTGTTTTAGCTCTTGTGGTTAGGCCTACACCCGGCCACAATATAGTACTGTGGGGCAAGTAAGTGCTGGTCAGAATGCCCTGGTTTCTAGCAACTCGCTCCTGCTATTGGTTGCATTTGCATGTGCACGTCATCTGTCTGGGCTTGCACTTGTGCCTGTTATTTCTTGCGTGTTTAAACGGCACAAGCGTTTAGTAAAATTGGACATTAATATTTGCAAGAAATCGGATTTAAATAATAAATCAAATGCTGAAGATTTCTTCACCTTGGGCACCTTCACTTTAAGCACTATATTGCACAAAATGGAGATGTATCTTGCAATGCCTGTAACACCTTTCGCCACGGAAAGTCTGCCAAGTGGGCAGCTTGTGAGTGAGAAACAAGGGAAGGAGGGTAAACATGCGTAAATTCATATGGCAATGGCAGTAATAGAACGAATGATTTTCTTGCTGTGTCATTGCTATCGGCATTTACAACAGGAGCAGGAAAATAGGTGCATGGCTGCAAACATGAAAGCATATGTGTGCGCAGATATGCATGCTGACCATCTCGTCGGAAGCTGTTGTCATGCGTCTCGGCGAATCCTTTTGTGGTCGGGTGTACGTGGCCTATTGCAAAAAAAAGTAAAGACCATTTGGCCATTGCTGGCAATGGCCAACTAGCCCAAAGTTTGTTGAAATAAGCAGCACAAGCTGTGTGGCACCCATTCTCAATAAATACAATTTATCATAAGCTTTCCCGCATTTTTTGCAAAGTTGTGGATGTAGTTGGTTACAATTTGTCAACATCCCTCTGCAGTTCCTCAACCATAGCAGTAGGCTGCCACATTTCATTCTCGCCATTTGAGTCATTTGTGTTGTTTACATGGCGGAGCATTTTTTTTTTGTCATCAGTCATAGAATTTTGCATTTGCCTGCCTTATTGTCCAAATGCACTAGTTGTCAGGCAGATGTGCTCTTGTTTCTCAGCTAGAACAGGTGTGAGTGGGGAAAATTAACTGTGATGGTCGATGCCGTGCCTATTGGCAGAGAAGGTCCTCTCGCTGGGCATTGGTTTCACTAATTGTACGAGAATAGTGAGCACATTCTACCTCGTGTATTACTTTTAAATTGCTGTATCTGTTTGGCGTGATGCATCGACCACTGCAAATTACCTTTTGTGCAAATATGCAAATGCAGTTAAATTGGGATTTTGTATATGGGGGCCATAGGTGTTGATTGCAGCAGTAGTTATATCAGCTCATGTGTAGCAGTACTTCATGTATATTTCACTTATTCTTGTTTAGTCTTTGGGCTGTGTAAATGTATGCATAGATTTATGCGTAACTTTAGTAGGAAAATTCCCTTTCTTTTGCTTTTGTATGAAACTGTTCTGTGGTTGATGAGTCTGCTTTTTCTTTTTCCTCCACAGTCTTCTATGTATTCTAATTTCTGGCACAGTACTGGGTTTGCCCCCTAACGTTACAATGTGAATGCCGCACTAACCAACTAAATTTCTTGGTTAAAGGCTTTGGCCCATGCCCATATTGTTCATAACTGCCATTGTTAGCACTTATATTTTCCACATTAAAATTATGGGACGCATGTCCTTTCATATTTATCATGTGAAGCAATCAAGCTGAAATATGTTTGATCTTACATGTAACACATACATGGCTGTGTTTCAGTGGATTACACGTGCATTTCAGCATACCAGATGCTTCATGTTGGAGCTATGTACATGGAAGTGCTTAGTGTCATTATGTGCCTGTTATCTTTCTCTGGTAGTGTAACAGTTTAGTGGAACCTTTCAGGAAGTTGAGAGTAGGTGTTCATTGTACGTTCTGTATGTTTTACTTCTAGAGATGTGGCAATTTTTTTCCGGGCTCTCTTTTTTTATTATGACGCACTTTTTCGATTATAAATTGGTGTGTGGAAAACTTTTGTCGTGTAACTTTGTGTAAAAACAGTATTTCTTCTTTGAATATTCCTTGTAATATTTATTGTGAGGCTACATATGGGAACAAAACACTAAACTTGTCAGGACCTTACACCATTAGACTTGAGAGGAAGTTATGCTAGGAGTGTTGTTAACTTGGTAGGTGGCTCGCAGCACTGGCAACTATGGGAAAATACTCTTAGTGCTGTTTTGGTGGGATGGTGGGATAACATTGGTGGGACATGGGAGGTTGGTGGGCTTTTCTGCACGTTACTTGATTCTGTTATTCATATTTCTTCATAGAATTACTGTTGCACAGATGCTGGCACTTAGTAATGCACAGGAACTGTGTACAGAATGCACTTTTCATGCTTCATTTAGGTAGCCACGGACACATTGTCATGTTTAAAAAGCAAGCTGTTATGTAGTGCTTGTGACAATCATTATAACAATGAAACAAACAGTTCCGGGAAGCATAAAAATTATTTGCTGGTGCTATATAAATGTGCAGATTACTCTAGAATGTTGCTGAACACAATCGCTGCTTGCAGCAGTACTTTGAGATAGCACAATCATCGGTAAGATAATAAAAATAATTTTCTTGCACTGAGTAATAGGGGTGTTATGCGTGCTTATTATACGCGAGCACACTTTAATCATGCATGGTGCTAATGTATCTAATTTGTTGCTCATGGTCATTAACTCGTGATCATTTTTGAAGTTAACGTATTCTTAAAGATTCTGATAAACATTTATACTGTTGTATGAGTGGTGTGAAGAGTCTGTCATTCCATTTTGTCTTCTGTTACATTACATAATGCTTCACTTCGTAGTTTCAACATATGTGCATTGTGCACTTGTGAGTTAGCATTTATTATAGCCTTTGCTAATGTGATCTGGTGCTGAATATTTACATTTATTGAAAATGAGTACTATCTAATCTATGAAATGCACCTCTGCCTTGTGGATGGCCAGGTTATATTCTCTTTATAATGATAGTTTATTAGCTTGAATGTATGGAGTAAATTCAAAAGATTATGATTTTGTACAATGGGAAATATTTTTGTTGAAATCTTTGGCGTGACCATTGAATGCTGCTCAAGGCATGTCTGCTAAGGTTTGAAGGTGTTTTGCAGAGACGTTTGTTGTTGTCTATAAACATAATATACAGGTTTAATGTACTGTGTGCATATGTTGTGTCTGCAACACACTTTAGGTGTTCAGCATACCGCACTTGGTGACCCTTCTGTTGCACCCTCTGAAAATCATTGTTATGGTGGATCAGTTTGAATAGCTAAATAGTGAATATTCTGTGTTGTGCGCCGAGTTATTGTGTTCTGTCAGTGTTTTGCATTCTGCTTAATAAACTCTTGAAGTCATGAATAAACCCATGTCTGCTGCCAGTTTCTTGTAGCACTCTGTGTCACTGCCATTGCTGATATCTTTATTGTTCATCCCATTTGGTTGCTTGCCGTCCAAGCACACCACCGCCAGTTCTATCTGCGTGACTATCTGTATCCGTTCTGTATCCATATCCGTTCTATCCGTATGTGTGTACTTATAATACATGCATACATACAAAAATAAAGGAAGGGTGAGGGAGAGGAGGGTGCTTTGTGGTGGAGTGCAGAGTACTTGTTTGTTATGTTGATGACTCCATAGGATGTCAAGTTCCGAGGTTCAGAGATGACTTTGCAATAAACTAACATGAGAAGGAAAAGCAGTCTGGTGCATTCATCATTGGGTCTTGTTACATCCTGCAAGGCAAACTGTTTTTGGCAGCATTTTCTATCTACAGTTGCAAGCACTTGTAGGTTGTCATGATAGATGGGATGCTATACTTGGTCTCACCAGCTGCATGCGGCACTGCAAAAGCTGGTGATTTCATCTGCCAATCTCTGGCAAGAACATCAAAGTTTCAGCTGTTTATTGCCTTCTGCTAATCTCTGCTTACATGATGCTAGCCGCGTAAAAGGATTAGGGACCAACTGTGCACAGTGGAAAAGATCTGCTATCTTTTAGACATGCGGCTCGTTGTCATTTTTGACTGGCTGTCATGACTCGTGTTTCACTGCACTGGATGGAGTTCCAGGAAAGATGGGTAAAATTCAGGAAGGCAACGAAATGGTAGTGGGCATAAAATATGTCTCAATCTTCAGGCTTTGAGTTGGCACTGCACAGACTTCGAGGTAGTAGCCAAGAAAGGTCAACTCTAAGCGTATCAGCGGGGTTGTACTGTAATTTCTTAGTAAGATCTGTTTTCACATGCATGAAGTCTAGTCGTTAACTGAAGCAATCATTGTGGAACTTAAGGTCCATGTTGTCAGGGTATGTGTTTGTATCACATGCACCTTTCACTGTCTTGCTGTTTCACTAGCAGTTAATAACGCAGCTGTACATGGACGTTGAGGTAGTGGCTCATTGTGCTCTGGAAAGCAAAAAAGTAGCAACTGCAGCTGTATTGCTCTAGGATGTTCAAGATATTTGTTACCTATCAAAACTCACACAAACATTGACACCCATCATGCTAGTACTTACGTGGGGACATTCTTTGTGGTTATATGGCTAAATGGGTAGGGGTAGTTGGTTTTGCAACCTCTTAGTTGGCACAGGTTGTCATATTTACCCGAAGCTTCTCATGCTTAATAATACTAAGTCTACTAATACTAATCATCCACTGGGTAGACATGTTGCAGTGAGCGATGTCATGAGGATGCAGTGGCGCTGCAATTCCACGCCTTGCAGGCAAAAATAATTCCTACAAGCTCCACTGACAAATTTTTTTCAGAAAGGAAGGTAGATGTGTCCAGGCTTTCACATGTTACTTGGAAAAAATTTCTCGTGCTGAGTCGCGTACCTCAGGACCTTCATTAAAGTTTTGCATCCATCTATCCATCATAGTGGTAAACAAAGAACACAAGTGTCAACATTGTTGTCTGCTCTTTTCACCTGCACTCTAAATTTTTTACGTATGTGGGGCTTGCTTATAAGCAGCATGTGCTGATTTCAGGGGGTCATGCTCATCTATCTCTCCTCGGCAGCGTGTTCATGGGTGATTCTCATGTTCATTCTGGCCACGCATTAACAAGCCTTTGGTGCTTATCAGTGCCTTGATTGATGCTTGATAAACAACTATTTTGGATGTCTCTCTGTGGCTTGTGGTATGGCAATGTGTATTTGCTGTACAACATTTTTGTGTTTGTGTGTGTGTTACCACCAGTTGTTTAACCTTCCCTGCTGAGGGTGTGCTTCTCTGGCTGGCCTCCTTACCCTACTCCTCTCATCGTTGCTTCTTTTTCTCTTTCTGGTGTTCTCCTGAGTGCCCTTGTGGCATGTGGAGTGTTGCCGGGAAACTAACGGTGGCCTCCTCTTTTTTTTTCTTTGTCTTTGCCCCCGACCTTCTGTAGGAAGAAACTCCGCAAGGGTTTTTTGAGGATCACGGACTCGGTTAGGGCACAACCGTGGGGCTCCGGCCTTCTGCCGATCGGCCGGGGCTTACGGGCAACTTCTAACAAAGAACGCTCTAATCTGTCCACCCCCTAAAGAAACCGTTGTGCATTCCACTCCAAGCAGTATGTGTTCTCTTGCTGTCTTGAGCGAGTCATTTTTTTTCATCTTTTTTATATTGAGATGAGGTGGGAGTAAGAAAATGGTGTGCACACCACTGGCTTGATTCATTTTTTAACATACTTTTTGCTCCTCCCCTCTCGTCTTTTTAATGGATTGCTTTTTTTTAAAGTTTGATTGTGGGTCTGGTTATCACTTGTCTGCTCTTGATACTACGACACCGATTGCTGCTGCTCAAGATTTGGTACTCTGTTGTGGCCCTGAAGAGCCTCTTGATGTTCAGTGTCGGTAGTTCTTACTGGCCCTGCCATCCTCCCAGGTATCACTATTTTTTGTGGCATAATGCAGGTGTAGATGTAGGGCTGTGTGAAAGTGAGCTGACTGCCTTGTAGTAGTAGGAAAATACCACTGCACAGTGATGTGAGTGTTGTGAAATGTTGACTTAACCTATTTAATTTAGTAGCTAACTGTTTTGCTGTGCCAGCAGCGCAGTGTAAGTGTGTTGGAGGTTGTGTTTTCTGGCATTGGAGTGTTTTCAAAAGAAGTAACTTTGATTGATTAAGGCCGGGTTTTTTGCTGAAAGTTTATCTGGCAGCTTTTTAAAACATCATGTGATTGGGGCTGCCCATAATACACAGTTTTCTAATGACAGTGTGAAGATGTTCTTATTTAGTGTGGTTAAGAGTGTTCTGGTAAGGCCAGGCATGATCTGCTCAAAGCATGTGGAACGTTGATCTGGAAAACAGTGTCTAAGCTTGTTTAGTACTCATGTCGTTGCACATACTGCTGCACAATGGCATCACAAGTACTCTGATTGTGGATGGTCCACACAGCATGACAGTTGAAGCCTGCCGTCTGGAGCATAGCTTTGTGCGCAGACACGAATGAAGTATGACCACATGCTTTGCACGGATCTTGAATGGCAGCTACATGTTTGAGCAGATGGTTTGGCAGCTGGTATATGATTAGAAGTGATTTTCTTTTTTTGGCGTGACATTAATTTCTTTATTCAAGTACAATTTTGACTGATGACTTCCCTGCAAGTTGGTATGTAGTTGTGCACCTATACTTGCCATGTTCAACTTGTTGTCGAACCTGAGGATAATGTCAGCGTTGCACGAAGTTTGTGAGTTGTGTTTAATAATGTCAGCGTTGCACCAAGTTTGTGAGTCATTGTGTTTAAGTTTTCTTATGATTTATGAGGCTAAGCCTCAGTGAAAAAAGCTTATGATCGAGGCATATTTCCATCCATTTTTAGTGAAGCGTAGTTTCTTGCTTAATAAATATTAGGGACTGTTGTGAATCAGAAAGGCATTGAGTTGCTTTCGAGTGCTGGCTTTAAGAGCGGTTTTCTGGGTTTGGATGGTACAGCGGACTTTGTTGTGAATTTCTAGTTCCATTCATGCATGTATGATTTCTTTACATGACTGCCGAGTCATCAAAGTGTGTCTAAAAAGCATTAGTGTGAAGGTGTCATAGGCCACAAGTTGTACCTCAGCGGTAGCTTGTCATTTTCAAATGATTCAAAAGTCGGTGTTCAAGGTTCATGTTTTACATGAGAGTGTGGAGCTATGGTTTTTGCTTCTCTTTTGGTTTTTCATTCATGACAAGTCAGAGCAACTCCTCTGCAAGGTTGTTTGCAAATGTTCAAAGCTCTAAAGCTTTTTGTTTAGGCAGTTGGTTTAGGAGATCAGCAGCACATAACACAGTGGTAAGAGATCAGGGCCTGCAGGATCGGCTGCAAGTGAGAAATACATGCAATGAAAGTAATAAGCCATGCCCGATACATCCTCAAGGTGATAATAGAAGCGAAGGCCAGCTTTGCAGCAAGGCTTTCTTTATTTCTAGGTATATTCTTGATGAAGCTATAGTCTGGGCTGCCTCTTTGTATGGAGTTCAGTGCATGCAGTATGAGTAAAGTGTTGGAATTCAGAGCTGGGGAAACATGCATGCACATCAATCGGGTCTGGTGCTCAGGTTAATGCTGGTACTTGAAACAACAGTATTACATCCATACAATGCAGCACTGATTACAAGCAGCGTTGATTGTACACCTGTCCTTATTTGGACATCTGTGTACATGAGATCGACATGATTGGGAAGCTTTCAGGTTGAATGAGCTCAGACTGAGGCGTTCCTTGAACACTGGAGTAGCTTTTTCATGAAACAGTAGAGTGAAGTACATTTCCTGGCTTTTACGTTGCACCTGTGCAAATGTGCACATTGTGACTTGCTGTGTTCTCTGACTTTTTAGTGTTCAGTGATTTGCACATTTTACTTGTTACCTTCGACTGGTTGTGCAATTTTATACAAGTGCTGCATAGTGAGCTTCGTCAGTTTGAGACGAGCTTGCAAGGTTCCTGCTTGTCATGAATCAGCCCGAAATGTGTGGACATTCTTTTGATTGTGGGAAAGGGTAGGAAGCATTGTCATTTGTGATATCTTCAAGCCCTAGGTACTACTTCATGGGGTTCATATAACTGTGATCTCATCATTTTAAGGGTAAAACAAAAGTACTTCTTTCTTTGGCAGCGTTGTCACGAGGTGCGTTGCTGCTTTCTTAACACAAACCTCAGCAGCAAGAGCTATAGGGGTGACTCCTTATTGAGTCTTGTGCTCGTCTTGAAATGAAGTCAGATGACACCCAAAGAAGTCAAATTCTTGACAGGTGACTGCTAATTTACCTTTGTGTGCATCTTATAGTGCAACTCTTATAGCACAGCTATATCATGTTCCTTTTTTTTGTTCTTGCACAGGCAGCTTTTATTGAGCTGAACCGCCCTTTTCGGTGGTTGCAGTTTAGTTTACTTATGCATGCCACTCTTTAAAAGATGCAACTGGTTCTTCGTGCTGCACTATAAACTTTGAATTTCTTTATTGATTATTGAGACCCCCCAAGGCTGGAGATATTGACTCTGTTGCATCTGCTTTGGAGTGTAAGGGCAGCACAAATTCATTTCTGTGTTGAAAGTTGAACAAGTCTTCGCAGATGACTAAATGTGCCCAAATAAATTGTTTGAGAAGTCATTTCCTTTCTTTTGTTAATCAGAAAAATGAGAGACCCCAAGCTTTTTCCTTTGTTATGTTCTTTTTTGGATTGTTGAGCATGTGCTAGGCTGTATGCACAGTAGAGTCATAAGAAGAAGCATTTGCCAGTGTTTCAAGAAATGTGTATGAGTTTTGAGTCACCCTCACAGAGGCTTATGTCACTGGTTAGATAAAATGTGATAGTTATGGCCATAACGTAAACTCTGCCTTAAAGCTGCTTTTTTTGTTTGCACTTTACAGCATGTATAGTGGTTCTTTGCATATACTTTTGTTTAGTGTGCCAGAAATGAGCTGCAGTTATATGTAGTGTGAGTGTGTGAACAGTCCTCAATTGATGTTAACCGTATGTAGTTGTTGTAACCAAGTGTTGCAGGTTGTTTTGACTACTTACTACATTTTGCCAGTGCGCATTATTGGCACTGGAGAGTACTGTTTATTTTAAGGAATGGGCAAACTTTTGCTTGCCATGTTCTGGGGCAGCTGAAATGTAATACATTCCTACACAGGTATCATGGCTGGTTTGGCATTCAAAGCAATTCACACTGTAAAAAAGAAAGAAAATGGTGTGCTGTGAACAGTGAGGCGTGTTAGCATTGCTGTGAACCCAGGAATCCATTAGTGTTAAGCTATTAAGGCACATAATGTGTTGATTAACCTTTGTCTGGAAGTTTGCATGACATTTATCCCAATTGAAGCCTTTTCATTGTGGTGTTGCTTGTCCAAAGGGGCATATACCGAATATCCTCTTATGGCGAGTGCTTTCTTGCCAGCATGTTCAGTGTTTTACATCACGTGAGGTTTGCCAACCTGCTTATCCTGGAGGGTATAGTATGAGAGAAAGCATAAATATCATTTCAATTGCCTTTTTGCAAGTTTTCTCTCAAAACCAGCTTGTAACCAAGATATAGTGAAGTGCGTGGCTTGCCCTAGTGATGAAAGGAAAATGTAACTGATCAAATGGGTTCAATCCTTTTACATGCTGCCAGACATAGGCATGATGTTGACTGGCTAGCCACTTGTATGTTAGGTATGGGCACACTGCTCCAGAAACAAAGGGAAGCTGATTTGTTGTTGCTGTACAACTTTTTGCCACCAGATGATAGAGCTTTCTGCCACCAGATAAGTCAGCATACTGGTGTGTATTGTCTGGGAGATTGGTGACTGCGTCCGCGCACTGCTGAAAGCAGGCTTAAATAATCTGTTGAAAGGCAAGTTGTGCAGCTCACGCTGACGCACTGCCTGTTGCAAGAATCATCTGCAGACCAACTACCTGCTTCTGTACTTCTTTCTTTGTCCATTGCATAGCTGTTGGCTCAGCAGTGTCGCATGCCTTTCATCCCATGGCTGGACTCTGTCCATGCTTTCCTTCAGTACTTCTGCTGTCTATCCGTGGTGGTCAACCTCAATAAGACTTGAGAGCATTGCTTGTGTGCTTTGTTGATACCTGCTGCTTATGATCTTTTTGTTGGAATGCCACTGTACTTGTTGCATAGCAGTGGAAACAGAGGTAATCTGTTGCTTGTATTGTGGGCCCCTGTTATTTTTCTTCTTAAATGTATTTCAATGAATCGCTGTGTGAGATTGGTCAAATTGGCATCTGCTACATCAGGAGGCGACTGTGCTGTAAACAAAGCAGAATAAAACGTACCTACAAATATGCCACCTTTTTCTCAAGAGCCGTTAGCAAGCTTGGTGCCGTGTGCACAGAACACATGCATGACTACCATCATCACTGTTTCCCTAAAGGTGCTGGAGTGTTCTGCAGGCATGCATACTTGCGCAATTAATCTAGTCTGCAAGTTCACAAGGGAACACACATTGCTTGGATTGGTTGACACGTACATGGTTGATTGCTTCATAATGCTTATTTCACTGTAGAGTCCCTGCCGAGTCCGTAGGCTGTGAACTAGCTGTCCTTAGTTTGCCTTCAACCAACCTCACCCCGAACACTGCATACCCTTTCCCTGTTTCAATTCGTTGCTCATATTTCCTTATGTTTTCTTCCTTGCTGTGACCTCCTGCTCCTTGTTGCCAAAGAAGCCTCAATTGTATGCCATATCGCTCGTCAAGTTTCATGTGACGTCATCAGCATCTTTTTTTGCAGGATGCTAAGTGGTGCTCTGTGATTTCTGCGACGCGCGCAGGCCATGGACTGGCACCGCCTTTCTTGCCAGCTCATGATGATAGGCCAGTGGTAAATGGAGAGGTACCGTAGACTGGGTGGCCTCTGTCCCGGTACAGGAAACGGCACAGATTAGGTGCTGCTGCGCATGTGGTAAGGTGTTTAGGGTCGCTGTGCACAGCGGTTTTGTAGTGCGTATTGTGCGCTCTGTACAATTACCGGATTCCCAGTCTGCCGTGCTCTCTCCTGTGTTCCTCTTTCACTCAAATTACAATGACATCTACTGTATCATTTTGGGCAGTGCCCCACTCCCCTCTCAAGACGGACTTCTCCCATGGAGTTTAAATAATGGGTTTTAGAACCATTACTTGTGGCAGCGTGAATATCAAAGGCTGAATGAATCACACAGACAGGGCTTAGGAGCTATGAAGATACATGTATCTTACCTAGATAGTATCTTAAAACACTCTTCTTGTGTTTGTATCACGATACGTTCGTCAAGACGGTTATCAGTATCTGCACTTTTGAGGCATCACTTGAGGCATCCTGTATATTATAAGATATCAGATACAAGATACATCTGCTGCTAAATACTGGAAGACACCCAGAGTCACTGAAGCCTAGCAAATAATGGTAATTGAAAGAATTATTGCAGTAGATGGCAATTTTATGTTAGTTCATTTTTTTAATAACCACACACGAATAGAAATATAAATAATTGCAACGCATACCATGCAGAAATGCCACAATTTAAAACTTCAATGACGGTGGAGCACCTGGCCGTCTCTATTGATAAAACAGTGATGTGCGATGCTAGTATGTTTGAAACAAGGAACAGGGGATACTAAAACTGAAAGCGATCATCATTCATTAGAGGGAAGAAGAAGTATTTTAATGACTGGAAAATGTAGAGAGGTTGGCCAGAGGAAGTGTATGATCAATTGGCTTAGCTTCTACTCTGCACATCGCGGGCTTTTTGACTATGATCTTGCATTATTGTAAAGTAAGAGAATAAGGATAAAACTATCATGTTTGCTCACCAAGCTTTTAGCTGCGACAGTCACCACAATTTGCGCAGTAATTGCCAGTGTGTACGGCCATTTTAGAAATGGCACACTCAAGCCCTTGCTTGCGTTCTTGGAACTCCTTTTGTATCGTCTAGCTTTGGGTACGCAACAACCTAAAACTGCCTAATACATACTACTAATCAATAAAATATCACCAGTTCACTTGTTATTCATTTACTTTAGGGGCCAGGTATCCGCTGCATGCAGCATGCCCTTGTGCGAGAAAATGCGTGTGACATCACCTTTGTGAAGTAAGAATAGAATTTACATTATGCATGTATCTGCATTGCAATGCACAGCAATGCATGGCGCTACGGATTCGAGTACTGCACACTGCGAACGCATCTCCAGGAACGGCTAAGTATACCAGCACAGGAGCCCATGATGGAATTTGAATCCTCAAGAGCAGCCGCTAAACGCAAGAAACCTTTAATCACATTTCCTTACTGGCCGCGATAAGGCGGTTGCAGCTGTGGCAGGTATAGTGTGTACCATATTCTAGTACAGCCTCTGAGAATGTCCCCTTGCACCACCATGGTGTTCGAAGTAATGTGATTTTAAAAAAAATACGTGTTGACAGGTTATTCTCCACAACTTGCAAATGATTTGGTGAGAACTTCACTATCTGAAGTGATCGCTGGAGTGTGAAGAATATGGCTGTCGCCATGATTAGCCAGCAGCCTGAAAGGCTCTACATGGGAATGCGGAGCCCGCCCTCACTCATTACGTAGCTCTACAACGTCAGTCGGCTTTTACTATACTCTGAACCACAGGTGAATTCATTTATAACCGATAGTCTTGGACATGGTAACTAACGGACTCATTTACCCCTGGATAAATGAACACTTCAACATGCTGACAAAACATAAATAGTAGTTCCTGCTCTATTTTCACACGCTATGGATGGATAGTAGCCATCATCAAATTTTCTCTGCATTGAGAGACTCGATGCTTTCTCATGAAAAAAAGGACCACTACAGTAACGCTAGTACGGTTGCCGAATGCTGGTGATCAGCGAGATCTAGAATTATTGGGAGGCAATTTTCCACTTTTTTTTTTCTAAGCTGCTAGCATGGCTAATCACAATCGGCATGTCCGATTGAGTATCGCCTATTGCTTCTTTGTCTGACTGGAACAAGGTAAGCAAGATGCACATTTTGCAAGACTACCCACTACAAGCGACATGCACAGCCCTGCCTTGAAGAATTTTCACCGAAATTTACGCACACTTTGAACATTTGTGCATATCATGCACCCCATTGTCATTGAAGTGTGTTTATTATTGCCAAAAAAAAACTTGCAGCGTGAATTTATTGTTTAAAGTGCGAACTAATTGCTTTTCTCCCCACTTGGTGTGTTTGGTTTGAAGTGCTCTTTCTGCAGTGCATACGGATGCCCAACTTAATTGGGACCCAGAGTATGTGCTATTCGGTATGTGGCAGCGGGTGTATGGTACTGGCTATGTGCCCGAATGGGCAGTTAAAGTCCACTGTACATGTGCACGCTGAAGATGTGCCCGAATAGACAGCTTGGGTCACTGGGTATGTGCAGTAGGCTATGTGCACGAATTGACAAGCAGAACAAGAGGTAAGCAGTAAAGGCTATGGAGAAATGAAGGTAATGTTGACAACACAAACGCCTGAGTATGGTGAAAAAGGGGAAGTGAACAAAATGGAAGTAGCGCGTGCATTGAGCAAGCGTTGAAATGCGCATGTGCGTCATCGGCCGGCATCTCTCGGGGTGAGGAATCTGCCCTCTCTATCCGCCAGTGATTTAAGTCTGATTTCTTGTACGCATCGAAAGAAAATGTACAAGAGTTAGGCGTGCAAGTCTTATTGGGCTCGAATATTGGGCTTGAATGGCAGTGCCTGACAGGCATCCAGATGCTGTGACCTATGTGTTTCCACCAGTTGGATAGATATGATGGAAGTGTCCCCTTTGAAACGGGATAAAGCTCGTTACTTTTTCCTTTCTTCTGCGCCTATGTTCGGTTTTTATAGATCCACGGTTTGTGTTATCATATCAACAAATTGCTGATCTTGAAAAATCTTCCCTGCTTTCGCACCACAAATTTTGTAGTCGCATTTTACTAGTCTACACGACAGGCTTTCCTTTACTATCCAGTTCAGTTTATTTTCCTTAACGATTAAGTGTTTTACCTCAGGCGGGTTTGCTGCATCCATGACTTTCGGATGGATACTGTGATGCGCTAACAAAATATGCCCCGTGGTTAGCACTCTGTGCATGCTACGCATGTATTGCCGGCAAGTCTCCTGCAGCACCTTTTCCCCAGACACCCTGGCTTCGCTTCTAACAGCAGAGTGCTGCCCTTTGAATTAGTGCAATACTTTTCTGTTCTGATTTCATTCTTAGCTGTTTTGATATATTTACATAGCTGGCTTCTCTACTGTTCCTATCCTGTACGCTGTTCTTGCCTCTGTAACTTTACGTTTAGTCCTCTTTTCCTTGTCACTGTCTCTGCCGTTAGCTTGAAATTTACTGGTTAGTTTCCATGTTCTTTTTCACCACTTTGAATCAACATTTTTATCATGTAAATGTAGGATTGATTTACAATATTACCTAGAGGGAAATCCAGCACCACCGTCTGAGTTTTCTAACTAGGGTGTGTTTTCCGTTCCACTGAAAAAATTTTCCGGTTCTGCTCTGTAACGAAAAAAAAAATGCTGGCTCTCCCGTAATTGAGAGTAGATGTAAGCATGAAATGGCAACCGGCAAAGTAGATTGGTTGGAGATGATGCTAGCCACAATCTTAAAATGGGTGTAGTGCGTGTTCACAACGGCACACCCCACCACACTGCAATTCACCGCATCACGCCACACTGCACTGGTCCATATGCACGCTGCCCAGCTAGAAGAAAACCAATTGAAGGCAGCACGACAGACCGCATTGCCCAGCTGGAAGAAAATTGCCTGAAGGTGGTGCCATCTCGAGGTATTGAAACCCCTGGTATTGAGACCCCTGGCATTGAAAAGGCAACCCTGACTGAGTGCCAAAAGATAATGAAATATATGGTGCCTTGTATGCGCATTTAAATTTTTTGAACGTCGCTATTGGAAATGACAAAACTTCGGCGTACTAGAAGTTGCAGCTTGAGTGATATTGGGAACAAACAATAGGAAGAACTCGGAAGCAGTATGTTTTGTAACTTGTTTGAGCAGTAACTGTAGCGTATGTAATGCGGTCCTACACAAAGGGTTACACCGCACCATTTAAGATTACACCGCAGTAATCTTAAAGAAGTCCTGAACCACCCCTCGGGCTTGGTGAAATAACATAGTCTGTGGGTAGCATACGCTGCTGTCGACATCTCCGCCATGTTTTGATGTACGCGGCGCGTGGAGCGCGCAAGCGGATTGCCAAGTCGCCTTTCTCTCAAACGCTCTCTTTTCAAAAAAAGCTCTGTCATCACTCTCTTCTAGACGCACTATTTCGTCATTCCCTTACACGGCTGCTATTGCCCGATAGCTGACGTCAAGCTGCGGTCAGCTACATGGCGCAGATACCGCGGCCGCCGTGGGGTGACGAGTCCACTTAAATTTGAACATTTTGAACTGCGCGTCATGGTAATATTTAGAAGGTGGAGTGTTGTGGGTACGCCCCACTGCGCTGTAGCCTTCGCAGTGCAAGGCATTGTAGAAGCAACGGGGGCACAGCGGAGGCCGTGTTTGAGTACCAATAACTCCGCTTCTGCTGAACGCATTGAAGTACTTTTCGCGGCAATGTATTTCTCAAATAGGCCATTTTCACGTAAAATGCCTTTCTCCACTTCGATAAAAAGTGTTTCAGGGCGCCTTCAAGTTTTGACTGTTTGTCCGGATGTTTTCGTTTGAGTTCCCGCTTGACAGCTCTGGCTTTTGGCTCAAGGTCACATGAAGGCCGCCGACAACGGGAGCTCAAAGCATTTCATGCTTTAAAACAGTGATACGTAGCGGTTCACAACAGTTTTGGTTTGCATGCAAAATATTCGAAGCAGAGTAACGATAAAAACATAGTATTTATTGTTCTGAATAATGATGAATTCTGAGATCATGCTCAGTGCTTTGAGTCAAGGCACTGAGCGTGATCTCAAGTAGCACGGTATCGAGTCCTCTCGCCGAAATGCGAGACCGCTGTTCCGATAAAACGATCCTAAACCAACGGTAAAACTTCGATAACAAAGCGTTGTAACAGTAGAAAACGAAACGATAAGCTCTTCAGCGCGCAAGCCCTGGGTTTTGCTTGCTACGATGCAGATCTGCTAGCGCACCGAACGGCAGGCTTAGATTAGTGCAGCGTTCGATCGGCTATCGCTCGCAATTTCCCTGCATGAAATACGCGCTAGTGGTGACGTTGCCTGACGTTGGTTGTTTCGCATTGCGGACTTTCCCGTTGAACCGAAACGAACATATTTCGGTTTCGCTCCGAAAGAAAATAAAGTTTTCAGTTACGTTTTCGTGCCGGTCAAAAAAAAAATTTTTTTTTTTTGTTCCGTTCCGGCATCGTTTCTAACGTACACCGGCGCTGTGCCTCCTTGGGAAGACCGCTATGTGGGCGTGTGAGGCTTGCCCTAAAGTGCGGTAGTGTCTGCGCAGATAAAGCTCTTTGAAAAATAGGTTATGTTTAAAACATGGTGACCCCGACGTGTTCGCAGCTCCGCAATCGCTTCTGGCGCATGCACCTTGCTAAAGCATAGCCTTAGAGATCGGATTCCTTTACCGAGAGGCAGCCGTTGCCGGGGTGTGGTAGGGTGTGGACCTAGGTACCGCCTATAACATCTTCATAAAACAATTGGCTATTTCACCCGAACGAAACATTGAGAGCAATAGCAATAAGGTTTAACGCTGCGCATGAACTCCTCGAAGGGTGTTCTAACTACATGTGCTTGCGATGTTGGCGCGACGAAGCACATAATGGATGAAAACAACTTTATTCTGAATCCGGCAAGTTTGACGACCCGGGCTCAGGTCTCCCATGAGGGGACTTCGAGGCCTTGCCTCGTCGCCGCCTCTCGGGCTTGCTGGACAGCCCACTCTTGTGTCTTGAGGTTGGAGCTGCGCAGAGCGGCGGCCCACTTCGACGCAAGAGCCTCCGGAGCTACTGCCATTGTAGCTGATGTAACCCGACACTCCCACAACATGTGTGACAGCGTCGCTCTAGTTGCCTGACATAATTTGCAAAGAGCAGTCGGGTATTGCGCGGGGAAAATGTGCTGCAATCGCACCGGACTGGGGAAGGTTTGTGTTTGCAATTGTCGCCAGATGACTGCCTGGCGACGTTTCAGCATGGGGTGAGGTGGGGGCAGCAACCGTCTGCCTAGCTGGTAGTGCTTGGTGATGTCATTGTACCTGACCAGGCGTTCTCGCGTGTTTTGAGCCAGCAGTTCTGAACTCGAAGAGGCGGTCTCCGATTCTGCGCGGCGGGTCAGTTCTCGCGCAGAGCGGTGTGCTACCTCGTTCAAGTTAATGAGGCCCTCATCGGTGGGGGTGGCGACGTGCGCTGGAAACCATGTGATGGCGGTGTTATCGAAGTGCTGTCGACCAGCTTTCCTTAGAATCTGGAGAGCTTCGGAGGAAATGCGCCCCCGCGCGTAGTTGCGAACTGCGGACTGTGAGTCGCTAAAAACTACCTCGCAGAGGGGGTCGGTAAGCGCAAGCGCAATTGCTACCTCTTCTGCTGTTTCGGGGTATTCTGTTGCGACACTACACGCGTGCGTAAGCCGGGAGCTAACGTCTACGACTACCGCCGTGAACCGGTGTTCTCGTGTGTATTCTGCGGCGTCTACAAAGCGCGTAGTCCTCTTTCCACCCAAGGAGCGCAGCAGTGCCTTGGCACGGGCCTGGCGTCGGCCCCGATTAAATTCGGGGTGCATGTTTCGGGGTATAGGGGCGACAATCAGCGTGTCGCTGAGGTCAGGTGGAATGACCTGTTTCTGACCGTGTTGGACGTGGTAGTTGAAGCCGAGTTTCTGCAGGATGTAGCGGCCCGTGGCTGTCAGAGACATGCGTTCGAGTTGAGAGGTTCTTTGCGCATCCACAATTTCCTCAAGCGTGTTGTATACCCCCAGCTGTAGCAGACGAGCAGTGCTTGTGGACTCCGGTAGGCCAAGGGCGATCTTGTAAGTCTTGCGTATAAGGGTGTGATTTTCTCCCTTTCAGTGACATTCCAGTTGTGGAAGGCAGCCACATAAGTGATGTGACTGATTGCGAACGAGTGTATGAGGCGCATGACACTGTCCTCCTTCATGCCCGTGTGCTTGTTTGTAATGCGTTTGATCAGGCGGGTAGCCGCTGTAACCTTGCCTTCGATTTTGCGAATAGCTTCTATGTTTGACCCGTTGGCTGTTATATGCATGCCTAGGATGCGTATCTTCGGGACTCGGGGAATGCAGGAGCCGTCTTGCGTATAGAGGATTATGTCGTCACATTGGCGCGATTCGGCTGTAGGCTTGGGCCGGCGGCGCGAGCGGTAGACGAGCAGCTCCGATTTCAGTGGAGATAGTCGGAGACCTGTGTCTTGGAGGTAGGTTTCGACTGCAGAGACCGCTGCTTGTAAGGTGCATTCTATCTGACCATCACTGCCCTTGTTGACCCACAGGGTGATGTCATCTGCGTACAAGGCGTTATGGAGGCCATCGATCTGGTCGAGGTAGGCCGGGAGACCCAGCATAACGAGGTTGAAAAGGAGCGGGGATATGACCGATCCTTGAGGAGTGCCGGTGCTTCCTAGTGTATGTTCGTCGGATGTCATGCTGCCGACCGCGAGGGTGACTGTGCGGCGCGACAGGAAGTCTCTGACGTAGTTGTAGCTTCGCTCACCCAAGTTGAGCTTGTTTATGCGGCTCAGGATTGCTGCATGTGCTACATTGTCAAATGCCTTTTCCAAATCTATACCGAGGATGGTTCGGTTGCCACTAGTTGGGTCATTGATAATCTGGTGGTAGAGCTGGAGCATGACGTCTTGAGTGGAGAGGTGTGACCGGAAGCCCACCATAGTGGGTGGGTAGGCTCCAGTGTCCTCGAGGTGGTGGTTGATGCGGGAGAGGAACGCGTGCTCCATCACCTTGCCAACGCAGGATGTGAGGGAAATGGGCCGCAAGTGATCGAGGCTGGACGGCTTGCCTGGCTTCGGTATCAGGACTGCTTTAGAGCGTTTCCACGCCTCTGGGATGCAACCTGCTCGCCAGCATTTGTTGATGTATGCCGTAAGAGCGGTTATCGAGGCATCATCGAGGTTTCTTAGAGTCTTGTTCGTAACCTTGTCGGGACCAGGTGCTGATTTGCCATTAAGGTCGTGGAGAGCTGCGCGGATCTCTGACTCGTGAAATTCTTCATCGAGTGTCACATTTGTCTCTCCAGTGTAATCTCCGTGTTGAACATCGGGCCGTTGAGGGAAGTACTTGGCTAGCAGGCGTGTCACGAGCTGGTGATCACTCGTGGTAGCCTGTTCCTTGTGCAAAAGGCGTTGCAGGTTTGCTTGCTGAGCAGACTTGCTCTGCGTTTCCCCCAAGAGGTGACGAAGGAGGCGCCACGTACTGCCATTGTGGAGCTGCCCATCGACCGCGTTGCAGATGTCATACCACTGTTGGCGGCTTAAGGTCCGGCAATGTTCTTCCAGCTGGCGATTGATATGTGCGATCTTCTTACGAAGCTTTCGGTTGTGCCTTTGCTTTTTCCATCTTGCGTTTAGTGACGTCTTGGCTTCCCAGAGGTGGGCTAGTCGGCTGTCGATCCTGTCAACCTGGACTTCGGGTGCGAGCGTCTGCGTCGCCTTGTTCATGTCGTCGTTGAGCGTCTCCATCCATGCATCGATGTCATCGATGTTCTCTTCACCTCTCTGTTCAGCTCGCTGCTTTCGGAATTTGTCCCAATCCGTCCATTTGAATAGCTTAGGAAAAGGGGGTGTACCCGCTTGAGGAATTCGTGTTTCTATGATCATGTGGTCACTACCGAGATCTTCAAAGGTATTGCGCCACATTGCTTGAGGGATGTTACGGACCGCCGTCAGGTCTGGTGTTGTGTCCCGTGCCGTAGAGGTGCCCGTGCGGGTCGGCGCCGTGGGATCGGTAATAAGAGTTAACTCGGCATCATGTAGGTCCTGCCACAGGCGTCGACCTTTGGCGGTAGTGTAGCCATAGCCCCAGGCCTCGTTCGGGGCGTTAAAATCTCCCCCGACCAGAAACGGGTTTGCGCCCGCCAAGGCAAGCGCCCCTCGGAACAGAGAGAGGAAACGAGCCCGTGAGTGAGCCGGATTACTATATACGTTGAGGAGAAATACACTGTGGTTGCGTGTTCTATTGGGAAGGAGCTCTACAAGCATGTTTTCCGCATGTGTGCCGCTTACGCTGTGTTCTTGCGCTACTGTCCCTTTCCGAATTAAAATTGCAAGTCCGCGATCAACGGGAATCGGCGAGGCATGCGCAGTGTAACCTGGAAGCTTTGGTACGGTACCTACTGTTTCTTGTATCATTATGATGTCGGGTTTGGGTTTCGCGTGTCGGACGTATTGTTGCAGCAGTGGTTGCTTCTTAGTGAAGCCCCGACAGTTCCACTGCCACACGACGAGCTCGTTAGTGGGGCTGGCCATCGTGGTGCTGTACTTGTGCGTTACCTGAAATAGGGCTAGGGTGAATGACTGTAGGGCCCATGGTGGGCATCATTTCCACGCCTGGGCGAAGGCCTATGTGAGTCTCGATTTTGTCTATATGGACTTCAACCCTGTCTGTTCGAGCAGTGAGGTTATTGACCGCAACGCCGATGTTGCGGATCCCGGTTTGAATTTCTGAAAGCAGCTTCCTCATTTCTTCTTGTTCTTTCCGCCAGTCATTTATCGTGACATGTGCTTTGCGCCAATCACTTACTGCTGATTCGAGGTTCTCGAGCTGTTGAGACTCGGAACTGGCCGCCGCGCGTTTCTTTGTGGGCGGCGCCGCACTGTCGTTACCGTTCGTGACGGGAGTCGGGACTAAAGGAGGTTTAGGTATAGATGGCTGCGCCATGGACTGTTTAATCTCTCGAATTTCTTGGGTTAATTGTAGCACGACCGTACGTAATTGTGCGTTTTCGCGCTGCATTTCTTCTAAGGCCACATCCCTGGGGTCCCTCTTATTATTGGGTTCTGAGGCAGTAGGCACTATTGGAGTCGAGGCAGCTCCCTGAGCCTTGCGTCTCAGCGAGCCCTTAACTGCATCTGCCCAGCTCACCTTGTCAGGTAGGTCCGAATCTTGCTGGCCGGCTTGCTTCGGACGCCGAGAGCTCGAACGGCTACGGCTCGCCCTGGGAGTTTTGCTGCGCGCCCGGCTCCGAGACCTGCTCTGCCGGCGGGATGGAGACCCCGCAACCGAGCGAGACCGGGCCCGGCCTCGAGAGCGGGAGCGGGAGGCAGGTGGGAAATGTTGGTCGTAGGTCTGTTGCTGTAGCTCGAGGGCGGCCTCCGCAGCTGCCCTCTGTCGGTCGCCGCGTCATTTCTTAACGAGATAGGGGGTCTTGAATCGAGCCTTGCAGGCCTTGTCCGCAGTGGGATGCGCTCCCCCACAAAGGTGACACCTTGGCGTGCATGTGTGATTGGGGTCTGGGTTCGAGGCTCCGCAGCCTCTACACACACGGTCTTGGGGGTTCGGGCAGACGTCCATGCGATGGCCGACGCGTCCGCACTGGTGGCACATGTCAATCTGCTTTCTGTACAAGGTACACCTGAGCATAGCACCCCCGTAGTACACCCACGTTGGTACTCGGCCACCATCGAAGGCGATGATGACCGACGTGGTCTTGCTGAGTCTTTTGGCCGCTAAGGCACTCGGGTTCCTCTTGTTGACGATATTGAGGTGAATGTCTTTCGCGTCTTCTTCGAGAGGAATGCCTCGGACGACTCCCTTGACTGTATAGTCGGGCGCAGTTTCATATGCCCGTATCTCGAACTTGTGTCCGTCGACCTCAAAGCTATCGAGTCGGCGGTATCGTTCTGCATTAGGAGAGTGAGGGGTACTCACAACGATGATATTTTGCTGAATATTTGGGCAGACAATGTCTTCCGTGGCGTCTTGTGGAGATACGTTTGCCGCCCTATATAGGGCCGAAGCGAGGCGGACGACCCCGACTTTTGCAACGTTCAAGCCGCCCCGTGGCCTGATAACTACTTTGTGGTGATCACGTGGAAGGGTGGGCATCTTCCCTGCCTTCAGAACTTGCTGCTTGTGAGCGCGCGGGCCTCGCTGCGCCTTGTTCGTGTCTCCAACGCCGGTTTGGGAGGCTGATGCAATGTTAGGGTTAGCGCGCTTGCCCCAAGGAGAAAGTCGTTCACGCGGGCCAATGGTGCACCATCCTGCTTCTTCGGAAATCTCGGTGGGTGAGATGTCAGTTCCTGCAACTTGTATTTCCATGGCGGCTTGAAGAAATTTGACGCGCAGCCGTAACTGCGGCTCACGTAGCGGCCGGAGCCCTAAGCTTAGCAGTAAGCTTAGCTCGGCGGTGCAGCGGCTCGGCAGAAATGGTCCAATAAAGTGGTGAAAATGCAGTTCCCACCTTGAAGATGAATATCGGTAGAGTCAGGATAACTTGCGGAAGTTGATGGTGCAAAATTACAGAGATATATTGCATAAACACTGCGAAATCATTTACGAAAGACAGAGCCGGCGTGAAGGGCATCCGCTCCCTTCGGCTTCTTCTTCTTCTCCCCCGAAGCACATAAGGCAACCGTTGCAGGGCAGGAGGAACAGCGCCGCCCGGAAGCTACCAGGCGTCTCGCAACGCCGGCGTATACGCTTTCGTGATGAGCGCCGCCAGTGTCTTGCAGGTTTCATCTCGATTGCGTAACGTCGTTATCCAGGTGCGCGATTTGTGCGTCTTGACTTTCTGAGAACGATATGCCGATCCCAAGCCACCACATCCTGATATTCACATGCATTGCCGTGCATACAACAGCGGCACAGAGGCAGTTTTCCCTCTAGGTAATATTGTAAGAAACATTTATGTATATAGGCTACCGAAAAGGTCAGTGGTGATTAAACAGTAAATGCTAGAGAAATGCGTTAGCATGAAATCGCACTTCATTGAGGTCGTGGATATACGATTTAAGCCTTGTTCACCACATTGCAAAGTGAATTGTTCAGGAGCTCACTCGACGCACGTCCTGTCTCTTCGAGGAGCGAAGTGTAACTGACTCCTTTTCGGAGCAGACCAGCGTGACGTGACCGGCTTCCCACACTTCACACACATGTACTTTTCTACACTTTGACACTCCTCATGCTAACCCATTAATACCTTAACCGTGACAGATGGTGCCACCATTCTGTAGGTTGCAATGGAATAGATAAGCTTACGTGTGGCGTCGCCGCAGGCGACGCCCACTTTCGATTTAATGTGTTGTATGAATCGGCAACTAATGCCCCCAGACGTAGTATTAAGTCAAACGTTATGCAAAATGATACATCTGTGCGCAATTTAAGCAGATATGAGGCAGCGGTCGAGTTGGAATCTCATGTATGTACATACACTATGGTGCTCCTATTTACGCAACATTCGCCGCAAGCTTTGTACGTGAGCAGGCCCAGCAGGCCCATAAAGGAATATTGAACAGAAATTGCAGCAACGAAAGGTGGCTCGACATTTCTTCCTGACCTGTACAGTGTTGTCCTTGCAGTGTGGCATAAAACTTCGGCAAAACTTACAAAACTATCACATGGGAGTTATTACTTCTATGGCTCTTTCCGTAGCCCACGCGTCTACAGCGATTGTTAATTGACCTGTGGTGGGTGAATTTCTGCGTGTGTGGGTCCTGCAGGTTTTCCGTGTGTCTTAACCTCCAGCGCTGCTAAACGCGGTGCCCAATTATACTACTTATAGTAATTATACGACAGATTTCTACTAGTTATATAGCCGACGGTAAGTATGCAGCAATCCATACTATTTATATAACAACGTAAGTATGCAGATATCTGGCGAGCTACTACGACGGGCTGACACTCGCTTTCAAGATACATCATCACTTTTGTCACTGTTCAGAGCAACGGTACCGGTGTGCAAACTATGGTCACAATCAAAGCCACCTTGGACATTTCCGTCACAGAACGAATTACTCTTGATATAGGCGGCATGCACAAGAAAGCTGACTTGGCGCATCTTGTAGCTGTACAGCTTGTACTTTGGCACTTGTTTACAAGCCACAGTGGGAAAATGAAAATGTATACAGACAGCTCCTGTGTGGAAGGATATTCAGCGCTGCATATAGTTCGTCCCACAACTTCCTCGATAGCGAATGCACGAACTGTTACTTCTACATTCGACGACATCGAAAATCCATGCCATTTTGAAGGGTTATTTGTATGGACAGCCAATCGGCGCTTGAAATCGTCATGAATGCACGGGCAGCCTATGAAAACGGAGGAATCGCTCACGGCATTGCAGCAGTGGAAGATGTACCAGCGCAGGCCTCAGTATAGTATTTCAGTGCGTGCCCAGTCACGTCGGATTACACGTCAATGAGAACACAAGCCGACGGACTCGCCAAAAAGTGACTGAACGAAAGAAGTCATTGTTTGATTCCGCTAAGGTTGGTATCCACAATACTATAAGACAAGTGTCTTTCCGCTGTTCTATCGACGGCGAAACAACTCTTGTATGAAGTTGATCCACATGAGCAGTTCAACGTAGCAGCAGAGCTTCCTCGATTCATAGAGACATTGCTTCACAGGCTTTGACTGGAAATGACATTACTAGTAGTTTTCTGCACAAGCGATGACGCTCCATTGAAGAGTTGGTTAGTTGACTGATCAGAAGTGATGGGGCGTAATCGAAAACAGAGTATAGGCCATCAATCGCGCGGTAGTGAAAAAGTGAACTAAATATATTTTATATATAAAAAAGAAGATAATAAAAGGATGCTACTAGTAGATATTAGTAAACAATCATAAATAAGGGATAAATAAGGCACCTGAGCAATTCTCGGCCTCGACCTCGGAAGCGCGTTCGATAGAATCGCGCACTCGGCGATCTTGCACCAGATATCGCGGCAAAGCCTAGATGTACGCACGCACGTACAACAACGTAAAAGAGTTCTTGATAGACAGGCGAGCTGTTTTCGTGGCACGGTACCTCCAGCTAGAAGATCAAACGCAGGGGAGCACCGGCACCCCGCAGGGCTCCGTCATCTCGCCCACGCTCTTCAACCTGGTCATGATGGGGCTAGCAGAAAATCTACAAGAACTCAAAGACGTCCGGCACACCATATACGCCGACGACATAACCCTCTGGGTGCACGCTGGCAGCGACGGTCACATCCAAACGGCACTGCAACTAGCAATTGATAAAATAGAGGAACAGCTTGTCAGTACGGGGTTACGATGTTCGCCGAAAAAGTCGGAACTGCTACGCTGCCGCCCCACGCGGAGCGGCAGACCACCCGGGTGTGGTCGGAATGCGGCGACGCCCAGGCGAGGATACGAAGAGATCAAACTACGCACAAGTAACGGAGCAACCGTCCTGATAGTGCAGAGAATTTGGTCCTCGGCATGTTAATCGAGGCCAACAACGTCAACGGCGAAAGGATTACTAAATTAAAGCACAAGACGGCTAAGGCCATGAGAATTCTCAAGAGGGTCACGAGCAGAAGAAAGGGAATGAGGGAGGCGAGTCTCACACGACTCATACACTCTTTCTTCATGTGCCATATTGCGTACGTCGCGGCATTCCACAACTGGTACAAGGGAGAAGCAGCCACGATCAACGTTCTCTTCCGCAGGGTGTGCAAGATCGCACTGGGTCTACCCGAGTCCACCAGCACGCACCGCTTGCTCCAGCTCGGACTTCACAACACGCTTAGCGAAATCGCCGAGGCGCAGCGCACGTCACAACTAGAAAGATTAGCGGCACGAGAGCGGGACGCCAGATCATGGAAAGTGTCGGCAGCATCCGTTACCACGCACAACAAGGCCAGAAAGTCACCGTTCCGGACGCGATCAGACAAACGCTAAGAGTCGACCCGATTCCACGGAACGTCCACCCGGAACACAACTTAGGAAGAAGAGTTGCCAGGGCCAGAGCTCTCCTAAACACCCACGGAGACGAAACGGGGCACGGTTCGTTGACTCCGCGGAATACGCAGAACGCTCGCGATTCCCGGTTGCGGTCGTCGATTCGAGTAGCAAAACGCGGACAACGGCAAGTGTAGCGTGCGCGTGCGCAGAAGAAGCGGATGAAGCGGTGGTGGCACTCGCCCTCACGGATCCGACGTGCACCACGGTTCTCTGCGACTCGCGACAAGCGGTCAGAAACTTCGCCAAACGATGGATCTCATGGAAAGCGGCCCGAGTCCTGAGCAATCGACAAGTCCAGCGGGAGGTAGATTTTCAAACCAGAATCCAGTGGTTCCCGGCGCACATGGGAGAAGCATAGGATTCATATCGCAGCCGAAGCGAGACGGCACA
Organism: Dermacentor albipictus; assembly: GCF_038994185.2. Taxonomy (NCBI): domain Eukaryota; kingdom Metazoa; phylum Arthropoda; class Arachnida; order Ixodida; family Ixodidae; genus Dermacentor; species Dermacentor albipictus. The sequence goes on from NC_091821.1 coordinate 438,617,148, forward strand.
CGCCAAGGCGCACGAGCTCGCGAACCGCGCCGGTGACCGTCGTCCGTGGGAAAGCACCAAAGACTGCTTGACCAGATACAACTAAATTGCCAAGGCCCTCTGCCTGGCCCGCCGAACCTTCCCTCCGCCCAGCGGCAAGCTGGACAGGGCACAGGCGGTGGCCCTCAGACAACTGCAGACGCTCACGTACCCTAACCCGGAAGGCATTATAGAGGGAAGGGGTGGGGGGGTTAATATGCAATCGGAGGATACAAGGAGTTTACAAAAGTTACAGAGTAGCAAGTAAGTCAATCAGCATTTACGATAGAAATGAAGCATTTACAAAACAATATATTGGACTACTAGGTATACCTCGCAATAAAAGGAGATATTACTACCTAAAACACCAATTTCACGCACAATATTGAGACCAAGATCGATGAATATGAACTTGATAGAAATACATCGGCAATCCTGTCTTCATATACAATAAGTTGAGTAACATTAGCTGTTCGCCCCGGTAAATCATTCCACTCACGCACAGACAAAACAAGTGATGAGTTCTGATATTTTAATGCTCTTGCGAAAATCGGTTGTGCTTTCAGACGATGACCCACGGCGTGACAAGGTGCGATGCGCCGGAAGAGTATTCCTATTCGCAAAAACTGTGTTGCTGCAATGTCTAGAGAGAAAAAGAATGTCAAATGAGTTATCTTGTGTCGCGTATCAAGATTAGAAAGATTAATTATCGAATTGACACGCTTTGATAAAAAATGTAGATAAAATGAACTTGGCTGGCTTGTTCTGAAGATTCAAGCCGGCTTGTGAGGTCAGCTCTATTTAGATGCCTCATTATTGAAGCGATTTAGTGACCTTCCAGAAATCTTTTCTTTTGAATTCGAAACCAAGGACATTCTAGAAGGAAATGCTCCAATGTTTCAGGTTCACTGCAATAATAACGTTGAGAGGAAGGAGCCAAACCAGACCTGCATGGATAAAAATTTAGCAGTGGTATCCGGCAACGCCGCCTTGTAAATGAGTCTAAGCTTTCTTGTGGAGCACCGTGAGCTGTACCAAGGGAAGCCAAGGGAAGCCAAGGTGCTGAAAATCAACAATGTTTAAGACGGATGATTTGGCGATTTCTTCATGAACAGCAAATTTTATAAATAAACCTTGTAGCAATCTTACTCGTAACCGGACATTTAAGCTGGGGGTGCCGCCGCAAGTGCGACGGCTGACTCATTTAAAGTTAAGCCGGTGTGGGTACCCATACCAAACGGGCGATGCAAAAGTGTTTGAGAATTGAATTCTGGGAGAACGCTATATGAATTTGGCAATGGTAGAGCGGAACAAACGGATAGGGAGCCAGTCATGATAACAGCTGAAGAAGTAGAAGTAGGGAGTGTTCGTCGTGTTAGGATCATCGCCAATAACTCTGCCTGGAATATTGGTTTGAAGTCCGGCAGTCTGTGTGAAAAAGGCCTATTTAATGATGTAGAAGAAATGTCCACGCCTACCTTCGCTGACTGAAGCATGTATGGTAATCGCTGTATTTATTTGCATGCATTCAAGGTGGTCTTCCAACAGGCCCTTTAAGTAACCAATAGGCATGCAGGAATTCAGAATTCTCAGGAAAGATACTATATTCAATGCTTACAGTGCTGCTATGACCACGCAATCGAAAAGGTTGCCACGTTTTTCTTGAGTCCTACAGTCGTCAGGAGTGCCGAATACGCACCGTAGAAAGAACATTAATGAATAAAACTAGGAAGATTTGACAAGTGCGCCTTTACAATGGATAAGTTGCACTCTGGTAAGCAAGTCACCTACAGCGAAAAACGAACACAAATGACTTTTTAGTTATGTGGCTAGATCAGCGTTTGTGGTAATTTATGATGTATCTGTGGTGTTGTACAGTTACGCATAAAGCAAACGCATGTGTGCACTTTACTGTGGACTGAATTTGAAGACTGCCCTGTGTTCGAGCCTGCCATCCATATTTGTACGTGGATGACTTTTGCACCAATGGATAAGGGATGCAGTGTGTACGTAGCATTTGGATACAGCGGCGCAGACAAATTTTAGATGTCGAATAGCACTCCGCTGCGTTAGGTTATTTCTGCTATGATTTTTTCACTGAAATATTGTTCATTTAATAATTCAGAACGAAGCCGAATATGCAACTAGGAGACATTAAAACGTTATATACATGCTTCCATGGTATGGTATGGTATGGTATGGTGAAACGTTAAGGAAGTCCTGCAGATCGTGAGTCTTCACGAAGCTGGCCGCTCCTACGTGGGTACCGGAAGGCCGAGCCTTTCGGCCGCATCGTGGGCCTGCTGGACAGCCCTGCTACCACGGTGCCCTGAAATAACTATCGCAATGGGGTAAGGGAATTGGGGACATGCTAGGGCTGATGTGAAGGTAAATGTTGAAGTGCGTGGGTCATTTAGGCGCTAAATGAAAATTGCTAAACCGCTCGGTTCGGCCCGTTTGGAGGCCTTATTACTATGATACGCTAACAAAGTTTCCCTGCAGCCCTGGCAGAACCTGAAGCAACTTGGCTTCTTGCAGAGTTCGAGGTAGGTGGCCCTCACTAGGAAGCGGCAGCTGCTGGAGATGTTGGCATGGAGGAAACGCTATTTGATGCGTAGACTGTCATAAACTCTACAACACAAGCTGAAGTGCGCGCATAACAATGTAACAGTGCTCAACTAACGTTCGCTTTCTCTGCAATGCTCGCCATCCGCTGGCCGATCAACCTCGGCCCCGGCAGGGCGCACGCATCAGGCACGCGCGCTTGCTGCACTCACCCGAAGCAGACTCCTTGCTCATCCTGGGCGATGGCTTATGAAGCATAGAGTGCACTTGCTTCATGAAGCGCAGGAAGTCATGTAACCTTTGTGTCACTGTCATAATTGCGTCATCGTCGCATGGCGGTACCTGCAGCTCCAACCCCTATAACAATCGGCGAAACCTCGGCTATCCCGTCAAACCAAATGTGATAAAATTTGATATTTGGAGCAAATGGGGGCCATGTTAGGAGTAATGTGTTCCTAAAGATTATGTACTTAGAAAATAATTAATGAATACTCGTTTTCTTCTCTAGTTTTTTTTTTAATTCGAAAGTTGCCCTTAGGCATAATACAAAGGATGGTAAAAGTACACGAACAGATTCGAATCGTGCAAAAAAATCTAGAAGTGAACGATGATGTGGTCCATGAATCCAACGTTCAAGATCGGGTGAGCGGCCAGGCCGAAGGCCTGTTGCCCGGAGGTGGCAGAGAGGGTTTAGATGAACTCCTTTTTCTCTTGTTCTTGTTTTCATTTGTTCTACAAGATGTGTAATTGCCGGTGTTCTCGGTGAACTAAACACGGCACTTCGTTTACATTTTGTTGAAATAAATGACTCGCCGTCCCGGCCCTGCGAAAGTGGATGTCAGTGAAGCTGTTGAAAACCACCACCACAACCGCTGAAGGGGTATGCAATGCTTTATTGCTTTAGAGTAATGGTGGTAATGGTAATTTAGAGTAATGGTAGTAATTGGAGTAATGGTAATGTTGACAGCACGCCGTCACAAGTGATATTGCCGTTTCTTTTACCCTTTGCTGCTCCTCGTATTCACACTGGCACTCGGGAGTCCTAACTATGCGCTGCCTACCCATAGCGGTGCTGCAACAATAAAATCATTTGCTAGGCTGGTTCTTTAGTATACGAAAGTCTAGTGACGTCACTCCCCACCTCACAAGTTGCCGTTGCCGCGGCAGCTTGCACAACAGTAATCTTTACCGGGATACGCGCTACACGTTCTTCGTATTATCAGGAGCGCCTTATCATCAATTATGCGGTTCCGATGCTTGTTTTGTGCTTGTTCTTTATTGAAACGGATGCTGTTCTGTAGTATGTGTAACCCGTCGTGGTTGCTCAGTGGCTATGGTGTTGGGCTGCTAAGCACAAGGTCGCGGAATCGAATCCCGGCCACGGCGGCCGCATTTCGATGGGGGCGAAATGTGAAGACACCCGTCTACTTAGATTTAGGTGCACGTTAAAGAATCCCAGGTGGTCGAAATTTCCGGAGTCCTCACTACGGCGTGCCTCATAATCAGAAAGTGGTTTTAGCACGTAAAACCCCACAAATATTTTTTTTGTACATGTGTAATTGCAAAGAATGTATCCACTTTTCTCTTCACTTTGCTGAGGGCTTGAAGCCTGCGCCACTTCCGCCGCGGGTCGGCCCGGTATTGCACTACCTCCGCAATCGGCTCACATTTGTGCCTACCGACATGGGCACGAAAAATGCCGACCAACGAGAGGCTAAGAGCTTCGGTGTAGCCTGTTGTGGGCGATGCACAATAAAATTTTAATATGCGCGCAGGTTAATTACAGCTTGTACAAGCGTTCGAGAATTTAACAAGGGTACGTTGAAAGCAGCGTAGGAAGTTTGTTCAATGTCCTGAAGGAACTCAACGTTCCATGTAGTTGACATTTTGATGGTATATAATGGGCATGCGTGTCTTGTTGCGAAGTTCCTTTGCTTCGATATAGTTGTGCTACACCGAAAAGCGTTCATGAGGCACCTCGTTTAAATTTGGTACAAATAAGGGGCAGTTTACGTGTGCGGGATAGGCGAAGTTCAAAGTGTTTGGGTAAATTACGGCACTTTCAGTAAATTAAGTATTCGAGCACTCCGTAGCCTTATAAATGTGTGTTACGAACGGAGCAGAATCTATAGCCCGCTGTCCAGGGAGAACTGTATTTGCCACCGTGGTTAAAACATTGTAAAAATTTGGTAGGGGGGGAGGGTCATTACGTCCGATGTGCGTAGCAAGGTATATAGTGTGTGTAGATGAATTACAGCTTTTCTAACTAATTCTTGCTTGAACTTAACTAATTCTTGCTTGAGTGCTTGAAAGCGTATATGGGGGCAATGTTTCAAACAGGCGAGTCATGTATGAAGACAACGTTTTGAAGTTGTGTGGTTTCTTTCGAAACAAATTGGGGCTTCGCTAAAAGTTGAGCTGATTTGCAAGGTCACATAAGCCTGCTGTCATTCTTTTTATTTGTATTTTTGGCAGACTGATGCAAATGGAGACTCGTCTGAATGATCCTGGCGCAGGAGGATTACGGTTGTTGCGCAGACGACTCAGTTTCTCAATTAACCCATCGGAGGAGATCACTTATGCACAACAGTTACCAGCAGTTGAGTAAGCATGTCTTGCCTTAGCCAGCTTTCGAATTCGCTGTCTCTATTTAGACAAAAAAAATGGCTGTGGCTTAGGTAAGGTTAAGCCCAGGATGCGAAGCATACTAGCCTTTATTTTAGTTGTTGAACCACTGTTTAGCCTGGTGAACTGCTGTTGCTTGGCTATATTTGGTTCGGCTAGACGAAGAAACAACTCATGCATTACTTCTTCGCCTTCAAGAGTGGAACGCGACAGCGTTCCCGTCGACCCGCCAAGGGGTGTAAGACAATGGGCTACAGGGCAGCGACTACGCGCCCCGCATTGGACGCGGTGAGCGTCGAGCAAAGCAGCGTTCGGCGCGGCAACGAAATGTGCGCCTGAGCAAGAGACGCACGCCTTAGAAACAGCGCGTTCCTAAGGCAACACCGCATTCACTAGAGGCGCTTTTGTACCGCTTTGAAGCGTTGTACTCGTGGCTCAGTGGTAGCGTCTCCGTCCCACACTCCGGAGACCCTGGTTCGATTCCCACCCAGCCCGTCTTGCAAGAGTTGAGCCAAAGCCACTTCTCCTCTGTCGTGACGTCACGGTGTCACGTGATTTCATGGTCACCGCCGCGCCTGAGGAGCTGGGTTGAGCCCTCGTAATATGCTTCGCATAAAAACAATTTGCTATCTGGCCAGTCTCACCACCTTCGGATTCCTTTAAAACGAGGTGCCAGGTTGTAGTGCTGCCCTTAGTGGGTACTCCTCCTCCCTACCTCCTCCTCCTACCTACCTCCTCCTCCTCCTCCTCCTCCTCCTCCCCTACCTCCTCCTCCCTAACGTCGCCGTAGTCGCACTTCAGCCCGCTAAGCTTGTGCTACTCTCTCTCCTTAGTCGGTGTGAGCCGCAGCCAATGAGGTCACTATCATCATTGCCATAAGTGGAGAAGAAGAACAAAGCTCTGTGGTGGCGAACGTTGTGCTTTGCCGCGCTGAAAGGTACGTTGGCCGAATGATGGCACGACTGTTAGCTGTCACCCGTATATATGTCTTTCTGCTTTCCAGCCAGGAGTAACTCGTAAGTACATAAACCCAGTGTGCCCTTCATTAGACTGACTACTTCTTTGCAACGCCACTTATTTCCACCGCAGATGCCATTACGGTAGCCATACAGTACAGCTGTGAGGCTGACATACAGTACAGCTGGAGGCCGGGCAGGGACCGTTCTTTACAGTACCACTGAGTGGAGAACTAAGGTGTGGATAGTTAATAACGATGCTGCGTTCCGTGTTAATAGTAGGCTTATTCTATAGTAACGATGCTGAGTACCGTGTAAGATTCTTCGAGTGCCCCACTGTATAGGTCGCGTGCAAGCAGCGGGAGTTTCCGTGTTCAGCGGTGAAACCAGTGTTCAAATAAGTACATCGCGCCTGACACGTGCGCACGCCGGAGAGAAAAGCACTTGGTTGTGAACTCATACATGTAAGTCGATGATTTGCGGACGCCAGTCGGATAACTGTAAATGTGCAGTAAAGGCAAGCACAACGTCAATCAAAAGCGGTATGAGCACCCCAAGCCGTGGCGTAGCAAGAGCTTTCTTTATGGGGGGGGGGGGGGGGGGGGGGGAGAAGGAAGGAGGGCAAGTGTGCGGTTGCCACCTCCTGGTTACGCCACTAGCCCCAATATGTCCAAATCGTCGTTAACATTCCATCATCGATTGTTTCCGCCCTCCGCCGTCTCATACCGTTGCCCTAGCTGGTAAACTGATTCCAACGGGCGCTTTGCAGTTGAGTGACGTAAGCGTAATAGCTACTCGTACCGTTCCCTGGCCTGCTTTACTAAGAGCGAGCCTCGGCGCATCGCAGAGTCGTGCACTTTACAAGTACCCCTCCTTCTGACGCTGCATCACGTTCGCTTCTCTTACTCTGAGGGGGGCGTCGCTCGTCGATTGCAGGCATGTCGCATATTATGCGAAGCATACTAGCCGCACAACCACGCTCTCCCTTGCTGCGCCGCGCACGGCCGCGTAGCTACCATATGACTTGAACGAAAAAACCAGTCAAAAACACAAAGGACAAGAGAAGAAGTTCACGACACAACGACTGTGTCGTGAACTTCTTCTCTTGTCCTTTGTGTTTTTGACTGGTTTTTACGTTCAAGTATGTAACAACTGGCCCAGATTTCAACCCTTCTACCATATGACGTCATAACAGCTGCAAAGCGGACGCTTAAGCTTCACCTTCAAGAGTGGAACGCGACAGCGTTCCCGTCGACCCGCCAAGGGGTGGAAGACGATGGGCTACGGCGCAGCGACTACGCGCCCCGCATCGGACGCGGTGAGCGTCGAGCAACGCAGCGTTCGGCGCGACAACGAAATGTGCGCCTGAGCAAGCGACGCACGCCTGAGCCGACGCCGGACACCGGCTTTTCTGCGACACGAGCTCCTTAACGCTGTCGCGTTAAAATAAAGGCTAGTATGCTTCGCATCCTGGGCTTAACCTTAGCTAAGCCACAGCCATTTTTTTAGTCCTGAGCCAACGCTGTCAAAAATGCGCGTCGGCCAGTACCTCTTTTCGAGTTCTGGCGTGCTGAAGGCCGCCCTGGCCTACTACCGTGACGCCACGTAAGCGCTCCCTATACCCGAGTCACTTAATCCGTTTCTCGATCATCGCTCAGGTTATCGGGTTAGTCTACACGCCGACATTTTTGAGCGCGCGAAAGAGAGCGTCGAGGCGGCTGTCCTCCACCCACTGGGTGTCACCGACTCATCCCAAGCAAATAAGATTCACTTTATTATAGCGTTCCTGTGCTACAGTAATAAGAATGAGCTGTACATCCTTCCGCAAAATTAAGACTCCCGCTTATCGTTTACAGCACCGTTTCCTTCCCAACTTGTGAAGATATCACAGGCATTCATAGTGCAGCAAAATATTCGTCAAAGCTACTATACGTCTCTGTGCGACAGATAAAAAAATGGCTGTGGCTTAGCTAAGGTTAAGCACAGGATGCGAAGCATACTAGCCTGCCTTTATTTTAGTTGTTGAACCACTGTTTAGCCTGGTGAACTGCTGTTGCTTGGCTATATTTGGTTCGGCTAGACGAAGAAACAACTCATGCGTTACTCTGCTTCGCCTTCAAAGAGTGGAACGCGATAGCGTTCCCGTCGACCCGCCGAGGGGTGTAAGACAATGGGCTACGGCGCAGCGACTACGCGCCCCGCATTGGACGCGGTGAGCGTCGAGCAACGCAGCGTTCGGCGCGGCAACGAAATGTGCGCCTGAGCAAGCGACGCACGCCTGAGCCTTAGAAACAGCTCGTTTCTAAGGCAACACTGCATTCACTAGAGGCGCTTTTGTACCGCTTTGAAGCATCGTACTCGTGGCTCAGTGGTAGCGTCTCCGTCTCACACTCCGGAGACCCTGGTTCGATTCCCACCTAGCCCATCTTGCAAGAGTTGAGCCAAAGACACCTAGAAAATCAGTCTCTGTAGCACGCCGCAACCTTCGCTTCTCATTCCAACGAGCAGCTCTGTCTCCAGGAGGCATCTCACCTCGTGAGTGTCTAGCATAGGCAAGCGCAGCGACGGCGCGAGTTGGAGCCCCGTTTCTCCTCTGTCGTGACGTCACGGTGTCAAGTGGTATTGAAGGCGACACCGCCGCGCCTGAGGAGCTGGGTTGAGCTCTCGTAATATGCTTCGCATAAAAAGAAAAAGCGATATGTACAGCGCAGAGCACTTGCCAATTGAGAAGTGCAGAGGCGGAACGCCTTAAAATTGAGAAAGGGTGTATCGGGCTACTTGTGTTTGATCTGAAAACGTCAATAATAATCTCGTAGCAAGGCGTATTAATCTAGGTTGGCAATTAATGCCTAATCTATGTTGGCAATTACTGCCAATTAACACGCCGTTCTTAGAATAATCTTTTCTGTTCTAAGCTTTCTCGTCTTGTTTGTAATTGCAGAAACAGGCTCGAGCCCCACTTGTACGCACTGAATTACATGTAAATAATTACTTGTAATCAGTTACGTTCCCTGGAAATTTTGTAATTTAACGATTACGTTGTTTATTCGGTAACGCTCACTCTAATGCAACTACTTTTTTCAGTAACCATTTACATGTAACTAGCTGCAGCTTTTGACGAAAGAAGCTATAAGAGCGGACGCAGCATTGAGCACTGAAATTTGGCGGGAACTACCGAGTTCAAAAGGGATTAAAAATGTGTGCATGGCTAACCTCCTTCCCATCATCGGCGTCTTGCAGCTATGCCTGGATTAGCACACTACTCTTGGAAGTCCGACCACTGAGCCTTTCCCTTATGCTAAATTTATCTCTCTCTCTCTCTTCTGGAAGTGCTCTAAGGCTGCCTTCATCTCTCTGATATGCACGGGAATTTTCGGCCATGAAACGAATATGTTTCCATCTGTTTGAAATATGAGTGACTCATGTAGACCTATTTTTGTGATTGATGAGATGCAGCTTTGTATTGAATGACATTAAAGATCTGGCCACCTCTTCAAGGAAAGTGGGAGTTTGCTGGAGTCCGTTACAATTAGCCGAATTAGCCGTTCAAGTCTAAATGGCTAATGAGTAAAATCTGCCGGGTGGAGATCCACCAGATATTGGCGAACAAATTGAAATGGAGCTTCTATGGCTCGATAGCGATGGCCACTTCGGACACTGATACCACGCAGTCGCTTATATGGATGGTCTTTCATTTTTATGCGAAGCATAATACGAGAGCTCAACCCAGCTCCTCAGGCGCGGCGGTGTCGCCTTCAATGACCTTTGACCCCATGCCATACCACGTGACACCGTGACGTCACGAAACAAGAGAAACGGGGCTCCAACTCGCGCCGTTGCTCGCGGCGTCGCGGCGGTATATAAGCAGCTGCGCTTGTTTCTAGGTGGCTTTGGCTCAACTCTTGCAATATGGGCTGGGTGGGAATTGAACCAGGGTCTCCGGAGTGTGAGACGGAGACGCTACCACTGAGCCACAAGTACTTTTTTTTTCTTTATTTCACTGAGCCACAAGTACGATGCCTCAAAGCGGTGCAAAAGCGCCTCTAGTGAATGCGGTGTTGCCTTAGAAACGAGCTGTTTCTAGGCGTGCGTCGCTTGCTCAGGCGCACATTTCGTTGCCGCGCCGAACGCTGCGTTGCTCGACGCTCACCGCGTCCAATGCGGGGCGCGTAGTCGCTGCGCCGTAGCCCATTGTCCTACACCCCTTGGCGGGTCGACGGGAACGCTGTCGCGTTCCACTCTTTGAAGGCGAAGCAGAGTAACGCATGAGTTGTTTCTTCGTCTAGCCAAACCAAATATAGCCAAGCAACAGCAGTTCACCAGGCTAAGCAGTGGTTCAACAACTAAAATAAAGGCTAGTATGCTTCGCATCCTGGGCTTAACCTTAGCTAAGCCACAGCCATTTTTTTTTTACTGACCCTATCGGGAGCGCCTTCCACTAGGCCCAGCAATGATGAAGCGCTGTGCTACGTAGAGGCATTGAGTACCAACCATCTTGTGAGCAAGGTGTTCGTATACGTTACAAGTTACCACGCAGTCCTTCCCTCCGACGCGCAGATCGAGCGAGTTTTCAGTGCAGCTGCCCAGATGTCTTCACAAGAAAACGAGGAAAGATTACCGAACGAAAACTTCAAAGCAATCCTTGATGAAGATAAACAACGCGAGAATGGCTACAGAGGACGCATTGAAAGAGTCAGGCCAACTGGTTCTATCTACTGTACCTTTGCAATGTTAATAAATGTAAGGACGAAAGCAACATAAACTAATCGCTTACTCTTTAGTAATTGCTCAACTATTCTCGTAAGGTAGTAATTATTAACCGTAATCAATTACGTTTTTTGAATGAAGTAATTGCAATAATAATCGGTTTCTTTTTTTTCTGTAACGTGTACAAGTCTGGTTGGAGCTGAAGTCGTAAGGCTCGTGCTTCGTAGCTATACCTGATTTGTATCGGCAAAATTTAAATGCAGCTCTGTAGCAAGTTTGTAGCCCTGTAGTAACGTTTGAGTCTGTATATAGCCCTTGGTATGCAGCAAGTTCGATTTGCATTGGCTGAAGCACTTTCGAGAAATAATCTGATGGAGAGAGTTGAGAATACAGGAAGTGATATTCAGGCTGTATAGTAGTAGCGTCTGAGTCTGTATATAGTGCAGCAAGTTCGATCTGCATTGGCTGAAGCACTTTCGAGAAATAATCTGATGGAGAGAGTTGAAAATACAGGAAGTGGTATCCAGGCTATATAGCTGGCGTTGGTTCCTCCATCGCGCTTGTGTATACTTGGAGTTAATCTTAAAATGGCGAACTGTGACTAATACCTCGGGGCCGACGTTGCTTACTCGTGTTTCCTTTTGGCTTTCCTGAATATGCCGCGTTTGCAGACCGTGTCCACGTTGCGCAGGGCAGCGCTACCATGAGTTCGCGGCCTTCAAAGTTGCCGGCGTCACGGAACTCGCCGATGCCGCCGGGCTCGGCGTCGTCAGAGTCGCCGACGTCACTTCATAACTCGCTGGTGCCACCGTGGAAAATGTCGCTGACGTCGCAGAATTCGGATGTGCCACCGGGTTCGGTGTCGTCACTGCTGCCGACGTCACGGAACTTGAAGGTGCGGCAGAACTCGCATGTGACTACGTCCTCGACGTCGACACCGTCGCCGATGACGAGCGCGGCACCGGCGCCGCCAACCTCGGTGCGGTCAACGCTGTACATGCCATGGGACACGCCCGCGTCCCAGGCTTCGGCGTCGTTACTCTTGGGGTCCTCTCGAAGGTCGCCGATGACGCCGAGGTCGCCCAAGCTGAGCAGCAGGCAGAGCAGCGTCCACTCGATGAGGGCGCCCGTGCACACCCACACCGAATCCGAGCGTTCGCTGGACGCCAGGGCCAAGCGTGAGCTTTGAATGCAAATAACCTATTCCGTAACGATTCCTTTCGATTCCATCCCTTTTGATACTCTGTCATTATTTGGCGCCACGCCCGTTACCGCCGGGATAAACTTTACACTCGGCGTGACAGATAATAAACGGGTCGAAGCGCAAGGTAATTAAAATGTAAACTCACATAAATTCAGATGAATGCATTAATTCGTTTCGTGAACATATATATACATTCGAAACGGCATAGCGATAGGTACAACGAAGCGCATTCCTTTTACCTTTGTAGCTGCGTCTTTCGGCCTATTAGATCAGTTGTTCGTGGCAATCGGTAAAAGAATCTTTTGAGTATTTTCTTGCCCAAAAATGAATTAGGGTGGCTTCGAGCTCGACAATCTCAAATGCCGGCGCTGCTGTCGGCTCCTTAAAATTAAAACCGCAACTGGCGTGTTCACAGAATCAAATGATTTCAATGCTTCGCAATCAGTCAACTTCTACGTTGTACCTTTTGCATTGAAACCAATATTTAAAAATTTTGTCAATTATTTCTTAAGTAAGGAAGTGAGTTCATAGTAAAAATACATTGCTTAAGAAGACAGTGAACTAATACTGAGTTTGTTGCATTCGCGTAGCGCACATTTGTTTTTGTTTTTAAGGCTTGCCACAGTTTACCTGTAACACTCTATGTCATCTGTTTATTTATTATACTTTCTTTAGTTCGAAAAAAAAAGAGTGTGGCAGAAAGAGTTATCCTGCCTTTTCAAAAAGGCGCATTTCTGGAAGACGTGAAATTGCCTGCATTAAAGAATTCGATGTGCCCAGGTGGCTAATTAAAACAATTACTAACTTTCTAATTATTCACTTTAGGATACGCTTTTCAGTTGCAAAACTGAAGCCGGGCATTACTGAAGTTATGCTTGTTTAGTAGAGCTGGTATGATTAGCACCATTTTCGATATCATTTGGCCCCCAGAATATGCGGCGAAATATATTCGCGTTCCAGTTAATAGTTTCTTAACAGAAATACAATACTTAGCATACTTTGGACACGTATATCTCACAAGTGGGGCTAGTCCTACTGTCCCAGGATTTGCGCTAAGTATACGTATGCCTTCACCATCGCTAGGCTTCACTTTTGCGATCGCAGCATGTACGTTAAATAGTGTAACTTGAAAAATCAATAAGCGAATCTTTTAAATTAGCCAACTGGACGTTACGACATATTCGTGCCACCAATTTCTGCTTCTCCAGGTAATCTACCTGAGTAGAGCGAATCGCTCTAGATGCTCCATTCGGTATTGAAAAGAATTTGTTCGAACTAAACGAAAAAAAAAGCATTTTAAAAGAGACTTCTCGTTTACCATTGTTACGAACTTGTACCGCTGCACCACGATTACGGCTTTGTGGTCCCGTAGCGCTCTTCACCCGTTTCGTGACAGAGCGTTGGTAGCGAAGACTCCGAGCCTGGCGTCGATGAGAATAACAAAAGGGACTTTATACATTATATACAGGTTATCATACAGGACATAAACGGATCGGCACTGGGGCCGAGAGCTCACACAAACGCGACTGTTCTCGCACGACGGCGTCCGGCGAAAACGCGTGACACATCTCACCCCAGTCGGGAGCGACCCTCTCTCCAGGTGGGGTCGGCGGATCCTGTTTTTCAGGCGGCTTGTCACTGCTTTTATAATCCCCGAGGCCCATTGTCACTCAACCGGCCCAATACAAAGTCAGCACACGACGGTCGTCCGAGGGGTCCAACCAGCGACCGCGCTGGCCACTCGGTTCAAAGTTCGCGCGCGCGGTGACCTCCAGGCAAGGGAGGTGCGGCGCCGGGCCGTCGGGCACACGCGGGCACGTCAAAACACGCTGCTCCGCCGAGGCTTCTCCCGCACGAAGGCGCAGCATCTTGACTTGTGAAGGGAGAATTATGGCGCTCGCAGGATAGATTCTGCATCTTGCAGATTCGGGATCCGGGCTTGTGGTAATGGCACAACAGCATCCCCGCCCTCAGATAAGGCGCCGGGAAGACGAGCTGCCTCCACGTGGCTCGGATGCCAGGCGCGCACGTTCGTCAGGCTCGTCCAAGTTCAAGTCCAGTGTCGGGACGCCAGGTAACCTCACGTGCCCAGGTCCGACTCGCCAGGACAGGAGCTCTGCTCACCACGTCGTCGCCAAGGCACCTTGACCCGCTCCGCTCGGGTCGTTCCTAAGACCTTGCTTCTCGCCACTGGTCCCGCTTGGTCGTTCTGCAGCTTGCAAAACCGACCGGCAAAAGGCAACACCCAACACGAACAAGTGCCCTCTGTCTCCCGTCAAACACCAGACAAGGCCATAATTCAAATCAACCTAACTAAATTGTTTTCCCCTTTTTTTCTCCCGCTGCAACAAGAGGCAGGTGTACGATCTAGCACACAAGGCTTAAACAATCAGTTTTCAAATCATCAACATAACAAAATAGAAACAATTAATAATCAGCAATAATAATGACAAATAGAATGGTCCCCTTGAAATCGCTTTGGACCGAAAACATACTTCTGAGGAAGCAAATGAGGTCATTCATTTTTCCCGGCGATATTTTCGCGGAATCCGAAGCTGCTTATATTTGCGACCCTGCTTATCCGTGTAGCGGCGGCACCATAAGCCAGATTCCTTGCCAAATGAAACCCCCTTTTCTTTCACTCCCCGTTTGACGCTCTTCCTCAGATCGGCTAGTGAACAATCTTCCTGTTGTTCGCGAATCCGAGTTTCCCTTTCAACTGCAGCCTGCTCCTGCCAGCTGGCGGAAACCGGAGCGAGTGTGGAGCCCGCGTCGCCTAATTGCGGCGTCGCGTCTCTATCGCGGCTAGCACTGCACGCGTCACTCCCACTCACCTCCAGGACCCGCTCGCCTAGGCCAGCCTCCGAGCTCTGCCTCTCCCGTGACTGCTCGCCACTCAAGTTACCGTGATCGGTCCGTGTGCCGCACCGCCTTTCGCTCACCGACGCTAAGTCAAGTTCCCTCGACAGCGGGCGCGCTTTGGATCGCGTGGGGGCCATGTACGCCACGTCGGCAAAGAATGATTTGCCCTGATCCCTCAGCAGCTGCTCCGAGCTATTGGAGAAGAGGTAGGAAAATTGCTCCGGGAGGGCGGCTGACACAGCGGCTTCGGTGTTAAGTTTTCCAAACTCTCCTTCAATGATAACCGTTGCGATCGGTAAACAGACACTCTCCTTCTCGGCCACTTGCCGTATCCTAACGCACTCTCCCGTAAAATTACTCGAGGAGACGAAAGACGGGTGAACAACGTCCATAGTTGCTGCAGAGTCCCGAAGTGCACGGCACTTCTTGCCGTTTACCTTAATTTCCTGCACATAGGGCTCCAATAGACGTATGTTTTTGTGAGTTTCCTGTATCGTTGCAAACGCAATTCTCTCTGGGCAGCTTGCAGCGATGTGCCCTTGCTTTTTGCAATTGTAGCAGGTTAACGGTCTCCGTTTTTCAAAAGAACGCGTCATTTCGTTTCGCTGTTTCGGACCATCGTCATCATTCTGAGATGCATTCTGTCCATCCCTTACAGTTTCTTTGGGAAGGGACTCGTCGTCCCGAAACTCGCGACGCGTGATTTCCTTCCGTTCGTCGGGCTTCCCGTAAAACCCATCTCTTCTATCTGCTTTGTCTATGCGCACTGCCTTGCTGTGCAAGCTGCGGCGGGTGTAATACTCTTCCGCTAACTCTGCTGCCTTGTTTAGCTTAACCTCATTTAGCCTATCTTGCAGCCAGAGCCGGACATCCTCATCAATGCAACGGTAGAACTGCTCCAACGCGATGCATTCGACAATTTTGTCGCGGTCGTCGTAAACCTCTTCGCCCTTCAGCCATTCCACCAAGTCGGCTTTTAGACGAAACGCGAAGTCAACATTCGACTCCTTACCCTTTTTTGCATACCGGAACCTCTGCCGGAAAGCTTCGGGCGACAATTTGTACTTCCGCAGTAGCGCTTCCTTCACATCACTGTAGCTCTCAAACGCCTCTTTCGATAAGCAAGTTATTACGTCTGATGCCTCCCCAGGAAGCAAGGCTAACAGATTCTGTGCCCAAAGGGATCGCTCAATGCTATTCCGTTCGCACACGTGCTCAAATTTCACGAGGTATTTGGCCATATCCTCTCCGACGACAAAGGGTGGAAGTTGATCGCGTATTCTTGGAACATTAGAAGTGAGACTAGGCGCTGGCGAGCTATTTCGGGTCTCCAACTCTTTCATTTTAAGCTCGTGCTCACGAATCTCTCTCCTTTCCTCCTTTTCCTCCTCGCGACGTTGCTGTTCTCTCCTTTCCTCCTCGCGACGTTGCTGCTCTCTCCTTTCCTCCTCGCGACGTTGCTGTTCTCTCCTTTCCTCCTTTTCCTCTTCGCGACGTTCCTGTTCTCTCCTTTCCTCCTTTTCCCGTCGTTCATTTTCCTTCCTTTCCTGCTCGCAACGTTCCTTCTCCTCCCTTTCCCGACGTTCATTGATACCCGCCCAGGCCTCAGCGGCTTCCTCAGCCGTTACGTCCCCGGTCCTCATGACCTCAAGGATCGCATTCTTTCTTTTGGTTGAGCCCAACTCAATGCCCAACTCCTCACAAATTTCGAGAAGTTCCTTCACCTTGTACTTCTCCATCGTTCACACTGTCCTCCTGCTGTTTACCCTTTTTGAAAATACCTGCCGAACGCTACTATAATGCTACCAGTAAGACATATGCAAGTATTTCACACACTGCCCTGTTTACCCCCTCAGCATCCCCTGGTTTCCAAAACACTCTTACTAGGCTTGAAACACACAAGGTTATCACAATGCAACACCAAATCCTTCCTTAAGCTACTATAACCTGTGTCAAAGAAAGTCTGGTGTTTGAGGTAAACTTCAGGCACTCACCGCGCCGAGGTAGCTGATGCCGGTCAATCCCGTAGCTGCCATCCAGTGTTACGACATCCCACCGCTGCCACCAGTGTTACGAACTTGTACCGCTGCACCACGATTACGGCTTTGTGGTCCCGTAGCGCTCTTCACCCGTTTCGTGACAGAGCGTTGGTAGCGAAGACTCCGAGCCTGGCGTCGATGAGAATAACAAAAGGGACTTTATACATTATATACAGGTTATCATACAGGACATAAACGGATCGGCACTGGGGCCGAGAGCTCACACAAACGCGACTGTTCTCGCACGACGGCGTCCGGCGAAAACGCGTGACACATCTCACCCCAGTCGGGAGCGACCCTCTCTCCAGGTGGGGTCGGCGGATCCTGTTTTTCAGGCGGCTTGTCACTGCTTTTATAATCCCCGAGGCCCATTGTCACTCAACCGGCCCAATACAAAGTCAGCACACGACGGTCGTCCGAGGGGTCCAACCAGCGACCGCGCTGGCCACTCGGTTCAAAGTTCGCGCGCGCGGTGACCTCCAGGCAAGGGAGGTGCGGCGCCGGGCCGTCGGGCACACGCGGGCACGTCAAAACACGCTGCTCCGCCGAGGCTTCTCCCGCACGAAGGCGCAGCATCTTGACTTGTGAAGGGAGAATTATGGCGCTCGCAGGATAGATTCTGCATCTTGCAGATTCGGGATCCGGGCTTGTGGTAATGGCACAACACCATGCGTCCATTCACAATGAAGCGGTAGTCAATTGGTGAATAGCTGTATCGGGCTCAGAAACTCAACATGCGAGTAAAGTGCTTCGCTTCGTATATCACTGTTTACTCGTACGTAGCCATGAACCGAAGTTTCATGAACCAGATTCAGGAGAGCAACACGCGCCCGTCGAAAGCATAGCGCCCTCAAGGTAACGAATGCGTTCGCATGTTGCAAGGTGCTGTAATTCGCAGCAACCTTTAGAAGACCGTCCAAAAAGCAACGAATCTGAAGCGATATAGAAATCGCGAAACTTACTGATACTCGTGTACAATAACTTATAATGAACTGAACAATTGTCTATATCGAATGTCTGCCAGGGTGTGCATATCCACGCTCTAACGACGGCTTCCTCTGAGCAACAAAACGGGAATCTCGAAGGCTGTGCTTTCACTGACTACATGCGCCGAAAGCGATTTCTGGAGTCTGAAATACGTAATAGCCGCCATGTTTTGAACACCACCTATAGCAACGAGGAAAGTGAACTGGAGCAGGTCTGTACAATCTTGCGCATCGAGAACACCATTCTTAGTGATTAACGTTTGAAGGTACAGAAAATAGTTTGTGCCTATATTACGCCTAGTTTTGGGCTTTAAAAATATTTTTTTTCTTGCTTCCTATCTTCACTGCGAATAAGTGCCCATATAATGAACGCGTCACATGAGTTCGTTTAAGTTCGTTATAGGTGAGTTTTGGTATATTGACGTACTCGATATATCGAGCTGTTATTATTATAATTTTTTGCGTGTACGCGTGCTCGTTATAACCGTGTTCGACTGTATATCGAACGCGCCTCCCACTAAAACGGGCATTCTCACTGAAGCTTTTGTAGCTAATCTTTGTTGCTCGAAACAACGCCCCACAACAGCAGGAGGTAAGAAGTGCAGCCCAGTGCGTGCATTCTTACACTGTTCTTTTTATTCAAGGCATTTTATTTGAATCAGTCATTGACGTCCACTTACCCGTCTGGTAGTTGCAGTGTTTTCCGCAAGACGATACATTCTGTAACACTCAAAAGGTGCACTTGACGAAGCCGTGCTTTTCCTTCAGCCCTGCAGTTCTTGTCTTAGCTTTAGCGGCGATACGGGCAGTTAATCTATGTATGCTCGTATTCATTCTTTTGTTGTGTCTGTCTTCGCTTTTTCTTTTTAACATTTTCGAGTGTTTATGGCTAGTGACTCTCCTTCACGTGTCCTTTAACAGGGCACTAAAGAGAAACGCCATATCACTTTAGATTGATAGTTTTATTCAAAACTCTATTTTTTTGTAATTTCACGGTAAGATGATGATTATTAGAGTAGAAAATGAAGGCCAGACTCATTTTTTTCAATATCGCGCTGGTGCCCTATAGAGCCGCTACGCTAGTATGACACTATAGATTTCAAAGTATTTTCTCGTATTCGAGTCGTTGTATAGTTCAGTAAACGGTCCAAACAATTAAGTTGCCAGTGGTGAAAAGAAGCAAACTTTCAGACACGATAACGGGCACAATATGGCGGAGCATTCCTCCAGGAACGTTGGGGAACGGCTGCGCTGAATTCCGATAGTGGCCGTGGTTGTAGATACGGATTGGGCTGTTCACCGAAGCCATAGTTGCAAACTATATACCGTACAATCTCAGCTTGAGCTGGTGACTAAAACAGTGATTCTCTATAGGCTGTCTGAAGCCACGTGCCGTGAGTTTCGACGGCGAAAAAAGGCACTAGTTTCTCAAATACAGCCAAGTTGTCCACGTGACGTTAAGACCATGTGTCTATGTCACCTTCTCTGCTTTGCACGTCGACATCAACGTCGCTGTTCGCCTTCCTGGCCTATAGTGGAACCGCGTCGTGGTCGAAACCAGCAGGATGCTGGTTCGACGTTTCATTAATCTAGTATTGTAATATGGCAATATTTTATTTCTGATTGTACGTAATTCTACTGCTGTCATATGGGGCAGAAAGCTGGAGGTTAACTAAGAAGCCGGAAAAAAGATTAAGTACTGTGCAACGAACAGTGAAACGAAAAATGTTAGGTGGAACGTTAAGAGTCACGAAGACAGCGGTGTGGATTAGAAAACAAATGGGGGTAGTGAATATTCCAGTTTAATATTAAGGAGAACCGTTGGTTCGGGGTCTCCTATATAAATACTTGGGAAAAGATAGTCTTAGTGTGATAACAATTGTATGGACAGTCCAGACTCATTGCTGCTGTTGACGTCGCCGTGATGTTCCGTATAAAGTACAAGGGTACAAAGAAATGGGCATGGGCAGGACATGTAATGAGGAGGGAAGATAATCGATGGTCATTAAGGGTTACGGACTGGATCCCAAGGGAAGGGAAGCGTAGCAGGGGACGGCAGAAAGTTAGGTGGGCGGATGAGATTAAGAAGTTTGCAGGGACGACATGGCCACAATTAGTACATGACCGGGGTTGTTGGAGAAGTATGGGAGAGGCCTTTGCCCTACAGCGGGCGTAACCAGGCTGCTGCTGATGATGATGACAAGGGTCACTGCCGCCGCGCGCCCTACACTGTACGTGCGAGTGAAGGTGTGCGAGGGGAGCTGACGATCGCGACTCAATCTCGACCGCGCAAGAGGGAGGAAAGCGGGGAGGAAGCGCGCCGTCTTCCGTCGCGCGCGAGGCACCCAACGTTGCAAGGCGCTGGGGGGGGGGGGGTGGAGGGGATGGAGGTGGGCGCGGCGTTCTACCCAGACTGCAACTGCGCGTGTGGCGTCTGCGCGCGGCCGTACTTGAGAGCGATCTGCGTTGTTGCAACTTTCTGTGGCTGTGAAGGGAAAGCTACGGAGGCAAAGCGCGCACAAGTGAGAGCGCTTTTGAAAAGAGCCCCGTGTTTTCATCCACGTACTTTATTAGCAGCAGTTAAATAGGACAAAATACACCACTGAATGTAATAAAGGTTTACTTATTTTGCGGCTTTTCTCTTCCGGGTCTGGGCAAACGCGAAACTGTCGCATGTGGAAGCTGCGTGGATTCGCAGTCCCGAGCAACCAAAAGCACTGTGAAACGCTGGCGCCGTAACGCATGTGCAGGAGCTCCGCCGCCGAAGTTTTCTCTTCATAGCCACAGAAAGTTGTCCACGAGTGTCGGCAGCTAGTAGCTTAGTGTGTGCTGTGTGTTCTCGGCACTCAGTTTGCGTGGAAGCGATAGACAGCACGAAGGTCACTTCGCTCGCTGCTGCTGCCGCGTTTCCTCACGCCATCGTTTTGACAGTGATTGTCTGCAGTCATCGAGCGTGATGTGTTCATGTCTGTTGCGCGCGCTGACACCATTCTTGTTAATTTAGTTAATAAGCAAATGTGCACAAGTTGATACAGCCGATCAAATTACTATCCCTACTTCGTATGGATGTCTGCTAATTTCCTATCGCAATCAGTGCTTCGCCTTTCGGGCCAAGCTGCGACTTTTTCTCAAAACCACTGCACCAAATTTGATGAGGTTTATTGCAATAAAAAACAATTAAAACCTCATGGTTTTTGAAAGCGGATTATTGATCTAGGGCGTCGATTTAAAAAAATAAGGATGCTCTAGCTTAGGAGAATTGCTTTCGTTTCCTGTCATTTGCCCAAACACACTCTTCTATATAGAGAGGTTATGGGGACGTCAAATTATTAGATCCTGTTATGTGATCTAAGAGAGCTGCTGTTCTCCTTTATCATAAAACACTACTCGTACAGAGCATATATACTTTAAATATATACTGCATATACTTTATATACCGATATGCTGTAAATATACTTTTAAGGTAGTAGGCCACACACACACAAAAACTTTCCTTAAATCGGAAGCCAAGATTTAATAACTTTTTTTCCTGAATAAACGTGTCTTACTTAACCTTAAAGTAATCTTACTTAAAGTAATCTTACTTAACCTTAACCTTAAAGTGCAGAAAATGGTTCATTTTATTTTTTGTAGGTAATCTTTGTCACAAAATGGTAGAAGTGCTGGTCGCACCAGCCGTGACAAGTAATAATGAGTTGCTGAATTGAGTAAAGCTTTGGTATTTATGTAGCTAATTGTGGGACCTATGCAATGAACTAGGATAAATGCAATGAGATAAACATTTCAGTAATGTACGAAAAAGTAAGCAAATGACCAAATTTATTTGTAAGATGGGCGGTAAATGCAAAAATTTTTCATCAATTTCTTTCGTTTATTTCGTTGCACAGATCTCCAAGTGAGGTATGAGTGCGCAACATTTTATACCAAATATTCATTAAAAAAGTTATCAAAGTTTGCGTGGCATCAGGTCGAGCAGAATATTTTGTTTCGAGAAAAACGTAAAGAAATCTTCGAACTATGTGAAATATATCAAAACATCATAGAGGCCTAAAATGCACCAGCTTCATGCAGGAGCCCCGATGAGATGCACTAGAGTCTCCTTTGTTCGTGTCTCCGCTCGACGACTGCATAAAATGAAAAAAAAAGGTATTTTGAATAACATTTGTATAAAAGAAATAGTAATGACTCTTGGTTTCGCGATACGAGAGTGTGCGTTGTAAAACTCACTGTAACTTCCAAACTATCGGTTATAGCAAGATAATTTCCTTTACAAAATGTTGCTCAATGTTCAAGAAAATTGGCTTTCGAAGGTGGCCTCCCACCTTAAGGAATCTGTGCTCTCGGAGGTTGGACCTATTCTGAATCCCGCGCACCGATTCGCGCTGCAGAAAACTACTGCCTTTTCTAAGCCCATGCTGATTCCCGAGCAACTGATGATGTATCATCATCATCATCATCATCAGCCTGGTTACGCCCACTGCAGGGCAAAGGCCTCTCCCATACTTCTCCAACAACCCCGGTCATGTACTAATTGTGGCCATGTCGTCTCTGCAAACTTCTTAATCTCATTCGCCCACCTAACTTTCTGCCGCCCCCTGCTACGCTTCCCTTCCCTTGGAATCCAGTCCGTAACCCTTAATGACCATCCGTTATCTTCCCTCTTCATTACATGTCCGGCCCATATGCCCATTTCTTTTTCTTGATTTCAACTAAGATGTCATTAACTCGCGTTTGTTCCCTCACCCAATCTGCTCTTTTCTTATCCCTTAACGCTACACCTATCATTCTTCTTTCCATAGCTCGTTGCGTCGTCCTCAATTTGAGTAGAACCCTTTTCGTAAGCCTCCAGGTTTCTGCCCCGTAGGTGAGTACTGGTGAGACACAGCTATTATATACTTTTCTCTTGAGGGATAATGGCAACCTGCTGTTCACGATCTGAGAATGCCTGACAAACGCACCCCAGCCCATTTTTATTCTTCTGATTATTTCTGTCTCATGATCCGGATCCGCCGTCACTACCTGTCCTAAGTAGATGTATTCCCTTCCGACTTCCAGTGCCTCGCTGCCTATTGTAAACTGCTGCTCTCTTCCGAGACTGTTAAACATTACTTTAGCTTTCTGCAGATTAATTTTTAGACCCACTCTTCTGCTTTGCCTCTTCAGGTCAGTGAGCATGCATTGCAATTGGTCCCCTGAGTTACTAAGCAAGGCGATATCATCAGCGAATCGCAAGTTACTAAGGTATTCTCCATTAACTTTTATCCCCAATTCTTCCCAATCCAGGTCTCTGAATACCTCCTGTAAACACGCTGTGAATAGCATTGGAGAAATCGTATCTCCCTGCTTGACGCCTTTCTTTGTTGGGATTTTGTTGCTTGCTTTATGGAGGACAACGGTGGCTGTGGAGGCGCTATAGATATCTTTCAGTATTTTTACATACGGCTCGTCTGCACCCTGATTCCGTAATGCCTCCATGACTGCTGAGGTTTCGACAGAATCAAACGCTTTCTCGTAATGAATGAAAGCTATATATAAGGGTTGGTTATATTGCGCACATTTCTCTATCAACTGATTGATAGTGTGAATATGATCTATTGTTGAGTAGCTTTTACGGAATCCTGCGTGGTCCTTTGCTTGACAGAAGTCTAAGGTGTTCCTGATTCTATTTGCGATTACCTTAGTAAATAGTTTGTAGGCAACGGACAGTAAGCTGATTGGTCTATAATTCTTCAAGTCATTGGCGTCCCCTTTCTTATGGATTAGGATTATGTTAGCGTTCTTCCGAGATTCTGGTACGGTCGAGGTCATGAGGTATTGCGTATACAGGGTGGCCAGTTTCTCTAGAACAGTCTGTCCACCATCCTTCAATAAATCTGCTGTTATCTGATCCTCCCCAGCTGCCTTCCCCCTTTGCATATCTCCCAAGGCTTTCTTTACTTCTTCCGGCGTTACCTTTGGGATTTCGAATTCCTCTAGACTATTTTCTCTTCCATTATCGTCGTGGGTGCCGCTGGTACTGTATAAATCTCTATAGAACTCCTCAGCCACTTGAACTATCTCATCCATATTAGTAATGATATTGCCGGCTTTGTCTCTTAACGCATACATCTGATTCTTGCCGATTCCTAGTTTCTTCTTCACTGTTTTTAGGCTTCCTCCGTTCCTGAGAGCAT
The DNA here is from genome assembly GCF_038994185.2 of Dermacentor albipictus. Classification (NCBI taxonomy): domain Eukaryota; kingdom Metazoa; phylum Arthropoda; class Arachnida; order Ixodida; family Ixodidae; genus Dermacentor; species Dermacentor albipictus. The sequence goes on from NC_091821.1 coordinate 438,641,283, forward strand.
GTTCAATTCTATCCATATTATACTTCCTTATGTCAGCTGTGTTACGCTTGTTGATAGACTTCGAAAGTTCAGCTTGAAAGTTCTGATGATGTCTCCCCGTGCATAAAAGCGATGTAAACATGTTTTACATGATTCCCCTTGTGAAGGAAACCGCTGAACCGAGCCGACATGTATTGCGCGCTCTTCAGGCAGCGTATATGCCGCCTGCGTGTCTCTGTATGTACGCTGTCTCGTCGATAGATGGCTGCCGAGTACGTGGTCACGTGTTTGCGTGCCGGCCGCAGCGGCCACGTTTCGCGCCCCCATCAGAGTGTGGTCAAATGCAGCCGGGCATTCGACCCGCGGCTCTGTTTTTTATTCGTCTTGGGTGAAGAGAGCCGATTATTACTGAGGCAACAAAGGCTAAGCTTTACTCGAATGTCGCACCGACATCCACGATCGTCGGTGTGACGTCAGGGATTTTCAAAGTATTTTGTCGCATATGGGGCTGTGCTGCCTCAGGAAAATCCCTCGAGACTAGCCAGGGTGATTCATTCGATCCTCCCGACCGCAGTGAAGCGCTTCTTTACCGCTAAAGAATTATCTATGCACGAGGTAAGCGATGTCAAAATCGGTGGCGTGACGGCGCGAGCGGGTGCGGGAACTTGAGAGCGGCGTCGCCACCCGTCTTTCATTTCTGCGTCTTCATCGCCCTAGCCAGCCTGCGCTCACGGTGACTGTTTTGACATTGCCGAAGAGTATAGTTTGCTACTACAGCTTTTTTATTGCGGAGTAACTGTATGGACACTCCAGGCGCATTTGTTATGTCGGCAGCGCCGTCGCCGTCGCCGTGAGGTTCAGTATAATGTCCTTATGCTCTACATGCGTGCGAGGGTGAGCCGGCGATCACGGCTCAATCTCGCGCACGCAAGCAAGGAAATTGGGGAGGAAGCGCGCGATATTCCGCCGCGCGCAAAGGCTTCGGCGGGAGGGTAGCGACGAGGGAGGGGCCTTCTACTACGAGGGGCCCGGGCCGCCCGGGTCACTGTATGTTGAAAGCCATCTGCAATGGGGACAGAGTCCGCCGCGCGCTGTTTCCGCGGCTTAGTTCGCTTTGATGCGAGACACAACACGAAGGTCAATTCGCTCTCTGCTGCTGCCGCGATTGCTCACTCCAGCGTTCTGACAGCGAGTTTCCGCGGGTATTGAGTGAGATGCTTTCACGTTTGCTTGTGCGCGCCTAACGCAATGCTTGTTAATTTAGTTAGTATGCCTATGTTTACGAGTTTATACGGCCGATAAAGCCACTATCCTTACTTCGTATGGCTGTCCACTAATTTGCTATCGCAATCGATGCTTCGCCTCTCGTGCGAAACTGCGACTTTTTTGTGTATGGACATCTTTTCTTTCAACTTTCGCTTAAGCATGTTCAGTGGGAACACTACGGTATACATTACTGGTTCAAGAAAGTGGAGGAAGGGGCCGGGTCTATAGTTTTTTGTGCCCTATACCCACTCACTCATTCTAAGGCATTCTACAGGAGTATCGCTGAATGTGGTCCGCATTTCTCGTGCGTTCTACTGGGGTGAATGGTATGCACCAGCCCCGTGTGGCATTTTGCGTCGAAAGCCGAGGCTTGCGTGGGCTGATTCTTCATAGGCAAGTCGTTAGATATGCTTTCTTTTTTCCTGGACGACCATCCGACTCTTACATTGCTGACACGTGGCTTACAGATGGCAGATTAGGCGCATATCATTCGCTTTTCAGCATAAAATGGGATGCAATCGTTCTTAATTGCCGACAGCGAGCGCAGGCGTCCTGCAGTGCTTTACCTTTGGGAAAGCCGAAATAATGCGCTTTTGTTTTGGCACCCAGCATATCTGCGTGTCACTTATTTGTTCAAACTAGGAAAAATAAGTAAATTATCACAGAGCTCCGCGTTGAGGGATATAAACGGAGGAAATTGAGTGCCTTGGTTCGAACACATGCCTATGTGAAGATAACAAGAGCCGGCGTAGACTCGTATGGTGATTTTCTTGTTTGCGAGAACTGCGTAACCTCATTCAAGGCCCAGCTAGAAAGACGACCTTCGATAAGGCTTGTGCAAGCAGCATTCCGTAGTCCGGTGCAGCAGTACAGCCGTTGCAATATCACTGAAAGCGGGCGTTATCTTCGTACAGCTTGCCTCCTGTTCGCGCGCGTACATTACAGCTCTTGCAAGTGGATATGATACGGAGTTGTTCACCCCGCAGCAGAGTCACTCAGGCAAAATTTTGTGATTGCTATGCCTCGACCAACAAGCCCCAACTTTTGAAGAGCGTCCATATTTCAAGTGCTTGTAAAAACTCCCGTCGAGTCTCTATTACATCGTAAAGCATTCGCAGTTTCCTTGGAGAAATTATGTTGTATTGGAGGTCGTCCTCACAGCGCTGCGTAACTCAATGGACGTCGTGCTTCGAAAAATCAAACGTTTCCAAGAACCGTCGTTATCAATTAGGATTTGATTTGTGTATGAAAATGATCCGTTTGGCAGCACTTTCGGCAGATTTTAGCTGTGTGGTAATAAAGCTCTGTATACGTTCCCGCGTAGTTTGATTAGCTGATTGGGCTACTTATTCACATTGTCTCAATACAACAGACGCTTGAGTGACATTGCGCAAAGCAAGACGAAGACTGGCATCGGGGCTTGACACGCACAAGCTGGTTTCCATATTAGTCTCTGGCTGCGCTGCTCTCGTAAATGCATTGTAATTAATCTCTTCGTTTGCGTCTCTCCGCACGCAATACTTTGGCGAAAGTGCGGGGTAACAAACTGGCCAGGAACCTAGAGATCTATGTTAGCACCGCGTTGAAATTTGTCGAAAGCGTTCTCAAGTAGGTCGTTTTTCATGTAGCGAACAGGATCTCTTTGATAACTACGCTTCTTGGAGTAGATTTTTCGAACTTCGGCGTCCGTTCAGTAACGCAGTGTGAGCAGGCGTACACCGAGAGGTATATAGCGAGGCCACGTGCTCGTGCAGAGCGGCAGTGCACAGAGACAGCGCGCATTTCCGTAGACGATGAACATAGACCCTTTTCCATGGGCCAGGAAAACACGGTCGCAAGCGACAGCAGTTATCGCGCATGTCTGAACGCGAACAAGGAACGCGCGAGGTGACGTCGACGCACCGACAACATGCAGTGCAGAGTCGCACAGTTTTCATTGCAGCGGTCTCGAATATGCAGCCCAACTTCGCGCCATCAAGTCAACGGTAAAGAAGCTGCTCAATGCCGCGTCGAGGAAACAGTACTCTGGACTGGACTTCAAGAAGCAGGCGCACACGGAGCACAGGTGCATCGTGCATCCACGCTCCAGGTTCAGGTGCGTGAGCTGGCCTTCGCCTCAAATGCGCGCTTCACTCAACACCACTGCACTTCTTAAACAGTTTAGCGCAGTCGTAGGGGCTGTCCATATGCAGCATATTATTGCTACTTGTTGCCGGGATAGTTGTTTCGTTGTTGTGGTGTAAAGAAAAAAAAAGGGGGGGGGGACGCAAAATGATGTGAAGTAACGACAAGACAGGAAAGAGCGCTAAGCTTATTCGGAGCAGCCAGGTTCAGTTTTCATATGGAAGGTGCCAGCGCGCGTAAGAACACCTGCACACCGTGCTGCCACGCGTGCCACGAGTGTCATGCGTATACCATGGCAGTTGGTTGAGCAAGAAACACTCAGCACGACGAGGGGATCGATATTTCTATTAGTAACAGCCATAATGAAGAAAAGGAAGGCCTAAGGTAGGGAAACTGTCTTTTTCTTTTTTAGAAGTTGAAGTGAAGACATACTGAAGAAAAATGAAAATCAGTGCGCAAGAAAACGCAACATGGTGGGAGCTGAACCCTGCCTCGGTGCCATGATGACCGGCAGTACTCGTTGCTTTCCCGGTGTGCTTGAGTTCAAGGTGCCAATTTTGAAGAACCATGCCGAGGACAGTGGCACTGTCGACTGTTGAGGCCAACTTTAGGAACAAGTTGGGAAGGGGAGGCTGCGTTTGTTCATCCGCTGCTATTGTGGAAACTTATTCTTACCTCCCTGCATATTGATCTCGAAGGGTAAGCGGGTCTGACGTGGTGTACAGACGCAACATGCTTAGAAGCGCACCATAGTTGCATTCTCAGATCATGAACAGCAGGTTGCCGTTATCCCTCAAGAGAAAAGTGTATAATAGCTGTGTCTTACCAGTACTCACCTACGTGGCAGAAACCCGGAGGCTTACGAAAAGGGTTCTACTCAAATTGAGGACGACGCAACGAGCTATGAAAAGAAGAATGATAGGTGTAACGTTAAGGGATAAGAAAAGAGCAGATTGGGTGAGGGAACAAACGCGAGTTAATGACATCTTAGTTGAAATCAAGAAAAAGAAATGGGCATGGGCAGGACATGCAATGAGGAGGGAAGATAACCGATGGTCATTAAGGGTTACGGACTGGATTCCAAAGGAAGGGAAGCGTAGCAGGGGGCGGCAGAAAGTTAGGTGGGCGGATGAGATTAAGAAGTTTGCAGGGACGGCATGGCCACAATTAGGGTTGTTGGAGAAGTATGGGAGAGGCCTTTGCCCCGCAGTGGGCGTAACCAGGCTGATGATTATGATGATAGTTGCCCACCTCTGCTCCTTTCTCTTAATTACAACCTCCTCCTTCCTAACGTCGCCGTAGTCGCACTTCAGCCCGCTAAGTAGTGCTACTAACGGCATGCTTTGGGCCAGCGGTTGCTTAGTGAAATTTACTCTTTGTGAAATAGGCCTATTCACCTTCGGCCGCGGCTGCGCGTCCGTCCGCTTGCGGTTCACTAAACGTAGAGTCATAGGAACGTTGGCCTGCGCAACTCACGGCCAATTCACGGAATGCGGACCATCGTTTGAACCAAAGGAGTCCAGTAGCACTTAAGAGCAGGCGACTAGCCAATAAGCCTTCGTATGCTGCGGATAGCTCAAGGCATAGCATGGTTGCCAGAGTCGAGATACTCGCTGTGCAATTAGTGAGCAAACAGGGCTGGTACAATGTGCGGATTACTGTCGATTGATTGCGTTCCTCTGTCGTTCACGGTTGACAAGAAGCAAATCTCGGCGCTAATTAACAAGGGCGGAGCGCGACTTGGCCTCACTGGTGAAGCGGGAAAAGGAATATACCATTGAGACAGAATCGTTGCTTTATATAGTGTGCTGGCCCAGTTTCAGTATTACTGACTCACTTTTATTTGTTATTTCTAAATTTTATTTATTTTGCCTCGATACGCATTGCCAGTAGTGCGTACTCACTGCGCTGAATCGCAGAGGTCCTGTTACATACCTGGAACTTTAAATGGTCTTCAGAATGACACATTTTCATTGACTTCACGCAATCAAATGCGATCTACTGAACTTTGTTTAGCCAATTGTTAATGTATTTATTTACTTGCTTCTTTTAGTTTGTAACCTCTGTACACCTTTTTAGCAAATGTAACGCATATTACTTAACATTCAACACTGTAGCAACCGCCACCTTTGGTGGGCATCACCACGCAAGCGCCGTTCTGGTTGACGATTGTGAGCTTCTTTTATGTACAGATGTATTGTGTTCTAATAATAATAATAATAATAATAATAATAATAATAATAATAATAATAATAATAATAATAATAATAATAATAATAATAATAATAATAATAATAATAACAACAACAACAACAACAACAATAACAATAACAACAACAACAACAACAACAATAATAATAATAATAATAATAATAATAATAATAATAATAATAATAATAATAATAATAATAATAATAAGAAGAAGAAGAAGAAGAAGAGAAAGAAGAAGTCCTTTTTTATACTCCTCTCCATCTTTTACACCAGAGCATAGCCACGGAGCCAATCTTTCATAAAGCAAACTTATTCATTTATTTTATTGCCCAGCTGATCGGCTGGTTCACAGACTTACAGACCTGCCTAAGTGATTGGCGGCGAGCCAACCAGCTAACCTTGTGATGGAGTTGTTTATTTGTTGGCCCTGCGAACAATTCCATCCACCCGTCGTGGGTCGTGCAGGAAGTGGTGGGACGGCTTCATCGTGCTGTTGCTCCTCATGAACCTGGTACTGGTCCCTATGCAGCTAGCTTTCTTCCCGACGACGGGAATCGTGTGGGCGTTTTACTCTCTCTACTCCGACTTCATGCTCCTCGCAGACATGCTGCTCAACTTCAGGACTGGTAAGAGTACTACCCCCCCCCCCCCCCCCCCCCTTTCCGTATGTTCAAATGATGCTCAACTCGAAGCTGTTCCTCCGCTGCACTGAGTTGAGCACAGCGCCGCGCCTCGGCTTCGGAAGACACTACACTTCTAAAGAACTGCCGTGGAGTGTCAGTGAAGCCCAGCGACCGTTCCTGTCGAGGGGCGGCGCTGTAAAAAAAATGGCTGCGGCTTAGGTAAGGTTAAGCACAGGATGCGAAGCATACTAGCCTTTATTTTAGTTGTTGAACCACTGTTTAGCCTGGTGAACTGCTGTTGCTTGGCTATATTTGGTTCGGCTAGACGAAGAAACAACTCATGCGTTACTCTACTTCGCCTTGGACGCCCCGCATTGGACGCGGTGAGCGTCGAGCAACGCAGCGTTCGGCGCGGCAACGAAATGTGCGCCTGAGCAAGCGATGCACGCCTGAGCCTTAGAAACAGCTCGTTTCTAAGGCAACACCGCATTCACTAGAGGCGCTTTTGTACCGCTTTGAAGCATCGTACTCGTGGCTCAGTGGTAGCGTCTCCGTCTCACACTCCGGAGACCCTGGTTCGATTCCCACCCAGGCCATCTTGCAAGAGTTGAGCCAAAGCCACTTCTCCTCTGTCGTGACGTCACGGTGTCACGTGGTATTCAAGGCGACACCGCCGCGCCTGAGGAGCTGGGTTGAGCTCTCGTAATATGCTTCGCATAAAAAAAAAGTTTGATGATGATGCACGGTGTAGTAGGGAATTCCGAAGATTTTGACTACCTAAGGTGATTTAACTTGCACCCAAGTCTTAAGTACAAGGGTGCTTTCGCCCCCATCGAAATGCGGCCACCGTGGCTGGGATTCGATCCCGCGACCTCGTGCGTATCAGCCCTACACCATAGCCCCTAAAAGCAACCACGGCGAGTGCGCGGCGCTGTGATCAACTTTCTTTAATCGAGGTGGAGTGCTGAGTAGAGGAGCGTTCTAAAATACGAGGGTGTGCGTCCTACGTAACTTATGCCAATATTTAGAATATGCAAGTGCCAAGCGTATAGCTGGACGGAACCGAAGTAAAATGTTGTTTTCCGTCGCTTGGAGCAAGTCGCACTATACTCTGTATTTCGCATGATTATATAATTGGTTATTATAAATTAAATGCGTGCTCAATACGGTCTACATAAAAGTTTTTTGCCAGCCCGAAAGAGCCCGACAGCGTGCCGCGTAACCGAACGCTGGATCGGAAATTTTTGAGAGAGGCCTGCAATTTTCTCATTTACGCTTTTTCTCTGAATATAGGATTTTAAGAAGTTGATCAATTAATAGTAACTAAGTACGCAATTAGGCGAAATACAAGAACATCCGAGGACACCTAAGTACTTCTTATGAGTTGTGAATGTGAAAGCATTGATATCCAATTGAACGGCACTAAGCGGTACTTCGAGATTTTAGCTGCGAGTAATGTGCCGTAGCGGTACGTACTGCCCGAGCCAGCAAGCAGCACCAGCCTGCGGTGCCAGCGCCGCATGCCGCCAACGTGGCGATGCCTTCTCCCTTCACGCAACAGCTGGGGGGGTATTCTATAAGAGCCCACCTAGTGGACTGTCCATTTCGGCCGCTGCTGATTGGATGCAGCTGTACGAGCAAGGAAGAGACGAGCAGCCCTAGCCAATCAACTGCAGAAGAACTGGACAGTCCACTAGGTGGACTCTTACAGAATACCGCCCCTGGTGCGCTATCGCCGCAGCAGGTGTTCTTTGTCGCCTGCTCTGCGAGGCGTTGGCTCTTTTCCGTCGAGGAGCGCTCGTGCCGAGAGCGAGAGCGTGGATGACGTGGCGTCGTGGCGTTGCCCTCTCCCCTGACGTAGCACCTGGCGCGCTATCGGCGCAGCAGGTGTTTCCCTTTCGTGCGCTCGGCTTCGTCAAGGCGCAGCTCGTGACGTGGCGTTGCAGTCAATGGCAATGCGAGTTTAGGTTCCGTTTCGCTGCTACAGAGACAGACGCTGGCTTTCTCGCTCAATGGCCCATTTGATGCTTTCGCATCCGAAGTAGTCTCACTTGCGCTATGCGGCGGCAAACAACTGACATTACCTTGCTTCTGTCCGGCTCGTATTTTGACATTTTCGCACAATTAACGCGGGCATATAAGAGGGCCTGCACCGTCGGAGGTGCAGGTCCCCCTCCCGTTTCGCTACTGTATACTGAAATGGCGAGCTGCTACGATAACGCACGATAAAAGTTATCAGGGTCCGTGTTCACAAACAAGCTTGTGCGTTGGAACTGTTGGTACAAGAGCAGGCGCTGTAGCCAGTCGTCATGTGGTACGCATGATAATTGTGAATTTGGCGCCAAGGGGCGCCCCGCTTCGTCCAGTCGGTTTTGCATTATGGAGAATGGGCAGCGTTTTGGCCTTCCGTTGCTGGAATGAGCGTTATGCACACACGAACACTTAGGGCGTTCCTGCCGAGCAGCTGAGTGTGCACCACTCCTGGTATGGTGACGAAATGTGTTCCCAGCAATAGACGCTAAAGGCTCAGCAGTAGCCGGCCTCGTCTGCCAGGCTAAAAACCGCCTGCAACATCACCATCACCACCACTCCGACACCGTGGTGCTTACATTGTTCTCAGTGGAACAAACAGTAATCTAAGCTGCGAACACGGATGGTTTTCCTCTGGGTCTCGCTTATTTTTATTTAGATTTTATTTTCTCGCTTTGACCTTCCGCGTTTCGGCAAATGAGAAATCGTGACAGGTAGCAAGGTACGCTGAGTCAGTAAGTGCACGAAAAAACGGGAACAGAAACAGCTGTCAGACTTTGCTGGCTATGCTTGACGCATTGCACGCACATCCCTGTAGCTTTTCCAGCGACGTTTCCTAGCACTCAGCCTCGCAAGTACGGGTAAAGAACAATGCTGCTTAATTTTGGTGATGTGATGAGAACCGGCGCATTCAACGTTACATGGCCGACGGCCTTCAGCATTATACGGACGATGGCCGACAGTGAGAATCGCGCGACGGTGTTCCAACGACGAGAGATGTGAATGACGAATGGGTATTATACTCCGCTTTTGAGTCGCACGAATTCCATATAGTTTGATCACACGCATATCGAAAATTCAAACAAATATGGACGCTTTGGTCGGTCCGCTGTGTTTACAATATACTTTGGAACTGCGTAAGTAGAATAATCTTATCGTTTGATGGTAGACGTGCACTCTTAAATAATAATTAATATATATTACTTGTAATTAAAAATGTCTTGACACTCGTGAAAATTGTTCTGCCTTGTCATTTTCAGTTTACGTTTCACTTGTCTATGGTGGTAAATATATATCTCTTCATATGTAATTTCATCGTAAATCACATCTAATTAAGCTTCAGGTAGACCTACTTTCCGATAATCCAGTTATAAATGTGTGATCAGAACGACAAATGCCGTGTTGACACGTGACGACTGTGCTATTTGTGATTGTGTTTGAAGTAATCGTCGATCATAATTTTACGCTCAGGCATTGACGATCGCAAGCAGGGCATCGTTATCATGGACCCAGCTGAAATCAAGCAGCACTACCTAAAAGGATGGTTCCCCGTGGACTTGTTGAGCAGCCTTCCACTGGACTTCATCGTCTGGGCATGGCCGACAAGGGACCACAGAAACTTCGGTCTCCGCTCCAGGTTATCGCAACTCGCCAAGCTCCTCAGCTTCGTCAAGCTTACCAAGATCAGCCGTCTCTTCCGATACGGAGGGCGCACCGAGCAGATAATGGTCAGGGTTCAGCATAAACCGCCTCTGGTTTCGCTCCTTCCTAAAAGGGACACTGCATAGCTTTTCGAAGAGACAGTTAAGAGAAGAAAAAAAGTAATCGTGCAGAGTTATGAATATATATAAAAAAAACAAAAGATACACTGACCTGCGTACTTCCTTCAAAATTTTCGCAATAAGATTTCGCGCTTACCGCGGCTTTGCTATTGCTCAAACTTTACGAGATCACATTTTGGGATCAGGGTTGCTAAAATAAGATTTAACGCTGTTAATGGCCTTGTCTGAAAAGAAAAAAGAAAAATTCACTGACTAATATGACACCATAATTCGAAATTTTAGCGCAGCTATATACGTGTTTTCATTTCGCGATAGATTGACTGACGCGAACAATCTGTATCGCGCAGCACGTTGCAAACGGAGCCAAGTGTTGCGTGAGTGCTTCGCTAATCTGGAGATCGCTAGCGCGTAGGTGACGCGTGGGCGTGATTCACAACAGCCGCCGCAGACAGACCTCCGCTCATGTAGCGCTGTTTCCACAGTGGGGGGGGGGGGGGGGGGGGGGGGAATACGTGGCATGAGGACACGATAGCAGTTTCAGGCAAACGGTGTAAATTTAGGTTCAAGGCACGGTACGGTACGTCTCTGCTATTTCTGAAAAATAAACATCAAGCAAATTTGTCAAGCGAGCAAGTTACGCAGGGCGTGCAGAAGCAGAACTGCAATAAAGTGCACCGTAGGGTCCAGGTGAACCTACGGAAGCGGTCGCACGTCAAATCAACACTTTGTGCCCGCCGCGGTAGCTTTGCAGCTATGGCATTGCTCGAGGTCGCGGATTTGATCCCAACCGCGACAGCACCATTCAGATGGGTGCGAAATAGAATACGCACGTCCAATTAGATTTTGGGACGCGTTAAAGAACACCACTGTGTCAAAATCCAGGGACCGCCACTGTGGCATGCCTCGTTGTCCTGTTGTGGTTTTTGGCACGTACACCCCCATAATCCAATTCAAGGTTATTACTTCTTCCACGATGCGATGTGCCATGTGAGGCAATGACAATGCTCAACCCTCTCAGAGGTTATGATCGTATCGCGCACAACAACGCCTGGTGCAAACGTTTCTCCCTGTGTGTTCTGTGCACTACGCAGACAAATAGCAGCGGTGCGCGCGAGGTAACGTTTAACATCAACTCACTACTCTTATGTTGGACTAAACGTTGAAGAAATTAAACATTCGCCGTCAACATCACCGATATTATCGCTAATCGAAATAAACAGCAGAGAAAGCTTCGTTTACAATGACTCCCAGAGCCCGTGGAGTCCGTATAATTTTGTTCTCACGCTTGCACCATACCCTTCTCCTGCACTTTCCGCACCATGGTTCCGCTACACTCTCCTACTCCGCTTTCCTCCTCGCTGCCACCGTCTTTCATGCCCCACTGCGCTGTGCGTTCGCTCTTTCATCCTTCGCTATTGTTGTTCGCTCTGTTACGCCGAGGGATGCCGACGCTCAACACAGGAACGGGCGCCTGAGATGCGAATTTGCCTTTGCCTACTCCGCTCTTCGGATCTACACGCAGGTGTACGTGCTGTCGCCATGAATACCGGTAGTCGTAGCGATTTCTCAGTATGGCTCGATTCTACACTCAAACTTTTACACTCTTAAGGATGCTGGATTGTCCCTTGGCTAATGTTCCTTCTCTTAAGGCTATAAATTTCATTGTACGCAATATCAAGCTCAAGCTACACTTCGGGTGAGAGAAGCTGTAGCTCTAAACTGTGTTTTCTGTCGCAGAAGTGGGAACGCAGAACTGGCCTGGAAAGAGACTGGGCAGGAAAGACGCTATGCCGAACTGACTAGCCCAACTATTTACTATTCTGTATATTCTGACCAGTTGGTGCGGCACCAAAATATCTCAGACGAGAGGTTGACAGCGATAGGTGCTAAAGTTAATGGATGGGTAGATGTATGTATGTATGTATGTATGTATGTATGTATGTATGTATGTATGTATGTATGTATGTATGTATGTATGTATGTATGTATGTATGTATGTATGTATGTATGTATGTATGTATGTATGTATGTATGTATGTATGTATGTATGTATGTATGTATGTATGTATGTATGTATGTATGTATGTATGTATGTATGTATGTATGTATGTATGTATGTGTGTATGTATGTATGTATGTATGTATGTATGTATGTATGTATGTATGTATGTATGTATGTATGTATGTATGTATGTATGTATGTATGTATGTATGTATGTATGTATGTATGTATGTATGTATGTATGTAAGACCATTTCATGCAGTTTTCGTGCGCCATGTCGCTTGGCACGAGAAGTTGCCAAGAAGCCCCATGCACCTTTCCCCTTAAATGATTCAATCTGAAAAGGTTGAGGCTGTTAGCCAAGGGACAACTCAAGCACTCTTCATACGCCCACAAGAGTGTTAAAATTTTTAGTGTGATGCGACTTGTCGCTGTGATTGCCTTGGTGTCGTCATGCGCAGCTCGAAAGCAGACAGGGAAGCACCTTCCGCTGTAGACAATGACATCGCGCTTTTTCTTAGGTTGCCCTTCATGCCTCACAACCCCCCCCCCCCCTCACCCTCCAAAAAGAATCTGTGTGTGTGATATAGACCGTGTACCCCTTTTATTCTGTGCAATTTCACAAGATGGAAGCGCATATTTTTGATTCCCTTAAAATTGCTTCGGTATCCAGTTCTCATAGAGTTCTCTTCAAGAATTGGCCACGATGATGGTATGTTTACCTATGAATATATAGCTCAACTTTGTGATAACGGCGGTACTAAGTTAATAAAATGCGCTTTTACCACGATTCGTTAATGTCACTGTTAGATCTTTAGGACTGCTCCCTATTACGAGTGTTTAAGAAATATAGTCATAGTAAAGTTTTGTTCGTTCTCCGTCCTCGCTTCACCGTTGGAACTTGAAGCTTCTCGGACGATGATCGGCAGTTGTTGATCAAACGCAGGCAGGAAACGATGAGATCAGATGTACAAGAAATATTTATACGTAAACTTTTCTATATACATGGTAGGTAAAACAAATACATTACAAACTTGAACAATTGAGAAACAAAGTCTCACTCTTCGACTGTCTCAATGACTGTTAGAGCCCAGACTCGTTTTAACGTACATAGTACGGAGGCTCACTGATCTATCAGCAATCCTGATTTCAGCCAAGTCTGAGGGACAGCATGTCGTCCCAATTTTTATAGCCCAAATATACAAAGAAAAAAAGGCGGTAGGGCTGTTGGCCCGTACCACAGGTTCAGTTGCCAATCAGAGTCAACCGTTTGTTAAGCCACAACCCACAGGGATGGGCTTACTCTTAAAAATAAACATATTGGAAAACAAAGCTCTTTTCCTTCTTCACCAAAACTCCGTTGCCCTCCCATTTCTCCGTAGTTAGTGACGGGCTCAGCAAAACACGCCAGGCCCGAACAAGTTATCGCTAGACCGTTTCAAATCACAACGGCGTCTAGGCCGCAAATGTCTCGGAAGCAGGGGCATCGACACCACGTAGTGCCGCTGTACTCAAAGTTTGGCCGTGAGGGAGACGGATGGCCCTCCTTGTCCTTGAAACTTATTGTCTACAAGACAAAGTTCTCCGAGTGCGTGTTTCCAAGACGCCGTCGTCCGAATGCACTCTTTACGTGTGCACCGCATTCCTACAGCGTGCACTGTAAGCTGGCCTTCGACACCACACAGGCTGTCACACCCAACAACAAGGCTGGCGATTGCGTTCCGGACGCGTAGAAGATTAGGTCCATGCTCACTACATGCGGCACGGGGTCAGAGTTGCTAAGCCCTTCTTAACCTCGGCGGCGCCTCCAATTAGTCAGGCACTCGGGCGCCAGACCCACAATACCTTGTACAGCGGTCCCTTTCAAGGCTGGTCTGTGTGACCGTCGGCGGACTGCCAACACCGTGCGCACAATACCGACTTCCCGGAATCGGCACTCGCCCTCCTGGCGCCTGCCGCGACGCGTCACCCAACAGCGCGCGGTGCCTGTGACCCCACATAACACAGCAACTGTCGCCCCGCTGACATGGGGGGAAGTGAACCCCCTCTCTATACACAAAGCACGCGGCCGATTCGTGACACTTAAGAACACGAACAATCGGAGCGACCTTACAGTCATTATATTTATCAAGATATCAGAAGCAATTACTATGGTGTTGGGAGGCACTTATTTTCATGGCAGATCTCGAACTGAAAGCTCTCATTGCACGATGAGGTGAATTTGAGGTTAGCGGTTTGCGACGCACGCGTAGGATGCGGGTATTGATTAAAATCAACTGTTTAGTTACAGGAATGCCAGACAGATGCTTTATTAAAACCTCGAGGAACATAATATCAACGTCAATATGGCCGCCATAAGATGTTAACCTTGACAAAACGTACGCAGTTAAGCGAATATGTGCAGATAGTGCTTGTGTTCTTGGAGCATTCACCGGGGTGCCTCTACAGGTATGTATGTATGTATATATATATATATATATATATATATATATATATATATATATATATATATATATATATATATATATATATATTGTTACGTAGGAAGACACCGACGAAAAGCTATTTACAGGTATATTTACAAGGCAATACGCCGCAGTTGACCAAGAGGCAACAGCCCGCGCTAGCTTCCAATCGTCGTCTTAGCCTTCTTCCTGCTCGGCTCTTCGTCAGTGGGAATACGACCCCGTAGCACTACCCCCGGCGGCAAAAGCGCCGTCCCGGAGCGACTAAAGGCTGGACTCTGAAGCAGTGTAGTAGCTCTTGAGCCTACTGACGTGCACGACATCACTAGACGCCAGAGTAGATGACGAGGCTGAGCTCACAGGAGCAATTTCATAAGTCACAGGTGTCACCTGGCGCAGCACGCGGTAGGGCCCTGTGTATCGCGAAAGGAGCTTTTCGGAAAGTCCAACGTCACGACAGGGCGACCACAGGAGCACGAGTGCACCAGGCGAAAACTGTACGTCACGGTGGCGGGCGTTGTACTGACGCTGCTGCGTGGTTTGCGAGTCCGTCAGTCGAGCACGGGCAAGCTGGCGTGCATGATCGGCGAGGGCGATGGCGTCGCGCGCATACTCGGTTGTTGAGGTCGCAGCAGGAGGAAGTACCGTGTCAAGAGGCAAGGTCGGTTCGCGACCGTAGAGTAGATAAAATGGAGAAAATCCGGCGGTGTCGTGCCGGGAAGAATTGTAAGCAAAGGTGACGTAAGGAAGGGCAACGTCCCAGTCGTGGTGGTCCTTCGAAACGTACTTGGACAGCATATCGGTAAGAGTACGGTTTAAGCGCTCTGTCAGGCCATTGGTTTGAGGATGGTATGAGGTAGTCAGCTTGTGTTGAATAGAGCAGGAACGCACAATGTCGGCGATAACTTTCGAGAGGAAGTTACGACCACGGTCAGTAAGCAGCTGTCGCGGGGCGCCATGCACTAAGATAATGTCACGCAAGAGAAAGTCCGCGACGTCAGTGGCGCAACTGGTAGGTAGAGCCCGCGTGATAGCGTATCGGGTGGCGTAATCAGTTGCGACGGCTACCCATTTGTTCTCAGAGGATGACGTGGGAAAGGGACCGAGGAGGTCTAATCCAACACGAAAAAACGGTTCCACGGGGACGGGGATCGGCTGGAGATGACCGGAAGGTAGCACCTGAGGCGTTTTCCGACGCTGGCAGGGATCACAGGCAGCAACATAGCGTCGGACGGAGCGAGCAAGACCAGGCCAATAGAAGCGGCGGCGGACGCGGTCGTACGTGCGGGTTACGCCAAGATGTCCTGCAGTGGGTGCGTCATGCATCTGAAAGAGCACAGTCTGTCGTAGATGTTGTGGCACGACAAGAAGAAGATCAGGGCCATCAGGGAGGAAGCTCCTTCGGTACAGAATGCCGCCCTGGAGGACATATCGGCGAACGGATGCGTCGGTAGGTGTAGAGCGCAGACGCTCGATGAGTACTCGCAGCGATAGGTCTCGGTACTGCTCATCGGCGATGTTAGCGAAGGCAGACACAGAGAAAATGCCGTCGGCGGTACTACTGTCGGCGGCGCCAGGCTCGTCTACCGGGTAGCGAGACAGGCAGTCAGCGTCCTTGTGTAGTCGGCCAGATTTGTAGGTGACAGAGAACGAATATTCTTGGAGGCGTAAGGCCCAGCGACCAAGTCTTCCTGAAGGGTCTTTCAATGAGCACAACCAACAAAGCGCGTGATGGTCTGTGATAACGGAAAAGGGTCGGCCATATAAGTATGGGCGGAACTTCGCAACCGCCCAAACTAGGGCCAGACACTCACGCTCAGTGATAGAATAGTTGCGCTCGGCGGGCGAGAGGAGCCTGCTGGCGTATGCGATAACACGGTCGTGGCCACGCTGGCGTTGTGCCAGTACTGCACCAATTCCGTGACCGCTGGCATCGGTACGGACTTCGGTAGGCGCAGAAGGATCGAAATGGGCCAGAACGGGAGGCGTTGTGAGAAGATCGATGAGAAGCGAGAATGCAGAGGCCTCGTTATCGCCCCACTGGAAAGGGGCGTCTTTTTTCAAAAGCTCGTTTAGTGGTCGTGCTATGGCCGCGAAATTTTTGACGAAACGGCGGAAGTACGAGCAAAGGCCGATGAAGCTGCGCACATCCTTGACACACTTCGGAACAGGGAAGTGCGTAACAGCATGGATCTTGCTTGGGTCCGGTTGCACTCCGTTCGCGTCAACGAGATGTCCAAGGACGGTAATCTGGCGACGGCCGAATTGGCACTTCGATGCGTTGAGTTGCAGACCGGCTCGCCGAAAAACGTCCAGGACTGCTGAGAGGCGCTCGAGGTGCGTAGCGAATGTTGGGGAGAATACTATAGAGGCGCTCGAGGTGCGTAGCGAATGTTGGGGAGAATACTATAACGTCGTCCAAGTAGCACAGGCACGTGGACCATTTGAAACCGTGAAGAAGGGAGTCCATCATGCGTTCAAAAGTGGCAGGAGCGTTACATAGGCCGAACGGCATCACCTTGAATTGATAAAGACCGTCGGGTGTTACAAAGGCAGTCTTCTCGCGGTCGAGATCGTCCACGGCAATCTGCCAATAGCCGGAGCGAAGGTCAATAGAGGAGAAATAGCGAGCACCGTGGAGGCAGTCAAGGGCGTCATCAAGCCGAGGTAGGGGATACACGTCCTTTTTGGTAACCCTGTTAAGGTGCCGATAATCCACGCAAAAGCGCCATGAGCCATCCTTCTTTTTTACCAGCACAACCGGTGACGCCCATGGACTACATGACGGTTCAATAATGTTCTTGGCAAGCATTTTGCGAACTTCGGTGTGAATCACTTGACGCTCAGCCGGTGATACTCGATAAGGGCGGCGATGAATAGGAGGGGCATCTCCGGTATTAATGCGATGTTGAACAGCTGTTGTTTGGGCCAAAGGACGATCGTTAAAGTCAAAAATATCTTGGTAGGAAATCAGGACGCGGTAGAGCGCACGAGCGTGCTCGGACGGCATGTCGGGTGCAATCATTTTCTGTAAGTTGGAGATGGTACAAGTTGCCGACTGCGATGGTAGAGGAGGATCGGTTGAATTGTCTTCTACTGAAATCGATGCTACAGAGTGATCCTCGAATGAGCAAAGTTGGGCCAGAGACATCCCGCGTGGCAGCACCTGTGTCGTCAAGGCAAAATTGACCACTGGCAGGCAGACGCAATTCTCCGTAATAGATAAAATAGTATGAGGTAGTGTGATCCCGTGTGTAAGGAGGACGTCTCGCATAGGAGCCGCGATGTAGTGACCGTCGGGCACTGGTGGGGATGACACGAAGTCAACGTAAGTCAGTGCCGAAGGTGGCAAGCGAACGAAGTCGACGGAACTGAGGCGAGGAAGGTGTTGTTCAGCGGGATCCAGAACAGGCAGGTCGAGGCGGAGAGTACTGGCGGAGCAATCGATGAGAGCAGAATGTGCGGAGAGGAAGTCGAAGCCGAGGATGATGTCGTGGGGACAGTGAGCGATGACTGTGAATAGCACGGTAGTGGAGCGATCGGCGAAGGAGACGCGGGCGGCACACATACCAATTACGGGGGCTGTTCCGCCATCGGCGACACGGACAACAGGCGTCGTGGCGGGCGTGATTATTTTCCTCAGCCGGTTACGAAGATCCGCGCTCATTACCGACAAATGCGCCCCAGTGTCTATGAGAACTGATACAGGAACACCGTCGACTTGCACGTCAAGAAGGTTCAGATGAGTGGGCAACGTCAGGAGAGGATTTGGCGGCGTATGGAGCAATGCAGCGTCACCTCGAGGCGCTGCATCGTCTAGTTTTCCGGCTGGGAGCGGCGTCCGAAGGGAGTCGGTGAATAGGAACGACGGGGCTGGGGAGAGCGAGATTGTCGTCGTTGGGGCGAAGGCGAACGAGAATATGGGCGGTTCGGCGCAGGAGAATCGGTGGCGGCATTATCTGAGCGGGCAGCATAGGGACGAGAAAGGCCACCTGCGGGGCGAGAGTAGGCAGTATATGTAGACTGGTTCAGGGAACTCCAGCGACTGCGGCAGTGCCGAGAAATGTGCCCAATTCGATGGCAGTGAAAACAAATTGGCTTGTCGTCTGCACTGCGCCATTCAGAGGGGTTGCGGAAACGAGGTGGGTAAGAAGGTGCGGGACGGGGTGGAATCGAAGATGCCGGGTGGGGATCAGGGCGATGGGCCGAGCAGATGGTGTGAATACCCATGTTGGCGAACTCCTGGCGGACAACTGCCTGGATCAGGGAAACAGTGACTGCAGGTGCATTGGAGGGGCTGGAGTCGAACGCAGCCGGATAGGCGGCCTCGATCTCACGCCGGACAATCCTGGTAACATCGCCAGTGTAGTTGGGACGAGGAGCGTCGGCACAGGAAGATGTCGCTGGGGTGTTGGGCAGACGGGCAAACTGTTGGTCGATACGTCGGCTTTTAGCGAATTCCAGGCGGCGGCACTCTTTTATAACGGCATCCACCGTCGCGACGTTGTTAAATACGAGCAAGTTGAAGGCGTCATCGGCAATGCCTTTGAGGATGTGGGAGACCTTGTCGGACTCAGTCATGTGTGCGTCAACTTTGCGGCATAGAGCCAAGACGTCCTGAATGTACGTGACGTAGGGCTCCGTTGACGTCTGCACACGACCGGAAAGCGCCTTCTGCGCGGCAAGTTGGTGACCGTAGGGGTTGCCGAACAAGTCTCGAAGCTTTTGCTTAAGCGAATCCCAACTGGTCAGCTCATCTTCGTGCGTTCGATACCAAACTCGAGGTGTGCCACCGAGGGAAAAGACGACGTTGGCGAGCATGATAGTTGGGTCCCACCGGTTATTGCGGCTGACGTGTTCGTAAAGGCTGATCCAGTCCTCGACGTCTTCCCCATCTTTTGCCGAGAATACGCCAGGATCACGGGGAGCGGAGAGGGTGATGTAGGTCGTCGAAGTGGCAGCAGGTGTCGGAGCCGGTGGAGTCGGGTTGGCGTCGCCGGGAGCCATGAAGGTAGGCTCGACGTACCGTCCACTGCGAAGCTCCGTGACGAGGTACAGGGAACGTCCACCTCCACCAAATATGTTACGTAGGAAGACACCGACGAAAAGCTATTTACAGGTATATTTACAAGGCAATACGCCGCAGTTGACCAAGAGGCAACAGCCCGCGCTAGCTTCCAATCGTCGTCTTCGTCGTCTTCCTGCTCGGCTCTTCGTCAGTGGGAATACGACCCCGTAGCAATATATATTGTTACGTCCAAGCGCGTCAAAGGGACGCGGGGATCAAGAAGAGAGGGGAAGAGGAGAACGAAGACTGTGCAGCGGCCATTCCTGTTCTTCGTAGCCTGCCGTTCCTGTTCTCGCACGCCTAAATAAACCCCTTTTCCCCGTGCTTGTAACAAATTGGTGGAGGTGTGGGGTACACCTCGTAACCACGGAGCCTACGCTGCTACAACTTCGCCGAAGCCGTCGACTTGCCGGACTTCCGCCACCATCGCCTGACATGACTGAATACGCCTGCCAGATTCCCGAAGGTTCTGACGCCGCTTCAAGGCCAGCACCTGGCGTTCCGTGGCAATACTACCGGGTGCCACTCACTTTCGGAGGAAAAGCCGGAGAAGATGTCGACGAGTGGCTCACAAACTACCGAAGGGTGAGCCGATCTAACGGTTGGAACTCGACCGCACAGTTGTCAAATGTTGTGTTTTCTCTTACCGACACAGCACTCGTCTGGTATGAGAATCACGAAGACACGCTCACTTCATGGGAGCTTTTCGTAGAGGAGCTCAGAGCGTGTTTTGGAGACTCCAGCGCAAAAAAGAAACGCGCCGAACAGACGCTTTCGCAAAGAGCTCAGATTCCCGGCGAGACCTGTACGACGTATATCGAAGAAGTGCTGAAACTGTGCAAAATAGTGAACTCTCAAATGTCTGAAGAGGACAAAGTTGGACATTTGTTGAAAGGGATAGCCGAAGACGTCTACAATTTTTTGATCGGCAAAGAAAGCTTGGATTCCGTGTCTGACGTCATTCGCCACTGCAGGACCTTTGAGACGCTGAAAATGCGACGGATAATACCGAAGTTTGGTCGCCTGGCTAATGTCACAACGGTGGCAAGTGTAGACCCGAGTTCGTGTGTTGACCTTCCATCAACAATACGGCAGATTGTTCGCGAAGAGTTGCTCCATCGGGAAGAGATGTACCGTTGCACACCCGGCATCGCTGGTGCGTACTTACCACACGAGATGCGAAACACAGCCGTTTCGACCGCATGGCAACCCACGGTTCACTCAGCGACCGTCGAGTATAGGTCTACCCCACAAACGAGAGGGACCCTAAGCTATCAAGATCATGACTACGACCAACGCCCTCGCCGCACGCACGCCTCCGTGCGGCAGATGCCTAGCCACGATGAATGGGACCCATCTGCTGGCTATGCAGTCGACAGCAACATGCGTGACTACGTGCAGGAACATCGAAATTTCCGGCATCTGCCGGTGTGTTTCCAATGCGGTGTCGTGGGCCACATAGCGAGATTTTGCAATCGTCGCCCAACAACGTGGAATCGTCGATCGGGGCCTTCAACAAGGACCACACCTCCTGCGAGGACAACTCAACAGTCATGCACCACCCCTTGGTCAGCTGGCGTCCCTCCTGGCAACGACTACTGGCAGAGAAGCTTCCGGAGCCGCTCGCCGGCATCTGACAGGAGTTTGACGCCACCGCCAACTTCTCGTGCACCGCGTTTACGTCAATCTCCATCGCCAGTGCGCCGCTCAGCCTCACCTTCACAACCGGAAAACTAGCTAGCGCGGCCGATGGGGGTGAGGTCGCTCGACACGTGCTATCGACAGAAATGCCCCCTGCAGTTGCTATGATTAAGAACAAAGTGCATGTACTAGTTGATGGTGTTGCTACAATGGCTTTAGTGGATACCGGGGCAACTGTATCCGTAATGAGTCTCGGTTTTAAAGGTCGGTTGGGGCGCAAAGTTGTATTTCCGTGGGACCAGGCTGCAACGTTTTGTGGAGTGAGCGGCGAGTCCTTACGCCCTGTTTGTGTGTGCACTGCTGAAGTGTCCCTGGCTGGTGGAATTTTCGCGACGGAGTTTGTAGTTATTCCCCGATCGACGCACGAAGTGATTTTGGGCATCGACTTTTTGCGGCAGTGTGGTGCGACCGTTGATTGTCGCACGGGGGAAGTTTGCGTCGATGGTCATGTTTCGTCCGGGCTCTTAGAGGAGACTTGCAGTCAAGGTGAACTTTGTGTGTGTGCAGATACTGTTGTGCCTGCGTCCAGCTCGGTGTGCGTGCCGGTTGTATGTCGCGGTGAAGTTCGAGACAGTTTCGATGCCTCCGTAGAGCCAATGCATCTAAATTGTGTGAAGAAGAACGTTTTTGTCCCTCATTGTGTGGTATCCATCGGCAACGGGCGTGCAGGCTTGTGGACGGCCAACTGCTCGGCAGAACTCGTCCTGCTTCCAGACGGCTTGAAACTCGCCTACTTTACAGAATACACGTCTTCGTCCGTAGCCGTACTAACAGACTCGCCGTGTGAACCTGCTGACCTTCGCCAAGTCTCAGACAAAAAGCTTCTGTCTATGATAAACAAGTCGCTCAGCACAAGGGAGCGCCATACCTTGGTGGATACGCTTTCTAAGCATCTGTCAGTGTTTGACTTTGCGCAGCCGGACAAAGCGTTCTCGATTCCCGAGTCACGAACGCGCCATACCATAGATACGGGATCTGCGCGCCCGATCAGGCAAAAGCCCTATCGCGTGTCGCCTAACGAGCGCAAGATAATCGGGGAACAAGTGAGTGACATGATGAAAAATGGGATAATACAAGAATCCTCGAGTCCTTGGGCAGCTCCGGTCATACTCGTCAGAAAGAAAGACGGTAACTGGAGATTTTGCGTCGATTATCGAAGATTAAACGCCGTGACTAAGAAGGATGTCTACCCGCTGCCCCGGATTGATGATGCAATTGATTGCCTTCATTCGGCCTCTTATTTTTCTTCAGTGGACCTGCGCTCAGGATATTGGCAAATCCCGATACACCCGACAGACAGAGAGAAAACAGCCTTCATAACCCCGGATGGATTATTCGAATTCAATGTGATGCCATTTGGGTTGTGCAACGCTCCAGCAACCTTTGAAAGGTTCATGGACACCATTCTGCGTGGGTTAAAATGGAACATCTGTATGTGCTATCTTGACGACGTTGTTATATTCGGGCGCACATTCAATGAGCACAATACGCGCCTGAATATTGTCCTCGACTGCATCAAAAACGCCGGCCTGGTTCTGAACTCCAAGAAATGTAAATTTGGTGACCGTCAAACCCTTGTGCTGGGTCATCTTGTTGACAAAGACGGTATCCGGCCTGATCCCCTCAAGACGGCAGCTGTCGAAGCATTCAGTGCACCGCAGTCAGTGAAGCAACTTCGTAGTTTTCTGGGTCTTTGTTCTTACTTTCGCCGATTTATTCCTGGTTTTGCTGACGTCGCTTATCCTCTGACAAATCTGCTACATAAAGACGCACGGTTTGAGTGGACACCCGAGTGCGATTCTGCATTTCGTCAGCTGAAGTTCCTGTTAACCTCTCGACCTATCCTTCGCCACTTCAATCCTACTGCGCCGACAGAAATCCACACAGATGCTAGTGGCGTTGGTCTGGGTGCCGTATTGGTCCAACGCTATGATGACCGTCAGCACGTGATTGCTTATGCAAGCCGCTCATTAAGCAAACCTGAACGGAATTACACGGTGACAGAGCAAGAATGCCTCGCTGTAATCTTTGCGGTTCAGCGATTTCGCTCGTACTTGTACGGACGCCCATTCCAAGTCGTCACAGACCACCATTCCCTGTGCTGGCTCGTGAACCTTCGCGACCCTTGTGGTCGCCTTGCGCGCTGGGCTTTGAGGTTGCAGGAATATAACTTCACTGTGGCCTACAAGAGTGGCCGAAAACATGCTGACGCAGACTGCCTTTCCCGTATGCCGCTTACTACGACGGACTGCGACGCAGACGATTTTGATCATCTCGTCGCTTCTGTGACATCCGCTTTTCCAGAAATCGATGCGTTCAAAGCAGAACAACGGACAGACACCAAATTGGAGCCACTCTTCACTTCTGCCCATTCAAGTGCAACAAGCAGCTACTGTGTACGTGACGGGCTGCTGTACAAAAGGAACTACTCAAGCACGGGTGCACGCTTCCTTCTAGTGGTGCCGAAGTGTCTCCGGCCAGCAATCCTTCAGGCTATGCACGATGACCCTACCTCCGGTCACTTAGGCACTGTGCGCACCCTTTATCGCATTCAAGAACGCTTTTACTGGCCCCGGATGCGACATTCGGTTGAGTTGTATGTCGCCAGCTGCATACAGTGCCAACGTCGGAAACGCCCAACCACTGCCCCATCTGGTCTCCTTCAACCTGTGCCGCCTCCCAGCTCACCCTTTCGGCAAGTTGGAATTGATCTGTTAGGACCTTTTCCAAAGTCATCTAAGGGGAACCGCTGGATAATTGTCTGCGCCGACTATTTCACGCGCTATTGCGAGACGGCGGCTATACCATCAGCCACCGCCACCGAAGTATCGCTCTTCTTACTTCACGCTATTGTTCTGCGACATGGACCGCCTGGTGTTATTATAAGCGACCGGGGACGTCAATTCACGGCAGATATAGTGGAAGAGCTTGTGCGTTTGTGTAACTCGCACCTCAGGCACTCGACGCCATATCATCCGCAAACGAACGGCCTCACTGAGCGCACTAATCGAACTATCACAAATATGCTTTCCATGTATGTTGCGTCCGATCACAAGAATTGGGATGAAGTTCTACCGTTTATTACTTACGCATACAACACAGCCAAGCACGAGACAACCGGCTACAGCCCCTTCTTCCTTCTATATGCTCGGCCACCCCGGTATACGCTCGACACTGTCCTCCCTTTTTACCACCACGACAATCCTACGGTCGCCGATACGCTGTGCCTCGCTGAAGAGGCTCGGAGACTTGCGCGTCTTCGGACTTTGGCATCACAAGAAAACTCCAAAGCCCGCTACGACGCACGACATCGGCCAGTTACATATAACCCTGGTGATCTCGTTTGGCTTTGGACACCCACAAGGAAGCGCGGTTTGTGTCAAAAGCTGCTGGCAAACTACGACGGACCGTATGTTGTCATCGACAAAGTCAGCGAAGTGAACTATACTCTCGCGCGCCTCACGAACACTGGTCGACGTTCTGCTAGGACACAAGTCGCGCATGTCGCACGGTTGAAATCATGCACGCCACGGCAAGCTAGTTGACTCGCCCAGGGGGCTTTGTCTGCGAGGGGAGGTATGTTACGTCCAAGCGCGTCAAAGGGACGCGGGGATCAAGAAGAGAGGGGAAGAGGAGAACGAAGACTGTGCAGCGGCCATTCCTGTTCTTCGTAGCCTGCCGTTCCTGTTCTCGCACGCCTAAATAAACCCCTTTTCCCCGTGCTTGTAACAATATATATATATATATATATATATATATATATATATATATATATATATATATATATATATATATATATATATATATATATATATATATATATATATATATATGGATTTTGGTGCGCGTTATCAGGTCGATGGATGACGCGTCGATTAAAAATAAACCCGGGCCCGTCACCATTCGTGGCCCGAGTGTACCTTTAGGACGTAAACTTTTACGATTTACTATTTATTACGACGAGTTGAGGGTAGGGAACGGATGCGGTTGCGTAAAAGACTGCATACTACGGCTCGAACAGTCTGTCTCAAATGCGCCTTCTGCGACTGCAGCTCCAACCGACAACCGTGTGGAACGCTATTGAACTATGCTTCAATGGCAATGCAATGAATCACGTCACTCAAACAACAAAACTATTTCGCGCTGAGTCATGACGACGAGCGCGAAAGCAAATACGCATCAGTTAATGTCAGGCCTTCTAAAGCAGATGATCGCACTAAGCGTGGGCCAGACATTTGTTCGTCTGTACATTCCTTTCAGGTGCTGCGTGCACAATTCTGCGCGCCGGGATTGTGCATCAAAAGAATACCGCTGATGAAAATAACAATAGTTAAAAATGGTCACATCGATCTTGAAACACTTCTGATTGGACCTGTGCAGCAAGCTTGAGCAATGTGCGTGAGATATTCCAGCCGATTAATTAAATCAAATGCTGGAGTTTTACTTTCCGAAACCTAGATATGATTATGAGGCACGCCGTAGCGGGAAACTTCGGATTAATTTGACCGCCTGTTTTTTTTTAACGTTTATCGAACGCACGATACACGGGCGT
Organism: Dermacentor albipictus; assembly: GCF_038994185.2. Classification (NCBI taxonomy): domain Eukaryota; kingdom Metazoa; phylum Arthropoda; class Arachnida; order Ixodida; family Ixodidae; genus Dermacentor; species Dermacentor albipictus. The sequence goes on from NC_091821.1 coordinate 438,667,086, forward strand.
CTTTACATTTCGCCCTCATCGAAATGTGGCTGTCGCGGCCGCGATTGGATCACGTGCCCAAGACTTAGCAACGCAACACCAAAGCCACTAGGCCACCACAGCGTGTAAGTGTTCCACTACAACGAGTTGAAATGCGTGCTTGCCGTTGGTATCGCTAAAAATGTCACGTAAAGGGTTCACCTTTTTAATTGTTCTTCACAATGTCTCACATCAGGTACGTGTTTCAAGTGGCTCAAAGGCGGCTTTCCAAGTATGCTAGGCATGAAGTAATTAATTTTATCATATCCGAGGTTCCCGTAGAGAGTTTTCGCATGAGCCCTCATTCTGTAAACGGGACCAAAATCCCAAGAGAATTGGAAGTCCGTGATCCGGGCTGCAGATGTACGCTTTTCATGATTCGGAAGATGCAAGAAATGCCGTGAAGCATAACTGTCAACGAACAGAATCATTTGGTGCCTGAAGGAGGTATACGATCTAATTACTATGTACACAGAAAGGCTGTTGAGGTTGTCGATGGATACAAAAAAAAAGATATTGTGCACTTTTACTCAACGAAACATTACGAGAAGTTTCCGAGTTGCCCCTGCCCGAGTAGTTATGTCGTAACCTTGACGAAGTACTCTGGACATTTACTCGAAGTTTCAATAAGTGAAGGTGACGGCATTGCCTCTGTTTTAGAAGTGCGTAAGAAATCAAAAATGTGCATCCTCCATAAAGGTTGCTAGGTTAAGGTTTCGGTTCCATTTGACTGCTCCCTTTGTTGTCTCGTCTGCTGCAGTTCTACCAGACGACGGGCGTGTATCTGCAGCTGGGCAACATCCTGGCGCTCATCTTTCTGGCTGTGCACTGGCACGCCTGTCTTCAGTTCTTCGTCGGCAACCTGATGGGTTTCCCGCCGCAGTCGTGGATATCCATCGCCAAACTGCAAGTGGGTGGCGTCCTGCCTTCAACTTCCCGCAACTTCCTGCGCGTTCGAGCTTTGCCCTTGTTCTGCGTGGTATGCGGCGCGCACAAGAATGAGACACAGAGAATGACCCATGCACACAGTGCCGACTCTCAAGTAAAACATTTACCGGTAATACACGTGATATAAACGCCCGGGCATGCAATTCAATACTTGAAGTAAATAAAATGATCACGAACGAGAAACGACATATTGAAGAGCAATATACAATTCCTATTGGCTAACAGTGATACGCTGGACGATGAAAAAGTGAAATGACTCGTACATTACTCTTGACTATGTCTTCTCCCGTTCGTGAACGTCGTTTCTTCCCTTCAATTAAACTAGCCCGGCATGCATTTAGTTGCGAGTCAGCGCTGCGTGCGTGTATCACTCTTTGTGTCTCGTTCTTGTGTGACTGTGTGCGTAGATCATACCTCACCAACTCGCCCGACCCTCCGCCATAGGAAGTTCTGCTGTCGTGCATGCCGAACTAAAAAAAAAGAACAGTGTTCTATGCCTTCACCTGTCGTCACTCACACAAGTCACTGCTTGGACATTTTCAGGGGAAGAAAATCACGAATTACAGAAACGCAAAGGAACGTAGCGAGTGTTGATGCACGGAACGGTACTATTCTGTCACAACGGTGTTACCATGCATGCTCAACAGCTGGTACGTGGGGTAACAATAGAGCTTTTTTTTCTATTTTGTTTGATCCTTCGCCAAAATCGCACGACATATGTATCGAAAGCGTCCTCCTTGATACGCCAGAAGTATGACTTGAGTTATCCTTGGCTGGCTAACGTTTCGCGGTGTAGTATATCGTTGACGTATCGCCGGTGCTGCTGTCCCAGCAAGGATTGCAATAGGACGGACACGACATGAATGTCAAAATATGTGTCGTGTCTTATGACGCGCTTTGCGCGTAAACCGCGGTCGCAGTGCTTCCGTCCTGCTAGTAACAGCGCAAAATGTAGACAAGAGACGAGACAAGAACACACCACAAGCGCTTGTGGTGTCTTCTTGTCTCGTCTCTTGTCTACATTTTGCGCTGTTACTAGCAGGATGGAAAACCAACAAGCCCAAGCTGCCATTCTAGTGCTTCTGTGTTACCAGTGGACTACGGACACTGGGGCGTGATAACCACCTTTGCGGAGGCATATGCAGATTATGTATCATAAGTAGACAGAAACAGCAGATCATAACCTCCTGACGAGTAGGTTGGCAGCGTCGCTACATCAAGGGGTGTAAAGCGTTGGACAGCCTCAGTTGGTTATAATGGAGATCACAAGGAGATAAGTGATCATCAGTAGCCCATAACACGACCGTACGAGGAGGAGGAAGTTTACGCGAATGATAGAAATCATCCAAAGATTGGATACCATAATGCCATCGTATTACAGTTTCTTATCGGCTAACTAGACAAGTACTGATGCCGAATGCCTCGTCTTACAAAAAGATAGAACAAGATGCCATAGTGGCGGGGTTGGGGGGGGGAGGGGCTAGACATGCATGCTAAAGAAGTATCCGCGTAAACTTTGACTGTGATGGCATGTCAAACAAGGACGACGAATTGAAGGCACACGCGTGATTACGACGCCGGCCCAGCAGGCCCTCTACATGTAACCTTTGCTCTTCGAAGACGAGCCAGCGGTCCTGACGCATACGCCACTTGGGGTGCAGGACAAACACTGGTGGGAGCAGTACTCGTGGGCTGTGCACAACACGGTGTCCCTCATGATGACCAACAACTACGGCCTGGCACAGAAGACCGGCCTGCTCGTCGAGGAATGGATCCAGGTGATGGGCATGTTCTTTGGCGCCCTCTGGCAGGCGTTACTTCTGGGCTACGGGGCCAACTTGCTCGCCCACAAGGACTTCACCAAGAACGTCCGGCGGGAGAGGGCAAGTCGCGCTACAACGTTTGTTTCTGCTAAATATTTTACCGCGTCGCTGTTAAAATAAAGCTACGGAAATTCTGAGAATGGTCTACTAATGCGTAGGCATTCTTTGGCTCGACTAGCTGTGACTTCGTTTTTGCTTAGTTTTGCTTGCCTGCTTTTCCGAGCTTATGCATGTCTGCCCATGACCTTCCCGGTGGTAAAGAATGCTTAGGCTTTAGTAGACAACTGCCAGATTTTCTCACCGCATCCGGCCCCTTTATTGATATCGTACCAATTAAGCCGGAACGCCGGGCACGAGCGCGCCTCATCGGAGCAGAGCGGTCGAAAGGGAACACCAGCTGCCTCAGTAGTGCGTGAGGCATTGCGTGAGGGGAGGGTGCATTGCCACGAAGCCATGTCACCGTACCTGTCGCTCTCGAAAGCCTGTGTTATGCACGCGTTTTTTGTCCATGCAAGCTCTTCCCTGCGTCCTGACTGCGCCTTGGTAAGGCCTAATGAAAGCGCGCCAAACGTCTCAACGTGCTCGCTTGCCTGCGAGATGTTCAAAACTCGAAGGACGTTCAGCAGCGTTTTGGACATTGGGCCACCTCAAAGTCTCATGTTGGCTCACACCCAAATTTGCAGTTGGCCCACCCCTATGTTTTAGTTGGCCCATCCCTAAATTTGAGTTGGCCCACTCCCTATAATTTAACGCACGCACGCATGCACGCACGCACGCACGCACGCACGCACGCACGCACACACACACACACACACACACACACACACACACACACACACACACACACACACACACACACACACGCACACACACACACACGCACACACGCACGCACGCACGCACGCACGCACACGCACTATTATCACTGCTAGATTAATGATACCACAATCCGCTTTACTACTTGACAAGATATTTAAGTTTCACGCTAAAAGCAGCGGCACAAAGAAACACGTCAAACAGTACTGGGTCGCCACTGGGGTGCACAGTGGCGCGGCGCTGCTCAAAGGTGGTCAACCACTCTCAACGGCGGCCCTGCTTTCGAGGCACTCTTTGGGGTAAAAGAAGCCTGCCGGGGAGGGCATTTTCAATTGCATTTACGGAGACGACGGACGTTTGCGCGCATGCGCGAATAAGAGCGGGTGCTAGAGAGGATATGTGGGGACTTTTGCTCCTAGAATGTACGACTCTGCCTAGGCACTACGGAGGAGTTTCTTAGCGCGTGTTGTATGCGCTTGTCCCTAGGTGTGCTGGCAGAAGTCGCGGGGCGCGATAGCGCTCAACTTAGCATCGCAAGTTGGAGGCTCGACGCAGTTATATTAATTCAATTTTGTTTTTACTAATTGAAACAACGTGTCATTATTTCGCATTATTGGCGGCGTCTCCAGGACACCGAAGCGGCAGCGGGGGGATCGAAGCTGGAAGTAGGGCGGCCTGTGGGTTGGGGCCGCCCTGCTTTCAGCTTTGATCCCCCCGCTACAGCTTGGGTGTCCCGGAGATCCTGCGGCGCCTGCTTTCATATAACCTCAGGCGCTCTCCTGCGGCCTCCGTTTGCCGGTTACATGTGCCCTCCTGGAGCAGTGCTTGTAAAGAAATGCAATCTATCGTCGCGACTAAAAAAGCGACCCGCGACTTATACAACAACAATCAGAACCTTCCCTCTTCAGACACAGCAATCACCAAATGGGGCATCCGTGCCCATTGCCTCACCGCGCGGGCAGCCAGCGGCGGAGTGTAAACAAACTGGGCCACACTCCGCAATGCTGGCATGTCTAAGGGACATACGCATAGAACACGCGTTAAGAAACCTCCTCCGTTGTGCCTAGGCAGACTCACATATTCAAGGAGCAAAGGCCCCCAGATTTTCTCTCTCGTACGCGCTTTAACTCGCGCCTGCGCAGAAACATCGAGCGCCGTGAAAAGCGCTACGCCCCGCTGTACCTACTAGCAATTGCTAGCAATTGTAAAAACGCTGCCGGGGATGCAGTTTGCTGCTAAATCAGGTTGCTTCAGCGCATCAACGCCGGCCCCTATGATCATGCACTATATGCGTTGCACTTCCTTCGCTATATATACAAGAAAACTTTTCACATGCTTCACCACATTCGAGCGTAGTACTTTTATAGTATGCGTTATATCCGACGCATGTTCCTGCATTCTTCGCTGGCGTCCGAATGCGCGTTTCAGCTGGCTACGTGTTTTGTGATGTAGCATATTTGAGCACCCGACCGCTTCGGGGCCCCCACATAGGCTGTTGGTATTTAGTTAGTAACCCACGCCCTCCCCCGCTTCACACTCGTTTCTTCTCGCGCACTCTCGCCCCTCCATGAAGCGTAGTGGACGACACCGAACGTTAATGCGAGCGGGATGACAACTCTTAAATGCGAAGCATTTCTTGGCGAACATTTGCCACTTTGACAGTATCTATCTAGCCGCCTAAGCCTTGGTGCTCTCATGGCCGTTTTGTTAACTTGGTGTGTACCAAAATTGGCATAGTATGAGAAGAATGTATGACGAACATAAATGATCGGTCATGACATGAATATCATGACATGTGTGCCACGTAGGTCATGAAACAGCCGCCTTCGCCTTGGTGCTCTCATGGTCGTTTCGTTTACTTGGCATGTATCAAAATTGGCATAGTATGACAAGAATGTAGGACGAACATAAATAATAGGTCATTACATTATTGTCATGACATGCGTGTCATGTAAGTCATGAAACAGCCGCCTACGTCTTGGTGCTCTCATGGTCGATTCGTTAACTTCGTATGTGCCAAAATTGGCATAGTATGACAAGAGTGCATGACGGACCATAGATATCGACCACGTACACACCATGGAGCTTTAGGTGTGCTTCGTGCACGCCACCGCACGCCGACCTTCACCGACGGATTTCACCGCCGCCACGAAAACAGTTCAGGACCTCCCCTTAGCAGCTGCACTGTTACAAAATTTCTGTGGATTCCACGCACTGTGCAAACGAATATTATGCGATACTTTTTTTTTGTCGCTAGCTGGCTATCGAGCCTTGTTTGGGTCGCACAAAGTGTTTCCATAAGGCGCAACGTGTCCCCGTGTGTGTCCCCGTGTGAGGAAGATGGCGGTGACATATAGACGTCGACGATGATGGCACGGCGACGATGACTGCGACGACACCTATGACGTACGTAACGCCTTCCGATCGAGCCAATTGCTGCTCCGTACTTCTATCCACAGTTCTCCCATTCCCTGGCGCATCGTGCAAGATAGGAACCGCAAAGTCACTAGAATAGGCAAAGAATGCGTCGCAGTAAAAAAAAAAAAAAGAAGGCAATAAGAAACGACGGCACACTTTCGTGCTGCTGGCGCTACCGTTGCAATCGCATACATATACATCTGTACGCGCGCATGGCTTACATTATTGGGCATAGTAATCTTGTCCCATACGATAGGACACATTATAGATTTCAATATAAATTTGTGGCGTTCGTTCTTTAATGTACAGAAGAATAGCGCAGTGATCAACAGCCCTGCAAGGAAACAAGTGTACGTGGTTTGTAGTAACTCTCTTCAAGCTGTGAAGCACACGTTCATCTAACTCCTGTAAGAGGAGGAGACATATATATACCCGAAGGAAATGTTTATTTCTCATTTAAATGTGCAAAATACACTAGAATAACCATATTCGACGATCAGAAAAAAACTGTGCAGGAACAACCGACGAGGATTTCAATGTAAGCATAGCACGAACGAACGAACGAACGAACGAACGAACGAACGAACGAACGAACGAACGAACGAAGCATCGAGCGATTGTCCTCCCCCCTCGCCCCGCTGCCATCTATCTCGCCTCTCCCCGCAACTCTATTACCCGAAGGCACGTACCCTTTCCCTGGGCGCTTTTGTATCACAAGTCCGGCCGCCGCCAACCCAGGCAACGGGAGAAAAAGCCAAAGAAAGCTGTTCGCCTTAAACATGTTTTGAGGAAACGTTTTGCAGCAGTAATGGGACAGCACCAGGTAGAACATTGAAAGCGAGTTTCACCGCAAGCCTCTCATGGCTTAGTTTGGAACTTGTACGCGCAGTTCTCGTCGGGTATAAAACATAGGTGGGCGTTTTATTTGTTTCGCATTACCAGCATGATACAACTGCAGCCGGGGATCTTGCATCGGTCTGTCTCCTCTGTGCTTTCAAAAGAAAAGGAGTCGTGCGAAATTTGTTCCTCGTCCTGTGCTCCTGCTCCAGTCGAACGAGGGACGCTCGCTGCCTGTCGTTCAGTGTCGGCCGAAAACGTTTAGCCAGGAACACAGTACTCAATACCGAAACTCAGCAAGAATTCTTGTTTTTCCTGGTGTGCTGCCTATAGGCAACACACAACCTACACGCTTCTAAAGACAACACGCTAGTGTCGCCTTTATGGACGAATGTTACCTTTAGGCAGCCCTCTACCACGGCGACCAATGAACAATGACATCGTTGTACAGAGTACATAGCGCAGTAAGAACAAAGAGCAGGTCGAGACAGGACAAGCTCGTCCTTTCTCTACCTGTCCTTTGTTCTTACTACATTGTGTACTCAGACGCTGTGTACTCACGATGAATTCCCAACATGACTAAACCTATACTCCCTTCTGAACAATAGCAGTACGCAGTGAAGTTAAACTGGCGTCATTTTTGTGCGTGCGCTGGAGAAGTGCAGGCCTGTGGTTCTGGGTCTACGATGCTTTTGAAGATACAAGAATAAATCTAACATCGCACGACAGGGCAGAGTTGAGGTTCACCTCGACGTCGTTGACCGAAACCTCGCCAGGTCACATTACAGTAGGTGTGCAAGGCTTTGACGCTGATTGCAAGCGGTGAACTGTTTATTAAGATTGAATACGCAAATGATAGAGCGGAAACTATATATACATACATGTAGTAAATACTGCGAGTGAAAAGTTGCAATGACGCTACAATTTCAGTCTTTTCAAGCTTTGCCGAATCTCTGCTTTGCACGTACTTAAAAAGCTTTCCCGACATCGCCTTCGCCCCGTCGTTCGTCCAATCACACTGCGACGTGCAGTGCGCACGCACCTCCAGAGTTGCGCAGTCCGGAGTTTCAATAGAGAGGCTTAGTTTAGGGGACGCAAGCGGCTTGCGTACGCAAGAACTAGGGGCCACGGTGCTGCGCCTGCGCAGACGGCTCTGCGCATGCGCAGTGCTGTCGCCCCTAGTTCTTGCGTACGCAAGCCGCTTGCGTCCCCTAAACTAAGCCTCTCTAATGTCTCGAGGTTATTGCCATAAATCCTTGTGCAGCGGACTCCTTATTCTCACCACTTTGCAGGACACAAACACTTTTACGCTCGTTGGGGGCGTCTGGCCCGTTCGCGGAATCTTTCGAAAGGGGTGCGGTCAAGAGGCGATGGGTTGACTTCACAGCAACGCCACTGCTTCCGCGCATCGAATGGCAGTAGTCCCGTCTCAGTTAGCCCGCTTATACGCGCTCTCCGTAAACTAAGAGCTCCTCCCAACGGCTGCAACTCTCTGCCGCCGGGCTTGTTTGTCGGGCAGCGCGTCTCCTTTTACAACCGCTGGCGCCTACGTGTAACCGGCCACGCAAACAATAACGCTGAAACCCCACTGGCAGGTGGCTGACAATCGGGGCAGCAGGGAGCCCGACTTTTGTTGAGCGATCGCGTGACTACACCACGCGGATAAATGATTGAGGCAGCGAAAGTTGCATGCATGCGGTAGTCGAACGGAATGCCGCGGTTTTCAACCGCCGTTTATCGCGTGTTATCTTAAGTTTCAGCTCACACTGTAGGCGTATCGCGACAGTCAGAGAGAAAGCTGGAAGCATCAGCTGTCAAAGAACAGTCTAATATCGCGACAACAATGCCCGTCTGCGGCGAAGCGACGTGATCGCATAGCTCATTGTAATATCCACGCGACGATGAGTTGCCCGAAAAAAAAAAATCACCGTTATCATCATCATCATCAGCAACAGAAAAAAAAAGAAGGTATGCTTCCCGCGGTTATTAAGCTTAACTACTTTCAAGTAGCTAAGCTTACCTCAGTGGCGTAACGTGCAAGTACAGTGGTTCCATACTTCAGAGGAAATATAATTTCCACAGTGTCCTCACAGAGAAAGGCTATGGTGTCTCAGTTCAATTCAAATAAATTTTATGTGACAGAAAGCGTACAGTGAATTTCCACGAACTGCTTTGACCCGTAGCTAAAAGCTCGTAATGGGTCCAGTCATGGGTAATGAGTCCAGTGCAGTAATGCACGCAGGTAGAGGTTTCATATTCGCATTGAATGATAACAATAGTCAAAGCTCGCAAGTTTGATCGTGTGTAAAGAAAAGTAAAAAAGAAGAACGAAGCCATGAAAAGAAAACAAAAAGGGACCCTGAACTATAACACATTGAACGCTAAAACATAATACACAAAAGGTGAACGAACGTGGCAGTTTGAGACTCTCGTTGACTCATTAGATAACAGAAACCTTCACTCAGAGAAACGAAAAAAAAAGGAGTCATACATATATCAGGGTATTAATACGGAGAGAGGAGACGTGTCAAGACCCCGAAGGGCGCGATGACAGGTTATCTGTGCCGTGATATACGCCACGCACCGGCTACGACTGTCGAAAGCGACGCGACGGACGTTGTGCTGCAGCAAACGCAAAAGTCAACGAGTCGGACAGAAACCGTCTACTCGGAGACCGCTTTATCGCGGCCTTTTACACCCCTATCAGTTTGCCGGACTTTTTTTTTTTTACCCCGGGTCGTGTGTGGGGTAGCCTCCGCGCCGACTAACTGTGTCAGCGGAATGTCGGAGAATGTTCGTAATGTTGCCTTTACACGCGCGAATTCGCCACGGTCTTGCAAGTGTCGGTGTTTGATATTTGCTTGTACTGCATTGCTAAATATACATATGTGCGCTTGCGCTGTCAGTTTTAACTGTAGTTAAAACGCGTTACTGACGGGACTTGTACGAAGAAACGTAGTTAAGACAACCACGGCGTCGGTGACGCGCCTTTAGCCATTTCAAATAGATTACCAACTCGCCCACGCTAACACCTTGTGAACTGTGCTAAAGGGTCACGCAGTTGAGCTCCGTCTGCGCGTGTGTGCTTGAGCTGGTGCGTGCGTGTGCAAATGCGTGCGTGCTTAGCAATGAGAAACGTTTAGTTACCGGCTAAGGTCTTACGGATATGCATGGCGTCCTAATGCGCTGAGAAGCAGTCGCCAACGCGATTGCGCATAGCAGCGATTCGTAAACTATAGGCGAGGACGTCAACGGCCTCTTTAAAGGGACACTAAAGAGAAAAACTATTTGTTCTGCATCAGTAAATTATCTTTCTACAACACTAAACACACCATTCTCACCACCATAAGACGCTTCGTAAGCCAGATGAAGCGCAAGAACGAAAGACGGGTGGCGACGCCTTCTTGAAGTTCGCGCACCTGGTCGCTGTGACGTCATGGATTTTGATGGCATCTTCTAGGGCCTACTTGCTTATACAACGGTACAGATTGACTACATTGTGTTCTGAAGGAACCAGATATTAAACATAGCAAGTTTCGGGAACCTTTACTCAGCCAACGCGGCCCAAATGCGAAAACATACTTTGGAGTCCCTGGAGTCACACTGACGTACCGGCGTCGGGGTTCCCGCGCGAAATTCGAATACTGATACTACTACCTTCATTTCCTCATCTAATAACCAAGCCATTATTTTGATATGACTGCGTAAAGGGTACTCAGACAATGCTTTATTAGTCTAAACTGATTTATTGTTTCGCTTTAGTGTCCCTTTAAGAGGAAGCTTTAGCTCGAGCCCAGCTCCGACGCGGCCTATTCAAATACGTGTAAAACGAAGAAACGCTTTTCTGAGATAACCCATGGACCGATTTGAATAAAATTTGTTGCATTTGAGAGAGAAAGGTAAATTCTAGTGAGTGTTGGAAGCGGAATTTCGATTTACGGCCTGAATTTTGTTAAGAGATGTTTCAAAAATACGAAAACTAGAAAGAAATAGAAGCACAATGCTTACAAAAATAGCTCTGCATCAAGAACAAATATGGTGGTTCTGTAAACAGCATCCATTAGATCATTGAAAGCGGACAAATTCGATAAGTCAATTTATATCTTACCTGAATTCGTTACGTTGAGTACAAGGGTTCTGCAAAAGTTGTATTTCCATATTACTAAACTTCTTTGTTAAGATTCATGTGCAACATATCAAATTTGTCCGCTTTAGATGTAATATTAGATGCAATTCACATAATTGTGATATCATTTTGGTTACTGAGTTACAGAGTTGAAAACTTGATAGTCTCGTTTTCTGGAAATTTGCGATGTTTGTCAATTTTTAATAACAAATTGACGACCTAAATCGAAAATTCGACACCAAAAGTCACTAGATTTTAAGTTTTTGCTTTAAATGTCTAGGGCCTAGTCAGGTGACCATGTGTGTCACCTTTAGCCCTCTTCACCCGGAGAACTGTGTATTGTCTAAATTTCAATAAAGTCATAAAGTCAGACCCTGTCAAGTTTGCTGCAGTGGTTGCCGAGAAAAACGAATTCTCCTTTTGAATCTATTTAGATAGAAGCACCCTAGGTCTTTCTTTCTTTCTTTCTTTCTTTCTTTCTTTCTTTCTTTCTTTCTTTCTTTCTTTCTTTCTTTCTTTCTTTCTTTCTTTCTTTCTTTCTTTCTTTCTTTCTTTCTTTTTCTCATTTCTTAGGCGGACAGGTGTTTTTAGGTGTTCTTAGAAATACCAAAATGAAATTCTACTACAAAGCAAGCAATGCTTTAAAAAACATTGGCTAACACTAACGCTAACAGAGTTGTAGCTGTGAACAACCGAAATTGGTAACATCGTGTTTGAGCCTAAAACACAATGAAAAAAATAATGCTTTCCTAATGTTTAATTAATTAATTAATGATTGATTATATTATGTTATTTATTTGTTTGTTTATTTATTTCTTAACGAGGTTTATCATAAGAACGATATCTGCTTGAAGGCATTATAGTGTTAGCCTGCAACACAGTGTGTCACGCAAATCATGGCACGGGTCTTCTTCCTCAGCCCTTCACGTAATAAGCAGCTAGGGGAGCGTCTGCCTCCTTACAATTTATTTATTTATTTATTTATTCATTATTTGTTTCATGACAAGACCACGCGGTAACAATTACCGCACACACGCACGCACGCACGCACGTACGCACGCGCGCTTACAACGCTTAAGAGCTCCATTACCCTGGTGCTACTATTACTTAATGATATGTGAATTGAATTCACAGATCGTTCACCACGTGGTAATTCACCACGCGTTAAGCACCACAAGTTCGAACAAACTCAGAATTTGTACATTTTCATCTGAGCTAGCTGCGGCAACGCAGACGAACGGGAAACAACTTGCCAAGTTGTTTTTTCATCCACTTTCATTTCTATTAGTTTATCGTTTCTTTATTACATTTTCATTTACTAAGCACAAGTAATTTTCCCTACGTTGTCATTGGTGTCAGTGTTTGTTGGCTTCTTGTGATGTAATAACAATATATATATATATATATATATATATATATATATATATATATATATATATATATATATATATATATATATATATATATATGTTGGGGCCGTGAATGCGAGAAGTAAGGGAGGTCTCTAGCCAGCGCTGCGTTGACTGATTCTGATGAAACGGAGTGTGCGGCGTTTTGTTCGTCTGCTACGGGATGCATGCCGTTTACCTAATGCCTAACCAATAAAGCCGTTCATTTGAATGACAGGTGTTGTGACGAACGCAGATGCAAGAGGTCGAGGAGTTCATGAGCTACTACGACTTGCCCGAGTGGCTGCGAGCGCGCATCAGGTCGCACCTGAACGCCCAGCAGATGTCCCTGCACGACAAGGACATCCTCTCCTCGCTGTCGGGCACGCTGCGGGAGGTGAGTGTCTCTCTCTCTCTCTCTCTCGTTATCTGCAGGCTCGTGCACGTATCGCAGGGTTGCGCAATCGTCAGATTACGTTACTCGCCGAGAACCGACCTTGCTACGGAAGCATCCGCGTTTGCACATGTCGCAATGGTATAACACAAAGGCCCGGACGCGGATCTCCAAAGCCGTTCGTTAACTCAAGCACGCTGCGTGCAGAGCGATAACAACCAAAACGTGCCCTTGGGATAGTCTGTGCGACATCATAGTCATTATCACCAATATCATCAATGCCAATGGCAGGATTAGGGCATATTCTGGGTATCTCCAATTACCCCTGTCTTGCGCCAGCTGACCCCATCTCATGCCTGCAAATGTCCCACTTAGGTCGCGCCAGCTATAATTTTCGGCCGTCCTCGACTCCCTTTCCTTTGCACCCATTTTGTTATGATAGTAGACCACGGGTGATCTTCCTTAAGCATGCTATTGCCTGCCCAACTCCACTTCTTCCTGTTAATGTTCTCTAGAACATCGTCTATCACGTTCGCTCTCTAATCCGCACTGCTCTCTTCTTGTCTCCTAATGTTACGCGTATAAATTTTCGTTCCGTCGCTCGTCGCGCAGCCCTTAACTTCTTCTCAAACGTCTTCATTAACCTCCGAGTTATGCCCTACACGTTAATCAGCATAACGGTGCGTTAATAATGCAAGAATGAAAAAAGGTGGGATACGGACCGCTGTGCAGGCCAACTGTCGTGTAGCTATCGAGGCAATGATAACCAAGGCGTCTGCTAAGGATAGATGGCCTCACAAAGCTTGCAAAAAGGCTAGTTTGTTTAGCAAACACAGTAATAAAAGCTAATACAAAAAGAAAAGGATGAAAACTAGCAAGCTTCGTGTTCGACAAAAGTGGGAGGAAGAGGTGTTCAATGCAGAAAAAGGGCTGATGGTCGTCTATATGGTTGGGGGGTTTTCAAAGGGAAACGTTGCAGATTTATTCAGTTGCACGGACTTCAACAAAAATCGTTGAGATCCGTGCGGCCCATACGTGAGCCTTACGGCTTGGCTAATAAACCTGTGATTTGTTCCCCAAATGGATTTTAATACCGGTCTCCTACACGCTATGGGCTTGCCCTCGAACGAATGGTTTCTGTGCGCTTGTAGCCAGCCTGTAAATTGCCTAGTGTCAAACTGTGGCTGCTTAGTATGGCTACGACACTACGGTCAAATTACAGCTATACGTCACTGGTGTGCAGAAGGTGGATGTTCTCGTGTGGTCACATCTGCAGGCCTTCCGGCACCGGGGCCAACTTTCACTAATTCCGCTCCGCTGGTCCGCTGAAATAGAAGATGCAACTTTCTCACCGTACTGTAAACTATAGGGCCAGGTGCGGCAACATTCACTCGGCACATGAGAAATTTTAGACTCTCGGCGCAGCATTGGCTTTTTCTGGCAGCTGTCTACAAGCGTGTACGGAGCACCGTACCACGTACGACATCGCAGTTTCGCCGTGTTGTATGTTATGAAGTTTCATATCCAAGATATAAAAATATTTTTCGAATAAAAAATGTCGGGTTAGCAGGCAGTTGGATGAATGTCCATTGCTTCTGATGTTTGAGGATAGTCTGCAGGATTTACATCTCGAAGCGACAGCCCTAAAAAGTATGTGGTGTAAAATTCTAGAACACGCAATTAGTTATACCAATGTTATTATGCACCTCTCTTGAGCGGTCTCTGGAGATACTCAGCACCAGCTAAAAATTGAATATGTAAAATTATGGCGGGTCTCTAGTTATCCGTTTTCAGCTGTTGATATTTTTGGCGGGAGCCTACTAAATGTCTGCACAATTGTTTAGAACTGTTTTCTTTTCGTTTCCTTATTTGATGCTGAATCTCAAAAGCATTTATCTGCTATGAGAAAGTTTTGTTTGCGTGAGGTGACTTTTGTGTCAGACTGATAAGTTAGTGGGGCAGCCAGCAGGTACCTCAAAGAGCAGCATTTCTTTCGGTTCAGTTCAGTACGAACACGAGAATAAAGCTCCCGAAAGAACAATTGGTGAGGATCTCTGCAGGGTGAAACCGATAACTACAGCTGCAGCGAACAACACTTGACAAGTTCGAGTGTCTTGAAGCTCTTCAATGTGCCAGCAATAAATCTCCTCGTTCGTTCATCTACTGGAATTTCACAACAAAACCGAGAAACAAGATAAGGGTTTAGCCGAAAGTGCCCTTGTGTCATGCAGCATTCATGAGATAAGATCTGTATGGCTAACGTTAGCTATAGTTGGAAAGGCGTTTCACGAGCAGTGAGGGCAGACTTGAGGTGGCGATGGAAACGCTCGACGAGACCATTTGTTTGCGGATGATATGCCGCTGTGCTTAGCCGACTCACTTCAAAAAAGGTGTACGAGCTCGGTAAAAAGTGATGACTCGAACTGTCGTCCCCTGTCTGTTATACGATAATGGATAGGACAGCTCGACAGGGAAGGCTGTTGCTACAGCTATCGGGCGGTAGGTCCCGGCAAGTTAGGATAGGATGGTAGGCTACAAAATAAAATATATATATATTAAAACATGTCTGTGAGGAAATCAGGCAAGTGAGATGAGTTGAGCAAGGTAAAAAGTGATGACTCGAACTGTCGTCCCCTGTCTGTTATACGATAATGGATAGGACAGCTCGACAGGGAACGCTGTTGCTACGGTGGCCGGTGTGCTTTCCGTGATAAATTTATTTGTTTTTTAGATACTGCAGACAAATCTGGTCCAAGCAGGACGGGAAATACAATTTACAATATATCTGTATTACACACGAAAAAGAACAACAACAATACGTGTGATAGCACCCGAGGAAAGAACACAAAAAAGACATGATCGTCAAGTCGTACAGTGCGTCATAAGGTTCTGTTCGGCTATTCCAGTCGGACACAGAACGCGGAAAAAAGGAAAACATAAATTTTTGTTCTTGCAAAGTAAGGAGTTAGAAAGTGTGTTATGTAATGTCGCATAGGTCTTGTAGACAATGGGGAAAGAAACTGGGTCTGATCAATAGCCATATTACCGTTAAGAAGTAAGTTTCAAAACTTCAGACGACATTCTTTCTTCTCGATTCAAGTAGTTCAATGTTCTCAGCTTTCATGAGTTCAAAAGGAGGATCAGTGTGCTTAAATTTAGAGTAGAGAGACCTGACAGGTTTTCGCTGAATCCTTTCTGACTTTTTAATGTTAAGTTTAGTGTGAGGATCCCAAACTATGCAGCAATATTCAAACTTAGTTCGTATGAATGTGAAATAGCCAAGAAGTTTGACCTTATAGGAGGAGACACAAGAAGATGTTAAGTATAATAATGTCGGTGATAGATTTACTAATATCCTAAGCCGCGGAGTAAAATCTGTCGACGTAAATTAAGTCCCTGTGGCCTTGGCAAGGTGATGGAGTGCCGACCATGTTAATGTGAACCGTGGCGAAATGGTCCCCGGCCAATAGAAACCGCTGGGGTTGAAGGACGGGATGGTGGTGCATGGACACCGCGCCGCCGTCGTAAGGCGCTACCATACGTTGATGTTTACCGGAATCCCCTTTGAAGCGGAGAGGGGACAAGTAGTACCCTAGGCTTCTTGAAATAAGGTTTTACTACATCCATCGCTATCTATATCTTTCGTTTATCTCACCTAGATCGTATTTAAAACATCTGTCACTATACTGTACTATTACCTACACTTGCAATTACCCAGTTTGTATCAGTAACTTTCCTGCTTTCCTTACACCCATACCCTAATCGTCTCCTACTTGCCTCGACTGATTACCGGTTAAGCCGTTAACCATCTTTGAATCCCAAGGCCTCCGGTACGGGTCTCGCTGCTGGGTCAACATCTTGGCATATACCATTACCATGTGCCGAGTCGTTTCTGGCCTGCTTTCTCTCTCTTTTCTTCTTTTTTTTTTCAGCAGCACACACACGCCTCATCCTGGCGCGCGTATATTTGCTCCTGTATCTTTTTTGTTCTCTGCCCTTTACGTTATCATGCAGGTTTTACTTCCCAATTTTTCTTGCGGTTTTTGTAAACCTCCATGGTTTTTCTTTTTGTTTCCATCCCGTGCATCGAATTTGCCGTCTCTCTTTCTCCCACTTGGTTTGTTACGACTGCTGGTTGTCTACGCTTTCAATTACCCTCTACTGGGTTTCCAACTTTCTTGACCTCTTCATCTATTCTGTGTTCACGTCTTCGAGGTACATATATTTGGGCACTTAACCGGCCATTTCTTTTCATCCATGTTTCTTAGTCTTTCTTCAAAACAAAGCTTGCTCCGTGCTTCTCTGACTTCAAAAGAAGCCCATGTCCCATTGCTATGCATCATTTGAGCTTTTACCGTGGACCCCCGAAACCAGTCGGCCTACCCCCCTCTGGTTAATCTCCAACCCTCACAGATTTCTGATTTATAGCACAGAATTGCGTTTGCGAAGGTTAGCGCTGGTACCGTGAGATTTTTCCAAATTTGTCATACTACCTGGTGGCCCCAAAGTGCTGTATGTTTTATTATTGCTGCACTCCGCTACCCTTTCAGTTTTTAATAGATTATCTCGGTGGACGCTTGAATAGGTCTTTCCTTCGTTTATATATGCACCCAAGTATTTTTTATTTTTATTCCTTGACAAATGGGTATGCGCTTCCTGTTGAATTGAACCCACGACATTACTCGTCTCTTCGTTAGAGATTGTCATTCGAGATTTCTGTGCTAAACTTAAACCCTATAGATTCGTCACTGCGTTGCCACTTATATCAGCAAGTCTCTGTAGATCCCTCGCATTTTCCACTTGTAGAACAATGTAGTAACACGCTGTAGCTTGCCATTAGTAGCATGCTAGTACCAAACTGTCGTAGCCAGCTAGCGCACGGGTAAACAGCGCAGCTAATGACAGCAGTAAGATCACCATAGCGTGTCGTGCACAGACGAAGCGGCGATGGCGAACACGCCGATTCCAATGATTTTGTGCTGCGGGATTGAAGGCGTAGCTGATGAACCGAAAAAACGAATTTTCGCATGTCTGCCTTTTTAGAAATGTCGCCGCTTGTACGAAGCAGGTCACATTCGTGACATCAGGTGCACAGGCGTTATACAAAGCAGAAGACGAGCGCAAATTGCGATGCAATTAAATGCACCCGCAAACAAAAGTCAGTGCGGCAACCTAAGACGTGGATTTTGAGCGGTTATTTTGCAGGTGCTTAGCTGTGCAGGTCGTCACTGTCGTGTATTTAATCGTGTAGGTTGGCGAAGCAGCACAAAGATCAGGGACAAAAGGCGACGGACGTCTTTTTTTCCTTTTTCTATTCCCCCCCCCCTTTTTTTTTTGTGCTGCTTCGCTGATCGCACATGTATAGGCGTGTTCCCGTTCTGTGAGCATGTTTATTCTGCGTAGCTTCGGCGAGTTTTATGCCTTACAAACGAGGTCAATCCTCAATCTTTGTCTATTTTGGAGTTTAGCACGACCAGAAAGAACCAGCTGCTGCGGCTGGTGCATGTACTACATTTACGCGCGGCTGCGCTGGCGTTCGCCGTCGACGCAAGGCGCACGAAGTCGTGTACCAGACGCTTCCAGAGCTGCAAAACGAGAGGCAGTATAAGACATGCCCCAAAAGAAAAAAAAAAGAAAAGGCTGAGCCGCTGAGAGGAAATGACAACTGCATACACGCGTGTTCGCCTTCGGTGCCCTCACACCTGCGGAGGTGAATGCACAGTTTACATGGAACACGAAGCTAACGCTAGTTTACTCGTCTGCTTTATTTATGTTATAGAACAACTAGACAACGGCAAAGCAGCGTCGGAAATGTGCGTACCGTTGCGTATGCAAAGCGCGCATATATCCAAGCTTGCCGCTGTTCCATGTGTGAGGCCGCGATGAAAACCCATCGAACTAACTGAATGGCCTGACCGGCTTCATTCATGTTCGAGTGTGCATCCAAGAAAGCAGCATGTTTGTTCGGATTTGGTTCTACGTGGTATTTCGGCAACGCAAAACGTAAGTGTCTGAACCTAAACGACAAACGTATAGCTAGCTGGTAGGTGCGCCTGCTGCGCCCTATGGAGTTGCTGTTACTAGAGTAGCATATGCAATAACTCTATAGCACTGCGCCCGGCCCCGTCGTCACATGCATAGCCTCCGAGGTGCGCGCGCGGAAGTGGCGAATCTCAGAGGCCATGTCACGTACCGCTACATTCGGGGCGCTGCCTCATAAGCGCGTCGCCGGTGCGAACTCGTCTCGCGCCCGGTGCCTTTACCTTGGCTCGCTGACAAGAGCGTTATACGAGCGCGAACACAGTGGCGTATATCAGCATTCAAGCGCGGCCACACAAAGCGAGACACAATGAGATATTCCGTGGCAGGAACACCCGGATGTGCTAGCTTGTGCGAAACGTCAAACAAAGTATTTTTCGTCAATACCGAAAAGGCGATTTCTACCGTGTGAGGAAGCGCGGAACGGCCAGAAAAGACGCAGAAACGAAAGGCTATGGCACCGCCACCTTGGAGGTCCCGCACCAGATTTCCTTAATTGATGTCATGGATTTTGAAGGCGACTCCTGTCTCGAACCTAGATAATCTTTTTTCGGTTAAAACGGCCTAAGCTTTAGTTCTAAAGGAACCACATGCTATACGTGTAGCAAGCTTAGAACCTTCTTACGCGGCCCGAACACCCGATTAATGCTTTGAAATCAGTGACGTCCACTGACCTACCAGCGTTGGGTTTTCGGCGCGAAATTCGTGAAATGTAACTTTGGCGTTCGTTTTCTCTATCTAAAAGTCAAGCCATTACGGCACAATCAAGGATAATACAGTTGCCAAGTAATAATATATCAGCCTACGCTGCTTTATTGCTTCTATTTAGTGTGCCTTTACGGCGCATCCAAAGATGATTTGGACGGAGGGGTCCAAGTTTCTACCCTAGCCTGCGGTACAGCACTAACTAACAACAGTTAGCTTAACGTGCATTAGGTGCCACTGTGAACGCTGAAATGTGATGCGTGCCACTCGCTCACACGAGTAAACGCGGTGGTGCGCGGTATCTATCGCGCACTGTTGGCTCGCAAAGGATGTTCGAATTTGCTTGTGAACAGAGAGCATGTTAATGCCCTGCGGTTGATTCTTCGAGCCATTCGTACCGTTTGGCCGCGTCTAAAAGTAGCGCTATCGTGTTTAGTTTATCGTCGGCAATATCGACTCGTTTGTCATAAATGGGTACACAAATGCCGAATGGGGTTGCCGCAGTTCCAGTGCTGTTGGACGAGGATACATTAAGCGCATTAAGTTTGAGGCCGGTCACAAGAAAGACGTATATATGTATAACCAAGGCTATAATACTAAACTCCGTTCAGCCCTGCGAGTGGCATATATCCGTAACGCTTCAGGTTTGCTGTGACCCGTATAAAAAAAAAATGTAAACCAGCACGTTCGCTGTTTACGATGCGCACGCCATAAGTTCGAAATCTAATCTTCTGGAATATGTCGCTGCGATACATATAGAATAAGGAACTGCAGTCGGCAGTACCTCCACGGTAGAAATAATCGCAGATATCACGTATAGAGCGAACATATACGGTGACGGCTGGTGGCATAATTTCGGATATTCTAGCCCGATGTACCCTCGGCCTCGATAAGCCACGGCGTCAGAGTGGTATAGTCAGTGTACCACCGCAATAGAAAATGGCGGGATGGTTGGTGGATCGCATGTTACCCGTAGATAAACTCGTTAAAGCAACGGTGGTCACAGCCTGCGGGCTTATACGTAGTCAATCTGTCGTCGAACTCACTCCTATGATCCGAGTAACAGTTCTAGGAAGAAATAAGACGCGATATCTGGGTCCGCACGAAGTGGCGCGCGCGCCGGAGCGCTTCGTAAAGAAAACGCGCCAGCCGCTCCTCGTTGCGAAAATGTTTGCGGAGCCGTCCAGTGAATTGTAGTTACTCTCCTCCTCACGTCTATATTGTATAAAAGAAATTTCTCGTAGTACGCGCTTTTTTTTTTCTTTTTAAGTTTCTTATTCTCTGTAGAGTTGCCATTATAGTTATACGAAAGAAAACATAGTCTGCAGGCGGCTATATATGTCTGTGATGACCATGCTGCTTTTCAATCAATCTTCACAGTTCACCTTTCAACCCGAATAATTACGCGAAAACTAATGCCTCAGTCACAATAAATTGGTAACGCGGAATTGGGGCACGAACTACGACAGTATTATAGGAGCAGAGGCAAGCCTTGATGGAGTCGCCAAGCCCACGATAGCGCCGAAGCCAGCAGTGCAGTATTTTCGGTGCTTTTTCAAAGTTTTTCAAGGCGTTGTTTTTCTTTAATATACCTTGTCAAAGAAGGCAAATGAAAATGTGGAAAGAAACGCGCAGATTTATTTTGTTCGTAAGGGTTCCTTATATGCTCGGAAATTACGAAGATCTGGTTACGATTGTGTAGCCGTCAAGAGATCGTTTTTTTTTTTCCATCAAGAACCAGTCACGCCTTTTCACCATTCACAGTTGCATAATAAAAGAGTTATAGCTAAGCGAGCCAGCGTCGACAACACTGCGCATGTTTTACCGCGCATGCGCACTGGTGTCTACACTGGCTTGCTGGGCCCACTGGCTCGCTGGCTCGCTGAGCTATAACTCTCTAATATTGTTGCCGCTTGATGACGAGGCCTATAGTCAGGAATCATCATAAAACTCTAGGTAGTAATGAGATATTCCTGGCGGCTTTAAATACATTTTCTGGTTTCTGTTTTCGGCTCTCACGAATAATTATGAAAGAACATAACGGCCATACTTGCAGTGCACACGACAATAAGAAAGATACATAGCAGAAATATTTATCTCGTAAACAGAAGTTCTCACGTCCATCTATATTAAAACCGTTCCATGTTCGTCTTGTCCATTATAAAAGTACGTCAGCCGATAGGATACAACACTCACACGATCGCACACATGCACATTTCACTCGATCCTTTCTAGCACATTTTCCAGCTTACGTCGCCCCCTTACGAGACCGTCCAGTAGCCGTCGGTACCTCGCAACTCTAGCACCGCATCAGTGTCCCAGCATCCCTTGTGGCAGATGGCAACTACGTTGATGCCCCTGTTACGGCATTCAGCTATGAGCTTATCCGCGAGCTCCGAGTCTATAGAGGCGGTCGCTTCGTCCATCAGTGCCATCCTTGGCCGTGCGTAAAGCAGTCGGGCCCAGCTGAGCCGCTGCCGTTCTCCGGGAGACAACGTGTCGTACCACGCGGCGTCCATTTCGCTGTCGAGATCGTTGGCGCTGTTCAGAAGGTTCCTAAGGCCCGTGAGCTCCAGAAGCGAGACCATTTCTTTGTTTTCGTCGTCCAGCTCCTCGAGCCCCTTGCGACAACGGTCAGGAAAGGGGTAGCGGAGCTGCTTCCGGAGGCTTCCCACCGTCAGCCACGGCTGCTGCGGGAAGAACGCCAAAGACTGCAAGTTGGTCACGTGGACGCTTCCGGAGTCGACGTTCCGCAGGCCCTTGATGACTCTCAGCAGAGTGGTCTTGCCGCTTCCGTTAGGTCCCGTGATGAGCGCCGTCCGCTTGCAGTCGAGTCTCCACGTTAGCTTCTCGACGAGCACGCTACCGTCTCGCGGCGAACTGTACGTCACGTCTTGGAGCTCTACCGTGGGACAGTCGTCGTCACTGGTGCCTTCTTCCATCGGGTGCTTGTCGTCGTCGGGAGCGTCGGCGGCGGCGTGCAATTCGCGTAGCTCTTCGCTCAATGCCACCAGCTTTTCCCTAAGGGCCGCGATACGGTGCGTGTTTCCCGCGATCACAGCCACGCTGCCGGACAGGTCGACGAGGCTGCTGTAGCAGCTGATAAGGTAGATGGACACGAACGCGTTCTTGCTAATGAGCGATGCCAGTTCCGGCGGCGTCAGCGAATCGTACACGCCGCTGAAGATGGGCACAGCGATGACCAGCAGACTAAGGATCGCGCCGGTGTAGTCGAAGAGGTGGACGCCAAAGGCGAGAGGGAACTGCCTGTTCACGACGGACTGCTGAGCCTTGACCACGTCGTCCAATACGGCGTTCACATTCTGTTCCTCCACGGGGTCCCCGTCCAGGAAGGCTATGGATTCGGTGTGGTCCCTGACGCGCGCGTGCGCGTGCCTAAACTGGCCTTCTTGCTTCTCTTGCTGGTAGACGCGCGGAACTACCGGCGCCATCAGGAACTTGTTGAGCACCGTGAACACGACGAAGAACACGAACGTCGAGACCGGACCTATCCAGCCGGTGGCCACGTACGCTTGGTAGTTGTAGTAGGCCGTCGTGAACGGAGCGATCAGCGCAGCCGGCAGGGCGTCTGCCAGAGCCTTGCAGAAGCGGTCGACGTCCTGCGTCATTCGTTGGTCGACATTGTCCAGGTCTCCGCCAAGTTCCTTCAAGATGTTCACGCAGTAGTAATTCTTGTCGGCAAAGTAGAGCCCGTGCAGGTGCTTGGTGATGATCTTGCGCCAGTGCACTCCTGTGGTCGACGCCAGGAAAGTGCGCAGAGCCCTCGTCTTGGATATGGCGAAAACGAGACTGAGACCGAGGGCCGTTTGGATCCAGAATCCGTGCAGGTCTTTGTTCCCCAGCACCAAGTAGAAGCGGCTGTTGGTGAGGCCCATTTGATACGAGACGAACTCGTAAGTTACGACGAAAAACATCAAACCGGCGAGGAGCAGCGCCGCCTTCTTGTCCCTCACGAGAAGGGAGCAGAGACTCCAGAAGCGCCTCACGAGGAGGGCGTTGAAGCCGACGCTGCGCATCGCGGCGAACACGGGGCGCCGGCGGCGGGGACTCGAGCCGACAAGGCGGAGTTCGAATGCTCCGCTGTTAGTCGAGGATGCAGTGCTCACGTCCGCGCTATCTTCGGGCAGAGACAATGAATACGAACGAACCATGTTCGATTGTTTTCGGCGGCGCATATCTTATCGCATTTCAGAAGCCGCGTCTGGCCGGCATGGCCTTAAATCGCGGTATGTCCATTTCCAAACACCGACTGCCGCGGATATTCGGCTCTTCAAAAGCAGTCGGCCTTATCAGCCGCCTTTGTTTCGTAACGACAAACGCGGTCAGAACTCGCAGGGCGGAGAAATTGTAGCGCGCCAGCCACCACGTGACGCGCGGTGCCGGCAGTTTGAGGAAGCACCGGTGTTGGTGTATCGGCCGTACAAAGTGCAAAGCTCGCTCACGTTGCGATCTGCGCGGTTTCCTTCGTGTCGCTTCCGCTTGCGGTACTCACAGGCGCACGGTCGTGGTGGCCGTTCACTTACTTCTACGCTCCGTCTGCCTCGGAGTTCTCAATCGATGCCACAACCAAAACAGCGGAGCCCTCGTGGCGTGCTCAAACTCGAGGTTTGCCGTCGCATGTGCGAAACACGCGCGTCTCGGTGGAGAGACGCCGGCGTTACCGGTGTTGCCGGCTTCGCCCAGCGATGGCGAAACCTGTTTCCGTTAGAGGCCGCGCAAAAGCGCAGCAAAAAAAAAAAAAAGGAATCTGCGCATTTTGCCGCTAGCTAAAACCCCCGGTAGCGAGGTTGGCGCGACATCTTGCGAGGTTCGCGAAAAATAGCGCTGGGTCGAGCGGCGAAGGCGCGAGTTTCGTACTTGAACTGAACGAATTCGGAGGAACTACAACGGACAATGAAACTACGTAGGTCTGCTTGACAGAACATGTTCACGCACGCACGCACGCACGCACGCACACACACACACACACACACACACACACACACACACACATACACACACACATATATATATATATATATATATATATATATATATATATATATATATATATATATATATATATATATATATATATATATATATATATATATATATATATGGGTGTGTGTGGCGTGATGTAATATCTATTGAGCGATTTTAAGGCTGCAGAAGTGTCTAAGCGCGGAGAAAGCTTTATTATGCGAACGAACGAATTAAACATGTTGGAGAGCTTTGGCGCCGCCACCGAAAACTGATAAGGAAATAAATTAATTATGGTGGATTCCGAAATAAAAGAGGACTGTAGTGTTCGGCGGCACATATCGCACGTCAGGAGCCGTGCATGGCCGACATTCCAAACACCAACGCCTGCGGATATTCTCTTGGGCTTTTCAAAAGCAGTCTCTCTTATCAGCGACCTTTGTCTCTTAACAACAAACACCGTGAGACCTCGCAGGGCGGAGATATCGCAGCGCGCCAGCCTCCCCCCGAGGCGCGTTGTTTGTTAGCGATTTGAATAGCGAAAAAAAAAGAAAAAAACTGTGGTAGGCCTTTCAATCACGATTGATTCTGTAATGTAGTCGCCTCCCGATATAGAAAAATAATTGCGGCGTTTCTAGGATGGCAATTTAACAATCTTCACAATAAGCGTACGCCGCAGGAGAAGCGTTCTGTAAACGCAGCAGATGCTATGGTGCTCCCGCAATTACCGCGTGAGAATTTCGACGAAATCCGGCGAAGGTAGTTCTGCGAGATGACAATTTTGCACGATATTTCAACGACATCATGAACGTTCTCTTCTTCATGATATATCGCTCAGGGCCTCCTTTCAATGAGACCTGCATGTCCCATAACGCCCATACTCGAAATCCCATAAGATTGCATGGGAATCCCATATAAAACGCCGCATGTTCGAGCAGCATGTGGGATAATTTGATAAGGGACTTAAGAAACGCATGATATTTTGTTTTTTTCGTAGGGACCATATATTTTGAAACCCTTTATTCAAGAATTGCCCCGCATTGCCAGTAGGCATTGTAGCAGGGGGGGGGGGGGGGGGTTACGTCAGGGATATAACAAGTCTACATTTTCGCAACACACTTGCACTTCGGCAGCTTGTTCTATTCCACGATGCTCTTCGCAAAAATGGAGTGAGCGAATGAGTGCGTCCTCGGCTGGTATCGTACTTTAAGGACGTGATGATCTCGGTTGGAAATGTAAAATAGTTTTTTTTTATGTTTCTTTGTTAATGCCAATTTCATTACTGGATATATGGAAAAAATGGCTTTGACCTTAACTTTCTTTGTCGCAACGACAGTGGTCTCCAACTCAAATCTTGCTCCATTATGATTACGCTCTCCGTTCTTCTTTATCGACCCATGACAAACCTGGCCGCCCTGTTTTGGATAGGTTGTATATAAGAAATTAAAGTGGTTTCCGGTAGAAACCATATGGGGCAAACATATTCTAATATCTGTCTTACACATGTTACGTACACGCATTCTGATTTAATTCCCACTGGCGACATTTTAAGTTTCGCAGGGCAAAGTTCAGGGCTACGTCAGCTTTTGCGACTATTTCATTTATATAGTTCGCTCCAGGAGAAGTCAGCAGAAAATGCCACACCTAAATATTTTTTGAGCATCGACTTTGCTTATCCGCATCGTTAGTGATAATGTACTCATTCATAAGTGGCTTCCTTTCCTTAATAAACTAAACACAAATGCACATTTTAGTGTTACGATATATATTCCGTTAGTTTAACTACTTATAAACCCTCTCCAAATCATTCCGAAAAACTGTCAAATCATGTTCAACTTTAATTTTTCTATATACAACGCGGTCGTCTGTAAACAGTCGTACGGGTAACGAAATACCCGCAGAAATGTCATTATTACAAATAAAAAATAAGATATGTCCCATAACTGAACCCTGTGGAACAGCAAAAATAACATCCACGTACCGTGACTTTTTGTCACTCAGTACGACCGTGCACTCGGACAGGTAATTTTCAATCTATCTAATAACGTTTTGATCTATGCCTACCTGCTTGAGTTTGTAAATGAGAAGAGAGGGTTTTTCAGTGTCGAAAAAGTTTTACGGAAATCTAAAAATAAACAATCTATCAGGCTTTCAGCGTCAACATCTCACACTATATCACGGTAATATTCCGCAAGTCGCGTGGAAGTTAGGGAAGCCATGTTGTTCCTTGATTCGGACATTGCTGTTTTATGTGGTTCATAATTTTCTATGCCGATAATGTACTCCATTACCTTCATGCGACAGATGTCAGTGCGATAGGCTTATTCTGTATCGCGTTTTTCCCGCAACCTTTGTTAATTGGGACGTGTGCAATTGCCGTCGAGGACATAGCGTGGCGTCGTCTGCCAGAATCTCTCCTTGACGCAGTAAACGTCATCACGTGATACCGATTGCGAAGTGTTCGACGTCTGCAGTGGCTCAGCCAGTTCCGCCATCGTTGTTTTCGTGTTGCAAGTGCTTAATGTGTGCGTTAGCTGCAAAGCAACCCGGTGTGCAGGCCAACAAAGTTGCGGGCCAACGTACGGCATCGTCCACTCTCGTTGGGGTGTGTGCTCGCGGCGCCGTGGACGACGAGAGTGAAGAGGCCACTCGCGCGTATGGGAGCTGTTATGAAATTTACCCAGTAATCTGCAACTCGAAGCACTCGCACATCTCGTGTACATTTATGTTTGCCGAGGCAAGTGTGATTGCGCGCACCTATCTCTTGCTTTTGCACGCACTCTGTGCGGCTGAGAGGTAAGACTTCGATTTGCGTTGATTGCCGTGCATGTATCACGACAATGCTTCGCCCTATAGTTTTGAGCGCGTAATTAAATTGGCGACGCATATGATGCTTTGATATTGCTTATCAAGTTCGCATGACCTTTAATAAAGGCAGCCATATGCACTATTGAGCATTCGTCGTGATGAGTGCGGCGTGCCACTTTCGCCAGAATTATCGCGGGACGATGATTTATCACGAGTATATCTTATTAAGTGGAACTCTAACCGATTATATTTTTGTGTCCTCAATCCATGCTTGCACTATTTGCGCTTCTCTGCACAGGGTATTGTCACTGACAGTGGCGTAGCCAGAAATTTCGATCGGGGGGGTGGGGGGGGGGTGGGGGGCGCTTACGTTGGAGCTTGGCTTCCTCACAGGATTTTCCGAGGGATGAAATACATGAATAATAACTGCATTGGCATTGCCAAAGTTGCTGCAAACGAATTTTTGGACGCTGCGCGCGCACTGTCAAGACAGGTAAAATATGTATTTTTTCGTAAAAGAATATATTCTTATGTCCCAAAAATTGGGCCAGAAATAACGGATATCAATGCTTCCATATCGTTTGCCTGTTCAATAAGAAAGAAAATATCACATGAACTTTAGAACTATATCAGTGCAAAACCAGCAAAGCAGTGCATACCGCTGATACGATAAATGTAAAGGCTGTGAAATGAACAAGTTGAGGACAAATATTCTAATGAAACTTTGTCATTCAAGAACTTTGTTTACATTGTTGTACGTATGCAACGGCCAAGGAAAAATCACAATGACGCTGTTCTTCGTTCCAGTGTATTGCGCAGGAGCAGCTGTCACCAGTCGTGTATTGTAATTGCACCGAAATTGTAGTCGCAACAGGGATACCGTATAAAAGCAGAAGTTTTGCAAAATATACGTTAAAAACGCGAAGTACAATTGAATACACAAATTGCGAAGATAAAGCTTGATAAAAAGCAAAAAAGTGTCTCTGGAAACAAAGCTCACTGCATGTATGCACAATACCTCGCAACAAGATAATTAAATATACGTATAAGTATCCAATAATTCTACGTATCTACGTAAAAGTCACTTTATACAGGGTGCTTCAGCTAACTTAAGCCAGAGTTAAAAAATATGCCGATGCACTCTAAGACGACGCTACCAAGTGCATGTTGCTCACTTTTGTATGTAATGTGTCACTCTATTTTTTCTATTTTGCTTAATTAAATTGTTAGTCTAGATTACTAAATCAACTTATGAAGTAGCGAAGCTATAAAAATTCTAATTAGAAAATTGCAGAGCGGTTTGTAAAACGTCCGAATAAAGAGTTTCTGTCTTCCTATATATTTATTAAGTATTAGTGTATTTAAGCTTACTGATGATGCCTGCGAAATACAAAACACCGAGTGGCATGTCCGCTTGTGCGTCATGATTGCACTGCTCCCCAACGTTCCGCGCACAAACAGCCACAGGCGCGCTGCCGCTTAAAACGCGACAAGGCAGCCACGTAGGCATTGGCTGTGCAATTTACGCCAGTGTTGTGCTCCCCTCGCAAAAGTTTGTTATAGCGTCAGTCAGACACAACGCTTATCGCTTGTGCTGCCGGAAGTAACAGGTCCGTCATTTCGCGATAGCGGTAAGCAAATTGAACATCCTTACATAAAAAAACTCAGTTTTTAGAAGGCTGAAAGGGCAGAATAAGAGTATCCTAACTCACCTGATGCAGTCTTTCACTGAATTTACGTTTATTTTTCATACGCTTTCACAGCAAGCGCTCGAAGAGGTAATCTTCTGCAGCGATACAACACTGGGATCTTCTGACAAAGCTTGCTGTCGCTGCCTTGAGCACCGTCGGTGAAATGCTGTGGCAGGCTTCAGTTATATTCGTCTGTAAGCCTTCTGGAGTCGTCGTTTCCGTCGTGTATAAGTGATCCTTAATATAGCCACACAATCAAAAGTCAAGAGGATTGAGGTCGGATGACCTTGACGGCCATAGTACAGGCCCGTTTCAACCTATCCATTGCCCTGAGAAGGTAACATTAAGCCATGCTCGTGCTTGGCTGCAGCTGTGGGCTGGGGCCCCGTCGTGCTAATACCACATTACGTCATATGATAGGGGTGCAGTCCAGCTGTTTTCAAAATCATCCAGGCAGTTGAGTTGGACACACCGAGCTGTGAGCTCGCGCTGCGCGTGCTAGCGTGCGAGTTAGCCGCCATGAAAAACAAAACATTGTAGCGAACCTCATTATTTATGAGTGAAGCTCTCTGCCTCTTTCTTGTAAAGCTGCTGGCTTGCTTCAGCGACTCGTAGGTGTTGAATATTGTCATTAGGCTCGGTCACGTACCCGGGTGCCAGCTTCGAAATAATCTTGCAGCCTGCCGTCTCCCTCCGCCTGCAGCTCCTACGGCAAAGATCATGTCTGCGTTTTCCTCGTTGGAAAAAGGCGTCACGAAAATGACCGCGCTTTAACAGCCGATGCACGATAGTCTGTTTATCGCTGTCTGGAACTACCACCTATCACCACCACCACGTCCGTCAGTCGCTTTACGCAGCGCAGGAGATAACGGTTGCAAGCTTAAATCGAACAGCCAAAAAGCGACAGGGCTTGCGTCGCTGCCCTGTCACTGTTTAAACGGCAGTGCACCCGTAGCCGTTTGTGCGCATAACGCTTGGGAGCAGTGCAATCACGACGCGCAAGCAGGCGTGTCAGGCTGTTTTTTTTATGTTACAGGGAATCCGCAGTGAGCTGAAAAATACTAATACTTAATAGATAGAAAGACAGAAACTGTTTATTCGGACGTTTTTCAAACCGCTCTGCAACTTTCTAATGGAATTTTTTCCCTAGCTTCGCTGCTTCAGAGGTTAGTATTTAATCTTCACTAATTATCTAATTAAACAAAATACAAAAATAGCATGACACACTTTAGAAGAGTTAACTGCTGGGCTAGTTGGTGATCTTGCATACTGAAAAAATTTTGCGCCAAAAAACACAACACACACAATAAAGACGACAACACCACGGGCGCTACTTCAACTGTTTAATGAGGGTGAAAGCACTCGACATATATAGCCTTCCAAAACACCGCGCATGCGTACAAGGCAACATAGAGTACATAGTTTTATCAAAGTAGGCGTGATAGAAACTTCAGCTCAGCCTCGTAAAGAAAAACCGATGTATCGCTAACACAGTTAGGACCCGCTTTCTTGATGTAGAAGGCTTCCAATGTTCCAATGTTCCAATGTTCCAAGGCTTCCACTGCCTTGTGTGTGTTGTGTTTTTGGCGCAAAATTTTTTCAGTATACCTGACACACTGCACACCAAAGTGAGCAACATGCATTTGGTCGCGTCGTGTTAAAGTGCATCGGCATATTCCTAAATCTGGATAAAGTTTGTGATAACACCCTGTATAATGCGTGAAACAAGGCAAATAAACATCTTGCGCAATCACAAATTCACAGATCACAGAACACCCGTCATTGTTGCTCAGTGGCTACGGTGTTGGGCTGCTGAGCACAAGGTCGCGGGATCGAATCCCGGCCACGGCGTCCGCATTTCGATGGGGGCGAAATGTGAACACACCCATGTACTTAGATTTAGGCGCACGTTAAAGAACCCCAGCTAGTCGAAATTTCTGGAGTCCTCCACTATGGCGTGCCTCATAATCAGAAAGCGGTTTTGGCACATAAAACCCCAAAATTTTAGATCACAGAATCCTAAGGCCCGCTCACCCTCCCTCCACTGCGTCGAAAAATCGCGCGCGACGGAAGGCGGCGCGGTTCCTCCTCGCTTTTCTCCGTTGCGCACGCAAGAATGACCCACCATCGTCGGCTCACCCCCCCCCCCCCCCTTGGCGCTTTCACTCGCACATACAGCATGCGGCGCTCGCTGACGATGCTGTCGCCCTTCGACTTCATACGGAATATGACGGCGACGGCGTCGGCAAATATGCGCCTTGAGTGTCTATATAATTGTATCGCAACAATATAAGAAGAGTATCCGGCAACTGAAAAGTCCCGTGGCCCATTACATTTCGCATAAGAACAAAATCGAACTTTCACCATGAGAAAATTCACTGCGCCGCAACAATGTCTTTGTGTGTGTGTGTGTGTGTGTGTGTGTGTGTGTGTGTGTGTGAGGGGGGGCGGGGGCATCGAAATGAAGAAACGAAAAGGAAAGCATGCTGGCCACAATTGAATGCCTGCTTGGGGCACCTTATGTTGCTACCCAAGGAATATTGAAGAAGACGTGGTGACGCTTGGTCCACAGAGAACCATATGCATGCTGCTTGTTAGCCTACACTGGCGAGATAAAATACTTTACGTAGACGTTGCGATAAGATCGATATGATGGTGATACCGTCAAGCTAACGGGTTGCAATCTGTCGAGTCCCCACTATGGTGGCGGCGAGCGACCATTGCTTCTTTTTGTCGTCTACTAGCCAGAAAGCGTTCAAAGCTCACTGAGGCCAAAGTCCACTCGGCAAGAGAAAAACTAACGCGCACCAATGTGCGCCGCGCAGTTGTCAGGGCAACACGTGAAAAACGCATGACCTCTGGCTGGTTCTGGCATCTCCGCGGGTAGCAAGAACAAGAAAATTGAAGAGGCTCAATGTGTCCTTGCGAATAAAAGACAAAGTAGAGAAAATTTATAAGAACGAAGTTACCTTTGCTGGCTTTAGCGTCTTGACATGGACGCTTTGGCGCAGGTGAAAAAAAATTTTTGATATTCTTTTCTGTGACATGACGGCACAAATGACAAATGAACCATCACAACGCTTCGTCTCATTGGACCTCGCTGCGTGCTTTGCCAACTTGTCTGATAGTGTGTTGACTTGGCTTGACTCGTCGTATGGTCCGATGTGCGACTTTAGAAAAGTCAATGCAGCTTTGGCGTCAAATGTTTACAAGAACATTAAAATCACAAAAATCCGGAATTGAAACTGTAAAGCACGACTTTGGAAATGCCAATGCACCTTTCACATCAAAAGTTTATGTGATCTTTACGCCCATAAAATTTCGGAAGTGAAATCCATACGTTCTGTAGATACCGCGGCCTCTGAGAAATGCCGCGAGGAGCCCGCTCGCCATCAAAGCACCCTTGAAACTTTGTGCCCGGATGATGATCTTCGCATTATGTGACTCCAGGTGCATGGGCGTTGCCACGAAATCCAGCCCGAGTTCACAATCATCGCGCAGAAATGTCTTTTCGTGCGTGAAAAATATATTCTAGACAAAATCCAGAGTGATTTCCGGCGCCGCATGTTGTTTGGTCGGCGGTGCATCAAAACACGAAAAAATTTCGGGGGGGGGGGGGCTTAAGCCCCAAAAGGTCCCCCCCCCCCACCTGGCTACGCCCCTGGTCACTGATGTGATGTCAAGTGAGCACGCTGCAAGCCCAGTGTGCATCGGTTGCTCGACTCGTAATTACGATCACCATATCTCGTTTTCAGTGACGCTGTCGGTCTCTAGCACCAACCAATTCGTTGACCAGCAGTTCAGCACGTCACGATTGCTAACAGAAGGAGAGGCAGTGTGTGAGGCTGACCCCGTCCGAATATGCAGCGTAAAGGAACAGCATGAGGACAATTTCACTCTCGCCGCCCTTGTGCTGCAAACAGGTGGAATAAATGTTCCTCTCCGCGAGGTCGGGATCAAGGGCCGTGTAGTGGAGACCGCATTGTGCAGTTGCAAAGCAGGGTATGAATGCGCATTCTTACCAGACAAAAAAAAAAAGGAAGCATTTACTTTTGTGCAACACTGAATTTCCGCTTGCACCTAGCTTTTGCACAGTCTACGCAGATATTGTATTGGCCCGCGCTAGTAACGCTGGAAGCCGAGGATGATGAAGTGTGTGAGCGGAACCTCTCGCTTCCCGTCCACTTCAGTGTCGGAACTGTTGGCGTTTTGGCCATAGTGCAGGAGGCTGGAAATCAAATGGACGCTGTCGCGCCTGTGGTGAATATCATTCTCCCAATGAATGCACAGCTGAAGCCGAAACGTGCTGCCTATGTGGAGGAAACCATACCGCTCACTATGGAAACTGCTCGGCTAGAGCTAACGAAATGCAGTTACTCGAGATAATTGACGGGCGACGATCTTCGCAGCGAGAAGCTATTGCAGTCGTCAAGGAAAGAGCCTTTGGATACGCTGGCGTCACTGCGAGGCAATCTACTTTACAGGAAGACAACTTGTCGAAACTCATTGGATCAGCAGTAGAAAAAGCAATGAAAAAGGCTATGCAATATATTGTCACAAGTGTTACCGAATGCATTTCCCAAGTGTTTGCTGCGCAGATGACACAGCTGTTGCAAACAGCTGCCACACCAATCACCAAATCGATTGTTTGCGCCGCAGAACAGGTAGCCAGTTCAGTCCTAGCGCCGAGTACCACATCGGGCCCAACATTTGAAGGATCCGATCGTTGTTCTTCGCCTCAGTCAGACTCGCAGGTCGACATGGAAACGTGTCATGATACCAGGCCGCAAAAGCGAACTGGGTCTCCAGTAACTGCTTCTTGTCCTTGTACCAAAAACAAAAAGGTAATCCGATTTGTCATTCGGGCATCCAAGAAAGTTCATTGCGAAGGTAGTCGCTGAAGTAATTATATCAATTAGATCATCACCATAGATTTTTTAAAAGTGCTACAGTGGAACTGTCGTTCCTTGTTCTCTGCTTCAACCGACTTAAATTGCTTTACAACTCATCTTAATCCTGATGTCAGAATCTTACAAGAAACCTGGCTTACTTATGAGAAAAATGTTCATTTTAAAGATTTTCGATTTTTTCGATTAGATCGCCTTTCACTAAGAGATGGTGTAATGATTTTGTTATCATCTAAATTCTGTCATAAGGCGAAATTAGCTTTCAGGTTAATGTCTCCAG
This sequence comes from Dermacentor albipictus, assembly GCF_038994185.2. Lineage (NCBI taxonomy): Eukaryota > Metazoa > Arthropoda > Arachnida > Ixodida > Ixodidae > Dermacentor > Dermacentor albipictus. Next base: position 438,701,267 of record NC_091821.1, read on the forward strand.
AATGTTAAATTTCGGCAGTGCACCCTAGCATCCCAGGCTGCCGTTCATTTTCGATTATACATGCTTATTTCCCTACGGGCGTGCACAGTACGTACCAATTGGATAGTGCGCTTGCCAGCTGCAAAATAGAAGTCGTCCTTGCTGGAGACTTCAACTCGCATCACGTGTCATGGGGTTACAAAACAGATGCATGTGGGACACGTCTATGGGACTGGACCATAGATAAAAATCTTTCATGCCTTAATGTCAGACAACCTACATTTCTCCGTGGGCAATCTCGCTCAGTGTTAGGTTTGACGTTTTCTAGCACAAGTGTCACCGTGACATCTTGGGCTACGATTGATTTCGGTACAAACAGTGATCATCTCCCGGTAGACTTTGAAATTGCATGCCCTTTAACATCAGTTCAACGACACGGCAGAATATTTGTGAATTGCAAAAAATTTAAAGACTGCTTGCGCTCCACCATTGCATCTAATAGTAATAGAGCGTTTTAGAATTGGGGGCGCAAGGCTCCGGGCCCCCAAGCCGCGTTGCGTCGGTTGCTCTTGGGTCTAGGTGAGCAGCAGAGTTTGAGGATTGGGTCGAACGCAGACAGCGTTGGGTTGAGCGCTCGGGGCGCCGCAGTGTGGAAAATAGAAAGGTACTTGAAAGAAAAAACAATGAACCACTTTTGTTCCAAGTGAAAACAAACAGAATGCATTTTTGAGCAAAAAGAACGAACAATAAAATGTAAGAAACTGTGTTAGTACCTGTTAGCATTACGAATTAAGTGTGCGATTCTAAGCCAAGCAAAGCCAACCGAAGCCAAGTGCTCTTAGTTGGTGTTTTCTTGTGACGCGCTGCGAAAAAACTGCGAGTTCACCCGCGTGAAATGGCGAAAATCAGTCGAAGTAAATAAAGTTTGCTCTGCGACCATCTGCTGTACGCCATCGCTGTCACCCGCGAGGGCGGCCCAAGACGGCTTGGGGGCCCACGCTAGTTTTCGATTCTTGGGTCTTGGGTTAACGCGAACGCAAGAACCCAAGACTGGCTTGGGTTCTGCGCATGCGCATTTGTCGCGCGCAATTTTCTTGGGGCCCCAAGCCGCTTGGGCCCCCAATTCTAAAACTCAATGACGAAGAAACTGGCTTGAATATTTGTTCAGCGTTAAAGATGTCCCGACAACAGTCTGAATTTGTAATTCAGACCGCTAAGCGTTCTCCATCTTGTCCTTGGTGCAACAGTGAGCGCACACGAGTTTATCGAAGAAGGAAAGCTGCTTGGAAGAGACTTCTACATAATCAGAGCCCACAATATTGGAAAGATTATCAATTTATTTCGGCAACCTTCAAACGTACTATTAAACACGCAAAAGATGAGTACGATAAAAAGCATTTCGATTATCTATCTAATTCCAATAACAAGCGTGCTTTATTTAATTACCTTCGTTTTAGAAACAAACTCCCAATGAGCGTTAATGTAGGCTCAATCGTCTATACCTCACAGGAAATGCAGGAGTCCTTAGAGCTATTGGCCAAAAGATTCGAGAGCCGGTTCGCAACGCACCTTCAAACTTCTATTTTTACTCCTGCATTTTCGGACGACATAGAGATATCCTATTCGGAAGTCGCACAAGTTATGTTACGGTTGCCAAATACAGCGCCCGGCCAGGACGGAATAACAAATTCAATGTTAAAGATTTTTTTTCAAGAAGATCCACGTGAGCTTCTGAACTTGGTAAACTACTCTGTTAGTAATGCATGGATTCCACAAGAATGGAAGATCGCCAAAATTATTCCGTTACTTAAAAAGCAAAGGGGCAGGGTACACTATCGACAACATCAGACCAATTGCGTTGACATCAAACATAGTGAAATTTATTGAAAGAGTGCTTCTCAGACATATAATAGAGTTTATTGTCGAAAATCAATTGTTGAGTCCTTGCCAAATTGGATTTCAATCTGGCTATTCAATATGGCACTCACATGGTAGACCTTGAAAGCCGAATTAACATCGCCAGACAGAAAAAACAATACGCGGCTTTAGTTACCTTAGATATATGTAAGGCCTAGGACGGCATTGAACACACAATTTTAACAAATCGGTTACAGAGCCATTGTTTTCCATGCTATATTGTAGCATGGGTGCATGAATTTTTAAAAGACAGGGAATTCTATTGTTTTCGAAGCGGCTATTCTTCTAGTAAACATAGGCAAACATGAGGTGTGCCTCAGGGATCGGTACTCTCACCAGTATTATTTAATATTTTACTGAGCAGAATCCCCGTTCACCTAGGTTTCAGTACCTACGTTTATGCTGATGAGATTGGTACAATGATGACACTGACATTGACAATGACAATGATGACATTTTTTGGTATGGATAGGGACATAAACTTGGTTGCAAACATTGCAAAAATTGCAAACCAGGACGGTCAGCAATTTCGAAAACTGCGTCAGGAATTGAACGACCTGAGCCAGTACAGTAGGCGGCAAAACATGGAAATACATGGAATGCCTGTGACAGATGATGAAGATTTACTGAGCAAAGTAAACAGCCTTGCTGTAAAGCTTGACGTGCCCACACTTGCAGCAAATGACATTGAAGGGCTACACCGCCTTCCATCTCAACCAGACAAGGTGCCTGTGGTTTTGATCCGTTTTGCCAACCGATCCACAAAATCAGACTGGATTTCAAAGCGCAAAAAATGCGAAGATGACATTCGATTCTTTGATAACCTGACGGCTTCTAGCAGGAATTTACTGTGGCTAGCTAAAATGAAGGCTAAGGAAATGAAGTACGCTTTCGTCTGGTCAAAGGAAGGAAAGATCTACGCTCGAAAGCAACCTGGTGCACGAGCCATCAGGATCGCTTGTGAGGAGGACATTGATAAGATGGTTTAATCACTGTTGCTGCGAGACTGCGCAGTACACCTGCTCAAAAATGGCTTATTTTACTGCCGAGTCATTCACCGACTTTCTAAAGGATAGTGCTTACCATCCTCGCAACACACTATCTCTTTACCACTTGAACTGTCAAAGCCTAAAAAATAAATCGGAAGAAGTAGAAGCTGAATTAACTAAACTGAACTTTAATTTTGACCTTATTGCCTTCACTGAAACATGGTTTACCTCAAATGCAGATGTCAGCGAGTTTGCTGGTTACAAGCCCATTTCAGTATTTCGAGATGGAAAGCGTGGTGGTGGTGTATCTTTATATGTGCAAAATTATTTGTGCTTTGAGGTCTTGTCGGATTATTCAATTGTTTGTACTGATTTTGAAACTGTTTGCATTGTTTTTCATAGAGTTACTATTATGGTTGTGTATCGCCCCCCTCAAGGAAATTCTGACAATTTTTTTCGCTTCATTGATTGTTTTCTGAAGTTTGCTAACCAAAACAACTGGCGTATCATTGTACTAGGTGACTTCAATATTAACTTTTTGGAGGATAACGCTCTGAAGATTAACTTGAATGAAATAATGCTGTCTAATGGTTGTGACAACACTATTAAATTGCCTACTCGCATATCCTTGCACTCTGAAACATTAATTGATTTGTGCTTCACTAATTTCCCACCTCAGGGTTGCATATCCGGTGTTTTTTCTTCTGGAATTAGTGATCACTTACCTTTCTTTTCACTTTTTCCTGATACGACCAAATTGAATAAACGCGTTCACGCTCGTAGAGTTAATGATGAAAAGAGCATCTCCAGATTTTGTCACTTGTTGTCGACAATTAATTGGGTAGATGTATATGGTGAAAATGACTCGTCCCGTGCTTATGATATATTTATTCAGAAGCTGCTTGAATGCTATTACGCTGCGTTCCCAACTCAAACTATAAGAAAACATAGAAAGGCTAGAAAAGAATGGATGACAGGGGCACTTTTGAAACAAATTAAAGAAAAGAACAAAATGTTCTCTCGTTTTTTAGAAACGCGATGCCCGGATGATTTAGCTAAGTTTAAGAAGTTTCGAAATAAATTAAACTCAGATCTAAAGAAAGCTAAATCTTTTTTCTATATAAATAAGTTTTCGTCAATCTTACACAATCCTAAATTACTTTGGCAAGGTATTAACGTTATTATAGGGAACAGGCAGAATTATCTTCCCTCTGAGTTGAAAGTCAATGGGGTGAATTATGCTGGAGTTTCACTTGCCAATATGCTGAATGAACACTTTTTAGTTGCCGGAGCATACCGACCCTCTGCTAGCTGTCATTCAACTCGGTCTGTTGACTCATACTTACCCTCTTGCACTACTGAATCTATATTTTTGTCCCCTACTTCAGTGGATGAAGTTATTTCTATCATTAATTCATTCAGGAACACCTGCTCACCTGGAGATGACGAAGTTGCTGCTTTTCCTATCAAATGTGCTGTAAATATTATTGCTGGCCCTCTTACGCATATTTGTAACAGAATGCTTCTTTCTGGTGTATTCCCTAGCAAATTAAAAGTCGCGCGCGTTACCGTTTTATTCAAAGGAGGCAACAAAAATGACCCAAATAATTACCGTCCTATTTCGGTATTGCCTCTGTTTTCGAAGTTAGCTGAGCGTATACTCTATAGGCGACTAAACAATTTCTTACAAGCTAAACATCTTATTTGCCCCCAACAGTATGGCTTTCAGGCCGGTAAATCAACAGAATCTGCTCTGTTAGATATTAAAAACTCTATAATTAACAATTTTGAAACTAAGCTTTTTTCTGTTGGAATTTTTCTCGACCTGCGCAAAGCTTTCGATTCTGTGCAACATACAATACTGCTCCACAAATTAAAAACTTACGGGATCCGTGGAGTGGCAAATTCACTATTGGAAAGTTATCTAACTGCACGGATACAGTACACTCAGATTCATGATGTAAAATCCAGTTTTGGTATGATAAAATTCGGTGTCCCTCAGGGTTCAATTCTGGGACCACTTTTATTTATTCTCTATATTAATGACATTGTAAACATTCCATTAACTCCTAATATCCTGATGTATGCCGACGATACTAATCTCTTTTTTTCCGGCTCCAGTCTCCAAGTACTTGAACACCAATGTAATACCTGGCTTGAGGAGTTAGCGGTTTGGCTCTATGTTAATCAACTTCAATTAAACGTAAACAAAACAAAGTTTATGCTCTTCCATCCAAAAAACAAACCATTAGATCATCACATCAAACTATTTTTTAATGACTCAAACATCGAGCAAGTTCATAGTTGCCGGTTCCTTGGAGTGTTTTTTCGTAGCGATTTGGGTTGGAGTGATCATATAAACTACATTAGACTAAAAATGGCCAGATCTATTTATGTTATTTATCGTGTTAGACATCTCCTCCCACTACAAATTAAAAAACAGTTATATTTTGCCCTTGTTCAGTCTCACCTGGTGTATTGCAACCTAGTGTGGGGTACATGCAACAAAACTGATTCACACAAACTGCTTTCTCTCCAGAAAAGAGCTCTACGTTCATTAAGTTCAAGTTCATCTGTTGAAGCTAATCTTTTCGAAACATTTCATGTTCGCAATTTCTTTCACTTATACAATTTTAGTTTGGCTCTTCACATTTTTTATAAAGTCAAACATGACTTTAACTCTTTTTCTAATACTTATAATTCGAGAAACGTTGCGTATGGTCTACGTTCCGTTGCCCTATCTACTGCAAGACCCAGAACAAATTATGGTAAACAAACAACCGATTATCAAATTATAACATTATGTAATGCTTACCAGTCTCTTACTCAGATTGCTTTAGAAAGTTATAGTGTGTCTGTATTTAAGAAAAAACTGACGACTCTTTTCCCCCCCGGTTAAATTTCAGCTAATTCTGTATACTTAGTTTTCTTTTTTGATTGTGCACATTATGAAATGTTTTGTTGATTGTTAATGGATATTTATTATTGTCTATCATTAACTATTTTCTATTGTGATCATGTTTGCTCATTGTTTTTTTTTTCCTCTGTCCATTCGGCCCCCGTTTCCATGATGTGTGATCGGGGTTTAGGCCTTGTCAGGAAGTATGCTTGTCTACCTCCTTTAGCCTCACCTCGAGGGCATATTGTATTGTATATAATATGGCCAAATAAACATACTACTACTACTACTAAAAAAAAAACTCTCTTTACGAAATTTTGCAGTCGTATCTAAGGGAACTGGAACACTGGCTGAATAGCTTACACTTAAACCTGAATGCTAATAAGTGTGCTATACTTGTTTTTTCCGTTAAAGACCCAGTATACATATCGCTTAACTATCATCTCAAAGATATTCCACAAGTACAGTCACTAAAGTACCTTGGAGTTATTTACAACGGAAATCTTAACTGGCGGCCGCATATTGAATATATTGCGACAAAAGGAGCTCGTACAATGGGCATTTTGCGCAAGTTAAGCAATCGAAGAACAGGTATGCGAATAAAATCCCTTTTGATGGTATATAATATGTACGTTCATCCGGTGTTCGAATTTGGATGTGTTTTATTCTCAGGTGTTCCATAATACAAGCTTCGGCCGCTAGTTTTGATAGAACGAGAGGCACTACGTCTGTGCTTAGGCCTTCCAAAATACGTCGCAAACGCCGTATTATACTTGGAAGCAAGAATCCGACCCATATTAGGCCGATTTCACCTTCTGGCCGTACTGACCCTCTTAAGGCTGTATGAATCGCCATTAAACCGTCCTCAAGTTATTTTCATCTCCGATCCAGAATTATATTTTCCTGTTCATTGGCCTAGGTTTCATAGACCACAGATTATATTTGTGCAAACATATACTTGGACCACTAAATGTGCAAATTCGCGATGTGCTTCCTAATATTACGCATTAAAATTACCCAGAGATCAGGTTCGATGACATTTTTCCAAACAACGCGAAACTACTCCCTTACGCCATCTAAACGCCATGTTGCAAGACCACCTAAGCACCCTAGAAACAAACATTATCATTGCAACAGATGCCTCACAGTGCGAAGAAAAATCTGGCATTGGAATATTTTGTCCTGCACTCAACTGGCCTTTTTCTTTAAGATTGCCTGATTTTGTGCCTATTTTTTTGGCCGAGTTGTTTGCAGTAATCCTAGCTTTACGTAAATTAGATCAAATGATTACAACGGCTGCTATTCTTACCGACTCCCTTTCTGTATGCTCTTGCCTTACCGCTACTAATGAGTCACCCATGCTAAAACTCTTCCACTTACTAGTTCCTGCCCATGTGTAATGTGTTCATTTGATTTGGGTGCCTGGTCATAAAGGTTTGTTTTTTAATCAAACTGCCGATTCACTGGCAAATGCATCACTATCCGGCCCTGTTCTTCCTACTCTACCAGTGACAGCGCAGATCACGGCGGCAAGATTTCGGATGCGATCAATTTGATTAGCCTTATCAAACCCACATTTGACTGCTTCTCCAGAGTATAAGCACCTGGCATTTCCCTGGCATAGCGAATCTTGTTACACAAAGATGCTTGGGTCTGCCTCACCAAATTACGCTGCCGCATTCCCTCCCTAAATTTCTATTTACACAGGTCGGGTTTGGTTCCCTCCCCACTCTGTTCTTTTTGTGATGAGGAGGAGACGATACACCACTTTCTTCTATCTTGTCGCCGCTTTACTGCGGTTAGAAAAAGATGGTTGGAAATACCTTTTTGAAGGATTGGCCTGGACTTGACAGAACCTGCAATTCTTTCGTTCGGGGCGTCCACTTTGGGATTCAGCCACAGGGATGCATGCTTCGCTGTCCAAACATTCCTTACAGAACCTAAACGAATACCCTGCTAAATTCTTATTTTTGTTGTTCTTACTTTTAAATTAATTATTACTCATTGAACATGACCTTCCTGATTTTATTTTAGCAGGTAATTCTACCCTATTCAATGCTATTCCCATAGATTTGAGGAAATTTATGCTCTATACTAATTTGGAATAATCCACCCATCTTCTCCCAAGCCTCTGTGTCTATTGGTAATTCTCCTTAGTAACCTAATGACCTCATCTGTTTTATTCGAGATATGTTGTATTGTTCTGTAGTTAGTATTGTTTCCGTCTATGTGATACCCAAGAACCTTGATTTTTTCAACTAGCCTGATTGCGGATCCTTCATGAGTATATAAGCACACTTTAGGCTCATCTTCCGGAATGTAACCTCTTGGTTTACGACCCTTTCTGCAATGTTTAATGACTAAGAGTTCTGATTTGGCTGCCGAGCATTTCAACCCCATGGCTTTCAGTGTGTTCTCTACAACGTATAAACTTTCCTGTAATCTGTTCTCTGTCTGTCCTATATTGCCCTTGGCACTCCATATGGTTATGTCGTCTGCATATATCACATAACGTATACCCTCAATTTTCTCCAGATTTCTTGCAACCTTGGACATTGCTAAATTGAATAGCATGGGTGAGAGCACAGCCCCTTGTGGAGTGCCCCTATTTTCCAAATTCTTAGCTTCTGATTTAAGCTCACCCAGCATGAGTTGTGCAGTTCTATTTCTAAGAAAGTCCTTAATCATGTTAAAAAGTCTCTTACCCAAACCCATCTCCGAGAGAACGTCAAGTATTGCCTTATGCTTTATACGATCAAAAGCTTTTTCCACATCCAATCCCAAAAGAGCTTTCGTATGCGCTGGGCTAGCCTGTATAAGTTGATGTTTGATCAGCAGCATAGCATCCTGAGTTGACAGCCCTGGACGAAAGCCGATCAAGTTGTATGGGAGGATCTCGTTCTGCTCAACGTATTTCGTGAGTCGATTTAGGATGACATGTTCCATAGCTTTGCCTAGACATGACGTTAAGGAAATGGGACGGAGGTTGTCTAGAGTGAGTTGTTTGCCTGGCTTTGGTATGAGGATAGTATTGGCCACCCTCCATTCCTCTGAGTATACCCCTTTTCTCCAACATTCATTGAAGTGTTCAGTTAGATAATAGATTGATGCATCATCTAGATTTCTTAACATCTTGTTAGTTATTCCGTCAGGTCCAGCCGCCGATCTACCATTAAGACTGTGAAGAGCGGCCCTCACTTCACTCTCAGTGAAGTCCCGGTCAAGTTCTTCACATATGCCTCCCGTATACTCGGGGCTCTCCTCTCCTTCGTTTGGTTGTTTAAGTGGGAGATATTTGGCTGCGAGACTATCCATGACTAAGGAGAATTACCAATAGACACAGAGGCCTGGGAGAAGACAGCGCTTTGAGGATAATACATGCCTTTGCTCTCTGTCACTTCACTTATGTGGCTGGATTATTCAAATGGAAGCAGGCAGAACTTAACAAACTTAATGTGATGCTCAGGAAGCTCGTTAAAGTAGCCCTAGGTATACCCAGTAACGCTGCAACCGACAAACTCATGAGTCTAGGGGTGCACAATACAATGCAAGAAATTGCGGAGGCCCAACAGCTAGCGCAACACGAAAGATTGACAAAGTCACGAGCTGGCAGGAACATATTACAGGCAATAGGTGCAGAACTGAATACATCGAGGAGTCCAATAGAGGCTGAAGTAGAATTAATGACTGAAGTTAGGAGCAAGATCAGAACCAATCCTCTCCCCAGAAACATGCATCCAGAATATAATGTCGAAAGGAGAAAGGCAAGAGCTAAAGCACTCTTGAAGGAAATAGAGCAGCAGAACCAACTGGCAGCTATAGTTGATGCCGCCTGGGTGAACGGTAAAGAAGCCTATACGGCCATTGTATCAAATTATCAAGGGAAGGTGCAAGACGCTCTCACAATTTTTACCAAGGACCCCACGGTGGCGGAACAAGCGGCAATTGCTCTAGCCATCAGGAGTAATAAGTGGGCCTTCATTTACAGTGATTCGAAAACCGCTGTAAAGTGTTTTGACAAAGGCTACGTAGCTGGAGTTGCAGCTAAACTTTTTGAAAACATTGTGATTATGACAACTGAAATCCGATGGTTTCCTGCGCATATGGGGAAAGTGGACGAGACTCGGGTAAACCTCAATGAGGTTGCTCATGACTTGGCACGAGGACTTGCTAACCGTGACAGTCACAACCGAGCCGTTCACCATCAAGCGAGGGAATCCAGAGATCATTTACTAACATACAATGATGTTACCAAACATTACTATTTAGGACGCCGACAATTCCCATTGCCACATTCAAAACTGAACAGGGCTCAGGCAGTCTCACTGCGCTTATTGCAAACGGGTACATATCCCACACCGTACACCATTAATAAAATATATCCAGAGAGGGAGATTAAGATGGAATGCAATGATTGTAATGGCATCATTGGAATCAGACATATGCTGGCGGGGTGTCCCGCGACTCTCCCCAACCTCGTTGAAGAATGGACACAGTGGGAGAAAAGGATTCAAAGCCCATTGTTTCAGGACCAACTAAGGGCAGTCCAGAGGGCCCATGATGTCGCTGAAAGGCTTGGCCTGACAGTGCCAACGTGGGAGCGGCCCGCCTTGGCTTGAGAAGTCGAGCCTCCGGACCTCTGTACAATAAAAGTTTTCACACACACACACACCCATTTCTTGGCCAATCCCCCATCGTGGGTAGGAGCCACACGAGTCACAGGCTACAGCAACAACAACGACAAGCTGCTGCAGAAACAGACAGTAAACGGCCATTCGCTTGGAACTGACTGCTTGCCTTTTCCTCTCGCGACAGTATACATAAATATATATTTATTTTTTGCTCAAGCCAATTATCCTGCTATTGAAATTGAACTTAGAAGACATTAAGCTTACTTATTCAATTATAGGAACTAAGTTTGCTTCTCCACGCTAATACATAGTTGACTATTTTTTACTATTTTATGGGAAGCACAAATGCAAGCATATGGTAGCCTTGCTTTCCGAGCGTGAAAGAAGCCCACGAATACACGCTAAGCGCCTCGAGCGACCGGTCCCGCGGCAGTATTGCGCGGCGACGGTGTTATCGCCCTTGGACTTCATACAGAACCTCACGGTGACGGCGACGGCCGAAATGAGCTTGGAGTGTCCATATAATTGCTCTCGCGATAAAAAACTTTACGCAATGAAATCACACCGAGCGCTTCACAAGGGCTATCAAAGCGTATGGTTCCGCATTGCACGTTGCGCGTAACCTCCCACAAGTTATGCAACCCGAAGGAATTCAGCCACGAGCTTATTTATCTCCAGCTCCCGATTGCGGCGAAGCTCGGTGTGTTTTGGACGCCGGACAGGAAGGTTCTGCAACAGCACTGCTCCGGGAACAAGGCACCGTCTTTTCGAACCTGGCGCGAATAAACGTCGCAAATTCTAATAGGTACAGTCCCGGGAAGAGTACGCATTTGGGTTGGTTGGTTCATGATTGTGTTCACGATTGTTTCCTATCTCATTTATTGTAATTTATTGCCCCTGCGTATTCTCAATTTTCTGTTGCTATAGTGCTTTGAGATAGCGGTACAGTATATATATGCTGACTGAAAGAACAAAGACACTTGGTTGTCAGTCAGTGCCGTGGTCTGTGTCCCTCTCTTCGTCCTGTTTAGCGCTGCTGTCTGCTCGCAGTCCCGAGAAGTTCCACGTCGTACTAACCGAACATTTTAGCTCCAACGACATACACAAATCCTTCTTCGCGGAAGTGCCTGCTACACACGCGATGATGAATGTTGGGCTGCTTCTCCATCCTCAGCTTTATCAACCATGCATCCTGCTTCTGCTTGGTTTTGGGGTACGCATGAAAACGAGTGCACTGGGCTCCGTCGAATATGTTCGGCACAGCTGCACCGAGCAGTAAACCCATGTGAAACAATAAACCAAATGCATGCCTTCGGGATTAAAGGTAGCGAGCAGTGCTGGCGTGGCTGGCGGTGGCAAAGGCGAGTCACATGATGTCGTTTACTATACGTCACAGCGATAGCATCGCCAGTCTTTCCTGTGCATGGTGGCCCTCGAGGCCAATACACACTACACTCTAAAAACAGTTGCACCCTTTGGGGTGTATATTTGTCCCACAACAATAATCGTCATCCGTGTTGCCCGCGTTTCCTTTCTTTAACGCTGCGAGCCCGGTACTTCCCAATCACGAACGGCATGCTCGTTATCAGTGTGACGCAGCATTCTCGACAGGAAAGTAGCGAGCGCCGAGTTTTCAAGAAAGGAAACGCAAGCAAGGCAGATGACGATTATTGTTGTGGGACAAATACACACCCCAAAGGGTGCAACCGTTTTAAGAGTATACACTCTTGAAAAGGTTGCACCCTTTGGGGTGTATATTTGTCCCACAACAATAATCGTCATCTGCCTAGCTTGCGTTTCCTTTCTTGAAAACTCGGCGCTCGCTACTTTCCTGTCGAGAATGCTGCGTCACACTGATAAGGCGCGTGCCGTTCGTGACTGGGAAGTACCGGGCTCGCCGCGTTAGAGAAAGGAAACGCGGGCAAGACAGATGACGATTATTGTTGTGGGACAAGATAAGCCCCAAAGGGTGTAAATTTTTCTAAGAGTGTAAGAAAGGTTTACACCCTTTGGGGTGTATATTTGCCACACTCTTAAAAAGAATTTGCACCCTTTGGGGTTTATATTTGTCCCACAACACTCTTAAAACGGTTGCACCCTTTGGGGTGTATATTTGTCCCACAACAATAATCGTCATCTGCCTTGCTTGCGTTTCCTTTCTTGAAAACTCGGCGCTCGCTACTTTCCTGTCGAGAATGCTGCGTCACACTGATAAGGCGCGTGCCGTTCGTGACTGGGAAGTACCGGGCTCGCCGCGTTAGAGAAAGGAAACGCGGGCAAGACAGATGACGATTATTGTTGTGGGACAAGATAAGCCCCAAAGGGTGTAAATTTTTCTAAGAGTGTAAGAAAGGCTTACACCCTTTGGGGTGTATATTTGCCACACTCTTAAAAACAATTTGCACCCTTTGGGGTTTATATTTGTCCCACAACACTCTTAAAACGGTTGCACCCTTTGGGGTGTATATTTGTCCCACAACAATAATCGTCATCTGCCTTGCTTGCGTTTCCTTTCTTGAAAACTCGGCGCTCGCTACTTTCCTGTCGAGAATGCTGCGTCACACTGATAACGCGCATGCCGTTCGTGACTGGGAAGTACCGGGCTCGCAGCGTTAAAGAAAGGAAACGCGGGCAGGCCAGATGACGATTATTGTTGTGGGACAAGATAAGCCCCAAATGGTGTAAATTTTTTTAAGAGTGAACGATAATCGTCATCTGCCTTGCTTGCGTTTCCTTTCTTGAAAACTCGGCGCTCGCTACTTTCCTGTCGAGAATGCTGCGTCACACTGATAACGCGCATGCCGTTCGTGACTGGGAAGTACCGGGCTCGCAGCGTTAAAGAAAGGAAACGCGGGCAGGCCAGATGACGATTATTGTTGTGGGACAAGATAAGCCCCAAAGGGTGTAAATTTTTTTAAGAGTGAACGATAATCGTCATCTGCCTTGCTTGCGTTTCCTTTCTTGAAAACTCGGCGCTCGCTACTTTCCTGTCGAGAATGCTGCGTCACACTGATAACGCGCATGCCGTTCGTGACTGGGAAGTACCGGGCTCGCAGCGTTAAAGAAAGGAAACGCGGGCAGGCCAGATGACGATTATTGTTGTGGTACAAGATAAGCCCCAAAGGGTGTAAATTTTTTTAAGAGTGAACGATAATCGTCATCTGCCTTGCTTGCGTTTCCTTTCTTGAAAACTCGGCGCTCGCTACTTTCCTGTCGAGAATGCTGCGTCACACTGATAAGGCGCATTACGTTCGTGACTTCGAAGTACCGTGCTCGCAGCGTTAAAGAAAGGAAATGCAGTCAAGATAGATGACGATTATCGTTGTGTGGCCAATATCCACCCAAAAGGGTGCAACGGTTTTTAGAGGGTATTCCAGTGACTGCTTAGAAATCAAGCATAGATAACGTTAGACTGGCGTTGCACAATGTTTGAGCAATCGAGGGGAGATACCATCCGCGCCAACTGCATCGGTTTCATCTAATTGTTCTATCAACTTTTTTGTTTAATACCCTCTACGCTGACTTCTACTGGCGCGACGAGTGATGCATTCCTAACAGAAAACGATATCGCTTCGGACTGCGTTGGGGGAAATACGGAGTGGAACAATTTATTTAGGTACGTTGCCTTAACATTTTTCGTCTGCTAAAAACTTGATAATTATATGCGATTTCGGTTATACCTAAATAATTCCAACCACATCCCTTTAGACACACCACCCCTTATTTATATCTTTCATCTGACCTTGAGTGTCACTTGAGTTCTTGCTCAACTCTGCTGCCAAGCTTTTCTGCCTCACAAATCTTGCATCGATGAATTTAATTTGTTCGTAATAGCAGCTTGGAAGTCCTGGCTTCTTTTCAGCAGGCCGTCTGCATCACGAAGGCCAGCATTTAGATCAATATCTCTGAAAATGTAATAAAGTGCAGGATCAAACACACTAGTGTGATAAGAACGCTCTACACTCTATACTCTTAGAAAAATTTACACCCTTTGGGGCGTATCTTGTCCCACAACAATAATCGTCATCCGTGTTGCCCGCGTTTCCTATCTTTAACGCTGCGAGCCCGGCACTTTCCAGTCACGAATGGCATGCGCGTTATCAGTGTGACGCAGCATTCTCGACAGGAAAGTAGCGAGCACCGAGTTTTCAGGAAAGGAAACGCAAGCAGGGCAGATGACGATTATTGTTGTGGGACAGATATACACCCCAAAGGGTGCAACCGTTTTAAGAGTGTAAGAAAAGTTTACGCCATTTGGAGTGTATATTTGCCACACAGCCATAATCGTCATCTGTCTTGTCCGCATTTCCTTTCTTTAACGCGCATGCCGTTCGTTACTGGGAAGTATCGGGCTCGCAGCGTTAACGAAAGGAAATGCGGACAAGACAGACGACGTTTATTGTTGTGTGGCAAGATACGACCCAAAGGGTGTAATATTGTTTTAGGGTGTGAAATAAACAATTACTTTTGCACACCCGCGGACATGCCCTTTCGGGACGATGAACACACGCACGTGCCAAAATCGGGGAAGCCTGCAACGCTAATGGGTCTTTATGTATCAGCAGTGGAAAATAATTGAAAGTCGGGAGAGTTGGTACGGGTTCATCATTAACTACAGCGTCGCGACAGAAAGACAATATACACGAACGACGTTTCACTCTTGCTTTCTCACTTTGTTGACCCGCCGTCGTTGCTCAATGGCTTTGGCGTTGCGCTGGTAAGCCCGAGGTCGCGGGATCAAGTCCCGGCCGCGGCAGCCGCGTTTTGATGGAGGCAAAATGCAGAAAAACGCCCCCGTGCCGTGAATTGGGTGCACGTTAAAGAACCCCAGCTGGATTCCTTAACGCCAGTCCGCCTACTGTGGCGTGCATCATAAAGAGATGGTGGTTATGGCTTCGAATTTTTCCTCACTTCCTCGTATTCCTAATGTATAAGTGCGCATGTAGAGAGAGAGATGGGATGGAGTAGCTTGCAGGAATGTTTGCATAACACGTCTAGCTTGAGCCCGGGAGGCGTTTTGCAACGTGAAATCTACGCATGCGTATCATTGTTTGCCTCTTGTTTGTTTCTTCAAACGAATGCAGTTGAGAGCCGCGCTCTGTGTGTTCACTTCGTTCCAACTTCGACTTCAACTTTATTAATTCTTCTAGTATACACTAGAAACGTCCTCCTGGGCCCAAGAGGACGTCCTTTGCCATTTGTCGTTCTGTCCTTGTCCTTTGTTTTTCTGTCGCGCTGTAGTTAATAATGAATCGGCAATGGAAAATGTTACCAGCTTCCACAAGTAGCAAGAGCGTTAGCTGCATTGCCGCCAAGCGTGCCGGCTTCACATGGCACTGTGGAAAAGTGACGTAGCCATGCAGCCTTGCTTGTCTTCACGTGATCTCCTGCGAACAGAGCACATCGGAACTACACAGATGACGTTTTCTGCTTGAACACCCGCCGTGGTTGCTCAGTGGCTATGGTGTTAGGCTGTGGAGCGCGAGGTCGCGGGATCGAATCCCGGCCACACGGCGGCCGCATTTCGATGGGGGCGAAAACACCCGTGTACTTAGATTTGGGTGCACGTTAAAGAACCCCAGGGGGTCGAAATTTCCAGAGTCCTCCACTACGGCGTGCCTCATAGTCAGAAACTGGTTTTGGCACGTAAAACCCCATAATTTATTTTTCCTATTGAACGATTCATGTGAATGCCGGTGGTCCGTCGAAGTCGCTGATTACTGACAATTGTCTGTTGGTACCAGATGTATCTGACACTGGCCGAGGAGCACAGTGTCGCAGCTTCGACCCTGCTAGGAGCAGACGGATCTGACTAGACGATTTCAGATAATGATTAATCATGGTAATTATGTAACGATTGACGATTGATTGATGTGTCTATCTCTAGCTCGTTTTTGAACTTTGAGTGTTCGCGCGAACTCAAAGTTCAAGAACGAGCTAGAGATAGTCATTTATCACTGCATTGCAATAAATACGACTGCAAGCCGTCTTTTAAAGATGTGATCTACCTGTCAAAATATCACGATGACCGCGCACATCTTATTTCCGAAGCTTCCCACATCCATGTTAGCGGCGAAGCATGTGTAAGCCTTCCCTCTATTTCTCTTCTTCCGAAGGAGATTGCCTTCCTATCGCATTAACTGCATTTTTCTTCCCTGCACATGCTGAATTCTGTTGATTCTGTGCTTTCAGATAGCGGCGGAGTATATCTATGTTGAGTGAAAGAATGAAGGCACTTGGTTGTTATTAAGCGCTGTTGTCTGTGTCCCTCTCCTCGTCCTGTTGTTTAGCGCTGTTTTACTGCTCGTACATATGTTCCAGTTGCATGTCGGATTTTTTTTTATTGCGCAGAACAAGAGGTGCGCTTAGTAGTACTACTTTGTCAGTCAGCCCTTCCCTCCTCCTCCCTCCCCCTCTACCTCATACAGGGTTATGTTACGTCCGTTTGCTGATACTTTCATCATTGATTTCTTTCAGTATCTTTTTGTGTATTCTAGACGGTTACATATAGCGAACGTGGTCAAAGAAGAGAAGAAGAATATAATTTATTGATAGGAAAGACAGAGAGGTCGACCTGAGCTAGTGCGCTCTAGTCTGCTACTCTGCACTGGGGAAGAGGGAAGGGGAGTGAAAGTATTGGGATGGATGATGATGATAAGAGAAGTGGTGAGTGCTTATGTACATGAGACAGTTGCCTCGCTACAGCCGCTCGTCGAGCTTGGTGTCCTGCAGGAACTTCAACAATAGTTTTGTTGCACGCATAGAAATTGCAGTGTCAGGCCATGGGCCGAGGATAGCTTCCTCCGACAGTAGTTGTCTGCCAGCGCTGGCTAGGAAACTGTCCAACGTCCTTCGCTCCAGCATACATGCTGGGCAGTCGCACAGTACGTGTTGCAGTGTTTCGGGCATCTGGCAGTGTACACAATCAGGGCTGTTCGATTGGCCGATGAGGTGTGCGTAGCGACGGATGAAAGCAACGCCGAGCCGAATCCTGTGTAGCAATGATGTTTTGCTCCGTGTAAGCTTCGGGGGCAAACAGAATTTACCGTCTGGGTCGATCATACGTAGACGTCTGTGGATGTTATCAGAGTGGGCTCTGTAAGCCTTCGTAAGGTCCTGCATGAGTGCCTTGATCATGGAGTTGGTGTCAGGTCGCGAGTAGGCAATCCGTACTTCATCAGAGGAAGAGGAGGTCGATCTTGCTTCACTGTCAGCGAGTTCATTACCAAAAACACCACAATGGCTAGGCACCCATTGAAAGGTGATCACGTGGCCACTTAACTCGGCACTGTGATAAAGTTCGACGATTTCCAGCACGAGCAGATAGTATGACCCTTTGTTTAAAAAGTATTTTAGCGCCTGTAGCACTGATTTGGCATCGCACAATATTGTCCATTTATGGGGTGTCTGCGTTCTCATAAAACGGACAGCCTCCCGTATTCCCGCAAGTTCCGCAGCCGTAGATGTCGATTTGTGGTCTAATCGAAATCGTTGAGTAATTCCAAGTTGTGGGATGACAAATGCGGCCGTTGTGGCAGATGGCGTGACCGAACCATCGGTATATACTTGTACAGTCCCAATATATAAAGTAAATATATGGGACAGGGTGAGCTGCTTCAAGCCAATGGAGGCAACGTGAGATTTCTTTCTAATTCCGGGTATCTGAAGCCTGACTAGTGGTATTGGCAATGTCCATGGAGGTGTCGCGGGGATGTCGGGTGCCTGGAATCTGGCAGGTACAATGCTTGCGTGACATGCAATAGCTTTAGAAAAAGCACAGTCAAGGTTGATGCTTGGAAGCGTTGACAGTGGATGGTGTGAGTGTCTGGTTAGCAGGCGAAGATAGGTTCGCACAGGTTCACAAGACCTGTATATGTCGATAGGACAAGCCCGTGCTTCCGCTATTGTGCCCTTAGTTGACGTGCAGCGTGGCAAGCCAAGACATTTCCGTAGTGCTTGAGCCTGAAGGCTCTCCAGCGTGCGTATACAAGATGACCCCATGTTAGATAACACAGGCATGCTGTAGCGTATGTAGCCGACAAAAAGTGCCTGGTACACTTGGAGCAAACTTCGCTCAGAGGGGCCCCATCTCAGTCCTGATATTACACGAAGAACGTGTATGAAGTTGGTCAGTTTAGCCCTAAGCGCAGTAACATGTTTGGTCCAAGAAAGATTGCGGTCTATTATCACGCCAAGAAATCCGTGGTGGGTGACTAAAGGGAGCGCCGTACGTCGACAACGATTGGATAATTTGACATCGATTTGCGCGTAAATGCCATGACTGCACACTTAGTTGCTGAGAGTTGCAGGCCTCTACGGCGCAAGTACTTCGCCGTTATGGTAACCACACGTTGAAGCCTTGCACGCACTTGTGGACGTGTGGCCCCAGATGACCAAATACAAATATCATCCGCGTACGTACTGATACGTGCTGTTTCAGGTAGCTCGTCTGCAAGGCCCACCAGTATCATATTGAACAATATTGGGCTAAGGACACCACCCTGCGGAACACCCCTGCGAACTTCATGTCTATCAGTCTCGCCATCCGAAGTGGACATGAAAATGGTGCGGCCACTGAGGTAACTCTGCAGCCATGCATATATCCGGCCACCAACACCAATATCCTCAAGCGCCTGAAGAATCGAATGGTGGAAGACGTTGTCGTAGGCACTTTTGATGTCCAGAAATATTGCGCATACCAGACGACGGCGTCTCTTTTCCTGTTGAACAGAAGATACTAGGTCGATCACACCGTCAATGGATGATCGGCCTCTTCTGAATCCATTGATGAAATCAGGAAGTCCACCACTTTTCTCGAGTAGCCATTCCAGTCTGCTCAGTACCATCCGCTCCATCACTTTACCGACACAGCTTGCCAAGGCTATTATTGGCCGATAATGTGAGAGATCATGCGGGCATTTCCCAGGTTTTAGCAAAGCCACAAGACGACTGCACTTCCAGTGATTAGGCACTGTTGCTGTGTCCCACGTAGAGTTGTAGAGCACCAGGAGAATTTCTCGAGCTTCTACTCCAAGATGACAAATCGCGGAGTATGTAATTCCGTCTGGTCCTGGACAAGTTGATCGGCGGGAAGAAGATATCGCAGCGTCGAGCTCGTGCATAGTGAAAGGCGAGTCCAGACGGTGATCACTAGATGACGGGAAAGTCAGTCGTGAATGGGTTGGTATATCGTTCGAGGAGCTCACGAGTAATTTGCAAAAGTCATCGGCGACCTCAACTTCACGCCGGCCTTGCCGTATGGCCACAGCGCTGGTCAAAGAAAAAAAAGCCGTTACTTGATGCCCTGAAAAAAAAAAAGATTCTTGGTCCCGTTCTTAGTACCCACAGGAACGCAGCAACAATGTCGTTAACAAACGCAAGAACAAAACAGATGGACACTATTCTAGAGTACATTATATACACTGAGGCAATAATAATAATAATAATAATAATAATAATAATAATAATAATAATAATAATAATAATAATAATAATAATAATAATAATAATAATAATAATAATAATAATAATAATAATAAACATACCACCATCATACGGCGCGAATTCTGGAAGAGCGAAATATCGAGCAAATACTGGGAAAAACGGCGACGCACTCGCTTTTCAAGCAACCTATTGCTAGGCGACGTGATGCGTGCGAAGGACGAGGGTGTCAATGTTTCTATGTTACATTCCTGCGTCTGTGGGACGCGCGCGCGTGCTTTCGATTTATTAACGGATATTACTGCAATGTGCGATGGGGGATGCACGAGCCACCTGAAATCGCTAGTCGCCGTACGTGCGAGCGAAGTAGGTTGACCAATTCCTGATCTGAGTTTTAAAACTGGTGTACAGTTACAATTTTTACAATTTTACTAGTGCTTTAGCCAAAATATGTCCTTATACTTGAAGCATTGTTAAGCATGCGCAAATTCTAATTGGGGTTTGCAAATCCAGTTCGCGGAGGCATGGTTGCTCGGAACATCCTTTTTTGCTGCGCTTGGATTGTTTACTGTAGTAATAAAGAAAAGAAAAACGTGAGTGGCCGGGTGAGTGGAGGATTACCACCAATCGGGTGCATAATCCTTTTCTTTTGTTACCCGTCGTGGTTGCTCAGTGGCTATGGTGATGGGCTGCTGAGCACGAGGTCGCGGGATCGAATCCCGGCCACGGCGGCCGCATTTTGATTGGGGTCGAAATGCGAAAACACCCGTCTACTTAGATTCAGGTGCACGTTAAAGAACCCCAGGAGGTCGAAATCTCCGGAGTCTTCCACTATGGTGTGCCTCATAATCAGAAAGTGGTTTTGGCACGTGAAACCCCACAATTGTTTTTTCTTTTGTTGTTTTTATTTCTTTTTTGATTAAAGAGGCCTGAAACGATGCGAGATAGGAACGCGCCTACCGCAAAGTGCCCATGTACGAAGCAAATAGTATTCCACGCATTCAAAACGCGTATGATCCGCAGTGGTGGGTCGGCGCGCAATGAAAGCGCGGCTTTTCCCGTCGCGAAACGCAGGAAGTGCTGCGGCACAACTACTCGGCGACGCTGACGCGGGTGCCGTTCTTCGCGCAAGCGGAGCCGGACTTCACGAACGCGATCGCGGAGCGACTCAACGCCGAGTACTACCAGCCGCGCGACGTGATCGCCCGACGCGGCACCATGGGTACGAAGGTGTACTTCGTGCGGTCTGGTGTCGCCAACGCCCTCAGCGAGGAGGGAAAGCTGCTCGACACCTACACCACGGGAGGCTACTTCGGCCGTGAGATATTTTATCCGTACACACGTCGTGCGTTAGCCGAGTTGCGTGCCCTGGCACGATGTTTCTATGAGAAGCATCCATGGGCTTGAAGGCGTGTAGATGGTCTTGTGCAGGTGACCCTGCGCGCAGTGCTCATTGTATCCTTCAAAAAAAAAAAAGTGGACTAAATACATGGATGGCTGTCGCCGCTTACTAGCACAGAAGGAAGTATTGCCTGTCCAGCTACTGTTTACGATATATCGCGTAGTACCTACACACTAAGAAAGATTGAGCCCTTAAGGGCGTTTTCTCGCCTCTATAACTCACTTTCTTACGCCCATAGAAAAGGGTGTATAGCGAACTAATATACAGCTAGTTGAGAGGGTGACTTTTTTCTTTAAGTGCACCCTGTGTCCCAGTGGGCGTTTTGTCAAAGTACACCTACGTCTTATTTTTGCCAACCATAACTTTCTTTATATCACCATCCTAGTCTTTCGGACGCCCGCGGTATAGTAATCCCAAAGCGTTTTCTGAGATGGTTAAAAATATTAGCACAGCCTGGATTCGAACTGTAGACATACGAATTGCGAGTCGGAAATGCTATTCCTCGGCCACTCTACCGGTGCAAATACTGTGCCTAATACAGCACTTTAAAAGTACAGTAGCGCCCTTTGGCTGCTGTGATAGGCGGACGCCACGCTCTTAATGCTTCAGTTTATCTATAAATGCGACCCAAGGTGAAGCAATCTAAGCGCAGCTACCAGTGAGATGCGAAAAGGCAGGGAGGCGAGAACGGGACAAAGTAAATGTGACTTTCCATTTTGCAACTGGCACGTGCCACCTCAACAGTAAATTCTGTGTTCCTAGCGCTAGCACACTGCTCCGCATGTACTTGCGCATTTTCATTATAACCTATACTGCATGAAACGGCGCTAGACATAAATATAGCACCGGCCCTGATGCTAGACTAGAAAGAACATGCACCTTAAGGAGTATGATTGGCTGAGTCACTATCATATGCTGATAACTGACAGCTGATCTATAAAACAACGTCAAGATCAAAAAACATAAACGAAGCCAGTGGTCAAAAAAACGAAAGGTAAGGATAGGAAATAAAAGAAAAAATAGCTCCGTCTTTCCACTTCACCATGCACCGGAAGTGCTATGCACACGAAGGAACAGGGTGACATCCACAGCCGACTGTGACCACATCACGTACTCGAACAGCAGGTTCGCGCAAACCTCTGGAAAATACATACTTATGGCTTTTTAGTTGCTTGAAATGTAGTACGGTCCCAGCACTCTTCAATTCTGCAAGGTGTATGTTTCGCACAAAACACCCTTTCGGCACCCTGAGATTATTGAAAGGGCGCAGTAAGGATGTTCTGCTAGGGAATGCAGTCATTTTCGAAATTTTGAGAGAAAGTAAGGGTGCAAGAAGGGTGTTTGGACATCCAATCTAACCCCGAAAATGCGATTATCCTTACAGTATAGCTGGACAGTCCATTGAAACCCGCTTCTTGGCTAGTTAAGCGGAGGCGGCGCGTCCATGTATTCAGTGCACATTCTCGAAGAAATTCTTAAGTGATTACGAAAAGCGGCACAACAGACATGATAACCCGTTCTCTTTTTCTTGAGGGGGGGGGGGGGAGGGAGCGGGAGGAAGGGGGGATATCAAACTCGGTACATTATTTCTCTCGTTTCCCTTGAACCTCTGTGTCGCGGTTTCATTCATTGAGACGCACCCACATAGCCGGCTGTGTTCGCATGAGAAGAAGAAATGAACTAGAAATTTTTTTTTCATGACTGTGGCTGTGAGACGCGTATATATATAGATGCCGTGTACGTCTTTATGCCTTTTTTTTTAGGATAAACGACGGGTATCTCTCTCGAGATGATGCCTGTGTGTTACCTTTTAGCCGCTCTTTCCTGACAAACCTGTCTTTTGTGGGAGTCATTAAGAGACTTGCCGCGTTGCTTACAACTACTCACTAGACTCATTCGTATTCAGTCGCGGTCAGGCTCGGCCGTGCCCCAGTGCTCCATTTCGTATACACAACGGGCAACGATACGAAGTCTTCCCTCACCCCCAACACTCGCGACGAAGAAGTCGCGTCGCGTCACGTATGAAAGGTCTCTGTAATTCGATGTGGCATGAAATCTCGTGCTTTCGTGTCGCAAAGAATATGACGCAATTTATTACATAGAAGGTGCTTCCAATTTAGAGCCTATTTACCATCGAGCGAAGGGAGCGACAAGTTTCGGTCTCCAACCAGCGGCAACTCTTGCGATATATATATATATATATATATATAGCGACGAGAACACATAGTACTTCGCATACTGGAAGTGCGAAGAGGCACAAATAATACGTGTTTCGACGTAAGCTTGTACCGACGAGTTGCCGTTATAACATATCAAGTAGTTATGTTCCGTGGATAGTGTCGCAGATCAGAAACAACCGCGCCGCAAAATGCGCGAAGGGAGATTTCTATGGCCGCACTAACTTGCCTACAGAGTAAAAAAATTTGCCCCTACGACCCTATAACCTGAAGGGGTAGGTCGAATCATTGAACCGGACAAATGTTCTCTTCCTGGCGGCGTTCTTTGGCGAGTAAACATGACTGCACAAAAACAGATGCCATGTAAACTACATGAAAGAAGCTTTGCTAGCCGTCGCTGTATAGCTCTCGTGCTAGTTATTTTGGTGTGCACTAGGTGGCCAGCATTCGGTACACAGTTTCAACTACAGCTTCTCTCATTGCAGCTGCAGATTGAGCTGGCGTTCATGTATACGGTAAACCTTGTTTACGCCCTTAAGGGCAAGGTGTTGGCCATGGGACAAAGCATCACTCTAAGCTTAAAGGGACACTAAAGTGAAAAATCATTTCTTCTGCATCAGCAAATTACCGTTCTACAACACCAAAAACACCACTCTTACAACGATAAAACGTTTGGTAAGCCAGAAAAAGCGCAAGAATGAAATACGGTTGGCGACGCCTGCTTAAGTTCGCGCACCTGGGGGCTGTGACGTCTTGGATTTTGATGGCATTTTCTAGGGCCTACTAATTATATATAGCGGTACAGATTGACTACATTGTGTGCTAAAGGAACTAAATATTAAACATGGCAAGTTTTGGGAACCTTTATTCAGCAAACGCGGCCCATATGCGAAAACATGCTTTGGAATCCCTGACGTCCCGCTGACGTACCGGCGCTGCGATTTCGGCGCGAAATTCAAACACTGATACTTGGACCTTCATTTCTTCATCCAATAACCAAACAATCTTTTTGAAATGACTGCCTGCTGGGTTCTCAAACAACGCTTCATTAGTCTAAACTGATTTATTGTTTGGCTTTAGTGTCCCTTTAAAGGTGCAAAAGTTCTTATTTTGAAGCTTCGGCAGCGCTGCTGATAGGTAACAAACTGGTGCTGTCTGCTGGCGGAAATGCGTCCTGCAGCATACGCGCGACTCAGTCGCATATCCGATTTTCCGAGCAATATTTGCTACTGTATATCGCGCAGAATCGTCCCTGATGGGCGCCAAGGTTCGCCAGGACAACGTCGTCGCCGCGGATCACTGCAACGTTCTCACGCTGCTGGCGACCGACTTCCACGAGGTGATGGGACGCTTCCCGTCGGTGCGGGGCATCTTCCAGACGCTGCTGTTCGAGATGAACTCGCAAGAGCACGCGGAGCGGCGTCGGCGTCAGTTGCTGCGCAGGTACATGGCGTTGTTCTAGGTAGTATATATATATATATATATATATATATATATATATATATATATATATATATATATATATATATATATATATATATATATATATATATATATATATATATATATATATATATATACGGGCAGAATGCATTGACGGGCTATTAGTGTGTATTCATGCAGTAAGCTTTAGCGCAAGAAGGACGGCACGAGAAGGAGACGGGTGTCACGCCGACGTGGCCTGTCGCCTCACTCGGCAGAGGGAACACTCGGGCGCAAGGAGTTTTGATGTGAAAGCGTCAAATGGCCCATTTAGCGAAAAAGCTGGCGGCGTAAGTAGCAGCGAAACGGCACCTAGGGGGCGATCTTGTACGCGTTCCAAAATAGAACGGAGGCAGTCCGTTCCACCGAGCCGCACACGATTGGTCAATTTGAACCGTGACGATCGCCATGACGTCAATTCTGACGTGATATCTGCTCTCAATCTTTCCGTGCCGTCTGCTATCGGACGAACGCAACGGAACGGACTGCCTATATCGTGACATAAAGAACGGACCGCCTCCGTTCGAGTTTGGAACGCGTACAAGATCGCACCCCTAACTTCCCATTGGCTGCGACGCCTCGTCACGAGCGTGCCGTCATGCTGGCCCGCGCTCGCTTGCTCGGGCCTGCACCTACACACCTGCACTGCACCTACACCTGCACCTACACCTGCACCTACTACACCTGCACCTACACCTACACCTGCACCTACCAGCACCTACACTGGCTCCGCAACAGCGTAGGTGCTGCGTGACGAGAAAGGGCATCGCCGCGACGCCACGTCACATTCGCTCTCGCTCTCGGACGCCTCTGGTAGCCGCGCGTTCCTCAACCTCGCGAGCTCTCGCCTGCGTTCTAACTGCCCCTTGGCCACACAGGCAGATCGAAACGCGTCAAGCGTCTCAACCCGCTTGCTAGCCCGCAAGGAGTTCATAAGGCCAAGGACCGCTCAGCGGCGTTCAATTGGAAATTAATGCTTTCGCATTCACAACACTTAAGAAGGGTTTAGGTGTCCTCGGATTTTTTTTTTGTCAAAAGGATTGAAACAAGCTTGTCTGGAGAAAGCTTGCTCCGATTCTTTTGATAAAAAAAATTGAAACAAGCTTTCTTCAACACAAGAAGGGACGTCTGCGGGACGACTGCCTTTCTGCTGTACGTTGTTCAGGAACGAGCACTTTTGCGAAAAGGGAAATCACCTCGCACTCTGCCGATGGCTGATGGCTCGGAAAATTGGCACACATTCGGTCGCGCAAAAAAAAAAGAAAAAAAAGAAGGAGAGAGCCTTGCGGCCCCATGTCGCCAATTTCGCAATAGGCCGATCACCTTTAAAGCGTCTCGAACTCCTGTAGTTGCCGAGCACCAGGGCTGGGTCACGCTTGTACCTATTTTACCGGTAGGTACCTGGCTTCTGTTCGTTTTCCTTACGTTTCGTTCAAATGTTATTTTCGCGCTGCTCGCTTCAAATATATGAGTAGGGAGCATGGAATTCACCGCAAAGGAAGTACTACAAGCAATAGTCAACATTAACGCACATTCGACGTTATGTTGCGAAAGCTTACAAGAGCGGAACCCCTACAACGATCTCGAAAAACTGAATGCATGGACCCAACATGCTGTCAACGAATATTTTGAAGGCGCGATCGAGAGTTCTCAGCCAACTGAACAGAACAGAACAAAGTCACTGGTTGTGCGTCCACTATGTTCGACATGACATATTCGCTGACGTGACCCACGAATGGTGCCTGGTTGGCGTGGACGTCGACGTGGTGCCTCACCGAGCCTTGAGCTCAGGCTTGGCGTAGGTGACGCCAGATAAGAGCAACGCGCCAAATCCTTTGTCGACATTTGCTGTGACGCAGCGCCTTCGGCTATCTGTTTCCTTGTCAATGAAGACACAGGGTAAGCCGTTACTGTTAGCTGACACATTAAATAAATAAATAAATAAATAAATAAATAAATAAATAAATAAATAAATAAATAAATAAATAAATAAATAAATAAATGCCGGTACACAAGTGAACTCAGAAATACGTGCCTCATCACAGTAATAAGAGTTCATGGAGTACAGTTTCCAAAAATTAACAGTTCTTGCAGGAATGGCTGAGGGGCTAACTAGCTTTTCTGCTAATATACGTTTTAACGGTTGTACCAACGCTACAGAACTACCACTCTCCGTGTAGTCATTAGTGCTAAATCTTATCGCCTGTAGACACTTATAAATTAATATTCGATGCTTTACGATGTCGAATTTTTGAAGCGAAGTGCGAATAAAATAGCGATATCTTATCCAATTCTAACTCATTTAGATGGGCTAATTAGCTTTCCTGGTAATATGGTTTAACAAAGAACGATTGTACCAGCGTTACAGTTACCGCTCTCCGTGCAGTAATTGTCGTCTGTGCCAGTTTACAAATTAATATTCGATGTTTCAAGATTTCGAATTCTTAAATCAAATGCGAATAAAATAGCGAAATCTTGTCCAACAAGAACTCATTTGGCACTCTTCCATTCGCAGGCCATCGTCGGTGCTCATCCTACCTGAACTGCGTCGCATGGGCGCCATCACGCCTTCTACGGAAACCGACGAAAGCACTCGCTCCGCGCACAGCATCATTGACGTGGACGCAAAGTACGCCCGTCCCACTGTCGCGTAGTGCAGCTCGCTTAAGGGACAAACGGGACAAAGCGCATCCTCCTCCGTAGTACTGTAGGGAATCGGGGAAGGCAGGTTTCGATCGTGAGGCAAAGGTCTCCACGCACCGTACGCGAAGCTCACGTATTCGCACAACGGTTGAACGAACGCCCAGAAGGAAAATTTCCTTCCCTCTGAACGATCGGAACGCTATAGTTTCCTCTAAAGGTGTGCTCCAATTTTGTCCACGACCGGAGAGAACCTACGCAGACATCTAAGACAGCTTTGAGCCCGAGTAATACAACGCTTCTGGAACTTTCTGGAAGCGTGCGACGTGACGCCAACCTGCGTTGAAATGAAAGAGCTAAGAAAAGCATTCATTATCTTTGTATGTTAGCTATTTGCGTGCGCGCACCTATGAGAAACGCAATGTAGCTTATGTTAAGGTAAAGTGGGACTACGTTTTCTTTTTCTTGTGCGCAGGCGACCTTACCGCCGATTCCAAACCTTGTGCTCAGTTGCCATCTTGTTTGGATAACAAAGTATTCCGCATCGTTTTTTGACTTTGGCGTTGTCTTTGGCGGCGTCGTCAGAAGTGGAAAGAGACTTAAGATAGCCGCTGTGCGCCTAGCCGTCTACTTTGCCGTCTACGTCGAGTATTGGAACACAACTTTGTGCATCTAGAGAAGTAAAATTTCTTTGAAATTCCGGCCAATAAAGACAGATACCACGTTGCAAGTAAAGCCACAAGAACGTCTCGCATCACAAGCCCGAAGATCGGGCATATCCATGCACTAGCTGTCATATTAATGGAAGCGGAACTGTCGCAGCAGCCAGAGTCATTTCGAGGAATCCTAGTGGGAAGCTTTGTCGCTTCCTTTCCGCTCCCGTTTAGGTCATCCTTTTAACTTCCGGTGTCAAGCCCAACTTACGCCGCCTCGCTTTCTGGTCCGAGTGGAAGTGACGTCATCTGCTTTCTGCTACTGCTGCGTAAGCCAAGAGCACACGAAGTTTCTTGCAACAGTTAATAGAGACCTTTAGCGTGTCCGGTATTCGGGCAAGCGCGGGCGGTTTCCCGGTTTAGCGGGGGCGTCAAGGTGAGCGGCCCGATCGGTGGCGCCAGCTGGTGGCGCAAAGCTCAACCACACAAACACAGAGCTAATTACTGTATTCTGCTTAGCTGCTGGGGTAAATTTTCGACAGTGGCGTAATCGTGTTCACAATTACGCCGCTGCCAAAAATTTGCACGAGTGGCGAAGCAGGATATGGTGAGTTACTGCAGTTTTAGCTATGCGTTTGTCTGGTTGAGCTCTACAACACCAGGCGGCTTCACCGCTCACGTTTACGCCCCGACCATCCGGTAATCCGCCCAAACCGCTCCCGTTTACCGGAATAGCGTACAAGCTAAAAGTCTCTAATGTATAGGGAACGGCGCCTTGTGTCGACGGGAGCTGCAAGCGTGGTCGTTCAGTTAGCGTGGAAATGATGGTTAGCACATGGATTCGCCTAAACTTCGTCCTTGTGGCTTCGAATGGCTTTGTGACTTAGCAAACTGATAATTTGGAACGAAAACGTTGCGTTAGGAATGCAACTGTTCTCAACGATTACGCGTCTTATTGACTTCTGCGTTTAGAAAAATAGGATTGCTACGAAATTGCAGCCAATTAGGGCAGTTGAAGCGCAGTAAACGAGGACAGAAAGACGAAGGTCAGACAGATCCGTGGGCTGACCATTACCTCATGGTACGGGAGTGATGGCAGCGGCCAGAGTTTCCTTTTGTAATTCTATTACGAATCTCTATGGAAGTACCGGCGTGAAAAAAAAAATCAGTGAAAACAGAAATTCAGGAAGCGGAAAGCGCGCAAGCAAAACTACCGGAAGCTGACATCCAGGAAGCAGGGCACTGGACAGGTGTCCGCGACGAACCAGGGAAGAGTAGCGCACATCAGGCTTTGATGCTTCATGGTTAGACCCTCCCTATACAGTGATCTGGGTTTACAAGAAGCTGGCATACGAGCTTTAAGTAAAACAAACATGGCTCAAATTCATTGGAGTGGAAAGAAGAAGCCACGCAAATGGTGGAAAAAGCAGATAAAGCAATCTATAGAAAAGCGTGAACAGGGACCTTGGGGTCATAGCGAAGCCAGAACGTTGGGTCTACACGAAGAGGTACTGCTTAGGTGGAACAATTAAGTAGCGGGAAAATAAAAGGGTGGAAAGTGAATTACGAGGACGAATCAACTTTATTTGTGGACAGCAGATTTGAGACCTAGGCCTCTCTACCTAGATGACGGCCTCGAGCCCTAGGGCCCTGGCGGCATCTTCGGCCTGCTGGACTGCCTTACGTTGGTCTTGCCGTGCGCAGCTGGGCAACGCGGTCTCCCACCGCTCTCTGGTATTGTGTATTTTATTCTGTGTGGGTGTCTGAGGACAAGCCCAAGGCATATGTTGTAGGACCACCCTTTCTTGACAGAATCTACATCTGTCCGTTTAAAGGTTCGGGTAGTAGCGGTGGTAGGCCACCGGGTTCGGATATGTATCTGTTTGTAAGAGGCGCCATGTCGTCGCTTGCCGTCTACTTAGCGAGGATTTAATTAGTACAACAAATAATTAGATGTACAATTGAACACTGAGAACATTGCATTAACAGATAATCATGACAAAAGAGATAAGGCAAACAAAAAAGATTCGGAGACTATGTAATAGATCTAGGAGCATGAAATAAACTTTCAGGAACTGCATGCGGGGGGAAGGCAATAACGTCTTCGAGAAAGACTACATGGTGCGGTGTGTCATCTACGTTATTCGGAAATTCAGAATTTCGGAATTCCAGGAACCTTTATGTTTGGTTAAGACAATAACGTCTTCGCAAAAGACGACCTGGTGCGATGGATCATCGACGTTATTCGGGAAAACTTCGATAAGAAAGTAAGTTCAAACAACTCCAGCACAAAGAGCACAACATCTAACGTAAGAACTTTAAATGAAAAAGAAAGCTGGAAATTTCCCTAATAACGCAATAGCAGGACCCGGTGAAATCCCAGTTGAGGTGATCAAAGAGCTTAGTCCAAAGAGCAAGACACAGCTTACTATGGTCATCGAGCATCTGATTAAATCGAAGGAAATTGTGATTGGGTGGCGTGAAGGCAAGATGAACTTTATCTATAAAGGCAAAGCTGATAAGAATACGAGGAGCTCGTACACTCTTACAGTAAGGTTGGTGATACATAGAATGACTAATAAAGGCACAGAATTAGGGTTGTCGAAACTGGTGGAGAAAAATAATGTATTGGGGAAACTACAGAATGAATTCACACCAGGCAGATGCTTAGAGGATCAATGCACTACAATTTCAATAGCTCAGAATAGACCTGTATGAGTAGCATTTCTAGATATTAAGGGAACTTACGACAACGTAGACAGTGAATTGCTGTGGGATATTCTCAAACACGAGGGCACTAGATGACAATTTTCTGGAGCTGCTCAGGGACGTGTACAGTGACAACTGAGTATAAATAGTATAGGAAGGCTGGGAGTGCACAGAACTAGCGAAAATTCACCGTGTACTGAAGCAAGGACGTCCACTGTCTCGATTTCTGTTCACGCTTTATGTTAAGGACATAGAGAGTGACTGGAAAGCAGTTAAGACTTGATCTATCTCACATTCGTAATGGGCAAAAGGTGCAACAGAAGGCCCTCGGGCTGATGTATGCGGACTACAGTATGCTACTAACGGACAACGCGCAAGGTATTTACAGAGGCTTAATTTCGAATGTTTGTGGCAGGGAAGTGACAAATTCAGGTCTTAAGTTTAACACCGAGAAGTCGGGAATTACGACCTTTAAAGAAGAGCCGAGTAATGACGTGGTATTAATTCAACAGCGCCATACAAATAGCGAATCAATATAAATTCCCGGGTGTTTGCATTAACGAAGGAAAAGTCTACTCAAACATCGACCAAGATAATCTGAGCATTGAGGCGAAGTGGAATGCAGCTATAATGAAACATAGAACACTATTGGGCCGCAATAAATATGGCGGGGGGAAATATGGAAATTTGGAAAGTGATGGTGCGAGCGCTAAAATTCACAAATCCCGTTCTGTGCTTCAAACCAGAGATCTTGTAAGAATTGGAAGTTAACGAAAGGTCGGTCGACCGATTGGAATTAGGAACCCGTTAATACCAAAAGGGAGGCACTACAGGTTGACACGGGTCTCTTGTAAAGTCAGAGAAGCGAAGAGTAAAATTAGCTTTGAAGACTCAGGAACATGGATGAAAAGAAATGGGTGGTTAAAGTGCACAAATATCTGCACCTTAG
Organism: Dermacentor albipictus; assembly: GCF_038994185.2. Lineage (NCBI taxonomy): Eukaryota > Metazoa > Arthropoda > Arachnida > Ixodida > Ixodidae > Dermacentor > Dermacentor albipictus. Next base: position 438,733,135 of record NC_091821.1, read on the forward strand.
AAGCGTGAACACAGAACGGACGAAGCTGCCAAGAAAGTTACGTAAATGGCTATTGAAAGTGTAAATACACAACCCGGCGTCAGAAAAAAAAAATTGAAAGACAGAGAGGGTTAATTGCGTGCAAAGGATGGAAAGAAAGAAATTCACGAAGAATTACAAATACTGTGAGAAACAAATCAAGAAAGTATGTGCGATAACACAATGGGCAGTGCCTTGCCATTTGACATATACTCGCAAGAGGACTAGGCATGCGCCTGCTGCTGCAAAAGTCCGGACACGACTCCGCGCATCGTGTTGTGAAGTGTCTGTTTGTTGCCGCCCCGTTTCCATGCGGAGGTCACTACTACTACTACTACTACTACTACTACTACTACTACTACTACTACTACTACTACTACTACTACTACTACTATACTAGTCATCACGATCATCATCATCTAAAGTCCCCGCTACTTGCGTGAACTAAATTATGGCGTTGATTTGTGAAAAAAAAAAAAAAGTGTCGGTGCCTGGATACCACGGTGGCACGTGGCTCCAGTACCTTCCGCGCCGTCTGCTGACAACCTTTCTCCAGTCCACGTGCCTGCAGGTGGAGAGCAGCTGCAAATAGCGTGACGGATTATGAAGGATGATAATGGTTGGTAAGCTCTAGCTTCGGATGGCGAGTCCACTTTGTGCAGTGTGAACCCTTTCCTCTCTGACAAGGCTCCAGGGTCGCGATCGACGAGCTGTGGTACGACCGAGTGTCGCAAAAACCCAGGCAGACAGGGAGCATCAATCTTGCGAAAGTTGAGTAACAACGGCTTTATTACGACTTCCGGCTCGATCCTGGCACGGATGTCCAGAGCAGCACTGTATGCGCTGTCAGCTACAGTGACTTATAATTCATTGGTCACTACTTGCCGGACTTTTGCCGTTGCTCCTGAGGAAAAGGACCTAGCAAATTAGGCAGCTTATATACCTGCGATATTTCAAATGCGCGTGGAGACACCAACACCGGCACGGTATTGTGACGTCAGGTGTCTCCGATTTATTTTTTTGTATTTTGGCCGTTGTGGTACAGTAATACCTCTCGACACTTGCTGACTGTAGCATCTAGCTCCTTTAGAATAGCACGTATTCCATATTTGCCGGTCCCGCGGGAAGCTAAAGGTTTCTGGCTCGAACCTCCTCTCACGTGAAGAGTGCCGTTTTCTGGTACTGTATAAGGGGTACTAGTCAAATGCAGGTCAAATAATTTTTCTTTTTAGTGTCCCTACAAAGGAGGATTGTATTTTTTTAACTGGATGCGGAGTTTGAGTGCGACCGATCGCGTGGCTTTTTCGTCCAGGACCAAGTCACCCATGTCCCCGGGCAGCGGCTGTACCGCTGTCCCGAATACCAGCCGCACGCCGAGCATGGGCCTGCGGTCGCCTCCATTGGAGGAGACCGACGACAGTCCGTCGGCCGTCGACTCGGGGCGCGAGAACCTCGACCCGGGAGGCGGGGGTCGGCGCGACGGCAGCGACGCCGGTGGCAGGGGTTCGCAATGCAAGCAGTCCTGATGACGTTCGCAGGAGACTCGCGAAACGGACGCGATGGCAACGAATGTGGCGGCCTTCGTTCGCATGCGCTAAGAGTTTTGTGGTGCAGCCTCGTATTAAAATACCGGATCGCTTCGACCGTTTGCACACCACCGATGCCGGAAGGCACTGTAATGCCTCAATTCCATGTAACCGTTGTTGCGGTGGACGGCGTTGGTGGTGATGGGGAGGGTGACTTTAAGGTCGTTGGCACGTACCCACTCGCCGTAATTATTTGGCCGAGTGTCGGGCAGATTTTACGTATGTGTTAAGTGAATACGTTTAGATATCCATGGTTTTGATAAATTAAAACAAGTAGAAAACGAACAGAACGCAGAATAAATAAATAAATATATATATATATATATATATATATATATATATATATATATATATATATATATGAAGTGAGGCAGTGAGGGAAGTTTGAAATGAATAATGCGATTAAGAACGAAATCGGTTTGATTCAACTATGAAGTTCTTCATGGCGATGCATACATTCCTGTGTGAGTGTCCAAGCACAGAAGCTCCGAAAGGCAGAAGCACCGGAGAGTTCAATGGCTGGCCGAGCTGTCGCACTGTAATTTGCACTGTCCTTTTTCTCAGGGAGGAGAAGCGCCGGCAGTCCAGTAAGTAATGTTCAATTGTTTCTAATGTGTTGCAGAAATGGCACAAAGGGGAAATCGCCAGGCCAGATCGATGCACGTATAAATTTAGGGGTGGGACTCGGCATCGTAGTTTCGTTAATATCACAACTGTCTCTTGTTTTGCAAAATTTTCTCCTCCAAGGGAACTAACTGTAAGTGGTGTAGTTCCGTTGATGACGTTAGATTTGATTTCGATTTCAAAAGGGCGTATCTTCGAAATCTGACAGACATGATAAAACTCGTTGTTGGAATACGTGAAAACACGGGGCCTGCCATGGAAGCCTTGTCCAAACTGCCGGCCGCATCATTCATAATGTATTTGTGTCCAGGTACCCATAATCTTAAATTCCGCAAGTGACTAATATATGCGACTTGCCGGGAGCAGCAATTTAGTCTCGGAACGATAGAGAATCTGTGATTATCACCCCTCTTGTCGTAGAAGGCTGTATTGCTTACGCAATCCTGGGACAACAGCAAGGAATTTCGCCAGGAATATTGGAATGAAGTCTGCTGGCCGAACAGAAAAATTCCAGTCAAATGACGACGAGAAAACACCAACTACGGCCTTTTCTCACACTGAAAAGCATATTCTTCAGCATGTACATGCTGGAGGAGGCCGTTAAGAATATGACAGAGGAGCCGTTTTGGATTGTTCGGGTATGTGTAATCATAAGTAATAACCAATGAATTTGAGATACTGCTCATTGTGATTACATAATTTATATTTACATTTAGCGATCTCAATAACGATTGTGTTATAATCACCTGTAGCTTGTGAAACCGAGCTGGTTGACTGATAAAGCTTGATTAGGACCTCCTTAGTGGACACGCGTAGAGCTTTATGGATGTTTGAACGGGTAGTATTTCAAATCCCATTTCTAGGGAAGGTAGTCGTGATTCCCTATAGATCACGGCATTTGCTATCGGTATTAGAGATGTACATGTACAGTATATATGTTAGTGACACATACACTCTGTGCGGGATTGGCCAAGAACCGGGTAGTTCAACATAACAACAATAAAGAAGAGATAAAATGTAAACACAATTTGTGAATTGGCATACGAGAAATAACTGTTAGATTCTAGCCTATGATTTCGATAGAATGAAGGAATAAATAGAAAAAAATACAGTTAATCTAATTAATGATGTACGAACACAACAAAACCCTAAGTTCTGATTTTATAGTCGAAATTTTTCTGACCCTGCAATGAAATTCTGAATGGCATCGGCAACATACCTGACCAGGGGTAGAGGGCCCCAAAGATGGTAAATGTTGAATATTTAAGTCTTATCTAAGAAGGCGTAAATGTGCCGTTGAATCTGTGTCTCTATTTTTGTCATCGTCATTTCATCTCTTATCCGCACCTCATTGCCTGACTCGTGAATTGAGCTTGCACCCCGTGCACAATGTCGAGAGAAGAAAATGCCGCACGAAAACGATTCTCAAAAATCACGGCGCGCGGGAGGGGGTGCTCTTCGTAGACGCCGCGTGGTACCCCCGAAACAGGGACGACAATGGTGGTGTCGGCGCTGACAAAGGTAACTCCCTCTTCGCAATGGCGGTCGTATGCACGAAAGGAAAGACCGTGACTGCGGGCTCCGTAAGGACTAGATCTTCGGAGGCAGCGGAAGAAACGGCAATCGCATTGGCTATAATCAGCGGTCGGCAACAATACAGAACAATAATCAGCGACTCGAAGACGGCTATTAGGAATTTCACAAAGGGCTGGGTCTCCACCGAGGCGGCCAAAATCCTGAACCACAGAGCAGAAGACTTCAAGGACGGCACAATTACACCCAAATACCTCAAATGGATCCCGGCACATATGGGAGAAGTTACCATGAATGCCCCTCCCAACCTCAACGAGAAGGCCCACCGAGTCGCGCGAACACTAACCCACCGCGGCACGGACAGTGACGGCCCAACACCCCGCAACCCTTGGGGAAGAGGAAAGGACTGCGGCGGAGGCGATGGAGAAGACGGAGGAGGCGAGGACGACGAAGAAGCGATAAAAGACGACAGGGACAGACTGGTCACGTACCAGGACATACTGACACACTACACGAAACAAAGAGAAGCATACCCACAACCCCACAAACAACTCGACAGGTCTCAAGAAACAGATTGGAGAAGATTGCAAACCAGAACGTTCCGAAACCCAGTACACTTAAACAGAATAAATTCAACACAATATCCAGACGCAAGCTGCAAGCTCTGCAAACACGAACACGCAGACATGGCACATATCTTGTGGAAGTGCACACAGATCGGTTCAGTATACGTAGAGGACAAGATAGAACAGGACCTTCTCGAGGAGCGATGGCTAAGCGCTCTGACTAGCTCAGAACTACACGACCAATTATGGGCTATCCAGCGGGCCCGGGCAGTGGTGGAAAGGCTATGCCTCACCGCACACAATGCCCGGGTGGCCTGAGCCCGGGCTGGCAACCTCGCAGGTCCTTTTTCCATTAAAGTTTTTTCCGTCCGTCCGTGAATTGAGCTACCGCGGCGCCGTTTCATCGTCTGACCGTTACCTTCACCCAAAAAGATCACGTTCTCGTGACGCCTGCGTCAGAAAGGAGGTTTCACATCCACCGCCATGGTCTGTGAGTGGTGGCGCTGGCTAACACTCCCAGGGTTCTACTAGGAAACATAAATACCCAAGAAAGGGGATGGGGAAATGGCACCGCGGTATCGCAATTGGTAGAGCATCGCACGGGAAATGCGAAGGTCGTCGGATCGTTCCGCACCTGCGGCAAGTTGTTTTTTCATCCACCTTAATTTACATTAATTTATTAAGCACCGGTAATTTCCCCTATGTTGTCTTTGGTGTCAGTGTTTGTTGGCTTCTTATGATGTGAGTAATAAAAATCGGGCCCCTTGGTCTCGGTTAACCCCCTTTCTTCTCGTTCGTTTTACCAAGATATTCATAATGCTCATATCTCCCTCCTAACTTAGAAGACATTTCCGACCTAATATTTCTTCCCCTTCAGGAAAGGTCCGAACCCTCTATACATGGCAAGAATACTGGAAATAATCAGAGCACACTAAATAATTGAATATAGCAGTTGTTTCTGCGAGCCCGCTACGGCTTCGGTACCGAGGAGGCGGACGCCTCATGACATCGCGGTACAGAACCTCGCCCCTTTCCCATGATTGCTGCCGTTGCCACGCGTGAGAGCTGCTAAGAGGAACGCATGCAGTACCATTGTTTATTATTTTATGATCAACGTCAGCATACTTGGCCTTATGGCTAAACATCGTCAGCGAATCGGCATCCATCCTAATTGTAGCCCGAAGCTTCAAAGGAAACCCGTACAGGTTTCCCAGCAAGAAAGCCTCGCAGTTGAAGAAAAATCGGCCAAGCGTCCTGTTAAGCCACCATCTTGTTTGGAGAGGAGAGCAGCCTGCATCGTTTTTGACTTCGATGCTGCCTTCGCGAAGATGTCTACTTTGACGTCTTTGTGAGAATTGGAACGAGATGTAAGATGGCCGCTGTCCACTTGGCCGTCTACTTTGCCGTCTACGGCGACTATTGGAACACAGCCAGAGTTATCAGTTAGTGGTGCACGAGTGCGACTAGATGAGTGTGTGTGTGGAGGGGTGTCAAACACTGAAACTAGAAAACCTATTTGAAAAAAAAAGTTTGAAAATTTTTAATCAGAGTACTGTCATACGAGTACGTATACCGTTTCAAATATTTTTGGTGTGCTAAAACAGCAAATGTTAATGTTTTCTATTTCACAACTTATTAGTTCGTTCTTGGTGACCGCAAGAGTTCGCACAACTGTGCACACCAGCTACTATGTCGTGCGGAACGGTGTTGCTCACTGGAACGCGGAGTTTGCATCCCAGTTTTCTTTTTTCATTTCCTCGCATGTTTGTTCAGAGTGTGGCGTGCGCTTCACTTCAAATCTTGCGTGTCCTAGCGCACGGCATTCATTGGTGAAAAGTGTGAGTGCAGGATTTTTGTTATCGTGCAAGTTCACGCTGCGGCAACCGACGCGCTGTGTCTCGTCGCGACGATAAATGCGGAACGCTCTGCGAAGAAACGTCGCGCTATGTTCGTTCATTCCTTAACACAGGCACTGAGTGTCCGACGGGCAGAAAAATAATATATTAAGTCGAATGCTTTTTAAATGACACTGTGAGGTAATGTCTGATAGCTGTTGGATTTGAATAGATGCTGTCGCACAGTTGAAGAAACAAAAAGAACAGTCACAAAAGACAAGAAGAGAGGTTCACCTCTCCTCTTGTCTTTAGTCTTTCGTGACTGGTTTATTTTCCTTCAACTATGTACCAACTGGCCCGAATTTCAACCCTTCTGTCGCGCACAGAATTGCGACGGATCCTGTGAAAATGTTTCGCATATGTTGCTATACATTACGACTGCGGGCTGGCGATATTACTTTTCATCCATTGAAGCAAGTTTTGCTTGGTCAGTTATATTTGTTGCATTATTTTAGACGAATAAAAGTGATGATGCATGCTTTTGAAACCTCTGTGGCACTGTCATTTATTTCCATCCTATTCGCTCACCTTCCCCAAGAACCTGCAGGAGCAATTGCCGTGAATAACATCCTAGTCATGTTCACATTAAGACATACGTCACTCCTATAGTTTAATGACATGCTGGCGTTTCAGCTGAGGTGAGTCGCAAGCTCTGCTCAGCCTCAAAAGAAAAATAACTGCTGGCGTAGCGGTCCAAATGCCGGACGCTAAAGAAATGCACACATTTGCGCCAAGCACCATAATATCTTGACGTCGCTGCCATTACCCGTTGTGACGTCACTTGTTTATATTTTTTTTCTTGCTGTTACTTGTGCCCCGATACGTAGATGGCGACGGTTGCAACGAGCCGCCATTTCCTTGACATGTGGGTTTCTGTGGAAGCTTCGCCGGCTTCGCTACCAGTTTACATATAACTTGTACTCGGCGCGACATACAAACGTCCACGTTCACCGGCCTCGTTTGGGTACGACACCGCTACCAGAACGGGGTACTCACCCATGCTCACTTTTCCAGGTTAGTTACTTGAACCATTGCACCTGTATTGAAAGCACTAACTACTGTTTTGTACCGGTGTCGTACCCAGCAGAACTGTGCGATAGGACGAAAGGTTACTTTTTGTTGTCGCATATTCGCGCTTTATTGCTTGATTTCTTACTCATTATGTGCGGTCATATCGAAGAAAACCCGGATCCTTATGATAATGCTTTTACATCTGTTCTTGATGTAATTTGAAGACTTCAGGCAGGGCACGCGGAAATGCTGGATGAAGTAAGGGGCATTAAAGACAAACAAATAGCCACTGTCAGCGAAAGCAAATGTCTGATGGACAGGGTATGTGACCTAGAAACTACCATTACTTCCCCCAGCGGCATTACAACCAGTGTTTCGCCTAACAATAATGTTATGTCCGACATCACAAAACAACTACAATCTATTCATTCAAGATGCGATAACGCTGGAAATAAATCTAGGCGTTCGAACTTGCTGTTCTTTGGCATCAGTGATGACCCTAAAGAAGACTGGCTAGCCTTTAATCCAAAATTAGGACTTTTGCTCAGAACAGCTAGCAAATACAATTACCGGATCGCAATTCGAAAGAACCCACCGTAGAGGAAAGTTTGCTCCTGACAAGCAACGGCCAATAATAGCGATCTTAGCTGCTGCTCGGAAACGCAAAGATTCAGGCTTTCTTATCAGCGAGGATTTTTCTGCTGCCACACGGCTGCCGCGAGAAACATATTGGTACATTACGCCAAAGCGGAGGATAAGAAGTTCAGGTTGTCTCTTGACAAAATGCGCATGGATGGCAGGACTTATCTTTACGACGGTGCAACAGATTCCGTCGTCTCACGCAGCTGACTAGCTCGAGAAAGAGTCCCGCACACACATACATTCGCTGAAAGAAGTACATCGGTACCGTCTTTATCAGTAACTTTCGCTTATATTCGCAGCTGACTTCCGAAGCGTGAACACATATATGTTCTTTCATTGATGATAACGACACAGATATTCTCAGACTAACAGAAACCTGGCTTCCCCTTGAGATAAATAAGAGTGACATTCTTCCTGACAATAACACATATTGCATATATCGTCATAACCGCTAAGAAAGGAAAATCGGAAGTGTTCTGATAGCCGTAAAAAAAACGAAAAAAAATAGGGTCATTTGTAGTTGACACACTTTCGACACTTGAAATCGTCTGGACGGACTTTTGTCTCGTCTTTGACAAAGGCACTTATTGGTGTATGTTACCGTCCACCGGGCCACAGTCATTGTTTTGTTGAAAATCTACACCATAGCATTGAAACTGCTATCTTGTTACCACATATACTTCTTTAGTGACTTCAGCTTTCCAGATATTGATTGGCCTTCTTTACCTACCGCTAACAATACATCCCATGACTTTCTAAATATGGCCTTGGACTTAAACCCGTCTCAAATTGTTAACGATCCTACACGTGGCCCGAATACTCTCGACCTCTTTCTCAGCAGCATTGCTGATAGCATCGGCGACACTGCATATTATGATGACTTTAGCGATCACAATTTAATGCAGTTAACAATAGGAAAGGCGCACAGGCACTCCTGTCGCGAAATTAAAAAGATACGTGACTACAATAAGGCTAACTACTCTCAAATGAACGCTGCTGTTGAAATCTTCTTTCCTCATACGTTTCTGACACATTTTTCTTCTAGAACGGTTCGTGAAAACTGGGTTCTTTTCAGGGATAAGACATGCGAGTTGGTCGACTTGCACGTCCCGTTAGCCCACGTGAGCAACGAAAAGTAAAATGCTTGTTTTAACACATCCTCAAGAAGACTTAGAAATAAAAATAAACGCCGCCTCTCAAAAAGTTCAGAGTTGGCAGACCAGCTCTGGGCCGTCCGGCAAGCCCAAGATGCCGCCCGAGTCCAAGGACTTCGAGCCGCCACCGGAGGCCACCACAACCAAAGCTGCCGGACCATTCTTTTCAATAAAGTTTCTTTTTCTTATACGAGAAAGCCTTATTGAAATGTAATCAGTCCGACTGGATGAATGATAAGGAGTGTGCCAAATCATACCGTGCTTCCTGTATGTGACTCTAAGCATAAACACTTTTCTTACGATCTCCCCTGCAATGCTGAAATCTACGCCAAAAAAGAAGTTCTGGTAGGAGATTGCGCCGCATAAAGATAGGAATCACATTTCTGTACGTGGAGACACACACGTGCCCGTGTCTTATACAGGGTGTCCGTCTGTGTTCAACGAATTCTTTTCATCTGTCTTCACAAAGGAAGATCATTCCGGCGTACCATTTGTCCCCGAAATCGACTGGCCGTATATGGAACCTGATACCATAGCTGCTGAAGGCATATGACGTCTAATCGACAAACCTCAACCTTTCTACTTTGTCTGGAATTGATAACATCAACTCTAAGGTGCTGAAGTATACAAAGTCCATGTCAAGCGAAATGTTTTATATTTCAGCAATCATTACAGACAGGTCAACTCCCTGCAGAGTGGAAAACGGCCAAAATAATTCCAGTTTTTAAAAGCGGGGAGAGAAGTTCTCCTGAGAGTTACAGACCCATCTCGCTCACATGCATATGTTGTAAATTACTCGAGCACGTTGTTTCCTCTAACGTTCGCCGTCATCTTGAGTCTAATAACTTTTTCTTCCCTAACCAGCACGGCTTCAGAAAAGGTTATTCGTGTTACACACAACTGCTCGAGCTAACAAGCGATCTGAATTTTAATATGGATAAAAACGAACAGATGGTTTTAATCTTTCTTGATTTTTCGAAGGCGTTTAATCGTGTAGCCCATTGCCGTCTAATCTCCAAATTGTCAGCCCTTCGTCTCGAATTCCTAACATTCTTATGGCTTCGTAACTTTCTTTCCTTTGGCGTGCAGTTTGCCTTTCTTAGTCATTACTCCTCGTCATCTGCTTGTGTTATCTCGGGTATTCCACAAGGCAGTGTTATAGGCCCTTTGTTGTTCTTTATTTATATTAATAACTTGCCAACTAATACAGTATCCTGTGTGCGTTTGCTTGCTGATGATTGTTTAATATACCGTGAAATAAAATAATGTGATGGGTATCACCTTCTTCAGCTGGACCTTAATAATACTTCTAGGTGGTGTGAAAAATGGCTCACGACGCTCAACTCCTTCAAATGTAATATGATGACTTTAAGCCGTAGACGCGTTAATTCCAAGTTCTCTTAATCTTTAAATAACCTGCCTGTGTCCGAAACTTCGACGTACAAATGTCTCGGCACTCATTTGACGCCGAACCTTTCCTTGTCCCACCATACTACTTCCGTCTGTGCTCACTTGGTTATCTCTGCCGGAACTTGAATAAATCGCCTGCTCGTGTCCGTAAATTAGCTTGGAATTAACACTGCGCATGTACGCCCCCAGTCTGAATTTACATCTCCGATATGGTCACCGCACCAGATCTATCTGATCACAAAACTATAATCAATACAAAACAGAGCTGCCAGGCTCATCTTCAACAACTATAGCCGGCAATCTAGCGTGTCTCAAATGGGAAAAAGAAAACGTCCTCCCGCCTTTAGAAATCATCTTAGTATCGCTTTTGTGCTTGTTACACAAGCACGTGTGTGCGGATCGGTATTCGCCCCTGCCACTTAGCATTCCACTGCCCACGTCTAGACATTTGCATAATCATGTTGTTTTTTTACGCATTCTCGGAAGTACAAAAGATTTCAGGACATCTGCACTTCCGCGCGCCATATCACTGTGGTATGATCTTCCTGGTGCGAGTGCATCATTAACAAATCCTTTTTTCTTTCCGTGAGCACGTTAGGAGAATGCATGTGTATTTTGTGACCATGCTAGCCTTCTTTTTTGCGTGTAATTCTGATATTTTTGTATGCATCGTCATGTATTGCTATTCTGCATTGTCTGTGTTTATATTTGGCAAATCTGCTTGACAAAATGCTTGCCAAAACGAACAGTGTTTGCGCCCTGTTCTCCGATGTTCCTTTTGATCTTGTAATCCCCCTTACACAATGCCCTTTGGCCTGTAGGGTTCAATAAAAAAAAATAATTCTCAGTGGGTGGTCGGCACTAATACTGAAACCGGTTTTCTTTTGATTTAAAATGTTTTGAGCCCCTCCCCTACTCGTAAAAACAACCGTTCTTCTTTCGCCAACGACATCCGGGTCGCTCTGTGTAGGGCTGGAGATTAGCCGCTGTCGGAACGCACAAACGCCCAGCGCGTCGCTTTGGTGTTGGATGCAGCGTCGTCTGGTCTTCACTCGGGACAACTGATCGTGCGAATGGTATTTCGCAAACATAGGCTAAAACAAATATATAAGTATATTAGGCGCTGCATGGTTCATTTACGTATCGAAAATGCCATCAATTCCAAATGGCACTTTATTTTTTGGCCCAGCGGCTCTAAAGTGACACTTCCGGTGTCGAGGTGCACTCGCAGTTGCTAAATTTGACCGCCTGACTCCGGTTAGCAGCACCGACCGTGTAATTCCTCCGCCTAAGGGAAGCGCAAACGCAGCAAGCAAGACAAATTATTAATATTTGGAGTCTGTCGGTAGGGCATCAATTCCAGCAACGCTGTCTATATGAAAACGTATACTACATGGCTTGGGGGCCGTGTTGTGTAAGTTCTAATGTAGACAGCATGTCGTATAGGCAAAATTGTGTCTATGTCTGTGGTTCCCTGTCCCCTGTAACAATTTGCGCTTCCACTCTACACTTACTCTCGTATACAACACTGCACAAAACGGAGCCGATCGCCCACCTTGTAATCTTTACAGCTCTATAACGGGCCGCACGGTGCGTGTAATGTGGCACTCGCTTCTAACAGGCTTGTAACAACATATATGAGGCTTCAACTAGGCGGACACATACTCGCACAATGAGAACAATTTTACTGTGGCAGCTATAAGAGCTGGTAACGTATTGAGTGCCATGTTACCCACTAAGCGCATTCACTCAGCTGCTCGTGCGATGTGCTGAATTTTCTATTTTCGCATCGCTTATCGCCGCACGCCTGTTTCGAGACCCTCGACGATGTGATGACGGTGTGATGCGACGGTGTGAAGTAGACGTTGCAGTTCGGAGGGGAACAACACGAAATAACAGCATACGTGGCGCATGAGCCGGACAACGCAAGGGGTGTAGTTCAAGGGCTCCCACTTGACGTCCCGGACGACGAACTGACAAAAGTCATAACTCTTGAAGATCGGGAACTTCTAGCAGCGAGAAGACTGGGCCGATCAACAGCTATACTCATCACTGTCAAGGGACCAGAGCTACCCATGAGAGCCCTTCTTGGAAGATCAGTCACCACAATACAACCATTCCGTCCCAAGGCGGTCCAGTGTACAACATGCTTCACCATTGGGCATCGAGCCGACGTCTGCCCCAACGCGCGGAATTTTGTGCGGTGTGAACAATGCGGGCTTCAATTCCCACCGGACCAAAGACCGGACAGAACACTGCACGAGTGCGAAATGAAGTGCGTGAACTGTGGCGGGCCTCATGGGGCAAGAGATCCCGATGGTCCAAAGAAACAACAAGCAGACCGCATGGCCAGATTGGCGGCCGAAAAACGCAAGCAACACACATCAAGGAAAGAAAACACGAGCAATCGACCCCCGAAAGCATACCGCAATAAGCCACCACCTAAAAACGACACCAACTACCCACCGCTGAAGACACAGAATCGCTTCGACTGCCTAAGAGAACCATCACCTGAGAACGTCCTGAGGCGCTCCGAAAACTACGGCAGCCTACCTGACCTCAGTAGGCGACAACCACACAAGGGCACTACACCACCAACGAACAACGCCAAGAACAAGGCAAACAAGAAACCTCAACAAGGCAGTGCAGAAGTCAAAGGAGTATGGAGGTCATGGGCAGAGGTAAGTCCGCCAGCTCCCACTCCTCAGAGCCGTACTGACGACAAAAACAAAACTAATCCTCCCCACAACCCCACTCAGTCACATGCAAGACAAGAATCATGGTCAGGAAAGCTGCCTACAGGAACACAGCGAAACGCAACCCACGAAACAACCAATGACAGCACGCTTGCCTACATTCTCAATGAGATAGCAGAAATTCGAAAAGAACAAGTAGATTTCAAAAAAGAAGATGCAGAACGCGACAGAATAGTAGCGGAAATGCAAAAACAACTCGTTGATATTACACAACAACTTGCCACGCTAGCGCAAAGCGTGGAAACTTTACAACGAACCTTTAGAAAACGACTTCCCGCCAGGGAGGAAGCGCACCCCTATAAACAAGGTCATTCTAGCAATTATGGCGATTAATGACAGCAAACGTAACTCACTACACGAAATGGCTGTTACTGTATGGCAATGGAATTGTAGAGGAATACGCCGTAAAAAGAACTCTCTAATACAATACCTCACACACACTGCGCATAAGCCGGACGTAATAACTCTTCAGGAGACCAATGCACCGATCTCCCTACCGGGTTACACGGCCTACCACAATCCAAGTATTACACACCGGTCCCGAAGGCGAACCAATGATGATCCGATTAGTTATCCAACAGTGACGGTGACACTGGTGGCGAATCAACATACGGCCTTACACGAGGACCTCAGTCATATGAACAACGGGGAAGAGGAAAGCGTATTGGTTAAATGCCGCTTCTTCAAACGATACGACTTAACCATTATTAACACCTACCGTACCCCTAAAGGAAGGGCGTATCGCAAAGCATGGACGAGCTTGCTCAAAGAGCATGGCAAGAAGGACTTGCTATGGGTAGGCGACTTTAACAGCCACCATGAGGCGTGGGGCTACAATCATAGTACGCCAAATGGAAGGCAGCTCCTACGAAATGCAAGTGATGCCCACCTATCGCTTCTGAATGACATAGAAACTCCCACTCGTATGGGAAATTCAGTGGAAAGAGACACAAACCCAGACCTGACCTGGGGCCGGACAGCTAAGGAAGTGGAGTGGAAAAACACCGGGGAAACGTTGGGTAGTGATCACAGCATCATAGAAATAATCATTCCCGTACCACAGAAGCAATGCACGACTAAAGGAAATCGCATTACAGCCACAAATATCACAGACTGGGATGCTTTCAGGAGTCTTCTCCAAGGAGCGCGTTCTGATAACCCGGAAGAATGGGCGAAAACACTGCGCACCGTGCACAAGGGCACAACCAAGACAGTACAAAGAACTGAAGACCACCCGCAAATAGACAGACACTTACTCAATCTATGGGACAATAGGCACAAGCTACTTAGAAAATGGCGAAAGAATAAGCTGAACAAGCGCTTAAAATGCCGTATAGATATCATCACCAAGGAGGCGCAAGAATACGCCGACAAACTCGCAACTGACAACTGGATGCAGATATGCGAGCAAGCCGGAAACAACATGCACACAAGCCGAGCCTGGTCGCTCTTTCGGGTGCTTCTTGGGCAACCCAGGAGAAAGAACCACCTTGAGGCAATCCAACTTAGGGAGGAAATCGGAGCGCGCGATCTCGCAGAACAAATAGCCAACCATTTCTTCCCTTCGGCCACCTTACAGAAAGATCAGCGACAACTACCATCCACACAAGATTGCGGCGAGGTACCTGCAGACCAGCCATTTACAATTGGGGAGCTTAAAGCAGCCATCAATGCAAGTAAAAGACACACGACACCTGGAGCGGATGGCATCACAAACAAGATGCTACGCAATATGCCAGACACACAACTGGAACAGCTTCTGGCTATCATAAACCAAGCTTGAGAAAGCGGTGACATACCGGAGACCTGGAAAATGGCTACTGTGATCCCAATACCAAAGCCCAATAAGACCCCAAGCGCCATCAGCCACCTGCGCCCCATTTCTTTAACATCATGTCCGGGAAAGATTATGGAACGAATGGCCCTAATACGACTCCTATGGCAGCAGGAAAGTTACACTTCTATCGATCCTCGAGTCATTGGTTTTCGAAAACACATGTGCACACAGGATGCGATGCTTGCCATACAAGAAATATACAGAGCACAGAGCAGCAGCCAACTCAGAGCCGTAGTGGGGTTGGATATCAAAGGAGCATTTGATAACGTTACCCATGAAGCGGTACTCGAAGGACTGCAAACCATACAACCAGGTCGAAAGCTTTACAACTACGTAAAAGGGTTTCTTAGAAACCGCACAGTTACCGTGAAGGTAAACGAAGAAGAGTCCGAAAAAAGGTACCTGACAAGAGGTGTACCCCAAGGGTCGATTCTTTCACCCACACTATTCTCGCTAGCATTAAGCAAGCTGCCAACTCTCTTGAGGCGTGTAGAAGACCTTCACTTTACAATTTATGCGGACGACATTACGCTCTGGGCCAGCAGAGGATCTCCAGCTGAAATTCAAGAGACACTGCAAACAGGTATTAATGTCACGGCGCTATACCTTCAAGAAAGGGGCCTCGCCCTGTCCAGTGCCAAGTGCGAGCACATAGTGGTAACCAACCAAAGAGAACCGCAGGCAGAAGAGGAACGAAAACTAATAACACTACAAGTGAACCAAGATATTGTCCCGAGAAAAACGTATATCAAGGTCCTGGGCTTTTTGCTGCAGGACAATGGTAAGGCCGACGTTTGGGTGCGGCAAACAATTCGGCAGCTCCATGAAGTCAAGAGGCTACTTACAAGAACAACACAGAGGGTGAGAGGTATCAAAGAGCACCAGCTCAGAAGACTCACCATGGCCCTGGCTATACCTCGAATAATGTACCAATATCCATACTTACAAGTCACCAAAACACAAAAAGGCAAACTTGAAACCATGCTCCGGCAGATAACGAGAGTTATTCTAGGCACCCCTGCATATTCGCCATCCAACCGAGTTGATGAGACGGCAGTGCTGCCTAAACTGGATGAGCTGAAACAACTCCACCAAGAGGCACAATTTAGTCGCCTGAAGCTATCTAGACAGGGGCGGGCATTTATGCGTGATCTAGGCTACGATGTACCACAATGCCCAGACAGGGAACAACAGTATCCCCCGTGGGACACGCTAGACCATATTACCGTCGACCCAATACCTCGAAATATGGGGGCAGACACACAACCAGAAAGACGACAAAGTCGCGCACTACACCTCAAGGACGACACTGACGACTGGATCCTATACACGGACGCCTCTCCAAATAATCGAGGCTTCTGCACAGGGGTGGCAACCGACTCTACACCTTTATCATGGGGCCTACACTGCAATATTACGTCACAACATCAAGCGGAACTTACAGCTATCGTGGAAGCCGCGACCACGCCAAATCCACACGAACAAAGTCTGCTCATTCGAACAGATAGCCAGGCTGCATGCAGGGCACTCGCCGCCAGAAACGTTTCCGCGGCACTACACTCAGCATTAACAACGCACCTCAACGCACACCCTAACATTAGAGTGCGGATTCAGTGGATTCCGAGTCACACAGGGATCAGAGGGAACGAAGTGGCACATGCCACATCCCGCGCAAATCTCCCGGGCCCTCCTCTGTGGTGGCCGGACCCACTGAGTCTGAATGAGCAATATGCCTTCGCGCGGGCGGAAAGGCGCGAAAAACTTGATGATTTACTAAACAACTCCATGAAGTATCCACAAGCGGATACACACATGAATCGAAGAGAGGCGGTACTATGGAGGCGTGCACAGACGCACTCTCTCTTGTCCCCACACTTCCAACACTACATACAAGGTTTGCCTGGTAAACCTGCTTGCATGGCATGTGGCGGCTTCCCGGATAATGCTCACATTCTGTGGGATTGTCCGGGGAGCCGTCTCGCTATTCAGGCTAGCCTTGCCAAACTGTCACCCACCCGTAGACCTACGACGCCTGAGGAGTGGCTGGCGGACTCCTCCTCCTCCGACTACGTACGTGCCATGATCGAGCTCATCACGACGCTCGGCTTGGCAGACAACTAGAACAAAGCGGGCGAACCCGGACCGGGGTTCTTGAATAAAGTTTATTCTCTCTCTCTCGACGGTGTCGTCTCCCGACTGCGGCTTCGAGATGCAACTGCAAAAAGCACCGTCTTCACTCGTGCACGCAGCGAGAGTGACGAATCTGTCGTGGCTCTGCAATTTTGCTGAATCACTCAATTTCACGCGGCAACCACACGGCGCACGCAGGTACAGTCCGTAACGATCTTGCGAGGCAGCGTTGTCCACTTCCTCATTGTCCGGCCGCGGCGGGTGGCGGCTGTGGGACTTCGGTGAGCACGACGAGCGTGTACCTCTTGCTTGGCGAGATGATGACCTCGTGGTGGCGGGTCTTCATCTTGAAGAACGTCGGCTCCTCCCCGGGTCCCGCGTCGCTCATGGCGCTCCTGGCCTGGTCGCAGAGGCCCGCCGCGAGCTGCGCGTACCGGCTGGTCTCGGCGGCGTCCTCGAGCGTCGACTTGATCGGCGCCCCGTCAGCCGTGGTGGCGATGACGCCCACCACGCGCTCCTGGCCGCGCAGCACCCGAAACACTTCCTCGACCTCGTCCACGGGGGTGCCTGCGAAACGGCATCCGCACGAAATGTTATTAGTCACGCGGCGACAGATTTGCACCACGCGTTGGTATATGAACCCGAACACCTTGCGCGGATTGTTCTCATGGTAGATTAAGCCGACATATGATAAGGCACGCGCTATTGTGGAGAACTAGTACAACAGCGCGGTTTTTGGGACGTCAAGGTGCACCTGCAGAAATACTTCATGTGTTTAGAACTTACGCGTGATTTGAGTAGGGCTATTCATCACCGCATACAGGTGGTGACATCTCTTAACCTCACCGCCACGCCATAATGTTTAGCCAAAGCAGTTTTGAAATCCGGTTATCGGGCGTATACAGTACATCTAACCTCGACCAGAGTAAGAAAAATATTTAAAAAATGGCGTAAAGAATACTGCATGTGGGTGCTCCACTGGCAACATTTCTAAGCTATACTCGCTGCGGGGGACCCGTCTTGCTTGGTCATGAGGAAAGACATTCTATCGCTACCCAGCATGGAGGCGCGCGATGTCAAGGCGACATAAAATTTGCCGAATATAACGACTTCTCGGCACCTAACTGTTCTGGACGGCCGGCGCGATGCTCAGCACTGTACAAACCAGCGTAACCGAAAGCTAGTCCAGAGTACGAGGATTTCTCACGTGACTTCCACAGCCGCAAATTTACCTGCCAGTCTATAGTCACTTGTAGGTGAGCGTGTCAGTGACTACAGTTCGTTCTATGGATTCTTTCGATACACGCTACTTTCTTCGAAGGCAGCGACGTTAACGGAACCATCTCACTACTAAGTGAACACACTCGGTTAACGTCGAACTTTATGGCGCACGCGCTTTCTTCTGTTTGCAATTGGCGCCGACACCATCTGTTAATTATTCTGTTTTTTTATCTGGGCCCGTACTCACAAAAAGCTCTGACGCCAGATATGTTCATAAGAGAAAATTCCAGCCTATCCTGATTCTGGACACATTATCAGCAAAGGCGGCCAGCCAATGGCAAAGAGCACTTACGAACGAAAATCTTTTTGAATTCGGGTCTTGGTGGTTATCCGCGAAACAGAAAGGTGCCACGTATTGGATATACGATGCCCGCATGCAGTATGTGCGGCGTGTTTTGCATGGCCTGTACTGCGTCCATTACTTATTACCATAAAGGGAGTCAATGACTTCATATATAGTTTTATTATACGCGACTCTTTCACGAGGCCAGGTAACACAAAAGAACCACGCCGATCCCACGTATTGTGGGAATTGATATAAGCGAAGCTTTCTGTGCTGTTTCGATCTTTGATTGACTTTAAGTAGGGGGGACGCTAATGGCGAAAGAAAGCTTAATTTCTTCAGCGTTTAGTTGTGATATGAAAGTGGTGAGTTGATATTAAACGTTGCCTTGCGTGCACCACTGCTGTTTGTCTGCGATGTACGCAGAACACATCGCGAAACTTGTTTGCTTGAGGCGTTGTTGTGCGCCAATGTTCATAACCTCCGAGAAGGTTAGCATTGTCAATGCCTCAAACGGCTTTTGCTCAAGTGCTTTAAGGTGACTCTGCTTCTGCATGCACTGCGTCAGTTCTCCGCTTGACAAATTTGCACGGTTAATTTTTCAGGAATAGCTGAAACGTACCGCACCGCAACTTTATATAGTTAGTCCGCAACCACGTTTCTTTGCCTTCTTACCTCGCCCTCTCACCCTCCCCCATGCATGGAATGTGCAAGTGAAGAGTAACAAGGCTGTTATTCACTCGTTTCGTGACGGCGTCGGTTCTGCATATTCCCAGCCTCCTCTCTACCATTCTATCTACGTCCTCTCGGGACTGTTGCACGTTGGTACAACAGTCGTAAAGAGGCTATCAACGGCTATATGGCGGCTAGTGACGACAATAGCCATCAAGAGACTGTTGTAGCGACGCCCAGATAGCTTCAGAGGGGCATTGTGGCACACGCGATGGAAACGTACAAATGAGTTTCTCTCGTCGCCTTTCCTCTCTGCTACGCTCCTTCCATGTATATGCATGCTGTGAACTACCTCCCGACGCGGCGTGCAAAACAGTGACAGCAGCAGCAGGGAAGAAGTCGAAGGAAGAGGGAGAAAAAGAGACTTCGCTTTAATGAACAGTGTCTCCACGCACGCAATTAAGTCAACAAGAGAGACAACTCTGTCCGAATGTTTGCCTCCTGGACTGCGTGGGTATAGCTGGTACCTGTGTGCTAGGCACCTTCTGTGATACGTTGCGCGCCTTTCATATATGTCCAGCCTTTTGCGCTTATTCGGTTTCGTGAGCACGCACCGTTGCTGCCCCTCCGCGACATCATGACGTCGGCGGTGGCTGTGCGAGCGCCGGTGGGCACAACTGGACCCTGCGCGGCCACGTGGGCTCCACCCCAGTCGGGCGGTGCGGCTTCACAGGCAGCGAGATTCGGCGGTCTTTCGGCCCATGGCTGGTGGTGCAGCAAAAACGATGATGATGCTGTCCAATGTAGGAAGAGCGGGCACTGAGGGGCACGAGCTGCAAAGAATATGACACGGGGACAGACAAAGCTTGCCGAAACGGACCGATGGCCCTGGCATTGGTAGCTGATCGAAGTTGAAATTTGCAATTTCTAACGCCTGATTACGGCATACTTGCGCTTGCGTGTTTTACACATCGTTACGAGCTGTCCAAGAAAATGAGCAAAGAAGAAGACAAATCACGTTGCCACCACAACTCAGTGCGCACATACAGCCAATCCCTACGAGTGGGTAAGCTCCAAACTCATCAAGGACATCATCATCATCATACAGTGGGATTTGTTTAGTTAATACTACGTATGTATCGAATACTCCCTGATATATTTGGTCTCATTTTATTTACCTCGAAGTAAATAAAATAAATTCTTGACCTGCCGTACCTTCCGATTCTTGGCAGGTGCGCATAGTTCGCATACAGGTGTGTTTATGTATAGC
This sequence comes from Dermacentor albipictus, assembly GCF_038994185.2. NCBI lineage: Eukaryota > Metazoa > Arthropoda > Arachnida > Ixodida > Ixodidae > Dermacentor > Dermacentor albipictus. The sequence goes on from NC_091821.1 coordinate 438,753,803, forward strand.
CTATATGGAACGTGGGGTCGAGGGGGTGAGTCGTGTGTGTGAAGGTGTCATATATCCTTGAGGATCAACCAACCAACAACTAGGAAGTATGAAAAGCTGTTTAACAGGTATATATCCCGCTTTTCTACTTAACGTTACGATGACGTAGACCTTAAGACCCGCGTTATTACGAGATTGTACTGAAGAACACATACTCATACGAGCACTCGCGCGCGCGCGTGCACTCACAAGCAGGCTCAACGAAAGCAAAAAAACTTGACCATGAGACGGGAAAGTCCAGGAAAGATGAGTTCGGTTTGCTAAAAAAAATACACAAAGAAGAATGTGTTACGAATCCTTCATCACGTAAGAGAATTTCGGTTGTCGAGAAAGGGCGGCCCATAACCATAAATCTAGGAAAAACAGGAACGCTCGCTCCGATGAAACAGACACGCGCGGTGGAATAAAACAAAACAGGGTTCCCACCTTTCCGATTCTCGACATGAATGTCCCGTCTACGGAAATATTTACGAGTCCCGCTGTATCACAAGGGCGCAAGCTATTGACGCGCTGAATAAGAGCTCGAAAGAAGTACCCATCACGCTTTCTAGAATCCCTCTGCATGCGCAATATATCTGCCCCAGTAAGAACACACAGATGCACGTTTTGTCAAGTGAAAGAGTATGCGAGCAGAGAATTGAGAGCTCACGAGATACATTTTTCCCGTTGCATCTAGATGCGTCTTGAAGAAGAACGGTGAAAGCTGCGTGGACTTTAGTGTAACATAAAAATGAACGAGAACGCACACAAAGAGCAACATTAGTGCACGTTCTGCCGAGAGAAGAAGCGACGGCCCGAGCCGCCGTCCGGCATCCATCACTGCCAATTACGGCCCATTCATGCCGTATACCGGCGGCCTGCGGGAAAGATCGATAGTTCGTCATAAATGCGTTTGAAGGCGCTAACGTCGCTTCGCGCAGCCACGTAGTCACGGGGTACAGAATTGCAGAATACCTTGGGGAAAATTGAGATCTGTCGATTGATGTCCTGTAAATAAGCAAATTGTCCTAATTGTTGACACGGACCAGAAATTGCGATGACGAATGGGCCAGGGGTGTTTAGACGACGACTACGAATGGAGGCTACAGAGCGGGCTGTTGCCATTTGGCCATGCGCAGCGCATTCATCAGTAGATACGATGATGATGATGATGATGTCCTTGATGAGATACACTTGTATATAGCTTGTCGTCTGCCTTCTTCCCATGTGCACGTAACATATTTGGTGGAGCTGCGGGTGGAAGTGCTATAACGCCATTATAGAAAATATAAACGTGCGTCTTATGATGTTCCTTTGGAGCCTGAAATCTAACAAATATTCAGAATTTTTCCTTCCGCGGTAATAAATAATGAAAAAGAACGCTTAAGAGCCGCGGTACGCTGGCAGAATCTAAACACCCCAGATTATCTAAGAGCATTAATGCGCACTGAACGTTGTTTCAGAAACACTGCCTAAATATTGTGACGAATTAATTGTTTGCAAAATTAATTCTTATCCAAGCGTCTGACGGGATTAGTGCGGCACCTCCGTAAATGAATGAGACAGATAAAATAAAAAAAATTAAATAAAGAAAGACTGAACATGCAGGTCTGTGCTGTCGCTGACTGTTCTGTGCTAGTTCTTGCTAGACTGTATAACAAGGCTGGGCAGCATAACTCAGAATCACTGTCTAGGAGAAAAGAAAAAAAAACATCTTCTCGGTATTGCCAACACATCCAAAGCATCTAACGCTCGAGTTATATTGGTACATTATTTTGAAACCCTTGAATAGCGTGACAGTGTTGGTGTCTCAGCTACATATTTCAGGCGGCCACATTTCTGCGTGTATGCGTACACAGAGAAACCCCAACGATAACGCACGTTTATGCATGTGAACGTTGGCCAGATGAGCCAAGTACAGCGTAACGTATAAGACATTCTCCTGCTCACGCCGCATGGTGAACTTGCAAAGTAGCTCAAAAACAAGTAGCAGAACTCAGGTTGAAATAGAGCACCCATTTGCACCCAGTGATGAGTTTTCGTTTCGCTTTACGCAGAAGAAGCTCCTCACCATGTACTAACAGAGGAAACTGTCTATCCCAGGGGTTTCGAGCTAGGTTACCATAGCGGTTACCATACGAGTCGTAGCAACGGGTCTTACCGCCAGTCGCTGCAAAAGCCCGGGGTCGCAAGAGCTATGTGTCGCGCTGACAGCGGCACCGCGATTCTGCTTCAGTATTCATTTGTAATTCTTCAGTGTGGTGATTTACTGCTACCCTTTAAGCTAAAATTACGTGCTCAGTAAATTATAACGGTACTTGCATGTTAGGCAGGAACTTGGTGGTTGACATAAAAGCCAGAGAAGAAGTTAGGCACCGAACGAGCGATGAAACGAAAGATGGCAGGCATAACCTTGCGAGAAAGGAAACGGTGTGGATTATAGAGCAAATAGGAGGTAGATAATTTTCTACCCGAGATTCGGAGGAAGGAACGGAGTTGAGCAGGCCATGCATTAACTCACCATCAAGATCAGCGTAATGCGTAGGGCAGATAACTGCTGGTCTACTATAGTCTATAATAGAGTTAAGAATTACTCGCCGTGGTTGCTCAGTGGCTATGGTGTTAGGCTGCTGAGCACAAGGTCGCGGGATCGGATCCCGGCCACGGCGGCCGCATTTAGATGGGGGCGAAATGCGAAAGCACTTGTGTACTTAGATTTAGGTGCACGTTAAAAGACCCCAGGTGGTCGAAATTTCCGGAGTCCTCCACTACGGCGTTCCTCATAATCAGAAAGTGATTTCACGACCTCTCCGCATTTCGTATCATTAAACTTCTCTCTCTCTCTCTCTCTGGCACATAAAGCCCCATAATTTAATTTAAGAGTTAAGAACTGGTGTCCCGGAAAGGGAAGAGCAGTCGAGGACGGCGGACGCCCACAGAGGTGTGTAACAAGACGGGAAATTGAAGATCTTTGGAATAGACCTTTTTCCTGCAGTGGAGAGGGATTAAGCTGACGACGATGAATGCGACATCATACTGTCGCACCCGAACTACGAATCAGCACTAACACATCAGAGAGACAGCTAGAGAAAATTGAATAATACTCACAAACTATGTCGCACGAGGTGCTTTTGCCGAAATGTTTGAAGTCGCTACTTCATAGTCCCTGCGGGCACATTGACAAAGAAACGTCGCTCCAAATTGCGCAGACAGCCGAAACGTCGTCAGGACTATACACCACGGTCGTATCCGCTGTTCAAGAAAGATCGAGCCATCAAAAAAGCAGCCCGTCGGACGTGCCCCGACGGGACGGGTGTTGCCCACTGATCGAACTTCCTACTCCCGCAGCTTTCAGCCGTCGCGCATCACCTTTCCTCCTACAGGCGTGGCACGCATTTCTCCTCCCTTCATGTTTGGACCGAGACCTCCGAAGCAAACAAAAAACGAAGACAACATTTCGTGGGTGCCGCGATCATGTATGCAGAGAGAGAGAGAGAGGGAGAGTAAGAGAGCACGAAAAAAAAAGAACAAAAAGCAAACGCGAACCCTCAGTCCACCAAGACTACTACTATATGCGACGTATACGTCGCGTAAGCTAAGCGCCCGCCGTGCCACGAACGCAAGCTCGCGCAAGGACCAGCGGGCAAGGAGAGAGGCAAACACGCCTACACGCGCGCGCACGCACTCGGACGCATGTACACAGCACAAATACACACGCACACACACACTATGCGGCGGGGGGACGCATGTAGGTACGCTCGCGAGCGCGACTTATTGCGCCAAGGAATCGCGTGGGACGACGAGGATCTCCCGCCGCCGGCTATATACATATGCGAGGGCGCGTGGGCGCACCGTCGAACTCGCGTATCCGCGAGCTGTAGTGCAGGGATTGACGTGCATGGTCGCCGGCAACGCAGATTATCCGGCAGAAATGTTTATTTTTGCATCGCGACACGAGACGTGAGCAAAGTAAACATAGCGAGGACCTCTCGGCGTACGCCATGCAGGGTCCATATTCGCGAAACCTTTTTTTTACGCTAGAATAGTGCGTAAGAGCAAATTCGTGGAAATCGTGATGTCAAACACATTAGCGAAGGCGGCCGGCCAATGGTGAACGGCACTTACGAACCTTCGTGAATTCGGCCGCAGATGTTTTAAAGGGACACTACAAAAAGAGAAAAAGTTCAGTCGTGTTAGAGCGTTAGGCTTTATAGAAGAAGTGTAGAAGAACTGCCGTCAGAGGAGGCTCGCCAAGTCAGTAAAGAGGCCAAAACCAAAGTCGGGTGGCGACGCTACCTTGAGGTTCCGGCACCTGTTTGTTGCGACGTCATAGATTTTGAGGGCGTGTTCTTGCACCTAGTTAATTTTCTAACGGTAAAGATAAGCTCCGCTGTAGTCTGAAGGAGCGATGGAGTGAACACGGGGAGCTTCAAAAACGTTTACTGCTCCAAAACGACCCGAATAGGAGATGCATTAAAATCGATGACGTCACACGTGCCTGTTGTTTGGCGCCTCTCTACCACGGAAACCCGCGCCATTGTGCGCCTCGGAAATACTACTTTAATAATTTAGCTTGACGACTTTCCAAGCTCGGGTCGTTCCGTTTGCCCACGTCTCTGCAGCAGCGGCGGCTGGTGGCCGTATTCGCCCTGTGGCGCCGCCGGCTGGCGACCTTGGGGATAACGGGACTGCGCTTGGCAGACACGTGGTCGTCCGTATCCCTGTCCGTAGCTCGGCCTCTGGTAGCCGTCCGGAGTGGAGACCATGTAAATCCCGTAGACTGAAGGACATTCGCTTGCGCTTGGGTAGCTGTTGCCTGCAAGACCCGTTCAAGGATGAGTTTACCTTTGCGCTCGGGCACCGCCACATTACGCCACAAATCTGTCAGAGAATTATTTTCTGACTAAGGCCCATAATGCTGCAGCTGCTAGTAAGCGATTTATCCGTGGATGCTGAACAGCTTGGCGTCGCGAGCTATATTACAGCGAATGTATTCACAAACCTTGGCCACTGAAAGGCCACCGTTTGCAAACGCTTATTCAAAAGCATTTTCTCAGTGCTTGTAGCGACGAGCTACTGGTTACTGTTGTCGTGCAGCTGCTGTAGCGTTCAGTCGGCGTCAAAATTTCACGGACCGCGGGATTGAAGAGAACAAGGTTATGAGCACTTTTTGGCCAAATCGAGTAAAACTGTACACAACAATATCTTGTTCGCACATACGATTACAGGCATAAAATCTGAATACCACGCTGCGTGTCAGAAGTGCGGAAACATTAAACTTCGCTAAGATCCTGCAGTCCGTAAACATTAAGCTACTATTGGACATCACAGTGGTGACAGCGCTACCAGTGACCTGACGCAAACTTTCCAAGCCGGAGAGACCTGGCCAACACCCTAACCGCACTGTGACTCAAAAGCAGCGCAAACCTCCAAACGGCACCGAAACACCGAAAAAATTAAAAAATGTGCGGCAAATTGCGCTTGTGTTTGCGTATATTTCATCGACGTACTCGATAAATTGCTATCCTGAAACAACATTATAGCATCGACATGGCAGCGAGCGGGGTAGACTGCGTAGTGCGGATGTGTGCTGCAAGGGTTGCGCACAATTGCACACAAGAATGTTAAAATCCCGCACGAAAGAGAAACTCTCTTAAATATCGGCACTTTTACATAAAATTTGAACGATGCTTAAGCTTCGCCTTTAAGAGTTGAACGCGATAGCATTTAAAGGTATCTGACTGCTTCTCACGCTTCCGGGCATCGTAGCTTATGTAACCGTAATGTTTATCGGGAAACGCTGACGGCGAAATCTACGCACGAAGAAGGCAAGCTTTCTGGTAGAAACGCGGCCTCTTGCGTAGGCCGGTCTTCTGTTATTGTTTCGAACCTTTGATATTTTTGTCTGAGAATATTAAATTGTGCTGCCATTTTCAAAATTGCGTTGAATAACTTTGTAAAGAACGTTAGACAACATATGAGCAACTTTAGCGATAGAACTGCGCGTCAGCCCGCCGTGTAGGGTAGCCAACCGGGCTCAGTTGTCGTTAACCTCCCTGCCTTTCATTTATCATTTGCTCTCTCTCTTAGCGATAGAACTAGTTTAGTGCCCATGTGTGTAGTTCGGAATGGACGCGTGACGCCGACGCCGGATTTTCTGGGATCGCGTTAACAGACTGCGTTTAGGCAAGAAGGGGGTGGCAGCTTCGTAGCGTCTGCGACGGTTTATTAGCTCCAACTATAAGACTCCACGGAAATGTCTTACGCAGATCCTGCCGCAAGGCGGGCACACTATGCACGGGCTACTCTGCACGCAGAAACTGGCCATATCTACAGCATATGTGAAACTTGGCCCAAGCTTCTCATCTGGGAAAGTTGGCGCATCGCTCTCCAAGTTACTGCCTGCATGCGTGCCCGCTGTCTTCGCCTATCGCTCTGTTTAGCACTGACAAGGACACCCGTGGCACTCACCGTAGTAGTCCAAAAACAAGAAAGGGGCTGGCAGATGGAATGGCACACTGTGGTATAAACTTTTTTAAACAGGGTTGAAGTACCTCAGACAGGCTGGCCAACGTTTCGATAGGTGGACCTATCTTCGTCAAAGGCGGCCTCGTCATCCTCGGCGTGTTAGTTTTAAAGGGTTAGTGCAGTGACGTCACGTGCGGGTGTTGTCGCTGGCGGCTGGTTTTAAAGAGAGAGATTACAAGAGGGAACAGGCGCTGTCGTCCGACGTCTGTGAGCCTCATTCTCAAGACGAAGGGACAAGAGCGTGAGAGTGGGCACGCGGGGAGGAAAGAAAAGAAATAGAAGCAGAAAAAAGGAAAAAAAAGGAAAAAAAAGCAGGGGGGAGCCAGGGCCGTACCAAGACACAACAAAGGGGGGGGGGTGAAAGAAAAAGAAAGAGAAAAATGAAATCTTTAAGAAATACGGGGGCTTGGGAGCGTGTTGGGGATGCGAAAGGTTAGGAGGTATTCAGGGGGAGTCGTTGGCGGCATGTTTTTGAGGCATTAGAACGGCCGGTCAAGCAATAGGTCGAGTAATTTTGAAATAGTTAAGGTGGCGACGAGGAGTCTGCGGTGCAATGTGTGGGGTGACTGAAAGGCAGCGGCATGGTCTTTCAAGGGGCACTGCCCCACGCGCTTAACGTAGGTGTCGTTACGGCGGCATCCAGAAGGCGATACTCTGGGTTGAGGCGCCGAAAAAGGCATATTGACTTCGGAATGTGTTGTCGAGGGGGTTTCAAAAAAAAAAGACTAAAAAAGGGGGGCAGGGGGAAGGGGGGGGCGAAATCGGTATAGCAAACAGGAGGGTGACGCGTGCAGAAGCGGGCGCGGGCAAGTGTACATGGAAGAAGTTTATACTCACCGTAGTAGTAATTTTGGTGACCGGCGTCGGCCTTCTGCGGAGAGGGACACCGAGAAGGCCATGCCCCCGTCGCCTGCTGGTACGTGGCCCATGGACTTTTTGACTGCTTGTCTGCACATATACCGAACAAACCATCTCGACGTTGCATGTCAATCCTCTAAGGAAAGTGCAAGCGTCGGCCTGGCTGTAGGAGCCTTTTCGTGCCAAGATCATATCACAGCGAGAGCGCAATGATCGGCCGAGTCGGATCGGCTAGCGTACAGGCGCGCTCACCGTCTTTGGTTGACGGTTGGCGATTGCCGCTGTTGACCCTTTTTGCGAAGCAGTTTGCTGTGTTATTTTATTTTATTTATCTACAAGTACCGCAATCCCATAATAGGATTTTCGCTGGGTGGGGATACAATTTTGATGACGTGACTACTCAGGCAAAAATAAAGTAAGATAACATACAGGGCAGCATGCAATAGAAGTGCGCATCCAGTGCAACTACAATGAAATCGTCGCCACACATCAATAGGTAATATGAGACAAAAACATCATCAAAGAAGGCTGCAAAACTACATCATTTGATAGTTGGTTCCATTCGGTTATCGTCCCGAGGAAAAAGGAGTCATTACGGCTGGTGAAGGGGGTGACCATTAGTGTATGTCTTTGTAGCATAGCCTGTCGAAAAAGTAATTGGGAAACGTCTATGCTGCAATGTTCCTCGATTAATTGAAATAAAAATGTTAATCTTAAAACTCGATTCCTTTGAGTCATGGTTGGCAGGTTGGCTATGTTTAGCCAAGCTGTAATCGACGTGCGTCCGAAGCTGTTTTATATACAAGATACTTTGTTTAGCTGCACCAAATTTTTTAAAAGATTGCCTATGGCAGATGGCACAATTATAACCCTTGATTTAAATTACTCGATGAGGCGACCATTACTCCTACGAGAAACCAAAACGGTCAATTGAATGGCAAGCGTAATTACGCTAATTACCTTTATATTAATTAAATTACGATACATATTTCTATCTACGAATTATAGCCGCTGACTTCGCACTGCGTATCCACTTGGAACTAATTGGTTGGACAGCACCAGTTCCTAGGCATTAACTTTCGAAGTGTCAGACGAAATGCATTGGCGTTTAAGTTACTTTTTTAAGAAGCCGCTGTTTTACGCATTCAAGCGCAAACGTAACTGGAACACCCTCTCTATTCTGAAAAGTAGCCACACTCTGGAAAGTAGCCACACATTGGTATAGAAAAGTTTGGAATAGTTTTACGCTATAGTGCCCTAGCATTCCTGCTGAACAGGGGCGCTATAACGTAAAACTATTCCAAACATTTCTATTCTATTTCTGCAAGCAGCCCTCCGCGATTGGTCATAAACTTTTTGGACCACCTCCACTTCACCTGTCTTTCAGGCGACGTCACGAAAAGCGCGATAGCTCCACATGTGAGATGACGTGTACGCACTGATTACGCATGATTTGACCGCAAAAAAAAAGTTATTTCTGATTCGACGCCTTTTCGCCATTAGCCCTCGGCTATCGGTCAAGAGTTTTCTGGCGGCACCCACTTCACTTGCCTGTGACGTCACAAAACCGTGACGTCACAAAACCGCAAAAACTCACCGCGTCAAAATGACGTGTACGCGTTAAAGATGCATTAATACGCCGAACAAAACTGAATTTTCTCCTGAATAGCCGCATGCTGCCATGTTCAATAAAAGATGAATAATAATAATAATATTTGGGGTTTTACGTGCCAAAACCACTTTCTGATTATGAGGCACGCCGTAGTGGAGGACTCCGGAAATTTTGACCACCTGGGGTTCTTTAACGTGCGCCTAAATCTAAGCACACGGGTGTTTTCGCATTTCGCCCCCATCGAAATGCGGCCGCCGTGGCCGGGATTCGATCCCGCGACCTCGTGCTCAGCAGCCCAACACCATAGCCACTGAGCAACCACGGCGGGTAATAAAAGATGACTGCCACCGATGGCTCAGGCAGTGGCTACTCGCACCTGCCGGAGAGCATGGGTTTATTTGCGTGTAATAAAACCTTTTGCCTGGCCGTGTAACGTTTTCGAGCACTTTCGGTACGTTTACGACCTCGTTCTGCCAACTTTTCTTTGCTGCGGATCCGTTTTAGCGTCATCTTTAAGCTTCAGTTGCATACCACCGCGATTGTCAACGAGCCACCGCAAGCTAAGTAAGGGAAAGCGGACCAATCGCAGACGCTGGCACCACCCTCTTCATCAGGTTATCGATTTTCAGTGCAGTGTCTCGGCCCCGTCGAATCCCTCTCCACTTGAGCGCCTCCTCGCCTCTTGTGAGCCAATTAGATAAGACAAGCCGCTCAGTGTAGGCAATGTTGTTCGTTTTTTCAAGCAAACAAAAGTGACCTCCTATATGAACGAGGAAAGCGTTTGATTGGTCTGTTTAGGCAACCCTGTGGGTGACCACCCGATGCTTGCGTCGGCGGTTACGCAAATTTGACGTCAGGAGAGTGGAATAAAAACATATTGGAATAGTTTTACGTCATAGGGCCTCAGCTGTGTCCATATACTAATCAGAGCGGAACAGGCAGTGAACATTGTGGGGATGCGCGACTCTCACGCATCCCCTGATATCTTGTTTTCCCGCATAGCTTCTGCAGTGCGGCTTCACCGCGTGGCCTGGCGCCCGCGGAATGGTACAAGCGCAGTACGAGAGATGGCGCGAGTGTCGCGCTGCTGCGGGGTTACTTGGGTGCGGCAGAGACAAGGCGCTCCCTCTTTGGTTCGGCACAGCGAGCAGTGCGGACGTGCCGTGCCGCGCGTGCGCCGATCCATGCTTTTGCGAGACCGTCTCGCGTGGCCGCCTTTGAACGCGCCACCGTTCGCATGGCCGTACACGCGAATGACCAGGCGTTGGGATCCAGCATGGGGCGAACATATTCGCTCGCTATCCGGTCGCGGTGAGTCGGACTTCTAGATTTGTCGTGCGCCCATCGGCATGTTTTGTGGATAGCAACTCGGCTAGCAGGCATTGATCTATGAAAGGTGCAATAAATGCCCTTGTGATTGTTTGCACTACTGTGTTGTCGTTCCTTTGTCCCAAGAGCACGGGAGGAGAACCCCATAACATCAAGCTATAAAACTATCTAATCCTGCGATCGGGCGCTGAGAAACGCCGGCGGCTTTCCGTCGGTCTTGTATCGTGCATCATCGAGGTGCGACGCCTGGTACGCCGCTGGCGGCCCTCTTCATAACGCCATCGTTGTGAGACGCGTCGTAGTTGCCAGGGCGCTGTTTCTGGTTCGCAGCAGCACAATTACCACACACTCTATAGGAGGTGCTGACATTTCTCGCGTGCTGCGTTGCGCTGACATGTCCCGGTGTATTGTTATACAAGAACCGACGAAGGAGCTCAAGCCCGGCGCTAAATACTGCTATCACCGTGAATGCACTGCCCTTCGAGCGAAACTGCTTATATTTCACTTATTCAAAACAAATGACTTACTGGTTAGCTTTCAACGACTGGTTTAAACTCGAGAGTCAACGTGTCTAATATTAACGGTGTCAATGGATATTACTCTTGCGTTACAAAGCCTGAAAACTTGATAAAGCAGTGGATGAACATGACATTTACGATGGCGTTAACATTTGGCTAAGAACATAGAGTTTCTAAATAAATGCCTAGAGGGAAATGTGGCGCTGGTGTCTACGGGGGTTCTCATGAGCGCTGCCTCAACCTACATGGGAATGATGGGAAGTACAGGCTTCGGATTGACTTCGAACTTTAGACTAGTGGCGTTTGCTTGCGGCGCAGTAAACAAAGCTATACTCAAATATTATCGCGTGAAATCTAATTTTATATCTGTAGTATATTATATAATGTACAAGACGCTACATAAACTTTGTATGACTTTGAGATGGAAGCATGGTTTACTATGGTTTGTCACCAGGACACACCAGGGTATGCATACTTGTGCGATTGTTCCCGATTTAACCCCAGAAAATAATTATTTATTTATTTTTGCAACAGCAATAACAACCGTACATGTACTTATACAAAAATGCTCATCAAGTATTTATGGAAATAAAAATGTTGTATTGTGAGAAAATGTTGCGGCCTTGAGTGGAATGCTACAAGTGTCGTCTGCTACGACGCCTGCTCGCTGCAAATGCGAGTTTTTTCTCGCAGACGACAGGCACTTGCTAACTCTATCTCGCTCTTTCGAAAGGCTACGTCGGCTGTCACGATTGCTGAACGCCTTCACATACTTTTAAGCACATCTGCTGCAGTGCTAGCTAGGACGCTTGTGGCCTCCTACGAGTATGCTTCATCATATTTTATATTGACGTACCGCTTGCGAAGCGTTATGGCGTGGCTTTGCACTTACCTATTTTGCGACACTAGACTACAGCCAGGAAGCACCAACCTTTCCTACCACAAGTAAGTTTGTGTTCTCAAAGACCTAAAACATGTATTTCAATGAGCCCATAAACGAGCAATGCATAATGAAGTCCTCAACAAAATTTGATTGTCAAGCCACTAGAAGTACAACTGTATATGTCTTGTATCAGTAGTGCCTTCTTTTTCCTATTCTGAAGCTTCATAAAGCACGTAACGGTACAGTGCCAACCTAACACACTTAACAAACAAAGGTCCAAACGATCAAAACATGTTCTTTCAACGTTTACGATGCCATCGCTTTGTCGTCAGGGCTTCGACGCCACACCACGACACAAACATCGTCCCAGTCACTGGCCCAGCGCGCTATCGCCACTTCGAGCAACATAACAAAGGCAGAGAACTCTGAGTTGCACTGTCCCACTGCAGGTTATAGCAATTGCGCTTGGAGCGAAACCAAAACTGCCAAAAAAATACTTGTATACTAGTTCGCTAGGCAATAGAGTGCCAATCCGAAGCCTGTACTTCCCATCATTCCCATGAGGGTTGAGCGATCGCAGCGCCAGATTTGCCTCTACGTATACTAATATGAAACTCTATGGCTAACAATGACGAAGTTCTAGCCTATATTACAGCTGCGTGACCGCCAGTAGTCACTGTCAATGTGCAGTACCGCGAACTACTGCTTCCCGCGGTCTGGCCTGGTAATTTGGCGTTTTGTATGCGCACCGGCAGAAGCAGCTGTGCTGGGCCAGCCAGCCGAGTAGCTCGCCGCTCCGATCAGTGGGGAAACCGAACTAATCTGTGCTCCTGTGTAGCTTTTGGAACCCAGGTAGGCCGGCGACTGCAGGTAAGCCGCCTGGTTGGTCTGCGGCAAGGCGTAGGCCTGCGCCGGGTAGTTCTGACAGGGCTGGGCCTGTCGCGCATACTGCTGTGGCTGCACCTGTTGCTCCTGCTTCTGTTGCTGTTGTTTCTGCTGTTGCTGCGGCTGAAGCGCCGCGGCCGCCTGGTAGGCGGCAGCCATCGCGCTCGGGTAGTATCCCTGGTTCGTCATTACGTACAGCTGTTGCTGTGGGAAAGCAGCGGCCTGCAGGACATTCTGGATGGACGCGTAGCCCTGCTGCGGTATCTGCGCATGCGTGCCCCATACTTGCTGCAGCTGTTGCGGTTGGATATCAACCGCCTGCGGGGAATTCTGGACGGCCGCGTAGCCCTGCTGCGGTATCTGCCGCTGCGTGCCCAGTACTTGCTGCGGATCTTTCTGTTGGATGTCAGCCGCCTGCAGGGTGTTCTGGACGGCCATGTAGCTCTGCTGCGATGCCTGCCGCTGCGTGCCCGGTACTTGCTGGTGCTGTTGCTGTTGAATGGCAGCCACCTGCGGTGCATTCTGAACGGCCGCGTAGCCCTGTTGCGGTATCTGTCGCTGCGTGTCCGGTACTTGCTGCTGCTGTTTCTGCTGGATGGCAGCCGCCTGCGGGGCGTTCTGTACAGCCGCGTAGCCCTTCTGCGGTGTGTGGCGCCGGGTGCCCGGTACTCGCTGCTGCTGTTGCTGTTGGATGGCAGCCACCTGCGGTGCATTCTGAATGGCCGCGTGGCCCTGCTGCGGTACTTGCTGCTGTTTCTGCTGGATGACAGCCGCCTGCGAGGCGTTCTGGACAGCCGCGTCGCCCTGCTGCGGTATCTGCCGCTGCATTCCCGGTACTTGCTCCTGTTGTTGCTCTTGGATGTCAACCGGCTGCGAGGCGTTCTGGACAGCCGCATATGCCTGCTGCGGTGTCTGCCGCTGCGTGCCCGGTACTCGCTGCTGCTGTTGATGTCGGATGGTGGCCGCCTGTGGGGCGTTATGGACGGCCGCGTGGCCCTGCTGCGGTACCTGCCACTGCATACCCGATACTTGGTAGCCCTGGTTGCGAAAAGGATAGCTTTGCCCTTCGGCAGCTGTGTCGTATGTCTGGTTGCCTGGCGCCGTCGGGTAAGTCATCCTCTTGCACACTAAAATGTACAGGAAAAACGCTGTTTGGTAGAAAGCGAGATGAAATGCGTTATGTATTCGCCATTATAGCGCTTACCAGCTACCTCCAAGAGCTAAGACAAGAATTTCTCTTCGTGCTCGTCATAGTTTTAGACTCGATCCAGACGGAATTCAGTTATGTCATTTCGAAGTGAGCGTAAATAACGACGTGCAAGCAGCCAAACTTGTTCCGGAGCGCTCCGCTAAAATGTCTCAGCCCTAGTGTGGCTTTGGGAAGCTGGAAAGCTTAAATGACTTCGTGACATTATGGCCCTTCAGTCACTGCTCCACTCTGACGGGATGAAGATGTTGGCAAGACCGCAGCCCAAAGCACATCTGATCACGTCAAAAAAAAAAAAGAGAATGAAGGAAAGAGAATCGACATGTAAGCAAAAATAAAAAATAGAAAAATGAAGGGAATCGTTACAAAATACGACCCTAATTTCGCAGGGTGGAGCTGTGCACTTAAGCAAATAACCTAAGGGAAATAAAACGAAGCTGCCCGGAAGCCAAGCCTCCAGCGAGCTTCACAGGGAGAAGTTCGACCCCATTACTAGCGGGTAAGATATTCTGACCAGCTGGGTCAGGCAGTTAGCATCGTGTCTAGTGAAATAACGAAGACACGCGGCTTTCGATATACTCACAGGGCTACCGATGTCCTTCGAGGCGTCCAGCCGATTCGAATTCACCGAGGCTTCTGATTCGCGAGGGTCAGAGCACGCACATTCGCGTGGAATGATGATGATGATCCTTGCTTCCAGATGATGACACATACCCACAACACCTACAATGGGGCATTGGTCAAGAAGCGGGTGGTACATTTAAAATAAAAACTGTGTTCTAACGCAGAAGGCTAAGTAGACGGATAAGTGGATAACGGCCATCTTAAGTCTCGTTCCAGATCTGACAAAGACTTTAAAAGCGAGGGCTTCGCGAAGAGAGTTTCGAAGACAAAAACGCTGCAGGCTCCTTTCCTGTCCAAACAAGATAACTGAGCAGGACGCTTGGAAACTCGACGGAAAGGTGCTCTGCGCGCAAGAAAACGTAGTCATGCTTTCCTATGGGCTTAATGTAAGTCACATCGTGCGTTGCATAGTTTCGCAGACGCAAAGAGTTAAAATAAAGAGATAATGTGCGCTTTTCCAACTTTTTGTTGTCGCCGTCAGGTGGTGTCACGCCGCAGAGAGTGTCTTCCATGCGTCTTCCAGACGGATAGAGATACGTAACTCCATTACGTTCCAAGTGGAGAAAACGCATGCGTCTTTGGTATAACACAGCACTCATAATGCGCAGTTAACGAATGAAAACGAGCAGGTAACCTAAAGAAACCTAAGTGAACATTTACTAATTCACAAGCAGGTAGCTTCACGCTCTGGTGGCTCATGAAGCAGTATGCTGTGCCGAGAATCTTAGTCGAAGAAGGGTGGTGACCATCATGTGCAGTGCCTAGGGGAAACGTGTGCAGTAGTACGGCAATATAGGCTTTCCTATTTTTGCTTGCTCATGCCACCTCAACCGATTTGTCGTAATTAAATTGCTAATCGAAAAATTGGAGAGTAAGAATTGCCCCACACAAGGAACCACTTGTGAAAAAATTCACCGCCCAAGCACTCCGTACAGATAGTCAACCAGCGAAGCTTGAAAGTGCGGCCCCGGTGTTAATTACTGGGCTAATTCCGACGGTGCATTAAAGCCTTTTTCAAATTTTTGTTACGTCTTTGTAATTCTTAATGAGGTTACACACACGTTCGATGTCTCGAGTTTGCTCGGCGGCATGGCTAGCAGCATGCACCTGCCATAGATGCTTGCGATTTTTCAAAATAAGATTGCTTCAAAATTACGTCTGCGTGTCACAATAAGCAAAAGGAGAACAAGGTGAAAGCAGGAGAGAAAACTGCACAACTGCACGTGAGCAAGAATGAAAGCCTAAATGACGCGCTACTTAGATAATGTCTCGCGTCATCTGGCTTTCATTCTTGCTCACGTGCAATTGTGCAGTTTTCTCTCCAGCCTTCACCTTGTTCTCGTTTCGCTCATCATCTTGAATTTACATCTACCGCCTTCCCCCTGTTTTCCCTGGATCTGTCCGCTACGTAAGACAATGAATGGCTCGCACCCCCTTGATGAGATTATGTTCCTTGAATAGACGACCTGTCCCTCACCCTGGTGACGGACCACAGGTTCCCCACCAGATTGGGTACGTCGACGCAGCGCGATACTACGCCAGACCTCACGTTACTCCCAAATGTGGCAAACTACACATGGACGAACACGCAAGAGAACCTGGGCAGCGATCACTTCGTCATACGCACACAAATACCGAACACGACGGCCCCACCCCGATCTTTCACCCTCACAGACTGGGATACCTTCCGTAAGTTACGGAAGGAAGATACGAATACGTATGACTCCTTCGCGGAACTCCTCTCTGCGATAAAGGGTGACGTAACCAGAGCCACGAAAACCATACAGACGGAACTGGAAGTCCCAAGGGTTGACCCTCACCTCGCACACTTACTCGAGGCCAAGGCTTCGATACTTGCGCGATGGAGGAAGCAGCGTCTCAACAGACGCCTGCGCAAACGCATCGCGATCCTCAACCGAGATATAGACGAATACTGTACGGAGCTCGCAAGACTCCAATGGCACGAACTCTATTCGGCAGTAGACGGCCGCATGCGGACAGGAGGTAAGTGGAACCTCCTGAAACGCATGTTAGACGACAGCCAAACGAAGGATAATCAAAGTCACGCGCTAGACCGACTTCTACACTCACATAAAGGGAAAGGGGGAACGGAAGAGTCCTTCTTGGAAGAAATCGCCAAACGGTATCTTCCGCTAGGCGTCGCTCACCCCAATGATTACCCGATCATAAAGTGCGAAACCACTCCCGAACTAGACGCTGCCTTCACGGAAGCAGAAGTCCGAGAGGCGCTACACAATCTAAACAGCAGGTCTGCTTCAGGACCCGACGGTGTAACCAACCGACTGTTGCGTAACTTAGACGACCAAGCCGTTACATTACTGACGAAAGACATCAACCACGTGTGGGAAACAGGAGAGGTACCAACGCAATGGCGCACTGCCACGGTGGTCCTCATACCAAAACCCGGCAAACCACTTAACCTCGACAACTTACGACCCATCTCTCTTACGTCATGCGTGGGTAAAGTAGCCGAGCACGTAATTCAAAACCGAGTGTCACGCTACATTGAAGAACACGAACTCCTCCCACACAACATGGTAGGGTTTCGACCCCACCTATCCACCCAAGACGTGATGTTACTCCTAAAGAGACAGATCTTCGACGTTAAAACAAGAGACGTTCGAGGCATCCTCGCCCTCGATCTCACGAAAGCATTCGATACCATCTCGCACCGCTTCGTACTGGAGTCTGTGGCAGGCCTCGGCCTCGGCCAGAGATTTAAGGAGTACGTACGCTCCTTCCTAAAAGACAGAGAAGCCCGACTGCGAGTCTCGCACCTTAAGTCGGACCCCTACACGCTGGGCTCCGTCGGAACACCACAAGGCTCAGTCATCTCTCCATTACTATTTAATATAGTGATGAAGGGACTTGCCGACGAACTACGACACATCCCAAACGTAAACTGCGCACTATACGCAGATGACATTACCATCTGGAGCCCGGGAGGCTCCCTGGGAGACATGGAGCAGGCATTACACTCTGCCCTTGATGCCACGGAAGAGTACCTTCTAAACACAGGAATGAAACTATCCTCAAAGAAATCGGAACTATTACTATTTCGCAAGTCTTGCCAAGGAGTCCGCCACCTAACACCTCTAGACGAACTTCCGCTCGCACTACACACAAGAGACGGACAACAGATTCCGCGAGTCAACCACATACGCATTCTTGGGCTCCTAATCGAATCCACCGGATGCCACGGACACACGATCAAACACTTAACCGCCGAAACCGAAAACATGATCAGACTCGTCCACAGAGTCTCGGGGCGCAGGAAGGGTCTCCGCGAAGATAACCTTCTGCGCGTATACCACGCGTTCCTTATGAGTCACATTAATTACGTCGCCTCTGCCCACAACTGGACGAAACTAGAAAAGACGAAGCTAAACACACTCATGCGCAAGAGCATCAAACAGGTCTTGGGAATTCCACAAAGAGCAAGTACAGCAAAGGTTGACCAGCTAGGTATGCACAACAACATCGACGAAGTGATCGATGCTCAGACTATGGCGCAAATACTACGCCTATCCTCGTCCAAAGCCGGTAGGCTAATCCTAAATGACGCCAATGTCTCCCCGTCTCCCTATCTCGAGGACGCGGTTACCCTACCGAGCGAAATTAGAGACAAATACAAAGTCTCACCGTTTCCCAGAAACGTCCACCCACAACACAACGTGGGTAGGCGCCGGGCCCGCGCCCGCGCGATTCTCGACCGCATCGACGCGGATCGTGAAGCCACCGCATTTGTGGACGCGGCCCAGTACGGCCGCACATCCACTTTCGCAATAGCGGTCGTGGACGGCAACGGAACGCGACGATCATCCGCATCGGTTAAAACGAGCACCAGCGCTAAAGCGGAACAAATAGCCGTAGCCATCGCCATGGCAGACCCCACATTTACTTATGTCTTCACGGACTCGCGTGCCGCAATTAGGGCCTACGAATGCGGCAACGTATCTAAAGAAGCAGCGCGTATACTACTAGCGAGCTCAAAAGAGAGCAAACGGTGCCTCTCCTGGTTCCCCGCTCACATGGGGAAAGACATTCACCCGCAAAAAGCTAACCTCAATGAAACGGCCCACGACCGTGCGCGAGAACTTGCCCGCCGCGACGGTCCCACGGCCTACGAGGGGCTGGACATTCAGTTTAATGACCCGCTGCTCACTTACCAAGAGATCACCTCCCACTATCGGAAAGGCAGAACCAAATTCCCGCTCCCACACGCCAAACTCGAACGCGCGCAGGCGGCCGCGTTTCGAATGCTACAAACGGACTCGTATCCGTCACGAGGCCTACTAAGTCACTATAACTCAGAAATCCCGGCAAATTGCCCAGACGGCCCAGAACTTTATTGCTCACTCTCGCACATGCTATGGCAATGTACCGCGTTACCAAAGGGCCCTCTCTCCAGTGAGCCCGAATGGGAAGAAGCCCTCAAAAGCCCGGACCTCAAACTCCAATTCAAGGCCGTCCAGAGGGCCCAAGAACTGGCGGAGCGTCACCACGTTCCCGTCCCGACTTGGGTGTCGCCTACGGTTTCTGCCGGAGGAGTTCCCCGCGTGGGATCTCGAACGGATTGAAACTCCTCAGGATTTCAATAAAGTTCTTGACTGACTGAGGCCCCTCTGTCTATTGGCAATTCTTCTGATGAGCCCGATAGCGTCACCTGTCACTTCGCATACGTTGCGGCAATGATCAATTGGACACGATCCGAAAGAGACACTTAATGCCCAAATCAGAAAGGTCACAAAGCAAGCCCTCGGCATTCCAACCAGCACCAGCAACGAGAAGCTGGAGCACCTGGGCATGCACAACACCCTGGAAGAAATTGCCGAAGCCCAGCAGCGCGCCCAGCTTGCCAAACTTTCGACAATGCCTCCGGGGCGCACAATCCTAGAGAAGCTAGGCTTTGCTCAAGGAAACATAGAAAAAGACTTTGCGCACCTCCCACGGGACATCCGCGCCAATATAACGGTCCGACATATACCCAGAAACGTACACCCCGATAACAACAGGGGCAGACGACAAGCGAGAGGACAATTCCTTCTTAACCAAGCCTTGGCGAACCGTGAACGCTCAGCTTTTGTGGACGCGGCGGCATACGCGGGTAACAAAGCTTTCGCAGTGGTGGTTGTGGACGGCCGCAGATCCCCAAGATATGCAGCCACAGTAATTGCAAGGAAGCCTGAACAGGCCGAACAGGTCGCGATCGCTGTTGCGCTCACCGACGACAATCT
This sequence comes from Dermacentor albipictus, assembly GCF_038994185.2. Classification (NCBI taxonomy): domain Eukaryota; kingdom Metazoa; phylum Arthropoda; class Arachnida; order Ixodida; family Ixodidae; genus Dermacentor; species Dermacentor albipictus. The sequence continues at coordinate 438,773,523 of NC_091821.1, forward strand.
TTCCCATATCTACAGCGACTCCATAGCCGCTATCAGAGCTTTCCAAAAAGGGCACGGTCTGCGCACAGGCTCTCAGAATTGTTTCAAAGAAAGAGATTAAGAACCACGTCATATACTGGTTTTCGGCACACTTAGGATCAAAGATCGGCGACGTCCACAACCTTAACGAGGCGGCACACGAGGATGCGCGTGCGCTTACAGACCGCGCGGCTTCACCCGACCACTCGGAGAATAAGGACGCCCCCACTACATATAATGAAATCACTAAACACTACTACCTACAACGAACAGACTACACCATTACATACCTGAACTCTACGACAACTCTTATTGCACGAGTTGCAAACATCCCTTAACGTATATCATTTACTCTGGCCATGCTCGCACGCTCACATAAACTCCGAGCCGGACAAGCGCAAGTTTGAAAACCAATCCGGAGCGAAGAACTCGCTCCCCAACTCTGGGTCGTCCAGCAGGTCCACGACGCCGCCCGGAAACTCAACCTCTCGGTTCCGTCGTGGGAGACGCCCACTCCACGAGAGCCCAAAACTCTCGTGGCCTGCAGGACCTGAATAAAGTTGATTTCCTTCCTTTCTTCCTTCGTACCCCTTTAAGCAATGGATCGGGCCTCTGTAAACGCGGCCTACCCAATACGACGACAGAAGTGAAATTCCACGCTGGAATGGTGAGGGACAACGGAGCCAGCTGCGGAAGAAGACGGCGACGACGAACACGGGAGCAGGGGCACGAGCGCGTTCGCGCGGTTGCGCCGAGGGAGGCCAACGAGCTTGCGGTGGAAGAAGACGACGTTGCTCGAGCCATTGGTGCTGATGATAGTTTTCGGTACTCATGCACGGACAGGCGCATTTTCGTTTCGCCCATAGCCACATAAAGCTTCGCTTTAATGACACTTGTTGTGTGTGTCACCTCTAGCACTTGTCGAACGGGTGCCTCATTGCTACAGTTGACCTACCGAGGGTGGACTGAGCCCCTAAAAATCCAAGGGGACCAGGCCCCCCTAGGACATTAGGGCACTGCTCCTTAGCAGTCTGAATAGAGCTGTCTTCGATGCTGGCCAGAATTGGAAAACACCCCAAGTAAGAGTGAATGCATGGAAAAAGATTGAGCGATGAGGAACTGCTGGAAGGTTTCCAGGAACAAAATGTTACCAAAGTACAAAGAATTATCATCCGCAGAAACGACCAAGAAATCCTGACCAAACATGTTATACTCACCTTTGGAAGAAGCGTAATGCCTACCTCGCTGGATGCAGGTTATGTAAAAGTAAATGTCAGACCATATATCCCAAACCCCAGATGATGTTTCAAATGCCAGAGGTTTGGACATGCCTCACATGCATGCCGAGGAGAAACAACTTGTGCTAAATGCAGTTCCAACAATCACCAGTCGGACAATTGCACCTCTTCTCCACATTGTGTTAACTACTCCAGATCATCCAGCTTGCTCGCGGTCTTACCCTTGCTGGGAAAAAGAAAAAGAACTAATTGTACTAACTGTTAAGGAAAAAATCTCGTTCTTTGAAGCAAGAAAGCGATTGTCATACCTTTCGCGAAGAAGTTTTGCCGATGTGACGCAGGCGGGGCAGTGTCACAGAGGTCTCAGGAGCCCTCCGAGCCCACGCATAGTGGTCCCGCAGTGACCCATCCCACCTCCGTGGTGGAAGCAGCCAGCGTAGCTCCATCCTCTTCAAAGACCCCGCTTACACCAGTCCCGCAGAGCTCTAAATTCAAGCGAACTCCAAGGCCCAAGACACGTGTCTCGGCGCCCAACTCTCAGTTCCCCAGCACTTCAGAGAGAGCGATGGGGGTCGACGAAAAAACCCCGGTGTCATCGACACCGAAGGACAAGCGCTCGTTCGAGCGCGGAAAGAGGTACAAAGCTCTAACAACCATGTTAAATAGGGAAGCTATAACCTAAACGTTATTACTTCTTTGTATTAGCCTTCTTTAAATCTATGTCACCTAACATGTCACCTAACATTTTATCTCTTATTCTATCGTAGCGCCATTTCTTACCTTTAGATTTCAAGATGGCTTTTGTTATCCATTGGAATTGTAGAGGTCTCACACACAATCTAGGTGACATCAAAGACATCATGAACATCTTTTCACCAGTTACAGTGTGTCTTCAGGAAACAAATCTCGGCCCAAGTCAAATTCTCAAAGGTTTCACCGTTGTGCGAAGAGACCGCGAATGTTCCAGCCATTTGTCAGGTGGAGTGGCTATAGTCGTGCCGGGCGGCACTCACACCCGACATGTCCAATTGAATACATCTTTCGAGGCCGTAGATGTCACCATTCTGTCTTACAATACCATCACCATTTGCTCACTATATATTCCACCCACACCCATTTCAGTTCTAAACACTTAGAAAAATAAACAGATCAATTAGCGGAACCATTTGTTTTAGTAGGAGATTTTAATGCTCATTGTACTCTTTGGGGCAGTGTCAAAATTCACCAAAGAGGACAGCTGGTTGAAGATTTTATTCTATCCAATGATATCTGCCTTTTAAATTCAGGTGCCCCGACCTACTTTTCACCAACTTCCTGCACTTTTAGTTGTTTAGATTTAGCCTTTTGCTCACCGTCTCTTTTTACTGATCTTAAATGGGAAGCCCTCGACACGTCATATGGTAGTGATCACTTACCCGCAGTCATTAAACTCTTATCATCGCCACAGACCTTAAGCACTAAGCCACGCCAATGGAAATTACAGTTCGCTAACTGGCCGTTTTTTACGGAGAACGCGAAACTGGAAGATGTCTTTTCGCCAGACCTAAGCGTTCAAGAACTTAACGAAAAATTCTCTGAGGTCATAATCTCAGCGGCAGAAAAGCGGATACCACAGTCATCGGGTATTGTGTGCAGAAAGCTAAACCCCTGGTGGACAAAGCAGTGTACCGACGCTAAAAAAGAACAAAATAAGACCTGGGGAATCCTACTGAAGTACCCCACCTATAGCAACCTTTTAAACTTCACACAGGCCAAAGCCGAATCACGACTTATTCGACGACAGGTGGAGAAATCATAATGGCAAAAATACATGTCTTCAAATTAATCGTACGGTCACTTCAAAATGAATGGGGGACCAGGTGAGGAAATTAAGAGGAGAGTACTCATCATACACAATGCCACTACTTACATGTCGAGGCACACGAACAACACTAGAGGACCAGGCCAACTTATTAGGCGAACACTTTTACATCTCCAGCTCAGCAAACTACTGAAATAAATTCTTAAAATATAAAGAGTCGAAAGAGAAACAGAGAGGGCCCACCAGTGGTGCTTCAGCTGAAACGTATAATAACTCCCTCACAATACATGAATTAAACAGAATTCTTTCTGAATGTAAAAAAACGGGAACAGGTCTTGACCGTGTCCACTACACAATGCTTGCACACCTATCTCAAGCACCGGTAGAGGCACTACTTAAATTTTTCGACAAAATATAGGAGTCGGGGGTAATGCCTACAGATTGGAAAATGTGGTAGTATACTATAGTGCCTTTTCTAAAATCTGCTAAACCCGCGACATCCCCCTTAGCAGCTATAGACCCATTGTACTAACAAGTTGTCTAGCCCAATCCTATGAGAGCATCATAAACATAAGACTTACATTCATCCTTGAAACAAGAAGCCTAATAGACATGCGCCAGTGCGGATACAAAAAGGGCTGCTCCACCACTGGCCATCTCGTGCGACTAGAACATGAAATACGTGACGCGTTTCTACACAAACAAAACTGTCTCGCGGTTTTCTTCGATTTAGAAAAGGCATACGATACCACGTGGCGATATGGAATTTTGAGAGACCTTGCTGACCTGGGAATTCGCGGCAGAATGCTAAATTGTCTATGTGTTTTCATGTCAAATAGAACATTTCAAGTACTTCTCGGCAAAATACTTTCATGCAAATTTTCATAAGAAAATGGCTTTCCACAAGGTTTCATTCTGAGCATGGCACTCTTCATAGTCAAAATGAACTCTATTAATAAGATCATCCCATCAACTGTTATGCACTCAATATATGTCGATTTGCGAGTGGCTTGCCGTACTTCAAATCGACCAACCTGCGAAAGACAACTACAAATAACGATAAATAATCTCACACAATGGGCGGGCAAAAATGGTTTCAGTTTTTCAACCGACAAAACTGTTACAGTTCTCTTTTCTTAGAAGCGAGGGTTACACCGCACTCCAGTTCTCATATTGGATGGTACAATGCTTCCGGTCAAAGAAGACTACAATTTTTTAGGCGTAACTTTTGACACGAAACTGAATTTTCTGGCCCACATTAACACAACTTAAATTAAAGCAAATAAAACACCAAATATTTTCAAGGTTTTATCGCACAAGCACTGGGGATCTGACCGAACATGTCTATTACGCATACATCGGTCCCTTGTACGTAGCATCCTCGACTACGGTAGTGTAGTTTATGGTGCAGCTAGGCAGTCCTACATTTAGTGACTTGATCCAGTTCAAAATTGCGGCCTACGACTGGCGAGCGGTGCCTAAAGAACATCACCTGTCCAAAGCATACACGTTGATTGCAATGAGCCTTTCTTAAAGCACCGCAGAGTACTACTTACATTTTCCTACGTACTGAGAATTCGGTCATCACCACAACGTATATGCTACAACATCGTAACATAGTGCAAATCACGGGTACACAACACAAATAAACCGAACATTCTTCGGCCACTTATCTTACGACACGGAGAATACTGTCAGACTTATGATGTTCCTCATGAGGTCCTGCAGGTTGCTGAAAGACCACCAAGATTGCCCCCGTGGTGCAATCTTACACAGCTATGTGACTGGACACTAGCACATCTAAAGAAAAAGACATTCCGCAAGAACACATAATACAAGAGTTCCGAGCTATTCGAGAAAAATATTAAAATTACACGAAACTTTACACCGACAGCCCTAAAACACAAGAATACATAGGTGTCGGAATCATAACGAAAAATGGGGAAAATAGCATTCGGATAAATAATTTTTTTTTTCAGTCTTTACCGCCAAAATTTATGCGATATGGACGGCAGTACAAGAAATTACCACCGACAAGCAGATGAATGCTATCATACATACCGATTCGTTAAGCGCACTCAGAGCTCTAAACCTTAACTCTGCGTCTAAACCCCTGCTTGGCGATATCCTAAACATGTTGGCCTAGAATAAATGCGGAAGAACCATACGATTTTGCTGAGTGCCAAGCCTTGTTGGGATACCAGGGAATGAAGCAGCAGATGCGCGTTTATGGTAGCACACAAAGGCATAACGCAAACAACACTTCCATATACAAAGGCAGTATCCGATCGATTCATAAGGCCCTGGCATCAAAGTGGCAACTAGAATGGGACTCTTGCATAAATAACAACTTACACACAATAAAACCCCTGCTTGGCGAATGGAAGTCGTGTAGTCACCACCAATGCTTCTATGAGGGGATCCTATGTCGACTTCGAGTCGGGCATACACACCTGGCACACAATTTTCTACTTCAGAACGAAAACCCGCCAACTTGCGAAAAGTGCCATGAACCACTTACAGTAATGCACATTATTAGGACATGTCCACATACTGAAACACGGAGACAGACGCTTTTACAGAATATCTGTAACGTACACATACCTTTACATCCCGCATCAATACTGGGAGATGATCCGCTGATTTGTTGAGCTTTTTAGACGAGACAGGTTTTTCGCACAGACTATAAAGTAACGCAGCTCTCGCTGCTTTACCATTTGATTTCTTAATATCTTCTGGCTGGCGCAGCATGGCCTTAGTCGCTTTTGCGCCATTAAACCCGAATGAATTAACTAAACCCTAAGTACGAATATTCAGTAATAACTCGTAGCGGTATCTGTTCCATGCAGTAATCTGCAAGCAGAGGCTGCATTTTTTGTGTAAACCTAACGACACTGTACATTAACACGTTGATCTTCATTTTTCATTTGCCAAACCACTTTATTATTGAGTCGAGGTCTTTTGCAGTTGTTCGGAAACCTTCGCGCACTTAATTTCGCGATATATGCAGCAGTCATCTGCGTACAACCTGATATGACTGGCTGCACATTCAGAAAGATTATTGATATAAATAAAAAAAATAAATAAGTGGCCCCAGAACCGAGCCTTGTGGCACGCCCGACAAGACGAATACACGTGATGATGACGCGCCATCAAAGACAGTGCATTGTTTTCGGCATGAAAGATAGGTTTGTAACCATGCTCTAGTGTGTTAGGGGATATGTTAAGACACGATAATTTGAGCAAAAGGAGCGAGTGTGCTACAGTGTCAAAAGCCTTGCTGATATAGAAGAAAATGCAACCCATTTGTCTACCAGAATTTAACGTCATGGGTAATTTCTATTAGTTGAGTGTCTCAGGATAATTCTTTTCTAAAACCAATTAAGCTAGGTCGGACAGAAAAAAATTATATGCCTGAAGGTGGTTTATTGAATTTGTATAAGGGATATGCTCAAGAGTTTTACCAGACACACATATTAAATAAATATGCCGGTGATTCGAAGTACTCGCTTTGTCACTATTCTTATAGGAGGGAGTGACGTTTGCTCGTTTCCAGTTGTCAGGATATGCGATAATGATATTCTGAACACAGCTGTAGCGAACAGGCTAATAGAAATGGGGTTTTTACGCACCAAAACCATGATATAATTACGAGGCACGTCATAGGGTGACTCCGGAAATTTGGACAGCCTGTGGCTCTTTAACGTACACATAAGTCTAAGTACGCGGGTGCTTTCGCATTTCCCTCATCGAAATGCGACCACCATGGCCGGGATTTGATCCCGCGACCTCGTGCTAAGCAGCCCAACACAATATCCACTAAGCAACCACGGCGGGTGTAAATTAAGTGCTGATGACTAATTTGTCGCAGAAGATATGCTGCCTTTCCATTCAACTCCGTTTTGAGGATCATACTGCGTCATGCAACACAGGCTATTTTTGGAGACATGCTCAAGCTGCTACCCAGCATTTCTGGACGAGTACCAACTAGCGCCCCAAGCAGCCGCAGGATGAAGTTAGAGCGTTTTTCAATGGAACCAGCTGGTTTTTCGAGAATAATTAAAGCTGCAAGTCGATTATTGAAGAAGGCAGGGGAAATATGCATCTTCTAGAAGACAATCGACACGAGACGTGATCACGCTGTGGAAACGGTTAGAGATTCACCCATGGAAGCCTATGGAAACGTTAGAAGACAACAACGAAAATTCTATCGTGACAATCCTGTAGTTACTGGAGACAGAGACAGTGTAAACATTTTTATTGCGACAAAGCAATGAGGGGAGTCCTTTATGCTTTCGGTGCTGATGCCTGCAGATTAGACGCTCCTTTTACGCTTGCGTTTGGGTGTGTATCCTGCTTTTATATATTTTCTTTTTTGCCTTTGTTATTGTTGCTTGTGTAACGAGCAGCAGTAGTAGTAGCAGAAAACTTTTTGTTATCTTATAATGAAGTCCTAGGGGGTGTATCTCTCATTATAGAGCCCCATTTGCTGCTGCTATTCACCTCGACCAGTCAATCAGGTATCGCTGGTCGTGCGAGGCTGTGCTGGAAAGAGTGGCTTCCCATTGGGATGGGGAGACGCTGGGTATTTTAGGAAGGCCTTGGGATGTTGAGATAGCCGGCTCTGGCGTAGCCTGCCTTCAAATGTTTATACATATAAAAAACAACAAAAACGTGAAGCAGGAGGAGGAAGATGATGATCTCCAAAACCTAGCGAAATATGTAACCGATGCTCTTGCCTCTTCCACTATACTACTACCTGTTAACTATCACAACGTGCAAACAAGTTGACTTCGAAGATCAATTTGTCTCTCTTAAAATCCTTGTTGTCCCTAACAATTAAAATTATTGGCGCGGATTCATGCTTTGCAGACCAAAGGCAAGGAAGAGGAAGAAGAAAGCTCGCAGTGGTCAATCGTCGCTTATTATTGTCCCGAACGACCCGCGTTTGAAGCGTTCAACCTTGTGCACGTGTTTAACCTGTCACAAAATCAAGTGAGTATTTCCTTCTGCCTTATCTTTACTTTCTTCTAGACGCAGTCAGTAACCCAGAATGTACTTTAGTTTTTAAGCGGTGAATCAAGCGGCTTAGCTTACCGACGACTGATAGCCTCAATCCGTCTCAGGGTGTTATCAACAGAATAGGGGCCGAGCATTTCGAGCTTCAAGAAGTTAGGGCCCTGTGGTTTCTCGAGCTTGGTCGATTTGTGGCATATTCAGGTGGTCTTCTTACAGCGCTCCACAGATAGAGTAACCTGGTTCGGGGTGATTGAGAAAGTGTGCTCCAACTACATTCGGTTGCTTGTTTCAGATCACTGAAATCCTACTTGCAGCGCCCAGAAGCGTCCCCACCGACTAAGTCGGAGCAATTGCTACGTCCGGCCGGTTTCCGGTCGCGCGAGCGGTATGAAACTCTGTCAGCGCGCTTTTGCCGGTGTCGGCTCAGCCGTCAAGGCGGTTTCGTAATTGTGTGGGTCTTTGTGTGCCTCACGTTGGCGATAGTGACGTGGCAACGTATGCCTTCGTTCTTTTGAGTCCAGAGGAAAGCAGTGGCAGCATCTTATCACAGTGCTGAAAACTTGCTGCGCTGGCGTAGGACTACTGTCTTGCAAGCGACGGTCACTGCAGCGGTCGCTTTCGTAGCCCACCATTTTCTTGTCTGCCTCGCGCTCTTCATTAGCCGGGATGCTATAACGTCGTGTGATACGGCGGCCGTTCATCCGGGCGTGATCGAAAGTACGTACCCCTCGGACCTCGCTTCCTACTCTCTCACTGCTCCGGAATGTGATCCGCCATTCGGGTGGCGCGGGCTTTCTGTGACCTGGATCTAGAGCTTCTTGCAGTCCTGCTTGGTGGAAGAGATGGACACCCAAATTTACCATCAAAGTAACACTAAAGATAAATGTTAGGTTATTCTAGATTTACAGATTACACTTCCAGAAGTGCCAGTCGCTCAAAAGCTGGCTCTGATTATGACTTATTGGCATACCCTTCGAAGCGGGGTGGTGACAAATAGTCACTTAGCCTGCTTGAGTTACTCGTGTATGCTGTATATGCTTTTCATTCTAGCAATATTGCATACGTCCTTTTAATCTTTTTTCTCTTCTTCAGATTTTATCTACCCTGTGCCTCTACCTATGCCCGTAACGCATCCGGTCTTATCAATTCTTTCCCTGCTTTTTTCCACCAATAGTCCGAAGGTCTCCTGCTTATCTCGACTTCTGACCGGTTGATGCTTCCGTCCACTCCAATTCTAAGCGCTTCTGGAAGGTGTACGTTCATTACGGGTCTCACTGGGTGAATCCCTTCGCATTTCATTAGGATGTGCTGAGTGTTCCCTGGATTTTTGCTGCAGCGTACACATGCCTCATCTAGTTGCGAATATTGGCTCTGGTGTGTTTTTGAAAGTGGACGTGGAGGAGCCCGAACAGCGAGACTAGAAATGAAATAGACTTCATACTCTGTGCTAACCCCGGCATCATACAAGATGTGGACGTGCTCGGCAAGGTGCGCTGCAGTGACCACAGGATGGTAAGAACTCGAATTAGCCTAGACGTGAGGAGGGAACGGAAGAAACTGGTACATAAGAAGCCGATTGATGAGTTAGCGGTAAGAGGGAAAATAGAGGAATTCCAGATCAAGCTACAGAACAGGTATTCGGCTTTAACTCAGGAAGAGGACCTTAGTGTTGAAGCAATGAACGACAATCTTGTGGGCATCATTAAGGATTGTGCAAAGGAAGTGGGTGGTAACTCCGTTAGGCAGGATACCAGCACACTATCGCAGGAGACGAAAGATCTGATCAAGAAACGCCAATGTATGAAAGCATCTAACCCTACAGCTAGAATAGAACTGGCAGAACTTTCGATGTTAATCAACAAGCGTAAGACAGCTGAAATAAGGAAGTATAATATAGATAGAATTGAACATGCTCTCAGGAACGGAGGAAGCCTAAAAACAGTGAAGAAAAAACTAGGAATTGGCAAGAATCAGATGTATGCGTTAAGAGACAAAGCCGGCAATATCATTACTAATATTGATGAGATAGTTCAAGTGGCTGAGGAGTTCTATAGAGATTTATACAGTACCAGTGGCACCCACGACGATAATGGAAGAGAAAATAGTCTAGAGGAATTCGAAATCCCAAAGGTAACGCCGGAAAAAGTAAAGAAAGCCTTGGGAGATATGCAAAGGGGGAAGGCAGCTGGGGAGGATCAGGTAACAGCAGATTTGTTGAAGGATGGTGGACAGATTGTTCTAGAGAAACTAGCCACCCTGTATGCGCAATGCCTCATGACCTCGAGCGTACCGGAATCTTGGAAGAACGCTAACATAATTCTAATCCATAAGAAAGGGGATGCCAAAGACTTGAAAAATTATAGACCGATCAACTTACTGTCCGTTGCCTACAAACTATTTACTAAGGTAATCGCAAATAGAATCAGGAACACCTTAGACTTCTGTCAAGCAAAGGACCAGGCAGGATTCCGTAAAGGCTACTCAACAATAGATCATATTGATGATCTTATCAATCAGGTGATATCAGTTATCAGTTATAATCAGTTATCAACACTATCAATCAGGTGATAGAGAAAAGTGCGGAATATAACCAACCCTTATATATAGCTTTCATTGATTACGAGATAGCTTTTGATTCTGTCGAAACGTCAGCAGTCATGAAGGCATTACGGAATCAGTGTGTAGGTGAGCCATATGTAAAAATACTGGAAGATATCTATAGCGGCTCCACAGCCACCGTAGTCCTCCACAAAGAAAGCAACAAAATCCCAATAAAGAAAGGCGTCAGGCAGGGAGGTACGATCTCTCCAATGCTATTCGCAGCATGTTTACAGGAGGTATTCAGAGACCTGGAGTGGGAAGAATTGGGGATAAAAGTTGCTGGAGAATACCTTAGCAACTTGCGATTCGCTGATGATATCGCCTTGCTTAGTAACTCAGGGGACCAATTGCAATGCATGCTCACTGACCTAGAGAGGCAAAGCAGAAGAGTGGGTCTAAAAATTAATCTGCAGAAAACTAAAGTAATGTTTAACAGCCTCGGAAGAGAGCAGCAATTTCCAATAGGCAGTGAGGCACTGGAAGTCGTAAGGGAATACATCTACTCAGGGCAGGTAGTGACGGCGGATCCGGATCATGAGACGGAAATAATCAGAAGAATAAGAATGGGCTGGGGTGCGTTTGGCAGGCATTCTCAGATCATGAACAGCAGGTTGCCGTTATCCCTCAAGAGAAAAGTATATAATAGCTGTGTCTTGACAGTGCTCACCTACGGGGCAGAAACCTGGAGGCTTACGAAAAGGGTTCTACTCAAATTGAGGACGACGCAACGAGCTATGGAAAGAAGAATGATAGGTGTAACGTTAAGGATAAGAAAAGAGCAGATTGGGTGAGGGAACAAACGCGAGTTAATGACATCTTAGTTGAAATTAAGAAAAAGAAATGGGCATGAGCAGGACATGTAATGAGGAGGGAAGATAACCGATGGTCATTAAGGGTTATGGAGTGGATCCCAAGGGAAGGGAAACGTAGCAGGGGGCGGCAGAAAGTTAGGTGGGCGTATGAGATTAAGAAGTTTGCAGGGGCGGCATGGCCACAATTAGTACATGACCGGTGTGGTTGGAGAAGTATGGGAGAGGCCTTTGCCCTGCAGTGGGCGTAACCAGGCTGATGATGATGATTATGATGATGATGATGATGATGATGTTTTTGTCCTTAGGCAACCAGCTCGAGCCTCAAATAGCAGGGCATGTCCCTTCGTGTTATCGTGCACATTTACCCTTTTAATTTGTTTCTTCGTGTTATTGTAAATCTCCAAGTTCATTTTTTGTTTCCTTTCTTTGCGTCTAATTCCCCGTCTATATTTCTCCCACTTTCTTTCTGAGGACTCCTGGTAGTTGTCTATTTAGACTTTCAATTACTCTGTACTTGGTTGCCAACTTTCTTGAGTTCTTGCTTCATTATGTGTCCACGCTTTTGAGGCGCAGCTTTTGTGCACTTCGGACGCCCTTTTATTCTGATCCATGTTTCTGAGTCTTTCTTCAAAGCTAATTTTGCTTTCCGTCTCTCTGGCTTCAAACGAGGCCTAACCCATGTAGCTCTGCACTGCCTCATTAGTGGTTTTGCCGTGGGTTGCCAAAGCCAACCGGCCTGCCGATCTTTGGTTTACTGGCAGGTCGGACAAGATATACGATTTTAAGCACAGAATGGCATTCGCGAACTTTAGCGCTAGCACCATTACTCCTTTACAGATTCCACGAACCACCTTAAATATATTGTGGCCCGAAAGTGCTCTATGTTTAATTATTGCTGTATTCCACTTCCCCTTAATTTTCAGATTATTTTGGTGGGTGCTTGAGTAAATCTTTCCTTCGTTTATGTATGCATTGAGGTACTTATATTGCTTCACTATGGGTATGACTTGCTGCTGAATTTACAACACGTAATTGCTCGCCTCTTCATTAAAGATCATAATTCCCAAGTTCTCCGTGCTAAACTTAAGGCCCATATTTCTGTGAGTGGCTGTCCAACACCATTTCAATCACAAAGTTTCCTACAATAATTCATAGAAGGAACAATGGCGCTGCAATTCTTCAGTCACCATGGGAATGATGGGTAGTACATGGATTTGTCTGATGTTCATGCATGTGAATTCAGATGTTCTGGTGGTTTTCCTTATTACGCCCTATCTGCCTGAATTGTCCTAAATTTCAGAGTACTTTTCCGATGTGTTAAAGGCTCTGCTACTAATTGCGCTGGTTCAGTCTGTCGAGATGACCAAATAGATACGCGCCAAGCGTCTGGATCTGCTGGCTTGCACGCAAGAAATTCATAAGGGCCTTTTATGCCACTTGTCGATGCATGCTTCCGCGGCTTGATGGTTTCAATATCGGGCTTCTGTGCTTAGAGGTCCTGTGCTCGAATCCTACCGTCGGACAATTGCTTTAATGTTTATTTGTTACACAGTACTTTGTTGAAAATGACGACTTTACAATGCCACGAAGCCGTTTGAAGCCAGAAGGATGAAGGTAAGGCAAATTCATGTAGTACCCATTATTCTCATGCTGACTAAACGTCCCCGCTTGCAGCTCCCATGAACACTAGCGCCAGAGTATTCTCTAGTAATTATTACATGAAACTCTATGATTTAAAGCCCCAGTCGTCACGCCGTACGCGTGACGTCATATCCTCATATATCACAAAGGTTTTCTTCTTTGGTTGCAACATGTACGTTGGCTTCATTTGCTACCAACAAAGATTGAGCCAATCGGTTCCCCTGTTTCTTCTCGCGCAATGCCTTGAGAAGGTCTCGATTCTGCAGTCGAGAAGCTCGCTGGGCATTTTAGAGCGCACCTCTTACTGAGCATAGCGCAAGATGAAATCGAACGCAGAGCGCAGCGGGGGATGAAAGACGCAACGACGCAAGCGGAGAGGAGGGTGCAGCGGAACCATGAGGTGGAAAGCGGAGGAGGATGTGGAGAAAGCGTGTACTTCGTACTGCCAGCGCAGACCGCATCACGCCGGTGGCTGCATGTATTGCTCGCGTTGTGATTAACGGCCTCCTCTACAGCGTCCAATTTTTGGAGCCCACGATCTTACTTTGGGCTGGGACTTTCTTTCCGCTAATAAGGCCGCCATCGGCTGTAGTCGTACTGAAGTGGACTTTAAAACGCTTTACAACGCTCCGTTTCTTGACGCTCATGAAGATGAAGTACTTGTTGCAGGTGGCGTTGCAATACCTCCGTACTCCTCTGGCCTTGGCACCGTGTCCTGCAACATCGCTGCTAACGCAACAGCACTTTTTACCCCATCTGTCATCGTTCGTCGCAAATGTTCCCCGCTGCATTTTGCTCTTTTAGAAATTTGTGACGGCGTCAGCAGACTGCTCGTATCCAACCAATTGTCATATTCCGTCACTGCGTTTCGCGGGGAATGCCTTGGTCTCGTTCAGTGTGCCGACCCAGCCGCCATCATCGACATGCTATCTGGTTTCATCATCACTCATGAGGCCGCCAGAGAGACCTGTAAGGCCGCGCAAGAGACTACTTCGACCGATGTTCTAAGTAGCTCCATCACGGACGCGTTTACTGTTTCCCAACGCGCCCAGCTGCTACGCGTTCTCGGCAAGCTCTGTCATTCTTTTGACTGCCAGCGTGTTTCCATGGGCCGCACGCCATCTGTTTGTCAGTGCGTCGACACGGGTACCAATGCGCCCCTGTGACAAACACCGTGCCGTGTGTGTGCGACAGAGCACCATGTTATCGTTGGACGAGTAGCCAATATGCTCAAGCGCGGCAGTCATGCAGCCTTCGAATAGCCCCTGGTCATCCTCAGTTCTTCTAGTTAAGAAGGATGGATCGATTTGTTTTTATGTCGAAGTTAGGGACGGATGTTGGTTCGTGGTTTGTTTTGGTGGTGGTGGCGGAAAATTACCCCCCCCCCCTTCGATGGCCCGAGTGCATGCTGGCGCTGCGAAAGAACAGCCAGGGCCTGGTGGAGGACCACGTTTATTTCCACAGCAAAGCGTCCGGCTGGGCGCTCGGGATTCCTCAGACAAGCTCTCTCTCATCGTGAGCGCTCGTTTTTAAAGGCTCGGTCTCGCTCGGTCAAACTACCGCAACAAAAGCGCGTACATCTGACTGTGTTTGCTTTCCCCACTCCTACGAGAGCAGCACTCATCTCGACAAACCTCGCAAGCATTTTTAGTCACTCCCTGTCGGTCAATTTCCCCACGTTATACCAGCTTGACCAAACAGCTACCGGTTGATGGCCCTCTGTAGCAACATGAGTTGAAAAAGCGACATCCAGCGGAATTACCTCCCTCGATTAAGGACCCACCGGCACGGCCCAATTTCACGAAACGCACTTTCTACACATGCTTTGTCATCTGTCGTGTCACCCAGGTCTTGCGACACCGTCACAACTCTCAACCACTTCCCTAACGACCTGCGTGTGCACTGATGAATAACCTCGGCGGCACTACAGCTGCATCCAGTATGGAGAAGACAGCTAAGAAAAGCACGGCAAACCGTAGCAAATACCCCAACTTCTACAACTCTCAAGCTGACTGTCGATAACCGTCGACTTCAAAAATCACTCGCAAGAACGTTTACCCTTTGCCGAGAATTGACTGCCTTCAAGGCGCGGAGTTGTTCTCTTCTCTCGACTTACGCAGCGCCTATTGGCAAGTTCCCATGTGCCAAGCGACTAACCTAAAACGGCCTTTGTCACGCCAGATGGCCTATATGAATTTCGTGCCATGCCTTTCGGGCTTTGCAACGCCCCCGGAACATTTGAACCTATTGCGTGGTCTCAAGTGGAAAACGAACCTGTGCGACTTAGATGGCGTCATTTTTTCACTCGATTTTTCCACCCACCTATGTAGGCTAGAGGAAGTGATGCGGTGCCTAACTGGCGTGGGCCTCTAGCTCAACCTGAAGAAATGCCGTTGTTGCGCAAGTCAGCTCACTCTCCTTGGCCATGTGGTATCTAAAGACATTATTCTTCTTGACGCCGCCAAACTCCGTGAAGTTGCTGATTTTCACAAACCTTCCGCCATAAAAGAACTTCGCAGCTTCCTTGGCTTCCGTTCTTACACTTGCGCCGCTTCATTCGGACTTTTGCGTCCATCAACGATCTCTTGACTCAGCTTCCATGGAGCGACTATAACAATTACGCCTAGTCGCCCGCCTGTGACGATGCCTTTCAAGAGTTGCGTCGTCTACTAACCTCGCTGCCGATACTGCGTCACTGCGATCCTACAGCTCCGACCGAAGTACACTCCTACGCCAGCGGTGTTAAACTCAGCGCTGTGCCCGCACAGCAAATCTGGCTTTCACGAGTACGTCATTGCAGAGTCAAGCCGCACCCTCACCAAACCAGAGATTAATTATTCCGTTACGGAAAAGGAATCTTTGGCCATCATCTGGGCACTTCGTAAATTTCGGCCCTAGCTACCTCTATGTCTGCCCATTCAATGTAATTACGCACCACCATGCTCTTTGTTGGCTGTACACGTTAAAGGACCCCTCAGATCGATAAGCTCGCTGGGCTTTGCGGTTGCAAGGTTTCGACACGCGTGTTCTCTACAGATCTGGCCGCTGCCACACAGATGCCAACGCGCTTTCACGTTCGCCCGCGTCTACCGATGCCGCAGCCTGCCTGTCTGCCCCTGTCGGAGTACTTTCGTTCCCAGCAGGCTGCGGCATGGCTTCGCAACAACGCAAAGGCGCCTGGATTAGCGCTCTTTTGCGCTTCCTTTCAAGCCCATCGACTCTTCCTCCACCTTCTCGAGCTTTGCACCGTCTGCAGCTTCTCCCATCGAGATGCAGGACGGCCTTCTCTATCGCCGAATATACCTGTATGATGACTGCAAGTGGCTGCTGGTCATACCTCGGAATCTTTGTGGTGAAATATCTTCTGCCTTCCACGCTGATCCACATTGTGCGTATGCGGATGTCTTCAAAAGGTACGCCCGATTTCACTCCGGGTTTTATTGGCGTCGCATGTGCGCCTTTGCGTGCAAATACACTCGATCGTGCCCTCAGTGCCAATACTGCAAGGTTCCTGGTCATGTTGTCTCGGGCCCACTCCAGCTGATTTTGTGCCCTGTCAGGCCCTTCGATCGCGTGGGCATCGACATGCACGGACCCCTTCCGCGCATGGCATCCGCAAACCGCTGGATAGTCGTCGTCATCGATCATTTGACGCGATACGCAGAAACAGCCGCTCTGCCAGTTGCCACAGACCATGATATAGCAACCTTCCTTCTGCGAAACTTCATTCTCCTGTACTGCGCACCTCTCGAACTTATGATCAATAGAGGACGTGTGTTCCTATCCGAAGTCGTAAACGCGCTCCTTGCTTAATGTAGCATCGTTCATCGCACCTCTACCACCTTCCATCCTCAAACTGGTGGTTTGATGGAAATATTCAACCGCACTCTTGGCGACATGCTCTCCAAATACGTTGCCTCTGACCACACTGATTGAGACCTTATTTTGCAGTTCATGACATACGCCTACAACACTGCACCACAGGCGACCACAGGTTCTTCCCCATTATTCCTCTTGTGTGACTGCGAACCTTCAACCACACTCGATACTATTTTTCCGTACCCATTGGAGTCATCCGAATCCGAGGAATGCTGTCAGCTCGTCCGCTACGCCACAGCCGTCGACCAGTGACAACAAAAATCTCGACGTCACTATGACCCCACCCGCATTGTCACTTTCTTCCCGACTACTTTGTGTGGCTATGGGTTCCAGCTGCTCCTGCTGGAATCTCCTCCATGCTTGTCTTCAAACAAAGACCCTAGTGTTGTAACGCAGACATTGCCTGTGAACTATATCGTCGAGCCTGTTACACTATCTACGGACCAACGCTGTCGTGTTCGCGAAACCGTCCACGTACAGAGCGTTAAGTCGTATTACGACCCACTCATACTATGTTCACCATGAGGCACCAGGATAGCTCCTTTTGCGATGGAAGATGTAATGAAGAGGAATGCCTGGCGCTGCAACCAAATTGCAAGTCGTCCGGGAGCTGGGAGCTCGAGTTTGCCTGGGCTGCTCTGGTTGAGACGCTGCCAACGGTGCCTGCTGCTCTCTTGTCCTATCCTTTGTGCGCATTAGGAAATAAATAAATAAACAAATAAATAAATAAATAAATAAATAAATAAATAAATAAACGCCGACGCGAGCGTGTCAAGTTTTCACGAAGAAATCCGTTTTTAACTTTTCCAGGTAGTATCCAGAGTGGCCTGCTGTCGGATACGACTCGATCGCTAGCTGACATCAACGAAGTGCGACTCGTGCAAAGCGTCATGGGACGAAAGAGGAAGCGTTCCAGGCGCCGGAGCAAGTCCGGCTCTCGCCGCACGAGACGCTCAGCGGCGTCCCAGGAGCCATTGCCGGGTCTGCCGTCCCAAGATACGCAGGCTCTGTCGTCTTCGAACCAGACGCGAGTGCCGTCGCCGCCGGACCAGTTACAGGAGGCGCCCGCCGCTGACGAAACGCAGGTGAAGTGGGCGCGCGAACCGGTGCACGTGCCGTCGTCGCCGGACCAATCGCAAGCCCTGTCGTCCGTGGAGCAGCCGAACAGAGATAGCAAGTGTTCCAAGTCTTCCAAAGCTTCCAAGGCATCCAGGGCATCTCACGGCGTCTCCTGGGGTGAAGCGCGCGAAACCGACGTGCAATCGGAAGACGCAGACGTATCGCCGGATCCCGCAACATCACGTCCGTTGTGGGACAGCGCCGCGCCCGGAGAGACCGATTCGGAGCGTCCCACCAAAGAGATCGTACGTAATCGGGCGTGGGCGCGCACCCACCCGCACGCACGTGGACATACTTCGCCGCTAATAGTGTTAGTATAAAAAGACTAATCAACAAATAATGTTCATTAACTTTTTACTAGAGCTTGGAGGCAGTTGTTTATGGGGCAAATTCGGAGGCAGTCATATTTTAGTGCAGCCCTATTTTTTTAAATATTGAATATCGTGTCGAATTTGAAAGATTCATCTGGAATTGAATGTTCAGTTTCCTTGCGTGATCCAATGAATATCAATCCAATCTGGAAAGTGACGTCGCCGCTTTCGAGTTTCCGCACCGGCTTCCCCTGACGTCATAAATCTCGACAGTGTCTTTTCGTGTCTGGTTTGGTACATCTATCAATAAAGAGGGGTTATATTGCATTAGAAAGCTTGCAAGAACTTAACTTTGCAACTGGCTGGCAACTTTTGTTTCGCGAAAGCAGCCAAAACCTACGCAAATATTGTCGACTCCAGAAAATCACAATGACTTCGATAGTGCCATGACTTATGCGCGACATTAAAGAGTAAAGTAGCCGTCATTTCTTAAGCCAGTAGTAGGCAACCTGTTTTTGCCAATGAAACTCGTGTATAGTGTCCTGGAAGAACTAATTTGGTGTTTCACGTTACAGGGGAGAAGGCACACTAAATAGAACGACTGAATCAGTCCAGGCGGATGAACCAGTATTCTAAAACATTGTTCTTTTGCTTTCACTGCCAAGGTAATATGCTAATTTTTAGAATGGTAAATGTAGGTCTAAACTCAAGTTTTCGAATTTCATGCCGAAGTCTCGGCACTGGTACGTCATATTGACGTCATGCATTTAAAAGCATCTATTCGTACTATTTCCACGGCCCCGGCTCAGTATATAAAATATAAGTTCTTTAAAAATAGCGAGTTCAGTATTTACTTCTTTAGAGTACAATGTGATCAGTCTTTACCGATAACAAGTCAACTGGGTTGAAGCAGATGTCGTAAAAATCTATGACGTAACAGTGATCTGGTGCAGGAACTTCCAGGCGTCGTCACCACCCGTGTTTCGTTTTCGTGTGTTTTGTGGCCTCACACTCCTCTCATGTCACCTTGAAAAAGACAAGTCCACTAGTCAAAACGTTGGCTCCCGCTTTTACCTTGTTCTCATTTTTCTCATCGTCTCACGGTAAGAGTAACTTTATTGGCGCTGTAGAAGAGTAATTTACTGAAACATTGTAGTGTGTATAAGCGCGACTGGACGAGGACGAAGAAAGAAACACATACACAGACACAGCGCTTCACTTTCAACTATAGATTTTATTTTCGCACGCAATCGATAAATATATACCGTGCGAGCGGAAACAAACGTAACAGCAAAAAAAAAGAGCATTGAGTGGTGCATTTCGTTGAACGGAACACGTGTGCAAGGCAAGGGAAAAAACATGCACTACAATAGTCACAAAGATAAACCAGAATGGAAGCCAGTTTCAAAAAGCAGGCCAAGCGCCTGGCAGATTCTGGTTACCCGATGCGTATGCTAACTTCTGTCGCGGAGGACTTAAGCACGAAGTGCAAAAACGCGTCGAATGCAAGCAGTGCCAATGCCAGAGCGAAGAAAGTTGCTGTGGTACCATACATTCATTGCATTTCACGTAATCTCAGAAGAATAGCGGCGAAATCGGGAGTAGACGTGGTTTTCTCTGCCCCTGAGCGTCTACAGAAGCTATGCAAACAGGTTAACACAGAGAATAACAAAAGGCACGCATGTTCTACCCAACATCGCAAACAATTTGTAACCTGTACTCATAACGTTGTCTATGCCATCCCACTTTCATGCGGAAGAACGCATATTAGTCAAACCGGCAGATGCATCAACGAGAGATTAAAAGAGCATCAATATAACGTCACTGAGGTAATCTAGGGTCATTTGGGTATTCACTGCCGAAATTGTTCCTGCAAGCCCATGTTTGAAAGCACTTCCATTCAGTATAAGGCTCATAGCAGGATGACGAGGGAGATTGTAGAGGCCTAGGAGTTTGCAAAATTAGAGCAAAAGTGCGTAAGCAAGCCTTCGGTATCACTATCGGAAAAGGAGATACGATTTCTTGGTTTATCTTTGTGACCATTGTAGTACATGTTTTTTCCCTTGCCTTGCACACGTGTTCGGTTCAACGAAATGCACCACTCAATGTTCTTTTTTTTTGCTGTTACGTTTGTTTCCGCTCACACGGTATATATTTATCGATTGCGTGCGAAAATAAAATCTATAGTTGAAAGTGAAGCGCTGTGTCTGTGTATGGGTTTCTTTCTTCGTCCTCGTCCAGTCGCGCTTATACACACTACCATGGATTCTAACCAACTAGCCTGCCAACGTATTTCAACGAAGTTCATTACTGAAACAGCTAGCGTAATTTCCAGTGCCTTACAAATATTTCAAGTGTGCTACATACGAGATTGACCACGTGAATTCGACATGCGAGCACACCAACTCGAGCGGCAGGCGTTGAAAGCAGGTAAAATTCTCCTCTGGCCGTGACCAGCAAAAGGAAAACCGAAAGAAAATCCAACGCTATAAATACCGCCTAATGGACTCGTACCGAAATATCACGCCATTGTCAGCAAAGCCACCTGCTGATCTTGTCCCGTCAGCGGCACTATGTGCACCATATGCCTATTCGTCGCTGGTACAGCTTGTTATCGGTGCTAGTATATAGAATCACCATAGATGGAAACATTTCGCAAAGGGCCAATGAAAAAAAAGTATTTAAAAAAAAAGGAAAGCTCGTGTACTTAGATTCAGGTGCACGTTAGAAGTACGCTAGTTGTCAAAATTAATCCCGAACTCTCTACTACCAACTGTGCAGTTCTAGGATGTTAAGCCCTACAATAATAATAAAAAATCGAACGAAAGTTTCAAAGCGCACTCGCGCGACTAGAAGGGCATAACGTATTTACTCTAACGTACGCCTATACTTTTTCTTAAAATAATATCGTACGGACCTCGAGGGTCGGTTTATATTCGAGGATACGGTTTGGGTGGAATTCTCCGGACACTGCTGACCCCAGAAAGGTCTGTGCCACGAGCTAGACGAAGATCTAGGTGAACTCAACGAAAAGCGGGAGTGTCCGTATCGGCGTAAGTCATACAGATGAAAACAACGAAAGTCACAATAGTTCGAGGAATCACACGTAAGAAGCTCAGGAAGCCTGTCTATGTACTTCGACAAGTCTACTTCGCTTAGTACATTATACTGAACTGGGTCGCGGTGGCATGGGATGAAATTCCGGCCGACCTAAGGATGCGAGCACATCGAAAGCTCCAGCACTTCAACGTTGTTGCACGTTATTTTGGCAGACGGAGGCCCCCCTTTTTTTTCAGCTTGCCTTTTCTGACCTTCCGAATTTCGGGAGTCGGCCTATTTTCGAGGTCACCCGAGATTTCAGTAAAAGCAGTGAGCTCTAAGTGAGCTCTAAATGGTGCTACTGTGACAGTGTATTTCACAAAATAGAGGGTGATAATTGTAAGTTTTATGGAATTTTTCAGAATAGCATGTTGCAGTTAATCCTAGTCCTTAAGCCGGATTATCCAGAGAGGCAGACATTACTTGCACCAGAAATCGGAACACATATTCAACAAATTAGCAAAAATAACTGATTATCATTTAGATTCATTACTTAGCTGCACACATTGCAATTTACGAATTATACCCGATGAGCTTGCAAAACATATCCACTTGGGATGGATTTCCAGAATGACGCCAGTTTGGAGATATGTTACAGCAAACTCGGCAGTAAAAGTTCATCGTTCCTCCACTTACTTTTTTACCAAAGCACTATTTTATGCATTGAAGCACAAGAATAATTGGAACTCCCGTGTATTTAGTTCCACACTTTGGATAATATCTTGAAAGCGGTGTCATCCTTGGAAAATAATTCGTAATAATCCGTAAATTGCAATATATACCGTAAAGTAACTAATTAAGAAGTTGATTAGTGAACTTTTGTTAGTTAGTTGAATATGTGTTTAGATTTCTCGTTCTGGTAATTACACCACTTCGAATAATCGAGTTTAAGGACAAGAATTATGCTACCTGCCGCAGACGATTCTTAAGAATCACCCTGATCACCAATGGAAACAGGACACCAGCATTGCTAATGGCTCAGAACTACGTGTCACCGCGCATTGAACGCAGACACAAAGTTGGTATCCCAGCTTCAAGAACTAATCTGTATAGTTTATTCCCGTCGTCTCCCGCCGACTCCATCTATCTAAGATGTCACAATGTTTGCACATTGTCATCACCTATACTTGACAATTTGGTGGTATTTTTTTCTCCACTTTCTTATTTTTCGCTGTCATCCACGTCTTCCTGTAGTGCATGAACGACCTTGAAAGTAAATAAATTAAAAATTCGAAAGCGCATAAAAGTGGATTTGCCGTTTCCGTCCGCCCGTCGTGCCGTCTCAATTGCCAAGTCGTCGACGTCATCGCTTCGTCATCGTCGGATCACTTCCTCGTCAGCTTCGGGCTCGCGATGGGAAGATAAGAAACGAAACTTTGCCTCAAACCACCGCTGGGACTCGAACTTGTGTAGGTAGCGTCTTTGCGTAACAGTTCGCCATATACTATGCCCGAGTGTAGTGACGCGTTCTTCTGTCGACGCAGGACAAAGACGTGGAGCGTCGACTCGTGGCGATGTTCAAGCGGCAGCTCAAGACGTTCCTGTTCCCGCCGATGAGACGACAGGGCTTCGTATTCCCCCTAGACCACGACGACAAAAGCATTCTCGACGGTCGGTCCATTCGAGAGGAGCGCCACTTCCCGTGGATGATACACCCCAAGACCACTTTCAGGTTGGCACGCTGTTCTTGGTTCCGTAATTCTGTACGCCAGGCGATATATTACTTTTGTAGGGCGTGAAGGGTGTTTCAAAAGAATCTCAAAAGAATCTCGCAAAGCTACGCGTTATCAATTCTCATTTCTTGTCTAATGGTGCCACAGAAAGTGAACAATCGGGGCCGTAAAATTAAGTAGACACGATGGACACAATCACCGGCTCTCATCTCAAGCATTAATCCGAAACTATAATAACAGGAGGTAGCACGAAGGGATGTCACGATTATATGATGTAATCAGTTGGCGCTGATTGTGTACCCTGTGCCTGCTTTCTCCACCCTCGTTTGCTTTCCTTTGCACCATTACACGAGAAATGAACCCATACCAACTACTCCAACTTTCAGCGCTGCTGGACGAATCCTGATGCTCAGTGTTGCCAATTCAAAACAAGGTGCATGAAGCCTGTGACGCTTCTTTACACACTCCGTATACAGTGGACCCCACGCTAATTTATGAGATTATGATAATATTGCACTGAACAGTGTATTTAGGCCTTTCACAAATTTCTGAATTTCTCTAAATGAGGTAACCCTCACCCTACTGGTAGAGTGCGAGCAGTGTTAATCAAATTATGGAGTTTATCGACCTAAAGCAACAGACGGGTTAAGCCCCTGAGGGGCTGCGCAGTAATTTCAACCATCCGCAACACGAGCGTTTTGCAACTTTCTTCCGAAGCCGGGAGTCTAACCTGAGTCTTCGAGCTCGGCAGCCGAACGTCATAACCACTGAGCCAATGCGGTGCATTGCCGTGTAACAGAGGACGCGCCCATCGACTTCAGTATTCGGAAATATGGTGCTGTCATGCAAACAGGGCATAGCGCCGCAGATCGGGTTTGCGCCGTGAGAGTGGCCGAGTTTGAAGGTATGTGGTGTTGTCGCCCTTAAAAAGGATAATAATAGGTGTAAATTTAATGAAGATTGCATCGCTTACGTCAGTTTGTTTAGCCTTAGGCACATCATGTTTTATTTCGTGAGAATCAGTTGTGAATTTAGGAGAGGTTTGTGAAGCCCTCGTTTTGTAACAGAATCGACGGCAGACGTTTATTGTTGCACGCGAGAGAGTCCAGTTGTTCGCCATGGCAATTATAAGGCTTGCAAACACGGCTTATGCGCTTCAATACATGCGTGACAAGCGCACATCCGAAACTCTCTTGTGCGCACTTTTGGGTGGCTCTACCGTTTAAACATCTCATCGTCAAGGATCTCATCACAGTCAAACATCTCATCGAATCAGATATCTTGGTCCTTCGCACGAATTGCAGCTTCTTCGACAGTCCTGCGTAGCATATAGTCGCATAAGAAAATCGTCCTAGTGTTAATCAAAAGAGAGAGCTGGGCAAATTGGTGTGGTTCCATATTAACAAAAAACTACGTGAAAAAATGTTCATGTTCTTTTCTGATGGCGACAACCATTACGCAGGTTAATAGCGAGTTTCGCTTAGTATATGTTTGTTCGGTCGCTCGGTGACCACAACGCCATCGAGTTGCAATGCAGCGCAATGCGAGTCTTCTGCATACGCTAACTTTATGCGACGCAATGAGCCTCCAGACTGTGAGCTATACAGGGTGTTCCAGCGAACACTGTCAAATTTTTTTTTGAAATTGTCTGCCGCAGATAGCACAATTCTAGGCCATAAGCTGGTCTACTCGAAGAGACGGACATTACCTGCACGAAAAATTGAAATGCGTCGTCAACTAATTAAAAAAAAATTCCTCATTAAGTTTTTAGACAGTCACCTTAGGCACATATTGCAATTTACAAATTCTGGCGGGTGAGACTGGAAGGGACTTGGGAAGAACTGTGTGGATGGCACCATTTACGAGATATGCGCCGCCATACTTGCGGTAAAAGTGCACTGTCGTTCAACTTACTTTCTTAACAAAAACGCCGCTTTGTGCATTAAAGCGCAAAAGTAACTGGATCACCAATGCATTTCTGCGCAAACTTTGGAAATTAGGGTATCGAAACTGGTGTCACCGTAAGTATTCACGATGACGCCATTGATGTATTTTTCAAACGTTTAAAAAGTACGTTCCTATTGGCTGTCGCCATTACATCTCGTTCTTTGTCAAAAACGCAGACTCTCGTAGTGTTTCTTGATTGAAGCGTTCTACATTAATCCTGTTGCCGCAACAAGACTCGCACTTGCAGCATTCGTTAAACGCAGAATTCGCTGGTGCTCAAATCCCGCTGATCAAGCTCATTAACGAACGTCCGTTGGGCGCAGGAACGCGTGGGACTTGTGCATGCTGGTGATGAGCTTCGCCAGCCTTATCCTCGTGCCTCTGAACGTGGCCTACTTTGAGCCCGTGCAGGAGGAGCGAGTCGAATGGCGCATCTTCAACATCGCCTCCGACCTGCTCTTCTTCGCTGACGTTATCTTCAACTTCAGAACAGGTAACGCGGACGTCGAACGCTGCTCGGGTGCTTACTCGTGTCCTGGCTATTGCACGAATTCACTCGGGAACTCGCCATCAAGGCGCTGCTCTGGCGAAAGGCGCAGAGCGCTTTTTATATGCAGGCACACCACCGGTTACATATTTCAACTGGAGGTCCTTGCGGGCCTTGGCTTCGCTGCAAACTGACGTCGTTCTTCGCGTATGTCTCCTACTAAGTATTGGCACACACCTTCTAGTGGCGGCTTTTTCACTGCGACAGCAGCTGAGTGAGAGCCAAAGCTGGGTTAGCTGCACCCGTTCACCGATCTTTCGCGTTCAATGTCGGCTTGAGGCGGCCTGCTCATCATTTGGGGATCGAGTTCACGAAGCCTGCGGCAACGTGCAGTTAGACGTCGGACGTGCTAACTGTGTAGCTATCGCACTACTTTGACGCTAGGCAATTTATGCAGGGATTTATGCAACACGAGCGCTGTGAAAGCGCTGCGTGTACCTAATTCGGGGGCCACTGCAAACAAGTCTAGGCCCATTTTATTCGCCTGCACTTTCCGAACTACTAGTGCAGGAACTGCTGCAGTTCCTGCACTAGTAGTAGTATTAGTAGTAGTAGTAGTCCACATGCCAGTTCAACATGGCGGCATGTGGACGTCGCCATACATTTTACACAGTGCAGGCTCCGTGCAGGACGAGTTGAGAGCATTCTCTGCATTTATCGGAGAGCTATAAAGCAGGGCTCGCGCAGGTTGTGCTACGCCGGTTGTGCACAAACAAGAATGGCACTGAGTTGGCAGTAACTAAGTCCCTGAACTGCATGGCGAATCGAATTAACATACATACATAGCGGACAGAGACAACGCATTGCACATCGAAAACAAAAAAAAAGTGTTCTTGAGAAGGTGACAGCGCAAAAAAATGAGAACCTGCTGCTGCCGTATTAAATGAGTTTATAGCTGGAGGAACTCCTGAAGTCTGCAGATTTTCGAAGCAATGCAAAGTACAGCAGCGCCGCCACTTCTTAAACGAGGCAAAACCGAAGAACAACCAAGAAAGACAAGCGCCGATTTTCAACCGAGAACCTTTATTGCGAACGAAATATATACAGATGTTGCGGAATGCAAAGAAACAATGAAGAAATAAGCTAGAATTACAGCACTTTATCGCATGTTTGCAATAAAGATTCTAGTCGAGAGTCAGCGCTTGTCGGTCTCTGTTCTTCGGTTCTGCCCTCGTTGAAAAAGTGGCGATGTTATACTTTGAATTGTGCAGAACCAACTATCCCAATCTTAGATCTTAAAGCGGTATGGCAGCACCGGGAATTGAGGCGTGAAGAAATGAGAGAATTAAGTAAACTAAATCATACCGCCGTCGTTTTCGCGCCGTGATCACAACGCCGTCATGCTGTGGTTCCCGCCATATACAGTCGTCGTCTCCTTCATGCATACTCGCATTACAAGGAGCGCCGTAAATAATGTCACACACTTTTATCAGAAATTGTGCCTCTCATTTTTTTTAACAGTTTGCCACATACTTTCATCAAACATTTCTTAAATCTTGCTTCTGTAATTCTACTGTATTTGATGCTGGTTTGCTTGTTTTTTCGGAAAATGATTCATCCTGGATAACATCGACCCGCAACCTCGTCATTGATCGAGGCCGGACACTTTCCTTCCGAGGTCGCCAAAATTCTAAAAATTCAGCGCTAGATTGCCCACCGGGTTCTCAAACGTGGCACTCTTAAGGACGCAACCCGCAATAGTCGTCCTTAATAACACCTTAATAACATTCTGAGAAAGACAATCTAATGACAGCCACGGAGCAGTATCATAAATGCGGTCTCGAAGCTGAATGTGTTGACAACAACGAGAAGAGCCGTTCGAAGGGACCTTAAGGTGTTTCCTTACACGTTCCAGAGGGCTGATGGAGGTGTAGGGTAAATGAAGATGGGAAAAATGCCGGCTGCTGTTGGTACGGACCGCGAATGAGGAACACTTGGCAAATGTCTTCAGCGATGAGAAAATTTTCAGGCTGGAAACCCGCCACAGCAGTCGCAACTCTCGTGTGCTTGTTTCAACGTCAGAGTTCGCTAACAAAGCCAATTGGACAGTTTTTCGAAACGCCCATGCGATGTCTGTCATGGTTGAGCTGGGGTAACCACCACTGGCCGCATTTATCTTGTTTTTTTTCTTTTTTTGACAACAGGGGCAAAGATCGACTCTTACTCATACCTCAAAGATATTCTAAAGCTTCACTTGCTGCTCTTATCCCTGTCCCAGTTCGGCAAGTAGTGTTGGGCTTTGCAACATGCAGGACGGCGCCTTAGCAAAAACAATCGAAGAGCATATCACCACCCCAGCATTAGTGTCGCGCTCTCATGCCCGACTTCATTCCAGCTGAAAAATGGGTGGCGAGCTACCTCGAAATAGACCCTATTGACTTCTGTGTGTGGGCTATTCTTAAAAAGGAGGGCTCTGCCCTTCAGTACACTAGCATGGTAGTCCTGAAAGCATCGCTGCAGCGAGCATGGAGAAACATTTTCCTGGGAATACAATGGGGACCATAATGGAAGCGTACCCAGAACGTTTAAAGGTTGCAATCAAGGCCAAGAGCGGATGCATGGAATGAAATGTATTATGTTGCATTTCTAAAATATCGGGTAAATGCCCTACAAAAGATTGCCTAAGGTTTCTTTATTCTCAAGCAAAATATTAGACATAAGCCTTGTGATAATATTTATGGCGTACCCTGCGTACATGATTGGATATATCAGCGGACTTGCACTACGCAGGTGGTTGTTCGACTTAGATAATCATTCACCGATGATTCCTGCCAAATTTTACCGCAGAAACAATTTATATCAAAGTTCCACGTAAGGTTCCGGCATCAGAATAGAACGGAAACTACGTCGTGATATAACACGGCGGCGCCCTGCTTGCCCGTTTCAGGCCAAACGGATAGGCATTTGTGACTTGTTTGGCCCCTTCACGTTAAAGGAATGGTGTTGTAGACTTTCGCTACCTTGCATCTCAACTCAGCAGCAAAGCTCGGACGTTGCCTCGGTGGTCTTGTTGAGATTTGCTCTAGATATCGAGGTAAGGACGCCTAGCCTATAGCAGCACACATCTGGCTCGACATGTCGCTGGCTTTGTTTGCTGTGGCTTCAGAAAGCACACACCAGTGTACGCTTTTTTTATTCATGGCTGTTCGCGCCTTGAAACTATTTGAACCCTCAATAACGTACGCAAAAGCATGAACGCGTCAAAATTTGAATAAATTCAATGAGATGAACTAATCGTGATATAGGCACATGTACCTTATTCTACGCACCTTCTTTAATATGCCATTTGAGTCTTGAGATGCTTGACACACACGCACGCACACAAGCACCCACCTCATACGCGCACACAAGCATACACGCACACACGCGTACACGCACACGCGTTTTACGCAGACACACACTCAAGCATGCGCACACAGACATACATCACTTGTAGAACCTTGCGAAGTTTGATGCACATCTGCTGTGTCAATGCTTTACTCCTAACTGCATTGAATGCGCAGGCGTGCACATGAAGGAAGATCACGGCCGCATCAACATGGATCCGGAATACGTCGCAGTACAGTACCGGCGGGGCTGGTTCTATGTGGACTCGTTCTGCTGCCTGCCGCTGGACTACACCGCCATGGTTGTGCTGCGCACGGGCGACGCGGCCAACGACCCGTCCACTACGTCAGCGTACCCCAGCATCCTGCGTATCAACAAGCTGCTGGCACTGCCCAAGATCGGGCGGCTGACCACCATAATCAGGAACATAGCCGACGTTGAGGAAAACTTCGTGAGCACCGTGACTCGTTCGCTCCCTCCCTCCCTCCCTCCCTCCCTCCCTCCCTCCCTCACTCACTCACTCACTCACTCACTCACTCACTCACTCACTCACTCACTCACTCACTCACTCACTCACTCACTCACTCACTCACTCACTCACTCACTCACTCACTCACTCACTCACTCAAAGAACGGTTAGCGGAATCTAGTTATTAGGCACCGTTGTAACGGCACATCAATTGGAACTCGGCTTGATATCTTTTTGACAGGCGTCTCTTCTTTTCTTTTGTTTGTGAACTCCAGCTGTACGTCAGGGATAACGTCTGTGAAGGAGCTCGACAGGAGCCACTAGAGCATCGAAGGTGTAAATATATTTTTTGTGTAATCAATATATAGGCTGCTGCGAACATTGTGTAGGCTCAAACAGGGTAGATGCGCATTAAATTCGCACATGGATGAACAATAAGAAGGAGACTCACTGAGTTGATCAAAGGAATGCGTCATGCAATTCCAGTCATTATTGGCACGCTCAAAGAAAACGAACGCACATCTAACTCTGTTGCCAAATGTGGTGTTATTGTGTGCGGCTGCGGAGTGTGCGCTCCAGCGCCTTTGTGCGGTGCTCTGGACTTCGCGAATTGTTCGCGCAGTTCGTGTACTCCAAGGGGGTCTACGTGCGCCTGCTGTTCCACTTGGGCCTGGTCTTCCTGCTCATCCACTGGCACGGTTGCCTGCAGTACTACGTGGACCGCCTGGAGGGGTTCCCCACTAACTCCTGGGTTGCGCGACTCGAGCTCGTGGTGAGTGCGTATATCGAGGCAGGCTTAAAGAGGACCCGCGACACTTTTGTAATGCAGAATTCTTTACAAGAACTGTTACATAAGAAACATAATCGTAATGAGAGGTGATAGTCTTAATAATAATCTTAGTACGAGTTGCGCAAGGCAGAAAGCGTGAGGAACGTTTGAAAGGTGGCTGTGGTGCTACTTCTTTGTCTTTGAATAGACGATGTCTACAGGCTGCGAAATATGCCCAAGTGTGTTCTCAAGATGTCAGGTGTAATCTTCTAAAGCCAAACAAGGCAGTCTTTTTTTTTTAACAGAGTGATAGGCGGTTATATTCAACCAAGTCAAAAGAAGTTGTGTATTTCCTCGTTTTTTCACTTAGGGGATGGCCCAAAAGTCCCTGCATGGGTCTGTTCGGGAAAAGTAACGGCTGCCGACAGTTTCGTTGATGATGTTGCCGATCCTCGCCATATGAATAGGTTTTAACTCACTTTGATGATTCAGAGCTCGGGTTCCCAGGGCGCCCCTTTTGATTCGCCAGGGCTCCAGATTGATCTCGATTACATTTTTAATTGGTGTCGGAGGTGACAAACGGGGCTAAGTGCGCCCAAGCGTAAATCGATGCTAGTCTCCCGTCGCGCGCTTACAAGTGACGGGAGAATTGATAACACGGTGCTTGACGGGAGTCTTTATATTGTTACGGTGAAGTGCAGGAAGACGTTGAGTTGGACTAGAGAAAGACGAAGTCTGGCGGTTGCCTGAACGCCATATCCATCATTTGTAAATATAAGTTATTTTACACTCGTGGGCCTGCTTTCTTCCCGCAACATTTTGGTGGAAGGTGCGGGGTACCACCACGGAACTTCGCAGCGGACGTCATCTACCTGCTGCCACAATGGCAAATCAACCGACACAAGCGACAACGCCTCGGCAGCCCGTGCCCACGGTCATCCTCACTCACCCACGGGACCCGGGAACATTTTGTGGCACGGACAACGTCGACGTCGAGGACTGGCTTACGATGTACGAGCGAGTGTGCGACAACAACAGGTGGGATCCTACAATGATGCTTGCAAACGTAATATTTTATCTGAAGGGAACTGCGAAGCAATGGTATGACACACATGAAGCTGACCTAACGAGCTGGGATGTTTGCAAAGAAAAAATGCGAGACCTGTTCGGCAGACCTGTCGGTCGTCAGCTGGCAGCTAAAAAAGAACTTGCGTGCCGCGCTCAGACGTCCACAGAATCCTATGTCGTGTACATACAGGATGTGCTGGCCCTCTGTCGCAAGGCTGATGACAACATGACCGAGGCAGACAAGATTGGCCATATATTAAAAGGTATTGCAGACGATGCCTTCAATCTCTTGATGTGTAAGGATTGTGCCACTGTGGATGCAATTATTAAGGAGTGCCGGCGCTTCGAACAAGCGAAGGGCCGCCGCGTCACTCAAACTTTCGACCGGTTGCCCAATACCGCCGCGACATCTTCTTGCGAAGACCCGCCGCGGTTCGTTCAGCCCGCAGGACCGGAAGAAATAACGCGCATCGTTCGCCGTGAGCTTGAGGCCATGGCCCCGGCTCTCGTTCGTTCAGACTGTCGGGAAAGCGTACCCGCTATCTCCCTTATACAAGCGGTCGTTCGGGAGGAAATAGCAAGTTTGGGCATTCCATCTCTCTGCTCAGTCCGCCATACCAACACCTACCAAATTTCTCCGACCGCTCGCTCCCGGACGCAAAGCTTTCCACCACTCCGTCGCAACCCGGCTGAATGGCGCACAGCGGATGATAAACCCATCTGTTTTAATTGTTCCGGTATTGGACACATCGCCCGTCATTGCCGCAACCACTGGTCGTCGCCTCCTCGGTGGTCGTCTCCGAGTCACTACAGCCAAGTACCCGACAATCGCACTTTCTCGCCCTATACGCCGACTAGGAACATCAACGCCGACAGTGCTCCACCAAGATCCAGCCGATCCCCGTCTCCGCAAGGTCGTAGGTCCCGTTCGCCTCTCGTTCACCGCTCTTCGTCCCCTTCTGCAACCGGTCGCTTCGCTTCGGGAAACTAGGCGGTGCAGCTCCCGGAGGTGAAGCTGCAACTCCGACCCGGCCCACAAATCCTCTATTGACCCTGCCTACATGTGGAAACCTACTGGACATTGAAGTCGATGGCGTTCCTGTTAGATCTCTCGTTGATACAGGAGCGCAGCTTTCAGTTATGAGCGCTGCTCTCCGCCGCCGGCTCAAAAAGGTTCTGACCCCCGCCGTACCGTGCACCGTGCGAGTCGCCGATGGGAGTACGTCACCTGTCCTTGGAATGTGCACAGCACGTGTGACCATTGGGGGCCATTATACCGTTGTTCTATTTATCGTCCTTGAACACTGCCCACACGACCTAATTCTCGGCCTCGACTTCCTTTCGAAACACTCTGCCCAAATTGACTGCTCCGCAGGTGTTGTACAGTTGGACCTGCCGCTTCCTGCCGACGCAACCACTTGTGCTCCACACCGCTTATGTGCTGCTGAATTTGCAAGGCTGTCTCCACAGGCTGCTACAAATGTCCTGCTGACGCCCTGTCCTCCCGTACCTGATGGCGAGTACGTCCTGTCGCCGCTTACTGACGTGGTTTTGTCGCGTAATATTGCCCTACCGAGCACCTTAATTCGGATCCGCGAAAACTGCGCTCGCGTGCCCATCCTCAATTTTGGGTTCTCGTCACATGTTTTGCCACACGGTATCGCCATAGCGCATATCACTCCTTTGGAAGAATTTCAGATTTCTTTTTTGACCTCTGAATCCTTCCTCAGTACGAACGGACCTTTGTCATCCACTCCTTCGTACTCGACGCCTGCGGACGATGTTTCTAAGATGATCGCCCCCGACCTTCCTTCCGAGCAAACAGCAGCTCTTCGTCACCTCCTGTCATCTTATCGGGACATCTTTGATTTGGACGACCGTCCACTTGGCCAGACATCTGTTGTCACGCATCGCATCAACACCGGTGACGCCAGCCCCATTCATAGGCGGCCATATCGTGTCTCGGCAACAGAAAGGGCCATCATACAGAAAGAAGTAGACAGGATGATGGACAAGGACATCATTGAACCCTCCAGTAGCCCGTGGGCATCACCGGTTGTCTTAGTAAAGAAAAAAGATAACTCGTGGCGCTTCTGCGTTGACTACCGTCACCTCAACCGGATAACAAAGAAGGATGTTTATCCCTTGCCTCGCATTGATGACGCTCTTGACTGCCTTCACGGATCCCAATACTTTTCATCAATTGACCTCCGCTCCGGCTATTGGCAGATTAGCGTCGATGAGATGGACCGCGAGAAAACCGCCTTTGTCACACCGGACGGTCTGTACCAATTTAAAGTCATGCCCTTTGGATTATGCAATGCGCCAGCTACATTCGAGCGCATGATGGATTCTCTCTTGCGCGGCTTGAAGTGGTCTACATGCCTGTGTTACCTCGACGATGTGATTGTGTTTTCGCCGAACTTTGAGAGCCACCTGCGGCGCCTCACAACCATACTCTCCGTGTTTCGCAGGGCTGGCCTTCAGCTAAACTCCTCCAAGTGCCATTTCGGTCGCCGTGAAATTAACATGCTTGGTCATCTCGTCAACGCCGCCGGAATCCAACCTGATCCACAGAAAGTTCACGCCGTGCGAAATTTTCCTGTACCTTGTTCAACGAACGATGTCCGTAGTTTTCTGGGCTTATGCTCTTATTTTCGGCGATTTGTGAAAAATTTTGCGGACATCGCTCACCCTCTCACTGACCTTCTTAAGAAAGACGCCTCTTTCTCTTGGGGACCGCTACAGGAGAAAGCCTTCTCTACCCTGATTGAGCGGCTTACCACTTCCCCGATTCTCTCCCACTTTGATCCTTCTGCGCCCACTGAAGTACGAACTGACGCGAGTGGTCATGGCATCGGCGCTGTCCTCGCTCAGCGTCAACAGGGCCAAGACCGTGTCATCGCTTACGCTAGCCGCCGCCTTTCCACGCCCGAGCGAAATTACTCCATTACTGAGAGAGAATGTCTCGCGCTCGTATGGGCGGTCGCGAAATTTCGCCCGTACCTTTTCGGTCGGAGCTTCTGCGTTGTCACCGACCATCACGCCCTCTGCTGGCTCTCCTCTTTGAAGGACCCAACTGGACGACTTGCACGTTGGGCATTGCGCCTACAAGAATATACATTTTCTATTATATATAAGTCAGGACGCCTGCATAAAGACGCTGACTGCCTGTCCCGCAATCCCGTGGATCAACCGGACGATACCGATGCAGACTCGGACATCAGTATTCTGTCCCTCTCCGGCTTCCTCCACATTGGCGACGAGCAGCGCACGGATCCTGTTCTTCGAACACTTATGGACCGCCTAAGCTCCTCGCCCAATGACCCGTCCCTTCGGATGTTCACCTTGCGCGATGGAACTTTATACCGTCGTAGCGTTCGTCCTGACGGCCCGGAGCTCCTCCTAGTCGTCCCCAAGCACCTTCGACTCACCGTGCTCCAGCAACTTCATGACGCTCCTACTGCTGGACATCTGGGCGTCACTCGTACTTACGACCACCTGCGGCGCCGCTTCTTCTGGCCTGGCATTTATCGCTCTGTGCGCCGTTATGTCGCTTCTTGCGACCTGTGTCAGCGCCGGAAGACGCCTGCTATGCCTCCCGCTGGTTTGCTTCAACCCATTGATATACCTACAGAGCCCTTCTTCCGTGTGGGCCTCGACCTCCTTGGTCCGTTTCCAATTTCCATCAAAGGAAACAAATGGATTGCTGTAGCAACCGATTATGCCACTAGATATGCCATCGCACGAGCCCTGCCAACCAGCTGCGCTACAGATGTCGCCGACTTCTTACTAAAAGACGTCATCCTGCACCACGGCGCCCCTCGCCAGTTGCTGACGGATCGCGGCCGCTACTTTCTATCGAAGGTCGTTGATGATCTGCTCCGCTCCTGTTCTACAGAACATCGGATTGCTACCGCGTACCACCCTCAAACGAACGGCCTCACCGAGCGACTCAACCGCACACTCACTGAAATGCTCGCCATGTACGTCTCCAACGATCACCGCGACTGGGACGTCGCTTTACCATACGTCACTTTCGCATACAACTCGTCCCGTCACGACACTGCCGGATTTTCACCATTTTTCCTTTTGTACGGCCGCGACCCCACCTTGCCTTTTGACACGTTGCTACCTTCCGCAGTACAGTCACCCAGCACTGCTTACGCTCGCGAGGCTATTGACTTAGCCGCCCAGGCCCGAGATGTCGCCCGTCATCGCCTCACAGTCTCGCAAGCTTCTCAAAAGCGACGCTACGACCTTCGGCACCGAGACCATCATTTTTCACCTGGTTCCCTTGTCCTTCTCTGGACGCCTTCACGTCGTGTCGGCTTGTCGGAAAAATTACTGTCCCGTTTTTCTGGTCCGTACCAGATCTTACGCCAACTGTCCGACGTGACCTACGAGATCGCCCCACTCGGTCAGCCTTCCGTGCCTCCCAACTTAACCAGTGATGTTGTTCACGTCACCAGGCTCAAGCCCTATGTCCCCCCAATAAGTGAGGCTGTTTAACTTGCACCGGGACGGAGCTCCCCCACCGGGAGGGTGATGTTACGGTGAAGTGAAGGAAGACGTTGAGTTGGACTAGAGAAAGACGAAGTCTGGCGGTTGCCTGAACGCCATATCCATCATTTGTAAATATAAGTTATTTTACACTCGTGGGCCTGCTTTCTTCCCGCAACAATATAATCGCATACCTGTCCATACCATCTCTGATTTAACATATAAGTCACATGTTCATTCAGCCATTGCAAAAAGTTATCGTCGTTTTGGCTACATCCGCAGAATTTTTTTGCGATGCTACTGTAGCATCGAAGAAAAAGAAACAGTTTACGCCAGCAATATCCGGCCACATTTGGAATATGCTTTGTCCGTACGGAAGGACACGGACAATTCTCTTTTCAACCGACTTTACGCTAAACAAGATAACTCATTCATCGTAAGGTGACTTTGAATAAACGCCGAGTGTAACGCACATGAAATGCTCCCTTAAAAGTCTCCTCACCAGGCCCTATCAGAAATCTTGGTTATAACAGGAAGTTGTGAAGATCTATCTAGGTAGCATTTTACTGTAAGAATTTTTTTTCGTTGCTCATTAGAGGAGATGAAAGACATTGAAATGTCACGTCGCCGTGCTGGAAGGAGGCGAGCTTCGCTAGAGTCCCAAGCTTCGCACCCTGCATGGACACCCACTCCTTTTGCTTCGGCTAACGTCAGCAAGCGACGTTCCTTCCCTGCCTTAATTCTCCAATAGTAAAGCCGAGGGACCACGTCAGGTCTACGTCATGAGACCCGACTCATTTTTTTTCTTTTCCATTTTTCTTTCTTGCTACACGGCGCACTTCCAGCGGCGGCTCGGCACGTTCTGTATTTTATAGTTTATCAAATTCACGTGCCATATAGTTGACGATGTTACAGGCAGTGCGTCTGATGTAGCGATTTTTGTGCGAATAATCTTGATCCTTCGGCAGGGATCGAGGCGGCCTCCAGAGGGAGCTCGCACAGGCTTTGGTGAGAAATTTCGGCTGTTTTCGCGCCATGTAGCGGTTTCATGCTTTGCACACAGGATCATCATCGCATGGTCGGGGCACCGTGCTTGCTCATTTTCAATGCCCAAATATGACGGGTGTCCGAGGGTCCCGTGAGATGACGCCTTTACTTCGGGGTCAACTCCAATTTTCGAGGAAACCATTTCCCATTCGCTACGCAGTCATTAAATTAGATTTACACTGCCTAGAATTGCTCTCATTAGATAACCGCCGAACAGATTTAAATGAAATTGATTGCATTTAAGAGAGACCCCACGCGCGCGACGACTTCAAGGTCTTCTCGGTGTGGCCGGTATGAGGGCAGCAAACACGCACCAAAACTGGCGTGACGCATGCTCTAGCTAATAAAGTAAGTTGATTTGTTTTGCGATACAGAGCAGCGTAAATAATTTCCGAAGATCTTGCAGCGTTTTTTTGTTATCCTTGGACGTATAAAAATCCGGTCGTATGCTCGTCCTGTGCGACAACCTTTCGTACATGTACCCTACATGTACATGTACGCATGGTACGCTATTGGTAGTCGCTCATAGCACTTCCGGGCGACGAGCGTCAAATGTTATTTACAGAACCGAGCAATCGAGCGAGGAGAACGATCGACTGATCTGTTTGCACGACGGGCCCCTTTCGTCGCTTGAAGTCTTCGCTCGTCTCTTTCGTGCACAGAATCTCTCACATCGGGTTTGGCTTGCTTTAGCTCTGGCCCAACTCCGACACGGCCTATTCAAATACATGTAAAACGCAGAAACGTTTTCTGAGATAACCCCTAGACCGATTGTAAAGAAATTTGTTGCATTTGAGACAGAAAGTAAAATTATAGTGACTGTTGGAAGCGGAATTTTGATTTAGGGCCTGAATTTTGTTAAAAAGATTTCAAAATGTTTCACCGTTTGAAAAAAATGGAAGCGCGAAATTTACAATTACATAGCTCTGCATCAAGAACAGATATCGCGGTTCTGTAAACGGCATCCATTAGATCATTCAAAGCGGACAAATTCGATATGTCACTTTACATCTTACGTCAATCGGTTATGTTGGTTACAAGGGTTCTGCAAAATCTGTATTTCTATAACACTATTTTTTTATATTCATGTGTGACATATCAATTTTGTTCGCTTTAGATGTACTACTAGACGCAAGAATTGTATTATCCTTTTTCGTTGTTGAGTTACAGAGTTGTAAACTTGATAGTGTCGTTTTTTGAAAATTTTAGATTTTTGCCGATTTTTAATAAAAAATTGACGACCTAACTCAAAAACTCGAAACCAACAGTCACTAGATTTTACGCTTTTCTTTTAAATGCAGCAAAGCTTGTCAAAATCAGTGCAGCGGTTGCCGAGAAACACGAATTCTCTTTTTACATGTATTTAGATAGGAGCACTCGAGCTAAAGCTTCCTCTTAACCACCTTCCTTTCTGTGCGGGTATAGATACCATGAAATTCGCAATGATGAATCCTTGCTTACATTTGACTGGTATGCTTTAGAGTGCAGATCGTAGGGGCCCGTTCCTGCGGCGTCCTCGGCGTAACCGAGCGAACCAGCACAGCGAAAGATCAGAGAGCGAAGCCGGAGTGCAGCGGGGAATGAAAGACGGCGATAGCGAAGGGAGTGTGAGGAGGAAAGTGGAGGAGGAGGGCGCAGTGAAGCCATGAGGCTGAAAGCGGAGGAGGAGGGTATGGGGAAAGCATGAGAGAAAAAAAGCCAGCCTAACGGGCTCTGCGGCGACGATGGCTACGAGATGGCGCCAGAGCAGCGCGCGTCGTCTGTTCACCGATGACGCCACCGTTACCGTATATGGAAACAAAGTGATGGATGAGCGGAGGTCTGTGTACGGCGGCTCCTGTGAATCGCGCCCACGCGTCACCCACGCGCTGCCTCTCGCGCTCTCCCCATTAGCGAGGCAGTCGCACCACACTTCGACTTCGCTCTTTCTGCAACATGCCGCACGAGGCAGATTATCTGCGCCAGCAAATATATCGCGACATGAAAACACACATAGAGCTGTGCTCAAATTTCACATTGCGGAGTGTCGTACTCGTTGGTGCATTTTTTTTATTTGTAATTGTACATTCTATGACATCACGAGCAACTGGTGCGGCATCACCGAAGCGCCGTCGCCACCGGAATTTAGTTATGCCCCCTTTTTTTTTTCGGTGGTTAACTAATAAGCCTCTGTTAGCCTTAACACTGTTCGGTTCGCAATTCCATGAAGCCAGGGCGAAATGCCAATCTAGATTATTATTATGATGTGCTGTCCCTTTTAGGCTAAAAGAATAAGCGAGCGGTCCAAGAAAGTCATTGGAGGGGAACAATTCTTTTCATGGTTTTGATCAATTACATAGTAGTTTTTTCGTGCGTGAGTTTTCTCGTGGGTGTTTACTCGGACGAAAAAGCTACAGTGCGACACGTGGGTTATTGCAACGAACATCCAGAAAAATTTGGGGTGCTTGCTCCTGCATGTGCATGACGTATCTGCCTTACAAACTCTCATAGTAAAAATACTTACACCCTACCTCCTTCCCCCTCTCATTAGTATGACCCGTCAAGATGTTGTCATATCCGAAGTCAGAAATAAACGCTTCACGCAAGCTAGCGCCGTGTAGACGACACTGCGTTCGCAGAGACAGCAGTAAGGTGCTTCACATAATCAGGTCTCCCGTATACAGAGGATAACCTGCAATACTGGAGGTCCAGTAGTGAAAATATTTTTTTTTCAGTCTTGCGCTAAAGCGTAACAAATCTGCCTTTTCATTCAACATTAGGAAAGTAAGAAGGGACAGAGAGGAAAGAACAACACAGGATGAGCGCTTACTAACCACTAAAATTATTTTTATGGAGACATATATACGTATATGTATATAAACCACATTGCGTGCGCATGCCAAAAGACTAGCTTCTCAACGGCAGGGATGAAGCTGAGATTACCTTTCCAATTTATCTGCCACTGCTCAGACCAGGTATCAGGAAATTTATCCAGTGGCGTACCAACCATTTTTCGAGTGAAGGGTGGGGGGAGGGGCGCAAGTAATCTCTCTCTCTCTCTCTTTGATTTAATGAGATTTTAATGACGAAACGGGACCCGGGCGTTTCGTATGTTCTTTCATTCATTTTGTGTGCTTTTAAAGGAAATGGATTATCCGGAGAAACATTCAAATAAAGAAATTATAGAGTAATTGTGTTTAAAGTGGATGAAAAACTTGCCGCAGGTGGGGAACGATCCCACGTCTTCGCATTACGCGTGCGATGCTCTACCAATTGAGCTACGCTCGTGGTAGCAGAACTAGGTCCTGCGGAACGCGCTTCGCCGCGTGTTTTTAACACGGCGATGACAATTACCCGAGCTTTGTAGAGGTTAAATACGACATTTTCACCCTTGATCTACTTGAAAGCCGCCGTGGATTACTGATTGATGCGAAAGCCGTGACAGTTCGGAAGCGATTTGTTCAGACACACGTGAATGAGCCCAGTCGTTTCGATATTTACGACTTTTTTTACGTGGTCGATATGCCTTATTCACCTGCTTCGTTCTAAATCTGAACATAAGATTTATTCCATTTTGTTTTGGTAAGTTAGCTCTCTGACACTCTTGCGCAGGCGTCTACCAATTGAATGGATTTGGTGACACCACTGAACGCGCATTGTTTAAATACACTCGAATTGTTTTTGTATTTTTGTGAACACTGTGATGGCTATGATGGCCACTGCGCTCCGAAGCACAATCACAATGTGAAGGCAACCGTTGGCGTATCATGGTCACGAAGCCTATGCATCGTAGACCGAGTTTCGGCCGCTTACATTTACCTTTTGAATATTAAACTGTGTTCTAGAATGTCATTTTTCAAGGAATCTTTCTAACTTACAAATTGTTGAAATATCGCCAATTGTTCATTCAAATAACTAAAGAGAGTTGCTGATTGATAAATACAAAAACTTTGCAGTAAACAGACAAAAAGAAATCACTAAACCAAGGGAAAACTCTTGAATCTCAACACTGAATAATATCGGTACACTGTAAAAAGCAAATCTCATTTTGTGGTTTCAAAGATGGTTAGGTTGGATGGCCCCAACAAACACATGGTGATGCAAGGGATTGTGTGTGTGTGTGTGCGTGTGCGCGTGTGCGCGTGTGTGCGTGTTTGTGTGTGTGTGCGCGCGTGCGTGCGTGCGTGTGTAATCTCACTCGAATCCGTGTGCAGCTGGTGGAGAGGCCAGAGCCCCATTATCAGGGCTTCAAGCGCCTTTCTGTAGCCTCGAGGGATCTTAGTTGGGACTCCAGGCGCCATATTCCCCGTTTTCAATAATGTGTGTGTGTTGGGGGGGGGGGGGCAAATAATCTACTGCCCTCCCCCCGGTAGATACGCCTATGAATCCATCTTACTATGACGCAACGACACAGGAGGTTGACTCACACACGTGTTTTTGTTGTCTTCAATGAAAAACGCCTCGATGATTTCACGTTCGAGTTTAAAGAACATGCTTAAAGAAAGTCTTGGTTTAGCCCAGCGCTGCAGAGCAACCCCAACTTTGACAATAGCGGGGCTGATTGGCTCATTAACTGATGGGCTCGTCTGTAGTGCACCTTGTGCTATATGTCATAAGAACACCGCACACAACGGCTATCTGGCTAAGGGTAAGCAGTGCGAAACTTCAGTAACCAGTCCTGATGCCAGTGCGCGCCATGGTGCAAGCAGCACTAAACCTCGCTCCTTGCTCTCGCTTCCGTAGGCGCGAGCGGTTCCAATAAACTGTTTCCATGAGCTTTCTGGCTCATGTTCGGATGCCGAATTGTTCGTCCGGATGCTCGCAGAATGCGTCGTGGCCGGTCCTCTACTCGTGGTCGGTGTACGGCTCGAGTTCCATGATGCTGGGCGTCGGCATGGGCGCCATCGAGGCGGACATCACCATGGACTCATGGCTGCGCTGCGGCTGCATGGCGACGGGCCACGCCCTGCAGGCCCTGCTGGTCGGCGCGTGCATTGACATGATCACCTCCATGAACTTCACAGGTCTCAGGAACAGGCAAAAGGTGCTTCGCATTGCTATTTTATTCTAGTTTCGCGTGAAAAACTAAATACCCAATTTTATGAGCTGCATTTTTTAATTCAAAAGCAGATGTTTTAATGCGTTGGCGTAACTTTTTGTCAAAAAGCTCGTGTACGGTGCAATATGGCCTATCTCCCGTATTTAGGCACTGTAGGATGTGGGAACGCTCGCCTCACTTGCACCCCCTGAAGTTGTTTTCACTGCATGGCTTTCTCGTCTCTATGAGTCCGGCTTCCCCGCATAGTACAGACGCTGTGGAGGAAGTCAGTCTAGTCACACAGTAGTACGAGAGATGGTGCTAGTGTTCTGATGCTAGCGCCATCTGACGGCGTGGATATATGTGCAAAACACGAAGTATCTTCCTTGTATTCGGCTGGTGGACGGTGCTGCGCACAGACTAACCGCGCGCTCATCGGCTCCTCTCCCGGGACCGAAACCCAGGAAGGCTTCCCGATCACTCGAGTGAGCCGTTCGCGAGACTGTGCCCGTGACCGACTTCGGCGTCGTATCTTTTCGTGGTGAATCAAACCCTCTCGATTCCTCAGCTTGTTCCATTTCTTGTTTGGTTCGCTTAGCTGGCATCGTTGTGTAAAAGGAGCAACAAAGGCCTTTTTTTTGCGTGTCTCCACTGCCGCTTGTTGTCGTTTCTTTACAAGCACTTGAGATCGCACAAGGTTTACCTTCCAATGCCATCCGCTCCCAATGACGCATGCACACGCCCACATAGCACACGCATGCGCGCTGCAATGCCAAAGCAAATCCAAGGATTTGTTGGCTTTTTGCACTAAGACGCGTTGGCTTCTTACACACTTGATGAGGATGCTGGCAAGTAAAAAAAAATCTCTCACTATCTTCTGAAATGCAAAGAATAGATAACGACAACAAATTACCAGGTTAATAAAGCGAAGCTTTCTTTACCTCTTCCTTCGACTTTCCCACTCCCGATGCTGCTGCTGTGGCTGCTGCTATCTAGCACACCGCGTCGGGAGGTAGTTCAGAGCGTATGTATACATGACAGGAGCGAGTCAGAGAGGAAAGTCAACGCAAGAAACTAGTTTGGACTCCACCACGTCGAATGTGCACAATCTCCTCTGGAGCTCCCTGGGCGTCTCCATATCAGCCTCTTGACAGCTGTAATTATCCGTGACCCCCTTGAAAGGCATTGCAGACACTGCAGCAGTTCCCTTTCTACTAACGCGCGAGTCCAGAGGAGACGTAGCTCTAACTGTAGAGAGGAGGGAGGAGAAGTGGCAGTTCCCATAAAAGGGGGTGGGGGGTGGGGTAGGTGATGTGAAAAGGCATTAAAACCCTACTGTTATGCGACAGCGGTTACTAGGAAACTGGATGAACTTAAGTTCAAGGTACGGTACAGTGCGCTTCTGCTGTTTCGGGAAAATAAACAGCATGCTAATATGCCAAGCGGACAAATTACGCAGGGCGTCCAGAAACAGAGCCGCATTAATTAAAGCGCATCGCAGGGTCCAGACGACACAACGGAAGTGGTCGATCGTCAAATCAACATTTCTGAGGCAGCTGCGGTAGCTTTGCGGCTATGGCATTGTTAGAGGTCGCAGATTTGATCCCTACCGCGGCAGCCGCATTTAGACGGGGACAAAATAGAAAACGCACGCGCACTTAGATCTTGGGACACGTTAAAGAATACCACGGTGTCAAAATTAATACGAAGTTCGCCACTACGGCGCGCTTCATAATCTGATTGTGGTTTAGGAACGTACAGCCCCATAATCCAATTCAAGTTTAATACTTCTGCCACGATGCGATGTGCCATGTGAGACAGTGACGATGCTCAACCCTCTCAGTGGTTATGAAATATGGCGCACAAGAGCGCCTCAAGTAAACACCTCTCCCTGTATGTTCTGTCTAGTACGCAGACAAACAGCAGTGGTGCACGTAAGGTAACGTTTGACATCAACTCACCCTTTTCCTGTTAGACACTAAGCGTGCCGTCATCATCACCGCTAATTATCGTCAATCAAAGAAACCTGCACAGAAAGCCTCGCCTACATCAGTTCCCAAAGCGCGTGGGATCTGCATAATTTTACTCAAAGTTAGGTTTGTAGTTTCATGAGTAATATAAATTGCAGTAAACATTCGTTTTAAACAATCGTGGTGTCCCACGCCCAAAGACACTCATGGCTAGAGTTCACTCGGTGACCGTGAGCACTCGCCGCCACAACTTTGGCTTGATGAGGGGCGCAGCGGAGAGCACGCGTTCAGGTATATGGGCCCCAAAGCGCATGTTTCCTGCCGCCGCTGCCTTCGAAATTTGAGCTGCGCTGCATTTCCAAAACTCAGCAGATCTCGTGACCTCCAACACTGGGCGCGCGGGAAGAAGGCGCGCACGAAGCCATCAGCCTTCTATACACTCCCTTGCATACTCGCCTCTCGTCCTGGCACCCGCAGCAGATCACGTGACCTACAAGCACTGCGCGCCGGCCGTG
Source organism: Dermacentor albipictus (assembly GCF_038994185.2). Classification (NCBI taxonomy): domain Eukaryota; kingdom Metazoa; phylum Arthropoda; class Arachnida; order Ixodida; family Ixodidae; genus Dermacentor; species Dermacentor albipictus. The sequence continues at coordinate 438,817,913 of NC_091821.1, forward strand.
TATTAGCTTGGCCGCGCGGGCATTGCGGACTGAATCACGTAACCTCACACCATACACCAAGCCGCCAGCCATGGAGGAAGGACGGAAAAAACTGTGGAGAGCACCCCAGTCCGCCCACTATATGAGAAAAGTGTGGAGGAAGTCACATTGTATTTTTCAGTGTTGCGGTCATGTTGCCGGTATACAATGGAGGCTATGTTATGGTGGTGTGTGCTCATGTGTGTGTTGCTCCGCAGGTCTCGTATCGTGGTAAAGGCATCGTATGTGCAGGTTTGCATTAGTATCCGTGCTTTGTGCCGCCGTGTCAGCTAGACCGCATTCTCCCGGTTGACGTTGTGGCCAGGTGAAACTCGAAGCAAAAGGATGAAACGAGCACGCACAAAACGCTGTACAGCACGTACATCACCATGGTCAAATGATGCTATGGGAGAATTGTTGCCGTCTCTGGGTGTATTGCCGTCTGTCGCTCGCTGTGTCTCTTCACACCACGGCGGTGCGCGGCCGCCTGAAACTGTTCACAAAAGCAAAACGATGCCTCAAACTACGACTGGCATACGTGTTTGTTCTGGTAAACTGCAGATGGGCTAGCCATAAGTCGATGTACGTGTCGTGATGTACGTAAACTGTGATGACAGCCATCGTCATGTGTATTCTTGCAGCACAGTGAGAATGCGCAGATTTGTTTTCCTAAAAGCCGACAAAAGTAAAGGGGACCTGCCTCATTGTCTAATTTGCGGAGTTCACTATGAACTTCTTTCAACACTATATATCACAATACTCACACGACATGACTTTGCAACGGTATTGCGATGGTACATCGCGATTGGATCAGTTGATCAGATTGCTACGGCGCGCACGCAGCCGGCCTGGTTGCACGCCGGAGGCAAGAAATGTTGGAGACGAGAATCTGCCTCTACAAAATGGCAGATTAAAGTTAGCTTCCGGCGCCACGGAGGCCTCAGAAACAACCCCTCCTCAGTTTTATTGCGATAGCAATTATACGGACAGTCAAGGCGCATTTCTGCCGTCACCGTGAGGGTCCGTATAAAACTCCAAGGGCGATAAAATTGTCGCCGTTCGCCATGTACTGCATGTGCGAGTGAAATTGTGCGAAGGTGAGCCGGCAAACGCGGCTCAATCTCGCGCACGCAAGCCAGGGAAGCGGGGAGTAAGGGCGCCGTCTTCCGTCGCGCGGAATTAACGATCCGGGGGGAAAGCATTGACGGGGATTGGGGAGCGTTCTACATGTGGGTGTTCTGTGGTTCTACTCCGGGCGGACGCGCGCGCCCGCAAGGGCCGCTGTGTCTTGAAAGCCTTCTGCGACGCGGACAGAGTCTAGTCGCCCGCTGTTTTCGCGACTTAAAGGCTCATTCACACCGGCGACTGACAGTGGTCGCGCGACCAAGATGATCGCAAAGCGACTACTCGCGAGTGGTCGCTTTTCTCGAAAAGCTACTATTCTGGGCCAGTCGCTCGCTGCTCGATTTTTCAGCCGTGCGACCGTGGTCGCAAAACTGCTAAACCAATCAGCGGCGCGCCGGCAGTTATGTTAGCATGTGTTTCCATCCGGCGTCCTCCTGTGTCGTGTGTCGAACGTACACTGTAAAATAATTTACACCCTTAAAAGTGAAAGGGGGTGTACATGTGTCTATAACTAACACCCTCAGGGTGTGGTTTATCTGACACCCTAAGGGTGCGAGTTATAGACAAATTTAGACCCTTTTTCACTCTTAAGGGTGTAAGTTATTTTACAGTGTACGCGGTAGCATTCGCAGGAAGCTAAAGAGCAGCAAAAGAAAACAGAAATTGTCCACCGATTCCCACACAACGCGAATTCGAAATTACAACTTACTCTCGATCTCACTCCTTGTCGTGCGCGCGGAGTTCGACTGGAGACGGCTTGCGTGGCCGGCCACTTATCGCGAAGGGCAGCACGCCCGTTAGAGCGTCGCTTTTTCTTCGGAGGCTTCCGTGCTGCCGCAGCTGACACCATGCACGGCAGAGCACATCAGCACAGTGACGTGTGCTGATGTTCTTCGCTCGAAACGAGCCATGTTTTGAGGCAACAACAAAATCCATGACTACGCGAAAGCAACGAAGTGCGCGTGAACTGCGTATATAGATCCCTATAGTTCTCGCTGAGAACGATAATATCCGGGATTGCGACTTGCAAGTCGCGCTCGCCCGTGCTTGCCGGTGAACTATAATAAAAGCTGAACTATACACCTGTGTGCAGTGCTGCGCGGCCTCCACATCTCATCATCGCAACATGCTCGTACTCTGGCTTTCTTTACTCGGGAGCCATTTACTGACTCCAGCCATTTCCTTTCCGGTTCGTGTCTCTTCACTTAACTGCTAAGGACATCACAGGGCGCGTATTCACGGTTCCTTTCGGGACCTCCTCTCGTTGAGCCTGGTTCCCTGTAAGGGATGAGGGTGATGGGAGCTCTGCATGATGAGGTATACTTTGGTTCTGTAATCGAATATGCTGGCACCTTTCTTATACTCTGAGCGCAATATTCATCCGACTTGCGAGTTGAAGAGCAGAGCTATAGCAGAAAAGGCCTGGGAGAAAACGTATGCAGTACGGCATAACGTGACTAGTTACTTTGGTAACTTTGGCGATAAGTGTACTTGTGAACGAAGATGTTGCAGAATGAGGTGGGGTTGCAGCCTCGGCCCCCGTGACCAGCACAGAGACAACTCAAACATAAATGCTCTCTAAAATGTGTTCTTAAGGAAATCTCGCATTTTAGTGATTACTCGAACGTCTGTTATTGATTCTGCTGGTCCGCAATCCATGTCTGCCTGTCCGAGACGTCTAAGCGTATACAGGGTGTTTCAGTGAACACTTTCAAAAATCTTTAAAAGTTGCCTGTGGCATATATCACAATTCTAGTTCGTGAGCTGGTCTACTCGAAGCGGAGGACACTATCCAAGCACAAAAAATTCAAATGCAAAATCGACAAATTAACAAGAATTCACTAATTAACTTTTAGCTAATTATCTTATGACCCATATTGCAATTTGTAAATCCCAGCAGTGGACTTCGCAAGGCGGATACACTTAAAACAAATTCTCAGGACGACACCAGTTTCGATATATAAATTCCCGAACTTTGCGGAGAAATGCACGGGCGTTCCAGTTACTGCATGGTCTGCTCCAGTGCATGAAACGACGTTTTGTTAACAAATTAACAGGAACACCAATGCATTTCTCCAGGCACCTTTTAAAGCTTTTTGAAAGTGTTCGCGGAAACACCCTGTATAGTGGTGGCAGTGCTCACAGAATATAAGAGAGATGTCAGCGTATTCGATTACAGAACCAAAGTGCCCTCACTGGAATTGCCAGGTTTGCAGTTTCGAATATTATTTCCAAAAGTGCGAGACTAAATATATGGGCGTTCTGGTTACGTTTGTGCTTCAATGCATTAAAGAGCGTTTCGTTAAAAAGTTAAGTGGAACAGTGCGCTTTTACGGCGAGCTTGATGGCGCATGTCTCCAGACCAGCGTCATTCTAGAAATTTATTTCAAGAGGATACGCCTTGCAATCTCACCAACTGTTGTCATGTGTGTCGAAAAATTATTTAAGAATTTAATTAGATATTTTTTGGTAATTGGCTGAATACGTATTTCGATTTTTCGCGAAAACAAAGTCCACCTGTCTGGATAATCCTGCCCAAGGACTAGAATGATGTTATCTGCAACAGGCGATTTTTAAAAAATTCGGTAAGGCCTAAAAATGATCACCTCGTAGAATGTACATATTGTGACAAAACATTTACAGACACTTCTCTGTATGCACACTTTTCTATGGCTATTTCTACTTTCATTCGTTATTACTAAGAAAGGTTAGGATATTTTTCCAGCGCTTACAATATTTGCCGAAATTTTACTCACTGCAAAGATATCCTGAAGAAAGAAAGAAAAAATTACAGAAAGGAAGCTGAGGCGTGGGGAGAGATGGGAGGGGGGGTGGCAGGAGAATCGGAAGAGTATAAGGATTAAGATAGAAATCGCGTCACGAAAAACAACAAAAAAAGATTATTCTGTCTCTTCATACGTGCGGGCTCGTTGGACGTTTCTTTGCCTGTGTCTGAATGAAACGAGAGAAAACAATGATGTACGTACCTTCATATGGTTAACTGCTTGCACAGTACACGACTCAAGAAAGGAAATGGGCGTTACATGTTTCGTGCTTTTCTTTTCTTTTTTTGCAGATACGCGACCTGGACGACTACATGCAGTACAAGATGCTGCCGCTGAACCTGCGGCGCCGTATTCGTGACTACGCCGAGAACCGCTTCAAGGGGCGCGTCTTCGACGAAGGCCAGATCATCCAGTCGCTGTCGGATCCCCTTCGCGAGGTACGGGACGTCTTCTGGGCATCTCGCTCTTATATACCGGCCCTACACAGGCGATCTGAAGGTGTCTCGTTGGCGGCGGTTGCACGCCGAATCGCCGCTGGCGAACTCAGTGGGTCTCGGAGCCTTTCAACACATACGACGTCGCGTGTTTGATCCCCGATCCACGTTCATCCGGGGCCCCGCACTGCGCTGCGGCGACCCCCCCCCCCCCCCGCCCTCCCATTTAACTGTGTGGCTGCAGGACGTTAAACCCCATGGTTTTAGTATTTTAATGTATCATATATGGAGCTCGTTTGCAGGTAAAGAAGCTGTGTAGGCTACTCCTTTCTTTAAACATAGAATCGGGATGCGTCCTAAAACTAAGCCAACAAGGCGACTTTGAAATGAAATAGACCGCGGGAATGAAAATCACATGAAACGAGACTACGCCATTTACATAAATCACATTTGAACTTCCAAGACTGGTCGCACAAATGCACTTGTAAGGGAAGGCACAAAAGCAAACGCCAAGTCATTTTAGGAGAAGACTGATAAAAAACGAACAGATTCTTTCTTTCCTTTTTTTTTATTGCTGACGACTTACACTGCAGTTTTTTTAAGTAATGTGTGACTCTGCTTCATTGTTTTATGCAGTTGGTGTTTGTGAATTATTATTAGCATATAACGCTTGTTATGACGGCATTGCGTTGCATCTGTATCCTTGCTTTATTTTATGGCCTTCATGTTACAAAACTTTCACTGTTGTTAAGTTCTTCTAAGCGTCAAATGAACGAGAGAAATTACTTTTGCTCCTTCTCGTGTAATCCTTAGCTATCTTTTTTTCAGTTCAGTTCACTTTATTTTAACACCGAAATGCTGATGGTCGCGAACAAAACCCCTTTTTATGACTTGACGAGGTCCGGAGCCTTTTTAAAAGGCCGTGGCAGAGCATAAGATGACGTGTTACATATTCAGTAGGAGTCTTCTTAGTACCAACATGATGAGTGACAAACATAATGCACATATACAGAATGAACACAAGTGAAACAGAATGCATATATAGCACATGTAAACAGCACGTATGTATAAGCAGAAAGAAAAAAGAAAGAATGCTATTACAAATGTACATTATACATAAGTGAAATCAACAAATGTGCCACCCGAAACATACTGCAATGCACAATTCAGCCAATACACAGTAGCAAGAAGCGCAAATTTTCCCCTTTTTGCGGACACAAACAGAAGAAATTAAAAAGCACAAGAACGAATGTTAGACAATTTAGATTTTGTTTAGACAAGACGATAACCTGAAGCGCAACATTTGGTAGGTGTTATTAGTCCTTGCCCGTGGCATCTCCCAGGGTTCGCTACAAAGCATATTTAGCTTGCTATCTCTGCGTCTCCAGTTCAAGATAGTATTTAAGGTATTATTATTTCGGTTAATACCTGTATTATACCGGTGAATAAGTGTTTTGTCGTAAATATCAGCCATAAAAGTAAATTCAGTTCTCATAGAGAGGGCTCGTATAGGTGTCGTGGTGGGCATCCAGAACACTACGGACTATGTTTTTTTGTATTCTGTTTAGTGTGGCGATATTAGTAGGAGTCGTAGTACCCTTAACAAGATGGCTTGATGCTTTTAGATAGAAAAACATCTTAACCTGCTCGAAATTCCACTCACACAGGATATTCTAGCGGCTACTAAATTCACATACGTGTTCCACGACATATGTTGTTCGACTGCAACCCCAATATATTTAACGGCAGGCACAATCGGAATAATAGAATTATTAAGTTATAATGTTAAGTCGGTAGTGACATTACGATTTTTCGGTGCGAGGAGAACGTCTGTCGTTTTCTTAGTATATATATACCAGGTGAACTTGCTGTAGGCCAAGATGATGGTTTTATTAGTGCCTCATTTGCGATGCCGATTGCCTCAGTGAAACTCGATGCAGTAACCAGAATAGCTGTGTCGTCCGCGTTCATAAAAAAAAAAAGTTGACTCGCCATCCCGGCCCTGAGAGAGTGGATGTCCAGCGAAGCTGTTGAAAACCACTACCACAAGTTCTGAGTGGGGTGTGCAATACTGTATCGCTCGATTCCTCCTCCTGCACATTATTCAGCCACCAGAGAATGTGGACGTGTGGCTCCCCTGGGCTGGAATTCCACGGAAATGCGACGAGCGGCAACACGTCGCCGCTGGTCGTATTGCCGTTTTTTTTTTTTTACTTTGCCGCTCCTCGTATTCATGCTGCTCCTCGGGAGTCCTAACTATTCGTTGCTTGCCCATAACGGTGCTGCTATAACAAGAAAAACAGTTGCTAGACTGGTATTTTATATATGAAAGGCAAGTGACGTCACTCCCCACGTCGCAAGCTGTAAGATTTACCGGGAAACGTATGCGAGGAACGCCACCGGTTTCACATTGTTATCAGGAGCGCCTTATCATAAATTACGTGGTTTAGATGCCTGTTTTGTGTTTGTTCTTTGTTGAAACGAATGCTGCGCTATATGTTGTAGGCGTGATTCCAGAAAATGTACGTGCTTCTCGCTTCAGTCTTTCAAGGTATTTTTTTTCTTTCGTGAGGACGATGCCGCGAAAAATTCTGACCAACAAGAGGCTGACAGCTTCGCTGTAACAAATTTTCCGTTATTATCAACGTAATATTGTCGTTAATATAAACATAAGAAAGCAGGGGCTTCCAGGTTGCATCCTTGTGGCACTTCAACGTGAACAGGCTTTAAGTTTGTCATGTATCTGTCCATAATTACTCGTTGCCTACGGTGATGAAGATATGACTGTATTAAATTCATCAAAGGCGCCACGAAAACTGTAATTTTCTTTGTTGAGGAGTGTAGCTAGATTTATGCATTCGAACACATTTGAATAATCGACAAAGTTAGCCAGAGAAGATAATTGATGTTGAAACGATTAAATATTTCTTTTTGAGTAAGTAAGGCAGCTTCTGTCTACTGCCCTTTCACAAAGCCATACTCCATACTAGTGACCCTTTTGTGTTTGGTTAGTCAATCTGTTTATCTAGTTACTTATTAACTTCCAATATACCCACACGTACTCATTGCGTTGTCTTAAACGTCTCCTGCTAAGCGTGCGTTGTTGATTGTATTCATGCTGTAAGAGGAGGTGCTCCGGGCATTCAACACTTCGCACTCTATTTCCAAATGCATTTCCGCTCGTATTTTGTATACACGTATTTATAGTTAGTATTACATGATAACCGTTGTCCGAACTGCGTGCGTGAGCGGGGACCTTTGTTAGGCCATGCGCGGCTTTAGTCCTCGCTTTCCCTTGAACGTTCAAGAAAAATGATCGGTCGGTCGGTCGGTCGGTCGGTCGGTCGGTCGGTCGGTCGGTCGGTCGGTCGGTCGGCCGGTCGGTCGGCCGGTCGGTCGGTCGGTCGGTCGGTCGGTCGGTCGGTCGGTCGGTCGGTCGGTCGGTCGGTCGGTCGGTCGGTCGGTCGGTCGGTCGGTCGGTCGGTCGGTCGGTCGGTCGGTCAAAAGCGCCCTCGTCCTCCCGCACGTGTTCAGCGCGTGATGTGGCACAACTGCCGGCGGATCCTGCGCAACGTGCCGTTCTTCGCGCGGGCCGAGCCGGACTTCCTGCGCGACCTGGTGGCGAGCATGAAGATCGAGTTCTTCATCCCCAACGAAGTGGTGGCCGCCGCGGGGACCATGGGCGACCGGCTCTACCTGCTGCAGTCCGGCAGCGCGCACGTCGTCGACTCGGCGGGCATCACCGTGGCCGCGGTCATGCCCGGCGACCGGTTCGGCGGTACGTATACGAGGGGACTGTGCGTCGTCTCGCGATAGTAAGGCTAGGCGAGAGAAAAAGGGAAGAAAGTGTCCTCGTATGGAAAGTTGCTTTCGGCGTGTCAATTACGTGCGCGAAAAGATTCAGTGGTCTGCTAATGCCTGGGGGAGAAAAAATTAGGTCAACCACCCAGCAATCGGGGGGAAGAAAATGAGGAAACAGTACTTCAAGGCCAGTGGTGACGCCCCACAGTATTCGTGAAAAGGGCACGTCGTGTACCTCCGCGGTCAGAATAATTTCCCGGTTATTCTTGTCTGTGGCATCAGAGACCGTATAATACGAGATTTCTTCTTTTTTTACCTTTGAGCCTATTCGTTTGTCATGCCAAAGGACGAAAGAAATAAAAAAAATTTAAAATACGACATATTTATTTAAATATGGCGCCAGGTTAATGTGACTCGTGCACTTCAATCGTCTAGTGAAGCATAGCGAACGCTTCGATCCTTGGCATTCATGAAAATGAATGATAGCAAAATACAAAGGGTTTCCCAGTGCAGCGTAGGCCAGAGTACACCGCATGCTTTCAGAGTCAGTATCAAGTTTGTTATGTTACAGCAGAAAACAGCATACAAATCGATATACAGAAGGAGGTACGAGAGCACAAGGCTATAAGAAATCTGACTTCCTGTCAAAGGTTGCTTATAGAGTGTTTGTTAAACAGCAATGAAGCGGCCGTAAACTTACATATATTACAACAAAGAATTAACGCAGAAATAGTCAAAAAGTACAAGAACCAGAAGCCATGAAAATATGCTAAAGAGAGAAACGTGGAAAAATAAAAAAAATCCTTAAGCAGGAAGACAACGTTTTTAGTGTATTAAGTGGTGAATGACATTTAAAGTATGTAAGATGGCAGACCATTTCTAGTACATAAAGCAAGAAAAATAATGCGGTGTGTTGGTCCTAGTTATTACGTATTACAGGTCATATATGACACCTGACCTGCCTCAAGTATAGTATAGGTTTAATGTTGAAGGTGAACAGGAGGGCAAATGACGCTTGATATTATTGAAAGAAAAAATTGCCCTACCCATTCAGACTGGCGTGAGCAACTGCTTATTGAGGAAATGACAAGTACCGTGCACAACAAAACCCTCGAACTTCTTATTTTACACCGCAGCAATCACTTCTGCATCTATTGCTTTGTGCGCGCGCTCGGGTTGAATCATTACTTTAATATCGCGAAGAAATAAAATTTAGACGGATACTTTTAACAGTTTGAACCGCGGGCTTATAGCGCAGCCGGAGAGCCCCGTTTTAATGTTTGGGCGTATACTTCGCCGAAGACGCATCACGAGAACTAACGTGTTCAACGTGTTCGCCAAGCCAGGCACTGTCCGTCGTGCAAACTTGTTCTCGTGCACCTGCACCGCCTGCCGGGAATACCGAATGGTATTTCCTTTTCAGCTACTATATGGACGAAACACCTGAGGGATTAATTAGCGATTTCAGTACCTCTTGAGTAATTAAGACAACGGGCTGGTTGAATTTGAGGTTGTGTGTTCAGCCGTTTGTTACTTTCCATGCATATAGCGTAATCAGTACGTTTTCTAAAGTGAGAGTCGCGACTTATGTGTCTTGTGCACTTACTGTGGTACTAGGAGAATGCCAGCAAAGTTAAAAAAAAAGAAGTCGAGGGGCAGAAATAGACAAAGTGACAGGAAGGTGGCTTGAGCGGGTTCTTTGTCTATGTTTGCCTCTCGATTCTTTTTCCCCTTGAAGTTTGCTGCCACCTTCCTGCCCCTTTGTCTGTGTCTGCCTGTCAATTTTTTTTTCCTTTTTCAGTTTTGATGGCATTCTCCTCCAGTCAGCTTCCTGCCGCTTCGTCTATGTCTGCCTTTCAACTTTTTTTTCCTTTTTCAAGTATGCTGACATTCGCACAGTGTAACCATGTACCAACTAGCCGAACAAGCCGCTCTCATGAGCAGATGAATGGGTAAAATACCGTGCTTTATTTTCGCTGCTTGCAACAGCTCGCTACTAGCGAAAAAGTGCTCTATACGCCTTAAAACTGAATACACCGTAGCGGTAAACTTTAGTTCCATGCAAACATAATTCACGGTGGAACTCTTCGGTTTCCTGGAGTTAACTCCATTGCAAGCGTGATCGTTTTCTCCTTGCCCAAGATCTACGAGAACCAGTGACGATATTCGTACAATATGCCACGAAGGAGATGGGAGTTTCACTACTTTCTCCACTCCAGGCCATGCGTTGTCCACCGGTATGAGTGTTCTGGAAAGGAGCGTTTGTTTGACATAACCATTCAGCAACTATCTCACTTTACGAGCCAGTCCATTGTGGTTCTGGAAACAACTTCAGACACAATTGTGTGTGAATTCGTTTGCTAACGCTGTAGGAGAGAGAATGCAGTGACACGTATACAGGGTGCCCCAGCTAACGTTAACCGAGCTCTGTAAGCAAAACTAAATGATTTAGAAAGCACGATGCAAGATGAAATTTCGAATCCTTCGGTGCTCGGTCGTCAGAGGCCAGACCGCCGATTATCGTAGGTCTTAAAATCGTATCTTGCACAACGTTTTTGTATCTTTTTTTCTTTGAACAACTTGGCTATAGCGTTAGCTGGGACATGCGGTGCACCGCTGTCCAACTAAAAGCGAATATGTATTCATGCGCCAGCCAGTAACATTCGTTCATTTTTCTGACGTCACGGCGGACATTAACTCCTTTCCATATATCGACGTATCTCGGGGACCATAGACGAAATAAGTAAACTAGGAGGGATACTTATGTCAGGCAGCCACCCTCGTCTTTCCGTGACGCCCACCCCTTCCTCATTAACCTCCCATAGGTGGACCCAACATGTGACCCTGCGCTCTGCGGACTCAGCCCTGAATGCCATTGTTCCCTGTAGATTTTAATCGACGTGCACTTGTGCTTTGTCAACTGCTGGGTGCAGATTTTATCCCGACATGCTTGCGCAACCTTAGTCGCTTGTTTGCGACGCATTCATTTATGATCGCTGTAACGAACGAGTGCTGTAGCAGCTCGTTGCTGTCGCGCCTGCTGTCTTTTTTTCGGAAGGGCGTGCGCTGAGCGTGGCTGTAGGGGAGGGGGGGGGGGAAGAGGCACTATAAAGCTTACCGCGACACGATCACGTCTTGTGCTGACTTTTCTTGGCTTCAGTTTTTGTTACGTAATGCTACCTCCCGTGGAATTGTTCCCCTCCTCCATGTCTGGAACGGTGGTTTGGAGGTCGGAGCTACAGAAGGTAGACGGAGAATGTTTACGTGGGCAACACGTACTGCACTCTTACTGCACTCCGTGCATAGCTCGCTACAATTTAAAAAGCGGGGCGTGAGGCAATGTTCAAAACTGAACTGAGAGCCCGCGTGTGTCGCTGCCAGCTGTGTAAAGTTAATTGTTTGGGAGACAGAGCTCGAGTTCTTCACGAGCCTACTCTCTAGTTTTGTCTTACATTCTTCTCTCTCTTAATTTCCTGATATCATTAGCGTATTCCTGCAAAGTAACGCACAATGAACGTTCCTACGTTTGTGGGAACAGGCTTATTATATATGTCCTGTGGCAGATATCGCGATTCTGTTATACCAGACATTAATTGCAAGACAAGGGGTTATCTGAGTAATTAATATAAAGAAATATACAAATCAACGTTCCATCTTCTGCAGTGCTTAATATTACTAACTGGAACATTAACTAATAAGCACATTACTTCATTATAGTCATTACCGCTTGGCCTAAATTCCGCATTTGGGACATTACTTAAATAAATTAATTGCGAAGTTCACGCACTGCGATTTTAGCTTCTTGGTGCGTTAAACTTGTTATTGCTTAGTCCGAGCGTTAAAACGAGCAAGAAGGCCTAGATGAGCACTTCATCCCATGTTATATTGCTATATTTGATTGTGGTATAACACTAGCTGTATCGTCGTCGTCGTTTCACAGTGTGTGTGTGTGCGTGTGTGTGTGTGTGTGTGCGTGTGTGTGTGTGTGTGTGTGTGTGTGTGTGTGTGTGTGTGTGTGTGTGTGTGTGTGTGTGTGTGTGAGTGTATGTGTGTGTGTGTGTGTGTGTGTGTTCTTATAGCAGTCAACGTAAAACTCTCTTCATTGCTGGCTAGAATTGGAGCCCACCATGTATGTAAACCTCTGCGTCTGCTCCCTCGACCTGTCACCTGCTGCCTGTATAAGTTCCACTCAGCATGATTGGTAAAAGCCTTGGTAAAAACTCTTTCCGGCTTTGGCGATGACGTCGACGCGTGGACGGTGTGTGTGTGTGCATGCACGCGTGCATCTCCCGCGCAGAGGTGTGCCTCCTGCACGACACGCTGCGGCTGCGGACGGTGATCGCCGATCGCTACTGCCACTTCTTCTCGTTGACGCGCGCCGACTTCAACGAGGTGCTGGCGCGCCACCCGGACGTGCACGCCATCGTGGACGAGATCCTGACCGAGCGCAGTGTGCGGCTCAGCCCGCAGGCGTCGCCCGATGCCAGCGAAGACATCGCGAGCGTGTAGGTGGCGCCACGCGCCGCTGCGTTGCGGGGGATTCTTCGAGAGCCCGACGACCCGAAGCCAATCGACTTCCATGAAATTTTTTTACGTATTATGTATTTATCTTTATTTATTTACCGTCAAGGCCAAAAACATTACAGAGGGGTGTGGGAAAGAGCTACAATCATAAAGAGAACAGCAAGAAACAGGCATGCACTTGAGCAATGGTGGTTAGTACCTCGCGAGAACGTTTGTTATGAATTATGGATGCGATGTCAGCAGGAAGGTGGTTCCACTCGATTGCTGTGCGTGGCAGAAAAAGACAGATTGAGAAAATGTTCTCGTTTTGTAAAATGGAATACGTATGCCTTATGGCGATGATCAATGCGATGGAACGCATACTGCGGTGATAGAATAAGTTTGTCGTGAGAAACGGCATGGTAGCTTTCGACGCGCTGCTAGAGACGGACTGAGAGAAAGGCTGACTTTCATTGCTGTTATGCAAGCAGTGCGATTGTAGTTAGAGGCAATGAAGCGAGCCGAGTTATCTTGAACAAGTTCCAAGGCAGTGATTAAAAAAATATGAATAGAAGGGGTCCAAGGACGGACCCTAGACGAGATGCCACCCGACAATTTCTTGGTACATGACATGATGTAACTAGACTACCGCATTTTCAATGCCATATTGTAAAATATACATCTTCGAAGTAGCGGAGCAAACTCACAGTAGTGGAACGCCGGAATGTACGTTAGTAAAGGATGAGTTATAACCATTAGCATGAACAAACTGTAGTCGGTGAAGAAGGAAGGATTCAGTGCACTTAAAAAGGTTAGGGTCAAGGTTAAGAAAACTCAGCTTGTGAAGCAGCAGCTGGTGACAGGTAACTTTGTCGAAGGCTTTCGAGAAGTCCAATATGCAGTCGGCGCAGGATGATTCATCAAGAATATGGTGCAGTCTGAGTGAATTACAAGAGTTCAGTTTCACATGAGTGTGTTTTACGAAATCCATGTTGTGCAGACGTCCAGAAAGCATTATATTCAAGAAAAATATTTAATGATTTATATGCTAGCATTGCCAATGAGATCTGATATAACATCAACCAAAGTAGGAAAATGTAACCGTTCTCTGCAATGAGCGTAGGAAAAAGCACTGTGTACTTCTCTAGTGTACATTATGTCACATTATATTCGCACAGAATGGCTAACTGGGCTGGTTGGTTTACTTGCATCTTGAAACTGAACAAGCGCACAAAGACGACAGCGAAGAGAACGAAGCGCCTCGTCCTGTTCACTGTCTTCGTTCTCGTCTTTGTGCAATTTTACAGTTTCAAGATAAATTCTATTCGAATGTGCTAGCGCGGGATATATGTGATTCACAGAGAACAATGTGTTCCGTGCTTCATGTACCAGTTTTGTTAATTATTTATGCATACTATTGCTTCAAGATATAAAAAAAATATTCCGGAAGAGCTTCAGCAGTGTTTCAAAAAGTCATGCAAACCTAGAAAACTACAATTACTTGCCTGCATTTCCATATACGGTCGATGCACCGTCTTCAACCATGCATTCCTGCGGCCAGCTGTTTATACCGTCAGGATGCACGAATAAAAACACTTTGCGAACGATCAAAACGGTTCTGTGCATGTCGCGCGCCGTACTGCTCTCCGTGCGCCAAAGTAGTCGCAGTACTTTGGCGCACATGCTACCACATGCACATGCTACCAGTGTGCACCGCGGCATTGGTGGCGTAACATCTCCCGATGAGTGGACGAGACTCGGCCCAACCTCAACGAGGTGACGAACGACCTGGCACGAGGACTTGCTTGCCGTGCCGGTCAGAACTGAACTGACGCCCACTACCATTCCGGGGAACAGAAAGATCAGTTACTAACTTACAACGACATCACTAAATATTACTACTTGGGGTGTAGGCAATTCCCTCTGCCACACGTAAAATTGAACAGGGCTCAGGCAGTGACGCTACGTTTACTGCAAACCGGGACGTACCCCACTCCGTATTTCATAAATAAAATTCACCCAGAAAGAGAAATTAGGAAAGAATGTAACGTGTGCGATGGCATCATTGACATCAGACACATGCTGACGGGCTGTCCCGCGACTCTCGCCGACCCCGAAGAAAAATGGCTTTACTGGCACAAGTTGATAACAAGATCTTCATATCAAGATCAGCTACAGGCTGTCCAGAGGGTCCACGATGACGCCATAAGGCTCGGCCTGGCGGTGCCGACGTGGACGCGGCCCGCCTCGGTCGGAAAAGACCGGGCTTCAGGACACTAATAAAGTTTTGTGAATGAATGGAGATCGGTCTGTTGATGGAGTTTCCCCCGAGGTCACGACGACAAGGCACCTTCCAGAACTTCTATTCCAGAAATTTCACCAAGAAGGCACGTTAGAAAGGGATCATTGAACGTCTGCAAGCAGACCAAACTTAATGACGCTGACTTACAAACTTGCTACCCTTAAGAATACTGGGACGTGAACAATGTTCTATATTATTTGTGGTAACGTGGCTGTTCATCATTGGAAAAATCACCATCCATGCACTCCGTACAGATGGTTAACCAGCGAAGCTGAAACGTGCGGCCCCGACGTTTATCACTGGGTGAATCCCGACGGTGCATTAAAGTCTTTCTCAATTATTGTTTACGTATTTGTGTTTCTTAATGGGGTTACACGCACGTTCGGCTGCGACGTATAGAGAGAGCGACGTCAGTGACGGTGTGCCCGCAGTCCGCCTTTGTCGCTTGCGTTCGATGTCCCGAGTTTGCTCGGTGGCGTGGTTAGCAGCATCCGCCGGCCACTGCCGCTTGCGATTCTTCAAAATTATACTGCTTCAAAATGAAATCTCTCCTTCACCTAAGATAATGAATGGCTCATATCCCCTTAAGCGATTGCCCATACACCCGTAAACGCGGGCTCCCCGTTACGACGACCGAAGGTAAATTCGACGCTGGAATGACGATCGGCAACGCATGCAGCCAGCTGGGGAAGAAGACGTCGACGACTTGCGCGGGAGCAGTGGCACGAGCGCATTTGAGCGATAGCGCCGAGGAGCAGCCAACGAGCTAGCTGTGGAAGAAGACGACGACGCTCGAGCCCATGCTGATGATGATGATAGTTTTCTGTACACAGGCGCGGAAAGACGCATTTTGCTTTCGCCTAGCCATATAAAGCTTCGCTTTAAAGATATTCGGAAAACATTAAACATTGGATTATATTCCCATCTGGCGCTATTCGGTTCGCATTCGATTCGGTTTCAGAAAATCGCTCTTCGCACAGCTATAATATCTACCAAATGTGAACGCGGTGCCAGGTTACTGTAAGTTCTAGCGCAGCGGATGACCATTCTAAGTATTTCGTAAAGCACATATAGCGCTTTCGAGCGCTTACATAACCAACTTGCAGCAAGTATCGTTATTGGCGCACGTACTTTACACTTGCAGATCACCCATAACGTGACTCGTATTGTCGTCAAACGCACAACTGATGTCGCATACACTTCACCGAGGACACGCGAAGCATGCTACGCGCTCCGTATAACAGATGGAAAGAGGTAGAAATTCAGAAATAGTCTGCAAAGTATGGAATTAACCAAAAAAATGTTGCCCTTGGCCGCAACATTTCCACCAAATTTTGACCCTGCCATGCGGATATATATATTCCAATAAACTGCCGCCTTGTGTAACGTTTCTTACTGCTGCCTCGAACATTCGATAGTGGTCGCGGCCATTCTGTGTGCAGAACTTAAGCAGCAAAACATTTTTGAATAGGTCTGGCTTTCCAGCTTTCGCCCGTGCAAGGAATTGTGTGCATCAACTGCATGGCGCTTCGTATGTATACCCACGCACTGAATGCTCTTTTCTTTCCTTTGTCGAAGGTTTTGGACAAGAATTGTTGTCTCGATGTTGACGGCTCGCTGTGGCCTGACGCAAAACTGTTTTCTCGTGACTGCGCCAGTTTACGCTAATTCTTCTCGCGCGGAACCGACGCTGAAATAATTTCTTACCCACACACAGTTATATACGGCTCTTTATGGACATGCGTTGTACGAACTACATTCAGGAGCTTGACAGCCCTTCGGAAAATCTGCACGCCCTTCAAGCGATGCTTGCGGCGTGTCGGGTTCTCAAACGCACGCGTAAATGACAGGCGCGACGGGCGGCCAGGGAGAATCTACGGAGAAAACAGCTGCATGCTTGAATTGTTGTGCGAATCGCGTTTGTGGTAAAAGTGTGCTAGGGACGTCGCGCTTGTATGTGGGGTTATAAAAGAAGGGGAGAAAAAGAGCACAACAAAAGAACCAGATCTGGCGCAAGATTATATAGAAAACTCGCGTGTCAGGCACGGTGGTGAATAGGTGTTGTTTCACGCGAACACCTTCGCTGTCTGAAAATGGCCTGGCGCGAGCGACGGTAAGAATAGGGTACTGACGATGCTCCTCCACTCCGTAGTGCACAAAGAAAGGACGCCACAGGCATATATAGGTTAGTAAAAAGAGGCGTTACCTATACTAAAATTCTTTTGTAGGAAACTCTGTGGGTTCATCGAGGCGAAAACATGGCGCAAAGAAGGCTTTAAAGATAAATAGTCGATAAACCCGGATTTATTAGCAATCATCTCACTTGCTAGTCTCACGTGATAGCCTTTGAAAAAATGACGTATATTGCTGTATGGCGTACGCAGTTTACTTAGCTTGTGCTAGTTTCTCTTTCTCTCCCTGTACGCCCTGTTTTTTTATCCCTTTGTAGCCCTTTCCCCGTGCAGGGAATAGTCAACGGGAACTACCCATTGTTAACCTGCATGCCTAGATCCTCTTTCTCTTACTCGCACTTACTGCGCCATACTCGGCTGATAGCTTGAGGACGAGTCCGAGGGATATCTTTTAAAGGTAGACTTCTGGCTGATATCAAGTACCATTAAAACCGTCTGGCATTTAGGGTACCATTGAGACCTGCTGATAATTGCAGATTCCCACTGGTGCCTCTGGAAACTGCCGAATAACAACTTGAGCAACATGACCCCTCAAATATGTTCCAACAAGGCACAAATTGCGACTGTCTGCCATATCAGATAGGCAACGAGGCCCAATCGCAACTGCCTTAAAGGGACGCTCACCAGGTCCCACAGCAAATTTTGGTTATATGCTGGATGTTGTTACGCGTCCTCTATGGAGCGTTCCGCTGAAAAAAAATTTCAAATCGGTTCATTAATAGCCGAGATAGAAATATTTCAGTGCCGCGAACCCATGACTTCAGGAGACGAGCTCCATTGCCAAGCTAGACACTCTCTCCACTCGGCCCGTCTAGCCTCCGCAAGCGAAATTATTTCCTTGCGTTCTCCCATACCGGACCTAGAGGATCGCGTGACGCATACGTCTCGGGCGCCGCCTTCATTTTTTATTGCGAAAGCAATACTGCTCGCACTTTCGGCCCATCGGTGGTCGTGGCGCCTCCTTACACAGCTGCGCGTCACGTGACCAGGTGACGTCACGCCAGACCGAGAGACGGGGCCCCTCGCGGCATCGAAGGTGGAGGTGAAGCCTTGCGCGCCGCTGCTGCGGCGCTACCGAGATAGGGCGCTCGCTGGTGTGACGTCACACTAGGAGGATAAATGGGGCTACAGCTCGGCTCCGCGCAGTGGTCGGCGCGCTGCCTTGCGCTATGTCGGATGATGTATAGCCATAAGTTTAACAAAGGGCAACCATGTCCACACCATCAGCCGAACCAAGACGCAGGCACGGGTATTGCTTTCGCAATCTTCCAGGCTCAACCAAGCTAAGCCTTCAGCCAATTTTTTTTTGCTCCTCGCTTTTTTGCGGCGTGGCGCACTTCCGCTGACGGCATCGCGGGCGAGCTGCTGCGATCGTCTCGTTTCGCGCAGCACATGCTTTTGCGCGCTGTGCACGAGGACATCTGACTAGCGGTATAAGTCTGTGCTACGCGAATACTGAGGCAGACACAAGCGGGCCACAGAGCATGATCCCGCGCTGGAACACGGTAGAAGGTGACATAGTTTCGATGTCAGCGCGCGCGACTGCACGACGTGGGAAAAAGCGGACGAACCCGCCGTGGTTGCTCAGTGGCTATGGTGTTGGGCTGCTGAGCACGAGGTCGCGGGATCGAATCCCGGCCACGGCGGCCGCATTTCGATGGGGGCGAAATGCGAAAACACCCGTGTACTTAGATTTAGGTGCACGTTAAAGAACCCCAGGTGGTCGAAATTTCCGGAGTCCTCCACTACGGCGTGCCTCATAATCAGAAAATGGTTTTGGCACGTAAAACCCCATAATTAATTAAATTAAAAAAAGCGGACGAAGCGGAAGTACATCTCTCTTGCTGCGGCGCGAAGTAAAGCAAAAGCATGCAGACATTCGGTTTGTATGCTTCATTATTTCTCTAAGCTTTAATTCGTCTATTTAAGCCGCATATTAGACAAATAATAGATATTGCCTTGAATAATTCTCGAAAAGAAAGAAAGCGAGGAGAAAAAAATGGAGGCGGGGCCCGTGACGTATGCGTCACGCGATCCTCGAGGTCCGGTGTGGGCGAATGCAGGGAAGGAATTTCGCTTGCGGAAGCTAGACGGTGCGAGTGGAGAGAGTGTCTCGCTTTGCAGTGGAGTCCAAGTAAAACTCTTGCTTGGGCTAGTTGGTTCATGCTTGAAGTAGTAAAGGCAAGGCACAGAAGACGAGGACTCAAGAAGAAGAACACAAACGCACCGGTCCTGCCGTTTGTGTTCTTCTTCTTGAGTCCTGGTCTTCTGCGCCTTGCATTTACTACTTCAAGTGGAGCCCGCCTGCTGAAATAATGGGATCGCGGCCCTGAAATATTTCTATCTCGGCTATTAATGAGCCGATTTGTTGTTTTTTTTTTGTGGCAGAACGCTCTCTAGAGGACTCGCAATAACTTCCAGCGTATAACCAAAACTTGCTATGGGGCCTGGTGAGGAGCCTTTTAACATCAATTGCGCCCACAGTGATGTTAAGTCGGAATAACAGTGCCCAATTCGAAATATTTTTCCTCAATGTTCACTTGGACCCAGTGAGACACAAAAAGCATCTAATTACGTTTCATTAAAAAGCGCAGCTGGATCTATTTCTTGTTTTTTTGTTTGTTCTTTCTGGAAAACGTGGTGATCGCGAACTTCGGCAGCCTGAGCTCCGCCTAACCCTTATAGAAATCCCGGAACACAGCTTTGATGAAGGCCTTCGGCCTTCACCCATTCTTTCTGGAAACTGGGCCGCTTAACAACGAGTGAATGTCATCATACACGTAAAGCTGCGAAATAAAGAAGCCAGACATTTAATCTCCTGACGGACCATCTGCTGATCGCGTGCGATTCAGTGGTTAACCCTGACACAGCGAAGCGAGCTTTAGAAGATTAACAGTAAGTATTACCGCGTTTATTGATTTTTGCACTGTGCACCAGTGTGCTTTTTACCTCTTGGTCGAATCACCGTTCACTGCATACCCATTTTTTTCAGGAACCGATGGCGCTTCTCGCTAAAATCGCCCATCACTAGCAACACCGTGAACACCCGAAATTTAGAGGCTGCCCTGGAGCCCTGGATGCCAAAGAACAGAGTGCATGCACAGATATTACGGTCTAAATCAATGAAATTACCCTCTATGAATTAGTGATCGTTTAGACTCTTTATATAAGTATAATTTTGCAGTTTTCAAAAGATATTAATACTTGAGCAATCAGCGAAGGCGACATGATGCAAGCAACCGCGGCTTCCCCGACTTCCTCTTTTAATTCTTACTTCTACTGTGACTAGAGCCTACCCACCCTGCATATGACTAGAGGATGGAAGTATTTTAATACTGTGTACTTTGTATTGTACTGTACTTAGTTTACATGTTATCTTTGTGTCATTTGGAGGGCATAACAACACTATGCAACTGAATTGGTTGTTCAAATTTGGCGCCACATTTTTGCTAAGTGCCTTTTTGCTGCGCCTCGCGGCTTGAGTGCAATGTGAATAAATTTAAAAGATTTTTTAAACCTGCACTATTTTAAAAATATATAACTAATATTGCCTTATACGAGCGTTCAGTGATGACATATTGATCCTAAGACAACCTGCTGAGTCTGCTTTGTCACGCGGCTAGTTCGTTCGCTAGTTCGCTAGGCTACCAACCATGGGCATTCTCCATTTTGTCAATTTGTTTAACGTCGCCCGTAGGCGGATGGTTGTCGGTAATCGTCGGAAAACGTCGTAACTGTTCAGTCTCCTTAGTCCTGTCGCGCATATCGCGCGGTGCAAGTTCGGTGCCTTACATGATGGGAAGATCACGCAGCAGAAGCAGGAGTCGTTCTCCAAAGCTCGCGAGGCATAAAAACAAGCGCCCGCGAAGGCGCTCGCACTCTAGAGGACGGAGCCGCGACAGCGTCAGCAAAGCAGTGCCTAAATTCAACGACCGCAAACCAAGGTAGAACCTTTCTTTATGTCTGCTACTACTTTTTCGTGCCCTTCACCTATTGACGCGGTTTCTTAGTTTGGGAATGCGGATAATTAGTTTTTTTTCTTTTTATCTCGGCGGGCGATTCACCCGCGAGACTGCCTAGTGAAAGGTCGCCGGACATGTTGGCTATCTAATCATCTTTGCCTTTCGTTTGTTGTCATAATAATTGTTCGCGGTCGAAATGTGCGAGTTTTCTCCTATTTGACACGAGCAACTGCTAATGGCAACGTAAGCGCCCAGAGGTTGCGTATCCCATACGGACGTAAGAAGCCAGCACGGTTTTCTGTGAGTAGGAGCTCGACACTGTTCACTTCTTAACGCGTCTGCACGGTGCAACCGTTCTGACGGCATGTCTCCCCTCTGTTCATGCGGCGAAGGAAGCGGTCATCGTCGATCTCCAGCAGCAGCAGCGACGACATCGACGGCCTTTTGGACTCTGCAAGGCGCAAAGTGAAAAGGTCGTCGGAAGGCGACAGGGCATCATCAGACTTCGAGCGCCAAAGGTAAGTGACCGCTGGTCTTGACCAACACATTTGAATCCTTAGCCTGCCGGTAACTGAAGTGAAACCACACTCGTTCTCTCACGTCGCGTCGCCGTGCTCAGTCAATTTGCCATTTCTCTTGTGAAATGGCAGGTGACTGGTGTATAGAATGGACACTATTAAGGAAAACACCAAACTAGCATATCGAGACTGATTACAGGTCAGTTCAACACGAATAGAAGAAAAGGGAAGGACTAGAAAGGAAGTTTGTTTCTCGTTTATAGGAAGTGTACCATGGTCCTGGCAGCTTCAGAAGTAACGAGCTTGACTGTACTCACAACATTGGGGAATGAAAGTAGAACTTCCTTTGAATGTCCACTTAGATGCATGAATGAATGCAGTTAAGAGGAGGTTAAATAAACGTAGGTGTCGTGCAGTAGCTCCAATAATTCTTGGTCAGTGCCTTAGTGGGTGCACCTGTGTTAACTGAGCTTTGAAATTTGGTGCAGAATCTTCAATATATGCAGTGCTAACCCCTGCAGTCACAGATGATAATTCACTGCCAGCAAAGGCTTATATGAAGGTGTTCCAGACCGTGTGGAAAGTCAAGGTGGTCGAATGACCCTTTGTGCATTTCCTTATGAGTCCTCGTACTTAGAGTGATAAAATTTCAACCTAGACCTGAGCACGGGTTGCGTTAAACCTTGCCGGACATACAAGAAAGTTGTATCTATCCATCCATTTTACAGTTGCATTTTTTTCAGAAGAAGATTGCAATCACTGGCCCGAACAGGATAATTTGACAATTAGCTGACAAAGCTGTTGAAAATAGCAAAAAGCTGTCCTAATATTAAAAGTGATATTTAGTCAAGGTAGTTTGGTTACAGGGGCTTGGCATAAAAGGGCTTTTTATGTCATGAAATGAAAACATCCTGCCCATTTATAAAGCGCTTGCACAGTGAATTTGTAATGTTATTTATGTGTGCCCTTATATGCCTTGTCTTTCTGCAGATCTCTGTGGAAACTTCATTGCGTGTGTTCAGTTACAAAATTGAGATTCCCTAGAGCTGGTACGCTGTTGCAGTGTTTGCAGGCAATCATCAAAGACAATTTTCAACAGCACTGTGGGATAGTTTGACAGCATGCATTTTTGGATTTGGTTGGACTTTTGTTACGATAACTCTTTCTTTGTATGCTTAAAAATATGTAGCATGTTCTGTAGACAGGTCTGTTCTGAAAGTAGTAGGTCTCATTTTTTAAAAACAATTTTTTTATTCATGAGAATAGTACTAACGATTACAATGTTTTAAAGTAGCACCCTTCCGCATCTACACGCAGCTGCCAACGAGTTTTCCTGTTTTCGTACGCCTCCAGGAATGCCTGGACCGGAATGCTGTTTTAGCTCCCTTGTCACGGCCTGTTGAACCACCTCTACCGATCCCCGATGCTTCCCCTTGAGCGCCTGTTTTATTCTTGGGAATAGAAAAAAAGCCTGGCGGGGCCAAGTCGAAGCTGTAGAGGGGCTGAGGCAGCATTTCCACCTTGTGCTGGGCAAGATACTCCACTACGCGGAACGCTGTGGGGCTCGGTGTGTTGTCATGGTGCAGCCTCCAGTTGTTGGCGATGGCTGGGTGGACACGAACAATGCGTTTTGCAGTGTTTTGAGGACTTCCACATAAAAAACTGCATTATCTGTTTGTCCGAGTGGTACGAACTCTTCGTGGATGACTCCATATTGATAAAAAAAGCAAATGGGCATGGACTTTTGCTTAGATTTGCTCATTCGTGCTTTCTTGGGACTTGGAGAAGGGGTGTGCCATTCTGACCTCTGCCGCTCGCTCTCTGGGCCGTAATCAAACACCCACGTCTCGTCACCGGTCATTACATTGTCCAAAATGTTGAAAGTCCTCATTCACATGATGAAGATCCTGGCAGACCACTTTCCAGTTTGCCTTTTGCTCCTCTGACAACATTCGCGGCACGAACTTTGTGCACGCTTTCCTCGTGGCTAAGTTTATTTCACGATCTCAAAAACTTGGGTTTGAGGAATGCTCAAGTCATCAGCAATCATTCTGATACTCATTCCTACGATCACTGTTCAGTAAATTTTTCACTCGCGACACATTTTTGTTGGTCTTACTGGTCGAAGAGTGTCCGGAGCGGTCATTGTCTTCTACTTTTTCCCTATCTTCTCGGAACAGCTTGTGCCACTTAATAACACCTGATCTACCCATGGCAGCATCACCGTAGGCCTCCTTAATCATGTCGTGAGTCTCTTTGCCCATTTTAGCATGCTTTTCACAAAATTTGATCGCGTATCGCTGATCCAGTCAACGCTCCATGATTCTCCGTGGCGAGGCACTCCGACAGGGGTTCACAGTACAAACGACCTGCTCTCTTCAACAGCCGAGAGCTGGCTGCCGATTTTTTTCAGCGTTCCCAATATCCCTCTTCACCAATCCTGCGCGCGCAAACCGCCTCTCGTCCACCCGTTAGCCCAGGAAAAAAACAGTCCTACTACTTTCAGAACAGACCCTACAAGTTTCTCCATGCCAGCTTTGCACTCAAGAGTGATAAAGGGAAAGTCAGACATCCACCCGATCGTAGCAATTGCAACAAAAGGTAACCCTTACGGGTTCCTCGAAAGAAAAGCCTCAGAGTTGAAGAAAAATTCGTCCTGGTCCGGGACACACACAAGAACACTACGTCACAGACAAGAACTACTACGTCATTCAAGAGTCACTGTCAGAAAAGTTTGAATGTACAAGATAACTTTCTTTTTCTCCTCTCCCAAAAAAGCTACATTGCAGCTGTTTCAGAGAGGTCTAAGAAACATAATGTTAGTTCAAAATAATATGCAGTGTATCTTAAAATGTAAATAAGTGAGTCTAACGTGATGCAAGTTTAATGGGACAAGGATTTTGCATGGCTCTGAAAGTGCGAGAAGTGACATGTTGTTTTGATTATAATTCAACGTAACGAAATGGTGCAACCATGTCTGTAGACTTAGAATAAGACTTACAATTTTATGGCAACAGCCTAATGTTTTGTGTAGCATTCAGTTTTATTTGTTTTGACTGCCACAGTGCGAACAGGAATTTGGTTCCCTCCACTTAAAATCAAGTGACAAAGTTAAAACCACTGTGCTGAACAAAAATGGAATGGAATCTTGAAGCTTAAACTTATTGAAAATAATGCAGCCCTATCCATGGGCTTAGTAGATAAGCAACCTCGAGTGTACCTCAGTGTTTAATCCATTGCCTCAATATGCACCTGTGTGGGACTACACACATTTGTGTGTGTACAGAGGATCACCTGCTGCTGTCTGTTAAAACGTTCAAACAAGTGCGTGGCAATCTGTATTCATATTCAAAATGTGCGCGTGTCGCTGCAACTGTGTTTGTGTAGTTGGGCTGCACGTCAGTGCATACCTGTCAACTGTCCTGAGTGTTTTTTTTAAAGTTTATACGAAATCAGGCTCCATTTACAATTTACGAACCTTGCATGAAGTTTTACGAAAAATAAATGCGGTTCGCAAATAAAGCCACCTCGTCGGCCTCCGGACCTTCCCGTCTCATGATGAAAGAACGCGAGACAAGCATCTGCTTCGTGCGAGTTCATACATATTCCTGAAACGGGAGAAATCAGCAACAGTAGAGTCGCTGAAAAAGTCACTGTGATCTAAAAACGACGTGTTACTTGTCGTTATTTGCTGAGCTAAGTTTGTGCCTACTCATATGCTGCACCTAAAGGTAAATCATCATTAATGAAGTGCATCTGTATCCCTGAAAACACATGTGCTCAAAGCAAGCTTTTAAAAATTTTTGCGTGTTCCCTGTGGTGGGGTGTTCATGCAATATTACTAACTTGAAATTTCACAGGCAGGCAGGTATGGAATGTATCACTGTAAAAGATCGGCATATAGTATGTGAAGTTCCTAGATGTAATTTCTCACTGTAGTTGCACCTCTGTGCCATTGAGCCACTCCTTGCTATCTGGAGCAGCTTTCTCCCAATTTACAGAATCGCATACTTTATTCCCTCCAGAGGCTGGCTTTGCCATGAAGCTGAGTTGCCAGGTTGCTAAACTTATTGCATTTTGAACACTGTCTGAAGTATCAAGTCAGGAGAGAGAAAAAAAAAGTTTAATTCAGTGCAATTCAAGTTTATTTCCAGAAAATTTCCTATATAGGAATATGAGCTAAAAGTCGATTTAACGGCTTGACTGCCCATAACCCTCGTAAGGCAGTGACGAAACATTGAGGAGCATTAGGACTGCAGGAAATCTGCAGGGCTCCAGAAAGCTGCCTCAGGATGGATTGATGAGTCATGCAGCCCCTAAAAGAAGCGCTTGGGAACTCCACACTATTGAACATGTGTATATAGATAAAACTATGATCAGCTCACAGAAATAAAGAAATTTAACCACAAATATGGTAATAATGGCACAGTACGAGACATATATAGATGCAGTAGTCAGTAGAGAGGAATAACCAAATTAGACAAATAAAAATTTTACTAACTTACATCTTTGTTAAGCAAACATTTGCTTATTCTCTCTGGAAAGAAGCAAGCCTTACAGTGTTGCTTCATGTCAAAGTCCCCTTTGTGCTTGTATGTTATGGAAAAGCAAAAGGACGTGAGAAAGCAGTTGCCCACTTAATTCTACACAAAAATGCACTGTTGGATCACCAGACCAGACCTAGGCTAGATGTGACCTGCAGTCTATAGACAGCTCTCCATCTTCACCCATACAGCCCGCTGAGCCTGACCCATTGCCATGCACTTTATCTGCCCCCTCCATTGTTATAAACAGCCTGCTACATATTTTGTTCTGATTACAACGTGCTTAAACCAGTAGCAGTAACAGAGAAAACTGTAGAAGAAAGCGTAACAAGGACAAAATAAAGGAAGAAGTAATGGAAAAAAGGCTGGACTGTGACAAATGTGAAGACTTATGCGTATGCTGCAAGTGGACAAACATGCAGTGATCAGTAGTACTTGCACACGTGAATCCCTGTGCTCTCAAAGGGAACGGGCATTTCCTTGGCAGAAAGCCTCTTGTCACTATATTTTTTTACATTCCTTGCCATTTCATTCCATTTGCTACTGGTTTCTCAACTTGTACCTAGTGTAATGAACACACAATGACAGCTACAAATGAGAGCTTATGACTGCTGCGATAGGCCCTTTCACAGTGAGAGAAAAATTTGGAAGCCATATTATGGATGAAGGTACAGAGTAATCTGCTGCTGAAAGAAACATGCAAATATGTGGCTTGCACTCCAAAGAGCACCAGCTGGGAGCACTAACAAAAGCAGTACTCGCGTACGAAGAGCAGTTGTAGTGCTGCTTCCAGCACATGCTGTAGGGCCTGGCAGTGCCCGACTTCTCACCAACGGAAATAGTTTCGCCACTTCAGTTGCTGTTATGCTTATTATTTTTAAGTGCCTTTGTCAGTAGCGACTTCTCGCCAACGGAAATAGTTTTGCCACTTCAGTTGCTGTTAAGTTTATTATTGTTAAGTGAATTTGTCAGTGGCATACAAGGTTTTGGTATTCAGAGTAGGATAAGTGCCTACAAACGTCCCTGAGTGGGTATTATCCCTTCATGAGCAGCACCCTGTCCTGCAGCAGATTGTGGCACTTCAGGTGGCACTTGTATGGTGCAATTTTTGTATCAGCAGAGCATGTGGATGGTGCTTTTTCCAGAGTGTACATGTATGTAATAATAATAGTAATAATGATAATTAATAGATACAATATTTGTATAAAAATGTGGGTCTGCCAATGCCAAACGAGGGCTTGAGGGGCAGTACTCAGCAGATCCAGACTGGAGAGCAGAATCGAGGAAAATTGAGAAATCACAGGTTTAAGTAGATTAAACATCGGAAAGCTTAATGTTTAAAAAATATTCAATTTGAACTTAATGTAATATTTCTCCTTAGTGGGTGTTCCTTTAGGGACACGGCAACCAGCAGAGTGTCATACTTCTTTGGCAAGTAATCCTTTCTAGAAAAAGTAAAAAAAAGAGTCGAACAAGCTTGTGCGACTTTGGAGATTTGCAGCCCAATTTCCAGTGAAGCTATTTCTTTCAAACAGTTGCATTAACAATTTCAGTTGCCTGTAACTAAGCCACACACTTTAAAATGTTGCCGGTATATAATGATTTCAAGAACTTAAGAAATCTTTAGCAAAGGCTGTACTTTACCCACGCACATCTTTTAACTTCATGTGCACATCATTTGTAATTTGGAAAGATTGGATGCACTTTGTAGACGATCACAAGGAAGAAGACAGGACAGGCGCAACCCCTGTCTTGCGCCTGTCCTGTCTTCTTCCTTGTGATCGCCTAAAAAGCGCATCCAATCTTTCCAATTACAGTGAACCAACTTGCCCAACAACGCATTCTGCTAAATCACTCGTAATGTTTCACCATTGTTACCAAATTGTATCTCCGTAGCTCCACATAGTTCCTCCAGTACACCTAGTTAATTTCTACGCCGTTTCTTAAAAAACGCCTATAATGCTCTGCAGAACATGAACAGTTTACTGTGAAGGCCGTGATTAACCCACATACTTTGAACTCTGCCTACATGTCATTGATAACTTGCACTCTATTTCAACGAAATGTAAACAAGATGACTTTAGTTCACCCAGGACACTGCTGGCTTCTGTATGACACATGAAAGTAGGGATAAAATTAGGGTTCAGTAATTATTTGTAAAGCTCATAATTAGGCCACATACATTAAATTAAGCTAAACATTGTACTTAAAGGGAACTAAAGCAAAATACTAGGTCAACGTGGACTGCTTAAATACCATTGCAGAAACCTCGCAATGCTTGTTTCGTGCCAAGGAAATACTTAGCTTACGCGAAAATTGCATCTGAAGAGTACCGCAATTCAGTTCTCCCGCTGCCCATCTGGTTGCATATGCCATCACCGCCATTCACTGCCGTTGGGGAGTAAAACGGTGCATGACAGACAACTATATAAATATGTTTTTTTCACAAAACTCAAACATGCAGCCATAGAGAAATAGATCTGAGACAAAGTGGTGCATCCGCTGCTGCAGCTGCTTTTAACGCGATAGCGTTAAGGAGCTCGTGTCGCAGAAAAGCCGGTGTCGTCGGCGTCGGGTGTCGGCGTCCGCGGCGTTGACCGTGAGCGATAAATCACGGCAGGCACTTCATAAATAAAAAGCAACTTCCAAGATTGGCCCGGTGGGAATCGAACCCAGGTCTCCGGAGTGTGAGACGGAGACGCTACCACTCCGCCACGAGTTCGATGCTTCCAAGCGGTGCAAACGCGCCTCTAGTGAATGCGGTGTTGCCTTCGAAACGAGCCGTGGAAAGTTATACTGCGGTGTATATCGGTAATTATGAACATGTAACGTACAGAAGTCACAATTACACGAGTTGCGAAGTGCGTTTCCGCTGCATTTCTTCTGCGCTTTCCGCACACGCAGAGCCATCTTGCGGCAAACACAGAAGACCCCCTCCTCTCAATGTACGGTGCTGCCCCGACAGGAGGCGCGCCGCGCGCGCATTGGGACCGCTGCCAGGCGCGTCGCGGGACTCCCTCTCCCCTGACGACGCTTCGCGTGCTCCCGGTTTAGATTACTATCTATCTCTCTGCCCGTGCGGATCACGACGTTTGATGGCGTAGATCGTTTCCCCTCCGAGACACCGAGCTCTTTGGTTCGTTTCTTTCGCTCAGGCGCACGTTTCGTTGCCGCGGCGAACGCTGCGTTGCTCGACGCTCACCGCGTGATAGGTGGGCGCTAAGTCCGATGCGGGGCGCCTCGTAAGTGATCCCTGCGCCGTAGCGCATTGTCTTACACCCCTTGGCGGGTCGACGGGAACGCTGTCGCGTCCCACTCTTGAAGGCGAAGCTTAAGCGTCCTCCAATTTTTGGTCAAGTGTTGTGGACCGTTTGGGCATCCCGCGACATCACATGGAAGGGGAGTTCTCTGCTACTTGCAGTTAGTGCGAGTTTCACGAGCCAGCAAAACTAGTGCATCACTACATGATGACAAAATTACTGAAGTTTGAAAGTGTGGGCATTGCAGAGTCGAACAAAAACGAAACCGGTTGAGCGCCCGCGTCATTGTCAAGGGCAAGGACAATGAGTCAAGGGCAAGGACACTCCCATTTCGTCGTAATATTAGTTAGGTAAATGTAGTTTTGCAGGACACTGTCAAAACATGCCTATAATGTTTCTGGGTGTTTCTATAGTTGCTCCAACTGCTTCCCTGAAAAAAAAAAAGAAAAGAAGGGGGGGGGGAAGACAGTTTCAATAGTCAGCAGCAACTGCATTTAAATCTTGCTGAAAGTCGCGTGCTGCTTGAGGTTATTTGCAATGAACACATAGAGAAGAAAAGAAATTGCTGCGTGTGTGCTTGTACTATGGTACAAGCGCAGTGACAATTTTCTCCGTACTTCCGAACAAGACAAAAGGTTTTTAGGCAGTGGACTAACAAGGGAAGCCTCAGCTCAACCTGGGCCCCAACGTTTGGTCAAGGGGACTGTCTGCATCTGTTGATTATGCTGTGCATGGATTTGAAACAACACAGAGTAAAAAAACAAACCTTTTGACATGTTTTCAGCTGAAATACTTAAATTTTATGCAAGAAAGAGTGGTAGGCACTAGGTAGTTAGAAGAATAATAGAGCGTAACAGCACCACATTGTATTTGGTAACCAATTTAACCAAGAAAGCAAGAGTACTCTGAGAAATAACAAATATGAATTCAAGAAAATAGTCCCGTGCTTCGTTGTACACATGCATTAGCTCTATGTACACATGCATTAGCTGCTTTTGGTCAAGTGTTGTGGACCGTTTGGGCATCCCGCGACATCACATGGAAGGGGAGTTCTCTGCTACTTGCAGTTAGTGCGAGTTTCACGAGCCAGCAAAACTAGTGCATCACTACATGATAACAAAATTACTGAAGTTTGAAAGTGTGGGCATTGCAGAGTCGAACAAAAACGAAACCGGTTGAGCGCCCGCGTCATTGTCAAGGGCAAGGACAATGATTTCTTTTTTCTAAAAATGAAATAGAACTCGTCAAGTGGCATCTTTCGGCCTATAATGTAATACAATGATGTTTTTATAACTAGTGGTTGAGTACTAGTGAAAATTTAGATGAGTGCCTTCGTTGGACAAGTTCTTGAATCTGGCAAGTTTTTGAATGTTCCCGAAGAATATCTTGTCATGTCCTGCATTTACCTCAATTTCTCGATTACTAAGGTTCTGTTTGTGATAATATTAATGCCTTAGAGATTTCCGAGCACTCGTATATCACACTAGCTTGACTTAATATTTGCCTTTAGTGTCCCTTTGACATTCCGCCAATTTTCACCAAATGTTAACTTGGTGTTGCATAGAGTTCTCTCAGGACATTGGTAGTGCTTTCAAGTGCTTATGGAAAGAACATTTTTTTTAATGTGTAACTATAATATTTTTAAAGATCTCACTAAGTGTGATTGCGGTGGCAGTATCCTCCCAGGACAGCGGGCTGAATTCTGTGCTGTTCGTAACAATTGCGCATAATTTTCCAGAAATCTTGTTTATGCATTACTGCAATGATCGTAATTTACCCGCTATTTGATCTTGCTGTTGAGTTCGGGAGTTGGCTGACGTAAAGGGGGACTTCGAGAAATGAAGTTTTAATTACAATATGTACAAGAATGGAACAAAGCAAAATGACAGCAAAACGTCCTTGACGGCTGGCAGCAAATCCACACTGCGGCCCGTGGCAGGAACAACATCTCTCTCTTCCTGCTGGTTCTCTGGCTTATAACCCCTTCAGTCCGACAGAGTCGCATCATTTTCAGCCATTTGTTTAGCTCGTGCAGGTATCATTTCCACCAATCGTCGAGCCCATACAGGTGTCACGTTCATCCAGTCATAGGAAACATGCAAGTGGCATCATGTTTGGCTCCATGAGCTCTTTTCTCTGATGGCTGCCTCTTTGTGGCGTTGCCTCCTCGCCTAGAAGGCGCTCTGCTAGAGGGGACTGGTCATCTTGAATTACATTCCAGTGCTGCAAGCAGCATTTCCCGGCACTAGGGTAAACTACCTCAAACCGTTCCGGATTCCAGTTGCACTTTCGGGAAGCGTCGTGCAGGGGGGAGTCAAAAGCTCCACGTGTGGCGCAAGAGGCCGGGATAGTCAACCTGTCTGATAGGTCCGATAGCATGGTCGACGCACACTTGCGCACCACAATTAAAATGTGACACCAAGTGGCTACATTCAGAGACCTTGATCAACGCTAGTGAATGGTCTGTGTCTAACACCACCTATTTTAAACTTTCTCAACATATCACCCAGACCCTGCTCCTTTACTTTCACCAAATATAAACAATGCACTCGTTTAGTTTCCTGAGGATGCTAGGGAGCCTATTCCAAAATTTGTGTAAAGCATGAAAATTGTCAGATTGTGAGGGCTTGGCAATTATTTGGGGTCTACAAATATTTGAAATAACAAATTGAATAAAGTCCTATTCAAATTGGTATTCGAACTGAATAACCACTATTCATAGATATGGATATTCTTTTATGTTTAAAAGCATCAACTATGCACAATAAAATATAAACCTGTAGCAAAAGTATAATAAATTTAATCCCTGTGTGGACAATACAGGCCTAAAACCTGAAAACTTACGAAGTGGAGTAGGCTATGTCGCTTAGGGAGCCAGTTTTAACCAGTTATACAGCAATCGCCCGCAATTGTGGAGAGTTCTGCCTATGCGAACAAAGTGCTTATTCATTCATAGTGCTCCATAGGGTTGTTAATAAGTAACACTTCATAACATGCAATGTAATGACACATGCTTCCTAACGTTAAGAATTCTGGGATGTCAACATTGTTTTCAATAATGATGAAAATGGGTGTTTATTATTTGAGGAGCATTCAATATTTAATTCAATTGGCTTCTGGCACTATTCGTTTCATATTTGATCTGTGTCATGCAGAGTCCTCTCGGGCCACTGGAAAAATAGAGGACAGGGATCATATAATACATTTTAGCACTTTCTGATGGAATTTTTTAGAAAGGCTGCAATTTATCCACACGGATTTATCTTCGTACGCATATTAGCCTTATGTTTGGCCCATTTTTGCTCAATTTAATCTTGGTAGCAGCTACAGTTCTTGACCATACAGAGGGCTAGATTCTGTGTCATTCTGAAAGCACCCGCTTAACGCTCCAGAGTGCTTGCATACGCATTGTAGTACAAAAGTCGCCACACAATTCACTTACACATCACCTGTAACCTGCCCCTTATTTTCACCTAATACAAACAAGGTACTTCATTTGAACTGAAAACCTGCTAAGAACCTTGTGTAATGCGCAAAAATAAGCAAAAAAACAAGTGTTCAATAATTGTTTCCAAAGCTCATAATTATTCCAGGGACATTTAACTTCCCCACACATCGCTGCTCGTAGGACTGTGGGAAACATTGGACAGTAACAGTAATTTGCACTTGTATCTGCAAAGTATTACAGTGCTGGTGCGTTGCGAGAATAGCTGAAATTCAAACCAAACTGTGTGCACCCGCCCTCTCGAAGAAGCTCTGCTCCCTGCCAGCGAGTCAAGGTAATATGCACAAATAAAACGGCCATGTAAAACGTGGGGCTAGCTAAATCGCTCACTATGTCAAATGGCTTTAGTTAATAATCCAATGCGTAAGGCGCAACACTGCCTCTGTAAATGAACCGCGCAGGAAGAAAGAAAGGAGAAAAAAAAAGGAGACAAAGAAAAGAGGTGGTGCTCGACACTTGACCATACCCTCAGCTCCAATATGGGAGAAGGCAAGCAAGGGGTGCCACTTGCAGATGCTAGTCAAGGTAAATGGAGTGTCTATATTGGCAGTGAGCTTGCCTCCTGGCAGCATGGTAACAGGACAGTTAATTTGTTCTCTCTCTCCAATAATGAAGCGATTGAAAGAATTATTTCAGTTGGACACACCTCATGCGGCTTTTTACAAGTTCCAGCTTATAACCGAAATTTGCAACGGGGCCTGATGCCAGGGGACCTTTAAGGAATTTTTTTGCAAAGGGTTGCCCACAATGTGGCCCCCGTACGCTCTAAATATTAAATTGCTACTATCTTTCATGGGTGGCAACAACAACCCTCATTGGGGAAGCTTTGTATTTCATGAAATGCCCAAAACAGGCAGAAAGTGGGGGTTTAACAAGTTCATTTAGCTCCTGATTAACCCACACATTTCAAAGCTTGCCTGCACATTACCCCTAAAGTCCCTCACTCCCATTTCGTCGTAATATTAGTTAGGTAAATGTAGTTTTGCAGGACACTGTCAAAACATGCCTATAATGTTTCTGGGTGTTTCTATAGTTGCTCCAACTGCTTCCCTGAAAAAAAAAAAGAAAAGAGGGGGGGGGGGGGGGAAGACAGTTTCAATAGTCAGCAGCAACTGCATTTAAATCTTGCTGAAAGTCGCGTGCTGCTTGAGGTTATTTGCAATGAACACATAGAGAAGAAAAGAAATTGCTGCGTGTGTGCTTGTACTATGGTACAAGCGCAGTGACAATTTTCTCCGTACTTCCGAACAAGACAAAAGGTTTTTAGGCAGTGGACTAACAAGGGAAGCCTCAGCTCAACCTGGGCCCCAACGTTTGGTCAAGGGGACTGTCTGCATCTGTTGATTATGCTGTGCATGGATTTGAAACAACACAGAGTAAAAAAACAAACCTTTTGACATGTTTTCAGCTGAAATACTTAAATTTTATGCAAGAAAGAGTGGTAGGCACTAGGTAGTTAGAAGAATAATAGAGCGTAACAGCACCACATTGTATTTGGTAACCAATTTAACCAAGAAAGCAAGAGTACTCTGAGAAATAACAAATATGAATTCAAGAAAATAGTCCCGTGCTTCGTTGTACACATGCATTAGCTCTATGTAGGCATGATTTCATTCACTTTAGCAGCGTGTCATTGTGCACCTTCCTGTGTGTTAATCCTGTACAGTGAAACCTCGTTAAACCGTAGTTTGCCAGAGCTCGGAAAAAGTACGTACTAAATGGTAGTACTGTTTAACCGAATAGCATGAGGTCACCCACTTACCTGTCGAATTCGTAACTCGGAGAGAGTGCGATGAAAGGGGAAAACAACATGCAGTATTTCTTCACTTCGCGCGACAAAAGTGTTATTTTCGTTTGATGCTGCGGCGGCCTAGCACGACGACGACAGCGGCCTCAAACTTACTGAAGCTGCTTGCCAACTTTTCAGCCAGCCCCCTCTTCTCGGCAAACACTCGCATGGCAGATTCCTCGTTGGCGTTAACATATTCCATGTGTGCAGTAGTGCTGCAGAAGTCCTGGGGGCGCCTTTTTCATTGCTGGATGCCGTAGTTTAGAATACTTTTCATTTGGAATAGAATTATGTTATCGCGCCCCTGTTCTCGTCGCAACGATTGCATTCATGAGGCTGACGTAACGCGCAACTTGTGCCACTGTCGGGCTTGAATCGCCCGTGCTGCCGCTTTCCGTGTCGTCCTCATCACTGTTGCTAGTCGACACTTCGGCAACAACACAGGCAACGATGGCGAAAAGTCGAACCTCGTAGCCGGCATGTCTTCGCGGTCGCAGCAGCGCTGCCGCAACTTCTTAGCATTCCAAATGCCACACACTGTAGCCAGCAGCAGATCCCTGTTGCGTGCCAGCGCAGACTTCTTTGTGTCACGTTTGACAGCACGGGCGATGTCAAATTTTTCTTCTATGCTGAGCACTCGGCGTCTTTTTTATCCAAGCTTCAAAACGACACGAGTCCTTGCTTGCGTGACACCATAACGCTCTCTGGCACGGCCATAGAAAAAGCACGGCGTCAAAATGATGTTGATGTGGCTTTGCACAAACGCACAGGGCGCTTGGAGGCCGTTCCGATCTCTGAGGCTTGTTGTTCTGCCGGGCTGCCCGATGGAGACGGCTCACCGCGGTGTTTGTGCGACGAAAAGTTGAAACGCTACGTTTTAACCGATGCGTACGCAATAAGCTGGTACGGTTTATGCGGATACAAAACACATTATGTTCAATGGCCGCTGAGTCGGGGATTTGACTTTACTACGTTTAAAACGAAACTACTGCTTAAGCGGGTACGGTTTAACGAGGTTTTACTGTATGTTGATTTCTTGACTTGAGCTGTAATTGAGATTGGTTACCAGCTTGTCGGATAGCTATAGCCTGCAGCCAGTGTACATTTAAATACACACAGGCCATGGTTCTATATTGGCAGGGCTAGGCAAAGATACTTTGCAAGTATATAATGATACAGATACTAGTAGTTTAATTGTACCCGATATGGTATTTGCCATTTGTACCTTGAGACACTTCGATACATTAGTTAATTCCTGATTATAGCTCCACTAAGGAGCCGTTGCAAGTTTTCAGGTGTTTGCTTGCAAATTTCATATCTTCTGCCTGCAGACCTCATTGATTTCAAATTTCCACTAGTAACATGCAAGAATTTTTTAAAGCATTCTAATCAAGTACATGTATTGATATTTTGCAAAAGTTCATGGGGCTGGCCAAACTTGCATGAAATCATCACTGATATGCTGTGCACTCAGCGATTTTTCTATTTTGTCTTTACACTCAGTATGACGTGCTGCTTTGTGTTCCAATCATAAAGTTAGTGTTATTTTGCTACATGTGCATTTGTACATGTCCTTAATTCTCCTGCACTAAGCTTCAGTGTGTAATCTTGGTTACGCACATTCTGCGTACATATAAACAATATGCCATGCCATGTATGTTTCGTTTCTATGTGAGAGTAAACAGCAAATGTATCGTAAGGTGTCTAGGTACTTGAGACATAGAAACACCAGAAAATAAAAAGGAATGGACAATCCCATGTCAGATGAAGTGCCCATATCATCATTATTTTGTCATCATGACACATGGTGAGTTTGTACCAGTGATTAAGTGCGTGTAACTTTAAGTGAATGTTAAGGCTCGACTTGAGCACGTACGCGCTGCTGTGGGTGGCCTGGCAAAATGCGCACCTTGATTTCATTTTGTAACCATTATGTGAAGTGGTAGATCATGTAACAGCAGATAATGTTCCATTTCAGAGAGCATGCAAACTGTCATTAGCCGCAATCAATTCTTTGGTAGAAACTTCCAGAAAATATGCTTGCGAACGATGCGGTACGTGTCGGAAGTCAGTTGCATGGTACAACAAACCTGTCTTTCGCATTCTCGTGAGAGGGCATTGTGATAATGTTCACAAATTTTGAGAAACTTGCAGAGCAGAAAATGTGAAAATGCATCGCAGGACTAACCAGTAAACATTAAGCTCACGGACGTGTGGACAGCAGCAAAGGGAAGGGTGTTAAACCGAGGTTGGGGAAAAGCATAATAGATAGGGGTGATGGAGGGGAAACCAGCTGCGGGACTATAACGAACAGCATAGAATGAAATCAAAAAGAGAGAAGTCGGGACACTTCAAAGCCCTGAGCAATACTGTCGGAACCCATTTAATGGCATTTGAACGCAGCATTATAAGGAAGAATTTGCCAAGGACTATTTGTCTGCTGCTTGCGGAAATATCGCGCAGACTATTCAGAATGTTTTATTCTGTGAAAGTACACATATAGAAGTTAATAAGGAGGTAGTTACCCTGTTGAAGGCTGCGAGTTTGAAAGACAGATGGAAAAGAGTAAATGAACCTG
Source organism: Dermacentor albipictus (assembly GCF_038994185.2). Taxonomy (NCBI): domain Eukaryota; kingdom Metazoa; phylum Arthropoda; class Arachnida; order Ixodida; family Ixodidae; genus Dermacentor; species Dermacentor albipictus. Next base: position 438,855,230 of record NC_091821.1, read on the forward strand.
CATTTGAAGTGGTGCAAAACAGCTGGACTAATACAGTAGAGCAAAATGATAGGGTCCGAGTTCCTTTGTAAACACCTTCTCATGCTGCTTGCTAATTGTGATAGCAGCGACATTGTTCTGTCTTGTTATCCAATTCATTCCTGATGAACAACTGCTAACCAAGTTTTGTCGAGCTGTTGTAGAATAAACTGGCACATAGTGTTTTTTAGGTCAACTGACTTCGAACAGCAAGCCAGCACAAAGGCAGATATGGGACAGTGGCTAGCAGAATAAGTACACCAAAACGTTGCTTTCTTGCTTGGTGCACACTTTTGCAGCTTTGAATTCCATTATGGAACATCTGTGCAGGTATACATAGTAGCGAGTGGGTCAACACTTCTAAAGTGTAAAGTGTTCTAAATCTGAAGTTATGTGCATTGCAGTTCTAGATTAGGATGTTTCTGCACTCTGCAAAATGTGTGTGGAACTGTTGGAACAGACATTGCATTTCATGACACATGTTCAAAGCGTATTTCTTGAATATGGTATGAAGCGCGAACTTTCTGGCGAAAGGGTATGGTATGAGCACTGGCTTGACTTCCCTTCTGCAGTTGCAACATTCTACCTAACAACTATAAGTGTTATAATGACTATAAGTGCTATCACTGTGACTGTTGCCTTGAAAAAGACAAGTCCACTTGTCGAAACGTTGGCTCCCGCTTTTACCTTGTTTTCGTTTTGCTGATCGTCTTGAATTTCCACTCCCCACCTTCCCTGTGTTTTACCTGGATAACTGTATCTTGTATCTTATATATCATAAGATACACAATAGTTTGTAAGACATTGAAAATACAGATACTGGCATCTGTCCTGCCGAATGTACCATGATACAGATACAAGACACCCAAAGAGTATCTTAAGATGGTATCTGGAAGTACATGCATCTTTGATACTGCCCAGCCCCGGCTCCAGGACAAATCTGGTGCAACCAGCTCCTAATCAAGAGCTGGCTGCATTATCAGAGTGCGACAAGGGGCAGCAGTGGTAGTGTGCATGTGAAACTGCTGACTCAGCTGTGTGGTCTGTTCGGGGCACTGCGAGGTAGCCAACACGTCAAAGGAGTTTTGAAGCGCTAGCTCAGATGAGTTGCAAGTAAAGTTACCGGAACATTAGATACTACCAGCAACACCTGCCATTAACAAGTTGTATTTATTTGATTGTTTATGCTAGTGCCACTCAGCATCCGACCTCCTCATTCATGCTTGGTTATGTAAAAAGTATAGTTAGCATTGAAGTGTTGTGTTGTCTCATAGAATAAGCTTTAGCTTCTGTCAATTGCTTTCTTAAGTGACTCTAGCTGTCTTTGTGGATTTTGCTGCGAGTGTCTTGTACCTTAAGTATCTTAAGATACACGACAGTTTGCAGCGAGATGTGTTGAAAGTACAGTTACTGGTACCTGTCTTGCCGAATGTGTTACGATACAGATACGACATGCTCAAAGAGTATTTTCGAAGATGGTATCTGGAGATATACATATTGATACTGCTCAGTACTGGCTGAAGGACAAATCTGGTGCTGCTTACATAATTTTGTGGCAATACTACAGAATTTCGTCCTCTTATTAGGTTCTATGTGGTAGAGAGAACATAAGTATCACAAATGTAATGGGATGACGTGGGATCCTGTGGCCAATTGTATTTCTTTTATCCATTTTGATTTCCATCGATTCGTCATTTCTCTAATTCCGTTTGTAAGAACAAGTAATTTCCCATATATTGTCCTTAGTGACCTTGTTTGTTGGCTTCTTATGATATAACTATATATACTGGGTGTTTCAGCGAACACTTTTGAATTTTTTCAAAATTGCCTGTAGCAGATAGCACAATTCTAGTCCATCAGCTGTCCTACTTGAAGAGGTGGACATTGCTTGCACAAAAAATTGAAATGTATAATTGATAAAAAAAAAATTACTAATTAAGTTCTTTTTTCAATTTTATGCCTTGATTTTGTAACCCTCCTTACACAATGCTGCCGTAGGGCCTGTAAGGTATTTTAAATAAATAAATAAAACTCATTACCTTATGGCACATATAGCAATTTACAAGTTGTAGCTGGGGGGTTTGCAAGGCAGGTCCACTTGGAATGAATGGTCAGGATGACACCAGTTTTGAGATATTTACTCCAGAACTTTGCAGAGAAATACCTTGGCATTCCTGTTACCTTTGTGCTCAAATGTATAAAACGATGTTTTGTTAAGGAAGTAACTGGAACAACATTGCATTTTTACCGCCAGTTTGACGGCACATATCTTGTAAAATGGTGTCATCCACACAATTGTTTTCAAGTGGATGTGCCTTGCAGTCTCAACCGCTAGAATTTGTAAATTTCAATATGTGCCATAAGGCAATCAGCAAAAACTTAATGAGTGAATTTTCATTATTTAGTCGATTATGCATTTCAATTTCTTGTTCAATTAATGTCCGCCTCTTCGAGTAGACCAGCCCATGGACTAGAACTGTGCTATCTGCCACTGACAATTTCTAGAAATTTTTGAAAACGTTAGCTAAAACACCGTGTATAGATTGTGAGCATCAAGACTGTAAGTTGGACCAGTTGGTTAGGATTCATTGTAAGGTTTGTAACAGCGCAACACAAGTTTAAGCCGATCGTAGTGCCGTGTTGTTTTTTTTCCTTCCGTTTGTCCATGTCTTGTGTTGCGCTGTTAGGAACATTACAATAAATTGCGAGTGCTGCGTGTTCATTTCATCTTCCTCATCTGTACATACTCATCATCACCACTCGAGGCCATAATAGTGGGTGGCTCACTTGCTGAAATAAAAGGGAGACTTGCAGCCCAACCATCGTTTCAAAAGTGGTGGAGGTGCGGGAGTTTCTACAGCAAGCACTGAATGTTCATCTGAACTTGATGCACACACCCTGCATTTAGTCACAGCTGCCGATTGTCTGACTCCCTGGCCATGAAGATATTCTAGCATAGACATCTGTTATCATTAATGGTGATCTGTTCCCTGTACCACTTGGTCACCACATCTCTAGTGTGCTCACCATCGCTCCTAGCCTGGCGAGATTTCACAACAGAAGTGCGATAGTCATGCGATTTAATCCAACTTTTCGCCAATCGCGATGCTCCAAGGCACCGCTCATACTTGCTAAATAAACACCGAACCTATTGCACTTATTCCCCTTCATATGGCAACACGATGACCTTTGCGTTCACCTCCTGATGATGCTACTGCTGCTTTAACAGCCATGATAAAATGTTGATTTTACTGTTGCACAGAAAGACCTTTAGTGCTGCTTAAAAAACCCAGATCTTTATTTGACGTCCACTCAAAGCTTCTCTGCTGCACTTCCGTTGTAGTGCATAGCATCGAAACTGATGGCAGCTTCATTGTAGACCACCGCCCATACCGCGTTTCGTCCACGGGACAGATAATAATGGAGGGAAACGTCACCGACATGCTTTAATGCGACATTATCTGGCTGTCATCAAGCTATCAGTTGTCGCCTATTGTGCTAGTCCAGAAGACGGACAGTTCTGTATGATTTTGTGTTGATTTAGAGCACTTGATAAGATCACACGTAAAGACGGGTACCCGATGCCAAGCATCGACGATGCGCTTGACTCCCTCTATTTCTTAAGTCTCGATCTCCTATCGGGTTATTTGCAAATACCTATGCATGAAGCATACAAGAAAACCACCTTTGCTGTACCAGACGGACTGTACGAATTCAACGTCATGACTTTGGGTTGTGTAATGCTCCTGCAACCTTTGAAGGTGTGATAGACACAGTTCTGCATGGCCTGAAGGGAAAAACCTATTGGTCTCATCATGACAATGTCATTATTTTAAATCGAAGATTTTTTTGCCTCTGACTTTCCCACTGCTGCTACTGGTGCTGTTTGCGCTGTTGTCTGGCACACTGTGTCAGGGGGTTCAGAGCATGTGTCCACATGACAGGAGCGAGGCAGAGAGGAAAGGCAACGTGAGAAACCTGTTTGGACCCCACCGCGTCGAAAGTGCACATTGCCCTCTGGAGCTCCCTGGGCGTCGCCCATTAGCCTTTTGACAGCTGTCATTATCTGTGACCCCCGTCAAAAGCATTGAAGAAATTGCAGCACTTACCTTTCTACTAACGTGCGAGTCTAGAAGGTACGTAGAACTGTAGAGAGAAGGGAGAAGAGGCAGTTCCCATACAGGAGATGGGGACGGGGAGGAAGGTGACGTGAGAAGGCTAGGAAACCCTACTGCTATACAACAGCAGTTGCAGGGAAACTTGGATAAGCTTAAGCTCAAGGTACGGTACAGTACGTGTCCACTATTTCTAAAAAACGGGCACCATGCAAATATGTGAAGCGGACAACTTACGCAGGGCATGCAGAAGCAGAGCCACAGTAATTTAACCGCAGTGCAGCGTCCAGGCGACACTACGGAAGTGGTCCCACGTCATATCAACACTTTTGTACCTGCTGCGGTAGCTTTGTGACTATGGCATTGCTCAAGGTTGCGGGTTCAATCCTAATTGCGGCATCCACATATTGAGGAACAGAATAGATAACACGCTAGTATACTTAGGTGCATGTTAAAAAGCTTCAAGGCATCAAAATATATCCGGAGTCTGGCACTACGGCATGCCTCATAATTTGATAGTGTTTGGCACATACAGCCCCCTGACCAAATTCAAGTGTAACACTCCTGCCACGAGGTGATGTGCCATGTGAGGCAATGATAATGTTCAAACCTCTCGGAGATTATGAAATATGACGCACAACAACGCCTCAAGAAACATCCCTCCCTGTGTGTTCTGTGTACTGTGCAGGCAAACAGCAGTGGCGCACGCAAGGTAACATTTAACGTCAACTCACCGCTCTCGTGTCACACTAAACATTGAAGAAATAAAGCTTTCGCGGTCAACATCACCGCTAATTATCCTCAATCAAAGCAACCAGCACATAAAGCTTCGCTTACATTGATTCCCACTGTGCGTGGGATCCGCATAATTTTTTTTCCACTTCTCGCCAGCACCATCAGCATTTGGACGATGCTTTGACCTGCATTTCTAACGCTGGTCTTCAGCCGAGCACTAAAGAGTGCCGATTTGCCAGCAAGAAATCAAAGTACTGGGCCACTTGGTCGGCAAGGATGGCATCCGACCAGACCCAGATGAGATTGCTGCTGTGCTTTGGTTTCCTCGCCAAGAACGTCAGAACCACAGAGTTTTCTTCGCCTTGCGTCCTATTTCTGGCGCTTTATTTGGCACTTTGCAAGCACAGTGTTGCCACTGCACTAGCTGTTGGCCTTGGGCACTCCTTTCACTTGTACTGATAACTGAGTCTGCTTTCCAAGCCCTGAAGCATGCCTTAACATCCAATCCTGTTTGACTATCCAAAAAGCGTCGTGCATACGCGGCCACCATTTCCAAAATCGGTGACGCCGGGCGAGAAGGCATTGGCATAAAGAAAGGCATTCCTACAAAATAGCACCCCAGTTCTCTGCCATTTTGATGACAGCATGCTTACCCTTTTACTCATTGATGCTAGTGGTCACGGTATCGGTGCTGCCCTCCTTCAGTGTGACAACTCTTCACGAGGGAGAGTTGTTCCATATGCCAGTTGCGCACTAATTGCTGTAGAACAGAACTGCTTGATAACAGAGCAGAAATATCTTGCTGTAGTTTGGGCCTTACAAAAATTCCGGCTATACATTTATAGATGCCACTTCACCATAGTTAACCATCGTATGCTATGCTGGTTGTCGTCGCTGAAAAATTTGTCTGGTCACCTTGGGCACTGGCTTCTGCAGTTGCAAGAATTTGATTTTGATGTGACCTACAAGCCCGGCAAGAAACATCAAGATGCCGAGGCTCTCTCTCACTGCCCCCTGCTCCTATCATCCGTGAGCATGTCTGCATTACACTTCACGGGGCCATAAGACTACATCTTCACTGGTGTTGTCACTACTAATGCCTATCAGCACGCTGCCCTCCAACCGCTACATTGAGTTCGCCTCTTATCAACGTGCTGATCCATACTGCTGCTGAGTTATATAATGTCTATGCGGAACTTCACATCCGCCTAATGCCAGGTTTTGCCACCAACTGAAGTCGATGATGGTAGCTATAGGGGCTTGTTGGTATGGCATATCTTATTTGGTTGTAGCGCAAGCTGAACAAGGACAACAGAAAGGCACATCTGTGTGTCTGTGTGTGTCCACCAACTGAAACTGTTTAAGCTCGAGAACCATGTGCTGCACTGTTACATTTACCCTTCAGATGGACACCGTTGGGTTCCGGCTTTTTCTTGTTCGATGCGTACACAGGTTTTCGAAGCCTTTCACAATGACCCCCCTGCTGGCCACTTAGGTTTTCACAAAACTTAAACCGGATCAAGAGCTGTTTCATCTTGCCTTGCCTTTCTACATTTGTGGCTAAATATGTTGCTTCTTGTGCACTTTTCCAACTGTGGAACTGACCAACAACGCCTCCTACTGGCCTGCTGCAACCCATTACGTGTCCAGAGACACCATTTGACATCGCGGAAATAGACCTTTTCGGACCTCTTCCTATCGCGCCGACAGTACATTGATGGATTGTGACTGCTTTTGATCACCTTACGTGCTACGCAGAGACACTCCTCTATGCTCTGGCTCTGCGTCAGACGTCATCACCTTCTTTCTGGAAGCCATCATGTTAAGCCATGGAGCACCTCGTGTCCTGTTGAGTGAGCCAAAACGTTTTTGTCGACTATCCTCGAAGTACTCGAAACCTGTCGTACAGTTCATAAGAGGATGTCAGCTTACCACCCACAAATAAATGGCTTGACAGAGCAATTTCACCGTACATTAGCTGATATGATGTCCATGTATATCGGACCAGACGACGACTGGGACACAATTCATAAATCTGTAACATTTGCTCATAACGCTGCTGTTCAATGAACTACTGAGTACTCCCTTTTCTACCTACATTTATGCTCGGTGCCTCTTTCTTTAATGTCCCTACTAGCTCCTTGGCCTCTGTGTACTAACATTTCATCTCCAGACTTGATAAATGTCGACAACGTGCTTGACTCGATACGGAAGCCAGCTAACAAGACCTCAAGCAGCATTACGAGAGTTGTCACTGTGACCTTTCCTTGCGTCCCGGAGATGAGGTGTTGCTCTGGACACCTTTCGTACCCCGGGCTGGTGTGAGAAGTTCCTCTCGCGTTTTCTAGTATGCAGATCATTGCAGAACAAACCTCCCCTGAGAACTGCTGTGTCACTTCCATTTAAGTGCCTTCTGACTGTCGTTGCTGTGGTTCAGAGTGTGTTCACATTTCACGTCTCGAACCATTCGTTCAGCATTTCTTGCCAGTCTAATACCCCTGTCACACTGGGAGTTTTAATGTCATTCGAATCGAATGGCATTCGGTGCAACGAATGTCATTTGCCCGCGGAGGTTCTACACTCGAAAAATTAATGTCATTCGGTGGCGATATCAATGGCGATCATTCCGAAAAAAAATGTAGCAACTAAAGTAGAACATGGTAGGTATAAAGTGCTTGCATAAGCAATCCGTATATTTAAACATATTTGTGGGACGTCACTTCACTGAAAAAAAAAAATATTTTAGTAATGCCTATAAAAAAAGTTATTCTATTTCAGACTATGTGGCCGCTATAAGCCAAAACAAGGCTTAGCCACCTGAGTAGCCGATAAATTGAAAACAAACAAAATGGCTGACATGACGACGCTAAGTTGCAGCAGGTGAAGCGATTAGTTGCTGCGTACTTTGCATTACGAGCAAGGCGTAATAATCGGAGGAAGCGATTAGACGTTCTATGGCCGACGAGCAGAGTGGCGGCGGCATGGGTGGCGGCCAGACGCTGCTGAGCTGGAGAGTAACAACATTTTTCGACAGCCTACCGTACATATTTTGTCTCTTTAAAGTAGCAAAACCATTAAAACACGCAAACGTTACTATTTCTGTACGAGTATGGTTTTCAATTTGCAATTACTGTGTCCTGCTTTGCTTTGTTTCTGGGGTTGAGAGTACACATTCGCTCCGCGTGCGAAGCCGAATGAGTTTCTCGAACTCATTCGATTGCGGAAGTCATTCGGTGCTAATGACATTAAATATCACTGTGTAGCAACCGAATAATGTCATTCGATGCTAATGCCATTCGGTTCGAATGACATTAAAACACCCAGTGTGACAGGGGTATAAGTTGTGGCCAGGCTGCCCGCATCAGTGCATGGGGTAAATTAGTGCGCGTGCTGCGTGTGCACTTCATCTTCCTCTTCTGTACATACTCATCCTCACCACTTGGGGCTGTAATAGTGGGTGGCTCGCTCGCTGAAATAAAATGAAGATCTGTGGCCTAACCGTTGTCTATATATGTATATGGAATTTGAGCGATGCTGCACGGTAAACAGAACAAGTATTTAATTATAACTGTTTTGACTAGTAGACTGTTCTTCATCAGGGCTTACAAAAAGAAAGACGCTTCGGCACTGATAGTGAAGACGGCAGACTGCGAGCCTGGCTGTTCTCACATACATCAAACCGAAAAGGACAGGGGTGGCAGTGATTGATTCTTTCGGGGTGCTTTGACAGATTTACAGCAGCCTTATTGACAACAATGCAAGGCAAGAGGAAGGTGGCGTACCATGTATATAGGGCAAGAAGGCCAGTGAGAAAGAAAAAAAAAAGGGATGGAAGGGAGCCATAAGTCAGAGAAGGGCAGGAGGACTTGGAGCAGCATGGAAGCGTAACTAGGTCAACCTCTTCAGTTGTCATAACCTTTTTTTCTTTAATTTTATGACGTACTGGTCAGTCAATGGTTTTGTTGGGAGACCTTGGGACTATGCAAGCTTTGCTGACAGGGGATAGGCTATGTTGAGCGAATAGTGAAGTAGTGGTGGTTCAATAACATATGGTCCGAAGTTAGAGATCTGGGATTGACACAGTACCAACTTTCTGAGTGGTTCAGTTAGTATGTCTGAAAAATCGAAACATGCTATCTTTTTGTTTGCTACCATACATAATCAATCATTACGGGATCTTTTGCGCAGGCGACAGCGTGATGCAGACCATTCCAAGAGATCTGAGGAAGAAATGCAACGCCGGATCGAAGAGGCAGTGACCGTTCGCGTGGCTGAAGAAATGGAGCGGCGCCGAGAGGCCATGGAGACGGAGGTGCGACGTCGTGTCGAAGAGGCCCGACACAACATGGAGAAGCAGCTGCTCCAAGAGGTGGAGCAACGCCGAGCTCAGATGGTCGCCGACCAGCAGAAGCGGGAGGTAGGCCACCGCCGGCCCCCCATCCTTCTGTCTCTTGCACACCACCCTCTTCTCCTTGCTTTGTGACTCTGCTGCTGGCCCTGTTGTCCATGGGCAGTAGCCAATAGATCGTGGCGCACACTTGCAGTAGCCATTCTGACAAACTGTTAACTTCCAGACGATGTGCTCTTGGCCGCTTGCTCAATCGAGAGCCAGAGCTCTTCAGTGCTTTTTGCCCCTTGATGCTGCATGCTTTAAAGCTTTTCCATATTGTGCTGCGCACTGCAATGTTTTTTTTTCCTCTGCATTGAAATATATATACCGGCCAGCTTCTCCGTATAGTCAATGTACACGTTGCATGCTTCAGCGCTATTGAGTTCCCTCAGAGTAATGGGACCTAACCTCAAAAGTATTGCTTTTGCGAATCCACTCCAGGTGTCGGGGACATGTCATGGCCTTCATGCTTTGAACGCAATCTGCTGGACTATGTTATACTCGTCAGTTTTCCATATGAAAGTGGTGGTTGTGGGGGCAGTGTTTTGGGCTTCATCTGTTGCAGTGAGTCTAGTGCATTTTGTTGCTCGCTACAAGCTTGGCTTTGGAAATTGTGGTGCTTCATTGCTTAGACTGGCAAGCTAGTGATTGGTACAGCTAGCATTTCCGTATTTTGGTAGGTGTGTTCTATCTGAGGTACTCATTTGCGTATTGGACTGCTGCTTTTGGCTGATGATTAAGTACATTGTTCTAAGTAACATTGGAAAATAAGCTTTTTTGTATGTACGGTATGTGCATCACAAGCTAACTATGGTCTTCCTGGTGATATAAATTTTCTTGTTTATGCCTTGCATTATGTTGCTTTGATAGGCGGCTGGGTTTTGGATGCTTTTCAGGCAGTTTCCTTTCTTGGGTTACTTGGAATGTAATTTAGAAGTCTGATTATGTAAGGAGGCAAAGATAAATCCTTTGTGCTAATTTGGTGCTTTTCTAGTGCAATTGATTAATCGCATATTTCATTCATGGTCATCAGAGAGAGGCATCAGTTTTTCAAGATTTCAAGCTCTCTATGGTAGTTTTTTTCCTTTTTATGAAGACTGTAAAATAGTGCGTTTCATTCAACAAGCATGCCTAGTGATGTCATCTGTGAGAGCAGTTTCTCTGTGGATAGCTTATTTTAGTTTCTCTTACTGATTTGCATACTAGGCTCTGATAATTCATCTGGCTTGTGTTTGCTTTCCATGTATAGTGTTTCATCATTGCTTCACTGTTTCTAGTGGACAATCGTGCATTAGAATTTTCCTATTGTTATGCAGATTTATATAATCATTGTGCACATGTCTTGTGGTAATTGGACACAAACAAGTTTTAATTATGTGGTGACCTTTAATGTATGTAAAACGCTGTCACTATTATTGTTTCATAGTTGTGCATTGTCATTTTTTCCAGTGGTAGCTCCAGGTTATGGATGAACATGCATTTTAGTGCATCATATTGAGGATGTCTAGCAGATGAGTAAGATGCTTTGCTAGACTAGTTCGAGTGTAGCCATGATGGAAAATAGCACAATAAATTAGGAAGAAGGGTGTAAAAAGAAGGGTTGAAGAGACAATCCTCTGTCCTTAAGCCCTTCTTTTTTTTTTCCTAATTTTTTGTGCCACTTTACATCATGTTTGCAGACATTTAAACGTGGAACCAAAGATGTGCTGTCATTGAAGAAGTATGTTAAGGGTATAGTTTATTCTGCACCGCGGTGAGGTTTCGTTCTTGGGTAGGTTACCATGTGCGGTACAGTAGAAGCCTGCTGATACGTCTCATAGGATTGCAAGAAAAAAGAATGCAGAGACCAAGAAAACTCATGCCCAGGTCAACACCGACAAGAAGAAAGGCAGTGTAGTTGTAACTTAAATATGGCTTGTTTATTCGAGGTTGGCATTAAGCTGTAGGAAACTGGATTAATGTTGTCAAAATGTCATCTCGGGGGTAATCTGTGTTGTCATAACTAATGTTTACATACTTCGGAATATTGCTCTCAATAACTGCAATACCTTCTTGCGGATGGCAATAGCACTTGCACTCTCGTACAAAGCCGGTCAGCCACGAATACAATAATGCTTCATTAGTTAACATTTTTTATTTGGGCACACCATAAAATTAAGGCACGCATTCCTTTTATGCTTGCTGGTGTGTATGAGCTTGCTCCTGCAGGCCTATGTGGCTGCTGTGTCCCATGAGCGAGCACATCAAACATTTCCACGCCATCTCGTATGCCACTGTACACTCCCTTGCACCAGATCCAGTGTCACCAGGCCACATTTCTCAATATTTTCCTGCTACAGTATGAAATTTTTCTGTGCAATACTGCCTTCACTGAAGTTATATTTATAATGTTTTGCATTTCCGGTGAGCTGTAATTACTATCGGCAAAAACTGTCTCTTGCTTGTCTAGACAGCAGAGTGCCAAAAGCAGCAGATGCAATCTGCATTTTGCTGTTATCCGATGGTCAAGCCTAGCCAAGCCGGTGGAGGGACAAACCAGTTTGCCCTCTCTGAAGCTTCCGCTGCTGCATGCTCCGATTGGTCTTTGGCAGCGACATTTCTCTGGACACATGGTGGCATGTGTGCCTTTATCTGACTGGTACGAATGTTCCCGCTGATAACCTTCCTGCGCCCCTGATCTGATGAGAATAAGCTTGCATGTGACGGCACTTGTACAGGAGTGCAGACTACGTCGCTGTCTTGTCCAAAGTGAAGCATACAATTGGGAATGGCACGAAACATTGTAACTGCTAGTAGGAATACAGTGCACACGAGTTAATGGAATTTGTTATGCAACCCTGTAAATGAAACATTGTAGCTAGGAATATATTACAGGGAGTGCATCAGTGGTGTTGTACACTACAGTTCCGTACTGAGTGATATGTAAAGGCAGAATGGGATTATCCAGATGAAGCAGTGAGCTTAGTTTTGTTTTCACTAAGGTGGCAATTTTAGCTTGTTTGGTAATCCATTTCAAGCATTAGATTTATATAGCACTCATTTCGTCACTAAAAGATTTGTCATTTGTAATCAACTAGGTGCATGCAGATTTGGTAGTTTTTTTTTGGTTTTACCACAACCGTAGTGAATATAACTTATAGGTTGAGCTTTTATTTATGAAATTTTTATGTCGCCAAACTTTAGTGTTCGTGCAGCTGTTCCAAAAGTTTTATATTTTAAAGCCAGACACATTACATAGGTATCTGCAAATTCCTAAGTGAAGTTATGACAGTAATGGTTTTACAGCCTCTGTTATTGCTGTCATTGCTACTCAAAGGTTGATCAAAATTATGAAAGGAAGATTTGAGGTCGCAGCAGAGAGGTATACTAATGTGTGTAGACGTTGAAGAGTGAATCTTAATAAATAGGATATTGGTGTTTTACAGCGCTGGTGCTTCGGTTGGTAGTTTGTACGAGAAACTTGACACAGTAACATAAAAATTTTTGGTATGAGCACTGAATTTTTATAGCAGTGTATAGGAGTCATCTTGTGTTCCTTTCGATGCAGGTTTGTGTAAGTGGTCTCGTATTGAAAGGAAAAGGTTATGCAGACATTGCCAGCAAAATGTAGAGGCTGTAAAATCATTAAGTCGAAGGCATGTATAAAGATGTGAAAGGATTAAGGAAACAATTGGATAAGTTTTTTTCTTGTCTTCAAAGCCTTTCGTGTGCAGAAAATCACATGCTGTGCCACTTGTAATTGCAGCGTGGACAGTGGTGGCACCGAGCTGTTGCTTGCTCAAAAGTGCACTCCGTGAAAGAAGGTGTGCTTTTGGAAAGATAGGGACAAAGAAAAAAATATGGTCTGGAGTGCGTTTGGAGATTGTACATGGTCCAGCATTTGGGGACGCCACTGCACAAGCAGCAAGGTGGAGTGTTATGTTTAATTCGAGACTTGTTTCCCCCTCGCACGCCAAGTGCCTCTTCCAAGTTCTCTCTAGGCACAGCCGTCTCACCGGAAACCAAGCGTGAGTGTCTGGAATCAGTTTGTCATGCAGGGAAGCTGACTCAACCACAGGCAAGAGAATGAATGCGTCTTTCACTTGGCACTTCTCGCAGTGGTGGGGGAGGGAGGGAGGGCTTCGGCAAACTTTTTGGGAGATGAAATAGAGGGCCTAGGGAAGCTTTTTTTTTTTTTTTCACTGACGTTAAGCCTGACAAAACAACAAATGCTAAGGAAGCTGTGGTCAACTGTGCGTTTCTCTTGTCTGCCCCACGAGGCTTCATAAAGCCTTGTGGTGCAAGAGTACGTTCGGCGGTGTGCTTGCGGGGACCGAGAGCAGAGGCGAATTACCTGGGCTGCTTTCCCCTCAGGTGGTAGTCCTTGGGTGAGTTGTAGGGTTATGCTTTTCTAGACTTAAAACTTCTTGGGAGTGTTAACGCTGTCGCATAATTTGGCTTAGCATAAGGGTTGGGCGAGCCTTTCTATTTTAGTCTAATCTTATATGTTAAGCTTTCTTTTACTACTCTTAGCATGAAGCGGTACCATTCAGCATTGGGGCTGCGTCAGCCCGCATAGCAATCATGCTTCTGTCACTCTCCTATACTGCTCTCAGTTTAGGAGACATATAGCAAAGAAAAATGAGCGGTAGCACTTCCAGAGCAGGTTTGCAGAGTTCAGTGAAGGAGCCCTTGATTGATTTGTATACTAGCAATTGATAGTTATGTTTATGTGACCATTGCTGGTCGCATTTGAACTTCCCTTAATCGCTATTATTGCATGAAGGCTTTTGTAAAGAACTGCTTGTGTGCAAGTTGTGTGATTGCTATGCAGTGCTGGCATTGATGGAATTGACCCAAGTGTAATTATAACTTATGTAAATATCCTTTTGTTGTAAGTAAGCTTCAGAACATTAGGTTACATAGAACTTTTATGAGTGACTGCAGTTCTATGAGCATATTGGTTGGTTTAAGTACTGTCATTAATCGTATTTACTTGTGGTTTCTGTAGGAGGAGGAGAGAAGACGACTTCAAGAACTTGAGCAAACTCTCGCAGAAAAAAGCAAGCAGTTGGAGGAAGCGCAGCGAAGCTTGGTACGTGTACTTTTACAAAATTCACCAGTAGTATCATTGGCCATGAATGATTCTTATTGCAGTAGTACTGTTAAAAGTAGGGCTGTGGGAATACTCAAATATCACTGAATCGAATAGTGACCGTTCGAATGTCTACAATTAGATTTTTTCAAATATTCGATATGGAGCCCCTCGTGTTTGATGCCATGCGGGTGACATTTCGTTGTTTTTGGTGCAAAAGGTGCACCAAGCGTGCTGAGGATGAGCCACCCCTGGCTTTTGTGGTTGTGGACCTTGTCTCTATGAGCGTTTCTGCCCTATTACATGCGCTCCCCAACGTCGGCCCGATGCAGATATTGCACGCAGTGCCCAAACGTCGCAATTAGCAGAATGGCACCGTATCGGCCAGGGCCGCCTCTGCCAATACAAGGTTCATCCAGGTCAACAGGTCTGATTGAAGCAATAATGCAATGCGGACAGAGGGACTGGCAAGAAAAGCAGTGGGTATTTCGAGAAGTGCGAACACAAGTGCATAGACCGGGCAGATTAGCTGCTGGGACGCAGATTGTGCTGGATATGCGGCGACGAACTTAACGCTTCTTCAATGAACGGCCGCGAACATAGCCTCTATGTGTGGCCTTGCGTGACCAGTGTTCGGCAGCTGTACGAGAGCACCGGGCGAACATGGCGCAACCTTCTTGATTTCAGAGTCCGACAGGTGACAAATTGCTTCGAACCTGAAAATGAAAAGGTGCCTGCTCTTTACCGCACAGCACCAGCGATGGCTAAATGTGGAGTGGTGATCGAGCCACATGATGTGCAGTTTGTGATTTCGTCTGTTGCGTAGATTGACCTTACAATAGCCCATCTGCTGTAAATATGGGAAAGCTGTACTGTAGTTTGGAGATGAACTGGAAAGCAAAACTTTCTATGCAGTGAACGAGTGCAAGTAAACTTGGGTGCACTAATTGACTGAGAAGCTCATTGGTATTCATTACTACAAACATACTATTATTTCTTCAGCTTTAGAGGGAAAGAACCACTTCATTCTATTTAACAGACATCCTATTGATAAAAAAAAAGAAAATATTTTCCCCACCTTTATACACTGGAACTAAACTGTAATGAGTGCTGGCATACCAATTTGGTGTTTGCTTTAATAAAAGTAGACTATACTGTGTATCTTAATTTCTACGTACTAGGTTACTGATAGCCGCCTACATTCTTGTTTGAATTGTTTTCTTTCCAAAATTTGTAAGCATTAACTGTTGTGATAAATCTTGTGATGCGATATTAGATTCAATTTTCAACTTTCTTTTTCAACAGTACGATATTCGATTTGAAGTCCACTATTTGGTATCTGCACATGCCTAGTAAAAAGCCATTTGATAATAATCAGCAAACGCTCAAGCAGGTTACAACCACAGTAGCTGATGGTGTTTGCTAGTGAGACTAGTTTTTGTTACAACAAATGTTCAGTGCATCTGGGCAAACATCAAGAAGCCTTAAGGCAGTTTTTCAGAACACGTCTTACGGGATTGAAATACTTTCGGTTACAATGGGCATGACAAGAGAGCAGTGTGAACATACAAACATGGGATTATTGCTTCTTTTATACAGTGCCAGCTAACTGATGTACAGTTCAGACCAGTTATAACGTAAACCACTTATAGTGCATGACTGGATATAATGGTTTTTCTAACTCCCGTTTACCCTGCCATGGAACTCGGTGTATATGTGTAACACTTATACAGGGTGTCTACCAACCGGGAAAACCGGGAATTCTCAGGGAATTTGAACAGTCTGGAAAAACTCAGGGAAAACTCAGGGAATTTGTGCTTCCATCAGGGAAAATTAGCTGTAACTTTATTGAAAGGGAACGAAAGTCGTGTTAATGCTGGCTCCAGTAACAGAGGAATCGCAACGAATCGTCATTGACGCCGTGTCATCGGCACGATGTATTGCCAGAGTAGTTAACGACCGATTTTCTAGACGCCCGATTTTTCGGACATGCCCGATAATTTGCACGGTTTTGCGGCACCACACGTACTCCATATAGTCAATGTATATTGCCCTGACTGCAGGTCTGAAATGGCATTAATCAAAGCCGCCACCGCCGCTATTTTGATTATCTCGCCGCCTCGAACCGGCACTCTCGCAGGCAGATCCGCTGGCAGCCGTAACCACCACCGCGGCAACGTTAGGCCTAGCTGCTTCTATGTTCGCTATTAAGCTTCTTGCCATGCGGTGCCGTGTTTTTCATTGAAAGAATTCGGCGCTATCACCAATGGCACCGACTCCGCCTTTGTAATCCTCGCGATTGGCTTTGAAACTCGCAGAGCACAGCGCGTTGCGTAATGCCAGTCTCCGAAAGTTAGCTTCGCCTCAGTGCACTAGTGTTAGGCGGTGAAGCATAACAAGCGTGGGAAGGGGGCAATTGTCACGGGACATAGTATGTATTCCTTAATTACACATGCGTGCACCACGTCTCCTGTCACAGTACAAGCCCTGATATGCCTAATAAGCTTACTGTCAGGCCTTCAGAGCTTTTTCAGACTTGCCTGTGGTAATTTTAGCCCTTAAAGGCAGTTAAAGACATGCATTAATTTTTTTCAGACTGCCCGTTTTTTTTTTCGTTTCTTTTTTTTTGCGGCCCCTCGGAAATCCGAAAAATCAAATGTTGACTGTACAACTGACCAAGAGGATGCTTCAGATGATCCATGTGGTGAAAGCGTGGTAAAAGGAGGATGAGAACAGAAAGGACCGACGCACTGAGGAATTAACGGGAAAGGAATTGCCGGCGCCTTTTTGAAGGAGCTTGAGCTAAAAAAACAAAGTGTTGGCTGACGCTGAGACACAGGTGTCCCTCATCCAAACCAAAATAAATTGTTTAAGCAGTGAAATCCAACACTGAGATGTTGTGTACGGGCTGAGAGTATGTCAGAACAGTTGAGGTTGACTTCCCAGCTGCTGAGAGAGAACCTTAGTTGTGACAAAGTTCAGGACCTCATACAGATGAGCTTGCTATCACTTGATGGAAATAGCTGACATTAAAAAAATATTTACTTATGTATGCATCTCCTTTTCATTCGTATTTGAAAATGTTCGACTCAATTTGGAATGGGCTTTACCATTTCTTTCTCTGTGCATTTTACTAACACCTTCCTTCTGTTTTCTTTTTAAATAAAATTTATATTACTCCCTACTATTTAAACTGAATTAAGTCTTTTTTTTTTTGTTTCAGCATGCTTACTAGAGAGTGACAGCATCGGGCAACGTGGTGTCAGCCTGTCTTGACATAAAACAAAGTTCTGGCTCATTCAGGGAATTTCGCAAAGGTGCTCAGGGAAAACCTGGAAAACTCAGGGAATTTGGAAATGTCAACTTGGTAGACACCCTGTTATAGTATAGCCTTGCAAGATGAAATATCTATTAAAAGGCAGCTGGGGCCGGGAAATCCCTCGGACAAAAGAGGCTGCTAGCAAGCTGCTCAATGAGGTGCACTGATCGAAGAGAGACTGATGAGGGCAATGCAGAGGAGGAGGAAACGCCAATGTACAATGAATAAAAAGCATGCTGTGTGTCATGCGACATGAGCTCCTCAGACACACAGGGGGCAACAACCTAGGTAACAGAGAAGCCTTTGCCTCTACTCTGGCTGCTTGTCAGCAGTGGACCCTCCCCATCGAACATGCGTGCGTTGTCGTTCTTCGGCTATTCAGTTTGCATGTGGAAAGTAAATACAGTTAAACCTTGATATAATGAAGTCGGTAAAATCGACAATTTGCTTTGTTTATGCAAATAAGTAAAGTCACCGATCGATTTTTCTCATACAGAAAGGGGCCGCAAAATTTTCCAAATTATCGAGCAATCAAGAAAAGCAAATTTCAATTGGAAAACGATTCATTTTGATAAATTTGGGAGTCAGCGACAAATGATATGGTTTCATGCCACGTTGTCGACATCTCGGCGGTACAAATTATGCAAAGCCAGCCATGCTTTCGCATTCACTCTGCCCTCGTTGCTGATAGTGTGGCCCGCACTAGGACGATGCTATCAGGAAAGCGCCGGCAGCACGGAGTGAATGCTTCGTCTGCCTCACTCCAATGGTTTACTGAAACTCGAGATTACACAACCTCTAGTACTAAAGACAGTGTACATTGTGCCACGCTGTCTCGGCATGCCCACTCTTTGCACACGTGGCAGATTGCCTCTAAAGCAGGGTGCACAGCTGCGTACATGCTCTGCCATGCCTACAGCCCTGCGCAGTCACTGCCAAGATGTGCGCCAAAAATCGAGATGCGCACCAACTTGACCCCACTCTGCCCGCTCTTTCCCTCTGCTCGTGCGGAAGTTGTGAAGCCACCGTATTTTTCATCTCACCCATTGTACCCTTTCACTCGCACCTAAGGCACACCGTGCGGGGGCCACGATATGACCTTATTGCAGTTGGACTTTATATGGAACACGAAGCAGCGTTACTTCAGCCATCGCTCCTCTTGCGCGGCATGCAATTTGAGAGGTGCGTTTGCAAGCAGCCGCTTTTAACTAAATAATCTGACTATCTGCATCGGAAGAAGCTTATATTCACTGTTTCTGCATTCCTTTGCTGCAGCAGTTAAATTTCGTTATATTGAAATCTCATACAAACACGCTTCTTTTAACTAAATAATCTGACTATCTGCATCGGAAGAAGCTTATATTCACTGTTTCTGCATTCCTTTGCTGCAGCAGTTAAATTTCGTTATATTGAAATCTCATACAAACACGCTTCATTATATTGAGGTTTTCTAAATGCATAATGTCCTATGGACAAGAGGTTATGAATAGGTTAATACTTCGCTATATTGAGCATTTTGTTATATTGAAGTTCGTTATGTCGCGGTGTAACTGTAGTTGGTTAGTGTGTGTATTTGCGCAGTTTACTAAACAGACTGCATACTGTGAAGTAAGTGTAAATCTGGGTTTCAGATTTCAGCAAGAATTGGCATACTTTGGGAAGACACTGACTCACCTACTCAGCCACGCCCGCCCATGTAGGAATTATTTAAACTTTAGCCACAGTGCTTATTGGTAGAGTAGCCGTTGTGTCTCACTAATTTCTATTAGTTTCGAACACTCAACTGCCTCTAACCTCGTCAAACTGAAGGTCAAACCACCCGTACGCACGCTTGCCAGCATGTGCTCGCTCCTGGCTAGACGGCTTGGCAAACATCACTTTGGAGTGAGCTATTCGTAGCACTTCAAAATGCGCAGTTTGGTTGTGGCTACTATCCATCCATCAAGCTGGTGCAGGGTAAAGCTGGTTTTCATGATTTAGCACAGCCAGACTGGAGCAGATAAGTGCGAAGGCACACTACAGCCTTGTCATAGGCACTGCGGTTGGCCTGTAGCTGCATCTACTACGTAGCGCAGATACTGCGGCCGCTGCGGAGTGTATGCTTGCTGGGGCTTGCTGAGGACAACCGTGGGTTCTGATTAGTCTCTGTGGGCGACATCACTTCAGGCATGTGGTGAGCGGGTCCAAGCACTATCATCTGATGGAACCGGTCGCCTGCTTCTCGGAACACCTTTGAGGTGTGTTGTCAACATGGCCGAAGCTTGTGTAACCTTCGGAATCCTTTCAGCGTGAGTTTGGAGGCTGGCATCTGTTGCTGAAGTTGTGGATATAGTTGTGGTTTCCAGCGTACGAGGCAGCAGCTGGCGAAGTCTGATTCATCTCACCGGCGACACTAGGATTGCCTAAAGTTTGCCCCCTGTATACAGTCGAACCTGGCTATATCGAACTCGCAAGAAAATGCCTATCAGTTCACTATAGAACATAATTCAATATAAGCTTGCTAAATAATTACATGTCATAAAAGCACTTACCATTTATAAAATCACTTTATTGATGAAACTAGCTTAGTTTTGCAGGAAATATTCCAGCATTTTCCTCTGCTTGGGCAATTTCGCTGCTTGCGACGCACGCACTTCCCCACATTGTCTAAGGAGTCGGAGAGTCGAGCAGCTGAGGCCGCAACCTTCCGCATTTGTGCAGAAGCACCGGACCAGTGCAAGCGCACCAATCACTTCGGAGGATGTGGACAAAGGACCGTCGTTGCTTTCCTCATTGTACCCCCTTTCACTTGCGCTCGGTACGATGTCGACAATGTAGTCTTCGTTTTCGGGCTCTCTTGTGGTCGCGACACCATCATTTGCACTCACAAACTCATCCACCGGTGATTCGTCAACAGCTTCCGGAAATTCTGACAGCTCGCTCCAAACTTCGGCAACACCGGCAATGGCTGCGTCACATTCATCAGAATTTACAGTCGTCACCGAGCAGGCGGAAGCCCGCACGGCTGAAGCAATTTCAGATTAACCACTCGTACACGGCCATGCGCGTACGTACGCGTCGGGCGCCACGGGCACCAGTTCGCGAGTATGGCCGCTTTAGCCCTAATCTCCCCCTTATTATTCAACATCGTGCTGAGAGTGCTCCTCGGAATCTTGCATGCTGCGGAGACATCCGACTTCTCACCGCGCTTGCCCAGATTTATGATTTTGAGCTTCACGACGAAAGGCAAATTCTGCCACTTCATCACAGCAACACTGCGGGAGAAGGCTCACAAGGCACGCACAGAATGAACCAGAAGTGCAGCTAGACAACTGGTACTTTTGCCATCTTGCATGACGAGCGCACAAGAGCCTCTGATTGGCTGTCTGAGCAAGCACTGCGGGCGGGCCAGGATAATTTTTTGCTGTGGGATGTCGAAGGGTCGTCCGAGGCAGCACGGTCACAGTAGGGAGAGTGGTTGGATAGAGCCGCGCCGCCAGGTTTTCTCGCCGTGCAAGGGCAAGCCAAATTCTGGGGGCACTTTTCCGCCGCTTGACGTTTGGTATATCGGGAGTCGCTGTTATTTTTGTTTGATGTAAGCGTAATTTTTGCTATATATACTCATTGTAAGTATACTGCGTCCAGAAATTGTTCGATATATAGAATAATTCGATGTAAACGGGTTCGATATAGTGGGGTTCGACTGTAGTTCGGTGCATTGTATGTGGCAGAGCAGTGACCAGCTACAACGCAAGCACACATGTGCACAACGGGCGAGCACTTTTATGTTTGGTAAAGGGAAAAGCTCGGCACACTCATTTCACTGCACCCGAACTGTAAGCTAACATGCTGCCTGCCAGCCGAGCTAGTTCATAATATACTCTGGTCTAGCTGCTCTGGTGTGAGATTGGACACATAGTATTCCCGTGCCGAAGTGCGCCGAGTGCTGTTGGTCACACCTACACCGGGCACTAGGCTGTAAAGGGTTGAATTTTCAGAGGTGCAGCGTGCCTCGCACGTCAGCTTCACGCTGGACTACATCTGTTGATGTTGATGAAGTCATTTTGCGCACTTTGACAACTTTGCACAAGTGAACATGGAGACAATGTTTCGTTTGACCCTCGGAAATTCTGCAATCGCTGTAGAGATAATATATGTGAATAAGAAAATGTGCTACTTGTGCCACTTGTGCGAAGAAACACAGCTGCGTGTAGCTGCAGGGTTTGTACTCCTCCTTGAATTCCCGGAACACTCTTGAATTTGGAGAGACCCAAGGGTCCTTAAATCTTTTTGAAAGAAGATGTGTTTCATGAATTGCTTGAAGACTAGGGTGGTGGGTGGTTTTTGAACCTTTAATGTGACCACATCGGCATCAAGGCTGCGCCATGGACACTACCTATCTGGAAACGATCCTAGATATGTCTTTTTGGTGTTGCTAAGCTATGCAATGTGGCGTGTTCATGTCCAATGGCAGGCTCGTTTAAATTGCAATAGCCATGGTGGAGCTGGATGAAGCCAGGTGAATCGACCAAGCTGTAGCACTGTTTTTGTTTTGTTAGTTAGTTCACACGACAGCCATCATGGCTACATTTTCGAACCCTAGCTTTCTAGAAAGTCCTGGCAGAAAATGAGTTTCAGCCATATGATTTTAACGCATTCAGCATCATTGGCTGAAGCTGGACACTACTAATCATCGTGCTGGATGGCGATGACATCATAAGAATGAAAAAGGCAACCTTGAAAAGCTTCATAAAGAGCAGAAATTGCAGCTGAGAAGTAGATGTTACTATTTTTCATAGTAAGTATACGAGTAAGGTTTGTTTTCCCCTCCTTGAAATCCTTGAATTGGCCTTGGATATTGTATCATATGTTCTGTAAGAACCTTGAGCTATCAGTACACAATAGCACAGCTATTAGCGGCGAGAATTAGGAGTGGTGCCCTCTCGCGAGTGACGTCACAGCCAGGACGTGACGTCACTCCGGCTCGCACGTCACTCCGGCTCGCTCGTCACTCCGGCTTGCTCTGCTGCCGCGCGCGCTCGTTCCCTTCGTGTATGCTTGGGGTGTGGGTTGGTCGAGCCGTACGTATTGAAGGATACGTTGGGCTTCTTTCAGCTGCCATGCCTTCACCACAGTTTCTTCTTAAAAAGTGCTTGAGTCGAGGAACCTTGCAGCTTGGATATCGCAAGCTATGTAGCGTTGAAGGGGTCTACTGGTTTTGCAATGCATATATGCGCCGTGTCTATCGGTAAATTTTGCGTAAAAATAATCTATGCAAATTCAACACGTGAAGTTGTGTATGATGCCTCGCTAAACACTTAACATTCCCTTAGTATTTAGCTATGAAAGACATGGCATTTTACATGGAAGAAAAATCTTGGTCATTGCTGTCAGCATGTTATATGATGTTAGAAAGACATTGCCCAGCGAAGCCTTCATCATGATTCATATTACTCTGGTGTGTTGTTCTATTCAAATATGGCCATTCATTAATGCGTAAAAAAATAGTTAGGCGCGCATTTCTCATGAGAAAGTTTGCTGCTACTTTCATCCCCCTCTGAAACAGGCCTCCAAAAAACGAATTGCTCATGGCTGCTAACACGAAGGCGCGTTATGTAGAGTATTTACATAGTTAATTTACAAACACCATAGTTGCAATCACCTGAGAGAAAAGTTTTGTTGTTAAGATCGAGAGCCAGTCAATCGAAAGTGATGACCAAGAAAATGCACAGCTCAACACACTAGATGAGGTGGTGCAGCAGCGACGTGATGCTCGCAAGCTTAAGACCAGCCTCTCACACGCACCGTGTGCTCTCAGGGCTTACGCTTTCTCAAACTCGCTTCTACCACCACCATCGCCAGTTCTTCCTCCCTGGAGTTTTGTACATCTGAGTGATAGCAAGCCAACTGATATACATCGCCCGACATCAACTCACGCGGCGGCGTCGCTTCGTGACCGAATTGTAGCTCAAGATGCCCACCTGCCGCTTGGCTCCATCGTCCTTTACGTTGATGCAAGCATTAACTCTTTCGTTACGGCAGAAAAGTGGCTAATTTAGAGTGCTTCCAGAAAAAAAAATTTTTCTCTTGAACAACGAAACGCATTTAACATTGCTATGCAGCAAATCGTAGCTTATTGGTGTGGATTTTTATATAACAAGGACTGTGCTGTGAGATTTAGAATTGCTCACATTTTATTTGTCAAATAAACTAAAGAATGTGCACATAAAAGTATAAACAAAGAGGAATCAGTGACTGTGCTTAGCCAGAAAATTATTTTGAGAATGCTGAAATATACAAACTGTTACTAGGCCCCTTAGCTATGCTTTCAATATATATCAATCCTGTACACCACGTATTGCATTTATCGGGGCCCATCAATCTAGC
This sequence comes from Dermacentor albipictus, assembly GCF_038994185.2. Lineage (NCBI taxonomy): Eukaryota > Metazoa > Arthropoda > Arachnida > Ixodida > Ixodidae > Dermacentor > Dermacentor albipictus. The sequence goes on from NC_091821.1 coordinate 438,879,247, forward strand.
GGCCTTGACGGCTGTGCCACTCGGCAAAGCAGTCCCGTTAGGGCAAGAAGCAAAGGTATATTTCACAAGTGGAGCACATGACGTTTGTTGTGTTCTGTGTCTTTGTTTTTTGATAGCAGATTTTGCAATTTCTCCTCTTCATTCTTTTTGGTTGGTGCCGAATGGGTCCAAGGGCGAGAAGGGAGGTGAGAAAGGAGCATGACCTTCTGCGACTTCATCATAGTCAAATATTTGCTGAATCAGTTCTTCCCTAAATGCAAGCTGGTCAAAGTAGGTGCTTAGAGAAAGTTCTCCAACTGTTGGGTTGTCTTTTCGGTGCTGCTGGAACAGTATGAAACTGTTCACGCACGCAATATCCACACAGTGAAAAAACAGCGTCTTCCACCAACGTACGCATTTTCTGAGAACGTTGTATGTGGCAATTATCGGGTCTGATTTGTCCACGCCTAACATCCCGGCATTGTAGTCGTGGGCAAGGAGTGGCTTTCGGATGACTCTCAGAGCCCATTGGCGCCCCCTTTTCTCTCTTCTCTTGGCAGGCACATGCTCATTTGCTGTGTGTATCGTGCTCATCAAGTTTACAGCACGCCGGTCTTTCCACTGCATGTAAAGGATGTTGCCGTCACGAATCCATCGGACATCTCCACGCTCTGCGCTTTTTTCCCATGATGAGTCTTTCAATTCAACTGGAAAACAGTGACGATCTTTGCGTGTTGTTCCGCATGCAAGAGTTTTCTGCTCGAGGAGGTGTTAAAAAAGTTTGTTTGAAGTGTAGAAGTTGTCCATATAAACTCTGTAGCCTTGATCAAGGTACTTTGTACAAAGCTTGCTCACGACATCAAAGGCTAAGCCATGCGGTCCTGGTGCCTCACGCTTGCCACTATACACCGAAAATTGAAGGGTGTATTTAGTTCTTGAATCTGCCAGCACCCACAGTTTGTATCCAAATTTGGTCACCTTGTCTCGAATGTATTGCCTTATACCTGATCGAGCCTTCGATTTCACCATGCGTTCGTCAACGGCGAGGTCGCGCTGTGGTTGAAACAAATTTGCAGATTCTTGATTGATGTGATCCAGAAGCCAGGACACCCTCCAAGTCTTTCCAACAGATGCTGCAGCTGCCAAGTCCTCCGGGTCCCCTACACTTAGGAATGACAGCAACGCGAAAAAAAAACGGTCCCTTGGCATAATATTTCGCGGGAGAAGATTGCTGAATATTCCTGTTGAGCGCCAGTATAAGTGCAGTCGTGGCACTTCAACAACTCCCGTATAGATGATTATCCCAATAAGTCTGAGCATCTCCAGTGGAGTGACTTCCTCCCAAGAGCCGTCACGTCGAGCGTATGTCGGTCGGTCCAAAATATGCATCCAGGCATATTTATTTGTGTTCTCACACAAAGTCTTGATGACCTCAGTAGTAAAAAACAAGAGGAAAAAATCCAGCGGTCTTGAGAAGCGACGCGCATCGCTCCGCCGCACTGCTCCGACATGGGCACCGGGCTGTCTCGTGGGTTGAAACTCGATACGGCACGGTGTACTTAGCAAAATATCCCCGCCGTAGGTTGTTGAAACCCTAAACACAAAAATAAAACTGCATTCGTCAAATCTGAACCACGTTTTTGTATAATTACAGCGCGAAGTCAGAAACGAAACCTACCTGCGAGCACCTGTTGATGTTCGGGGCACTTGAGCTGGAGCGTCTTCATCACTGCTAAAATCTGACGATCCCGCATCGTTGCTTGAGCTATCACTGCTGCTTGAATCACAAAAATCAGCAGCAGATGAGTGGAAAGTGCTTGGAACAGGAGTCAGTTGTCGCCGGGATGCCATTCTCGCGGAACTCGAATCCACCTTCGGTTCAAATTTCACTTGCGGCGGCGCCTCTGCCCTCAGGCAACAACAACAACAACAACAAAAAAAACAAAAAAAAACTGAAAGAGGAGTTCTAAATGAATCCGCCAGGTGGAGCTAGTTGTCTGTAGCACGGCGGTTTAAAATTTTGCGGGAGATTCAAAGTCATCGGAACTCTGTGTCCAATGGCCTATGGCGCTGTACTGAAAGAGTTAAGGGCTGTGAAACAACCACTGCAATTTATTGCCCATGCGCACCTGCCCTTAATAAGATGACCCGGTTTCAAGTCTAAGAACCTCCTTCCTCCTTTTGTGCTGAGCTCCTTGCTGTCCGAGAAGCGTTGTGCTCTGTGGCCGCCTTTCCCATGGTCCCCACGGCCCACATCGTCATTCGCACTGATGCCCTCCAGGCGACGCGGCTTCTGCGACGCGTCAGTCGCAGCCCTGACATATGCCAACAGATCCATCTTCTGGCGGCACGCATCCCGCAGCCAATATCTGTCGAGTGGATCCCACGCGACCTTCTAAGCTTCCAAAGCCGTGCGGATTCTGCGACCCCTCTAGCGACCTCGCTATCATCACTGCCTCAACTCTTTCACCTAGATGATGCCACCCTCCTTTTAACACGAAAGGAGCACCTCCGGCGCCGCACACGTGCTCTCATACCTCCGTGTGCGGTAAACCTCCCCCGCGGTCTTACCCGTGCAGAGGTTGCGCTTCGGAGGATTCGGGTCGGGGTAGCCCTCACCCCTACCGTGACTAGGAAGTGGCCGCACTTTCGCCCGCTATATCCTCGTCCTGAGTGTCCACTCTGCAAGTCGCGAAATGTTGAAGCCGACATCCACCACCTGCTGTGGGTTTGTCCTGCACTGAAACCGACGAGGCTCCGGCACCTCGCAGCAGTGGGACTCTTGTCGCATAATCTGAGCCATTACACTGCTTGGACGCAGGGACCGCATTATCGACCCCTCTTGGACTTCATTAAGTCAGCAAATCATTTTTCATTCATTTAATCATCCTTATTCACCCCCATCCCATACCCTTGTATGCCCTGAGGCATTTATCCTCGCATTAAAAAAAAAAAAAGTGATGAAATGTTTCATAGTGGCCCTCAGTAGCCTTTATCGACAATATGGCACACCCCTGATCACGTAACGGTAGCAATCGGCTGTCTGTATGGCGAGGCACGCTATGTTCGCGAAACCCATCAGTGCCCTACAACTTCGAATTGAAACCATAAAGCATTTTTTACAGCGCCAACTGGAATGGCTAAAGTATTCTCGAGCTACTACAGCGCAGCTTAGATTGCCTAGAAAAGGAAAATTCAAGCGCCTTTTGTCTCGCCATGTCTCGATCCAGCGTTCTTTAATTATACAAACGGATAGCTATTCGCTTCGTCAGTACATAAAAGAGAACGTTACCCAACAGTAGGCTAAATACAGTTTGCTCCAATCCAATTGCAAACATTCATAAAGAAAGCACCACAAGCCTTGCATATACTTTCACTTGATTTCTGACCCTCCACCGGGGAATTTCGATATCTTCAATATGTCTCAAACTACTAATGATTGACGCTTCGACTTCTTTGTGGATGTAGCCATGGGGTCCAACAGGCATACCTCACTAAAAAAAATTGGGCCGAGCAGCCTGTGTCTGTTCACCAAACAGATTCGTCATGTATATTCCTCAAGCAACAAGCACCAGTAAATTTCTCAAGCTAGCTGAACGTGTAGCATGGAAAAGGCAATATATATTTGTATTGTGTAAATAGCTGTAAGCCTTCATTAACTTTACTTCAAATTTCCGCCGCTTAAAATAAACACGTGAAGCACCGCCTAATGTTGACAAGCAGTTAAAGAAGCAAGGGGTGCTTGTAGAATTTAAACTCCTGTATTAGTTAAGACTACATATTAGTTAAGACTACAAACAAAGACTACATTGCCGACATCGTGCCGAGCACAAGTGAAAGGGGGCACTATGAGGAAAGCAACGACGGTCCTTTGTCCACATCACCCGTGTTACTGCCGAGCGTTTCTGTGTAGAAATGCAAAAATTCGATATTATACCATGAACTACTCATCGTGAGCAAACCTGTTTTAGCGGATTAAAATCAACGTAACTGTTGTAGAATTCGTATATAGCCAGCGTTTGTGACATACTTGTTGCACCGCTGCAGGTATGGTATCATAACTGGATTCCTATATGCTATGTTTTTGCGGTTGTCCATCCGCGCATGAAAAACCCGCAATGAGCTGGTCTGCGCTCCTTCGGCTGATACTGAAGCGTTTTCTTTGAGAGCTACATTGTTGTCTAAGAAATTAGCTCTTTGAATAAATGTTCGCAAAGGAAGACGTCGTAAAAATATATTTGAGACGACCACCATAAGTATACAAGCAGAGAGAACGATGGCGAACAAACGAAAACACTGCAGAAAGCGCCCGGACAATGCCCGAACTGTAGCAGACAACAGGCTCGAGTCGTTGCCCTGACGTCATGCTCGCAGCGCTCGCAGCGCCCCTGTAGTACGTTCTCTGGGCTAATGGGATCAGACACGTCAGGACACACCATGAACACAACCAAATGTTGTGGGATAGCCTTTGAGTTTGGCCTGTTGTAGGGGCCAAAAGCCCCAGTAGTGGTGCCTACATGAACATACGAAATCAAATTTGAACTGCATGCCATGGTGACATTGAGTAAGTGGAGCGTTGTGGGCATGCCCTGCTCCCCTGTAGCCTTTGCAGTGCAAGGCGTTGAAGAAGGAGCCTGAGTACTGCGAAGAGGATCACAGGCGACCTTTGTCAATAACTCTGCTTCTGCTGAATGTGTTTGCAATACTTCTTGCTGCAAAGTATTTCTGAAATAGTATATTTTAAATTCAAGTGCATTTCTCAACTTCGATAGTGCTTGAGGGCCCTTTTAATAACATTTTACTGTAGCTGATGTAGTGGTCGAGATTAGGAGGAGTAAGCGGAGTTCGGCAGTTTGCATATTGTGCAGAGTAGGTAACTGGTGGTCAGTAGAATAACAGGGATAACTATAGTCTAGAGTTGACCTATGCAAGATGTGGTTGCTAGGGGAAAGGTGTTCATCCTACAGCAGACATAAACTGGTGATGAAATTGATCACTGTAGTGATCGTGAACTGTTTATGGTACTAGGTGACTGATGTGTGTGTGCATGTGCAGGCGGAAGAGCGGCTGGCAATGGTCGATGAGCGCCGGCAAATTGATGAGGCCCGCAGGCAGTTGGAGCTGGAGCAGGAAAAGAAAATGCGCCTGGACCAGCAGGTCATCCTGAACAAGGGACGCGTGCGACCCAAGCTCTCCTTCTCACTGAAGCCTACGGTCTAAAGTGGAACCGATGCCTTCCCGGTGTGCGTGTGTGCGGTCTTCCTGCCCCTTGCTGCAGCATGGTGTGGAACATGTCATCAGGCATGGCCGTTCTCACAGCCACCTCGAACGTTTCGTTTGGACACTGGCCTTGAACTGCACACAAGTCAATCATGCTTTCTGCTCCTGCCTTGTGTAGTGGACATATTATGGGCAGTCACTGGGCAGTGTTTACAAAAGCTGACTGCCTCTATGTGCAACAGTAGCAGTTTCCTACACAAATTATGTCGCGTGAAAATGGTGAGAATGGTTAAATACCTTAGAGAACTAAATTTATCGCTTAGTGATTCGGCATGATAGACAAGCTGCAGCATTGTACCATCGCACTGGTGCAGATATTATGTAGCGCTTTAGTTTGGTGTTGCGGGAGAGGCAAAATTCTCGAAAAGTTGTTAAAGCGGCCACTTCTGCTGTGCTCATTCAGTTCTTGAACCAGTGCAAGAAGCTTCCAGTTTTCTCGCATGCCACAGGTGGGTATAGCAGCCCTTCTTTCTTGCCACCAATTCTTTCTAAATATCGCCATGTACTCTTGCCACTTTCAGTGCCAATTGGTATTGTGACCCATCATGAGGTCGTCTTGCACACATTTTAGAGTGTCGCACCAAATAAGCAGTATACTCGAGTTTTGTTTTGCCTTTTGGTAATCTCGGCCGTCATTAAGCAGCAGGTATGTCCTCGAAAAAAAAAAAAAAATTCTTTTGAAAAGTGAATGCACCTGTTGCACGAGCTTAAGCTCTGAACATTGTAGTGATCCTGCTTGCATGGAAGCAGTGCACATAGAGCGTATTTGTACATAGCACCAATTGTAAATACAACTTTCCATTCTTTTTCGTTCGAAGTTTTCATACATAAGTGTTTTGCTTAACCTGTACAAAAGTTGACAACGCTTTTGACAGAGTGTGAAGTCGTGACGGATTTGCATTGCGAAACAAACGAGGTTTTCCAAAAGCTGTACACTTGTCATTGACGTTCTTTTTTTACATCTCCATGCACATGTGCTGTGCATTCATCAACCAAAGTGTTACCTCATGCTCGTGTTGCTTGTTAGATTGCTGTTCAAAGTTCACTTGCTACACCCACGACCAAAAAGTCTACGGACCATGGTACAATAGAAGAATTGCACTTTGGTAATGCAGCCGAGCCGGTATTTGATTGTATGAACAATGTACTACACTTTGCTAGCTGTGCGCTTGTGCCAGGACCGCAGGTTTTCTTTCATTTTTTTTTCTTGTTTTTTGTTGGCTGCATCCAGTGCAACTCTGTCATAGTATAGCTCAATAGCAATGTTCTTAAAGAAGCAATGTTCCTGCTAAAGTTTCTTTGCGATTTTTGATCAAATACTTCATCAGGAGTTGTGAGGATCACAGAATGCCCAGACACAGGCAAGTATTTCTTGGTTGGCATAGTGCTTTTAAACTAGGAAGTGTTAGATTTTGCACACCCATAGTTTTGGGATGCAGACCACCATGTTCACAAAAGAAATGGAAAGGTGTGCAAAGGAAAGTAAGAAAGGTGCAAAATAAAGCAAGCACGGCATGGCACTTCGGGTGTGCAAAGCTCCATTTGGGTGTGCAATATCTGAAACGCCTTGCTACCTTCATTAATTCAAGCTCTTCTAGAGTTGCCAGAGCAAAACACATAAAACAATGCCTTAATTGGTTAAGGAATCCAGTAATTCTTTTTGCCATCCCTATCAAACACCAGAGAGGATGCTGCCCATATGTGCCAGGCACAAACACTTGCATTATTAACGATGCCATCCAATGCCACGCTGAGAACAGGCCGGGTAAAATATTATGCCCAGGATGTGGCAAATACCCCAATGCGCTCTATACTTACTGTATAATACCGTCGGAGCGCTTCTTGTCCACACTTTTTAAGTCGCTCAAAATCTTGCACCTCCCTTCTCCACACCTAGAAGAGCTGGACACTCCAATGAGTGTACTACGGTGTACACTGTAATCAATGTGGCTGGTCCACAAAAAGCACAGCAAGGGATCCAGATGAATGGACTCAGCACCAAGACTGGGGACCCAGCTGGACTTACCATGGTGACTCCAATTAGGATTCAGGATTCATGCTGAAATAGTTTCTCTTCTACCAGCTATGAAATTGGTTTTGTACCATGTCAGCTGTTCCTCTCGGGCATTTCTGTTACTCTGGTCCAAGGTGGTACGATGGCTGTAAATGATTGCTATGAAAGAAAAGGGGATATCGAGGTGGAAATTGCACAGGATCGAGAAGGTACTGGGGAGAGTCGTAAAAAGGGTGGCATGCTGCAAAGCAAACAGTTCGTATATCGCATTCGCTAGGAGTGCATAACAAGCTTCATTGACTTGTAAATGATCAATACAAGAGCAAGATAAAAAGCTACAGACCTGAAACGTTGCAGAGCACAGGTAGGCCCTCTATATATGGTAGCTGTGAAAAGTCTATGGGTCAGTTAAAAGGGATTTAATTTTGTAAATGACAAGTATGGATTAGTGTTGTGAGGAAGCAGGCAGCTTTCTGCGGAGTACATGTTGAGAGTTTAATTGCCTGGCTTGATGTCACGTTTCCGCTTATTCGCTTGCCTTACTCGGTGGGCGTGCAAAGTAGGTGTGACAGTAGTATTGCTGCAAGGTGGGCTGTGCATAGCAGTGAAGGTTTCCAAAATGACTACAGTACAGAAAGTCATAATAGAGTAACTCCATGCCAAGAAGGTTGCTGCAAAATGGGCCGCCACACTACATGACTGACACGTCTTTAGTATGGTCTCAATAAGGGGTCGCATGAACCTGCTAGTGCTTCTTTTTGTTCGAGACCATGATCTGTAGGTGCTTGACCATGGGTGTATGCTTGTTCAGTGGAGAATTGGCTGTACTGGAAAGGTGAGGAATTAATATGGGGATACACAACGTGTCTTGGTTTTGTGTGCAGTGTGTGCCTTTTCTGTGGCCTCTGTGAGCACCGATTGGCTTTGAGTGGTCACTGTGGCTTGCCACAGTTACTCTAGCTGTGCTGATGCTCTCGGTAAGTATTGTTGCTCTGTGCAAGAGCAACATGAATGCATCATTTGCTTGAGGTTCATTAGGTACTTTGTTACATACAGTAAGCAGAAAAATGGCTTTTATTAAGACAGCATTAATGGTATGTCTTTGCAGCTGGTTGACATCTTTGGCGTTTTCTGTGCACTTCTGGAAGGAGTTAGAATCCCTGTTGCTTCTTAAGTGTTTGTGGCTTTGTACAAGGCTGATGGAACCGAGTGAACAGGATGTCACGTTTAGTTTTTTTTTTTACATGTAGAATATACAGAAATAAAAATTTTTTGCACACTTTTATAGTGGTCTGATTATAGTGTTCGTAAGTTGAGCTCACGAGAACAGTCTCCAAAGTGTTCTCCTGCACTACCGAAACCATTACTCCCCTCAAGTTGAACACGGCCATTCATTACTGCAAGAGCCCTGCTAGACCATCGCAATATGTCAGCACCAGTGCTGTTGGTTCTGTGCTGATGTCGCTAGTGGTAAGCACAGTTGGCCAGTAAATATTCTTTCTTGGCTATTGGTATCAAAGAAAAACTAAGTATGCAGATACAACACATTTTGGGAGCCATGTGAAGCGACACTTTCATGAAGTACTTGGCTTATAAAAGTGTTCACCTGTAATGTATTTTGCTGCATCGTAGCGATTATGTGCGTGCGTGGCAAATATGCAAGACGCGGAAACCCCATTGTGCAACACTCGTGATCCCCGCGACCGCGGATTACACTCGGTGTAATCTGAGTGACAGCCCCACATACAAAGGTGAGAGGATTGCCCTTGGACAGTGTTGGGGCACTTGGATGATGGGCCTCTCATTGAACAGAAGATCTTGGGGCCATGGCCTCGTGCATCTGCTATGTGCAAAGCCACATAGGCGCTCCTGCGTTCTTTGAAATGCACCAGCCTATATGACTGCTTGTAACTGACTCGGCAATGAGTGCTCGATTCTATGTGTACCTTTGCAGGGTATCCTACTGGGCTCAGCCTGGTTAACCTCCCTGCCTTTTCCCTTATCACTTCTCACCCTCTCTTGTATTTAGATTTAGCGACATTTTTCTGTTTAGTGACTGGTGTCCTTTTTTAGCGACTTGACAGAGCAGCTGGTGACATTTTAGTGACTTAAAAGCTAAGGAAGTTGCTTTACAATTGACATTGTAGAACAATTCTTATTGGTCAAGAGCTAAAAAAGTTGGCGATTCGTGATGACTGTCGACGGTAATAGATGTAGCATTGAATTAATATACCAACACAACGTACTGCCATCATTGAAACGAGTTATGTGCATGGCGTGTACTGCAGGCGGGACTCCTCCTTCGTGCTTCCCTAAATTCCCTAAGAATGCTCAGCACTATCCATTATAGCCACTGCGAAGCCTGTGCGTGGCCTCTGAAATGCACGGTGTGCCAGTGCGTGCGAATGTTGAGAAACTCGTCATGCGGCAGCCAGGCTCCTTTCTCACGCAGTGTCTCACCGCATCGCTTTAGTTGTGCAGTACATTCTAAGAATCTTAAAGTTACAAGGAAACAGTGAACGAATTCACAAAACTCTTCGTTCGCAAGGGCTGTTTGCTATTGGACGGCAGACTTTGCTAAAATGTGTTTTACGTGATGACTGGCTAGAATCTGAAGGTATGACCGCACCTACCATAAGTGCTTTTTTGTTAATATGGGCCCAGTTTAGTACTATAGTATGAAGTAAGATACGCGCGAGACAATCGGCTTTGCCAGCACTTTGGCTTGACTGTCAGCGAGTGGGATGTTATTGTTGCCTGTTGCAGGGCGATTCTGCAAGAAGGGTGAGGCAGGGTCACATTTCTTTTACTAAGCTTTGTTTTGCTAAATTGTATGCTTTTGTAATAACAGCATTTCTCTTCAGCTGCATTCACCGGGATTTGAACTTAACAGTCTATCAGAGTAACCTTGAAAAAAAAAAGTAATAGAAGGGAAGTAGAAACACCAAATGCCAGCGCAACATTCAAAAGGCCAACCAATTAGGATTGCCCGGAACAAATAGTTTTGGAAATACCAGGGTGTATACCAACCGCACAAGCCGGGAATTCTCGGAGATTTTGAGTAGTCTGGAAAAACTCGGGAAATTTGTGCTTCTATCAGGGAAAATTCGCTGTAATTTTATTGAAAGGGTCGAAATTAAGTCGCAGTAATGCTGGCTCGAGTAACAGACGGGAATCGTAATTAATCGTCCTTGTCGTCGGTTGGAGGAGTTGCCAGTGTACAGTCAATGTCCGACTTTCCGGAGCCTCAATAATTTGGACGGCTTCGCGGCACCATCACGTACCCCACAGAGTCAATGTATGAGAACGTCTGAAATTTCAGACGCAAAAACTCTGCCGTCCGATTTTCCAGTCGTTTTGCCGTGACCCTATGTCCGAAATGGCATTGGTCAAAGCCACCACTTCTGACATTTTGATTACCTCGCCGCCTCGAACTGGCGCTCTCGCACGCAGATCCACAGGCAGCCGTAGCCACCACTGTGGCAACGCTAGGCCTAGCTGCTTCGACGTTCGCTATTAAGCTTCTTGCCGTTGGGTGTCGTGTTTTTTATTGAAAGAGTTCGCTGCTGTCAGCAACGGCATGGACTCTGTCTTTGTGGTCTTCACGATTGGCTTAGAAGCTTGGTAAGCACGGTGCGTTCGATAATGCCGGTTCGTGAAATTCGGCTTCGCCTCTCTACAGAAATCTTACTTGGTGAAGCATACGCAAAGGCATTGCAGTGAAGCATAACAAGCATGGGAAGGGGCTATTGCCATGGGAAACATTATCTATTCCTGAATTATACATGTGTGCACCCGGTATTTTCTGTCGTAGTACGAGCACCGATATGCCTAATACGTGTACCGACAGGCCTTCAGAGCGTTTTCGAATGTGCCTGTGGCGATTTGAGCCCTTAACGGCAATGAACGACATGCATTTGTTTTTTCCAACTGGCCGATTTTTCTGACGTTTTCGCGGCCCCTAGGGAGTTTAAAAAATCGGACGTGGGCTGTGCACCTGACCAAGAAGATGCTTCAGATGGTTCGTGGGGCGAACGAGTGGTGGTAGGAGGACAAGAACAGAAAGGACCACGCATTGAGGAATGAACGGTAAAAGAAGCGTGCTGCTGTTGTTTTGAAGGAGCTTGAGCTCAACAAAACAAAGTGTTGGCTGATGCCGAGATGCAGGTGTCCCTCATCCAAACTAAAATAAACTCTTTAGAGCAGTGAAACAAAACACTGAGGTGTCGTGCGTAGGCTGAAAGTATGTCAGGACAGTTGAGGTTGACTTACGAGCTGTTGAGACCCAGACAACACACTGATGTCCTTTGGACATCCTTTAGATGTCCTGCTTAGGAGGTGTGGGATGTCCCTGGGATGTCCCATACAAATCCCCAAATCCTCCAAAATGAGACAAAACTACATCCATAGGATCTTCCATTATGTGTCCTTTCCAGGACATTCTGGGATCATATTTGGATATCCACAGGATGTCCATTAAATGTGCTCTCCGGGACATTCAGGGATCACATTTGGATGTTACATATTCAGCTGTTCCTAGACATTACCAGTGCATGTAGCATTTAAAGGGCAGGTACCTATATATACAAAGAATTGTCTTTTGTCGAACATTTTTTCATTTAAGTCACCTTCAATGTATTTTTCTCGAGATGTAATTCACTCGTTTTCCTGCTTTTTCCCAAAACTGCAGGCTTATGGCTTTCAGTGGTTCTGTTGTTTTCCTTTGTTTTTATATTTACCAAATCGTGAGAACACTGGAAACATTGCTGAGGGGGCAGAAGCACATGTATCCAGCTACACAGCAATGGGTGTTTGCAAGTTCCCAACATAAAATGGACAACAATGGACCTTGCCCTCCGTGTTTCAATTCCAAGCCTGAAACAAGAGCTTGAAGACGTTTTTAGGACAAGGAAAAGGTAAAGAAGCAAATGACAAACGCACTGAAGGCCATCATGCTGTAACAGTTATAGAACAGAATTAAATAATAGAGAAAGTAATGTGATAAGGCAGCGAACCTTGGAGTACACTGAGGACGGATGACGTTTAGAAATGCTCTGACAGAAAAAAAAGAATTGTTAAAAAATTTAGTATTGGATTTTTTGTTGTAAATACACGACGAATTTCATGTTGGACAATGCACCATAAATTAGTATTTCACGACAGTTGAACTTTGGAAATGTAAATTTTTATTGCACGCTTCCCATAAATAGGATGAACACATATGTAATTAAGTCACATTCTCCTCACAGGACCTATTAATACAAAGTTTAAAATAATCTTTTGCTGTGTTGTTTCCTGTGCCCAAGATAAATTTTGATTTCCTGAAATTTAATTTCTTTACTGGTGTGCACAGCCTGCTTAACTCTCATCTAGTAGAGCAGAATTCAAAGTTGTATTTACTTGCTAAGGTGCTTTTATATACATTGCTGTGCACTTATTAAACATTGTACAACAGTGTTCCCAGTTACACCAATGATGCATTTAATTAGTCTTAGCTCTGCTCTCTTAAATCTTAATCCTACACTGCTAGAAGAGAGTTAAGCAGGCTGTGCAAGCTGTGTGCACCAGTAACGAAATTAAGTTTCAGGAAACAAAAATTTCAGCTAGGCACAAGAAACAACACATTAAGAAAATGATGGCGCTGAATGTGGCAAACGGTAACATTAAAAACAAAACAAAAAAGTATAAGACACTAGTGAAAAAAATATGTTCATACAGGCCATGCAGATAATCTGCAACAAGAAAGCTGACTTCAGCATGATCATATTTGACAGCAAAATTAAATATATATATATATATATATATATATATATATATATATATATATATATATATTTGTTGAGGAGCAAGTCCCTCGGCAGCATGGCGGAACCACATCATGGCGGCCCTCTCGAGATCCTTTAGGGTGGCATTTGGGTGTCTGATGTCATTAGTCAATGTGCCTGCATGCATTAGCAAAATTATCCTTCCTATAAGTTTTGCACACCACACAAAACTTGGACCAGTGTGCACTCTACTAAAGAGACAAGACTAAATACCAGCACTAAACTTAGCAAAGTGAATAATAGTTGTATAAGTCATAAGCTGTTACAATGTCGTACATTATATATATTTTGCCATGGAAAATCCATCTAGTTAGGCAATAAGGGATCAAATCTGTCATAGCAGCCTCAATACAGTGAGTATACTGCTTATCACTAGATTTAAAAAGAAGTAAGTGATATCAAACTTGCTACACCTAACTTGCCACACATTAGCTTGCACAGGTTCAGCTCGGAGAATTTCTTTTTCTCCTTTGTTCTAAACCAACTGAAGCTTATTGCCGCGTTCCTCCTAAGGAGGGACTGTAGAATGCGTGTCGTTTTCTGTTTCGTTGAGACCCCTCCTTGGACAGCCAAGTGCTTCTTTAGTTAAAAAGAAAAAATACAGCTATAAAGATAAATTGGGATTCAGTTAACACTGAAAGTTTTGCAACCTAAATGATTTCTTGGTAATAGAAAAGTGCTAACTGGATTTTACTTTTACTCATATTCTTTAAAATTGTCATAAACAGTTGATGTAAAATCCTACAGCATGTCATTAATTAGACTTACTGTCATAACTAGCATCAGTACCAATTTCTGTCTTGTAACTATAGCCCACTGTAGTTACAAGACAGGCAATTTCACACTGAGCCTAGGCCATCAAGCAACATGATTAGGGAGTGGAGTACTAATTAAAATGTGCTTAGAGCCAGAAAATTGGCAAAATTACAAGAATAGACGAAGCAGAAAAATTACCATCTGATGTAGAGCTTGTCTGTCTCAAGCTTTTTGTCATAGTCGAGCACGTCTGTCGCATCCGAAAAAGGCAAATCAGGGAGGTCACAAGGTTGTGAAGGTGCACTGATGGCATTGCTGAGCAGGTCATTAAGGTATTGTGAATGGGCCTGCTGGGTCTGCTCAATACCATTAAGTATCTGTAAGACCCTTTCCATGAAGGCTACAAAAAAAGAAAAAAAGAAAATAATGGCATTAGTATTATGTGAATTTTCACTTAAGCGCTATATGCAAGATGAAAAATTACCGCATTTATTCGAATATAGGTAGACCTTTTTTTTCGGAACTGTTACCCAAAATTAGCTATCGACCATATTCGTAAACACAGCTAGACAGAGTACCAAGCTGAGTTCCACCATTACGCCTGCCGTAAGGCCAGTCTGGAGATTATTAAGACTGGCTTTAAAGAATGCTGCATATTTAATGCGCTCAACGGTGCACGAACAACATCATTTGGGATGCCAAAGATGCCTGCGAAGCATCTAACAAGGATGTCTTCTCTACCAGTTCAGACGAGGTTACAGCTTGTGGCATCACTAACGAGATTTAGTAGCCGAGCGGTAAATAAAGGTGTGTCAAGGTCAAAGTGTTTCATTTTTTCTAGAAAGATATATAGGAAAGATATAGGTCTACCTATACTCAAATCATATTTTAAAATGTTTTCTGTGAGTTTACTATATAGAGGTCAAGTATGTCAGCAGTCAACCTATTTTCGTGTACATATGGTAGTTGATGTAGCAACACTTGGAAAAAAAGAAACATTGATTAGCACTACTAAACGTACTATCAGCCATAGTTGGAACATAAACAGCGGAGCACATGCCTTCTTTATAGTTTTCGTCACCTAGCACTGGCCTTGTGATAACAGTGTGAGTTAGGATTCACGACTTGTGCAACGCTGCAGCCACACCACGGACAAGTGCTTTTCTAAGTCGCCGGTTGCACGCTAGCAACCGTCATAGATCGAATGATGGGGCGCCCTCCTAAAGGAGGAAGAAGCGATAAACTGCACCACTGACTCATGGCAGTGTCACTCCGTCACGATGACATTGAGGAAAAGTAGTGTGCCAGTGGCAACATACAAAAGCTTTTCTTACATGCTGCATAGCTGCGCCATAGGGTTGGCTAATGAATACTCATGCTCACACCACTATCGTGAAGCGAAAGCTAGGTGAGGCAAACTGTGTAGAAGCTATGCACTTTGCTGTTTGCATTTCAATCTACACAGGTACATAGCACAAGTGAAAGAAACATATTGTTCAATTACACAAGCTTAAGAGATGGAGCTCTAAGAACTTGCTGCTTATCATTTACACTACAGCATTCAACAGGGAACATGTGAATGCAAGCTGAAAAATAAAAATGCAGATATATTAATGACTGGACAGCCAGCAATATTGCAAGAAATTCTGAACCTGTGCTTGTTAGTATGGCTTCATGATAGAAAAGCAGAGTGATAAACCGGACGAGAAAGAGAGAATAGGACTAAGCGCTGGCTGCTACTCTGCAACCGCAATATACCGGTATGCGCTTTAGAAAACCAAAAGAAGGTACTAAAAAAAGTGCCTAAGAACCAGACCTGCCCTTAATGAAAATGAAATGAGCATCTAATCTCTTCGTCACGAAGATAGCCAATTTCTTTTTCAGTCAAGGAAATTATGCATCACAGTGCATTGCAAAGGGCTTTCATGTGTCAGCTCACTTCTTGCTGCAGTGGCTTAGAGGCTATGCTGTTGTGCTGCTAAGCTTAAGCTCGCAGGTTCAAGTCCTTGCTGTCGCATGCACATTCTGATGGGGGCAGAATGCAAACATGTTCATGTGCCATGCACTGGGTGCATGCTGAAGATCCCCAGGTGGTCCAAATTATTCTCGAGCCCCCCATTACGGTGTGCCTGGCTCATAATCATATCTTGCTAGAGGCATGTAAAAAGCCAGAATTAAAATTTTTAGTGTAAGCCCGCGGTCAGTTGCCTTGACCGACAAAAAAGTTGGCTATCTCCATGACTGAATGATTGGACACTTCACTGTCACATTGCCGTTGTGATGCCGTAATGGTAATTCCACCTTCGTCATTCTAACATTATCCGACTCTCGGTGTGCCGTCATCACATCATCGTAATCCCATGGTTATCAGCACACCATTGTCATCGCACTGTTTTCCACTGTCATCACTTCAAACATGTCATCTTATTGTCGTCACCATCGTTGTCATGCAGTTTTTGCCGTACCTTCAGCACAGTCGTCGCCATGCACTTGCATCATCCCATTGTCCTCATGCTGTAGTTGTTACATTGTCGTGATTATACCTTAGTTATTGTTTCAAAATTGCCATCTCCTTGTTCGCCATGGCGTTGTCGTCATAGTACCTTCGTTGTTCCATAAACGTCATACTTTATCATTTATCATTATAATTTATCAGGTCTGCAAGACGTATTCGAAAAGCTGGTCTTGAAATAGGATTGGGAAAGACACAAGTAATCCCTTTGCCAAAACTATTCGTAACCACTTTCTAAACGTTTTTAGAACGTTATAAAAAAGCTGGTCTAGAAGCGGTCTTGAAAGGTTTACGATCATCTGAAGCTAATTTTCGCGGGTGACGGGCGCGATCAGACATCGTTGTTCAAAACACGCGTTTAGTTTCGCCTCACGCGACTGGCCTATGCCGCGCAGACGTCGTCAGCCGCACCCGTTGGCACGGCCTAGGCCAATCGCGTGAGGTGAAACTGATCGGGCGTTTCGAACAGCGATCTCCAATCGCGCCCCAGTTGAGTAGAAGCGTCGGTGTTGACTGTAAGAGCCATGGCGCAGTGCCAAGCACTGTTCCCCGCATGGCCGGCGCATCGTCTACCAAGTCGCACGAAAATGAGCCTGTTAGGAATAATAAATCCTTAATACCGCCTTTAGTAAGCTACGATGCTTACAACCACAATGGGAATGACATCCTGCAAAGAACAAATGGCCACGTCTTGGCAGGTGGCCAGACCAAGCCCTTCATGCCAAGAGTGCATGAAATGAGAACATTGTGACAAAGCAAAAACACTTTATTAAAATGTAATGCTTATGCAAGGTTCGAACAAACTGTGAGAAATGCAAATAGAAGCAAAGGTACATCAACAATGACAAAAGTCGCAGAAAGGATTCGTAATGAACTTGAAAGTGAACATTCACTAGCACATAAACAAAATTCCAAGTACACATACAAAAATGAACAGAAAAATCTGGAGTGTACTAATGTGTCTAATTTATCATAGTAAAGTACACGTGCTATTAGATGGACTGGAGCTATGCAGAAGTGACATCGGAGCGAATGGAAGAAGTAGACTGAAAAATGCAAAAGTATGAATCGGATGGTGACTGCCTCCAAGCAATGTTACCAATCAGCTAGAAGCTTGAAAAGAGCACAAAAAGAATACCACCGCATACCATCATAAAACAATCCTGTGACAGAAAAAAAAATGGGAACAATGCAAAATTGGAAATATTGCCTTTAGGATATATCAAAGAAGGTAATGGCGAGAAAAAATAACCATACAACAAAAAAGCAATAAAGTGAAATTAGTACAGAATACTTAAACGGGGGATTCAGTGTAACAAGTGAACACTACTGTAGTACAGCGAACGATGAGACAGTAATGCTGCATCTTGCCACTCCAGAACGTGAGAAATGAATATATGCAAGCCTCATATTAGAAACTTATATAAACATGGAAATAAACTGGAATCCACTGGAAGCTAGCTGCATTTGTGTAACAAAGGAAGCAATGGTCATAATAAATAGTAAGTGTTTTACCTAAAAGCCCTTTACAAGAGGCAAAGTTGTACCTCTCTGGCAAAAACAAAGTTGCAACGAATAATTTGCAAACCAGCAAATACATTGTAGCGTTTCTAGTTAAAGGATACAATAGACGGAAAGTATTGCTATGGAACTGGCGTCCATCTTGTCTACCATTTTATTCTCACTTCCTTCTTCTCTTCTCCTGAACCCAGACTCCTGCGCTTCTTCATCTTCTATTCCAAGGCTCATACCGCTTCACCCTTCCAGGTTTCTTTTGCTAACCCCTCCTGGGGTAATACTTGAAAACGTTTCCAATCGAAGCACATTCAACTGAGCCACGTTCGCCAATGTACCACAGAGTCTTCAATATTCCTTTCTGAGTGGCTGTCTTTGTCACAGAGTAAGGACCATAAAATTTGGCATTGGATTCTCTTACTCCTTTCCTAACTAGAATGAGGTCGGTGACTTGAATGTCTGGGATATCTGAGCAATGTCTCTTGTCGAAATTTTTTTTCATTCGTTTACGGTACCTCTCCTCCTGCGATTTCTGTTTCCTTTCCTCGACGATCTTGAGATTTTCTAACAGCCCAAGTTCACGGTCCGCCTGAAGAATAGGGGTTTCTCCTGAAGAAGCGAATTGCGGGCTGCATCCCAAGCCACTGGTGTAGGAGCGATTGTGATGTCTTACAGCTGCTTCTAAAGAGCATTTCCAACCACCAGGGAAACTATCGTACATCCTGATGTATTGTTTAACATCTCGTATAGCACGCTCTGCAAGCCCATTCGCTGCGGGATGGTATGGCGCACAGAACTGGATTGATATATTATGGTCTCGAGCCCATCTTGCTAGCTTTTCGCTCTTGAACTCTGGACCGTTGTCACATACAATTGTCTTGGTTGTCCTAAACATATCCCGTTCGAGAAGGGCGATGACACTATTCGCATCTTCTTTTCCTGCCCGTGCCGCGATCATCCTGGTGCATTCATCTATGGCCAGAAGAAAAGCTTGCGTTTTTCGGACTCCTTCTCGTTTCTTATTCAGCTCGGCGAAATCCAGGTGTATAACTTCAAAAGGCACGTTCGAGTGGCAAGGTATTATCATGGCGTCCGTAGGCTGCTTATATTTCACTTTGTTGACTTGACAAATGTGGCATGAACGAACGTATCGATTGACGTCGTCTTTCATGTGAGGCCACGTAAATCTCTTGACTAGCTTGTTGTAGGTGCGCCAAAATCCGTCGTGTCCTCCAGATTCTGGGCTATCGTGGTACAAATAAAGCACCCTGGAAACCAGCGTTGGCGGGACTTGATGGCGACCTTCCCTAAAAATCAATTGTTCAGTGCCTTCCCACAATTTAATTTCATTGATTTCTTCCGATTGTTCGTTGTTGGCCTGTATCATCAGTCTAGACAATGCATCTGCATCAGTCAAAAGGGGTCCAGGTCTGTGGGAGATGGTGAAATCGAACTGCTGCAAATAGTTCACCCATCTGGCGATACGTCCCTTAGGTTGGGTCATATTCAAGAGATGAGTGAGGGCTTGGTGATCGGTGAACAAAGTAAACTTCGCACCTTCTAGGTACGTACGGAAGTACTGAATTGCTTTAAGGACTGCAAGAGCTTCCTTTTCAGTAGTGGTGTAGTTGACTTCAGGTGGCTTGAGGGTGTAGCTGTAGTAACCTACTACGTGTCGCTTTTCTCGGCCGGATGCTTCTGGACATTTCTGGTACAAGACTGCACCTGTCCCATAGTGTGAGGCGTCGGTATTCAGTTCAAAGGGTAAAGTGAAATCTGGTATGCGTAGAATAGGGTCAGCAGAGATTCTGTGCACCAGATCACGGTAGACTCTCTCACATTCCTCATCCCACTCAAATGGAACTTCTTTCTGTGTTAGGCGCGTGAGGCATCTTGTTTTGATGGCAAAGTCTTTTATGAAGGGCCTGAAATGTCCTGCTAATCCCAAAAACACACGCAATGAGTGTACGTCATATGGTTGTACCAGTTGGGATATCCTCTCGACGGACTCTTGTTTCGTGCTTTTGGTAGTCCCATCAAAGACTCTTCCAAGAAACACCACTTTTCTTTGAAAGAACGCACTTTTCTTAAAATTAACCTTGAGGTGTGCCAAGCTCAAGGCATTTAATACCTGGGACAGGTGTTCCTGATGCTCCGTCTCTGTTTTGGAGAAGACGATAATATCGTCTATGTACACGTTACAGAAGACACCTAAGAAAGGCGTCAGGACTTCGTTCATAATCTTCTGGAACCATGCTGGTGAGTTTTTCCAGCCGAAAGGAAGCCGGTTATACTCGTACAGGTCGAAGGGCGTGATAAAAGCAGTATACATTTTTGTTTCTTCGGTTAGCGGGATCTGCCAGAAGCCTTTGCACAAGTCAATACGTGAAAAACATCGGCAACCACCTGTCTCATTTATAATCGTGTCTATCTTCGGCATGGGAAATGGTATAAGTTCTGTCTGTCGGTTGAGAACCCTGTAATCTGTGCACAGTCTGAAAGTTCCATCTTCTTTCGGCGCAATAGTTATGGGAGATGCGAAGGGTGACACCGAAGGCCGGATTATATTGGCGTCTAGCATCTCCTGCAATTCCTTCTTCAACCATATCTTGCGCTCTCTTGACATGTTGTAAGGTGATTTTCGGATGACGGTCTTGTCGGTTAGTTCGAAAGGCACCTTGTGTGACGTCATCGCCGGTGGGTAGCGTCCTATGCATACCGGTTCAGGATAGGTCGTTGCAATATCCTCCGCGCAATTGACAACTCGCAAGTTATCTTTTCTATCCGGCTGTGTCTCTTGCCTTGATAGTCCTTCCACTAAAACCGCATCGTCCCAGTCTACGTTGATTTTTAGTTTCTTTATATCTGGTCTGGATAGCAGAAAGTCATACGTCACTCCCTCAATCACCAGTACTTCACTCTCTATTTCATGACCTTGGAACTCGATGTTTACTGAGGCCCACTGATTATGCATTGTCACTTTTCCATCGTAGCCTTGCACCCGTAGTACTCTTCCACTATGCAGGTGACTTGCATCTACCAGCTTGGCATTTATTATAGACACAGAAGCACCGCTGTGAACCAAAGCCATCATGTGTCTGTTTCCCACTTTGACAGGGATGTGAAGTAGGCTAGAGCAAGTTAAATAAACAGTCTCAGTTGTGGTCATCGGGTCGGACTGATCACCCTTGTTTATCAGTTTTTTGTCGGCGGAGCCTCTTCAGCGTCCGAAAGTAGGGGGACAGGGTCGCTGTCGACGTTATTCGCCCGACCTCTGGGAGCGCGCCAACCCAAGTTCTCTATGCCGCCTGCAAGGCGGCGCGGTTCTCGCTGATTACGGCTTGACCAATCCGCGCCGGACCGTGTGAAGTGACTGCTTGAGCGAGCGCTTATATTTTCTTCTGAAGTAAATGGTATGTCGTGAAGGCACTCCAGGAGCCCGTCCATAGATTTAGGTGACCGTATTTGCACTTGCTTCAGGACTTGCGCGTGCAGTCCGTGCATTATTAGTGCTACTACGGCAGAAGGAGGAAGCATAGGCTCGGCCAGCTTTAAAAGGCGGCGTTTGTCAAAGAAATATTCGACGAGGGAGCCTTGCTTGAATTTGAAATTAAGCGCGGCATCCCACCTTTGCACTGGGTTGCTTCGGAATGTCGTCAAAAATTTTTCTTTCCACTGATTCCAAGAGTTGCCAGCCTCTTCAATAATGTGCAAATCATACCACTTCCGTGCAACACCGCTTAAGTAACTACGCATGTTAGTAATGTTGTCCTCATTAGAGTGCCAGTTGTTCTTCCCAGCGGCACATTCATAGAATTCAAGCCAACCTTCTGGACTTGAAGACATGCCGTCGAACGCATCGGGTTCTACAAATTTAGTCACCGGCTTCTCAGCGTTTAAAGAGCTTATAAGCGATGCCACCAGCTGGTTCTGTTGCGAAGTCTGTTCTTGTTGTAGCCGAAGAGCTTTGAAAACGAGGCTCACCTCTTCCGTCGACGACTGTGATCCAGAGTCCTTTCGACGCATCGGTTGAAGAACTAATTCATCGAAGATCGCCAGACGCAAGTTCACTTTCACAACACCCTTCCGACGTAGTTCATCAGTGTCCATGGAAGCCTTCTCTAAAACCAGGTTCACGAGTTCTGCCGAGTTGAGTTCGCGAGGTAGTTCCACCGCTGGTTCATCTTCAGCTTGGTATCTCGAAAAGATGAGCTTCTCTGCGGAGGTCTCCTCAAGGAAAAATGTCACCCACATGTTGGAGTCCGCTGTCGGCTGCGCCAAAATAATGTAGCGTTCCTAGTTAAAGGATACAATAGACGGAAAGTATTGCTATGGAACTGGCGTCCATCTTGTCTACCATTTTATTCTCACTTCTTTCTTCTCTTCTCCTGAACCCAGACTCCTGCGCTTCTTCATCTTCTATTCCAAGGCTCATACCGCTTCATACATTAATTAGCACACTGACATGTCACACTTTGCGCACATCTCCAGTCTCCTAAAGTAAAAAAAGCACTCTGAATGAGAAAAACGTTTAACGCATGTAGCCCAGAGCAAATTTTTTGCCAGTTCACTCACACTTTCACATCCAAAAACATTTGCCACAAAGTCCAGGCACAGTTCCACTGATGTTTACCAATTCACCCCCACTTTCAAGTCCAAAAATATTTGGCACACAGTCCAGGCAAAGCTTCATAGATAAACAGCTTGAGAGCACCCTACTGATTATTGTGCAGTCCCGCTGCTGGAAATAGAACTGCCGCACATGCTGGTAGTGGTTTCGATGTAGACACACTTGCTGCCCTGGACAGGTATGCTCAGAAATCTGCACTGGTGCTCCATTTTGTCGAAGTAGACACATTGATGCAGTACGCTGGTAATTGAAACGTATCGAATGCACAAGTATTCGCTTCACCAGATAGACTTGCCCACATGCCACCACTGGCATATATATGCACTTGCTCTTCACTCAGTAGCATTGAACTTAAAGTGTTCCCTATGTGGGAGCCATGTGTAAAACCGGTGTCACACGACCACTCTCGATCGCGATCAAGCCCGATCCGGATCGAAATTATCGATGCGACTGGCTCACTCTCGTAGCTTGCGCAGAGGAGCCAATCACGACCGAGAAATTCGATTTGTAACGGACTGGATAGCGGCTAAAAGAGCCCCGTGTGAAACCGGTATCAAATAATGCACAGACGTACGCTAGGAAAATGTGTTGCGCAAGGACAAAGAACTGCGACATGCCCTGTTGTGCGAAGCGCGCGAACAGAACACACACACACACACACACACACACACACACACACACACACACACACACACACACACACACACATATATATATATATATATATATATATATATATATACATATATATATATATATATATATATATATATATATATATATATATATATATATATATATAAACTGCGAGAGCGCTTCGCGAACTCCATGCGCACACATGGCACCCGCACCAACTCGGCAGGTCGCCGTAAAGCGCGAAGGGCGCACAGCGTACATTCCGACACATGTCCCAAACTGCAAACAATCGTACTACCTAAAGCATACAAGTTATTTTATACCAAGGGCATACTCGACTCACGTATGCAGTATCCACAAGCGAGTTATGCAGCGTACATGCTGTATCCATTCGCCAAATAGTAAAATTGACAACAAGCACAAAGCTACAAGGGACTCAATACATTACTACCATTTGAGGCGTCAAATAAAATCGAATTTGGCCGTTTCATATATTAGACACAATATGTGGACACATGTGGTACCCGGTAATACCATGAAGTACCCATAACGTGTGTAAAGGGGGCGAAAACACAATCGCAAACCTGAAGCGCAAACGATAAAAGCACGGTATGGTGCACGCAAAATTCTGTCAGTGCGCTGTAGCGCGAGGGAAGAAAATAGGGCGAGCACTTGACCTCACCTTTTGGGATACCGCAATAGTACTGAATCATAAAAAAAGCCTGTTTGAACCAGATTTCTTGTCTGCAGCACTCTTGCTAAACGGGAGACTAAAATACCACGATGACGGCTCTATTGCGGAGATTGGCAAGGTGCGCACAGACAGAAATTTTGCCGCTTTCTTGTTAGGATCACGCATAGCGGCCGATCCCGACGCTAGGGACACACAGGCACGATTTCGTCCCTCTAACTTTCGTCCTTATACTGCCCTTAACGCCTTACTTACAACGTCAGTGAAAAGGCGCCTCACATAACATGACAATGAACTTGAAGAGCTGATTAGGGCCCTCCACTCCGCGCCCTCCAATTGAAAACACTACTGATTTCCAAATTAAACTACAAAACAGATCGCACAACCCAAACTAATCACAGAACGTCGTTTTTTTGACGGCAAAACCCTGCAACACTTACATGACAAAGGGCAGCGGCAGCACATTCGGAACAGCCGCTATCATACCACAGCGCAATGCAAGTGCGATAACGCTATTATGCCCGGCTCAAACAGACCGCACAACCCAAACTAATAACAGAATGTCGTTTTCTTGACAGCAAATCACTGCAACACTTACATGACAAAGGGCAGCGGCAGCACATTCAGAACAGTCGCAAACAGACCATATATGCGAGGGCGATAACGCAACTATGCCCGGCTTCACGAATAATGTGGCTGCCTTGGTCACATAACAATTGAAAACACTACTGATTTCCAAATTAAAACCACACACACATATCGTACAACCCAAACTGATCACAGAATATCGTTTCCTTGACAGCAAAACACTGCAACACTTACATAGCAAAGGGCAGCGGCAGCACATTCAGAACAGCCGCAAACACACCACAGCGCAATGCGAGTGCGGTGACGCGACGACGCCATGACGACGCGACTATGCCCGGCTCGCCCGGCTGCCCGGCATCACGAATCACGTGGCCACCTTGGTCACATGATTTGACGACGGTATCGCCACCTTGCGCAAGGTTGGATCGCGTTGATGGGTTGTTGAATATTGTAGAAGCCGCTAAAGAGGCTGACGCGCCGTGGCGTGGCGGTGGCGCCTTGAGTCGTTTTCAAAACGTATTCAGCCCTCGTTTTCAAGCTGCCTGGCTTCCAACGTTATCAAGACGTATTCACCCCTCGTTTTTAAGCTATCTTGTCTGGAACATCTTTGATGCGTCGATTTTGGTCGAAAATCCGTTTCAGGCGTTGAATGCCTTAATACGACGTTTTCAAGACTTTGTGTGCTACCTGGGATAGAGATCCTCAGCGTCTTTTAAAAAGAAACCGTAGCCAGTAATTTTCATTATTAATAGCCTCACCTCACCAGCCCTGCGCAATAAAGTGGCTGAGCATGCCCAAGGAACCCGCACGGGGTCAGTGCACGAACTCCGGCATGGCTATACAAGATCGGACCCGCTGCGTCGCGGTTATGTTTGTTTGTTTGAAGCACTGCAGCATCTACGCGCTCCACATGCTTGTGTGAACGACACGATGTTTCCGAGAGGACACTGAACATTCAGGAGGGAGGTGTCCCGACTTCTCCAGTTTTTAAGTGACTTAGCCAACGATTCCTTGCGTTTGGCAGATCAATTTCAGGGCGTTGTGCCGGGGGTCGGCGACTTGGTGCGACATTGTGCGTGGAATGGGTCACGTGCTTGCGGGCCTGTTTCCTGTTCCGCCTCGTTGCGCGCGTCGTCTTGATTACCCTCCTCGTTTTGCGCTTCCGGACGGTGACGAACTTTCCCGAAGGGAGGCGCTCGGGCGACTCCGAAAAGGTAGGTAAGATATTAGGCAAAATAAGAAAAAGAGCTTGGTGACGCAAGCCACCACCCTGTTTCAAAAGGTACGCTCATAGCATCCGTCCATGCATCCACTCATACGTCTGCTCGTCCCTGCATCCATGCATCCTTCCCTCCAACCATTCATTCGCCCGTCCGCCCGTGCGTGTAAAACAACGTAAACTGGTTTGCAGTGAATACTTCTCGTATACTTCTTTTATGCGAGGCCTCATTTGGAGTGCGGCCCAAGTGGACAAAATCATGAAGATAGAGGTGTGGTGCTCTATTTATGTCGGAAGAATTCAAGTTCATCTAGAAGGCATAGCACATTGTGCATTCATCGCTTAAAGAAAGCTTTGGATGGAGATCTGTTGTTGGACATAATTGAGGCTGCGCGCGAGATCAGGCGCTTCTGTTCCATTAGCGAGCAGGAAACGAAAGTTTCATTAGGGTCGCCTCTGCATATTTCAATCCTCTGGATGGTTATGAAAATATTCAGATAACCGAGAGTTCCAATACAACAGAGACAAATTATCATAAGCATATACCGGAATAGCGGAAGACGTATCGGAGTAGACAATCACTGGCAGCTATACAGTTTGTGACACTGCCATCGACCACGAAATGCAACAGACGCTCTACCACGATGGTTATTGCCGAAAAACTAAGATATACAAAATACGTTTGCAATGGTTATAGCGCTGCAAACACTACCTTGCCGAAAGGTGACTTTAATACAGTTGGTTGTTGCAGTATGGGCTCTGCGCACTTTAGGTGGAGCATTTGTAGATTCACAAGATATCGAGAACTCTGCTACGCATGCGTCTTCAAGCATTGCCGTATACCTCTATAGTCGGATACAACTTTAGAAAAAAGGGGGCGTTTACTCCTCCGAGGCGGAGGCAGACGAGCATCCACCAATGGGCGCGCGCTCTGGACAAACGTCATGAGCCAGACGGCTGGTGACCCCGCCGACGGAGAAGATGGCCGCCCGCGCTTCGAACTGGGCGAGGTCGCGACAGCTGTGTGCTTCAGCCCCTCGTCAGAGTGAATTCCAGTAGTGTTTGTGAGGGTCTATCATGCCGGAAATATTACTACGAACTTACGATGCAATGAGTTGTATCCGACTATAGTCGGATACAACTTTAGAGAAAAGGGGAGGCCCC
The DNA here is from genome assembly GCF_038994185.2 of Dermacentor albipictus. Classification (NCBI taxonomy): domain Eukaryota; kingdom Metazoa; phylum Arthropoda; class Arachnida; order Ixodida; family Ixodidae; genus Dermacentor; species Dermacentor albipictus. The sequence goes on from NC_091821.1 coordinate 438,906,056, forward strand.
GCCCAGATGACCGAAGCGCGACAGCCGATAGCCTCCGCGACTAAAATAGTCCCGCTCGAAACATCGCGCTCCTGAAACGCGTAATTCTCGGTATAAATAAAGACTTTTGCATTTTTATGACTGGTTTATTAGAGTTCTCATGTGCTGCAGCACATGCCGGATAGCGGCAGAAAAATAACCCCGTGCCTTTCACAACGCTGCCCGTCGTCTGCTCTTTAGCTTTATTGCAAGTGACAAAAGTAGAAACAGCAGCTCTGCGACGCTTTTGCGCTTGTTCACTTGTACACGGCGTATCTACTACTCGTTTCTCATGCTTAAAATGAATCAGTTGCTATAGAAAAAGTACTTATATAAAACAATGCATTTATCGCAACCATTAAAAACCTGGGGCGAGAATACGGTCGAGGCAGGAAGGTGCAAAAATGCTTCATTCATCGTTTTAAATAAATACTCTTGGTTTCAAATAGCGTAAAATTTATATTTTTCGGTTTAGTGTTTTCACAATTTCACAGCACGCATTCTACAGCTTGCGCGTGCAGTGAGAACTGGTGTACAGCAATCAAACGACGGTGCCACACAACACTCGAACACCGTCGCTAGACGCTCGGCTATCTCACTGCTGAGGTTTAGCTTGTCCGGTATTCCAGTAAAACGCAGGCGGATGGGGCATTGGGGCGTTGGGGCTGCAACACGATTATGCCAGTGCCGAAAATTTACACCAGCAGCGAAGAAGAATACGCTCGGTTAATGCAATATTAACTGTTTCTGTCTGTTTGAGCACTGCGCCACCAGGTGGCTGCACCGTGCAGACCGCTCGACCGCTCACGTTTACGCCTCCGCCCCCACGCCCCAACGCGCCGGGCGTCCGCCTGCGTTTTACCGGAATACCGGAAAAGCTAAAACCTCTCTATTGATAGTTTACGCTAAGTTGACGGCGACAAATCTTTGCGTTGAAGGCTTCTTCTGCAAATAGTTTCTGTTGCGCGAACTTTTCTGATTTCTCCTGAGAATGGTTTTGCTCCATCATTTCACCCCATCCGACGAAAAACACACCCGCCGCTACCGTAGGCACCAGTCTTTGGAAAACTTTCTCGCCGTAACTTCACTCGGGAGCGAAATAAAACAACATGGAACAAGTACGCAGGATGTGTGTTCGCAGCGGTCGCCGCGGGATCCTGTTTACAGGCAAAGCGTAGCACAGCGCCAGCGATGCTCGCTGCAATGTTCCTTCAACGGATCACGGCTCAGAATAAATGCACGCGGCATAAATGACGCATCGTAAGTTCGTAGTAATATTTCCGGCATGATAGACCCTCACAAACACTACTGGAATTCACTCTGACGAGGGGCTGAAGCACACAGCTGTCGCGACCTCGCCCAGTTCGAAGCGCGGGCGGCCATCTTCTCCGTCGGCGGGGTCACCAGCCGTCTGGCTCATGACGTTTGTCCAGAGCGCGCGCCCATTGGTGGATTCTCGTCTGCCTCCGCCTCGGAGGAGTAAACGCCCCCTTTTTTCTAAAGTTGTATCCGACTATAGACTGGTATGCTTCCACTGGTGTTAAATATTTCTAATTAGAGTTCGCGTGGAATTCCAGCAGGATATTTGTGCCGTATGACCGAACGCGAAGAGCGTTAGGTTTTACTACATTGCAAAATAATGAATTGTCGGATGACGCTTATCTCCCGCCAAAACGCAACCTTTAGCACGGGCGGTTGGTCTGCTGGGGATCCGCATCCCATTTCGTCAGATAGCGGCGCTGAGCAATATTTTTTTATTGCGATAGCAATTATATTGGCCCTCCAAGAGAATTTTCGCCGTCGTCGGCGTCGCCGTGAGGGTCCAGACAACTCCAGACGAACACCTTCCCTAATCCATGCCGTCTGAAACGTATCTTCCCAGATAAGCATCAGGACGACACGTGCAAATTGTGCCAGGAAGGACCAGCAACACTCAGACACATGCTGTGGTAGTGCAATGTAGTTATAGGAGGGATGGCAGTTACTCCGGAGACCCTGTCATCGATGTGAGCCGCCGCTCTGCGCAGCTCAGACCTCGGAATCCAAACGTGGGCAGTCCAGCAAGCCCGTGAGGCGGCGTTGAGGCAGGACCTTGACGTTCTCCCGTGGGAGACCTGAGCCCGGGTCGCGGTAAACCTTGCCGGACGTGCAAAAAAGTTGTATCCATCCATCCATGTATACTATGTGCTATGTGCCATGTTGTATATGAGGGTTGTATTGCCACATTATTTTATCCCTAAAACTGCTCATACCAGGTCTTACATGCCTGGCAACATAATTCCTCAAAATTTTGAGCATGGCAGCCCACACACTGATGTCATAAAATATCACTGATAGCACGTGCCGTTTATCTGAATCTTCTCATGCTATTAAAACTTAAACGCGCGAAGCAATATCGAGGCTCAAACCCGAAAGTAATGTGATTTTACTTGCGCAGCAGGCTGCACTATCTCCGGGTTCGGCCCGCGAAAGAGGTTTGAAACATATCCGATACGGAAAAAGGGTGGTAAAGTCGCTGACAAAGACGTCTTTTATTAATAAACATATATGAAATTCTCCGATGGTAGGATTCAAACAGAGGATCCCCAGCACAACAGCTTGATCCTCTATCCTCTAAGGCCACGGACGCACGCCTCAGTAAACGGAATATAACAGCCCTAAGTATTTCTTGGGTTCAAGCCAGCGCGATGAGCCGATGGGCGCGTTTGACGAACGCTCAGCGCGATTTTTCACGGCTGTCAATAATTACGCATAAAAGTACTGATTTCCTTAGTTTTAATATATTTTCTGATGAACATTACTCACACGAACTGTGCGATTTGCCTTTGCGTCAGAATTTTAACGCTAGGTGGCGAAAGCGGTCTAGGCGCGTTTATGTTCCAATCGCAGACATTGGTGCACAGAAGAAGCTGTATTATAACAACTCATGTTAGACAACTTTGCTTTCTGGAATGAATTGTAAAACATCCTGCGCAGACTACGCAGACTACGCCGACCACGCAGACCCAGTCGGCTTCTGACATCTTTCTCCCACACGTATAGTAGCCAACGTACGGTAGCTATAATAGTACCTGTCGGAGCATGTTTTCCGCAGCAAAGCACCGGGTCTCACACAGGGCGCAAACATGCCCCCAGGTGTTATTAGAACGCCGGCCCAGAAGCTCCCGCGAAATGATAATGAAACAAGGCTGGCCCACATACGCTCGAAGGCCATTCCGTTAGTTCAGATGCAGAAATATCGTTCTGTTGCGTGTGCGGCGCACGCTGCAGCTGAACGACAGAGGCGCCCAGAGGTGGCGCTGCGGGAACAGGAGGTCGGGGATAAGGGACAACGTTCACGAAACCCCGCAGTTCAAAAGCGCGAAAGCGGACGCAAAAGTCGTGCCATCCGTGAGCGTGCCGCAGTACGGGGAATGCGAGGTTGACAAACGGTGGCACCGCCGAGAAGAGCCTGCAGTTCTAACCGATGCTACTCGCGATCATCGAGGTTTCCCTGCTCATCTGGCTGCGCGCGCCATTCGCAACTCCAGCAATTCATGCGACACCTAGCGGCAGTAAGGAGAAACGAAATACGGAGGTCCAGAGTCGCCGTGTGTGCCGTAGAGGCTGCTGTCGCGGACGGAAGAATGAAGCTGCTAGCAAAAAAAAAAAGCGAACGGCCAAGCAGTTCTGCTGTGTTCCTCGGTGCGTGCCAGCGAGATGGAAGGACAGCGATATTTCCGTTCATGCATTTCCCTCCGAGTCGAAAGGCTGAAGCCGCAAAACCAGGTGGATCGCTAACATCCGCATCGGCAAGGCTGTGACGCTTACAGTGACTGTTTGCTCACGGCATTTTGCACGGGATAATTTCTCCTTACCAGGTGAGACACTATTGTGAACTTGTGAACTCGACCCTAATGCATGACCATTGTGCGTGGCCATTATACATGTCGCTGTGTCACCTTATGTAAACACGTTTCGCATTGCGGGCACTGGCGATTGGGCTATGCATTATTTGCTGCATATGTTAGCCGCAACGCGAAATTCGAGCACAGGTTCGAGACCTGTCACAGCGGTTTCTCCGAGGAACGTCTCTTCTGCACTCGTTAACCACATTGGCTGTAATTAGAGCTCATGTTCGACGCTTCACAGCGGTTTCTGCGAGCAACGTCACCTCTGCGCTCGTTGGCTACACCCGGCTGTAACTCGGGAGGCTTTTGATGCCCAGCACGTCTCGCGCAACTTATACGGGCGTCGGAGATTCAAATGTTTACGAATGATGTACTAGCAAGTTCGGGAAGTGTTGAGTGTAAACGTGCCACGTATGTGGCATGCTAAAGCGGAATAAATATCATGCGTGGTGCGGATGAACTTGCAGCACAGGCGCACTGCACGCGGGCACTTCCCCGCGCGACTGATTACGAATTTGCCACTTGCACTTGAGAATCTCCGACGTGCTCAAGAGTGGCCATATGACACTGGTATTTCGCACCGCCGGCGAGCCTATCACGTTCATTGCAGAAGTTTGCCACTTACGCGACAGCCACATGTCAATTTTACACGCGTTTGCTAGTTTCGAGGAAAATTTACGGCGTCCGCCGTCTACTGACGTGTCGCATATGTATGTGCAGTATTAGTACCTAAGCTAGCTTTATCTGTGTTATTAAATCATCCCCAAGTCAGTGGCAAAACTACTCCGGTCATGTGGTGGTGTTTGCACCTTTGTACTTTGCGTTATGAGCAGCTTTCAACTACGTTTTGCAGATGCTACATTCGGTGTACAACGCTGCATAGCCTTGCACACTCAAACCGTGCTTTATTTCCTTGCAAATGTTTTTTTTATAAATATTGTGGCCTTGTTTCTGAGGTAAAAAGAAAAAAAATTCTGGGTGCAGCCCATATTGAGGCACAATAAAGCATAAACAATTCATTTATTTTTTTCAGATGTAGCATGTCAAAGACAGCGGCTGAAAAAAAATGCAGTACCAACTGAAAACCTGCCAAGGACGTCATGTTATGATGAGAACAAGGATGCTCATATGAAAAAGCTTTCACTGGCAAGACTTCGCCGACGTGTGTATCGGTCAGCCAGAGTAAGTTAATTTGACTACATGGTGCAGCACTTATATGCTTATGGTACATACACCATGTCTACAAGCATGCAATAGATGTTAACACCTTTTAATGCATTACAGAATGAATCAAGCAAAGAAACTGTTGCCTCCCCATTAGAAGCAAAGGTGTGGCCCCATGCACCTGTCAGCACGACCACCATGGTAAATTGGCTGCCTGCTACTTGTGCACACATTGCTTCACCACTAATTCCTTGGGATTAAACTCTGACATTGCAGGACGATCTCCCATCCCCTGACCGCAACAGCATGGACCAAATAAGTGACAAAGGAAATATGGTAATTTCTTTTTGTATATGTATGTGTTGTGGTAGCTGTCTTTACCTAGACGGTGGCATGCTTTCTGGATTTACATCGTAAAAGCATTGTAGCACGTGGTGTGTGATGGGTGCACATTAATTGCAACTTGTGCACACATTGATTAACCACTGGTTTCTTGAACTGAACTCTATCTGACATTGCAGGACGATTTCCCATCCCCTAACAGCATGGACCAAAGCCTTGCAAACACCATAAGGGACAAGGACATAGCAAATATGGCAATTTATTTTTTCTATATATTTGTGATGTGGTAGCTGTCTTTACCTAGCCGGCAGCATGTTTTATGGATTAACTTCGTGAAAGGATTGTGGTGTGTGATGGGTGCAAATTAACTGATGCAAAAAAGCCTGGCTTTCCTACTTCCAACATTGAATTTAATACATTGACGTGCATTATTGGAATGACAAAAAAGAAGCTGCATTTCGCGTCAGATATGTCAGACATTACAACTCTTGCTTTCGTTTTGTGACAGGAATGTGCTTGCCAACCTGGCCTCCGGACATTAATGGCAGAGTACTCAAGAGAAGAAAAAGACGTGGCAAATTTCCTACTAGAAATGGCTTCACGGACAAGGCTTACAGAAAGCAAGGCTGCCCAAGTGACATCGGGTACTTTTCCACAGAAGTTTGTGAACACGATAAATAGTAGCAACGTAAATACATTCACAGGCCTGCCATCATTCGATGTTCTGAATGCTCGTGTGACGTGCTACACAAAAAATTCATCCACTTTCAGGACGGCACCAGTTATGTGTAAAAAACAATTGCATTGACATTGGTGAAATTGAAGCATATTTCCACTGCATTCTTGAGTCACCTTTTTAACTGTTCTCTAACTACATGTAGCAACATAATTGCAGAGACTGCTCAGTTGATGTGTGAAATTTTAAAAGTAACTGCGGCTGTGCCACCAAAAGATGAATTCCAGTGGCACGTTTGCATATTCGGCATTAGGTGATTCACCTGAAGTCGTGCCATGGCTGGCGATATTGCAAGTAGCCTGTATTGCATAGAGGCATTTGTGCGTGTGACCTTGGCTCCATCAAAGCGTGGCGGCCTTGAGAGTAAGTGCGGTCTTCTGTTTGGAAATCCAGCATTTTTTATGGCACTCAGCCACTTCATACTTTTCAGACACGGTCGTTGCCATGTGATCTACATGCTGCACTTGTTTGCATTGGCCAAACCTGTAGACTTCAACTTCAACACACTTTTTTGTAAATTAGCAATGCACATTCTTTTGCAACTTGTATTCTTCATTGAAGTGCTGATTTACACTACGCATTCTGATGCAAGTTTTCATCTTATGGTATTCCGAGATATTTGCAGTTCACTTATGATCTGTGTGCATAGAGTTGTGGTTATTCTTCAATGGCTGTTTGTTGTCCCTTTCCTTACTTGTATTTTTTCACAAAATAAACCACATGCACTCAATATTTTTGTTCACTGTACTTGCCTCATACGTTTTACTCAAGCCCATTTTTGTTGCACTTTTTTAGCATATGAGGGTATATCTGGCCAAACAGAACATGAGAAGTAACATGGAACAGTGTCAAACCTGCATACGATGAGTATTTAAAAAGTTTGGCCACCAGAGTTGAGTACTCTGAAAGAATGGTTTGATTCAAATGACCCCAGCTGGTATATGTACCATAATTTATGCTTCTTCCCAGTTTGTTGAATACAATGCAAAATGGCTGTCCTGGGAAGCATAACTAAACCACTGGTAATACAACATGGGGAGACACTTGTGCAGACTTAACATCAGTGAATGATAATTATTGACCTCCAGAGAGTATATAGAGCTGTCCTTACTATCAACATATCAATAAATGGAAAGTAAGTGACATAAAAGTTTAACATGCACTTAAAGCACTTAACAAACACTTAAAGGGGCACTGAAACACTTCTGATCATAGTTACTTCACTACAAAAGGACACCGCCTGCTGCAAAAAATTTTTCGAATCATTGAACTGTAAGCGGAATTAGTAGTTATTGCACTGATGCATTGCTTTCTCCTTTCGCCTCAGCTAGTGTGCTGGAAAGCTACACGGTGCATGGCAAGGTAGCAAGGTCCTGGTCAAGTTTTTTTTTTTACACATTGCTACTTGTGGTTCAGGCATGTGTGGCACTCTCTAAACGCGAGATGGACGCCTGGAGCTACATCACTTACAGAGACCAATAAATACGCACGGCTGTCTGATCGTCCTGCGAACAGAGCTTGTGGTGGTCGTGGTATCTATATTATGCGGCATGCCAGTTTCAGGGCCCCTTTAAGAAGGGCACTAACAAAGACAACAAAAGTTGGTTTCATGAGTTCTGCCTGAGTCGCCACTGATATCACGCAGTTGCTCGAGCACAAATTGTGAAACAATAACGTATGAGCCATAGGAAACGAACAGTCATGTCGGCAAAAAAAAGAAAAAAAAGCAGGATATGTATTGTGATAGGTAACCCCAAGCGCCACAGCACAAGGTGAAGCTAAGTTGCAGTTCGGCACATAATAGGATCTCTTCTGCTTACAACGGTGCACGCACATGAACATTTCACTTTACTACGATCTTTGCAATATGAACGGCATTGAAACGCAATGTAGAGATGAAACATTAAAGGGACTGACAACTACACCAAATGTTCCAGGATAAGGTGCCAGGAGAAACAGCCGAGATGTGCTTGCACTTTTGCGACAATCCAGCAGTGCACGAACACTTTGCCTTCACGATCGATGGGTCCCGGAATGCGTCGACGATTCTCACCACAATCTCGTGCGGGTCCGCTGTCACGCCGGAGGTTTGCACACACGCGCGACCACTTCTACTTAATTACCCTTTGTACCACTGGTACCGACTAAAATGAGGTGCTCGGCGTCCACTACCCGTTCTCCCCCCACAAAACAGCGCGAATTAACATCGCAGTGCAACAAACTTAAAGTTTTCACCAAGGAAAGCGTACGCGGGGACCTCCGTAAAGCCGCCATACTGCACAGTGTAGCCAGACCGGGCCAGGCTTCGCAGCGCCCCCTAATGTTGATTTGAGTTGCGAATACCACCGTGTTCACTTAGTCAGCTTACGCTTAACTGCAACAATATTTATAGATGATATTGACCAAAGCGTTCTCTGGAGGAAAACGGAAAGTGATACGGGCGTGAGATGCTACGATCGCGCATAGCGTACGCGTGATGTAGCCATGCAACGTGTGGGCCGCGCACATCACGACATGCGTGAATGGCCTCGCGTAACGCTCTACACGTGCCACGGTCTCGAAGCCTCAAGAAAGTGGCTACGCCTCGTTAGGTTGCGTTCGCGCGCACAAAGCGAATTTGATGTCATGCCGTGTACCGCGCTACTCCCACGGGCCTGAACACTCGAACGTGTTTGTGCAAACTCTAATGGCCCACGTGATGAGCGATGGGCGAAGATGCGGCGCATTCGAGAGCGCTTCATCCTCGAGCTCCCTAATTAGGGGCGATCAAGTGTGATGGCTCGCCGGAGCGGCTGCAGCGATGTTTGTGCACGCGATCGCATCGTGGTGTGCGCCTAAATCTAGCGCGGACGGGGCCCGATAATTTCCCCGCTGGCCCGGCGCACTAATGAAATGTTCGCGGCTGCTGCGCTGGGAGCATTCGCCGTGTGCTCCTTCCTACCCTTTTCTTCGGGCTGCATGAAACGTTCCCGCATCGCGCAGAATTCTGCGCAGCCCCGGCTAAAAATGAACGGTGGCTGGCACGCCCAGGAGCGTATATAAATGGCCTCTTCCGGCGTTAGTTCCACCGTGGAGTGCCTCCGCTCTGACGTCACGGCTCACTGTTGTCCCTGACGTCGGTCGGCAACGCGACGAATCTTCTGCCGTCCTGTGAGCGCACTCGACAGTTGTGCGCGATGTTAGTGTGCTAGGAGCATTGGCGGATCCAGCCTCTCAATGTAGTGGGAGGGAGAGGAGTCGTTCCTTTTTTTTTGTTTTATGGAGTTACTGGTATCACAGAACTTCAACCATAATATAAATACTGTTCATTTTTGTTAACAGCCATCTCACTAATTTGCTATAATGGGTCTTCCTGCTCGTAAGGAATTCTGGGAATTCTTCATGAGCGCTTTTAGTTTAATTTAGTGCGCTAAGTGTCTAAATCACGAATATTGGTTCTCGACCTACTATGGGGGAAACAAACACAAAGCCGTTGTTGAATGAGTGAGCACACATCTTGGTGCCTATATAGATGTGATATTAAACTGATCATTGCGCTGGGTGGAGTGCGAAATCGTTACATGACAGACATAGAGTGATGCTGTTATAAAGATTATTTTATTTTTTCACTACAAATGCACTTCATGCAATTTCATTCAAATAATCATAATCCTACATTTGCTGTAAGAAATAATAATGACGTGAAAAGTTACCACTACATGGGAGAAATTCACTATAAAGCCTGAAGACGAAATAAAGCACGGTAACATCGCTACTCCTTGTAGAATATTAAGCAGTTACAAAATAAAATTATTCGAATCATGCTCGTTGAACGAAGCCTATTGCGCGCAAGAAAACCGTGGTAACATTTTTATGCAAAAAGAAAAGATGCAAAGCCAAGATCAGTTCAAGATCTCAAATTCGAAGCACAGCATGTAGCAGCGACATATTTGTAGAGTGTTCATTCAACTTTAGTACTTGCTATGAATGCCACAAAATCAAGATGAAACACGAGAAAATGTTCGAGAACTCGAGAACGTCATTAAAATAGTGATTATACATAGCACGAACTGCAGCTCGGGAAACGAAAAGCACGTGCAACTGTAGCTACGCCATGCCACTCTCCAGCAGCACTTTGATGCGTATATAGAATTTGATTGAAATTTAAAGAGTGCGCGAAGATCACGAACGAAAACAATGGAAATAATCGTTGACGTGTGCCAATATATATATATATATATATATATATATATATATATATATATATATATTAAAAACCTTCTCCGTAGGCGTCGCCGCCGCTGGGAGGCGGCTATCAGAAGTTCAGACCTGGCAGACCAGCTCTGGGCCGTCCGGCAAGCCGAAGATGCCGCTCGAGTCCAAGAACTTCGAGCCGTCACCTGAGGCCACCACATCAAGAACTGCCGGACTATTCTTTACTAAAGTTTCTTCTTCTTCTTCTTCTCAAAATTGACAATCAAAGAGGGCATGCGAAAATAATTCAACAAAACTTTGCGTTGTGGTGTGTTAATATCTAAGTAGATGTGACTGTAGAGCGAGGGTGTGGCAAATGTGCTTGTCTCTAATAATCGCGGTGTTGTCGACTGGGGCTTATTGAATGATTTGTCAGGAGGCGGGTACTCCATTCTTGTCTTATGGTAATGCATGAGGGTTTCACCATACGTAACCATTCTGTCTTGCGCGTGGCCACGCCAGGAGACGACTGCCTCGTCCTCAGCCTGCTGGGCTGAAGACGATGTAGTCCATGTGGAGTCGATGGGAGGATGGGGTGTCGCTGCTCCGATGACGGGTCACGCTCCCGGTAGATGACATCTCCGGCATCGTCGTAAGCGGCTAAGTTCCCGGCGCATACCGAAAGGCCCGGAGCCCAGATTAACCGAACACGGCGGCGGCGGTGGCATGGCGATGTGCTCGGGAGTGTGCGGTTTGCTTGTGGTGAGATGAGGCTTTTGATGAAGTTGCGGATAGCCGTCTTGCAGCCGCTAATGATGCAAGAGGCCGTAGTCATTGCGTAGGCTAAAGCGACGAAAGCTTATTCGACCTCTTCGGGTTGTGCGTTACGTATGGAGCCGGTGGAGGTAGTGGTATGCCACGGCTCCGTGCGTTTGCGTACGCTACATGGCCGAAGCTCTTCATCAAGCTCATATGCCAGCGCGACGGCTTGCTCGTATAGAGGGGTTTACTACCTACCCGCTGTTTTTCCTCTGAGCAGTTAGATCAGCTACGGTGTTTTTCAACGTGTTCCTTGCTGTGCGCACGTCGGCGGACTCCCTCTGGTAGAGGTGACTAAATGGGAGCGTGTGCGCCAGTAGGACCGAGAGGCAAACTATCGCCATTATAAGGTCGCCACCGCACACAGCGACGAGGAGCGTCCTCGCTGTTGCACCGCTTTGCAGTTTTCACCAGTTGGTGACGGCGTCGAGAGCTTTAGCGATGGAGCCAAGTGTCTCGAAACTTTAAGTGGGTGGCCAGGTTTATTTTTCGGCATAATATTTCGTTTTGGTGACGCGGTGAAGAACAAAGTTATTTCCTTCATAGAACCTACTGAGTTCCTGACGGCTTAAACGCGCGATGACTGGGCTAAAGATAAGTTGACTGCGTGGTTAAAGCATGGGGAGTGAACTGTGTTTGAGGCACACCTCTTGATTTCGGACTTGGCAGCACGCAGATTTGACACCATGATGCTGCAGCCACCTGTCGCTATGCCAACGCACCTGCCCAGGTCGAGTTTCAAGCCCTTCAGAATTTTGAGAACCCGTTCAGCGAGTACTCTCCTTGTCAGGATGGGCTCAGTTACGTTGGTGTCGATAGCGTCGCTGTCACATCGCGGATCCACGAATTGGACGAAGTCTTGTAGTTGTGCGCGTACCGCAGGACAAGACTTAAGGGCGACGTGTGAGGTACGTGGGTTGTTTCATCGAACATAATACTGTAGAGGCCTGACTCGTGCACCCATCGAATAAGTCTATAGCAAGAACCTCATCTCCCCAGCACTTGATCAATTCGTTCTGAATCTAGTTCCTGACGCACGTGGTTCGGGATGATGTGCCGAGAAGGTACTCGAAAGCGCAGAACCTCGCGGAAACTGCCCTCATTCTAAGTCAATGAGGCCTCATTTGACGGCTCAGGAAGTGTTCCGTCGAAGGAAATTTACAGAATTAAAATGGGTTGGAGTGCATACGGCAGTCATTAACAAACCCTGGCTGGAAGCTTACCACTTTTGTTTGAAAGAAAAGTACACAATCATTGCATTCTACTGGTGCTAACATATGGGTCATAATCTTGGAGGTTAACAAGGAAGCTCGAGAACAAGCTAAGGATCGCGCAAAAAGCGATGCAACGAGAAATGTTAGGCGTAACGTTAAGAAACAGGAAGCGAGTGGTGTGGACCAGAGATCAAACAGCGATAGCCGATATTCTAGTAGACATAGCGAGAAAAAATGGAGCTCAGCAGGCAATATAATGTGCAGGGCGGATAAGAGGCGTACCATTAGAGTTACAGAATGGGCGCCATTGGAAGGGAAGCGCAGTTGAGGACGCCTAAAAACTAGGTGGAATGAGAAAATTAGGAAACTTGCAACAGCAAGCGCGAGACTGGGTAATCGGAGTTCGTTGGGAGAGGCCTCAGCCTTACGGTGAACATAAAGATAGGTTGATGAAGATGGTTCGGCGCAGCTCCAAGCTCCATGGACTTTGCCATGTTTCTAGCGCTTACCGGTACCGTCGCGGAATATTCCACATGAACTAGCATGAATATGGAGTCGTGCGTATTTTTGAAATTGAAATATCTTTAAAGAACTGACAACCTTCTTTTACAAGTGGAATGTGAATATTTTGCCAATCAAGAATTTTACTGCTGTTGACAGGAACATTGGAAAACACTCAGTTAAGCATCGTGGAAGAATGAACACTGAAGTATGTGAAATCGTCACAGTTTCGTGGCAGAAATGGGAAATATTTCACGTGGTAAGCAGTCGTTTGCGTGCTTTTTTACCGGCAATCCATCATCAAGGCTGTTGAGAACGTCCCGTTTTGTCAGAAAAATGGTTCATCGAGACACTCGTCCGGCAGGAGAGGGCTCTGTGGGCATACTTAAGACGAGTCACTGGGGCTACAGAATACGCCAGCTGTGTCCGCGACAGGCATCGCACGGAAGTGCCACCAAGTCCGTCGACGCTCATGCGGGCACGTTGTAATCGACGTGGACATTGTCCCTCTCGTGGATCCACTTGGTGGCGATCCACTTGGAGCCGCGCAGCACCGGGCAACCGGTGTGCCACGTGCGCTCGTCCAGGACCCTCTTTTCGTGCCAGAAGTCAAAGTGCTGCGGCCAGTCGTCGCCCGCGTACGGCCTCAGGTCGAACCAGAACAGTGCGTCGCCCTCTCGGGGCTTCACTGCCATCGGCGGATCCACAAACGCCGTGGCGCCCCCTGCCGGCACGTCCGATAGGAAGAGGAGCATGGTGGCCAACCGGTTGCCGTCCACATCCTCAACTGACGCGTCGTCTGCGAGGTCGTCCAAACCTTTGGCGTCCGGGTGAGGCGTGTAGTGGCCGCCCAGGCCGTAGTTTGCGACTTGGTACAACTCGGCCGATTCCAGCGAGAGCCCCGTGGCGGCAGCAATGCGCGTGGTGAGCTTGGCGAGAAGCGGGTGCTCGCTGTCGCTGAGCCAGGAGACCTGTCGACAAAACCACGGTGCGGTTACGTTGGCAGACGGCGCCGCTCTTTAGCTTGGTGCGTTGTATACGTATACACGTACACGTACGCGCGCTCTCTCTCTCTCTCAAACACACACACACACACACACACACACACACACACACACACACACACACACACGCGCGCGCGCGCGCGCGCACACGCACACGCACACGCATTCATATATATAGATAGGCCTACCCCAATTACCGTGCACCAAAAGTTGAAATATTCCCATTCCACCTAGCTGGACAGAACCAAGGTAATGTTATTTGCCGTCGCTTCGAGATATTCAGATATATTATTCAGCCTAATTAGAATTCTTATTTAATTAATGAAATTCTCGATTATTATAACTGGATGGAAAGTGCGAATGAGAAAATTGTAGACCAACGTGAAAAAAAAAACTCCCAATAAAGCTTTATGTTACTGCATACGTGCTACATAAAAGTGTTTTTCGGAGCGTGAAAGAAGCCCGCGAGTACACGCAAAGTGCCTCGAGCGGCCAGTTGCGCTGCAATTTTAAGTGCATTTGCGGGCTTCTTTCATGCTCGGAAAAACACTTTCACGCAGCACGTATTGAGCAACAGAAGTCTGTATCGGGAGTTCTCCATGTTCTAGAATTTTCTCATTGAGACTTTTCATCTAGTTATAATATTTGAAAGAGCGATGAATTGAGGCTAATGTAATCAGTCGGAGTGCAAAAAATGCTCCGAGTATCTCCAAGCGATGGAAAACAACATTACCCTGGTTCTGTCCAGCTACGTGGCATTAGCAAATCTTTAAATTTTTGTGCACGATAGTTGGGACACCCTGTACATGTAGTCGCAAGGCCATTACGACATCTTGGTGAGCAATTTTTCAAGGAAAACATAACTCAGATGTTGATGCGATGCCTGATTGTGTGTCCTGCTCATTCCTGGAAGAAAGTGTCTGACAGAAATACTTGAATCCTTAGACAGTTACTGCCAGTAAGAAACCGTCACATATCGCAATGACCTTTAACGTGATTCCGATTAATTATATCTTCACTATATTGCCACGTGGTGGTGACGTTGAAGAACACAGTAGCAATACTGTGAAGGACAAAACCAACTTTTATTGGGCGAACCTGTGCCCACAAAAACAGGCTACACTTATAGCACGACGATAGCGGCGAACACGGTCGGTGATCGTCGAAAATCTGATCAGCGGGTTCAGCGCGTTGGCTTTTATACAGTAGTCATCGAATGTTCCAGACTAATCGTTAGGACCCGCGTGCCTTCCACAAAGTTCTACACCATTCGCGTCACGCGATGAAACCAGATAACACAAGGTTCGGCGACAACAGACAGCCGGATAGAAGCATCGATAACTTTCCAGAAACTTCAGACACATGCAGGCGCGTCCCGCGCTGTGCGATAAGATTTGTTAGGCGGCGAAACGTGGTCGCCCGATAAATATAAGTACCCGTGTCAATATACAGATGCCATCACTGACGCGGCGACGACAGTAGCGTTACGCGGCGAGCAGTAATAATAATAATATATGGGGTTTTACGTGCCAAAACCACTTTCTGATTATGAGGCACGCCGTAGTGGGGGACTCCGGAAATTTCGACCACCTGGGGTTCTTTAACGTGCACCTAAATCTAAGTACACGGGTGTTTTCGCATTTCACCCCCATCGAAATGCGGCCGCCGTGGCCGGGATTCGATCCCGCGACCTCGTGCTCAGCAGCCCAACACCATAACCACTGAGCAACCACGGCGGGTTCGCGGCGAGCAGTAGGCAGCACGAATGCTTTCTTGTAGTTGGTTAGGATTCCAAAAGCCACCATCGCTGATTCTCTTGAAAGAAATTGGGCTAGTTGGTGATTGTGTGAATCAGGTACCACCAAGGAATGTTTGTTGAAAAAAAAATTTCTGTGGTCATGTAAGCGCGCTTTGAGATTTCTGTGAAGAAGCAAAAGTAGATGGTGGTAATTTTTAAAATCAAGTGTGTAAATATAGGTACAATGAGAAATTCTATTTTAGTATAACCCGCTTGCTTGGTTCTTTCATGGGCGTCATAAGTGAACGCGTGTAAAAAATTTCCATGTTTAAATGATTCAGTGAAGATGCAAAAAAAAAAAATGCAGCTTCTCAGGCGAAAATTTTGAGAAACGTCGTTATTGTTAAACCACAATATTTGTTTCCCCTTTTTTCCCTATTGCTGTAGAACATCCCCCAAATATTTTTCATAATGAAAAAAATGCTCATGAAGAAAATTTACTTTCGAGTTTGGTAGAAAATGACTTTCTCACGAGACTAAAATCTAACTTAAGCTTCAAGGTTCTCCAGACAAAAATACATCACATGGCTCATTATACGCACCAACCCTCACGCTTGGGCTCTAGAAATTTCAATTTGAGTGAATCTTGTTTCACGCCAGCAAAATAAAACATTTTTGAAGTCCACAACCAATCTCACCACTAGGCACTACCGAACACATGCACTACCGGTGGCACACGCATGGCAGCACGTGTCATTCCCAACTACTTGCCTGTCGTGAATACTGCGTACGTTGAGGCCGTAACGACTGCCTATATTAAGGAGGTGTCGGAGAGAGGGAACGCATAAGGTATGCGCGCGACTCTCTCCATAACCTTTGTGCTTCTTGCAACCAAACGCGAACTATACAAGGCGTGACGTGTACGTTTTTCACGCGTTCCTGGATAGGGGCTGTGGCAACAGAAAGAAAACCTCGTGCTCGTTGGCTTGGAGGAATAGGGCCGCGCGCCTCTGTAAATTTTATACCCTCGCTTTAATTTACTGCCCGCACCACACTTCCAAAGGCGCGCTCGTAAAGACTACGCTGTGTAGCGAGCAGCTCTCGGGCTCGTAATCTAATGACTCTCTCGGGAATACGGAGGATGGCCAGATGTACGTACGAATAGTTCT
Source organism: Dermacentor albipictus (assembly GCF_038994185.2). NCBI lineage: Eukaryota > Metazoa > Arthropoda > Arachnida > Ixodida > Ixodidae > Dermacentor > Dermacentor albipictus. The sequence goes on from NC_091821.1 coordinate 438,922,824, forward strand.
CGCGGGAGAGCTTCTGGTCTTTATCCGCGCTCAGAGGCTTCTCAACGCGTGCGTGCATAGTAAATAATGCGCATTCTCTGAAGTGTACGTGTAGCAGAAAACACTTGAGCATAACCTGCAATGACTGCGACGTTACGAATAGTTCTATCTTAATTTTTTTACGCGAGGACATACATAAAAGTATGCACTGCTTTAACAGCAATACGCGGGGTCTTTTTTCATGCTTTCTTTAATAACAACGCTTAAAAAAAATAAACTAGGAGCGTAGTAAGCATGGCGTTTTTACAGAAGAGTTCCTAGCTGAGGCGCATACCTTGCCACTAATAACGTGAGTTTCAGATGATTTATTAGCAATAATTCGTAAATAATCTCTTTATTGCTCATGAAAGTTGGGAGCCTGGGAGAGGAGAGCTGGGAGTTACGAAAGTTGGGGCCCAACCCCGATGACGCCTATTCAAATACATGTTAAATGCAGAAACGCTTTTCTGAGAAAACCGCTGGCCGATGTTAACATTGCTTACATTTCAGAGAGAATGCTGAATTCCAGTGACTCTTTCGATGGGGAATTTTTATTCCAGATCCGCTCCGCATTTTTATAAGGAGCTTGCAAGAACTGGCAAGCTTAAAAAAAATGGAAGCACGAAGTTTACAAATTCGTAGCTCTGCACTAAGAACAAGTATCGCAGTTCTGTGAACTGCAACTGTTGGAGCATCTAAAGCGGATAAATTTGATTGATCTCTTTGCGTCTTACGTGAATTTGTTACATTGTTTGCAAGGGTTCCGCAAAAGTCCTACTCACATATTAGTGGTCTACTTGAGAGCCATATATAATGTATCATTTTTTAGCTTTGGATGTACTATTAGATACAATTTGCAGAATAGTGATATAGTTTTCCATTGCTGAGTTAGAGTTGTAAACGTTATAGTTTCGGTCTCGAAAAATTTGCGTTTCTAACAATTTTTATAAAAGTATTGACGGCTTAAACCGAAAATTCGCTACCAGCAGCCATTAGATCATACCTTTTTCTTTGAAATGCAACTAACCTAATCAAATTTGGTGCAGTTCTTGCCGAGAAAACCAATTTCTCCTTTTCTCTGAAATGCCACAAATTTCATTAAAATTGCTTCAGGGGTTATCTCTGAAAAGGATTTCTGCGTTTTACACGTACTTGAATAGGTGGCGTCAGAGTTGGGGCCGTACTAAAGCTCCCCCTTAAGGTTTCACGCTAATGTTGTTAATGACGTAAGATGGGTCAGTCAAAATAATAGAGAATTTTAGTGCGTCCGGTATTCCGGCAAGCGCGGGCGGTTTGCCGGTTTAGCGGGGGCGTAAACGTGAGCGGCCAGATTGATGGCGCCAGCTGGTGGCGCAAAGCTCAACCACATAAACACACAGCCAATTACCAAACTCGTCTTAGCTGCTGGTGTAAATTTTCGACAGTGGCGTAATCGCGTTCACAATTACACAGCTGCCAAAAATTTGAACCAGCAGCGAAGCATGATTTAGTGGGTGACTGCAGTTGTAGCTCAGTGTTTGTCTGGTTGAATCCTACGTCACCAGGCGGCTGCACCGCTCCGGCCGCTCAGGCTTACGCCTCCGCAAATCCAGCAATCCGCCCAAACCGCCCCCGTTTGCCGGAATAGCGGACAGGCTAAAATTCTCTATTGTTGCTGTTACATCTCCCGTTGACGCAAAACAACACGCAGAAAGGATGCAGTCCGCAAGAGCAAGCATACCAAAAACGAATAACTGGCGTTCCGCATGTATTCGGGTTCCTCACAGACATGCCGTTAACGCCTAATTTGAGTCGACAGGTCCTAGGGTGCACGTTAAACGATCCCTGCAGTGCGGCTTCTCTTATAGCCCCGTGCTGTGCATCTAGCTTCGTTACGTTAAACCCCACAATTATACAATTAATTCATTTGATTTCATAACTGCTACTTTTTGTTGGCGTTACCAATAATGACTTATAGTGGATCCGAAAAAAATTCGTTTTTTCGCGAGTAAAGTGCGAGAATACCTCGTTAAAGAGAACACCCAGATTGTACATGTATTCCAGCGATACCCCGTCGCTCTATCCTGGCAGTCATAGCCTAAACCACGTCATCGCATTATCCGACGTGCTAGCGCCTTCGGCGCCCCACGTTTCATTAGCGTGCAGGCGAGACGGCAAACAGTTGTTCCAGACAGACAGGTGTCCGAAGAGCGCCTCTTTAGATCATGAAGTTAGGAACTTAACCATTCCGCTTACTTCTTGGTTTCGCGTGGCAACTACATCGAATTTAATCGAGCCCCAAAACCGATATATATGCACCGCGCCTTTTTTAAAAACTCGATACAAATACTGTTTTCCGGAGTTCAATTTAAGAGGTATCAAGTGTCGAAATAGGAAAAAAATACCACTTCAGCACTTTGATTTGCATGTTAACTAGTTAGAAGGGGCGCATTTGCAGAGTGGTTTACATCTCTACGTCCTGTAGCGCTTGTCGGCGCTGTGAAATCAAGGCAGGTAGAAACGCTCACATACCTCACATGCGCCATTTAAATACATTTTGGGACCCCCCACTCGCTGAAACACGCTTTAGAGGCAATATCGGTACACCACAACAAAGCCCAATTTTTAGGGTTTCTAAACATAAACGCCACCGGATACATGTAGGAAGAGTCAGCTGGTGTACAAAATGTGACACACTTCGTACCTTGCTAACGCGAAGCGGGCTGTGGACGCCGGAAGGTTTCTCTTCGCTGTAAACAGTGGCGCGAGTGAGGGTCTTCGCGCCCATATTTTGGATGACTTCGCTCTCTGACGGCCTCAGGAAGTCGTGTATAACGACGATTCGGGGGTCGTACGAGAGAAACTCCACCTTGAGTGGTTGCAGTAGGAGATAAGGATGGCCGCCATTGACGGAGTACTCGCAGACTAGGTCGCTCTGCTGCGGCCACACGTCACCGGACCGTACGCAGATTGACTTGTGCTGCATCATGTCGTTGCTGGGTGGTGAGGGATACGTAGTTACACCTTCGTTTGCTTGGAGGGCCTCTCGTCGGACGTCGTTAGCGAGCAGGGACGCGATTCCCATTTGAAACTTTCGTCTTTGAGGAGGCAGTACGCTCGTCCAGTGCCTCATTCTTTGGAGGGCGGCAGTCGACCAGGTGCTCGTGTTTCCGAACGGTCCTTCTGCGAAACAACCTCTGGCCACATCCTTGAGGTCATCGGGCGAAGGCGGAGGCAGCAGGTCGGAGCGCATCGATACCATCTGCTGCACGGGAACATCGTAGACCTGTTGCAGCTTGCAGAGGCCCTCGGACGCTCCTACCAGGTCGCTTCCCATCGGCCACCACGCCCAGAAGGTCTCGGAATTGATAAGCGTACGTAGGATCTCGTCGGATTCAGCACCGACGGCGGCTTCGGTGAGCTTCTCTCGGTAGCCGTCGAGCCGGCTGGCGAAGAAGAATTTAGTCAGCGGGTCGTTATGCCACGGTGGCACAGAGATAGCTTCGAACTCGGCAATGTGCTTCTTGAGGCGCGACTCTTCTGAGAGTAGGAAGCGAGACAGATCTTCGAAGGCGAGGCTTTCCGTCACCAGGCCCTCTAGGAGGTGAATCGTCGAAGAGTGTAGCTCTGTCACGCCCAGAGCACCTATAAAGAGGCAACTGAGGGAGTAGATGTAACATACCCAGTGCATGGCTCTTCTCGAGCTTGTTCCGGATGAAGAGTACTTACCCACTACGTGGGGTTGGTTATGAAGCAGGCGTTAAGACGAGAAAAAATGTAAGCGAGGGAAACTGAAGGAAAAGAATGAATTAACATAGTAACTGAAATAAAACTGTTAGTTGCTGGAGTTTCTGTTCTCGTTCTTTCCAACATATATGGCACATGCCCACTACGGCGGACAGGGCAAGAGTCGGGCTGCGTTCACAATACGCGTTAGGGAATTCAGACAATAACAATTATGAAGTAACTGGCAATAGAGGTGAGAAGCAGCATCGAGGCTGTGTTGCAATTACTTATTTAACCAGAATGGAAAAAAATAAAACGACAATGTAAACGAAACACATGTCCATGCAGACTGATTTACTTTCGCTTTGCCCTCATTTCATCTTGATCCTGAATAAAAACGCTCAACACGCGTGGAGCGCACTATGGTCTCGCGGCCGGGCGTCATGGGATGTTAGGATCAGTGTTGCTGTCTGTCTAAGAATCAATCGGCAGTGCGAATGACTTACGACGTTCGCGCGAAAAAAAAGAAAAAGAAAGGATATAAAGAAAAGGAAAAAAAGGAAAGAAATTAAGTTACCGTTTGGGTGTTCGATACAGCCATGGAGAAACAAATGTATAAATTCTCGCTTTTCACGATCTCGGAAAACCGTCCTAGTCGTGCAAAGTTTTCAGATAGGCATCAGTCGAACAATGAACACTTCTACAGCGAAACAACCTATATAACGAACGTTTGATTACGCCTCAGCTGAATTTCTATCAGCCATGTGTATTGTGAACGCCGTTACAACGAAGACATCCACAACGTATTCGACTGTGGAACGAACGAATTTAGGCGTCCCCGACCCCTAATTTGTTGCTTTACAAAGAAAGCCATGCAGTGAGGCCACCACTGACTCTCGCAAAAGTCTCTAAGGCGCGCGTTGCGCTAGCGCTAATAGCTCCGCTAGCGACACACTTGAGATTGCCGATGTCCTGCTGCATGGCTTCAGGAATCTCTCAACTCGTACTGCTCACTGTAGCACATCAGCAGGTGCGACGGCTGATGAATAGGTTGCAGTTGATGACAACACGATGATTTCATCGTAACGTCTTCGAAGCCAGTTAAAGCGGAAACTACGCGAATGTCAACGAAGAAAACAGTGATGAACGTCCCATAAAAGAAACAAAGATTTCCACGGCAAGGCACATGATAGCGGCACACGAAGATCTGCAGCTTTCGATTGCTTAGCTCCAGCGTTTTGCGACTGTTAGATAATGGCCCCCGAGCGCCTCCTGCCGATGCTTGGTGCTGTTGTGCCTGGCGGCCCTTCTGGACTAAGGATGCTTCGCCGGAGGACGTGCAGCTAATGGAATGCCGTCCAAGCTTCATCGTGTTTTCGAAGTCAAACGGCTGGTGACAAAAGCAGAATAACCTCAAGATAATTGACAATATGTCGCCTCTTCGTTTGTTGGACGACCCAGAGCTGACGAACGAGACAAGTTCTTGGGCCCCAAACTGCAATGGGTCATCGGCCATGTGCGTGTCTAAACGGCAACGCCCGTTGTTGTGTGCTTCACTCGAAGCACCAGCGCCCACCTGTACCACTAGGGGCCCCGGCGCAGACTATTGACAGGGTGACGCAGAACTTCCCTTCGGGGTGACGACAAACGTCGCATTCTTTGGAAACGATGGCAACACTCAAGCCTACAAAGAGCCAACGCTGACAATTTCCGTGGAACAGTGCCGACCCCGGTTTAACCTGAAACTTCACATTAACTGAATCAAGGGCGCGTCGAACGTTAGATACCAGAGGCTGAGTCCGACGAGGTGGCGCAACACGATGGGTTAGATCTTGCACACCATGCTGCAATTGCAATTGACCGAGAGAAGGACATTGAATTCCCTCGTCGAGCGAAAGAGGGGAAAAGAACTACATGAATAACCGCAGCGCGGAGGTGTGAGGAATCAGTTTCTAAGACTTTTCAAGCCAGCGCACGCTTTCCCATCGTCTCATGTTCAATTTCATGTTTATCTTCCTTGGCCCGTCACCAGAAAAAATGTGAAATAAGCCAATTAAGCCAATTAAGTTGATTGTTCCTTCACCAGGCGTCATCACTCTTCAGCACGCTACATCATCTCTGGCCGGAGAGCGTTGGAGGTTTCCGGACACCGACCCGGCAGATGGAACTACAGGGCGTTCCGGAGGAAACTTCCAACCTCGGAAATCTTAACTACTAAGCGTGTTGCCAACTTCGGTACATTAAGTTGGCTACACGGCCACAAGCTACACGGCCGAAGCTCTTTATCAAGCTCATATGCCAGCGCGACGGCTTGCTCGTATAGAGGCGTTTACTACCTACGCGCTGTTTTTTCTCTGAGCAGTTAGATCAGCTACGGTGTTTTTCAACGTGTTCCTTGCTATGCGCACGTCGGCGGACTCCTTCTGGTAGAGGTGACTGAATGGGAGCGTGTGCGCCAGTAGGACCGAGGGGCAAACTATCGCCATTATAAGCTCGCCACCGCACACAGCGACGAGGAGCGTCCTGTCCGCTGTTGCACCACTTTGCAGTTCTCTCCAGTTGGTGACGGCGTCGAGAGCTTTAGCGACGGAGCCAAGTGTCTTGAAACTGGATGACACTATCGTGTCATTTAACCTCTATCTCGTCTCGCAAAGGCCTTTAAGTGGGTGGCCAGGTTTATTTTTCGGCATAATATTTCGTTTTCGTGACGCGGTGAAGAATGAAGTTATTTTCTTCATAGACCCTACTGAGTTTCTGACGGCTTAAACGCGCGATGACTTGGCTAAAGATAAGTTGACTGCGGGGTAAAGCACGGGGAGTGAACTGTGTTTGAGGCACACCTCTTAATTTCGGACTCGGCAGCACGTAGCTTTGACACCATGACGCTGCAGCCATCTGTCGCTATGCCAACGCACCTGCCCAGGTCTTGTTTCAAGCCCTTCAGGATTTTGAGAACCCGTTCAGCGAGTACTCTCCTTGTCAGGATGGGCTCAGTTACGTTGGTGTCGATAGCGTCGCTGTCACATCGCGGATCCATGAATTGGACGAAGTCTTGTACTTGTGCACGTACCGCAGGACAAGACTTATGTGCGACGAATGAGGTACGTCGGTTGTTTCATCGAACATAATACTGTAGAGGCCTGACTCGTGCACCCATTGAATAGGTCTATAGCAAGAACCTCATCTCCCTAGCACTTGATCAATTCGTTCTGAATCTAGTTCCTGACGCACGTGGGTCGGGATGATGTGCCGAGAAGGTACTCGAAAGCGCAGAACCTCGCGGAAACTGCCCTCATTCTAAGACAATGACGCCCATTATTGACGGCTCAGGAAGTGTTCCGTCGAAGGAAATTTACAGAATTAAAATGGGTTGGAGTGCATACGGCAGTCATTAACAAATCCTGGCTGGAAGCTTACCACTTTTGTTTGAAAGAAAAGTACACAATCATTGCATTCTACTGGCGCTAACATATGGGTCATCATCTTGGAGGTTAACAAGGAAGCTCGAGAACAAGCTAAGGATCGCGCAAAAAGCGATGCAACGAGAAATGTTAGGCGTAACGTTAAGAAACAGGAAGAGAGTGGTGTGGACCAGAGATCAAACAGCGATAGCCGATATTCGAGTAGACATCGCGAGAAAAAATGGAGCTCGGCAGGCAATATAATGTGCAGGGCGGATAAGAGGCGTATAGAGTAACGAATGGGCGCCATTGGAAGGGAAGCGCAGTTGAGGACGCCAGAAAACTAGGTGCAGAATGAGAAAATTAGGAAACTTGCAACAGCAAGCGCGAGACGGGGTAATCGGAGTTCGTTGGGAGAGGTCTCAGCCTTACGGTGAACATAAAGATAGGTTGATGAAGATGGTTCGGCGCAGCTCCAAGCTCCATGGACTTTGCCATGTTTCTAGCGCTTACCGGTACCGTCGCGGAATATTCCACATGAACTAGCATGAATATGGAGTCGTGCGTATTTTTGAAATTGAAATATCTTTAAAGAACTGACAACCTTCTTTTACAAGCGGAATGTGAATATTTTGCCAATCAAGAATTTTACTGCTGTTGACAGGAACATTGGAAAACACTCAGTTAAGCATCGTGGAAGAATGAACACAGAAGTATGTGAAATCGTCACAGTTCCGCGGCAGAAATGGGAAATCTTTCACGTGGTAAGCACTCGTTTGCGTGCTTTTTTAACGGCAATCCATCATCAAGGCTGTTGAGAACGTCCCGTTTTGTCAGAAAAATGGCTGATCGAGACACTCGTCGGGCAGGAGAGGGCTCTGTGGGCATATTTAAGACGAGTCACTGGGGCCACAGAATACGCCAGCTGTGTCCGCGACAGGCATCGCACGGAAGTGCCACCAAGTCCGTCGACGCTCATGCGGGCACGTTGTAATCGACGTGGACATTGTCCCTCTCGTGGATCCACTTGGTGGCGATCCACTTGGAGCCGCGCAGCACCGGGCAACCGGTGTGCCACGTGCGCTCGTCCAGGACCCTCTTTTCGTGCCAGAAGTCAAAGTGCTGCGGCCAGTCGTCGCCCGCGTACAGCCTCAGGTCGAACCAGAACAGTGCGTCGCCCTCTCGGGGCTTCACTGCCATCGGCGGATCCACAAACGCCGTGGCGCCCCCTGCCGGCACGTCCGATAGGAAGAGGAGCATGGTGGCCAACCGGTTGCCGTCCACATCCTCAACTGACGCGTCGTCTGCGAGGTCGTCCAAACCTTTGGCGTCCGGGTGAGGCGTGTAGTGGCCGCCCAGGCCGTAGTTTGCGACTTGGTACAACTCGGCCGACTCCAGCGAGAGCCAGGTGGCAGCAGCAATGCGCGTAGTGAGCTTGGCGAGAAGCGGATGCTCGCTGTCGCTGAGCCAGGAGACCTGTTAACAAAACCACGGTACGGTTACGTTGGCAGATGGCGCGCTTCTTAGCTTGATTTGATGCGTTGTATACGTATACACGTACACGCGCTCACACACACACACACACACACACACACACACACACACACACACACACACACACACACACACACACACACACACACACACGTATATATGTGTGTGTGTGTGTGTGTGTGTGTGTGTGTGTGTGTGTGTGTGTGTGTGTGTGTGTGAGCGCGTGTACGTGTATACGTATACAACGCATCAAATCAAGCTAAGAAGCGCGCCATCACATACACCACATACATATATACACATATATGTATGTGTATATATATATATATATATATATATATATATATATATATATATATATATACATACATACATATATGCTCATACAGGCCTGTCCCAATTACCATGCACCAAAATTTAAAATATGAAAATTCCACGAAGCTGGACAGAGCCAAGGTAATGTTATGTGCCGTCATTTCGAGATATTCAGATTTTTTTATTCAGCCTAATTCGAATTCTTAATTAATTAATGAACTTCTCAAATATTACAACTAGATGGAAAGTGCGAATGAGAAAATTGTAGACCAACATGAAAAAAAAAAGTGCCAATAGAGCTAAAGTGTTTTTCGGAGCGTGAAAGAAGCCCGCGAGTACACGCAAAGTGCCTCGAGCGGCCAGTTGCGCTGCAATTTTAAGTGCATTTGCGGGCTTCTTTCATGCTCGGAAAAACACTTTCACGTAGCACGTATTGAGCAACAGAAATCTGTATCGGGAGTTTTCCATGTTCTAGAATTTTCTCATTGAGACTTTTCATCGAGTTATAATATTTGAGAGAGTGATGAATTAAGACTAATGTAATCAGTCGGATGCAAAAAATGCTCCGAGTATCTCCAAGCGACGGAAAACAACATTACCCTGGTTCTGTGCTGCTACGTGGCATTTGCAAATTTTTAAATTTTGGTGCACGATAGTTGGGACACCCTGTACATGTAGTCGCAAGGCCATTACAGCATCTTGGTGAGCAATTTTTTAAGGAAAAAAATAACTCAGATGTTGATGCGATGCCTGATTGTGTGTCCTACTTATTTCCTGGAAGAAAGTGCCTGACAGAAATACTTGAATCCTTAGACAGTTACTGCCAGTAAGAAACCGTCACATATCGCAATGACCCTTAACGTGATTCCGATTAATTATATCTTCACTATATACAGTTGCCATCACAGACGCGGCGACGACTTGTAGTTGTAGTTGTAGCTGTAGTTGTAGTTGGTTTCTTGTAGTTGGTTAGGATTCCAAAAGCCATTATCGCTGGTTCCCTTGAAAGAAATTGGGCTAGTTGGTGATTGTGTGAATCAGGTATCACCAAAGAATGTTTGTCGAAAAAAATTTCTGTGGCCCTGTAAGCGCGCTTTGAGATTTCTGTGAAGAAGCAAAAGTAGGTGGTGGTAATTTTTTAAGATCAAGCGTGAAAATATAGGTACAATGAGAAATTCTATTTTAGCATAACCCGCTTGCTTTGTTCTTTCATGGGCGTCATAAGTGAACGCTTGTAAAAAATTTCCATGTTCAAATGATTCAGTGAAGACGCAAAAAAATGAAGGTTCTCAGGCGAAAATTTTGAGAAACGTCGTTATTGTTAAAGCCACAATATTTGTTTCCCCTTTTTCCCTACTGCTGTGGAACATCCCCCAATTTTTTTTTCATCATGAAAAAAATGCTTTTGAAGAAAATTTACTTTCGAGTTTGGCAGAAAATGACTTTCTCACGAGATTAAGATCTAACTTAAGCTTCAAGGTTCTCCAGACAAAAATACATCACATGGCTCATTATACGCACCAACCCTCACGCTTGGGTTCTAGAAATTTCATCTGGAGTGAATCTTGTTTCACGCGAGCAAAATAAAACATTTTTGAAGTCCACAACCAATCTCACTAGTAGGCACTACCGAACACATGCACTACCGGTGGCACACGCATGGCAGCACATGTCATTCCCAACTAATTGCCTGTCGTGAACACTGCGTAAGTTGAGGCCGTAATGACTGCCTATATTAAGTAGGTGTCGGAGAGAGGGAACGCATAAGGTATACGTGCGACTCTCTCCACAACCTTTGTGCTTCTTGCAACCACACGCGAACTATAGAAGGCGTGAGGTGTACGTTTTTCAGACGTTCCTAGATAGGGGCTACGGCAACAGAAAGAAAACCTCGTGCTCGGTGGCTTGGAGGAATATAGCGCCACGCGCCTCTGTAAATTTTATACCCTCGCTTTAATTTACTGCCCGCACCACACTTCCAAAGGCGCGCTCGTAAAGACTACGCTGTGTAGCGAGCAGCTCTCGGGCTCGTAATTTAATGACTCTCTCGGAAGTACGGAGGATGGCCAGATGTATGTACGAATAGTTCTCGCGGGAGAGCTTCTGGTCTTTATCCGCGCTCAGAGGTTTCTCAACGCGTGCGTGCATAGTAAATAATGCGCGTTCTCTAAAGTGTACGTGTAGCACAAAACACTTGAGCATGACCTGCAAATGACTGCGACGTTACGAATAGTTTTATCTTATTTTTTTTTCACGCAAGGACATACATAAAAGTGTAGACTGCTTTGACAGCAATACGCGGGGTCTTTTTTCATGCTTTCTTTAATAACAACCCTTAAAAAAAACAAAAAAACTACGAGCGTAGTAAGCATGGTGTTTTTACAGAAGAGTTCCTAGCTGAGGCGCATACCTTGCCACTAATAACGTGAGTTGCAGAAGATTCATTAGCAAGAATTCGTAAATAACCTCTTTGTTGCTTACGAAAGTTGGGAGCCTGGGAGTGGAGAGTTGGGAGTTACGAAAGTTCGGGCCCAACTGCGATGCCGCCTATTCAAATACATGTTAAATGCAGAAACACTTTTCTGAGAAAACCACTGGCCGATTTTAATAACATTGCTTACATTTCAGAGAGAATGCTGAACTCTAGTGACTCTTTGGATGGGGAATTTTTATTCCAGATCCGCTCCGCATTTTTATAAGGAGCTTGCAAGAATTGGCAACATGATCTTGGATTGTAGCGCGAAGGGAACACGGACACAGAAAGGAGCAGACAGGACGAGCGTTGTGCTTTCTGTGTCCCTGTTCACTTAGCGCTACAATCCAAGATCATGTTACCGTACCAACTCGCCCAACTTTCTATCCTTTTGCAAGAATTGGCAAGCTTGAAAAAAGTGGAAGCACGAAGTTTACAAATTCGTAGCTCTGCACTAAGAACAAATATCGCAGTTCTGTCAACTGCATCTGTTAGCGCATCTAAAGCGGACAAATTTGATGGATCACTTTGCATCTTACGTGAATTTATTACATTGCTTGCAAGGGTTTCGCAAAAGTCCTACTCACATATTAGTGGTCTACTTGAGAACCATATATAATGTATCATTTTTTAGATTTGGATTAACAGAATCGGACAATTCACAGAATTGTGATATAGTTTTCCATTGCTGAGTTACAGAGTTGTAAACGTTATAGTTTCGTTCTCGAAAAATTTGCGTTTCTAACACTTTTTATAAAAGTATTGACGGCCTTAATCGAAAATTCGCCACCAGAAGTCATTAGATCTTACCTTTTTCTTTGAAACGCAACAAACCTCATCAAATTTGGTGCAGTTGTTGCCGAGATAACCGATTTCTTCGTTTTCTCTGAAATGCCGCAAATTTCATTAACATTGCTCCAAGGGTTATCTCTGAAAAGGATTTCTGCGTTTTACACGTATTTGAATAGGTGGCGTCAGAGTTGGGGCCGTACTAAAGCTTCCCGTTAAGGTTCCACGCTAATGTTGGTAATGACGTAAGATGATGGGTCAGTCAAAACAATAGAGAATTTTAGTGCGTCCGGTATTCCGGCAAGCGCGGGCGGTTTGCCGGTTTAGCGGGGGCGTAAACGTGAGCGGCCAGATTGATGGCGCCAGCTGGTGGCGCAAAGCTCAACCACATAAACACACAGCCAATTACCATACTCTTCTTAGCTGCTGGTGTAAATTTTCGACAGTGGCGTAATCGCGTTCACAATTACACAGCTGCCAAAAATTTGCACCAGCAGCGAAGCATGAGTTAGTGGGTTACTGCAGTTGCAGCTGTGTGTTTGTCTGGTTGAACTCCACGCCACCAGGCGGCTGCACCGCTCCGGCCGCTCGCGTTTACGCCTCCGCAAATCCGGCAATCCGCCCAAACCGCCCCCGTTTGCTGGAATAGCGGACAGTCTAAATGTCTCTATAGTTGCTATTACATCTCCCGTTGACGCAAAACAACACGCAGAAAGGATGCAGTCCGCAAGAAGAAGCATACCAAAAACGAATAACTCGGGTTCAGTATGTATTCGGGTTCCTCACAGAAATGCCGTTAACGCTTAATTTGAGTCGACAAGTCCTAGGGCGCACGTTAAACGATCCCTGCAGTGCGGCTTCTCTTATAGCCCCGTGCTGTGCATCTAGCTTCGTTACGTTGAACCCCATAATTATACAATGAATTAATTTGATTTCATAACTGCAACTTTTTTGTTGGCGTTAGCAATGATGACTTATAGTGGATCCGAAAAAAAAATTTTTTTTTCGCGAGTAAAGTGCGAGAATACCGCGTTAAAGAGAACACACAAGATTGTAAAAGTCTTCGAGCGATACCCCGTCGCTATATATCCTGGCAGCCATAGCCATAGCCACGTCATCGCATTAGCCGACATGCTAGCGCCTTTGACGCGCCACGTTTCATTAGCGTGCAGGCGAGCCGACAAACAGTGGTTCCGGACAGACCGAAGAGCGCCTCTTTAGCTCATAAAGTTACGAACTTAACCAGACCGATTACTTTGTCGTGCCAACTAAGCCGAATTTAATCGAGCCCCAAAACCGATATATATGCACTGCGCCTTTATTTAAAACTCAATACAAATACTGCTTTCCGGAGTTCAATTTAAGAGTTATCAAGTGTCTAATTAAGGAAAAAAATACCACTTCAGCACATTGATTTGCATGTTAACTAGTTAGAAGGGGCGCATTTGCAGAGTGGTTTATATCTATACGTCCTGTAGTGCTTGTCCGCGCTGTGAAATCAAGGTAGGTAGAAGCGCTCATATACCTCACATGCGCCATTTAAATACATTGTGGGACCCCCCACTCGCTGAAACACCCTTTAGAAGCAAAATCGGTACACCACAATAAAGCCCCATATTAGGGTTTCTAAACATAAACGCCACCGGATACATGTAGGAAGAGTAAGCTGGTTTACTAAATGTGACACACTTCGTACCTTGCTAACGCGAAGCGGGCTGTGGACGCCGGAAGGTTTCTCTTCGCTGTAAACAGTGCCGCGAGTGAGGGTCTTCGCGCCCATATTTTGGATGACTTCGCTCTCTGACGGCCTCAGGAAGTCGTGTATAACGACGATTCGGGGGTCGTACGAGAGAAACTCGACCTTGAGTGGTTGCAGTAGGAGATAAGGATGGCCGCCATTGACGGAGTACTCGCAGACTAGGTCGCTCTGCTGCGGCCACACGTCACCGGACCGTACGCAGATTGACTTGTGCTGCATCATGTCGTTGCTGGGTGGTGAGGGATACGTAGTTACACCTTCGTTTGCTTGGAGGGCCTCTCGTCGGATGTCGTTCGCGACCAGGGATGCGATTCCCATTTGAAACTTTCGTCTTTGCGGAGGCAGTACGTCCGTCCACTGCCTCATTCTTTGGAGAGCGGCAGTCGACCAGGTGCTCGTGTTTCCGAACGGTCCTTCTGCGAAACAACCTCTGGCCACATCCTTGAGGTCATCGGGCGAAGGCGGAGGCAGCAGGTCGGAGCGCATCGAGACCATCTGCTGCACGGGAACATCGTAGACCTGTTGCAGCTTGCAGAGGCCCTCGGACGCTCCTACCAGGTCGCTTCCCATCGGCCACCACGTCCAGAAGGTCTCGGAATTGATAAGCGTACGTAGGATCTCGTCGGATTCAGCACCGACGGCGGCTTCGGTGAGCTTCTCTCGGTAGCCGTCGAGCCGGCTGGCGAAGAAGAATTTAGTCAGCGGGTCGTTATGCCACGGTGGCACAGAGATAGCTTCGAACTCGGCAATGTGCTTCTTGAGGCGCAACTCTTCTGAGAGCAGGAAGCGAGACAGATCTTCGAAGGCGAGGCTTTCCGTCACCAGGCCCTCTAGGAGGTGAATCGTCGAAGAGTGTAGCTCTGTCACGCCCAGAGCACCTATAAAGAGGCAACTGAGGGAGTAGATGTAACATACCCAGTGCATGGCTCTTCTCGCGCTTGTTCCGGATGAAGAGTACTTACCCACTACGTGGGGTTGGTTATGAAGCAGGCGTTAAGACGAGAAAAAATGTAAGCGAGGGAAACTGAAGGAAAAGAATTAATTAAAATAGTTACTGAAATAAAACTGTTAGTTGCTGGAGTTTCTGTTCTCGTTCTTTCCAACATATATGGCACATGCCCACTACGGCGGACAGGGCAAGAGTCGGGCTGCGTTCACAATACGCGTTAGGGAATTCAGACAATAACAATTATGAAGTAACTCGCAATAGAGGTGAGAAGGAGCATTGAGGCTGTGTTGCAATTACTTATTTAACCAGAATGGAAAAAATAAAACGACAATGTAAACGAAACACATGTCCATGCAGACTGATTTACTTTCGCTTTGCCCTCATTTCTTCTTTATCCCGAATAAAAACGCTCAACACGCGTTAAGCGCACTGTGGTGTCGCGGCCGGGCGTCATGGGATTTTAGGGTCAGTGCTGCGGTCTGTCTAAGAACCAGTCGTCAGTGCGAATGACTTACGGTGTTCGTGAGAAAGAAAAAAGAAAAAGAAAGGCGATAAAGAAAAGAAAAAAAGAAGAAAGAAATTAAGTTACCGTTTGTGTGTTCGACACAGCCATGGAGAAACAAATATATAAATTCTCGCTTTTCACAATCTCGGGGAACTGTCCTAGTCGTGCGAAGTTTTCAGATAGGCATCAGTCGAACAATGAACACTTCTACAGCGAAATAACCTATATAACGAACGTTTGATTATGCCTCAGCTGAATTTCTATCAGCCATGTGTATTGTGAACGCCGTTACAACGAAGACATCCACAACGAATTCGACTGTGGAACGAACAAATTTAGGCGTCCCCGACCCCTAATTTGTTGCTTTACAAAGAAAGCCACGCAGCGAGGCCACCACTGACTCTCGCAAAAGTCTCTAAGGCGCGCGTTGCGCTAGCGCTAATAGCATCGCTAGCGACACACTTGAGTTTGCCGATGTCCTGCTGCACGGCTTCAGGAATCTCTCAACTCGTACTGCTCACTGTAGCACATCAGCAGGTGCGACGGCTGATGAATAGGTTGCAGTTGATGACAACGCGATGATTTCATCGTAACGTCTTCGAAGCCAGTTAAAGCGGAAACTACGCGAATGTCAACGAAGAAAACAGTGATGAACACCCTATAAAAGAAACAAAGATTTCCACGGCAAGGGACGTGATAGCGGCACACGAAGATATGCAGCTTTCGATTGCTTAGCTCCAGCGTTTTGCGGCTGTTAGATAAGGCCCCCCCGAGCGCCTCCTGCCGCTGCTTGGTGCTGTTGTGCCTGGCGGTCCTTCTGAACTAAGGGTGCTTCACCGGAGGACGTGCAGCTATGGAATGCCGTCCAGGTTTCATCGTGTTGTCGAAGTCAAACTGCTCGCGACAAAACCAGAATAACCTCAAGATAATTGACAATATGTCACCTCTTCGTTTGTTCGACGACCCACAGCTGACGAACGAGACAAGTTCTTCGGCCCCAAACTGCAATAGGTCATCGGCCATGCGCGTGTCTAAAGGGTAACGCCCGTTGTTGTGTGCTTCACTCGAAGCACCAGCGCTCACCTGTACCACTAGAGGCCCCGGCGCAGGCTACTAGCAGGGTAACACAGAACTTCCCTTCGGGGTGGCGACAAACGTCGCATTCTTTGGAAACGATGGCAACACTCAAGCCTACAAAGAGCCAACGCTGACAATTTCCGTGGAACAGCGTCGACCCCGGTTTAACCTGAAACTTCACATTCATTGAATCGAGGGCGCGTCGAAGTTTAGATACCAGAGGCTGAGTCCGACGAAGTGACGCGACACGATGGGTTAGATCTTACAGACCGTGGTGCAATTGCAATTGATTGGGAGAAGGACATTGAATTACCTCGTCGAGCGAAAGAGGGAAAGGAACTGCATGAATAACCGCAACGTGGAGGTGTGAGGAATCAATTTTGTATACTTTTCAAGCCAGCGCACGCTTTCCGGTCGTCTCATGTTTACTTTCATGTTTATCTTCCTTGGCCCATCGCCAGAAAAAATGCGAAATAAGCCAATTAAGCCAATTAAGTTGATTGTTCCTTCACCAGGCGTCATCACTCTTCAGTACGCTACATCATCTCTGGCCGGAGAGCGTTGGAGCTTTCCGGACACCGACCCGGCAGATGGAACTACAGGGCGTTCCGGAGGAAACTTCCAACATCGGAAACCTAACTACTGAGCGTGTCGCCAACTTCGGTACATTAAGTTGGCTACAGTCGTATATTCCGTCGGGCAAAGTTTGCAGAGAAAAAATTTGCGATTTACTTCGGTAAATCTCTCTTGAATTCATGCTAAATAAAGGTTTTCTTTCGTAAAACGTGATTAGCCTGTTCTAGTGTGAGCAGTTTGGTGCACGACATTTACAACAAAGTTACCTGTATAGCAAATAATTTCGGAGGTCCCTATAACTGCGTTATAACGATTTTTGATTGTATTTTGTATTTGGAATTATTAATACATCGAACCAGTTCGCGATCCCCTTAGAGTTCGATATGACCGAGATCGACTCTATTCCAATTGCATCTCGGTCTCGGTAATATCGACTCTATTCCAATTGCACTTGACA
This sequence comes from Dermacentor albipictus, assembly GCF_038994185.2. NCBI lineage: Eukaryota > Metazoa > Arthropoda > Arachnida > Ixodida > Ixodidae > Dermacentor > Dermacentor albipictus. The sequence goes on from NC_091821.1 coordinate 438,940,342, forward strand.
CCAGGGTTGTCAGAAGTGATAGGAAATAGGCCGACTTTGTCTGTGAAGTCTGCCTCGAAATTAATTTCCCGCGCTGGCTTTCAGCGACAAACTGGGCCGACCATAATATGCACACGCCTGCCTCATGTCACTCGGGTTGTGCTTGTTCCGTTATGTCCCCAAGGAGGTTAAAGAAAAACTGCTTTTATTTAACCAGTTTTTCTTTAACCTCCTTGTATGTCCCCCAGCTTACTTTTGTCTGAACCTACAACGTTTGAGCACGTAATAGGTAGAGGAACATTTGCACGTCAATAGACATCTTCAAGGCTACATTTCTGTAGTGTTGAGGGGCCTAATTCACGAAGCTTGTCATTCGTAAAGGCCCTCTGCCATTGGCTGGCCGCCTGCGTTAATAATACGTCATGCATGAGGATTGGCTAGCAAATCCTCTTATGGACAAATCCTAGCGTAAGAGTCTTGTGAATACGCGCAGAACCACGAAACTAATACTTGCGCCCGACTTCATGTACAGCGCGAACTGTTTGCAAGAACGCAGTCCTGGCAATCATAGAAGCGAGAAAGATGATCAACGAATCTTGAGGTTTCTAAGAGTGAAACCTAAAGCCTTGTGACTCCGCACCTTTCTTGTTTTATTCTGTCGCGCTTAATTGCTATCCACTATACCAAAAATCAATAAGCTACTGATTGATCCTTGCCTACACTGAAAAGTTGAAGTCCAGGAAATCAGCACTGGGTGAGGGTGTGCAGTACAACTGAATCTCCCTTTGCTGCATCAGCACTAAATGCGAGTTTACCATCAGGTCATGTCGTGTCCGTTCCGTGCGTATGCTATTACTCAACGATTTGAAACGATTGCTTCAAAGACGGAGTGATTTGGATATAGCAAGCTCTAACTTTGCGCCGGCATGGTGTGCAGTGGAAGAAAAGTGAAGCTGCTCTCTCGAATGCGAACGAATGAAAATAATTACTATTATTGCATAAATATCTTGGGATGCACTGATACTTCACTCATGCTACGCCGTTGACGGCTATTATTCATCGCTTAAGAATAGAGAGAATGTGAAAACTTCAATGTTGAAAGAAGGAAGAAATTCTTCGTAGATGTGTGCCAATCTCAGTAACTGATGCATCAAACAAGGCGAAGCGGTATACGGCAGCTCTCGCGCCGTATACCAGTCTCCTGGCTGTAAAGGGTAAGCTTATTGCATCTCATAACGCACATAAAATTTACATGGTCCTAATTGTGTGTAATGTTTTGCCCAAGTTATACAATTATATACAGTTATATGCAGCGTTATACAATGATATAACGTTTATAATGCACTCTTTACAAATTACCTCGCGTTTTGTCAACCATCCAGAGACGCCTCTCACAAAGGCTGCGTTGCAGCACAAAGCCATGAGCTTTCATCGCCGCAGCGGCATATAGATGACGTTCAATGTGAAATCGGTAAAATGCCACTTGGGAAAAAAAATGCCGATGGCTGGGTAAAAAACAAAAACAAAACAAAAAACAAAAACAAAAACCCAAATCGCGTGGATAAACTGTCCATTTACACGAGGTTAAAATTTCCCAGGAATTTTCTCCCTGTCCCTTCAGCCTTCCATGGAACTTCCAGCGTAACTTAATGGCCACAATATTTAGGATAATATATTTCAAAATATGGGCCGGACCTTCGAAAATTTAAACAGCGCCGAAAGGGTACTCCGTTCTAACAACATACGAATTTACGGCACTTAGTCCTAACATTCGCGCTGCGTTAAAGCAGTGTTTTTGTCAGGGATGAGCGTTAAGGTGACGGGACAGGAGCAAATCGTTTTGCACCCTTGCGGCATTAGGCACATTGACTGGAAGAGGCGCCAAAATTAAACTGTGAACCGGTTTATTACAGCCGGTGTTGGAACGGCAATAGCAGAGCTAGTGTCATTCAGTACGTTTGCACAGGTGTTTATTAACACAATCTTGTCTGAATGTGTATTCGCTCGAGCGGCATGCGAGGACTTCGCTGCGGCGGCACTAGGTGGCGCAGCTTGTCCAGAGGGAAGCTCTAGGGAGGAGCCCGGTGCATACACGCGTCATAAATTACGCGCTTGGGCGGTGGCAACTTGACGTGTCGATGAATTGCCTCAATGCTAATCGGATCAACGTTGACATTCATTGTGAGATGGGTTCTACCGGATGTTCACCTTAAAAAAACCGAGGCCTTCAGAGGCACGACATTCAACCCAATACATGTTTTTCTCATAGCCGCGCTAAAGTTTTGACGCTGATTTCCCATCTAGCGCACTGTATTTGACTCGACTTGTAACCTCGCTTAGTCACTGTTGTCGCGAGTCACAACAGCGTTAGAAAAAAAAGTATAACAAGAAAAGGCATTGTGAGAGAGTCAGAATGCATTCAGTTATACTGTGAGTACTCAGCTTCTATCACGTGAAATCATTCAGTAGCTGAATACGTAAAAATGCAAAGCGCGTTTCACAGTTACTCTATGCATGCACGCCTGTATGAGGAAAGAACGCGATCCCATTAGACACGGTTGCCATTTGTTATCTCTTAATGTGCAGGCTTCATCCGGAAATTGATGCAAAAAAACAACCAGAAAATGAATACTGCACCGTTTTGTCAGCCAAGCGCTAACGATTCGCAACACGCAAGAGCACAGTAATCGAGCGGAAGCCGCCGTACCATCCCAAAAGAAAAGAGAATGGCGAAGCAGGCAGCTGCCGCATGACTGCGTGTTAATCACAAACGCGGTATAGCTTATTCAAAACAAGAGCCGCTAGTTAGAGCCATCCTGAGATGATTGCAAAGGAATTGTTACATATGGTGTGAGAGACTTAACAAGAGTTCGTCGAGATATATGTCATGCACATTCTATAGAAAGCTCGCAACGGTTGCGTTAGCAAAGTGCATTTAGCTGCTTCTATTCGATTGCTCGATAACTTTCGAACAGTGTTGCGGAACATTTTTGGCTATTGCGCCGACGTAGTTAGCGTAGTTAGGCTCTCGATCGCTGGCTTTTCATGTTTGAAGTAATGATTAACGCGTGAGCATAGTGGTAGATTTCATCAGGCATGAGCTAGTAAAACCAACATATGTAATGAAACTCGGATCGTACATAATGTAATTATTTACGTGCTGTTTTATTTTGTCTAAGTCTGCCTTAATGAACGATATTATAACTTCGAAAAATCGAAAGCTTTGATATGTTGGTAAAAAAATTTTTGAACTTTGTTCTTGCCTTTTGTCACGATCGACTTTTAACAAAGCAGCTATCGTGCAATTTGCGCACTTATGTTAACTAAATGGCACAAGAGAACGAAGTTCGCGTTAAAATTTCTGCAGTTGCACTACTTTGTTCGAACTTTGTGCAGTTGCATTGTGCAGTTACGGCTGTCGTGGACGGTCCCACAACCTTCGCGTCACGCATCCACATCCGCCGCCAAGGTTTGCGACTGGTGGCGCTCGCTAACACTCCCAGGGTTAGTTCTCGTAGTAAAACATAAATACCCCAGAAAGTGGATCGGAAGACGTCGCCGCGGTAGCTCAATTGGTAGAGCATCGTACACGTAAAGCGAAAATTGTGGCATCGTTCCCCAACTGCGGAGTTGTTTTTTCATCCACTTTTAATGCCGTTAATTTATTTCATAATTTAGTTATTTCAATCTGTAAGTACAAGTAATTTCCCTGTGTTGTCCTTGGTGTATTTGTTCGTTGGATTCTCATGATATGATTAATAAAGATCGGGCCCCTCGGAGATGAAAGAAATGTAGAGCGACATTTCAAGACGCGTTTCTGAATGCTTTATCTACGGAGAATCAATTGCGGAAAATTAATGCGATGTGCCAGTGCCCTATACCATATCAAAATATAAAAAGTAATATCGACAATGTCGCGTTTGAAAGTCTTCCAGTATTCAACGGATAACGTTGAGTTACCAGGCATACGTGAGTAAATACGAATATGACAAATAAGCAGCTATCATTCGGCATACTGGAGTATACTGCTGTTCCCTAACGAACAATATTGCAGCGATGTAAAGCAATTAAACTAATATTCATTTATTTGGCTTGGTATCTCTGTGGCCGAGAGCACCAAGAACTAATTGCACGGTGTGTTTAAGAAAGCATGATAACAATGCACGAGAAGTGCCGACCTCTTGTGTTGTATGTCATTCACGCCAGTACACAAGTGCGACAGTTAAAACTGATGAGATGAACCACGGGGATTTCGTAGCCGTTAGCTCGCCTCTATAACTCAAAAATAAATTAAGCGGGACTTCGCTGATCGGGAACAAGCTTCTAGATATGCGTAGCGTTATATGGTGGTTGGGGTGGTGCGGAATGTATTATCGTTTATTATTATATGTGCGGTGATTATGTTGATGTAACATGCGGTATTATGCTTGAGGAGTGCGAGCAGAGAGACGCACATATTTATTTTGTCGAATATATGCATTCCGTACCACGCCGACCGCCATATAATGTTACGCATATCTTCGACAGTTCCCATTCAGTGAGATTCCTCTTGATTTGCTTGAGCGACGCCCAGCGTGGCAAAAACAACTCAATATCGTCGCAGGCAGCGAAGAGAGGGGTACGGCTGCACGTGCATGCGTGATTATTGCAAGAGTGGCGCATCCTCTCGTTTGGATCCCTTTGGCCAGGACGTCAAGGAAGTCCTATACTGCTTGCAATCCACCTTTCAGTATAAAGCCTAAGCATTTCTGGCCAAGGTTTACCACCTCCTTTCTACCTGTGGCGTATAGGGAACGGTGAAAGCGGACGGGCTTTGGTGCCCCTATTGTCGCGGACAGTGGGTCGTTTGTCACCCGTACTCCGTATGACAGCTATCAACCGTGCAGACTTAAGCAGCTTAAACTGCGCATTCTATCCATGTTTGGGGAAAGGGGTTTTCTGGTTTCACACAGAGTTTTTCAACCGACTCGCCATATAATGCTATGCATTAAATAAATCGCCGTACCTGAAGGCCATGCGGGTGAGCTGTAGCTGAAGTGCGCCTTTGCTACTTGTGTTCGCTGATGCGTTCACACAGCATTTGTGCATATCATTCATTACCTTCACGAGCCTCGCGCTTTCTTTCCTTTGCTATCTCGTCCCGATTTGTTCTTCTCGCGGTCAAGCTGTGATGACCGGCGCTTGCGAAACGACAGACTGCCTTGCAATAATCCGTGAAAATAGTGCTCGTCTTCGTACTTTTCTTACGCTGTCCCCGAGTCCCTATCAGCGGTACCCAAAAGCTCGTCCTCCACGAAAGCGCTATACTCATTGATAACAATTGTGCCACGTGATCTACGTGCGCTTGCTATCTCTGCCCGCCCGATTTCGTTTGCCTCCCGCGTAATAACTCGAACAGACCCTCCGCGGGTGCTTAGCGAACGTTACCGCATTCGATTCCTTCCACGCTTCCTCAAGCGCGTGACTCGATGTCCTAACGAGACCGGCGCGACACCGCTCGCCACGCGTAACACCTGAACGCGGCGGGACACGGGGCTCAGTTTCTGCCGAACCCACGGATGAGCGCGCAAAGCCCCCGTAGTTCTCGGGGTCTTAGGAGAGCTTAACGCCACCGTTAGTCTCGTTAATGGCGCTCGCCCATGTCTGGCTGCGCTTGCCGTTCGCTCGAACCGCCCCTCGAGATCCGCTCGCCCGAGTGCCGTCCGCAAGCTCAATCTTTCTTCGTTCGCTATTGAGGCGCTTTTTGCTTTTCTATTCCGGACACACAATGCCTTAAGCGTTTAAGGGCTTCCTGTCTACAGGTTCGCGTCGCATGCACCGAGAAACGACGTAAAAGAACAAAACACTATAATTGTTCCGGTTCATTATTTCCGCGTAGCGAAGCATCTTCACAGCCCGCCTGGTTTTAGTTTTCTCGGAGGAAGGCCGCCTTATTAGAAGGCGGTAAACGAAGAAGATGGGAGGAGTGCGAGACAACGACGTTAAGGGAAGGCAGCCGGGAACGGACGTATCGAAATACGTCGCCTAAAGCCGCGTGATCCATTTATTCTTTAAGTATTGTTTTACGAAACACTAACAGCTCAAAGAACGACAAGTCTTCTTGAAAAACCCTAATTAAAGAATACTTTATGTTTCATTTATCTTGATAGAAGGTTAGAGGGCACAGAGCCTTGGTACTCACTGCGGAGCCTTAGTCTAAGGCTACGAATTGGAAAAGTAGTGAAAGCATGTTGTGATGTCTCCAACGTTTTTCATTTTAGTGTTGGCAGAATTTCGTATCAATCGTTTCACAAGCGTCACTAGTTTATAGCAGTGCAAGATCGAGGGCAAGCACCTTTGCTCGTGCCGAACACGAGTTCCTAATCATGCAAAAAAAAAGAAAAATTGCAAAAAAGCGTCGACGATGATTGTCAGTATCAGCTAGTGATCGAACGCTTTAGAAATCTCTCCGCTTTAGTAAAGAAATGATGCCTTTGAAAGCATGTATCGAGTTCGTATTTATAGGGACACACACACATACAAACACACATACAAACACACACACATACAAACACACACACACACACACACACGCACACACACACACACACAAACACACACACACGCACGCACGCACGCACGCACGCAGACACACAACACACAAAGACACCAAGGGCAACAGGGGAAATTACTTGTGCATACTATTGAAAGTGGATGAAAAAACTTGCCGCAGGTGGGGAACGATCTTACGTCTTTGCATTACGCGGGCGATGCTCTACCAATTAAACTATACATATATGCCTTTAAACCGTAAGACGTCCCTAAATACTCGCGACAGCGCGTCTCGCAACTCGGTTGTGGGAGGCGACGTGTTCTTTTCATCGACGCCTTTGTACCAGCGGTGACAGTCTGACCGCTACTAACCGCCAGACACCGACAATGAAAACGCGTGAAAGAGTTTAAGAACTCTATTTGTTTTAGCGGAAGTGCACAAGAAAACAAACAAAAAGTAAATGCTCTTCTGATGCAACCAATGGATCGTCATGCATAATGCAATCATCATTATCATCATCAGTCTATCTTATTTTCCACTGCGGAATGAAGGTATCTCCCAGTGATCTCCATTAGATGATACGCAAAAGACCGTAAGCTGGCTTTCCCACAGAGCTAACTTTCCCTAACTAAGATGGCCACGTTCCGGCTAGCAGCAAAATTTGGCCTGAGAAACACTTTTTGACATCTTCGAAGGCGCGAGGAACCGACGATGGCAGGAGTGGTGTCACTGACCCGCAAGCCGATAGTTAAATGGCGATTCCCGCCCGAAGTCCGTCATCTTGGTTGCCTGATTGCCGGCGTGTGGAGAAGCGCACTTGCAGGTTTTGCATATTGTCTGCACTAGCTGATCCAAAGTTACGCGTGCAAACACCCTAATTCATTCACACCACCTAATTCTCTGGCGTCCTCCACTGCGCTTACCTTGCCTTGGCAGCAATGCCGTAAATCTCCCTCTCTTTCTCTGTGACTCTAATAGGCCACCTTCTATGTGCCCTACGCATTACATTGCTTACCCACTTCTATTTTCCCTTCATAATGTCTTATTGCATAATGAACCTCAGTTAATATGTAGGCCTGTATTCGTCTATGGATAGACGAATACGGAAACTCAATTTTTACCATTCTGCGTCATTCAATTGTCGAGACCGTAGATTTCTCTTTGTTGTTTTTACTACGTCTGAAGAACACCCCTTTATATTTCGTAACATAAATTGAAAAAACACATATATAGAAAAAAAATCTTTTTGTCCTTAATGTGATGCTCTGCAGCTTGCGAATGTCTATACGCGCCTGGAAATACAAGGATGGCACCGTTAGCAAACCTGGAGGAAGCCGTATACATATATCGCAGAAAGTACTTGCGTAGCTCGCATTTCTATTTTCCTGTTATGTCCAACTAAGTATGCGATCATATTCTTGCAATGGTGATTTACTGCATCACTTTTGAATGGATGATCTCAGTGCAAGGGCGTCCTGAAGAGTGAAACTGATGTAACGGAGTGAACCAATAAAAAAAAAGAGAATAACAGAGGTAGGAAAATGAAGCGGGGGTGAGTAAAAAATAATTTAGTGCTGTTTACAAAGCAAAGCGAAACCATAAACAAGGTTCGGAAGGCTTTTCGCAGAAAAGGAAACGAAAGAAAGGAAAAAAGAGAACGTGCGACGTTTTCAAATAGTCTGCCTTTGGCACTGTGGTTCTTCCTCAGTTGATATCATATTTTTTCTGTATTTTGTGCGAAAGTGTTTCTCGGCCCAACGCGTTTTACTCTTACTCACCCTATGGCTCTTGCTGAAACAGTGTCGGGTTACACCGCGAACATAATAACCTTTGTCATTTGACCTTTGACAAATGCTCGCCGCGCAGGGCACACCGGCGAGTTGCTGCATTTATCTCTTTGGTGGCACGTGAGCCTCACAAGTTGCCGCCTTTCCACGAAGTTCCAGTCGAGCGTGCCATTGTTATTCTAGCCGGAGAAGTGGAAAAACCGCGTCAGTATGGCGAACCAAACAAAAACCGACGGAAGAAAAATGGCGGCCGCTTGGCAACACGGCTTTTTTGTTTTGTCCCTGTCAGAAAGAATTTGAGTGCTCACAGCATCGAGAGCTGCGGGAGGTTGTCAGCGCGGGTTAGGGTTCAGCAGGGCACGAAAGTGGTCGTTTGTGACGACAAACTCTGCTCGCAGGCGTCCGCTCAGAACTTGACGGAAACCTTCGCTGACAGGCAAAACATTGAGGGAACGAGACTCGAAACGAGAAAGCGGGATCGGCTTGCGTCACACGCAGCCTCATTGCAACAGGATTCCCATCACGCTCTTGTCACGGTCCCACACAGGCCTGTCACGAGCGTCTGCAGTTGTCAGGGAAGGCGGGTGAAATTGTTCCCCGATGGGAAGCGTCGTTTAGCCCCAGCGTGCCGAAGTTCACCATTACAGCTGAACGTCGTGACCGGGACTTTTCTTCACTAATGTTTCCAACCAAGCCAAACGTTTCTCTTAACTATAACTATTGCGCAGGTTGCTTTGTCGACGCGATATTTGCTTCCTAAAGCCACAGCTCTTTGTAGCGAAACTATCTAGTTTGACGATACCGTCTAATAAGTACATAACTATACAAGCAACATGCACTTTAAGTTCCCTTCTGTACTGCCGAAAAAGAAGAAGAATGTTGTGGCAAGTTTCCCGTTTCAGTGAAATATTAATATGCTGCAAACCGCACTGGGAAAGACTACACTATTTGTTCCTGCTGGATTTCACCGCCGTAAGGAACCTTCAAAGATATACATTCAATTTTAGTTTTCCCCTTTCATAGTAAAAGCAGACCAACTAATCATAGTCAAATAACTTCCTAAAGTTGCAAAAGGATAGACAGCTGGGCGAGTTGGTACGGTAACATGATATTGGCTTCTAGCGCGAAGTGAAACACGGACACAGAAAGGAGCAGACAGGACGCGCTCGTCCTGTCTGCTCCTTTCTGTGTCCGTGTTTCACTTCGCGCTAGAAGCCAATATCATGTTTCCTAAAGTTGCCCGCGTGTTTAATGCGGTGAATATTTGAAACAAAATACTGAGGTAATTTGGCGATGTCGTGAGAAGAGATGGGCCATATGCAAGCAAGAAGACAACGGCACTGATGTCAGAGATTACAGAATGCAAGGCCCTCTCAACAGTTGCTGCTCAAAACCATTTTTCTTTTGCCGGAATTTAAAATACACACAAAAGGAAGACACATAGACGATGGCGCCGTATATCTCTCTTCCTTTAGTGTGTTATATTTTGCGGCAAAAAAAAAAGAAAAGCTTCTTCCGGCAAGCACCTACTAGGGCGAGAAATAGTTCTGTTTCAACACGATTTTTCGGACATTTCTGACTGTACTCTGTGTTAACAGACCTCTCAGCGCCAGACGCTATATTGTTCCGACCTCCCACCCGTCGTGTTTTCTGGCTCAGCTCTTTCATGCACTCAAGTGAAACTTTTGTTTTGATATATGCGCAAGCATGCAGAAAGGAGAAACGGCGTTTTCAAAACTGCCGCCAGCCTTTATAACCCTCAAAGTGTCTTCTGCGTCGACAGATGGCGGCGTCAGTCCAGTTTGAAGTTCGCTTCTTCGTGGCGAGGTGGTGGTGGAGTTTCCTTTAGCATGCTTTGGCTGGTTCGAGCTAATAATGGGATTACTCCGCCTCTTTACTGCGGCTGTCTGCAGACAAGCTCCCGATCGTGACACCACTTAAAACAGTAGAAGCTGAATTTTGCGGTGTGCCTTGCCAAAAGCACGACATGAATATAAGGCCACGCCGTAGTGGGGCATCCCGGAATAATTTTGACCACCTGGGGTTCTTTAACTTGCCCCTAAACATAAGTACGCGAGAGCTTTTTTTTTGCATTTTGCCCCCATGGAAGTGCGTCCACCATGGCAGAAATCGAGCCCGCGACCACGATCTCAGCAACGTAACATGCCGTGGCCACTAGGCTACCGGGGCGGGTGGCGTCACGTCACGAAGACCCGGTAGCGCTGGTGCTATATACAGCGCTGACAAAAAATTTTTCGAGAAAGTTGCGAAATTTCTGCAAGCAGAGGTGCGAAGCAACATTTCCGCAAAGGCCGCTCAGTCTACGAAGCCTTGTCGGCGCCGCTATTCTCGCCTGCCTTTATTTTTTGCCGACAGATGGCGACGCCAGTCTACTTCTCTTCTGAATTTCTTCGTTTCTCCGATGACGAAATGCACATGTGAAGGAATTAGTCACTACGTAATTATTTAGCGTTGGATAACACCCCTATGTCTAATCGAGGAGATTACAAAAATCAACTTCCTTGGGGCTCATCTCGTACACATACGCAAACACCCAAGAATGTGGACGGAATGATTGCCGTGGTGAGTTGCTTAGCTGGTATAGCACAGCACGCATAATGTGGAAGTTTGGGGCTAGGCACCAACCTGCGGCAAGTTATTCTTTCATCCACTTTAATTACATTTTTCTTAATATTTCTACATTTCAATAAAAGATGAGAACTATTTCCCCCTGTGTTTTCTTCGGCTTCACAGTCTGTTTCTTGATGCGGTTGTCACCAACGAAAAATCGATCCCCCCTGATCCATATTCTTGAGCTACTGAAAGTATTCAGTGTTTTCCAATGCTTTTGGTGCTTTCATTTTTTTGTTTGCCCTTCAACAAGGAACAAGCAGCGCAAACCCGAAATGCGTGAGCATCATCTCTTTCATTGGAATAAGAGAGAGAACTAAACCTTTATTTTATGGAACGGTAAACTGAGTCAGAACCCGGTTCACCCGGGTTCTGACTGAACCGAGAAAATAAAAGTTTAGTTCTCTCTCTTATTCCAATGAAAGAGATGATGTTCACGCATTTAGGGTTTGCGCTGCTTGTTCCTTGTTGAAGAGCAAACAAAAAATGAAAGCACCAAAAGCAGTGGAAAACACTGAATACTTTCTAAAAAAGAAGGCGAAGCTCGTTCCTGGCTTGCGGCCCAGCCTTTCCTAAAACAACTTTAGGAGAAGTTGCCGGCCGGAAGCGCACTTTCACAGGTAGGTATTGTAATCAAGATGGCTCGAAGATGGAGAGAAGAAAATAAGAGGAGGGAAACAAGCGTACGGCTGCACAGGGGGAAAGAAAAAGCAATGTAAAGAGAATGAAAGGGAAAGGGGCACGTTGAGAAGAGTAATTCGGTGCAGAGAATAAAATTAACCCAAATTAAAATAAAAAGCTGTTCGTAAACTAGTGTGGAACGGTTTGAAAAGAACATTTGGAAACCAATCCTGATAACTAACACATAAATTGGAAAGTGTAAACACAATGGTTAATCCCAGGCCCCTATACATACCACAGGAAGCAAACGAGCGCTCTAGCTGCCTTTAGTGCAAGTGTGGAGTTTTGGCTATCGTGACAATCTTTTTTTGACTGATAGCGACCGCATTTCGAGTCTCTCTAGCAAGGTACACAGTACTTGCCTGTCTGTGCTGTAGCGTGGGCAAATAGAAAACCGGTGTGCGATTATCTCCTAGCTCAGCGTACACCATTCTGCTTCTGGCCTAGTGTGAGCAGCGTCTATAGCAGATTTCTCGCTCGACGTCATCCACGACAGCCGATTTATGAGCGATACAGGAAAGAAGGAAGCTCATTTCCCAAAAAGCGTTGCGCGTGAAAACTGGGTGTCCCTCCTCGCAATGGAGGTCAACGCTAGAGTTATGGGCGACGCCCTGAATAAGCCCTCGTGCAATGACATCATTGTTTCTATCAGGGCACACATGTGCGCAGCTCAGCTGCTCGAATTTCAGCGAGACACTTGATAACGCTGGCTTTTCGGGAAATGACCAGGCAGATATGAAACGGGACCATATTAACATTGGCTACGTGTGCATCATTCCTCTATCGGTTATGACACCTCACTTTGAAGAATTTTTCCACGGTATTATCCTCGGTGACATGCTTCGACGTCGCTGCAAAGACAGCGATTTTCTATGGAGGCAGCCCTAAAATTCAGACTGCAATTTAACTTACCGAGATACATGAACACTTTATGGTGTAGATGGAATTGGATGCAGCCTCTGCCTTCTGGTGCAAGTAGACACAGTGTGAGCAGACCCGTACAAGAGCGAGGAAGAGACGAGGCTTAGCGCTAAGAACTCCTCTCGCCTTGTTTTCGTAGTCCTCCTCTGCTGGCGTTGTATGAGTACGCACTTGCAGTGTCCCCACCAATCAGCCAAACGAAATTCGTAAGCTCTTTCCAATCACATCAAATGAAAAATCGAACGCGCTGAAGCCGTATGATGCGCTTGTGCCGAACCAGGTGAGGACCGCTCGCACTCGCTGTAAACTTGTCCGCTCTATGCTCAGCAAAGGCAGTGCGCGCAAACCTTAGTGAACAGCCACCCGCGGGTGCGCTTGCAAAAACTGCCATTATTCCTCCTCATCTTCTCGTTGTCCTTTTCCTACGGGTGGGATAGTTAACCGGTCAAAAACATGGCGAACCAACTTGTCTTGTTTGCAAGCAATTCTCACACGTGACCTTGTGCAGACATATCAGAGAGTGCGTTTTGTGGTGTGTGGATAAAATTTTTTTTCCAACGAAGTTGTCAATGGCTAGCATCTGAAAAAAAAAGTGTGTCCGCGATGTTGACAAAAAATTTGGAGGACGCCTAAGCTTCGCCTTTAAGAGTGGAACGCGGCAGCATTGAAAGATCCCTGACTGCTTCTCACGCTTCTCGATAACTGCAGCGTACGTAACTGTAATGTTCGTTGGGAAACGCTTACGGCGAACACTATGCACGAAGGCACGCTTTCTGGCAGAAACGCGGCCTCGCGCATGTGACGCGATGCGGCGGAGGCGAGCGCAATCTGAAAATGTTTCAAGGAAGTGGGCGCGCCGCTCCGTGGACTCCGAGATATTTACGCGCCGGCGCGCGCAAATGGCGGACGCTTTCGCCGGTCTCTGCATTGTAGAAACGCTGGAAAAGGGGTTTGTTCGAGTTTTCGCTTAACAGGACTATGTTCTCTCGTATATTCAAATTACAATACGAGAGCTGTCATGTCTGTAGGCTGTGTGTAAGTCATAGTTTACAATTTTTCCACGTGTTTTAGCTAGAGAAATTCAATTCAGTCAATTCCTTGGATGACATGGAAGGCCTGGGCATGCATGGTTCGAAAATCTTCTTGTCGAAACGACGCCCGACGCCAGACGCGGGACGCCGACGCCTGATTTTCAGCGACACGGGCTCATTGACCAACGCCTCCTAGATAACACAAGGCCGGTGCACTTCGATCCGTGACGTCATGCTACCTTGCTCGGCTGCCATAGTATCTAATGGGGACGCTCCCGATCGAGCCGCGGTGGTTTTGGCGTCATCGCCTTCGTCACGCTGGGCTTGGCAATGGAAATTTCGGTCCAAGTAGCATGATGTCACAAATCGGAGTGCACAGGCCTGCTATTTAGGAGGCACTGCCTTGACGCTATCCTGTCAATACAATGTGCCGGAGCGATCAGTCGTCTAACTGATTCCGCTTGATATCAGTCGTGGTGGTCGCTCCCAATGTATTATTTTCTTCGGGCAGGCAAGTGGAGAGGGAGGGACAATAAGGCGGGAGAGGGGACGAACTGTCGATTGTTATTTCTCTCGCTTGTTCGTCGCGGGAAGGGCTGGGAAAGGGCGCGTGCACTTGGACAAGCGAGCGTCGCCCTAGCGACGTTATCAGCAGTTGCACTTTGGACTTGCTATGGGCAGGACGCGCGTAGTTCTCTCTGAGGAAGGAGAAGGCCCCTCAAAGAGCCACGAGAGCAATAGCGCGAATGGGCACGAAAGCCGCCGAATGCGCAGCGTCCGACGGGTCGGAACCAACGTGTATGTGCCACGCAAACGGAAGATGAGACTGTCGTAGCGACGGTCTACGTCCCCCCGCCTACCTCCAAAGAAGACACTGAGACCTTTCTAATAGACGCCTTTGGTTGGATCTCATCCGACGGAGACAAGTAAATCGCCATGGTGGGCGACATTGCCGTCGACCTACGCACCCCGACGGCAAGTGGATTGTATTCTTTCTCTTGGGACGGTTTGGAATTGAGTGCTACACGGACGTCAGTGTGTCGATCACGTGTCACCGGTCGTGTATAGATCTAAAATTTGGCAAGAACATGTCCAACTTAGCAGTACAACCGATCGCGGTGTACCACAGTGACCACAAAGCTATGATCATTGTGGTAACGAATGAGCCAAAATAAAGACGATTACAACCACGAAGTTACGTGTATGTGTCTTTATTTAATCAATATAGCAATAACCTTATGAACCAATACAGCTGTCAATGTTGCCATCCCAATACAGCTTGACTAGTTATCCTTCTTCACAGAATGGAAAGGCAGTAGCTTTTTTTTTAAAGTTTGAACTGGCGTCAAAGTACTAACAACGTGCATGCCTTTACCTTAACAGTATCTGTCTTGACCTCGCATTTAACTTGACTCTTTCTGGCTTGACTTCGCGACCCTCGGATTGGCCCTTTGAGAACAAGGTCATTTAGAAGCGCAGCACAAGTTTCTTTAACCAAGACAAGAGCAGGGTGCGCCATGACAGAGGACGGTCGGGGTGATGGCAACGCCGTCACTCCGACCGCCCGCGATAACCTCCGCAAGTGAAATGCTGTGCCCGCGAAAGTGAGGTAACACCAACTGTTCGTTACCTCGTGTTGGAATGCGAAGGACTAGAAACATTCCGGGAAAAGTACCAGCCCAATGAGTTGACGTCATTTGAGGACTCGGTCCAATCACGGGCAAACGTCTGATAGATAATATGGAGAATCGCGTGTAAGATTTCCGCAGTGAGCGAAACATTGTTCCCTTGCCCTCACTCACTTCCCCAAATCGGCCTCGCTTAGATTGATGATACTCTCTGATACTGTACACTCCAACTTTCTTTCTTGCTTTTGATTTTTGTAACGTCCATTGCTAGCCTTACTTTAAACAATTTTCATCATTCGTAGCGCCTTAGCCCACACAAGCGAAAGTAGCTGGAAGCGAGTGCTTCCTTGAGTTCGATCCCCACTTAGCACTACGTATCTCAATTCAGCTGTCACGCAGCTAGGCACCGTGCCGTATCATTCCTAGTAGCGACCAGGACGAACACACACACACACATACAAAGAAAAAAAAAGGAAAAGAAAAGACGCGTCGTCGTGTTCGCAATGCTTATTCCTGCATAATCCTGAAGAACGTATTTTTAATCCTCCCATATTCCCCTCGTGCTTTGGTTGCACTCAAGATGGCAATTTACGGCAAGCTGACGCAGCCAAAAGTGTTCTCTTATTTGGTAGCGAGTTCATCAGGCGAAAACTTGCGAAGTAAAAAAAAAAGACGGAAAGAAACAATGACGTCAGGGCTGAGGGCTGCAAAACGCTTCGTCACGCACATTTATCTTATCGGTGGAAGCGTTCACGTTTCTCTCTATTAATTATGCATGCCAAAAGGCGCGCTCCCACGCTTTCTTTCTTTTTCTTGCGAAGGGTAATATGAAGACAAGCAGTGCGCTTAATTAATGGCTGAGAGCGATCGCATAACGTTTGCTGCTCATCATCAATAATCGCTTTTCTGACGTTTTTATACAGTTTGATAGGACTTAATTGCTGACGCGGTCGATAATAAAGCAAAAGCAAAACGACTCAGCAAAGTGATTTTTCCTAGTTGCGAGGCAAAATCAAGCCCCCGCTTGGAGGCTCTTCGAAGCCGTTTATGGCTTGGCGTTTTAGCCCGGCTACTTAGGTATCGTTATTCGCCCCGCAGGTATAGCCATCGGGACAGTTAGGCGCACTACTTCGATCTTCGAGATGTTTTTTTGTTATACATACATTTTTTTTACTGATGTGGACTGGGGCATACTGAGTAGTCGGCGTTAATGAAATCCAGATTGAGCCCACTTGCGCTGCCAATGATGTGGGATTAGCAGAGTAGCTCCGATACTTCGCAGTGATGCACGCTGGGTGATTAGAGCGAAACAAATTTTTCGCTAAATTATTGGCGTGGTTTAATTACCGCTAGTCGTCACAGCGGTTTCTATTCTGTTCCGTCGTGTACTCAGCAGCCCGGCCAGCTGCATTCGCATTTTCTCTTGAGAATTTTAGTTCCTTGCTCACTTGCGGAAAAACAAACCTCCATTAACACGCCCTTTGTACTTTGTACCTACCGTAAAACAGGGGTAAGAGCCCATACAAAGTGAATTGAAATTTAAGTTTGAATAAGAGGAGTGTTAACTTTTGCCGTTCCCGGAAGCAGTCAGTGGAATGCCGGCAAAAAAATTTAGTTCTGGCCGCCATCTAGGCGGGGTTGGCCTCCCCACCAGTCTGCCGGCTACATAAATAAAAGTTATTTCTCTCTCTCTCTCTCTCTGTATAGTTCACCGAAAGGTGACGAGGACGTGCCAATGACAGCCCCACGTTTTTTACATGGTGCATTAAATCTTGGGTATATCACATGTTTCAAAGCCACTAAATGCAAATGAACAGCAAATGGACAAAAAGAAAATAAAAAATTCCCTCACATCTTGCAGGTTGCACTGCGTTGTTTCGTTCATGACGTCAGTTGTAAATTTTTTCGACTCAGAATTTAACAGCCCACAGTCAGAACCCTCAAAACGGCTCATCGAGCCTAAAAACAGGGCGTTAATACAACAACTGTTTCATGAACGGTGGCTTAAACATAGACTTAAACAACACTGAATTTAAAACACAGAGAAGGAAAGCCTCGTATCATAAGGTTCTCTTGAATACTATGCTGTCAACATGTCGGGCAGGTGGGTACTTCGACGTTGAGCCACAATGATGGAAACATAAATAGCAGCTGTTTTACATCACTTCCAAAAACTGATTAGATGCACCTCAAGACAAGCTGACCATGATAATACACAAAAGAGCGAAAATAAACATGATTCGCCGAGATGCTCCTAACCAAATATTCTTATATACTAAAATGAGGCACCACCACCACCACCACCACTATCACCACCACCACCACCACCAGCAACAACAACAATAACAACAACAACAACAACAACAACAACAACGACGACGACGACGACGACGACGACGACAACAACACTATTTTCATGCACCTTTAGCCAAGCAGCTGCGAACGTAAGGCTGAATAAAGCTATACAGTTGACCTAAATAAATCTCTAGTCGGCGAGCCATGCTCCCTAAGAGTTGTAAAATATGGTGCCGCTTAGGCAACGCCTTGGCCTCGCCGCTACGGACCGTTGCAACAATTGCGGAGAAGAGGAGATCCTCGAACACTTGCTATACAGTGGTCCACTTGTTTTAGGACACCACAGGAGGAACTCTTGAGCTGCTGCCGCGCGCACGGCCTGCCGGCCGACAGCGCCGAGGCGCTATTGTGACCGCGCAGTCCCACTCGCGCGCGGAAGGCAGCTCACAAAACACTGTACGACTTCCTCGAGCGGTCGGGCTTCGCCACCCGGCTGCTCCAAGCGGCCTAACAATGCCGGTGTGCGGGGCTGGGCGACAAACTCTATTGAGGAAGTCACTCCTCAAGGGAACTACGGATACTTTTCATCTAGTCACTATACGGTACATATGGAAATAGTCCTGTTGTACTCTATCCTCTTTCCCTGTTCTTTTACTCTCTTCTCCATTGCTGACCGCGATTCAGGTGTCAGCAGACATCGCTAAACAGTTACTGCGGTCAGTAGCAATTTTTCATTGCCTTCCTTTTCCGTTATTTATCTAGTTCTTTAACATAAACAACCAACTATTACTTCACAATCAATATCTCTCCATTTGACGAAGCTTACGTTTGAGAGCGCAGCGATTTTTGAAGTGCGGATGCGTTGTCTAGTGGCATTCCAAAACTAGCGTGTTTTTTTTCTTCAAAAAGAAAGAAATAAAAGCAACGTTTGCTAGTTTCCCCTCAAGCGCGAAGCAATCCCGCTGATATCAACGCTTATAGCGTTGCGATTGAACTCTTCGCGCGGTGTTTTAACTATACATCAATGTGACCTGTTGGCGCGACGCAGGAGCTGCAGCTGTGTTCAGGGAAGACCAACCGCCCTGGCAGCTACAAGGTGCATCACAAGGCTGGCGTACGGTGCCTCGACAGCAGCGGGGCCGTTCGAGAAGCGGTACTATCGCTGTTGTTTCGGGGAGCACCTTAAGTGGCATTGGAGGCGTCCCACCTTGATGGTGCACAAGATGGGACCCAGAGGAAACCGTCGGCGTTAGTCAGCGTTCAGTGACATATTAGATAACGTTTGCTTAACGTTTACTGCCCATTGTTCTCAGACCAGCGCATGCACACAGCACTTCAATACGAACGCCATAGTGTGCCCGTGTCACCATGGCGTGCGCACAACGCTCACGCCAGCACCTGAATGCAGAACGCTGTCCATGGCTGTGCCACATTGCCGATTGAGTGAAACGTTGACGATTCGTACGTTTCGATTTGTCAATGAGAGAGATACAGGGATTGTAGAGAGGAAGAGGCACTCTTTCCTGCAGTTCTTTAGGGAGCACGTCTCAGCGCTTTGGGAAAAGGGAGATAATGAGGAAAGAAGAGAGACAAACACGATCGGCCCTGCCGTAGCCCACACACCTGACAGTGGCCAGCTGACAGTGACAGCCGGGTGGTGCATTTACCAATCCCGTGTCCTTCCGTGACCTAAGCGGCTGCTTGAAGGCGGAGCTTTGATACCGGCCGGGAAATAGGAGTTTCGATGCCGAGACCACAGCCTGCATTGTTTTTGCAGCCAAATGCACTCCCTGTCTCTGAATATTCTATAAGAGTACGAGCTCGAGCCCCGCATGTGCTTCTATAGCGGGACAAGACGGCGCTTGCGTCGTCGACTGGAAGACACTTCCAGCTTCAGACGCAGCACACTTCCAAACCCGAGATGGAGCAGCCAATCTGTAGAGGCAGCAGGAATGACATGTGGGCAACTGCTATAAATGCCAACGCCAGAAGCGACCTTCAAGTGCGTGATCACGCTTTCTCCAACAAACAGCGATTGCTTGGTAGCTATGATGTTAAGCATGGGCTGCTAAGCATGAATTCGTGGGATCAAATCTCAGCCATGGCGGATTCATTTCGATGGAGGCGAAATGCGAAAACATCCGTGTACTTAGATTTAGGTGCGCGTTAAAGAGCCCCAGGTGTCCAAATTTCCGGAGTACCCCACAACATCGTGCCTCATAGTTAGAACGAGGTTTTGGCACATAAAAGCTCAAGAATTTAATCAAGGTCTTCTCGACCCACTGATTCCTACGCATACACCCTTCGATCAAGTCGGCGTGGACCTCCTGGGCCCATTCCACGGTCATCAAACAGCAACAGTAGGTCATCATCTGTGTTTGCCATCTTAATCGGTACTCAGAAATAGCAGCAATATCCTCACCTACCACTGCTTGCATCGCGGCTTGTTGCGTTTCCTTATCCTACGCCATGGCCCACCTCGATGATCATAATTGAACGCGGTAGGCATTGTGTAGTCGACGCTGCAGAAGAGCTGCTTCGCCGTCGTGGCTTGTCCCAACCTCAAGGAAACCGACATGTCTCTGTGGGTCCGCACTTGACCGTTTCACTCACGAGTGGTCAAGTTCAAGAGAAAAAACAAGAGAAGATCTGTGCTTCCTGCATTTGATATACTGAGAAGCAAAAGGCTGCGGTTTTGGTGTATTCAGGGCAAATGCCTAAATGCAGCTGAACCCCTCAACAGCAAGATTTTATTGTGCCCCAAAACAAGATTTCATGCATTGCTGTGCAAATGGCCACTTGTACATAGACATACCGTGGTTCCCAAAATGCGACAAAGGCTTTCAAGAGGCTCTATAGGAGTCGGTCGACCTTCAAACATGGGAGTTGATCGTTGTGGGTACCAGAGAGACCAAGAAAGGAAAGATCTCAGCGACACATACAGCTGAAGCTAAATCTCGGTATTACAGTGAAGCAAAGAAAGCCCGTCTTAGAGGAGGATGCTCACAAGTTTTCTGAGGGCACCACTTACGCAGCAGGAAACTTCCTCTCCAAAATTACTTGTAGTCTGACAAAATTTTATGCAAACTGAGCATGTGCACTAGTAATGACCATGTTTAAGAACTTTTTTGCAAACTTACGGTGTTATTAGTACTTGTGAACAAAATTGTCGTACTTAAATGGCCCAATATCAGCCAAACATTGCAGAACATGCCCGAATATGCGTTTAGTGCAAATATTTAGGTTTTATTGTAGTTTTAAAAACTTATACTAATGCTGAATTGAGGAAACCAATCAATGTTCTCGATAACTATAATCGATACTTACAAGTGCACGTACCCTAGCCCCTTGCCACTAGGAAATTAACAGATCCACACCGCTTTGGATTTTTTCAGTCGGCCTAATGCTTTATTGTGAACAGCTGTGTCTACTGGATTGAGCAGCGTAAGCGAAAACAATCCCTGGCGTGGTGTTGGCATCTAACGCCTGCGTCGCTGTGCTCTCAGCGGCAGCGTTCCGTGTTTGACTTGATATTTGTTCATGCGCTATTTGTTTATACTTTATGTTAGATGTCCTATTTGAGCAAGTTTGGGCGGAGGTTGCAAGGTGGAGGCGCCTTACATTTTGCATGTTTCATGCTGTTAAGGAGAGTGTGCGTTCCAGCTGGCTAAACGGCCTCACAGCGTCTGTTCTGTCGCTGAAGCTGTGTTGCCAGCAGTTCGGGCTAGCCTTCAGTAGGCCTACACTACGCTAACTGAAACGACCTATAGTGCTGCGTGCGACGTCTGCGGCTGCCAAGAAAACGCCGACCACTCACTGTGCCGCTGCGTAGATTTGAATCAAAAAAGACAATCAATCTTCAATGAATTGCGAAGACTAGACGATCACCCTTTAGCCCTGAAGCCGCTATTCGAACACCGTCTCCATCGCTCGTCGCCCCACTAGGCAGTGAAGCCACTTGTGAACTTTTTAAAACTGCGTTAGATGCGTCTATGCACGTGCACACATTCACCGTGTGCTTCCTTATTTTTATAAAGCGAATAATTCGTTCCCTATCATCCCGTTGTTCCGCATTAGTGGGTCAGTGGTCAAGTCTTAGCCATGTAGATTCAACTCCACTGTTAAAAAAAATGAATAGCGCTCAGCAGTGGAATTAGAACGTCGGGCAGCTAGCGCAGCTGCCTAATAAAGTAACAATTGCGCCACAAACGCACGTGCCAGCACCAACTACCCCTTTCAGGTGCTTGCCACGTGTTGATAATGATGATGACCATTTACATACCATGGCACACACCCTGAATGGGGGATCAGCCAAAAAGCATGTCCGCGGGTTCATTATGACGATGATCTCTATACTGTATGGCACTTACCCTCAGCGGGGGGTTGGCTAAGAAGAGGGTGGTACATATCGGGCCACCAAGTAACTCTTTGAGATGATCGCCTCGTCTTGATGGTAATTGTGATTTACATACTATGTCATACTATGACTCATTGAGTCATGGGCCATAAAGAGTGCCCGCGTGTTGATTATGATAATAATTTGTCTACTATATGTCGCGTAGCCTCAAAAGACCATCAGCATAGAAGCATCCCCGCAGGTTGATTATGATTGTAATTTCAATATTATGGCACCTACACATAACAGGTGATCGGTCAAAAAATTGTCGGTACACTTAAATAAAGAATAAAGAAATGAACAAACGCAAACCATTATAAGATCTGTCACATCATGTAGCACAGGTACGCGAGAGCACCTGCGCATGCAAGTTTTCTTTATGCCAATGACCGAGGAACGAAATTGGCAAATTTATGGCATTTCATTGCCGCTTCACGAATGCCAACTTGTGCGTGAGGTCTGCATAATATTTTTTCTTTTCTCTATACCGCTTTTACCTTCCCTCGGTGCAGGGTAG
This sequence comes from Dermacentor albipictus, assembly GCF_038994185.2. Classification (NCBI taxonomy): domain Eukaryota; kingdom Metazoa; phylum Arthropoda; class Arachnida; order Ixodida; family Ixodidae; genus Dermacentor; species Dermacentor albipictus. The sequence goes on from NC_091821.1 coordinate 438,962,740, forward strand.
CCAACCGCACGCCTTTCAGGTTAACGTTCCTGCCTGATCCTTTTCTTTTTTCTCTCTCTCTCTCTCCCTTTTGTTCATGTTCGACACGTTTTGAGAGAAACTTCAGCGCTGATGTGAGCCGTCACCTGAGTTCTTTCCCGTGCTTCGGGATTATTCCGAACAAAAATATTGCTAAATATTGAATAATTGTCACTGCTAAATCTGCTTAAATGTATATTTTACATTGCTGCCGGACCCACTACGCGCGAATGCGCTATAATAAGCGAGGCACACTGTTGATGCCCTTTGCGTTCATGGAAGGGGAATTCAGGGACAATTCGTAATGCAGCAGAACCGAGCAAAGATGACTAAAAAATGAGAAAAGCTCTGAAAGCATGCGCACGCTGAAAACGTGTGCACCATCACGTTGCAATATCTAGCAGACAAAGTCATGTAGCACGAAAGGTCACGCATTAATATTTTATAGTTCTGGACGAGAGAATCTTCCCAGCTCTCCTACATCAGAAGGGGGGGGGGGGAATAGGGGGGTGAGCCTCGGTGCAAGATCACGTAGAAAAGCCGGCGTTGGGTCTTGAGTGCATATAACGTCCAAGTGGCCCAGTAGTCTATTATTATTCACCGTATAAGGTATCGACGTCCGCAGAGAATCAGCGCGTGGGCCTCCAGAGCCTCGCGTAACTGAGAGTGTTTGTACAAGAGAGAGCACGTTGCCACGCGCAGCAATATGTTTTAATTAGTGGTCTGGCACAGATAAGAAAATACGCGTGTTCGCTCGAACCTTCGTGTTCTTGTATCTGGCCTTGATTCTGATACCATATATTCCACTCTCTTCTTTGTTCTTTCGCTGGCGCATCTCTCGAGGGATTGGTGATTAGTAGAGAGCATGGTGTAGTGCACAGTGTGAGTAGGTTATATGCCAAAGTAGAGTTACTTTCTGATCAAGTGGCCACACTTATCGGTTATATTTAAAACACGACTGCACAAGTTGACAGAAGCTCGCGCGGCACACTATTGGTTCTTTTCTCTTTCGCTCCGCCGTCATTAAATCAGATTCTGGGTTTATACGTGACAAAAGTTCGATCTCTTTATGAGGCGCATCGTAGTAGGGAGCTCCGGATTAATGTTTATAATCTGCGGATCTTTTACTTGCACACGATGATGGCTCGCACACTAAAATTGATGGCACACGGACGCTTTTGCATTTAGCCACCATCAAAGTGCACCAGCCGAGGCAGGGATTTGATCCCACGACCTCGTACTTAGGAGCGCAACGTCACAGCCGCTAAGCCACCGCGGCGGGTTTCACTCAGTCTTATGTAGCTTTTTAGGTGCTGTGTTGACCACAGGTGATATATGCCCTCCATGGAGCTCCTCAACAGATTCGTCAAGGTGGCTCACGCGCAAACACACGCGACGCGGACTCTTTACTTAAACGTGCACTCTGGTTAACGCGATGGATGTGCTTCGTCCTGTTCTCTGTGTGTTTTCGTTTATTGCAGCGGTTCAGTTCAAGAGGCACCGCTTCTCTCGAAAGGCAGGCAAAAGAGAATAAGACTCCACTGAGTTGTTCGTCCTCTCGTCTCGAATGACCGCGCGTGGCATGTTCAGACTCCTCTGCACCTCGGCAGCGGTCTTCTGCAAACGCCAACTCACAGAGCGTGCTTGCCTTAACGAGCCGCTAGTTCTTCTCAGCATGATTATCTTATGCAAGCTGGGGAACAGGGAAAGTTGTGCTGTTTCGCGGACTTAACTAATTCGTGTGCGAATACTCACGAGCTCCTCTCCCTGCCTACCGAAAGCTCCAGTCTGGAGCTACCCGCGGGGCGGTTAAAAATTTTCTCTCCCTCGCTGTTTGCGTAATGCATACTTTCGCCTACTTTGCTCTTCTGAACACATTCTCCTGCGGGTTCCGGTGAGGAGTCATGGACGCGTTGGTCGCCTCCTGTCTGACTTTACTGAACCTCGTATGTTACCAACGCACGGCTTGACAGCGATGCGCTAGGAACTTGGATTTCTGGTATACATTTGCATTTTGCCGAGGCACGTCCTTTTGTTGCTGAGAATAGATATTCCGTGCTATGGATTTTGACCAACCTTTTTCGCCATGCACGCTAGCTTAAGTTTTTTCCCCAGACAGCACGCACACTATGCAGTGTTCTGGAGCGAAACCAACCCTTCTAATCTCGCAGGTTGGTCAACCTTGCCTCTTAATCTGCGTAACCATGGCTCGCCTTCTTTCGAAACTCGTTCTAGTTATACTGTTAACGAGAACATTAATGAGATCTTTTTTTTATTTGATGCGAAAGCGTCAAATTGACCATCAAGCGAAAGAAAGGAGACAACTTAAGCCAGTAACGTTTTTTTCTCGTGTGTTTTTTAAGGGAAATGTGTTCTATAGCGCATGCACTGTTCCGCTTATGGCAGTCTACAGAAATATTAGAAAATTTGCGAAGTTTCAGGTGGCAAATTTTCTGTGAAACAAAGGTGTAAAGACAGGAAGCGCCAATTGTCCTGTCTTTGTTCCTTCTTAGTGGGCTGTCACTGCTGGCGCTTCTTCTTTTGAAACTAGCCCCACAACGTGTTCTACTGCAACTGCAATGCAAAATTTGCACGTATCGATGCTACTTGGCGCACATGTCAAGTTGTGACAAGTGGCACGATATGATGCTAATGATGATAGTGGGCGTGCCTCATAATCAGAAAGTGGTTTTGGCACGTAAAACCCCAAATATTATTATTATTAATGATGATAGTGATGACGATCATTCATTGGCATTCCCTTTGAGAGGGGGCGTAATAACCAGTCACCTAGCCTGCTTGATTTATTCAGGTGTGCTATACATGTTTTTCATTCCAGCGTGCTTGTTTAATATTTTTATTTTCTTTTTATTCCTCAAACCTCCTCTATCTACCTTGTACCGCTACCTATGAACTGCGAAATGACGTGCCACATTGTGTAATAATTTGCAACTGCAATATAAAGAGAGGGAGAAAAAAGGATGCATAGATAGGCAGGGAGGTTAACCAGAGGCAGTTCCGGTTGGCTACCCTGCACGGGGAGAAGGGTGAAGGGGGATAAAAAAGAAAGATAGCGGAAGGGGGAGATCGACAGACGAGCACGAACAAGCCGCGTACACTACAGAGTGGTAGGAGGCGGCGTTCTTACAGTCTATCGTGAAGCCCCGCAGACCGCAGGGACATTAATAACGCGAGTAAGGCCTTTTGCGTGGATGTTCTGCGGGAGTACTGACCTAAAGCTTTGAGTTCTGATAGTAGACGATTGTCCAACTGGTCCAGCACTCTGCACAGCACTTGTCTCTGGACACTATATCGCGGGCAGGCACAGATAATATGTGCGAGCGTCTCATGAATGTTGCATGTGGCGCGCGTGGGGCTGTTGGCCATTCCAATAAGGAGAGCATACGGGTTCGTAAATGGAACACCTAGCCACAGAAGGTACAGCATGGTCTGTTCACGGCGCGGTAACCCAGGCGGTAGGTGTGTCGGTATGTCCGGAGACAACGAACGCAAACGACACATGGTGAAAGGGTTCGAGTCCCACAGAAGCAGAGTACACTCATGGGACATCAGTCGCAGCCCAGCCGAAGCGTCTGTTCGCGAAAGTGGGATCAAGACACGTTGGCCACTTTCAAGTGCAGATCGGGCGGCTTCGTCGGCGTGGTCATTCCCGCTGATTTTTCAATGTCCTGGAAGCCATTGAAAAATTATGTGTCCCTTGTCATGGCTGCGATGGTACATGTGTCGAATTTCTGAGGCCAGTTGTTCATTGGGTCCGTGGCGCATTGGGCTTTGTATGCACTGAAGGGCAGCCTTGGAGTCGCTAAAGACTGTCCATTGTTGCGGTGGTTCCTGATTAATGAAATCAAGTGCAGCACGGAGTGCCGCAATTTCATCACCCGTTGATGTGGTCACACATGAAGTTCTTGATTTCTTCAGATTTTGTCGGGATGATGACTGCAGCAGCTGAGCTGTTGAGTTTTACCGAAACATCATTGTGGAAATGTTGCCGGAATCTGTGTGCATTGTGAATGTGTTCAAAAGTTGCTTGTTTCAAAGCTTGCAACAGCGCTCCAGCCTTCTTTCTGATTCCTGGAATTGTCAATTGCACTTGCGGCCGGTGCAGACACAACAATGGGCCTGATAGTAATGTAGCAGGCGCAAATTCTGGTGGCAAGCAGAACTGATGTCTTACGACACTTTTGGCAAAAATTGAGTGTGGCCTTTTTGCTGGCAAGCAAGCAAGCAAGCAAGCAAGCAAGCAAGCAAGCAAGCAAGCAAGCAAGCAAGCAAGCAAGCAAGATGGTGTGCGGGAATCCGAGTCAGGTTTTGGATATGTGCTCTCAGGACATCTGTATCTATATACACTGTCAAAGGAGTGTCTCTGGCAATGGACACTGTCGCAATTGATGACGTAGTTTTGGAGAGACCGAGACAACTTCTGAGTGCTTGTTTTGATATTTGTAGTGCAAGTATTTCCTAGTACAGGCAAGCTGTACCGCAGGAAGCCCCAAAACAGTATTTTACATAGTTGCAACATTGATGGTACTCTTGCGCCCCAGGACTTTCCGCCGAGAAATGCAAGAAGGTCCACATTAGCGGCCAATTTAAACGCTTTGCCATGTGCGAGAAATGAGGGCTCCTAGACAAGTTCCTAACCATGATCACGCCAAGAAAGCGGTGCGTTCGTCTGTATCATACAGTTTGGGCATTAGTCCGCAAAGCATATGGGGCCATTGCTTTGCTTGTAAAAGCAATGAGTGCACATTCCTAATGTGTGGGGAAAGCTCCAGGCCTTGCCTTCTTCGGTATGTTGACGCGGCCGTTGAAGCCTTCTGAAGTCGCGCGCGGACTTCTACACGTGTCACTCCTGAAGCCCATATGCAAATGTCGTCTGCATATACGGAGAGCTGAATGGTTTGCGGTAACGATTCGGCGAGACCAACGAGTACCAGATTGAACAGGGTCACACTCAGTACTCCGCCTTGCGGTACACGACGACTGGTATAGCTAGACGGCGTTGGTCTGTCTTCAGTCAAAATAAAGAAAGGTGTTCCATTTTAATAGCTGCGTATCCAGCGAATGGCATGTCCACCAATCCTTACAGCTTCTAAGGCGTCCAGAATCGCTTGATGATGGACATTGTCGTACGCGCCTTTAACATCAAGGAATAGGGCCGCAGTGATTCGCTTCAGATGTGTCTGGTGCTGTACATATGTTATAAGTACAGTAACGCTATCTATTGACGAGCGTCCGCGTCGAACGCCAGCCATTACCTCTGGATAGACGTTGTAAAATTCCAAGTACCATTCTAACCGCGTAAGGATAATTATCTCCATTACCTTGCCGACGAAGCTGGCCAGTGCTATCAGATGGTAAAATTAACAATCCAATGGAGATTTTCCAGGCTTGAGGAGCGGAACAAGGCGACTAGATTTCCACGTGGTTCATGTTCCACTTTCCTGTTCATGTTCCACTTTCATGGCGTGACCACGCCGTCACGCCATGATACGTTGTATAGGCCAAGAAGTGCATCTCTGGCCTTTTGACCAAGGATTGCAAGCGCAGAGTATGTGATGTCATCGGGTCCTGGTGACGAAGATTGTCTGCACCCAGTAAGTGCGGTCTCAAGTTCTTCGATGGAGAAAGTAGCGTGCATACGAGGATCTCGGGGGCAAGGGGGGACAGTAATAGGAATATGTGAACGCCGGACTCGCGATCCTTGCGCAGTAATCTTCGGTTACGCCGACCTCTCGGCGTCCTTGATCAAGGGCTAGAGATTTAAATGGCCGGCGCTGTTGAGGAACTGTTCGAAGTCCACGGATGGTTCTCCAGACAAATGACAGAGGTTTACGCGGATCGAGATACTCACAAAAGGATTTCCAGCGTTGATTTTGCAGCACACTAAGACGACGTTGAATTTTCTTTAGAATGCGTCTGGACTCTCTAAGGTCGTAAACCGATTTAGTCCGTCTGTACCGTCGCTTCGCTCGCCGGCAGATTGCACGGGGGCTCTGCATTTCCGCATCAAAATCTGTGCATTTTTCCGATGGCCGAAATGAATGCAAAGCATCCTGCATAGCCTTGGCGATCTTAATTTCTAGTGTGGCCGAAAAGCCTTCGTAGCATGCATCTTCCATAAGTGATTTAAACACGGGTCAATCTGTTGTTTCTTTAAAATTGGATGGGGCGGATTTGGTTAGGCCTTTAATCTTCAGGTAGGTAGGAATCTGGTCGCTTCCGTGCGTTTCTATATCTGCGAACCAAAGGACGCGGCGAGTGAAGAATTGCGATACAAAAGCCAAGTCTCAACAACTACTGTACGTCCGGCAACACAGAAACGCGGGAGTGCCATCGTTTAGACAGCAAAGTTCATGATCACAGGCAAAGGAAACGAGGTTTCTTCCTTTGGAATTTACGTTGACGCTTCCCCAAACTGAATGATGTGCCTTAAAGTCCCCAACAACAATCCATGGACCAGGAGTCGCATCTATAATGCCACGCAGTCTCGGTCAGACGAAACGACTTGATGGAGAAAGGTAAGCGCCCACTAGAGTAAATAAAAATTTCGCTTCTTCACGGTCAAACAGACATACTGATCACTTTCATGTGGCAACAATGGATGAATAATGGAAATCAGTTAGCACCGTATGTAGATGATCACCTTGCTAATTTCAAGTTTCAAGTTTCAAGTTCAAGTTCAAGGAATATAGAATGCAGCTGCGCAGCGGTCTTCGTCTGCCTTGATAGAGAGCCATCTGTGTATACTTGTAGGTGATTCGGGTAAGTCGTGTTCAGGTGTTCCAGGACTAATGACTTGGCTTCTGCAGATGGAATGCAGCTGTTTGACTGCAATCGTGGTACACTTAATTTGCATGTGATGTCCTCGAATGTCCAGGGTGGTTCTATCCTTTCCCTCTGTCTCGAGCAGCGCAATACTAATATGCGAAGCGTGCTCAGTGCTACACAAAAATGTGAGTGCGGCCTGTTACCTGTACGTCGTAACAGGGCTTTTCCGGGCGTAGACTCACTCAATCGTAGTAGCTGGGGTGAATTCTTGTGTGTGTAGGTGAAATCATAAGCTTAACGCCGCTTTCCGGACATCTAGGCTTAAAGCGGACTGTCAAGTACATTGAATGTTAAGTTTCCTGAAAGCCAACTCATATTAAGTCTGCAAATTGCAGCTGTGGTCTGCGCATTTTGATAGAAGCAAAAATCGAGAATGTCCGGGTACCGTGCAATAGATGCAAGTTAAAGAACCTTAGGCAGTCGAAATTAATCCAGAGTCTCCCACTGCGGCGCCCCTCATATTCACAAAGTGCTTTTTAATTTAACTCCAAAATTTAATTTTTAAGCACTTTGGGACAATACGAATTCGAACATCAATGCATTCTTTTAGCCCACGTCTGGGGGCGCATGCTTCGAAGGTTGCACCATTCTTAGGGTTGTTGCTATACATTCATGACATCACTAAGCTCTACTTCAAATCAATTTTCTAATTTTTTCTTCGCTTTTACGTGCCAAAAGAACAATCTTATTATGAGGCACGCCATAGCGGGGAACTCCAGATTAATTTTGGCTACCTGGCGTTATTTAACCTGCAGCAAATGCACGGCGCACAGGCGTTTTTGGATTTCGCCCTCAACGAAATGCGGCTGCCGTGGCTGCGATTCGATGCCACGACCTCGTGCTTAGCAGCGTAACGCAAATGCCACTAAGCAACTACTGTGGGTTCTGCTTCAGGTTCACATTGCAACGTGTGCTTTAGCAAAACTATTTAAAAAGTAACTAGGGAGTCTTTTAGTATAGCTAAATGGACATTGCGATTTTTTGCGGGAATAACGTCTGCCTTTACAAGTAGTCGTACGGCGCCGTATGCAATGCGATGCGAAAAAAAGACTAACTAACACTTCACAAAACCATTACACAAGAATCCTAGTCACCTGATAAAGATAAATAATAGAAAAAGAACATTAAAAATGTAGTTGAAAAATAAAAATTACCCTGACGTGTATTCAATAATATGGTATGTTTCCTGGAAGGAAGGAAGGAAATCAACTTTATTCGAGGTCCTGCAGGCCACGACACTGTTTCCTCGAATTGAATACGGGTGACGTAATTTAAGACGTGTAATTCTCTGCACTACGTCGGTATATTCAGTGGGGCCAAACAACGGATGTTATTTAGGGCACGTTGCTTAACTAGGCTACTTTTGCGATCGGTGGATACCTAGAAATTTGCTCCATGAATGTTCTTTAAGTTTCCGTAGAAGCCCTTAAAAGTAACTGGAACATTTGGGACCATTGTACCTCATACTACCGGAGGCAAACTTTTGTTCAAATATATTCTCGCACATAAAAAAAAGAAACAAACGTGCAAAAAAAGAAAGCTATTGTTGTGTTCTTGAAAGCTATTGAGGCTTGCCGTACAGGAGGACAGCTTTCAGCCAAAGCGTGTTCCAGCCTACTTGTCATGGGCTCTCTTCACCGCCACTTACTGCTCCATTAACTCGCTGTGTAATCACCCATGATTACACGTAGGCGGTGCAAATTGCCGTTGCCGCGTTGGTTTAATCTTCAAGGATTCTCCTCCTGCGCTTGTAAATAGAACTTTGCGCGGGTGGCTGTAGAGTGCTTTAAGAAAAAAAATACATTAAGAAAAATGCACGCAAGAAGATAAGGGAAAACTATGGGTAGAGGTTACAGGCTTAGTATTTAACGATGACAAGCCCTAAACGAGTGCTGATATGCATGCTCGTAACAACGAGAAAGTATGCTAAGCGGTTCAGGAAAACTTGTCTCGGAGATGTTCATTAGTGCATGGCTTTGCATAAATCACTAGAGAGAGAGAGAGAGAGAGAGAGAGAGAGAGAGAGAGAGAGAGAGAGAGCGAGTGCGAATAGACTGGTGATTAATTACGAGGAGCATCCGCTTACAATTTACATCGCTCATAAAAGAAAGCGCATGAAGCACATTTATCGCAACATTCCTGAGAGAGAGGAAGATTCCTGAGAGAGTGAGAGGGAGACTGCACTCGTGAAAGTAGTTCTTAGGAGCGGAGCTTGCAAGCGGGTGGCCTCACTCGTAACTCAAGCAAGAGTTAAGACGGCAAGCTGGGCGAGTTGGTGATTGAGCATGTTCCTATGGGTGGGCAGCGCAACCCGGACGAATGGCAAGATAGGCTAACACCCTTGTAAACGTCATTTTACGCGTGTTTATATTTTCTGTATATTATAGTCCGTTGCTTGAAATAATAAACCAGTTGTTAGTCTGCGTTGGTGTTGTGTACTTCCTCTCATCCTTCGTCCGGGTTGCGCTGCCCACCCATAGGAACATGTTCAAGCAAGAGCTAAGTACTGCGCATAATCTTTCTTTCCTTTGGCTATTCATCTCGACAACTTCAGAAATGAATTTTATCCGTATTGCGGACATAATAACGAAATTGTGTACATGGGCTCTCGCACACCGCCTGTTGTTCAGGAAGAGATGTTCTATATTACAGTTATTTAGCATAACGGTGAAACGATGGCACAAACCTGGACACTGTAGGTGATGCGATGTGAGGAGTAGCTCTGGTAGTTACGTGTTGGGATGGTGTGCTTAACGAACGCGCGAATTACCTTAATTGACTCAGCTACATAATTATTCGCGGAAACGTATCCGTCGACAGTGGCATAATAATAAGCGGCTATTTCCTGTTCTCTGTTGTGTAGAATCGTTTAAAGCGAAAGTTACGCAGATGCTGTGGTTGATCACGTTGCCACGAGATTTCGCTACTATGGCTGCAGACTTCGCATTCGTCTTGTGATACTTCGGTATGTGTCTGTGTACGTTCGCCTCCGCTATGCTGTATCCATCTATCGCCTGGAACTAAAGCGATGATGACTTATCTGATACCTTGACGAAGCTTGTAAAAGCTTAAAGGGACACTAAAGGTTACCAGAAAGTCAAGTTAAAGTGATAAAGCAATGCTCTAGAACGTCTAACGCGTCAATATAATCGCCAACAGAGCTTTAGTAACCGAGAAATCGAGGTAACTGCATGACACGATTTGAGACCCCCCAGCGACATTTCGGTACTAGCCCGATGACGAAGGCACTCCTCATCATAATTTATGTCACAAGTACTCAACCACTCGTATTAAAAAGATCATTTCATTAGATTATAAGACGGAAGAAAATGCTACTTTTCTACTTCTATTCCATTCTAAGAAAAAATAACATTTTGACGTTACCCTCGAGTAGTATAGGTGATCGAAAGGTTTCGTTTTCGCTCGACTCTGCGCGCTTGACTTTGCGCGGCGCGCGTTCTGGAGTTTCAGTTGTTTCTTTATCGCGTCGTGCTGCGGTGGTCGTGCTGGCTCGCGAAACTTGCATTTGGAACAAGCAGCGAGAATGCCACGTCCATGTGATGTCGTGCGACGCGCGAACGGTCCGCGGAACTTGGCCAAGGGCAGTTGCAGCGGCGAATCCAACGTTACTTATCACTGTGTGCCAACGAGTGAACCTCTCCGTTCGTGCCGTAAGTGCCGTATACCTCTGCCACAGCGCGCTAGCAAATAGCCAAAAAATCACGTAGTGTGGTCGCTGCAATTTCATCCAGAGGATTACGAGTTCAACGCTGACTTACTGAAGTCGCGTGGAGCGCCTTTCAAAGGAGGCCGCCGGCGTAGTAGTACGCAACGACGCAGGCAGCGCGAGCACTCGGCAGCAGGTCCCGTTCATCAGTGCTTAAATAGCTGAACTCGAGCCTAGCATAGTGAGTCAATGTGTCGTTGTCAGGGTCATCCATTGAAACGAGTGTCGAAGCTGGCGTCATAAAATAAAGAACCAGCTTATCGTCGTGCGCTTTCCCTTCCGCTAGCCACCATAGTTCCGCTTTCGCGCTGCGGTCGGCTCTGTCTTGGCTCTGTTTCTGGCCGCGCGTTTGCGTTTTGTGCACAAAAGTCGTAGCGCCGTCTGCGGGAGCCGTTTTACTCAACGACGGCGCAACGTGACTGTAAGACCATGATGTCACCACTCCTCGATCGGAGGGCGGGTGATTTGAACTGCGCAGAGGTACGCGGACGCTTCAGAACGCATTTTCTCTGAAAATAAGTATCTTCTTCACATGAAACAAGCGTTTCGAGGTTTCTGGGATGGTATTTCAACAGCCAACGTTCACTTAATATTAACCTTTAGTGTCCTTATAAGACTTGCATAGAGAATAGAGGTGTAAAAGGCTGTACAGAAACAATCGATGAGGCGAGAGAGGGAAAAGAGAAGAAACGCAGAGAGCCTACCCGAATTCTCACCCGGTTTTCTCTACCCATGAATAGGGACGAAGGGGATATAAGGACGAAAAAAAGAGACATAACGGAAAGAAGAGCTCGTGTGTCGCACGCGTACACCTGAAGGTGGGTCCCGAAATACCGGGTGTGTCCCACCTGTCAGGCAGCAAGAGCTTGAAATAAGCAAATGCCACGTAGCTGGAGAGAAGCAATTAATTAAGGTGATGCTGTTTACCGCCGCTTGGAGATACTTCGATTATTTTTTACATTCTGCCTAAATACATAGTCTTAATTATTGAATAAACTTCTCAAATATTATATTTGGGCGACAAGTGTCAATGAGAAAATTGTGGAGCAACATGGAACAATACCGTTACAGCTTTCTGTTGATGAATACAAGCAATAAAAATGTTTTTCCGAGCGTGAAAGAAGCCCGCGAATACACACAAAGTGCCTCGAGCTGCCAGTCACGCTGCAACATTGCGTGTATTCGTGGGCTTGTGTACATGTACACATACACACATACGCACATATGTGTCGCTAATCAACGAACATTTTCCATGCTGACTGACCACTGTAGAGGCGAGACTTGGTAAGCAGGACTTTTCAAAAAAAAACTCTTTCACACCGACTGGATATGTGCCATTAAGTCTGTGTTGGTCGACAGTGAACTTCTTCGATGGCAACTTGAGTCGTTAGGTATGCGCCAGTAGGTGTGAGCCGCACTTCAATGAACGCCTTTAATCCCAGCTTGTGCAACTGTAGGTGTGTTCCACTGTAAATGTGCCGCCCTACAATTACGAAAAGGATCCCTTTAGGTTACCCCGATGCTGAGAAAGACCATGCGTGGAGTTCTGGGCAACGCCACCAGGTAGCGCAGCGTGTCCAGAAAGGAGCGCGAGAGAGGAACCCCGCTATCGGAAGAAGGGCTTCTCAGCGTGCGCGCGCGCCAGAGTGCCACGCATTTCGGAGGTCACGTGCAGGCTTACCGGCGGCGGTGCTAGATGGCGCCGCGTGTCTCAGGCTAGCGCGATAGAGAAGCCCCGTTGTAGTACACGCCTCATGCATAGCTTGTTTCGAAGGCAGCAATAATTTGTGTCGCTATAGTGATTCAATGCTAACGCATTACCGTCGACGGTCATCGTGAGGTGGGTCCTGCCGCAATTTTTTCCAAATGAGGAGGAAGGCGCTTCGGAAAGGGACTGCAATTCGTGCTGTCAACACAAATTGGCATGCTTTCGGGATATATTGGTCGCATCAATTTTATGTCTTTTGCATTCACATCCTGTATTCGTGAATTGTAAACCACGCGGCAAGCATATCTTTGAGGCTGTTTAATAAGAAACACTACAACTTTTATCTAATAATGTTTTATGTATTTATTTGCCTAGCCCTGCAACATGTGTGTATCTTGTTTGTGAAAAAGAAAATTCCGCAAAGGCATTCAATACTGTTTACGTGTGGGAATGCGAAAACATTAATGTCAACTTGCAAAAAAAAGAACTTTTCCGCGAAGCACTCACCTGCGTTCTAATTGTGCCTCGATAAGGCCAAGTCAGAACACACCAAGTGTCTCAACACGCTTTGTAGCCGGTGAGGAGTTCACAAACGTGACGCACGCACTAAGCACACCTTTAGTCAACCAGAACCGTGGAATCGCCATGGCATCGGGGATGCGTGCTTGTCTCCCACCCTGAAGCCCCGGGTTTGATTGCGACCTTGACCCAAATGTACTGGACCTTATTTTCAAACGCATTAATTTACCTTGTTTACAGGAACCTCCCTGAAAAATGTGACGTCAATCCGATTATTTTAAGACGTGTTGTTACGCTCTGCGGCGTCGGGCATATCCCACACGATCTTTCCGTCACGCAGACAGATTTTCGAGTAATTAAGCAAATCATGCTTTCGCATTAATGAGGTTCTTTATGTACGGATACTCTACTGACCAGGCATGTGCTCTACGATTCAAGTGTTTGCGCAATGCTTCTTTTGAGGGCTGATGATCCTTTGCGCAATGCATAGGCAGAGAAATGTTTACAAAAACCGAAATTCACAAAAGGCTTCTTTTGAAAAAAAATATATGTAGGTCCAATGCGAATATTGTAATCTCTTTGAAGCGATGTTTTGCGTGAAGCCGTTATGAAAGGCTATAAATTTTCCCATTTTATTCCTACGTCCGTGGTGTAAATCAAACCGGACCTTGCGCATGTAGTGTCGAGCACCTGAGCTACGCAATATGACACGTGCAGCTATCGATCATTTCAAAGAGCTACTTGACGAAACCAGATAGAAGGGCACATGCAATAGTGGACTAATGGCTATAGCGTCAGACTACTGCGGATCGAACCTCGGTCTCCCAGACCGAGTTTCGATCCCATCGTTGGGCACGCAATTCAGTTATCTTTTCTGGAAAGTAAATAGAAAATTTTTGGGTTTTACGTGGCCAAATTACGATCTTATTATCGAGCATGCCGTAGTGGACTACTCGGGAATAATTTGGTCCAACTGGGTTTCTTTAACGTGCTGCTAAATCTCTAAGTACATGGGTGTTTTCGCCTTTAGCACTAATTCAGCACTAATTGGAATGGCTGATAGTCCTGCACATGATATTTGCGGAGGCGAGGAGAACATTGAACACTTGTTGTGCACTGCCCTCAGTTTCAAGCACAAAGGCAATCTTTGTCCAAAATGTTGAGGAAACTAGATGATCGTCCTCTGAGTGAACAGGCAGCACTACAGCACCACCCTCATCGATCATAGGCTCAGAAGGCTGTGAAGGCACTTTTGCGCTTTGTGAGAGCGTCTGATTTGAACGAGTGGCTTTCACTCAAGTACTGTCTGTGCGCGTCTCTATACCCTCTCTCTCTCTCCTTTCCCTCTCTTCCTCTTCTCCCTTCTACCAGCGTAGGGTAGCCAACCGGACTCTTGTCTGGTTAACATCCCTGCCTTCCTTATATAACCCCCCTTTCTCTCTATCTCCCTAGCCTCCATCGAAATGCGGCCGCAGTGGCTCCGATTTGATCCCGCTTAGCAGCGCAACACCGTAGCGACCAAGCAACCACAGTGGGCCTTATCTAGAAAGTATGAGTTATTCGGCAAGAGAGGAACGCCCAGCCACGGTCAGTAAATGTCCAGGAGGGCTTGCAAAGAAAGGTTCGCTTTAAAGCAAAATACGTTAGAGATTGCAGACGCTTTGAAGAGATAACCGTTTATGAACATGTTCCTTGAAAGAAAAAAAAAAAATGTGCGTGAAATTATTAGGGGTGTGTAATGGTTCAACTTAGCCACTCCAGGAAAGGGAATTGCGCAACTCTGACCATTTTCATGTGTTTAAGAGAGTGGAATTAACGATCATTCCCACTCTCCGGAACGAAGGGGCCCGCTCCGCAATTCTGGGCGACAAGGATTTTGTGCAGGCAGAAGCACATCAATCAATAATGCAACGAATGTATCAATAAAAGGCCGTTTCTGTTTTTATGGCGAAGTTACAGTTGAAGACATTTGGTGCTTACTTTTCATGGGGCACCTCTCGCTCAGTCGCTTGAGGTACAGCGATCAAGTGATCAGATTGTCGAAGAGACACATTTCAGTGAAAGAAAAGAACAAAACTAATGGTCCGATGTTTGTGCCAGTTACACATGGTGTCTAACTAGAATGGACCTGTGCTTGCAGACACTGCAGTTAGGGCATATCTAAGTGCGCCAAGTAAACTGAGTGTACCAGCGAACCCTTTTGTATCGTAATGGCTTGCTATATTTTTTCAAGTGAACCTGCCGCAACATTGCAAGGCTGCAACGACAGTATAAATTCGTAAGAAAACAGCAACACAAATAATAAAAACCTAGATATGCCCTGTGGACAGTTTCAATGTAATGATTTTGTAGGTGGGGTATCAAAAGCACTTAACCCTGGTACTTAAGAATTCGTGACCCTACGGTATACTAGGATGTTTTTCAGCACGTACGAGGAAGTTAAGAAATATAGAGACGTCGATACTCATTCCTACGTGGTAACAAAAATTAAAAAAATGGCCGTCTAATTAGCGAGCCTAATTATCGCCGACGCAGTGCGCTCGACATTTTTTTCGCGCACAGAAACAAACACAAAATTTCTACCGATCGCGTGCCGCCAATATAAATGCTCCGCACTAATGTGAATTAATGAATCACAACGCTCCTCTCTGGTGAGGAGCGTCCCCAAATGTTCCGACCCTAAGGTCTTGCTCTAATGGAATCGGTAATGGACTAAGAAGCGCTTTGCGCACTTACTTCGACGTATCTTTTTATTGGCGTTTCCAGCGCACAGCAGCTTTACTCGTAACCTCCTTGCATCGGGATGACTTTTTTTCTTGAGTTTGCCTTTGCACTTTCAGAGCGATCTTCAAAGGGGCCCTTCGTCGTACGTGCAGTTTTGCGATGACGCTGGTTGCTTACAACTAGATTTTGGAAGGACGAGAAAGAGAGTGAGAGAGTTGAAGAAATCTGTGAAGGAGACTCGACGGTGGCGAATTTTTTCTGCGCTCTCTCTAGAAGGATATCATTAGGTGGACCGCGCCACAGCTAAGATCACGCGTCTGTCAAATTACGACGTTTCCACCCCCATCCCTGATTTCCCTTGTTAATCTTTCATCATACTCTATACCTCTTCCTTACCTGTCGCCTACGCCATCTCTTTTTTTATTTAGGAGCTTCCAATCTTACCCTACCCTACGAGCGGATCATCACGACGAAAATATACGCCTCTGTGAGCTCTTACCGGCAACTCCAGTGATATAGGTGTCGACGACATGCCGACTACGTAAGGACGATGAAGGAAATAAAATAAGAGAACGAAAGAACGTAAGAGGTAGAGATTGCAGCGTTAATGCTGGGAAGATGAAACGAGGGTTATAACTCTGTAGGAACGCTCGATGCTATGATGTGCCGGCGCACGCGCGTGTGTGTGGGACGAGCATTAGGTTCTGAGCCTCACTGCATGTACGTCCGCGAAACAAAGTTGAAGCTAGTCCCTCTGAACGGGGAAGTGCTAATTGGCATGTAAATTCAGAGCTTCCCAGGGAACTCTGATCCCTGCCATGTTCCTTCCTCCCCGTATTCATTTGCCATGGTTCTCCTTGATCAAAAAAAAAGAAAAGATTACGCTTGTGATGATGAACCTGATGATTTATAGGTGTACCATGGATTCGAGCTCGACAACATGCGTAGCAGGGCGGCACCGAAATTTTGAGCCTCAATATTGCTTCTGCTTTGTTGTACAATAGCAGAGAAAATTGGCTGCAGTGGTGAATTGAGACTAGGAAGAAAGTAATGAAGACGCGGTGCTGTTCTGAGCTCCGTAGATACACATTTCGTTCGCTGTGCTAACGTTTTGAAGTGTAATGGATTTATATAGGTGGGATGTGATGAGAAAGAGATATAAATAAGGATATGTAGTTTGAGGGATCTGATAATTCTCTAAAGTTTTTTTGGAATTTTATTTCATTACAGGCTCAAGTTGAACAATTGGCCGAAACGTCGAAATAAATGTTTGTGGCTGTTTACGTGCCGGAGTGTGCGCTCATTACACACACACACACACACACACACGCACACACACACACACACACACACACACGCGCACACGCACACGCACAGACAGACAGACAGACAGACAGACAGACAGACAGACAGACAGACAGACAGACAGACAGACAGACAGACAGACAGACACACACACTCACGCACACACACACACATACACACACATACACACACACATATACACACACACAAACACACGCACGCACGCACACATGCATATATAATTTTTGTCGAAATTATGAAATTATAAACTTTTATTGCCTTCTGCATTCTTAACAGAAGCAATGCACCAAGTCGCGCGAAGGAACCACTTATAAAAACTCCCAAGGTCAGTCATAACGTTTACTTGCTAATTCTAACTGATTCGATGAAATCTGCCAGAGTCAATAAACACGCCAACGAAAACTCGAGGCCCGTGTTTCTGACCAGTTGTACCAATTAGGGGGATTAAGTTCTTTTATTTTATATCTTTTGTTCGTATTTGAAAGGCCGCTTAGTATTGGGCTTATCAGGCATTAGTTACAACGTATTGCTTTTTTGTTGCTTAGGAACTGTTGTTCAGCGTCACTTATTTAATTATTTAATAAACATACTTTCAGTGACCAAAACAGTGGCATCGCCGGCCAGCCTAGCCTGTGCTGTGACACGCACTGACGCTGCTGGTCGTTCATCGCATGCTATAAATCATACAGCAGCATCTTGTTGACTCACCGTCGTTTCATCTGCTGCGACACTAAACCGCGCGTCTTAAAAAAGCTCCTGACGCATCGCAAGGAACCAACGCCGCCGCGTGTGGACATGGTTCCTAGCTGATGAACACTCACGAAGCCACTTTTGACAATCAGTAAGATAGGCTGACTGGCGACACTAACTGCGCGTTGGATATTCATGCCAGATTATGAAATCCTGAATGGGGTGGGCTGATGAGAACTCATGCGAGCTACTTTTCACTAGTAGACGCACATCATCGGTCGCATAGGGCTATGTCTGGACCTTGTGACATTGCCTATCATCCAGGGAGCTCTACAGTAGCAACCAACCGCGGCACCTTGAGACCTTTTCTTCTTCCAACTTGGACGCTGCACATTTTTCCATCGTCGCCTTTGTGCACCTGAGATCATCGTGTTATCCTCTCGTTCTGCTTTCGGATTTCCATTTATCCAAAAGCATGGCGCTTGATGTCCCGGTAGTACACGATGGCCGTACTTGATATATCTTGTAAAGTAAATAGAATACGTGCTTAACTCGTTGAAACGGGTCTGGATGATTGGGACGTGCTCAAAATGCTGTGGAACTTACACTGCTCATCCGGATCCCATGATTTACTTCTTTATTATGGCTTTGAAATGTTGGTAACAAGTACAATATGTCGTCGGCTTTTCCAGGGCTATGAAGTGTTAGATTAATGAAGGGGAAGCTGCGGCGTCGTGTTTCTGAGGGCCTGAACAATACCATTGTTGAACAATGGTAAGAGAGCACTGAAACCAGGAAGAGGGACAACACAGGCGAGCGCAGCCTTTTCCACTGAGAAATTCATTTTTGCAATGCTTCTCACCGCCCTATAAGTTATACTTAGCGCACTTGTGCAAGAGAACAGTCTTTCTGCATTAAGAGCTATCGTGTGCATGGAGCATTTAGTGCTGCAAAACAATGTCTCTGTGTTGCCAAAGGCTCATAATCGATAATTTCTTACAAAACGCGGTGCTACTTGAATGGAACGTTACAACCTGAGATTTAAGGGTGCAGATTTGCGGAAGCTGGTGGCATAGGATACGTATCCTTTACTGTGCCTAGCAGAAGCAGTGGTGGGCTTAGCAAACTACGTTTTTATGTCTTCTAGATCTGCTGATCTAAGTAGAATGATGATATGTTTGAGTAAGGGCCTGTGAGCACACAAACTATGAGCATGTACTTTTGATATTCCGCAATGTGTGACAATTGAATTCGCAGACGGCAGTATGATAGCATCAGTAATAAGTGTATGCTTTCAGCCATCTACAAACGGTAATTTTTCTGCTCCTAAGTGAATTTATTGTGTGCGTGAGGACACCGTTATGATTAGCTGTGATTTCAATCCCCATGATGTTATTTGGGGAAACAGTGACTGTGACTGCTGTGGAAACTTAGTGCGGAAGGCAGTCGAGCGGAGCGGTCTATGTCTGTTAAGTGAGGGCTCTGTAGCATTCTATAGTGAGTATAATTACTCCAGCTGTCTCGACCTTACCTTATGTTCGGGACATAACGCAAGCGGTGTAGAGTGGCCAACAAGCTAGGAGAAAAGTGGAAGTGACCACTTCCTAACAGTTATACCGTTTCGTCGTTTACACAGTTCGCCGTTTCGGCAAATCACTGAACATTCGTATGATCACAACCACATCCGCTCTAATGGGCCATCCTGAGCACCGGTCAGGCATATATATCGAGCGATAATTTCGCAAGCATGAAAATAATGATCATGCTCTACTATATGAAGTGCAAAAGATATATATATATATATATATATATATATATATATATATATATATATATATATATATATATATATATATATATATATATATATATATATATATATATATATATTAAGGTGATAGACCTACTCTGGAAATTTTATTTAATTGGATTCCGGGTCACTGTGGCGTTCCAGCCAAGATAGATGCCGCCAGGTTAGCACGCGCGGCGCTCCTTGAATATGAGACTAATCTAATTCCTCTCTCATATAGCAATGCACGCAACAGATGCACGGAAATAGTACGAAAAGGAGGGTCGAAACTCCGTTCTATTTGAGATTGATCCAAGAATACAGTTCAATGTTACAGCAAGACCACACGTTATTCCAACACAGTAATTGACAGATCACCTCTATAGGCGCCGCATAAAGTAATGAGACACCGTGTACATAGAATAGCAAGAACCGAAAGTGCGGTGTGCTCTAGCTGGGCATCAGAAGATATCGAAGAAACGTGTTTGCACCGTAATGTTCACGCTCAGCCCCGAAAAAAATATTCTGAGATAAATTGTGTGCGCTGCAGAAATGCGCGCTCTCATTGGAAAAATGTATTGCGGCCATATGTAGCAGTTAAACTGCAATAGCGTGCAGCTAGCGCCTTGAATTAATTTTCGGAAACGACAAGACTAGCAAATAATTACTAGAGCATTCTAACATATTTTGAATGGATTATGTGCCGTGGTTACGCTCCGCAGTGTAACGTTTTTGCGAAATATCCCTTGATTCTATCTAAGAAGTGCCCCTTGAGTGTTCCCCGAGTTCTATCTAATCTCTTGCGTTGGACACCTTTAATTTTTTACCGTTTCTTTATTAGGTTCTTCGTTGCCTGGGAGAGCTTACTTATTGGTTGCCTTGGTGCGTTACTTCCCACTTCAGTTGCTGCTTCTGAAGCCCTGCCTTGTTACGGTTTCATTCGTTACCTCTATGTCATCATCATCTAGGATGGCTTGTTCCTTCTTGACCAATTTTACTCTTTCTCTCTTCAAATTGACGTGAATCCCAGACCTCACTAACCTATCCTCACTGCGCTTTAACCTACCCAACACTTCTACATCCTGCACTATGCTGCGATTGGCAGAAAGTATTAAATCAATTTCATTTCTTGTTTCACCATTAGGGCTTTCCCAGTTCAACTTTTTGTTGCTACGCTTTCTGAACAAGGTGTTCATTATTCACAGATCATTCTTTTCCGCGAATTCTATGAGCATATCTTGTCTAGTATTCCTAGATTTCACGCCATAGTTGCCAATTGCTTTTTCACCAACGTGCTTTTTCCGCGCTTTCGCATTGAAGTCGCCCATTACTACAGTATACTGAGTTCGCACTTTTCTCATCGATAATTCTACATATTCACAAAACTGATCTACTTTATCATATTTATGACTGGAGGTTGGAGGGTAGGGTTGTGCTACTTTTAATCTATACCTCTTATTAAGTTTAGTACGACCACTGCTACACTCTCGTTAATGCTGTAGAATTCGTCAATGTTGCCCGCTATGTCCTTATGGATTAGAAATCCTACTCACACTGATAGTACCTTTTTGCCTCTCTCTCCTTTCTTGTCTTCACTTAAACACCTTTCCCTGTGTAGGGTAGCAATCCGGACATGCGTCTGGCTGGCCTCTCTACCCCTCCTTCCTTCCTTCCTTTTCATCCTCCTCCTCCTACTCCGTACTGATTCTTATCTGGAAGTCCTCTATAGCAGAGGACATGGCCATTAGTCAGATACGGTGACTGAAATGTTTGCTGTTGCGTTTGAATCACTACATATGGCCCGCTGCACGATTCTTATAGAAGCGACGTGAAATTGACAGTGGACTCATATGATTTCCGCAGGAATGGTAAGGAAACGATCCTTCATCCGGGGCCTTTGAGGAGAAAAGTCGCTCCCCTTAAAATTCTAAGCACATGAACAAACACGTTGCTGACGATTATTAAGATCAATGCATTAAGGAACTTAAGGTATTAAGGATTGAATCAATAGTGTACAATTACGTTTACCTGCTCCTAGCCGTTCGACCATTGGCAACTTTTACGCTCAGATTCGTTCATCGCGGACTTTGTAGAAATATATTCTACATTTACCGCTAGCACCATGCTCCGCGCCCCTATTGGTAACACCGGCCTTTATATTTTGCAGGCTGATCCCAATGAATTCTCAAGATGCTATGCGATAGGCTGAGGGAGGTAGGGCATGGGAGTTTGTATCGTAATATCTGTAAGTGCATTGGCGTCTCTCGCACGGTGTAACGGTACGTGATGCGGATGGCATGCAGAGAGAAAGAACAAATTGCGAGGGGAGATTAGGGAGGTTTGATGCACGGTTGCCGGGCACTCAGTGACAATGGCTTGTCCCCCTAATCAAAGGGGTCAACGACCGCTTATGAGCGCCAACGGACTTCACAGCGCCTAATGAAGCCGGGCGGTATTTT
Source organism: Dermacentor albipictus (assembly GCF_038994185.2). Taxonomy (NCBI): domain Eukaryota; kingdom Metazoa; phylum Arthropoda; class Arachnida; order Ixodida; family Ixodidae; genus Dermacentor; species Dermacentor albipictus. Next base: position 438,984,549 of record NC_091821.1, read on the forward strand.
GAGCTCTCACGTTGGCCCGTCATATTGGGCTACCACCGTCATACCTTTTTTATTTGCCCCCCCCTTTTTTTTAACTTTATTTCACTATGAACCTTTAACTCCAGGTTGAAAATAATGTAAGCAGGAAGTCGCTACATAGAAATCCAAGCGAGATCAGGCGGCTGTATCGCTTCGGCCGCTGCGATTCTCAGAATTTTATAAGGCTTTATTCTTTATCTGCTTTGCAGCCCCATTAAAGAAATATAAGCTTTATTGACCTACGAAAAGCGGAAAGGAAATATACACTTTTAGCAGACACTACTACCTCAGAGCGGATATATTTTAGAGCCAATATGCCCTTTCATGTAATCGTCAGTGGTAAACTGACTTTTGAAGATTGCAAATGCAACAAAATGTTTTAGCTTTCAGCTTTTCAGCGAGATGTTTCATGTTTTCAGCGCGGACTTAATTAACATTTACGCAGTAAGAAGCTAACAGACTGGACATACTCACGCAGAAAGAGATTAGATTAGATTCTGATGTTTTACGTGCCAAAACCACGATCTGATTATGAGGCATGCCGTAGTATGGGACTCCGGAAATCTTGACCACCAGGTGTTCTTTAACATGCACTTAAATCTAAGTATACGGGTATCTTCGCCATTGCGCCCCCATCGAAATGCGGCCGCTTTGGCCGGGATCACGCAGAAACAAGTAGGCTTCTTTCTGTGTGAGCGTTTATTAAGTCCGCGCTGCAAACACAAATGCGTGCTCGAGCAACGAACTGGCAAGCCTCATCGTATTTACCGCATAATAATGCGCCCACTGCGCCTCGGTGGTGGCTGAATGTTTCTGGCATTCCGCTCTTGAGAGCGAGCTTGAGGGCCCGTCTCACAGCAGCAACGGCCAGATATGAATGCGGCCTGCATACAACCATTGATTCTGGACATGTCATAGCATTCAGTGTGCGGTGAAAAAACCCGAAGCGGTGAAAGCTGATGCGGAGTTTCCCTCTAGAACGTCTCTCATAGCCTCGGTGTTCTTTTTTTCTTTAATTGGTGCAGGGCTATCAGTCAATTCTATGCATTGCTGTTTTTTTACGCACTCGATTTCCTATTGTAGGCTTTTACAGTGATGCTGGCAATGTCAGTACGACTTCTATCAGTCGTCTTTTTAACAATGCGCGTCAAAGGAAAGTACTGTGGGATTCCTTTTGCGACTGGCGATGATAACCGTTCGCGCGAGATCAAACTGCCAAATATTGTGATTTCATCCACAATGTATTCCCATACCAGGAAACGGCGCGGTAGTGAGGCTCATAGGGATTATGAAATAAAGGGAGCGTTCATGTGGGATTTATTATTTGCAGTGGGATTACGTACCTCCTCCTCTCTAGGCGTGCAAACACGGACAATTATAGGAATGAAAAGGACAAAAGAATCATCGATATTATAATATACGGGTAAACGTTGGACATTTACATCACCATAGACGCAAGTGGTAGGGTAAATGATTTGTAAGGAAAAAAAAAAGAACTATTGCGAACAATAACAAGTGCACTAGAAAGTTATTCAGGAACCCTATCCTTTCAGATATAGTAAATGCAAAGTCATCCGTCAATCGAACTTATTCCGCTTTCGCTTTGGCTTTTCGCAATATATTTGGAATTGCTTTGCTTATGCATGCTTTCCAGGTCAGGCATTATAACATACAGGTGCACAGATCACAAAATAATGTTCTAGCTCACGCAGATGACACTGAATTCTTGCTCGCATCGATAAGCCCAATATTAGTGACGCAATAAACACTACTCTGCGTTTCTGTAATACTGCAGGAGCTAGTGTAAATTTTGATAAAAGTAGATGTGGACTGTAACTCCATCTGTGTGTTCTAATATTTAATGGAATCAGTCTTCACTGCGATATCTTGGTGCGCCTTCCGTAACTTCCGCAACGTCTGCGATAACCGCTATACGCTGAAAGGTGCCAACCTTGCAGGGACGTGACCTCTCCATGTTTGCCAGTGCTACGGTATGCAACGTATTCCTTGCTTCAAAAATGTTTTTAATATTCTGCAGGTCTTGCACTTCTCTCGTATTCATATGCAGACATATTATAGCAGGATATTTGCATGTTTTGTTTGGCATTCCTCATGGGAGGAAATGAGAAGAGACAACCGTTTTCTTTCACTTGAGAAGGGAGGCCTCAGTTTTGCGAATTCGTTTCCAGGACAGATGGTCACGCGATTGTCTTACATTAAAGTCGTCGATCGTCCATTTCCTCTTGATATTATTTGAATGCGTCTTAACTCACACCTTCCTTTTTTTATGAGAAGCGTTGTTTGAGAATTGCCATTTTGGGACTTCTTGAAAGAATTTGTCGACACCTGTCTCGTTTTCTAAAAACCTAGGGTATTTTTTATCTTGATCAAACGTCGTTAAATGCTGCACTTCTTGATAACCGTTGTCCTGAACCAAGCTATCGAGAGCCGTATTTCTCTCTATTTGGTTAATGTATACTTCCCTGTGTCCGTAATGTGTATATTACTTGCAGCGAAAACATTCTTTTTCAGCTGTACACTTCCACGCACTATGCCACTAAAACAAGGATTCAGGAAAAGAAAAAATATATATATATCCTGGAATGCAAATTGTAGACTTTGCAACCAAAGTGGGACTCAAGATGAGTGCTTTATTCTTTGTGTGACGCATTTCTTGAAACATGCTACAACGAACCATCAAAAAAGAATGCGCTATCATATCTTACGGCATTGGGTTCATCCCATTCAAAAACGCAGTCAATAATACATAATATAATTCGCTGATCTTACTTGGACATTATTCATTATGAAGGAGCTAGATGATTCACATACACGCTGAGCGACCTCGCTCAGTGAGGTCCGTCTTTCGAGAACAGGCTGCTCAAGTGCGCAGCGTGGTCCAAAGCTTTGATCCTTTCCGTAGTGATCTTGGCTTCTTGGGACTTGTGTTTGCCCAATTTGGAGCTTTCGTTGCACTGCGTACCATAGTGTGCGTTTGTTTTTCGTGTTTGCGTCTAAATTGGAGGTTAATAATTACTTGCATAAAATTCGCGCAATAATAAATAAAGTGCAATTGTAGCATCGGGGTTCTGTGCTGGGGTATCGAGGTTCCTTCCCACCATCGGGTCTGTAATTCAACTTCTTTTTCGGGTCTGAGCAATTCGGCAAGACGGCAGCAGCACCCAGCAGCCACGAGCAGGAACCACGAGGGTTTGCAAAGAAACCTTTGATTTAAACGTGATAGGTACGCCTGAATACGAAGCGTTGACATCGATGACAAGGAAGGTGTTGCCTTGCGCTCCAGCTCCTCGTAGTGTGTTCTAACAATACGTGCAGCCGACATGGCACAACTCAGCATGCGGGACTACTGCTGACGCGCAGTCAGAACGGCACGCTAGCGGGTACAAGGCGTGTCGCAACGCCGGCACGACGACGAAATGTCGGAACGGCTTTACTGGCGTCGCGCCTCAATGGGGAACGAGACGGAACTGGGCCAAAACTGAGGTAACTGTCGGTGTTAGTTAGGCAGCACTAGGTTTAGCTTGAAACTTATTGTCCTTTCCACTCAGACCAGTGTACGCAACATAGTGTCATGAGCACACATTTGGTCAGCAGGAACGCTGCTGCGTGAGCGCACAACGCTCGTGCCAGTAGCTGGAGGTAGAACGCTGCCATGGCTCCGGCATAGCCGGCTGAGCCGAATGCCGCGACCCCAGCTGGCCCTGCGCGAGGGTGACATGGCTTCGACGCTTTTGCAGCGAAATGCACTCCGAGTTTGCATGGCGTTCCAGTTACTTTCTTAATAAAACGTGGTTTTATGCGCTGAAGCACAAAAGTAACTGGAACGCCAATGGATTTCTCAGGCAAGTTCGGGAATTGATACCTGGAAACTGGTGTATCGTGAGAATTCATTCCAAGTTGATCTGTCCTGCTAACTTCACAGCAAGAATTTGTGAATTGCAATATGGGCCATAGGGTAATTAGTTAAAACGCGAGTTAGTAATTTTTTCTTAATTAGAAGACTATGCATTTCATTTTTTTTTTCGTGTGCAATCAATGTCCGCCTCTTCGAGTAGAGCAGCGCATGAGCAAGAATTGTGCTATCTGCCGCAGGCAACCTTTAAGAATTGTTTGAAGATATTCGCTGAAACAGCCGGCATATAACGTTTCTAGCACTTCAGGCGCGGGCAACGCACGTGTGTCATTAACGTGACAGCATGACCGCGGTGGAACGAGCGCTTCTTGAGTGCACTAGTTGCTATTGTGGTAAAGGAGCTCTTTTTAATGGTTTTGCAGAAAAAAAAGCATCTTGCAGTTATGTTAGGTACTGAAGTAGCTGAATGTTCCAACGCGCATGTTTTAACTTTGGTAATGAAAGAAAGCAAGGTGCGAAATGCACTGGCCATGAATCCTCCCAAGATTTCTACGAAGAACTTCTCATGTATAAATTTAAAGCCCACAAAGAACATTGTGAATGCATTTAAGGTGGGAGCCATCGACGTTTACTGCACGCAGCTACCCTAAATTAATCGTCATTGTTGAGCAACAAATAAAGAAAAAACAGCGACGTGATACAATTGTGGTAAATTAATCGCATTGAGAGCGATGAAAATAGTGCAATTGCAAAAGCGGTAACAGCCAAACCTTATCAAAAGCGGTTCTTAGTAAAATTAATTTATTTTGCGAGAACATGCCTTTTTATATAGGCAATAATTAAAGCTTTTTCGAAAAAATATAAAACAAGGAAGAAATATGTCTTCCTTTATTTGGCTTTATAAAGTTATTAGGATACAATTTTTGGTACTTGTGACTTCGGCTTTGTATTTGATGCCTTGGATCTATAGAGAGCGCCACATGTGACCGAAAGTCCGGCCTAGGTTTAGCAGGGAGGTTGCACGACCAACAACATCGTGTGGCATTGGTGGTTTCTAGTCTTCCATCCATTATTCTCATCTTTGTATCAAAATGCGCTTTATCGCACTCCCGATTTAGATAACCTACACACAAGCGCTCTAACTCGATTGCTATTCCGATCGAGACCGCTAGAGGTGACTGCTGAAGGTCACCATAAAAGTATAAGCAGTATGCCTCTTTAAACAAACTACATGGTGCATTCACGACTGCTCAGCACTCATGATGATTGTATGCCGCCAACATATGCAGCGGCAGAGGCGCCTTCATACTCCATCTACGATGCTTACGACATTCTTAAGAGAAGTTAGTTATCCCCGGAATCGCAAGACCATTCATTCGTCTCTGGCGATGGGGCTGCTGACGCTCCCTGTACTGCGCCAGACATGCCGAGAGCGGACACATCTTTATACCTACTATTTGACCTCGCCTACCAGCTTCGCACCAGCTTTCTTCGTTCCAACGGAACCAGCCACAATGAAATTGAAGGTGCCACACATGCCTACATCTGCGGTGGCTGAACCTGCATCCTACCTGCCGCTTTGCGTTACGTCACTGGTGAATAGGCACAACAAAGAGTACGTTTTCTGGCTTTAAAGCAGCTCTTCTCAGCGCGCAGTCGGCGTTACGTCAGAGAACATTCGAGCAGAAGGTGTTCCGTAGTAGAGAAATAAACCATAATGCAACAAAAAAAAAATGAAAGGGCACGACAGCAGCTTTCAGGCTGTCTTCGGTTCTTTGTGGCATCGTCTGCCATGATTTTGGTGGCAAGGCCGCCCGGTCTGCCCATGCAGACAACCACACGCCTTCGATTCGTTTGGCGGGAACGGACGCTGCCATTGAACTTGGTGCCTGCACAAAGACACGTGTTTTCTGGAGTTCTCTGAGTTATCCAATAGCCAGCTGCGTAACCTAGACCCTTCTCTACGACTAGAAGAACTATCTAGTCTCTCCCGATGCGAAGATACGTTGCTATATTGCTCATGGCTGGGAGCTGCGTTCAGGAATAATTCTTATACCGCACGGGAATGGTCAATAGCCCGACGTGCCACCTTCTTTTGGATGGGCGAAAACCACGCAGAACTTGTCTTGTGTCTGTCATCGGTACTATGTTCAACACCTCTCTTTCAGGCCGAATTTAAACCGGCTGGACTCGGAGACCATTTATTGAGCTAAAATACTCGGAACGTTCCGCATCTGTCACTGACTCCAAAAAACCACCCGCGCACTAGTGCACTTGTTCAAGTGCAACGGCTCAAGTGACTATTTGTAGCCTTACCGTCTACCGCGCATGCATGCTGTGTTCATTATCTCGTTCCTTTCCTCTTTCCATTCTCTTTTTGACTTACCCCTATTTTGGGGTAACAAACCGGACGTTTGTCGGGTTGATCTCCTTGCCTTTCCATTCTTGTTTATTTCTCTTGAATGGAATGCATCATGAATTTTTAAGTCAATTTCCACGCTATGAACTGGCCGGTGTGCAACGCCGTTCTTTGTTTGCAGGAATACTAAACTACCCGTTCCCTTTTCTCCGGTGTCTTGTACGTCTTATAGGCTAATAATGAATTCCATTATTCTTCGTCCTTTGTGAATTACGCAATCCGTATTGCCGCCCGACGTTCGACGGCTGCAGGCGTTTCTTGTTTTTATGTATCTCGCACCTGAAGCTACCCTAAAATAGCTGGGCGAAAGCAAACCTGCAGCGATGGTACTGAAGCGCCAATAATACTTGGTTGACAAATAGCTCACGGCTGCAATGCAGAGTTTGCGGCGCATTTTATGACTGTTAAAAGTAGCATACAGTACAATCCTGAGGATATCCCTGGCGGGCGTCCCATACAGAAGCATTAGAACAAATTTGCCCAATGTCTCTTTTTAATGCGCCGAAAGAAATTTACTTGCCATGAGAGCGTGTCTAATTAAATCATGGCGTCAAGGGACCCGCGGAGGTGGCGTTATCGTAGTACGGTTGAGATCAAGGAACTTCTAGCATTCCCCCACTTTGGTTTTCTGCGATCATCCCTTCAGCATCAAGAATAACACAACAAGGCGAAAGCCTGCTGCACATCTGGTAATACATGAAATTATACAATCGGCGTTAGACTTCTTCGAAAGACATATCGTGAATGCATTAAGGTATACAATCGGGGATAGCCTTCTTGCAAGATATAGCGAGTCGCAATGGGAAGTACACTTCACTAAGGCGCAGAGGCACGCGCTTCTTCCGCAGTTGCATACTTGCGCGGCCGTCCTCGAAAGCCGGATGAGCGTGCGCGCTTCTCAATCACTCGCCGCCGACAACCACCGCTGCTTCGGCTGTGATGTCAATGCGCAGAGCGCATGTGCCCGCTTTTCTGCGCAACAACATCTGGCGCAACAGCAATTACTAAACCAAAAGTTCGGCACACTTAAGACTGCTCACGTGTGGGAATGCGGAAGCATTATACTGGTTGAAAACCAAGGAACGGCATCAACGTGCTCATTTCATACGCTAATGAAGCGGCGCCACCTCCTCCGCACCATCACGTGCACCACCCAATGACGCATGCTCTAGTCAGCGAAATGGCTGCGACGTGACGTTGCAATAAGACACGCACTAGATACACATTTAGTGAGCCAGATCCGTGGAGCAGCCGTGGCTTCAAGGAAGCGTGCTCGTCTCCTATTCCGGAGGCTGTATTTGATTCCCACCCGGACCAATATGCACCAAAATTTTTTTGGGCCACTAGGGGAGGAGTAGATTGTAATGAAGAGAAAGGAGGAGAGGTCGGCCTGGAGAGCCTGCTACCCCTCACTGGGGAATGGGGAAGTGGGAAATACAGGGAAAGGTAGGTGGCGGATGATTATGATATGATACTATGATTTACTTTGTTTGCAGGAACCCCTCTGAGAAATGTGACTTCAGTCCAACCATTTCTTCGACGTGTTCTTACTCTTTGTGGAGTCGGCCTTATTTCGACACGGCGAAGTTTTACCAAGGTCGCCGCGAACAAAGACACCTAAGGCTTTCGCCTTAAAAATAGGGCAGAACCTTCAGCGCAGTTAAGAGTTTGCGGGAATCTTGATATTCTTATTTCGTCCGCGCATATTCAGGGGAGGAGAATGCAGATGACCGGATTATACATTGCAGAGAAGTATTTAGTCATGCTGACGTGTTAAAGATCCCCATCCTTCTGTGAGACAACGCCGAGATTCTTGGCCCGTATATCTTACTGGGCAGTGAATTTTCAACAAGTTAGTAGAACCGTTACAAATGAGCAACTTCAGTCACTAAACACACGAAGGCTGTACATGACGTCCGTGTCAGGCAGAGCTGCAGATTTTCGGGGCAGGCACTGCTCCAGAACTGTATCACATGGCGTATCAGCACCCTATGAAGGTGAGCGCTGCCAGAATAAGGCCCGCACTAACCTAAATCTCTTAGGCTAGAATTGCTCGTAATAACGAATTCCAGCCATTTTCTGTGCATCGCATAATGTTAAAGAAGACGGCCCGCCAAAAGTCAACATAACTTATGAATGAAAAGGCCTGTGTATTCAGGAACAGGCAGACGTGTATCCAACAGATCATCTCTTGAATTCGACTTTGGCCCATGCTTCAGGAAAGCGTGCTGCATTTTGCACGTAAAACCCGACAACGATTCCCCGGACCGACTGCGAGAACAAAATTTCCGCGTGACACTTGCACACCTTTTTTCGACTTTCTGGGCCAGTTTCCTCACCGAAGTGTTGGAAGTGTGGGGCGAGTGCCTTTGAAGAACTTTTGGGTTGCCTTTAGCCGGCCGCCCATTGGTCCTTACCGAGCAGTCGAAACAGGTCAACGCACTATACTAAGACAGGGAAATATAAGAACATAGACATTCATAAATAGATACATATCTTGCAGTGGTGCTTCTTGACCTAACCTTAAACCGCTGCATAGGCGATTAACGTTTGACTAACCGAGTACTAATAGCTTACGACCAAATACGATCTTGGTGCCATCATATGCCATGCCTTCTGGACAGGATTTCCTTCCTCCAACACAAGTACCTCACATTAACTGACCTTAACGCTCCTACTTGGAGCATTGTCTCAGCATTTCTTCACAATCGTGTAGAAGCTTCTTCGGCTTCTGAAAAAAAAGGCTGAAGTGATGTCTAGGTCAAGTTGAGAAGAAAACGTGCAAAGAAAATATTCGTCATACCCCGACGTAACCGCATCCCATAATACTGTACAGAACAGGTCTCTTTGCCGAAGAGTTATAGCAGACTCCAATGATTATAGGTTCCAGGTCTGAGTAACCGCATTGGAAGCGACACGATCTCACGACAACATTTGCGACCATCATTCTTGCTTGCGTGTTATGATTCGTGCCATGTTTCACCTGGAAGCAATCAAATATTGCTTGTCAGATCCTTACAGAGTAATGCTGGTGATGTGTGGTCCAGCTAGTGAGCCGCATGCAGACGAGTCTAAGTGGATCAAAAAAAGCATAAAGAAAGAGAATGTCATGCGCCATAGTTGTCACGCCAGCTGCTACAAATTAAAAACAATAAAATAAACACACAACAACGGAATTGATGGAGGTACTTCAAGGAAAGTTAACGAGAGATGGGGGATAAAAACCAAGAGACGAATTTTTAATGCAAGGACCAAAGTAAGCAAGTTCACGAAAGTAACGTGCTGTGTCAGGCCTTCTGGCATAAAAGCGACCTCGCCAAATGACATGACCGGTTTTCGAGGTCGTACCAGGGTGACTTTCGGTGACGGAAGTTTCGCCAGGTTTTGCTCTGAGGCTTCTGCCTTTCTGCATGTCTCATTCAGACCTTCTTTTATGCTTCCGGAGAATGCTAAGGTGCACTTTGGTGCCAACGCGCACTATGTCGCGTGATCTCTCAGTCACCACAACATGATGACTGCTGGTGCCTTAAACGCGTGTCATCATCGCTTAGCGCTACGATGCTTCGACCAATGACATAATTGCGGCAGGTGGCCATGTATTAGCGACGGTCGTAGCTTCGAACTTGTGTTCATGCAAACCCGGTCGAGGAAATTATGTAGGCTTAACAAACTGATAACAGTGTCTTCAGCGTTCTACTTGAGCCTGTCGTCTTCCGTAGTGCTGATTTTTCCTTTATCTTAGTTGTTTTTATCTTCTGCATTGCTTTTCAACAAAGTACAAGAGTGTCATTGCATCCAAGTTAGTACGAAGGAAGGAAGGAAGGAAAACTTTATTTGGTCCTGCAAGTAGTGATAATTAATCACTAAGCGGGCCGCTCCCACGTCGGGACCGGAAGGCCAAGCCTCACGGCCACATCGTGAGCCTGCTGGACAGCCCAGAATTGTTCGTCCAGGTCCGGGCTGCGAAGTGCAGCCTCCCACCTGGACGCATCCTTGATCGCCGAGTCTTCAATTCTTTCGCAAGACCAGAGCATGTGTTAGTACGAGTTCCAGGTAATATCCTTGTTTCTTCCTTGTCTTTATTTTTATAGTTACTGCTCCTCATAAGGAATTCCAGTAGAATGAACTGCTTATCATGTAGTGTTCCACTGACATGCGCTCACTTGTGTTGAGTACGTGTGCTGCTTTCAGAGGAAGACGTCATTCGAACTTTTCGAGCCTCATGTAGAGTACAAAAGAAGGAACCCTGATAAGAAGAGGAGACCAGCGACATGCAAAAATAAAAAAAGAAGATTGTGACTCGTCTTTCTGCTTGCACTTCCTTCAGCAAACATGAGGCTTTTAAGTGTCGCATCTCTTCTCAGTTTCCAATGTCATTGTATGTTTATGTCCTGACACTCTGAGGAATATGTACACACCCTGCGCGAACGACAAAGAACGAGATTCTCACTCCCCCAGGACTTGTCACGACTTCCATCTTTGAAAACATTCCAACTTGAAAAGGAACATTCCAACTTTGAAAAGAACTTCGCTTTTCTTGTCCTCGCTGTGTTCTGGAGTCAGTTTTTTTCGTGGAACACATGTTTAAAACAATAAGTTTTTTCGCCTTGTCTCTTCGTTTGTCAGCCTTTAGTTGCTCACTTTTTCTTCCGTACCAACAAGCGCAGAGCGCAACCCTGTTTGTTGAGACACGCGCGAGAACTATAGGGCGCCGAAACTTTGCAAATAAGTCGCGATGCGGAGGCACAGGAAGGATGTCCCGTGGCGCTTAACAGGATGCGTCCTCTTTCCTCGGCGTTTTTATGCGCACGTGTACTTGCCTTTGTATCTTCCAAGCCCCTTGCCACCATGTTAATCGCAGTGTAGTGACGTGAAACGATTGCTCACTAAAGAAGAAAAGTCTGGCGACCCAAGACCAGCTTAGAGAGCGCATTGCTTTTCTAGGTTTCCTAGGGTATCAACTGGGGAGGTATAGTGTGGTGCGAGCAAATTCCTCGGCATCTATCGAGATAAACAAGAAGAGCGCCCTGTCACGCTGACTTTAACTGTAATTAAATGTACGAAACTCGTAAGAAAATTTGATACGCACGATATTTTCAATTTGAGAGGAATAGGGAACAAAGAAGGGAGATGCGGAAGGAAATATGAGAGAATAGACAATGACATTGTACATTTGTTACGCACATGCTTTGTCTTCAGAATTTATTATTCCTTGTGGTGTTTGCTCAGTAATGGTGTCTGATGAAACAGGAAGGCGCACTGCCATGTCAGGTAGGCACGCCATACAAGAAGACACGAACCCAAATCTCTTTTGTCGTGCACTTGCCGCGAAGTCATGCAGTGAAAAGAAAAGAAATTGATCCATGCATAGTGCAAGAGCTCATTAAGCACACAGGTAGCGATAAATTTTGGACGAAAACTAGGTTGTCGCTTTTGTCTTCGTATAATGCGGTAACTGCGGTGAAGAGGAATGTGCGAAAAATGTAGTAAATGGGAAAAAAGTCACAGTTTCACCCGAAAGGCGAATCATAGAATTCGATAGCAAACAAGTGGAAAGCTATACGAAGTAAGGATTGTAGCTTTATCGACCGTATAAACTTGCAAACCTAGGCATACTAAATTAACAAGCATGGTGTCACACACGCACAGGCCGAGATGAACACATCTCACTCGATGGCCGCAGAAACCCCCCTTCAAAACGCTGCAGTGAAGAAACGCGGCAGCAGCAGCGGGCGAATTGACCTTCGTGCAACCGCTCACATCAACGCGAAGTACGCTGCGCAAACACAGCGGAGCGCGTACTCTATACCTGTCGCAGATGGCTTTCAAGATACAGCGGCCCGGGCGGGGCCAGAAAAGTACGTGCCTCCGCCCCCCCCCTCTCTACTCTCCCACCAAAGTCTTTCACGCGACGGAAGGCGGCGCGTTTCTACCTCGCTTTCCGCCATTGCGTGCGCGAGATTAGAGAGCACAGAGTTAACATGCCCAACTCTAGAGGAAAAGCTGGGCCGGAAAAGGGGGAACCGCTGGGGCGCCGGCCTGTTGCTATCTTGTCGTTGTGGCCAGAGCAATTACTATTGAAAAAGCTGAAAACAAGTACAGGTCGCCTTATCCTTTGTCATTAAAAAACCCACGCCTGATGGCGTTATGAAGGAGATGCGTAAATATTAAGTTTACAGAAGGCGCTTTCCAAGTGCGTAATGTATGTAAATCACGATGTAGGCATTCATTCAATAAAGCATGGCGCGAATTTCGGTTTGGAATATGTGTGTTTTTGGGTGGACGGATGGACGGGAGGAGATGGGTAAATATTAAGTTTACAGAAGGCGCTTTCCAAGTGCGTAATTTATGTAAATCCAGATGTACGCATTCATTCAATAAAGCATGGCGCGAATTTCGGTTCGGAATATGTGTGTTTTTGGATGGACGGAAATAACTTTAATGGAAAAAGGACCTGCGAGGTTGCCAGCCCGGGCTCAGGCCACCCGGGCATTATGTGCGGTGAGGCATAGCCTTTCCACCGCTGCCCGGGCCCGCTGGATAGCCCATAATTGGTCGTGTAGTTCTGAGCTAGCCAGAGCGCCTAGCCATCGTTCCTCGAGAAGGTCCGGTTCTATCTTGTCCTCTACATATACTGATCTGATATGTGTGCACCTCCATAAGATGTGTGCCATGTCTGCATGTTCGTGTTTGCAGAGCTTGCAGCTCGCGTCTGGATATTGTGTTGAATGTATTCTGTTTAAGTGTACTGGGTTTCGGAACGTTCAGGCTTGAAATCTTCTCCAATCGGTTTCTTGAGACCTGTCGAGTTGTTTGTGGGGTTGTGGGCATTCGTCTCTTTGTTTCGTGTAGTGTGTCAGTATGTCGTGGTGCGTGACCAGTCTGTCCCTGTCGTCTTTTATCGCTTCTTCGTCGTCTTCGCCTCCTCCGTCTTCTCCATCGCCTTCGCCGTAGTCCTTTCCCCTTCCCTAGGGGTTGCGGGGTGTTGGGCCGTCACTGTACGTACCGCGGTGGGTAAGTTTTCGCGCGACTAGGTGGGCCTCCTCGTTGAGGTTGGATGCATAGCACTTTGGCCCAGTTTAGGTTTGACATGTGATCACGCGACGACATCGGATGCCATGGCACCTTCGTGCCTTTTGTTCCACACCCAAGCACCGAAGGGTTCTAGCATTCACCTTTCATATGTAAGTCTGCTCCACCCACTCGCTTTCTGCATTTTTTTTCTTTTAAATAAACGTTGTGATATATATTGGCACGAGCTAGTTACGCGAGCTGTCGAGGAAGAAGAAGTGTGCGTGGTAGCTGCTGCGAAAACAAACTGTAAACGGCCGTTCGCTTAGAACTGTCTGACTGGCCTTTCCTCTCGTGACAAACTGGTGGACGTGCTGGGTACGCATCCATCGTATGCCTACGGGTCCTCAACCAGAAGCTACCGACGCCAGTACCTCGGGGACGGCAGAAATCTATCGAAGCAGCCGTCGCCTCCAAGGTCTTCCACCGCAATACAGCCCCCTGGCAAGCTCCGTGAGGAAGATGTCAACAACTACCGCAAGCCAAACCGAGGGGATGCCAAATGCTGCCGTACCATGCATTCTCAACGCGCCTCGCACGCCTAACCCGTTCCATGGCGACGCCTTTGAGGACGTTGAAGACTGGTTGGACCATTTCAACCGGGTCGCCGCCTTTAACGACTGGGACGATCGCCGTAAGTTGAAGAACGTCTACTTTTCCCTTTTAGACGCGGCGAGAGTATGGTACGAGAACCACGAAGCCTCATTTACCAGCTGGCAGGAGTTTTACCGACTGCTTTGCGAAGCCTTCAGCACTCCCGAAAGGAAAGAAAGAGCCGAACAGGCACTGTCTTCGAGGTTCCAAATGCCAAACGAAACCGTCGCCATGTTCATCGAAGACATGACGCGATTGTTCCGTCGGGCCGATCCACTAATGCCAGAAGACAAGAAGGTGCGTCTGTTAATGCGAGGCGTAAAAGAACAGCTTTTCGCGGGCCTCGTGCGCAATCCTCCTACAACAGTCTCTCAGTTCATTCGTGAGGCAACAGTCATGGAACGTATGCTTCAGGAGCGGCTCTCGCAGTATGAACGCCAGACCACCATGACTGCTGCATGCTCTCTCGTACCTGCAAATGATGACAGGGAGTCCCTTACCGAGCTAATACGACAAATCGTTCGAGAAGAACTGCAGAAGTCCTATGCATCAGCTCCGGCACCTCCCAGTGCCGCGGTTCTTACGGATGTCATTCGGGAAGAAATCGGCAAAGTGGTTCATCCCTCGCCGCCAACACGACCCGAACCTCCCACGTTCTCGTACGCGGATGCTCTTCGGGCTTCCGCGCCGTCGACGGGCCGTTTTTCGCAGCCGCCTGCTGGGATTTCTCGACGCTCCCCAAGTCCGATCCACCGCACGAACCCGCAAGCACCTTTTCATCCTGGTCCGCGCAAATCTACAGTATGGCGCGCCCCCGACAACAGTCCGTTGTGCTATCACTGCGGGGAGGCTGGTCACATGTATCGCGACTGCCAGTACCGACGGATTGGTCTGCGGGGATACCATCCGGACGCCCGTTGCCCGCGCTATGGCGAACGCCCGCACGACATCGAGCAATACCTAGAAAGTAACCGGCTTCCTCCTGCCCAACAGCGAAGACAGTCACGGTCGCCTTCACCTCGTCGGTACGCGTCACCAAACCGTGCTCGACCCGCCTTTGATTCCGCTGGAGTCAACGGTGGAAGCCCACACCGGGGAAACTGAAAACGGCGACCTCCGGGGGTGAGGCCGCTGTCATGCGAACCGTCAAATATCCTCCGCCGACGCCATCCCCTCGCGACGTACCGCTGACGCCTTCATTCGAAACTGCAAAAAGAACTTCTGCTGTTATTACTGCTTCAATCGACGGTTATCCGGTAACTGCACTTGTCGATACGGGAGCTGACTACTCGGTTATGAGTGCCTCACTGGCCACTCGGCTACGCAAGGTGCTGACAGCGTGGGACGGCCCACATCTGATTACGGCCGGAGGACACCTCGTGTCACCCATTGGACGATGCACCGCCCGACTTGCAATTTCTACTTCGACTTTCGTAGCGTCTTTCCTTGTGCTGCCCAAGTGTTCTCGACTAGTTATACTGGGCATGGATTTTCTCCAGGAGTATGGGGCGATCATTAACCTTCGTGACTTGTTCGTGACTTTTTCTAACTACGTTTCTTCGGATTCGAGTGTGGAGGATGAACATCACCGCGCGGCTTTACGCGTGGTCGATGACTGCGTGACGTTACCGCCTCGAAGTAGCATCTTCGTCCTCGTTGAATGCCCCCAAGAACAACTAGGAATAGGCATTGCCGAAGGTAACCTCGCCATATTGCTGGATCGCGAAGTCGGCGTCGCACGAGGTCTCGTAGAGCTCCAACATAGGCAAACCACGATTCTAGTTACCAACTTCAGTGGCGAATACAAGCACTTTGCGAGGCATACCACCATGGCCTACTTTGAAACGGTGGCCGATTCCAACGCCTGTGCTTCGGTAACGACAATCTCGATTCCGGAACCCAGCGATGTGGACTTGACCAGTCACATCAACGTCAACCCACAGCTAGACCAAAATGAGAAGCAGAGGCTCCTCACTCTGCTATCGTCATTTAGCGACTGTTTCGCCACCACGTCGAAGGTCAAACAGACTCCTTTAATCAAACACAGAATCATCACTGAACCGACCGTCCAACCTGTTCGCCAACACGCTTATCGCGTGTCGCAAAGAGAACAGGATGCTATTCGTCATCAAGTTAAACAAATGCTGGACGATGATGTCATTCAACCATCGACAAGTCCTTGGTCTTCACCTGTTGTATTAGTTAAAAAGAAAGATGGTTCACTACGCTTCTGTGTCGATTACCGCAAACTGAACAAGGTCACGAAAAAAGACGTTTACTCACTTCCTCGAATTGACGACTCCTTGGATCGCCTGCGACATGCCCGTTACTTTTCTTCAATGGATCTGCGTAGTGGGTACTGGCAAATTGAAGTTGACGAACGGGACCAGGAAAAAACGGCGTTTATAACACCCGACGGTCTCTATCAATTTAAGGTCCTCCCTTTTGGATTGTGTTCCGCTCCGGCCACATTTCAACGCATGATGGACACAGTTTTATCTGACCTCAAGTGGAACTCGTGTTTAGTCTACTTAGACGATGTAGTTGTTTTTTCCACCACGTTTGAACAACACATCCAGCGGCTTGAGGCGGTTCTTCAAGCTATCCGCACCGCCGGCCTCTCCCTGAAGCCCGAAAAATGTCACTTTGGCTACGAGGAGCTCAAATTTCTAGGTCATATTGTCAGCAGCACCGGTGTGCGCCCTGACCCTGACAAAGCCATGGCAGTCGCTCTGTTCCCGATACCGAAGACAAAACACGATGTCCGCCGATTTTTAGGGCTTTGCGCGTATTACCGGCGTTTTGTACCCAATTTTTGTGAAATTGCCGAACCTTTGCAACGACTCATCAAGAACGACGTCACATTTGTTTGGGGCCCGGCACAATCCGACGCCTTCCACGACCTTCAGCAACGTCTCCAGACACCACCGATCCTTGGTCACTTTGACACCGAGGCTGACACAGAAGTGCATACTGATGCTAGTAACGTTGGTCTCGGAGCGACACTCGTACAGTTTCAAGCTGGTGTTGAGCGCGTTATTGCGTATGCCAGCCGAACCTTGTCTGCTGCTGAAAAAAACTACTCAGCAACTGAAAAAGAATGTCTGGCAGTCATATGGTCTCTCCAGAAGTTCCGCCCATACCTGTACGGACGCCCCTTCCGTGTCGTCAGCGACCACCACTCTCTCTGCTGGCTGGCGAATCTCAAAGATCCTTCAGGCCGTCTCGCAAGATGGAGCCTTCGGTTGCAGGAATTTGATGTGACCATCGTCTATAAGTCTGGCCAGAAACACACTGACGCCGACTGTCTCTCTCGCGCCCCCGTCGAACCCGCACCACTAGATACTGACGACGATTCGGGTTTTCTTTGTACTCTTCCGTCTTTAAACCTTGCTCAACAGCAACGCCAAGATTCCGAGCTCCAGCCCTTGATTGAATACCTTGAAGGAAGCCGCGCACAACCCCCACGGCAGTTCGCGCGTCACTTGTCATCTTTCTGCCTACGTGGCGACATCCTATACAAGCAGAACTTTCACCCTACGGCAACCGCTTTCCTGCTCGTTGTTCCTGCTACTCTCCGCGACGACGTTATACGTGCATGCCACGACGAACCAACGTCTGGGCATCTTGGTTTCACGCGTACTCTCGCGAGGATCAAGCAGAAGTACTATTGGCAAAAACTCACAAAAACCGTGAAGCAGTACGTCAGAAGTTGTCGAGATTGCCAGCGTCGCAAAGTTCCACCTCTGAAACCAGCCGGTCTGCTTCAGCCTGTCCGACCTCCTTGCTCAC
Source organism: Dermacentor albipictus (assembly GCF_038994185.2). NCBI lineage: Eukaryota > Metazoa > Arthropoda > Arachnida > Ixodida > Ixodidae > Dermacentor > Dermacentor albipictus. The sequence goes on from NC_091821.1 coordinate 439,002,317, forward strand.
CTTTTGAACAAGTTGGGATGGATTTACTCCGCCCATTTCCCAAGTCTTCGGCTGATAACCGCTGGATCGTCGTCGCCACCGATTACCTCACTCGATACTGCGAAACACAAGCCGTTCAGCGAGCTACTGCTTCAGATGTTGCTAACTTCTTCATCAAAAATATCGTCCTTCGACATGGTGCTCCCGCTGTCGTCATCACAGACCGTGGTACGGCCTTCACTGCCCAGTTGGTCCGAAATATCCTGCAGCTGAGCGGGACAACGCACCGTACGGCAACTGCGTATCACCCGCAGACTAACGGTTTAACTGAGCGTCTCAACAAAACGATCGCGGATATGCTTTCCATGTATGTTGCCACGGACCATAAAAATTGGGACGAACTGCTCCCGTATGTGACATTCGCGTACAACACTGCCCTACAAGAAACCACCGGGTTTCTCCTTTTCGTCTGGTCTACGGACGCGACGTCACCACTATGCTCGACGTGATGCTCCTACCAACTTCGTCGCAACATACCGCACCAGATACAGACGCCTTTGTTCAGCGTGCCGAAGCAGCGCGGCACCTTGCGCGGGAACGAATTCTATCCCGACAACGTCAAGATGCTCGTCGATACAACCTATGTCATCGAGACGTCACATACAACCCGGGAGATCTTGTATGGGTTTGGACCCCTATACGTCAAAGAGGCCGGTCAGAAAAATTATTGCGCCGATACTTTGGACCCTACATTGTTTTGCGTCGTCTAAGTCCTGTCAACTACGAAGTTATTCCAGCCGACAGTTCGCACCACTCCCGTAGACCACGTTCCTCTGACATTGTTCACGTTACCAGGATGAAGCCCTACCATTCGCGCTGACTCTCATCCACAAACTTTGTGATTCGGCCCCTGTCGTCTCGTCCGCTGTCTTTCTCATTTCTTTTATTTTTTCCTTGTGGCATTTCACATCTCCCCAACTTTATTTATTTATTTATTTGTTTGTTTTTTTTTCTTTTTTTTTGGAGGGAGGGGTAATGGCACGAGCTAGTTACGCGAGCTGTCGAGGAAGAAGAAGTGTGCGTGGTAGCTGCTGCGAAAACAAACTGTAAACGGCCGTTTACAGTAAACTGTAAACTGTAAACTGTCTGACTGGCTTTTCCTCTCGTGACAATATATATATATATATATATATATATATATATATATATATATATATATATATATATATATATATATATATATATATATATATATATATATATATATATGTGATGTTCCGGCGAAGAAGAAGAAGACAGAAGAGACAAGAACAGCAGGGGGGAAGAGAAAGAAGTGATCAAGATGGATACCTGTAAATAAATGAGTGTATTTTAACTCGTACTTTATATTTGGCGCAGCCGACCATGTGGCTCGAAGTAACGTTGGCAAGAAGAACAGATGGGCAGACGACCGTGAAGACCTACCAGCTTGACGGCGAAGATCCAGTGCTTCTTCAGGAATCAGCGACTTCATCGGAACTGCTTCGCATCATCGCTGAGAAGAGTCAACTGAACGAAGCAGCCCTCGTTGAGAAAGGTGTGGTAAGAATCGATGCTTCTATGTCTGAATTTGAGGTTATGTTTCCGGGACATTCAAGGATAGATTCCAAGAACGAGACTGAGCACTCGCATAACGCCTTGTTGCAAGCGCTGTTTCAGCAGCAGACCACGCAGGATGAGCAACAGCGACTGATTTTCGAAGCAGTTAGCGACTCACTAAGAGCACAGAAACCACATCAAGAAGAGTTCAAGCCCGATAGTTTCGATGGGGTGTCTAATGCCGCCAACTTGTGGCTCAGATTTTATGAATATGCATGTGCGCAAAACCACTGGACGTCATTGGACGACAAAGTGTGTAACATGCGCCGTTTTTTATCTGGCAATGCCAGAACATGGTGGGACATGCGAATCGCAAGTCAATGCCGTGATTCATGGCAGAAGTGGAAAGATAGTTTTCTTTCTGCTTTTGAGCGAAATCCGGTTGACAGATGGGACGACGCATTAGCTTTCAGACACAGAGAAGGGACAGTCATGGATTATTTTTTCGAGAAGAGACGTTTACTCTACATTGCCGACCCTAATCTACCAGACTCTGCAATCCTTCCCCTGATAATTCAAGGCATGACTAACGAATCGCAAAGAGAGGTTTGTGTACACCGTCCAACCTCCACGGATGACTTACTTGCTTGCCTTAAGTATGTGTCCAGTGATTTTCTGATTCACGGTCCCATCAAAAGGCATAGTACTCTACCACTGAGCATTGACGCACATGGCGAAACGGTAGAATATTTTAATACCGAGTCCGACCAATGTGACACGATGGAAAATGTATACCTTCTGAAGTCAAATCTCCTATTTGTTAAAATGATGGTAAATGGAAAATGTCTGGACTCCCTGGTTGATACTGGAGCATCTGTAAGCCTGGTAAATCAGGAAATCATCCAACCGAGCAAGGTTTATGAAGGAAGAATAGTTAGTGTTCAAAGCTATGAAGGAAAAACTAGAAGGTTGCAACACTGGGCAGAAGTAGAGGTTGAATTTGGTGGACACCACCTAAAAGTAGATGCCCTTGTCATGCAGGGTGTTGATTTCCTGTTTCTTTTATCTCGGCCTGATATGAAGCGATTGAAGATGAATATTTCTTGGAGAGACGAAGTGACTATTGACGGATCATTTAAGCCTAACTTGCGTGGAATTGAAAATTCACATCGAAGAGTTAGAAATGCTGATGAGATACTGACAAATTTTCCCGAACTTATTTGTGTTGAGACGTACCCGCCAGCAGCAGATGTCTTCGAGGTACCGTTTAAGCTTCGTGACGTCACAGTAGTGCGTAAAAAGCCGTACAGTCTTTCCCTCGAGAAAAAGACCTGGCTAAAGGCCGAACTGCAGCAAATGCTAAATGCCGGTATTATAAGGCCATCAACATCCACTTTCGCGTCACCAGTCACCATAGTACCGAAAGACGATGGCTCATTTCGCCTTTGCACAGATTACCGGCAGATCAACGGCCAGACTGATTTGTTTCCATTTCCCATGCCCCGAATAGACGAGATCATCAATGAAACTGGTGGATCAAATGTTTTCTCTCGGATCGACCTCTGTAAAGGATACTGGCAGGTGCCACTACAAGAAGATTACAAGCAGTACACTGCTTTTGTAACACCTTTCGATGTGTACGAGTACAACCGCTCACCATTCGGTTGGAAGAATTCTGGAGCTTGGTTTCAGAAAATGATGAATGGCATTCTTGATGAGTTCCTGGGAAAGTTTTGTAACGTATACATTGACGACATCATCATATACTCACGTACAAGAGAAGAACATGAAAAACACCTCTCGTGCGTGTTAGAAGCCCTCAGCAAGTCAAAGTTAAAGATTAACAAGAACAAGAGTGAATTTTTTCAGACAAATGTTGTCTTTCTAGGAAGAGTTTTTGACGGCAAAACTAAAACAACCAAAGAGGAGTCTATACAAAGGATGAAGAAGCTCGTCAAGCCATATGACCTACACTCACTCCGTGTTTTCCTCGGACTCGCCGGTCATTTTCGTGCGTTCATTAAGGATTACGCTGCAAAGACAAGATGCCTCACCAAGCTGACGCAAAAGGATGTGCCATTTATCTGGAGTGAAGAGTGCGAGAAAGCGTACGAGTACCTTGTTGAAGCTATATCGTCGGATCCTGTGCTTGTGCTACCTGACTTCAACAAGCCTTTCGAGCTGTGTACGGACGCTTCACAATATGGTACAGGGGCCGTTCTATATCAACGAGACACAACGGAACAGCAAGGACGCCAGCTCAAGGTGATTGGCTATTATTCTTCTACGTTCTCAAAAGCTCAAGAACATTACACGACCACAGAAAAAGAGGCTCTGGCTGTTGTGATGGCACTCCGGTATTTCAGAAGCTACATAGAGGGTCGTCATTTCCGGCTTTTCACTGACAACCGAGCGTTAACCTACCTCTTGGGATTAGCCCAGCCAAAGGGCAGAGTGGCGCGTTGGATCAGTGAAATACAACAGTTCACTTTCGATGTAAGCCATCGACCTGGTGATAAGCTTCCTGACGCAGATGCACTTTCCAGGCTTCACATCACAGAAGTGAGAACATCTGATCATGAACATGTTTGCAGCTTGTGGGAAGGCACCGAAGATCTGACTCGCAATAATGGCAAATTTTGTGTGCCAGGAACTTTGGTGAAAAAGGTTTTGAAGCTGTACCATGACAGCCCAGAGTCAGGAGGGCATGATGGATTCTGGAAAACTTATTGGAAGATAAAAAGTCGATTCATCTGGAAAAATATGAAGGAAGATATCAAGAACTACGTGCAAACATGTCACCAGTGCCAAATTAACAAGGCCAAGTATCGTCCAAGAGGGAATCAAATGGTCATCGCTCATCATTCCCAAGTCCCATTTGAAGTAATTCATCTAGATTTTGCCGAACTAAAAAAGCGAGGAGAGGGAGTCAGTAAGACTCAGGCATTCCTTGTCGCAATAGATGAATGCACACGCATGGCTGCTGCAAAGCCAGGAAAGGAAGATGCCAATTCTGTTTTGGCGTTACTGGAGCGGAATATGTTCAAGAACACCAAGGTAGTGGTCTCCGACAACGGGCCAGCTTTCCGCAGTAAGAAGCTTCAAGAATGGGCCCGTGATAGAGGAATTGCCCTGAGATTTGCCACACCCTACCATCCAGAAGGAAACGGCCTAGCTGAGAGGCTCATTCGGGATTCGAAAACATTCATCGCAATTTACCATGATTTCCATGGAGGATGGAAGTGTGCCTTGGAAGCAGCAGTCAGGCACCACAATCATTCTCATACCATGGGATTAGGATGCACGCCTAACTTTGCTGCATCAGGCGAAGCAACTTGGCTACCGGCCGACTACGACCTTGGAATCGTTGGGAAAGTAGATCTGCAGGGAAGGCGCAAAACAGAAGAGGAGCTTTCACGCTACAGATCAACAATGAAGAGACACTTCGATCTGCGACATAGCCCAAAGATGCCTGTAATAGAGCCTGGAGATACAGTTTTAGTCCGGAGGAGTTTAGATGGACCGAAGTCCAAATTTTCTGGGCCCTACACAGTGATAAAGACCGTCAAGCAACAAGGAATCTTGAAATCGCTACACTATTTGGGACCGGAAGGAAAAACTGAAATAGCAACAGTGGGAAATGTCATACCCTATCATCCCAGGAGGGATGAAAACCGAAGTCCGGGAGGATGTGATGTTCCGGCGAAGAAGAAGAAGACAGAAGAGACAAGAACAGCAGGGGGGAAGAGAAAGAAGTGATCAAGATGGATACCTGTAAATAAATGAGTGTATTTTAACTCGTACTTTATAATATATATGAATATCTGTTTTTGTTCGGAACATAACGCTAGTAGACAGCTCTCGTGATGCATCACAATCGTTTGAGAAGTGACACAGTAGAGAATTCTTTTACCTATTGTTCTGTCTGCTAAGCTATAACCAAAGAAGGCAGTGAACGTGCGGAGTGGTGTTTTTGTTTGCAGGTTTCTCTTCAGTAATAGGGAATAGCTGGACTGGCAGGTCAGAGCAACCGGAATTGCACTGGCCAATCTTCAAGCAAGTCGTAGAATCTGTTTAATTATTGCACTGTAAACAATCATGCTTCTACAAAGGCCATAGCAGAAAGACATTGAAGCCTGGTGGTGTGCCGAGTGTTTCTGTGCTAGGAAGCAATCAACAGGTAAGCACTTAATACGGACGAAATAGAGTGGATGAACCCACATAATAATAGCGTAGGCGTTTTATTAACTGTGCGATATTTTGAAGACTTCCTTGCATGCCATTTCATGTGCCATTTCATGGTTACAAATGTGTGCAGCCAATCTATTTGCATTATCGACTCAGTGCCTGTGCGACCGTTCACTTGCACATGATGCTGAGTCCTTTACATGAATCGATAAACTGCAGATATGCACATCACATTTTCAAAATTCTATTACTACAGACAACACGCACATATGCAATACTGACATAATCTCAAATGCCACTGAGCTCCTGGGACCCAAATTTTTGTAGAGTATACTCGCAGGTAAAATAAGTAGATCATGTGGACAGCTCCAGCTTCTTTCCTTAAATTATTGTCTGCAAGGGGTATTCAAAAATAATGTTTTTTTCGAGCACCGATTATGTCGCTGTATAAGCATTGTAGGATAGAATAGATAAGCTTTATTAAAACAATAATTACAATACTCGCTTATGGTCGGGGCCTTTAGTCCAGGGCTTCGCTGGCTCTGGCCATTTTCTGAGCTCTCTAGATCAGCTTGAACTGGTCATCGAGGGCCGAGCTGGACAGCAGTACCTCCCATTGCTCTCTCGCAGTGTTCGTGTCGTGGTGTTGTATGTTGTGTAGCATGCACTCCCACGTAATGTGGTATAGGGTTGGTGTGTCCGCGCACCACGAGCATTCGCCGCTGAAGGCAGCGGGGTGTATGCAATGTAATATGTGTAGGTTCGTTTAGGTGCCTGTCTGGAGCCCAAGCCAGGCAGCGGCATCCTCTGTCTTTAGATTTCAATGGGGTGGTGGATATCGCAAGCGACTCCCTCTGTGGTAGTTCACGATGGCTAAATACTCGAGGTCGACAGGCTCCGGGTCTTCTCCAGCAAGCGTGATGTGTGCTCGGTTATGCACAAATCCTCGAGCTGCTCTGTCGACCTGCATGTTACCCGTGATGCTAGTGTGCCCCGGTATCCAGATGATGGTTTGGGTGGTGATGTCCTCAGTGTCCTCCTTGAGTATTTGGGCTAGGACTTGCGCAGCAAGTCTTCCGACTCTTCCCTGCAGGAAGTTGCAGCAGGCTTGCTGGGAATCCGTGAGCATCGTCAGTGACTCGTTTGCGTGTTGACCTTTGCGGATGGCTAACGCGATGGCCAGCTCTTCTGCTTCCGTGATCGTGCGGGGGCAGGCCGATGCAGCGGAGGTAACGTGGCCACGGCGGTCACATACTACTGCCACTGCGTCCTTGTCCTTCGTCCCATACATGGCCGCGTCCGTAAAACGGGCCGTGGTATGGAACCTGCAAGGGCCCATTACAAGCAAGAGAACCCGCCACATTAGTGTAACATGTGTCGTACATTGTACTAATATATGCTTTAATTTACCAAGTGAGGTAAATTACTTATTGTGGCTGATTCAGTCAAATCACACTGCAAGATGCATTCATCAATCTTGTGTCGGATTTTGCAAATTTTCAATGAAACATGTTTCCCTGTTATGAAGATATGCAATGGCAAGCCCTTCTGTGTGTTCCAAAGATAAAACTTAAGCTCCAAATTAAAGAAGACATTTCTAGTCAGAAACAGCAAATTATCTGTCAGCCCATTCCTAGCTGGTTAAATAGACCACTGTAAATCTTTGCTTCACAAATGCCCTAAATAAGCCTTGCTGTCAGTTTTTAACGCACAGTCTTCTCGCGCAGGCCTTCTGCGTGACAGGTATTGGGTACCCAGGGCTTATGTTAGTTTTGGTAGCAGAAAAAATATGAAAGAAAACCAAGCAGGAAGACAAAGCACCGGCGGATTGCGTTGCCAGGGACAACAAGCAAGTCATGGTGCTCCTTTATTTGCACGAGATATCACACAGCTTGAAGAAGATAGGCAATGCAGTAGATGTAAAAAAAAGTATTTTTTCAGCTCCGGTAAAATTATGAAGGCTGCGTGGGCTGCAAATGCTCATGCCACACGACGAAATATTTGCACAACTAACCATAGTAGGAGTTTTGGAGCATGCGCACTGGGTGTGGTTTACATGATTCCCCTAACTTGCGTAAAGAAGAACGTTGGCCATACTGGCAGATGTTTAAGTGAGAGATTGAAAGAGCATTTCTACAATGTTGACACAGCCGTTAAAGGTCATCTTGGCATTTACCGCAGAGACTGCCTTTGTGTGTCCGAATTTTAAAAATGCATTGTAATCTCCAAACAACGAGAACAGCTTACCCGTGAGATCATAGAGGCTGTCACGATGCAGCGGCTGGGTGACCTTTGCGTCAGCATGCCGTCTATTGCCCTCAACAAAAACGAAATCAAGTATCTGGCTGTGATGCGATAGGGTTTCATGAGATGTGGGGCATCATGCAAAAGCTTTTGTTACTTTATGCTCATGTCTAAAGTATATAGTCCTGGCCGTTTTGCAAGTAAAGCTTAGTTGAAGTCCTCTGCTGTGCTGTGTCCTTTCTTCTGTCCTCGTCTTTTGAGCTGTGCAGACATATCGCGACAACTCACCACGCTAAAGTGGCGTGCTCGCCTTAAACATGAATTAATATGCCTAAAGAAGCTGAAAAAAACTTCGGAATAATCGAATAGAAGATGGCTGCCCGCTTATCGCTCTCGAAGTGGCTGCTAGGACAGGGACGAGAAGAGATTTCTTTTCGTATGATAAAAATCACGTTGGAAAGCGATAAAAACAATGTTCGAAAGCAAACTCCAAGCGACAAGCGACGATTAGTGCATATACAGTAAAACACCCTGTTATTATTTAGCTATGCCCGCGCGCAACGATGTTAGTGAAACGGCGTTTGTTCACCTCGTTTTACTCTTTTATGATTCACTGCCTTGATCGCAGCAGATACCACACCCCTCGTTCAAAAATGCCAATCGGTAGCGGAGACACCAATTTAGCTCGCAGCCATATATACAAGCAAATGTAAAGGAAACGTGGCTCACATGACCATAGTGCTGTTTCCACAACAGCTGCCACCTTTCGGGCACTGAGACCCATAGATTGGATGCGGAATGGACGCATATATTGCTACGGCTTAGAAAATTAGATTATTTGCTGTTATGCTGAAATTTATTAAAATGCTTTTGCGTTTAAAGGCTATAAAACGTTTTACAGCAGAGCTGTACATGTCTACCCTCCCATAAGTTTTGCAATGTGCGGGCCTCAAAACGCCCGCACCCTTTATAAAACGGCAAAGCAAACCGGTAAGGGTTGCGCTGACACCTGGCGTATCAAGCGAAGAAACCACGGAATACATAGTTTCATACAATAATTACGAGAGGAAACTTTGACGCTAGTGTCTACGGATGCTGCAATCGGGGCAGTTCAGCCCGCATGCGAAAATTATGAGAAGTACATGAATCTGCATAAGCATCGTCCTTTTGGCTTTAAATGCAGACATTAGAATTTGCAAATTCGTCATGTTCAACAAAGTACTGTGTAATAAATGATTAAATAAACATTATTAAAATCATCCGCCGACAGTATTAGAAGAAACGCCTCTAGCAGAAAAGCCCGAGATTAAAGCCATTGTGCCACGCCACCTTTGTTTTTCTTTTATTGTCTCGCTTGTTACACTGCTTACGAACTCAGATGAACAGAGTAACAAGATCACAGTACGTAGAACCGTCAGCTGTTTGCTGAATACAAGTCATCGATATTTCGGCATGTGCAACAAAATTTTCAGTCCGGGAACCCACTCCGGCATATACGTGTGCACCTTCTCCACTTCGACAAAATGGGACACAAATTCGTAAAAATATTCGCGAACAGGTCTAACATCGATATCTGCATTGTGCACAGCCGTCCGAGTTTTTCACATGCTGTGTAGGCCCAGGAGCATAACAAGATCATAAGGCACGCCATCGCCGTTTTCAACCGTGAGATATCGGATTCCATGTGGACTTTGTGGCAACTCTTTTTTTTCAGAGCTCTCCATAAGATCTTCTAGAAAAAGACCCCACCCAGGAATCTCAATATACATGCTCAATTGTATCTGGTTTACGCATAACAACAAATGAGTAACCCACGGAAGAAACAAACCCCGTATCTTCTAACCATGTTTTAAAGGGTAAGGTTCCTGTGAGCAGCTTAAAAAAAAAAAGGTTTTAACCCCTAGCGCGATGAGCATTTTTTAACGCGTTTCAGAACATATTTTCCTTTGTTTTATATGAAGGGCGATATCGTATCGACGACCACGCATCACCTGTTAACTACTTGACCGAATCCATCGAACCGTGTTAGGTCATGCGCCGTCGTGGACGAGAATTGTCAATGTCGAGTTTCTCAAGCTGTACTATGATCCACTCAAAGTCAGGAGCTGTTAGGACGCCGGACGGCTCCCGTTTTTGTTACCTGGAGTACTTGTAGCGAAGAGGAGGAACACTATAGTGACCCATTATCTCCAGCGCTTTTTGTTGCAGTATTTTGTGCACTGTCGGGAGTGAAACAAAAGTGTGCATGCTATATGGCAGTGCATGCAATCATATGCCTGGGATGTTGCGAACTCTTGTGATCTGGTTTTAGAGAGGCCAGCAATGCTTGAAGACCTAGCTTGCGAACGCTGACGAGTGTTCTCGAAATGATTGCGGTGCTCCGCAGTTTACTTATTCTTCCGATTACGTTACGTCCAACGTTTAAGTTGTTATCCGTATATAATTGCTAATAAATAGCTGTACATAGGTTGTCGCTACTTTCAACTACAAAGCGTATCTGTCGTTGTTGCCCGCTTCCTGCTCTGATAGGTCAAAGCGACACCGATGGTGGCAAGAAGTGAAGACAACAGTTTCGCTCATGAACCTGACTCTACTGCTTTGAAGCAGAAGCAAACGGGAGCGAAACATACTGGGACAATTCAAGCCACGCCATGACAAAAGAAGAATTCAGAAATGAACACTGTGTGTTACACTTCTTTATTACGTGTCATAACTCTTGTGTCAAGACTAAGTAGGGCCAAATCAAAAATGTGAAAAAAATGTTTAATAACATAGCCACCAGCAGTTCACGATACCTACTCAAATCGGCAAAGATTTCGCAGGCTATCAATCTTTCCAACTTGCGGCCACTGCCAAAACACGACGGTCTCAGGTAATGGCACGGGAACAATTTCAGGGTTCATCTTTGAATTTGCGTAAACGGTATGAGAGTAAAATAAGAGGAAAGCAACAGAAACATAAAAGTTCAGTACCCGCTCCATGCCTTTTTGTAAGAGTGTTCGTTGTTTTCTCGTTGCTGTGACAATGAGGGCATTTGCTTGGTTGCAGCCCCGTACGCGGCGGGCAAAGAACGCACCTGTGCGGAAGACGGTGGGCTTAACCAGGCGTGTGTCGTTAAGCCTTGCTTCTCTTGCGAGAAACGACGAAGCTCTCTGCGCGAGAATAAGCCGGTGCAATGCCGGACGCCATAGATTAAGCACACAAGAATGCTTGTTTCGTTCGGGGCTCGAAGAAGGGAACGTATGCTATGGGGACAAGGCGAAAAGTGCAAGTGAAGGAGAAATTAAGAGGAGGGATCTACGCGGAGTCCCTTGTCATGTTGCTTGGGTGCATCTATTCACACACACGAACGACGAATACCTGCATACGCGTATTACCAGTTCGCGGCTGACAAAGGGGTTATTCACAGACAGCAGTTTTATAAGCAGTAGCGATGAGCACCGGCTGCTTACACAAACTGAAGGAACGTTCGCAAAGGGAATAGTGTATTTTCCCTCGGTCTCTACGGCTGACAAGTAAGCATGCGGTCATTTATTTGAGCTTCAGCTTGCGATCAAGAACGCACTCGAAACCCGATAAGCATGGGTCAAAGCGAAGACTATGCTAACAAATGTTCAGTATTTAATTTTCCTTTTATCGCTCTTTGGCGCCCGTTGTTTACGTAACTGCAAAAAAAAATTATTGGCTGCTTTCGCATTTCAAATACACCGTAATCACGCTCAAGTCCACCGCATAGCTAATGGGGGCGAAGAATTTGCTCAACGCTGAGTCAAGCGAAGTGAAGTTTATGAATTATTACTTACTCCGGTGTAAGTTCACAAAGTGATTTCTTACATAGTCCTCAATAGAACTGAAATACTCGATTTGCAATTTTTATGACCTCGTTTTAAGCAAGAGAGAATCGGGACGACCACCGGCACCGAAATTATTGATTTCCTGGGATGGAGGAGGGGCCCTTGCACATAGGCGATAGGCGACAGATGCCAGCTGCCATCTAAAAGTGCGGAACGACTGCACCATTGCCACAACAGACCCACTGGACTATCTCGTTTTTGTTTTTTTTCCTTCGAAATCAACAGCCAATTGGGACGTGTGCAAACACGCTCAATTCCCCAGCGCTTGAAGTGGTCCGGAATAGGAAAGAAACCACAGCTAAAACGCCAAGTAAAGTCACGGAGGTGGACATGCATATAGCGTAGAACCTGTTTCTAGAGGATTCTGAGCATGACGAGGCGCCAATAAGCTGGTACTGAGGGTAGAAAAAGAGCACCGATAATGCACACCTGCAACTAAAGAGCAGCTTGCGCTTGGGGGCACTATCCGGACAGTAGGCGAGCTCATCTGTCCTGGCAGTGTGGGCCGTAGCTGCAGCGATGGTACGGTTCCTTAGCCTGAGCTTCCCGGGAGGTAGTCGCGCGAGAGATAACCACCGCAAGGAAAGAATGAGTGGCGGTGTCTGGCAGGAGAGAAGGCGAGACCTACAAGGACGCAAGAACTCCACAGCGTCGAGCACGGCCAGCGTGGCATCGAACATGGTAGTGTGCAGTAAGGTCCTGTGTAGCAGTACTCTTCACATTGATGTGACATATGGAGCAACATTTATTAAACGAGGGATTTCATCTACGTGGATCTCGATGTGCGTGGTTGTTTCCTTCGCATCACTACACAGGATGGGCAAAAACAAGTCCCGCAAATGTATGTGTTGCTTGTGACTCGGGGGGATTAAAAAAGTGTTTTTCTTGGCAGAATTACTAATTGCCAAACCATGCCCTACGTCATACAACGTATTCGCGCCCGCGCGAGAGAAATATTCCTAGGGCCAAGCCTTCCACATTCGTGCAATCAGTAACGGCGGCATGCAATGGCTTGTAATACAAACCAGAAGATTGGCCGGTGTCGCTTCAGCGGAAAATTTACAGATACGACGAAAGGTAAAAAAAGAAAAAAAATAGCATAGCCCTTTTCAAGTTCTTCAGTTTTCGTCCTTTCAGTGTCATTTATCTTGAGAGAAGTATTTTTTATGATAGAAAAACTGAGAGGTCGGCCAGAATCAATGTTCTGACCTGCTACTCGGCGTCGGGGGAAGGGGAAAGAGTGTAGAAAGAAAGAATACGGAAGACGTTGATTATGATGATGAAGATGGTGGTCAGAATCTTTTACGCTTTAAGACTCTTCAAAGGCTCTTGTCCAGTCCGCTCTCATACAAAAATACCGTATCTTGAATATCTTGAATGCCGAGAGGGGTCTCGTGCCAAACATTTATTTCGGAAAACGGCAGCTCGACATCTCTTTAATCAACGAGCACGTACTCTCCGTACTAGCTAAGAGTGGCGTCTCGCTTCGTGCCACTATCAAAGAAGAAACTGTCCGCGGCTGAATGTCAAAGTAAATGCACCAAACGAAAGGATAACTGGTTCTTAAGCTGAAGCTCGAAGATATAGTTTCAATTTTCCATTTCTTGCAGCGATAAAGTGGTGGGAAGAAAAAATAAGTGTCGAATCGTTTGTTCTGTATTACAAAAAGAGCACAGAAGCGTAGGGGCGCACCGAACTTAACCCAAGTAACAGAAAGTTCACGGAGGGAATGCGGCACCTAAACTGCTTCCGGCGGCGCGTAGGACTGGCATATTCTTTTTTCACAGCTGACACCAACAGAAGAAGAAATGAAGTAAAAGAAAAATAATAAATAAGAAACAATAACTTTATACGCATACTTACTGGTGCATGCTAATGTTATTTGTTTTATCTTGCCAATGGTGTACAGCAGCAATAAACAGATGCGATAAACTGCAGCGCAGCCGATCGTAAAATAACGCGATTATTCGGCCCGCGTTGGGTACCATCAAATTAAGTGCCGCTTAGAGAGCACGCAGTAGATAGTGAAGCCCGGATGGAACCATTTTTGGAAGTAATTAGCGGCAGACTTGAGGCGCATCGGTGGAGCCTTCGTGTCAGCATAAATGTGAAAAACGCTCAACGGTATTCTCGTGTCTGGATTCTTGAGTCACTAGCAGCTGTGGTAATTCGTACTTTTGCGTCATCGTTTTCTTTCGCTGTTTCATTGTATCTTTATTTGTACTGCGCCATTTTCACGTATGTTTTTTTTTATTTCTCTCGAAAAGGAAAGAGAAAATAAAAAAAGCCGGCTGGCGCATTCTTTGCCGCCACGACGACAGGAGCACTTCTTTGTAAGAGCTGCGCATCAATAGATTTATTTCCTGCAGAATAATTCCTCGTAAGTGTCTTTTCTGGCTCTCTAAGTGTTCATTTTTATGGGTATGTACTCCGGTCTTTATGATGTCCCACGTCTTTTCTTTGTCGCACGTTCGTAGATTTCGTTTAGCCGATGGGAGAAAAGTTCTGATTAAAGAAATGTCAGCCTCTTCAGCTTCTGGCACTTTAAGAGAGCGGTGGCTGTTGATGCCTTCGAGTGAACAAAGAAACAAAATCAATAAATTGTCCTCGGCAAAAAATAATCAATATGCCGAAAAGCGCACTTCATTTCCTCCAAGCAAACGGGCTAATCAGATGGGTCCCACTGAATGAATGGCCAGATTTCGTATTAATTTATTTTTTTAGGCAAGCTTTAACAACACGAAACCGACAGACAGAAGAAAGGCTGCGTGTACATGCAGGACAGGAGGAGCAGCTCTGAAATGTCATTGGCGGTGGTCGGCCAGTGGTGCAAGCGTGAACAATTTCGATGTAATATTTTTTATCTTGTCCATGCAAAAGAGACAGAAACAAAACTTCTGCAAATGAGCTGTCTTGCCCCATTCAATCATAAGCCTGGCACTGCCTTAAGCAGTGTTTTATGTGGTGATACTTTTTCAGGGTCTTCTACCCGTGCAAGGATGTACCATCTTGCAAATAATAGGGCAAGATGGTACATCTTGCACTAATATTTAGTGCGCTATTAGCGATTCTATAATGTTGTGCTTCTAATTCTGACACGATCAATGATATTGATTTATTGACAGTATGTCAAAGACTTACAGCATGTGCGAACGAGGCAGGTGCCAATGTATATGAAGAGCTGCTTGCAATAGATGTGGTTTGTCTCAGAAACTACACAAGCAAAATTAACAAAAAATCATTAAATCTATCAAACGCCATTATTATGATTTCATAACAAACTACATGCTTTTTAATAAATGAAACAGGGCTGGAACATTATAATTGAGCGAAGTGCATAGTGGGAGAGTGAAGAAAAGGATTTCAAATGGCGGACAATGCACTTCATCTTTTTATTTCCTTGTAGGAGCGAGGTAGCAGCAAAAGTAACGGTACTGTCGCAGTAGTAATTATTTGTTGTTGTTCAAGACCTCCATTCTAAACGCTAAAGTGAATTAGAAAACAAGTAAATCGTAAGCCTGAAAGTGGTGACCAGTATTTTGCAAGGTGTTAGGTTCCGAGATCCGAACTTCCACTGATGTCTAGCGTGTTCCAGAATGAAATAATTATGTTTATCCACGTAATCTGAAAGCATCGCTCATTTTATCTCACGGATAAAGTGGCCTATTCGAACTTTCCCCTGAATAACCTACGCACGTTACTCTTGCGTAATCAATAAATGTACAGCTGCACTTACGAATGTATGTTGGAATAGCCTAAACCAGTTTTTTTCCTGTTTAGTGCAGCTTTAAATAAGTGATGATTGGCGCGCACTGGTTAGGAATGAAACACCTGCCCCAAAACACCTGTACGTTGCTGCTTTTGAAAGTCCAAGAGAGGCCAATGCACTCCTACCGTCCTCTTTTTCTCTCCTCGCACGCGTCCACAGCCATTTGCTTTCACACCGAAGTTTCCATTTCCGTTTTCGCAAAATTCTCGGCGCAAATGGCTGCGTTGTCGTTCCTGTTTCAAAATTCATCGCCGCTTCGTTCGCTCAATGCTCCCAACGGTGGCCCGGGCGTGATGAGCGGTGCAACATTTAGAAGTAGCGGTGATCGTTTGAAAGCGGTAGGATTGAATGGCGGGCTACCGACTTTCAATGCATTCGAAACTACACGTAAGCTTTGAGGAGGTTTTTCTGCTACCGACGTAGGCTTAGCTTTTGCATGGGCAGTTGTCGTTTAAAAACTATTGCCCAGGAAGGAGACTGGTCTAAAAGAATAAGTTGTAGCCACGCAGAGCAAGCTAGCTTCTTCTATTATACTGCCAGGCATGCGCCCTTCTCATTTCCTTCTTTCACGTTTCTTTAGCCGTCTTTTTCGGCATACCCATGTTCCTTCTTTTAAGGTACCTTCACTCGTTTCGCAGGTATCTATATTTTATTGGAAACTTGTTGCATATTGAGGGCACGACACGTCGAGGCCCATTTTCAATTCACAAAGGCCTCAGTCTCTTTATGAGCGGAATGCACATTAGGCTCATAGTTCATTTACAGGCCGTAGAATCCAGGTTCTATTGAAAGCCGACTGCAGAAACAACAAGGTGCTGAGGCTTTTGCGGACGCTGTAGAATTGCTGACGGCAAAAATTTACCCACAGGGTTCCATTAACGCGGCTTTGAAATCTGTCGTGCCATCTCAGGAAGGTTATACATTTTCTACCAGTTCTTTATTATTTACAAGGCTGTGGTTCGTTTAGAGTGCTGTCGGCTGCAGGGTAGGGGCGGGAAGGTGGTGTGGGGGGGAGGGAGGTTCTTCTACAGAAGGCGAACTCAAAGGTGCTGGTAGTGGATATTTGTCGTCTGCAGTCTATGTGAAAAGAAATAATGTCCTAAGCGCTATTCGTTTCATATGCAAAGATTTTGCATATGTTTGGCGGTGGCATTTGCACTGTTTCTTGGAAATTATATCGCAATGGGCGCACTTTCACAGCAAAACCTTTACTGTTCCACTTCCATGTTTGCCTGTTTCTGGACCATCACAGATAGGTCCTTACGTAAATAATTACGTAAATACTCCCTTGCTCCCGCTTGGTCGCGATCACCTTCTCAAATTATTATATTGCATCGTTTACCACAGTGTAACAATGCATGGTTCAAGCTACCTTGTGATACGTTGAACTGCCTCTATAACATCGGAAGGTGATTAGAAAATTTAATGAAAACTAATTTTAGTGATCAAGCTCTCCCGTATACTCCAGCATCGGAATATGCCGTATAGCCTCTATTTTCAACAGTGTGATTCTCTTTATTTTATTATTTTAAGAACACATTTAGTTTATGTGCGTGGCGAAGAATTGGGTCACGCGGCAACTGCCAAAACACATCGGGAGCGCTGTAATGACGCGACAGAACGCGAATGATGATAAAAATTGTGGCTGTCTTGTTTTATTTTCAGGTCATTGCAGATATTTCACATACAGCTGTAAATTTTATAGAAAGCTTTACAGAAACATTTGTAGAAAGTTATGAGAAACCATCACATTTTGGAGCCTCCTGCATGTGACCGGAAATGAGATATTGTTTGATGTGACAGGACCTGTGGCGCATTACATTGCTCCGTGGTATGTCATTCCGCTGAGCGAACCCCGGCGCAACTGCAACAATCAAGTGCCTATTAATAAATGCAAGATACAGCACGGCATAATATTAGACGACACTTATTTAGCATTGGGTCGCTTAAAAACATAATGGGTTTATGTTAATTCATGTCATTGCATTTCGTTCCATCGATTCATTCTGTTAGGCCACTATCGAGCTATTAGTGGAGTAGAACAAAACAGGAAGCATATGATAAGTTAAGCGCATATCACTCTATTGAAACAAAAAGAAAACAGAGACAGTTTAACTTATTAGGCATACTGTAGCGGGTTTTGATATTGCTTTCCGAGAAAGAATAATGGAAAAGGGATACTTACAATATTTTCTACAAACCTCCAACACACCTGCAAGCTGGATATTAGTTGCGCCTAAGTATAACCACGTCGGTAGCTTAATGTCTGATTTAAATAGTAGAATTCGACAGCGACAATTAAATATAATTCGTACCTAGGTACTTGTACGCGGCCTCAGTGTCACCAAGGGTACAAGCAGCGGGACGCTGAGGGAGAACTGGCCTCACTAGTGCCCATGTTGGATGCGGCTGCAGACATAGCCTACGAAATTTGTCTGTTGCAATATACAGGTCACGAGAAATCTGTCTCGTAGCACGGACTAGGCTCCTCGTGCTGTTCCATCCCATAGACGGAATTATTTATGCCGACATCCACATTCTTCCCACGACACGCACGGCTGCCTCGGCAACCCACTCCGCCCGTACATTGTAAAAGGAGAAATATATAATAATGGCGCATACCAAACGTAGTATTGGACTGCGCGGCAGAAAAGAAGAAAAACTTAATATGCGACCGCCTCTACAAAGCGACGCTTTCCCGTTTCCTCTTTGGGCACATCTAGTGCCCACGCTGGGAGCGGAGTACCGTCGGTCACCCGAGCAATCTGTTCGCCTGAAGCGCGAGTTCTCAGTCCTCATTTGCATGACTGCTAGCCTTTTCTGTGTTTTGGTTTCCTGCTGCGCCTAATCCTAACTTTTAGCTGTACCAACGCCGGCTTTTTATTCCGTTGCTCTCACTCCGTCCTGATATTAGTCTATTTTTTTTTTGCTCTCCGACGGACTAGTCGCTTTCTTCTTTTTCTTTCGCTCTCTCCTCCTTCTTCACGCCCTCCTTGCATGACGGGACAAAGCATTAGACAACACAAAAAGCAAGGGGCTGGTCGCCCCTGGAAACAGGGCCATTAGTCACCGCTTTCCGAGCATGGCGCAGGCTGAGCACAACGGCGGTCGCGTCAGCGAATTAGAGCGAACGAATCTGTTTAGCCGCGCGGCTTGGACAAACCGCCAGCAGCGGTCGCCAGTGCGAAGGCACGCTAACGACAATATAATAACGGAAATAAAATACAAACCGACGTAGAGAACTCTGCAATGTAAACGGGCAAGATGAACACAAACCTCTATAGGTAACAACGCTTGTCACTGAACGAACGAGTAAAAAGGAGGAAAAATAAATAAATGAAAGAATAGTATTGTCGAAAGCACACAGATGGAGAAGAAATCTGGGTCGCCGGGGTGATTAGAGTGTCGGGTCTTCCAACTCGCGGCTGGAATTCTTTCGCAGCGCCAATGAACAGCGGGTTTCTTCATGCCGTTTCTCTGGAGGCCGAAATGCCAGCTATGCACCTACACAGTGCTTGAGCGGTGGAGCTTCGTTTAACTGTGGTGTACATGGTGCTCGAAACTTAAGTGTTGTTTACAGCGTGCTGAGCGGAGTTCACTTGGCTGAACCGGCACCAAAAATGAAAGAAGGAAATGCTCCCTTCGTAGTTCAGTCCGTTTAGTAATGTGACTGATTGTTTAGTTGTTTTTGCTTGCTGTTCCGTCAACATTGGCAATCGCAAATTCGGCTCACTAGGAAAATACAGTCTGTAAGTCTGTATGTCTGAAAGTAACCGAAATCCTTGTAACCGAAAGTATTTGCAAATTTGAAGGAGAGGAGGAGGAGACAAAGGAGAGGAAAGACAGGGAGGTTAGCCAGTGTAAGTACCGGCTGGCTACCCTGTGCTGGGGAAAGGGGTAAAGGGAATGAAAGGAGAAAGAAGAAGAAGAGAGGAAAAAAAAGAAAATTCGCACAGTAACGCGAAACTACGCTCTACAACGTTCAAAGGCGGTCGCACAGTTCGCACGTCCTTAAAAACTTCAACAAAGCCCTTAAGGCCTTGAGTGCCGAAGCCCGTCTGGACCAATGTCCTAGAGCTTGTTCCTCTGTAAAGGGGCGATTGTCCAGTTTTGCGAGAGCGGTCACGAGCACTGTTCTTCGCACTGCGTAACGGGGACAGTCACAAAGGAGGTGTTCAATCGTCTCCCCGCAGCCGCAGGTGTCACAAGTAGGGCTGTCGGCCATTCCAATGCGGAATGAATATGAGTTCGTGAATGCCACGCCGAGCGACAAGCGGCACAGAAGTGTTGCTTCCGCTCGTGGCAACCCTGGTGGTAGGCGGAGTTGCAGACGTGGATCCAATTTGTGAAGACGTGCGTTCGTGAATTCACTGGTGTTCCACAGATTCAGTGTAAGCTCGCGGGCGAGGGAGCGAAGACTTGTGGCTGCATCTGTCCTTGACAGCGATATGGGTATAATCTGGGCGCCATCATGAGCCGACCGGGCAGCGTCATCCGCACTGTCATTTCCTGAAATTCCACAGTGACCCGGTATCTACTGTGGTATAAACTTTTTTAAAATAGGGTTGAAGTACCTCAGACAGGCTGGCCAACGTTTCGATAGGTGGACCTATCTTCGTCAAAGGCGGCCTCGTCATCCTCGGCGTGTTAGTTTTAAAGGGTTAGTGCAGTGACGTCACGTGCGGGTGTTGTCGCTGGCGGCTGGTTTTAAAGAGAGAGATTACAAGAGGGAACAGGCGCTGCCGTCCGACGTCTGTGAGCCTCATTCTCAAGACGAAGGGACAAGAGCGTGAGAGTGGGCACGCGGGGAGGAAAGAAAAGAAATAGAAGCAGAAAAAAGGGGAAAAGAAGGAAAAAAAAAGCAGGGGGGTGCCAGGGCCGTACCAAGACACAACAAAGGGGGGGGGGGTGAAAGAAAAAGAAAGAGAAAAATGAAATCTTTAAGAAATACGGGGGCTTGGGAGCGTGTTGGGGATGCGAAGGGTTAGGAGGTAATCCGGGGGAGTCGTTGGCGGCATGTTTTTGAGGCATTAGAACGGCCGGTCAAGCAATAGGTCGAGTAATTTTGAAATAGTTAAGGTGGCGACGGGGAGTCTGCGGTGCAATGGTGGGGTGACTGAAAGGCAGCGGCATGGTCTTTCAAGGGGCACTGCCCCACGCGCTTAACGTAGGTGTCGTTACGGCGGCATCCAGAAGGCGATGGTTGAGGCGCCGAAAAAGGCATATTGACTTCGGAATGTGTTGTCGAGGGGGTTTCAAAAAAAAAAAAGACTAAAAAAGGGGTAAGGGGGGGCGAAATCGGTATAGCAAACAGGAGGGCGACGCGTGCAGAAGCGGGCGCGGGCAAGTGTACATGGAAGAAGGGGATCGTAGTACACTTGGTATAGACGTAAAATCCTGAAAGAGTACATTAAATTGAGTAGTAGGCAGGAAATTTTTTTTTCTTTTTCCCTTCCTCCTCTCTCCCCCTCTCCCCCTTTTTCCTCCGAAATGAAAGAGTAGGTGAGGTTAAGAATTAAAGTTGGCTGGTGGCCTAATGTGTTTTGTGTATTGGTTGATGATATGAGAGTTTCAGATTTAAGTTACAGCTTTTAAAGATTCTAAGTTGCCGCGTGCCAAATTAATTCCTGTCGGGTGTAGGCAATTAAACTTGTGTATGAGGTATGATTCCGTGTACTTCCTTTCGCGAGGGGAACGGAAATTTGTTTGTAGTATATAGAGCCTTGCTTTGTCAAACATATGTCCATGTTCATTAAAGTGGCTGGCTACTGCTTTGGGTAAATTCTTTTCCCCTTTTTTCTGCTTCTATTTCTTTTCTTTCCTCCCCGCGTGCCCACTCTCACGCTCTTGTCCCTTCGTCTTGAGAATGAGGCTCACAGACGTCGGACGGCAGCGTCTGTTCCCTCTTGTAATCTCTCTCTTTAAAACCAGCCGCCAGCGACAACACCCGCACGTGACGTCACTGCACTAACCCTTTAAAACTAACACGCCGAGGATGACGAGGCCGCCTTTGACGAAGATAGGTCCACCTATCGAAACGTTGGCCAGCCTGTCTGAGGTACTTCAACCCTATTTTAAAAAAGTTTATACCACAGTGTGCCATTCCATCTGCCAGCCCCTTTCTTGTTTCCGGTATCTACTGGTAGATGATGTTGTGTCCCTTGTTGATTGCGTGATGGTGGAGTAGTCGGATGTCTGCTACTAGTTGCTCGTTTGGTCCATGGTTGAAAGGGGACATCAGACACTGAAGAGCTGCCTTTGAGTCACATAAGATGGACCATGAATGTGGTGATTTCTGAACAATAAACTCCAGAGCAGCACGGATAGCTGCGAGTTCTGCAGCTGTCGATGATGTAATGTGAGATGTCTTGAACTTGAGGGTGACGCACTCTGTGGGAATGACCACTGCTCCAGCTGAACTATTATAGGATACAGAACCATCTGTGTAAACGTGGATGCGTCCTCTGTGCTGTTCATGTAGCACTGAAAGCACGGTTTGTTTGAGGGCGAAAGTTGACATCTCTGTTTTCCTTTTGATACCGGGAATAACAAGAAGAGCCTGGAGTGGATGGAGGCACCACAGCGGTTGAGATGGTCGTGCTGCAGGCGTGAAGTTTGACGGCAAAGTTACATGGTTGGCGGCAATAATCTTGCTAAACGCTGAACGAGGTCGAGCGGCAGGAAGGGAGGCGAGATGATGCGATGGAAGTCGGGCGAAGTGCCTGATATGCATCCTTAAAGTGTCGACTTGAAGATACGTGTTGATGGGGTGGTCATGCGCGATGGCTATTGTTGCTGCCGTGGACGCACATCTGGGAAGACCAAGGCAAATTCGCAGAGCTTGAGCTTGTATAGATTGGAGGGCACGGAGGTTGGTCTTACCGGTCCCACCCAGTACAGGTAAGCTATAGCGCAGGAGACCGAGGAACAGTGCGTTGTAGAGTTGGAGCATCGCACTCACAGACGCACCCCATGACTTTCCCGTAAGAAATCTGAGCACGTGGGTTATCATGACTAATTTCCTTTTTAGGTAGGAGATATGAGAACTCCAGGAAAGGTCTCGGTCTATTATTATCCCTAGAAAGCGGTGCGTCTTCTCGTAGGCGACTGGCTGTCCATTAATTCTGATAACGTATGGTGTCATTGCTTTACGCGTGAATGCGACTATAGAGCACTTCCCGCCGGACAGCTCCAGACCTCGTGCTCGAAGATAACCGGATGTTAGCGTGGCCGCTTTTTGAAGTCTGGCGCGCACCTGAGGACGCGTCGCTCCTGATGACCAAATGCATATATCGTCTGCATAGATCGACACTTGGACGGATTCTGGAAGGGTATGAACCAGGTCGATGAGCACCAGGTTAAATAGAGTGGGGCTCAAGATTCCGCCTTGTGGTACGCCTCGGTAGGTGTTGCGTTGTGATGACGCACCGTCCTCTGTTTGCACAAAGAATGACCTGTCCTTCAGGAAGCTGGATATCCACCGAAAAACAAGGCCGCCTAGGCCGACATCACCCAAGGCGTCCAGGATGGCTTGATGGGTTACGTTGTCATATGCGCCTTTAACATCCAGGAACATCGCCGCTGACAGTCTCCTGAGGCTTTTTTCGTGCTGAACAGACGAGACAAGATCTATGACGTTGTCTATAGAAGAGCGTCCGCGTCGAAAGCCTGCCATAGCGTCAGGATATAACTTGTAATGTTCTAGATACCACTATAGACGCGTCAGCACCATCCTCTCCATCACCTTTCCTAGACAACTGGCCAGAGCAATGGGACGATAAGACGCCACGTCTAGGGGTGATTTACCTGGCTTGAGCAAAGGCACAAGGCGGCTGGACTTCCATGCAGCTGGAACTTCTCCTTCACGCCATGAATTATTGTACACGTCTAGAAGTGCATGTCGGGCTGTGTGACCGAGGTTTCCAAGAGCTGCGTATGTCACCCCGTCAGGCCCAGGCGACGAGGAACGTCTGCACGCTGCCAACGCCGCCTGCAACTCCTCGAGGGAAAACAGATTGTCCATACGAGAATCCCGCGAGATTGGAACATCACGGGGATCACGTGTAGCGAACGATGGCGGTAGACCAGCAACCTTGAAACAGAAGTCCTCCGCTACGTCGATCTCTCTGCGACCTTGGTAGAGAGCCAGGCATTTGAAGGGGTGGCGTTGTTGCGGTGATGTTCGAAGACCACGCACTGTTCTCCATATATGTGACAGGGGTTTATGCGAATCAAGGGTTTCACAGAAGTTTTTCCATGTTAGAGACTGCAGGGAGTTGATCCAACGCTGGATCTTCTTCTGTATGCGTCTCGCCTCCCTTAGGTCGTAGATGGACTTGGTGCGCCTGTACCTTCTTTCCGCGCAACGGCGGATCGCTTGAAGCCGCTCCAATTCTGCTTCGAATTCAGAAAATTTAGGAATAGGCCTAAAAGATCTTGTGGCTTCTTGAGCAGCGGCGTTAATTAGCTTCTCGATGTTGCCAGGCAGACAGTCCCGGATCTCTTGGCAATTCTTCTCCATGAGCAACGTGTATTTAGGCCAGTCGACGTGATGAAGAACTGCAGTAGAGTGCGACTTGCGTATGCCGTCGATTTTAACATACGTTGGAACGTGGTCACTACCATGCGTTTCGTTGTCCGTGAACCATTTCACACTGGCACTGAGGCATCTTGAAACAAAAGTCAAGTCCAGGCAGCTGCTGTATGTCAATCCCCGCAGAAAGGTGGGACTGCCATCATTGAGGCAGCAGAGCTCATGGTCCGACGCGAAGGATAGTACACGTCTTCCTCGACAGTCCATCTTTAAGCTTCCCCATAGCGGATGATGCGCATTGAAGTCGCCGGTAATAACCCATGGTCCAGGTGTCGCTGTTAAAATTCCACCTAGTCTTGTGCTGTCAAAGCGACTCGAAGGTGAAATGTAGGCACCTATGAGCGTGAGTGCGATGTTCTTGCATTTTATAGTCAAACACACATACTGATTGTCGTCATCAGGTGCCACTGGGTGTAAAACATATGTGAAATCGCATATGATATAAACGATGACTTTGCTGCGGTCAGTACAGGTGGCAGACATGAAAGCTTCATATCGTGATAGGCGGATGGCGCTCTCAACGTTTGGTTCACAAATGACAATTATTGGAAATTTGTTCGTAAAAACAAACGGACGAAAGTCCGAAATGCGCGATTTGATGCCTCTGACATTCCATTGGAAGATAGACGCTTCCTTGACCTCTTTAAGGAACGAATGTAGAGGCGCAGCCATGGTACTTCTCAAGACCGGAAAGTACCGGATACAGCGCATCCAGTATTTGAAGTGCGCCTCGAGCCGCCGGAGTGTGTATGGCGGTCAGTAGTGCTCGTAGCGTGTTCATAAGGGCCCTTATCATGGTGACAACTTGTTTGTCGTTGTCTTGGTTGCTGTCAGAAGGTGAAGCATGATTCGGCGAGCGTGCTATATCTTGTCGCTCCGCTGGTGGATCTAGCCGTGGCAATGGCGGCCACTCCTCGCTTGAGGCAATGATATTGGAGACTGTCTGCTGAGGATGGTTATTGCTGCTATTGCTAGTTGTATGCGGAAGTTTCTGGACTGTCAGTGGAGCAAATTTGAAGGTTTTACACGCTGGACTACGGCGTGTTGAAATTACGGCAGTTCAGGGTGTTGTCCTTCAATAACTTAACATTATGGTTCCCAAATGCTCTCTACTGTATCGCGATACTAAGTTCTGATTATCGAAACAGGCAAGAAACGGCAAGTTCAGTTTTTTTAGAATTAAATGCATATTTGCTTCGCAGAAAACATTATCTTCTAAATTTCCTCGGTGCACATAATACAGTATATTTAATTCGATTAGCATTGTGTGCCTACTTCAGCCGATTTTAATCCCTCCATCCATCCCGTCCGTCCGTCCGTCGGTCCGTCCGTCCATCCATCCATCCGTCTATCCATTCAGCCATCCATGTTCTTGCGTTTCTTTCACTGTTTTGTTCGATCTGCCATTTGTTTGGAACTGTACTCTGGGGAATGCCGCGACCAATCAGTACAAATTACATTTTTGCATCACATAAGTATAATGTATGCAGACAAACTCAAGGTGTAAACAATAGCGGTTGCGCTCTTCATCGCAGCATCTGCGTCAGCTCGTGTTTTCTTTATGCTATACAAGCACGTCACTCTCAGTCGTTCGTTGTTGATGTTGTTGAAGTATATCACGAATAAAATTAAATTAGGATTGGTTGATTCACGACCAACGAACTATCTCCTGACTCTTTTAAGTCTGAGCGATTCTACAGAGTGTGGAAGTGCTCGTATTGTTACCCAGGGGAAAACGTACACGCCAAAGCAATAAGTTCATTACCTGTGGCAGCCTTTTTTTCAATTACTCTTATCACCATGGAAGCGCTCCAGTTGAAACTTTCTGCGCTGACACCATTGCCTTATTCGCTTTTCAAGCGATCTTCTTGAAACTCGAAGGAACAAATTGTTTTAGGATTAAGCCTTGTGCAAAAGCCTTGGTTTTCTGGTAACTTGTAACTGAGTAATGCAATTGCCGTGATGTAGTACAATTTGTTCAGTGGTAATACATAAAGCGAAAAGCCAAAACCAAAATTTAAGTTCATAAATTGGAAGTTTGGGCGACTTGCTGATACAATATAGACATGTCTGCACAGCGCAAAAGACAAGGGCAGAAGAAGGAACGCTACACAGCACTTGTGTTGTGTTCTTTCTTCTGTACTCGTGTTTTGCGCTTCGGACTCATGTCGATATTGAAATTTAACGTTGGGACAAAGACGAACAGTGAGTGCGGACATTCTGTCCTTTCATTCGCAATCAGAGAGCCAACTATAGGTTCTTTAAGTTAGGACCATTGCGCCAGTACTTACGCCTCATTGTTATCTGTTTCTCTAAATTTAGTAATGACAGCACCATGCACAATGTCCTTGTCGAGAATATGCCATTATGACATGGACTACAGCAGTTGAAGATTTTCTGGCAATATGAGAAGCATACGAAGCCTGGACACCCTACATTACCGCACATGACGAAGGAGCGTGAGCTTTTCCCTGCATGATTCTGAGAACCTGGAGAACCTTCTGCTTTGCCTCTCCAGGTCAGTGAGCATGCATTGCAGTTGGTCCCCTGAGTTACTAAGCAAGGCAATATCATCAGCGAATCGTAAGTTAGTAAAGTATTCTCCAATAACTCTTATCCGCAATTCTTCCCAATCCAGGTCTCTGAATACCTCCTGTGAACACGCTGTGAATAGCATTGGAGAGATTGTATCTCCCTGCCTGACACCTTTCTTTATTGGGATTTTCTTGCTTTCTTTATGGAGGACTACAGTGGCTTTGGAGCCGCTATAGATCTAATTTCAGTATATTTACATATGGCTCGTATACACCCTGATTCCATAATGTCTGCATGACTGCTGAGGTTTCGACTGAATCAAATGAGTTGTCATAATCAATGAAAGCTGTATAAAAGGGTTGGTTATATTCCGCACATTTCTCTACCACCTGATTGATAGTGTGAATATGGCCTATGGTTGAGGAGGCTTTACAAAATCCTGCCTGGTTTATTGGTTAACAGAAGTCTAAGGTGTTCCTGATTCTATTTGCGATCACCTTAGTAAATACTTTGTAGGCAACGGACAGTAAGCTGATCGGTCTATAATTTTCCAAGTCTTTGCCGTCACCTTTCTTATGGATTATGTTGGTGTTCTTCCAAGATTCTAGTACACTCGAGGTCATGAGGCATTGCATATACACGGTGGGCAATTTTTCTAGAACAATTGGCCCACCATCCTTCAACAAATCTGCTTTTACCTGATCCTCCCAGTTGCCTTCCCCTTTTGCATAGCTCCCAAGTCCAACGCTTTCTTTATTTTTCGCTCATGTCACTCAAGGCACTCCCAAAAACGAACACCCGGAAGGAATGAATTGCAGAAAGAAGCTGGTAATTCAGGCTGCAGGGACTCCAGCAGAGTTCATAGACGCATCTCATAGAAAAACACGAAAGGGTGCAATAGAAAAATAGCTGAGAAACCGCAAATCCTGGTCGGCCACCAAACCGCGGGAGGGCCTCTTGAACGGGCCGCTGCGGTTATTTCACCATGGCTTCCCAAACGCCTAAATTTGTATTTATCATTTATTTACTAGGCATCAACATCACCACATGGCTGTGATACTCAGTATATTTTATCAAATTTTTTTTATCTTGGAAGCAGAGCCACTTGGAACGTTAGACGCTCGCGTGGAGTGACATGACCCAGAAAGAACGTGCCCTGTTGGGCAGCTTGGTAGAGTATCCGTTGACTTAGGATACTTTGTATGTGCGCACCGACATGTTAGTTTGTAGTCATACTGTAGCATAAGCACTCATACAATGGTATTTGACGAAGAGAGCCCAGCAGAGACAAGTACAGGACTTCCGCTATGACGTTGGTACAATAAAGTACGACATACTTGAATGATCAAATTTGGGACAGCTGCTATTCCCTCTTTATATTGATGCTGTAGTAAACATTCCTGCAACATCAAACATTATATTATATGCTCATGACAATGCCTCTTTTTCTGGTTTAGATATGACATAAACTTTAGGAGTTTGTTTATTTGTTTACATATACTGCTGTCTCGTACATGAGACATAGCGCGAGTGGATACACCAGGCAATAGATCAAAACAACACACATATAATTTGAAACGTAATTACAAAATGTGGCTAGACAATTCTTTCAAAAACTTTTCATTAGGTGTTTCTCGCAAGGAACCAGCTAGGTTGTTCGAAATTTCAACAGCGTTTGGAAAAAAAGAATACTTAAAACAATTTACAAAGACTGGAAAGGAACAATATTAGGTGGGTGGAAACGGCGCGTGGCACGCCCAGTTATATGACGGAGGGAAATCGGTAAGGAGTTATTAGTTTGGTTATTATAAATGCAATCAAGTTAAACGTAAAAAACTCACTTCACGAACTTTTTGCGCAAAAAACACTCAATATTCTTAATGTCGAGATATTATTTGATAAAATGTAGTTCTACGCTCAAACATATGCCGCTTTTTGAAAGTGTATTGTCGCTGCGATTTAAGCTGGAGTGATTACGTAAACTCGGGTAAAATTAAGGTAGCTGGTTCAATGGCTATGATTATTTTTATGAAGAACCTCATTCCTTCGGTTGTAAAAAAAAAAAAAAACATGGAACAAAACTGATTCCGATCGTCTGGGTGCGATGCAAAAAGAATTTTTGAATATTCTCAGCAAAAGCCCGACACACGAGAGTAATCTACGTATGATTTTTCATATCCCACCTTTTCTAGAATGCTATAATCTTCGTTTAACAGTCTACATATACAAGAAATTTAGACTTAGAACAGCCCTTAGAACAGGCCGTCGTATGTGGTCGTGAGTTAACGCTGGAGGCCTTCAGGACGGATGAAGGCGTGCCTTGCCTTAGTTTGGTTTCTTGCGGACACAAGTGTCACACGACGGCGGAGGCTTGGTAGGAGTGGAACGCAGCTAGGGGAACAAGAAGCGAAGCTGAGTGACATACAGCCGGAGTTGGCGTGGTGGGGAGGGAAATTCGCCCGGCAAGCACATGGATGTGCAGTAGACGAGCTCGGCAGCTTTGCAAGCCGAGGTCCTTCATCGAGGGGTAGCGCACGCGAGAATGACGGCAGGAATTTCGTCGATTCTTAATGTTCGAGCTTGGTGGACTAGAAGGGCTGGTCGTGGCTGAGAGATCGCCTATGTTAACTTTCAATCGAAAATGCACTCTCCTCCACTGTGACGCTGAGTCTGAGTCTAGGATGCGTGCCGTCTTTTGCTGGGGAAGAAAAAAAAGCATTTGCTATTATTTTAGAAGACATTCATGCCTTGAGCAAGACTACGCTCTCGTGGCATTGGAGGTGCGTGCATGGTGCAGCCTCACCACTAGGGCAGCCGAAAGCGCAACGAAAAGAAAAGAAAAAGTTCTAAACACACACAAGTGCAAGTTTAAGTGTCAAGTCGCTCGCACGAGGCCCAGTTCCACGACGCTCTCCTCACCTCTTCCTCGAAGCGCTCGTTTCGGCGTGAAATGCTCCGGGATGTTTTAAAAGCAGGGACGGCAGGAGGCCGGGGAACGCATGAGTCAAAGCGAGCCCGCATCGTCCCCTAAGTCAAATTTCTTGTAGACCCCAGGGATTCGGGAAGCCAAGCCGCATTTGCGCGCATTATATGACATTAGATTTCACGAAATGCGCGGCGTTCCTCATTCCCAAATCCTTTGGAGTACGCGTGGGACAGAGCTGCTGCAGGGACAAAGTAAAAATCCGACAAGAAAGCACGAAGCCCTATAAGAGCACGTTCTGCCTCGCAGCAAAAAGTATAAGGAAGTGATTCAGCATTATATGTACGGTATTCCGAATTTCGCATTCCTTTATTACCTTGGCATTGCGAACGCACGCACTGCTTGAGCGCGTGGCTTCATCCTGTGGGTGAGTGGGAAGAGTCGAAGTGCTGACGTATGGCACAAAGCCAAAAAAAAATGACAAAGAAGAGAATGCGTGCTTCAAATTCGTTCAACTGTACTGAAGATTAAAAAAGAAGTGCTGCAACGCTTGGGAGAAAAAGTGTAAAAGGCCTATGCGAGGCGCGGAAAGACGAGAGCGTCGAACTTGAGACCAAACAGATGAAATTTTCGAGCAACCTATTTCAACCCTCATAACTTTTGGAAATGCGTAATTCTTACACCAGTGTTCCATGCTTTGCCGGAGCGCTTTTCTTCTTTCGAATACCAAGATTACGGTTGTTCCTTACAGACGTTAAACAGAAGCGACTTGGGCGTGCCGCATAAAGGGGACCGTCGAATATATACTTTCAGACATTTACCTTTCCTCTTTCCCGACTTGGAAAGTACGGACAGACAGATTTCTGCAAGCGTCAGCTAAAGAATACTTTCAGATAACCGAAGCCAGAAGTCCGTATCGTTTTTATACGTGAATTGAACTGCGAAAAAATTATATCATGGGGTTTTACGTACCAAAACCACTTTCTGATTCTGAGGCACGCCGTAGTGGAGGACTCCGGTAAGTTCTACCACCTGTGGTTCTTTAACGTGCACATAAATCTAAGTACAAGGGCGTTTTCGCATTCGCCCCCATCGAAATGCGGCCGCCGTGGCGGGGATTCGATCCCGCGACCTTGTGCTCAGCAGCCGAACACCATAGCCATTAAGCAATCACGAAGGGTAACTGTGAAGAGCCAGGTTAAGCTACGCTTGATTTGGTAGACGGCAACGAATATGGAAAATCTCGCGCAATTAGGGTCTCTTGATATTGATTTTTTTTGTCTGCTTTGGCCAGGACTTGAAACCATTGTTTGGAATAGTACGCTTCTTGCAGCTTCTTCCTAATCCTTAGTCACGCGGGCTGTGCCAGCGTACGCATTAAATTACTTCGTTGGCAGCCTCTGTCTCAACATACACGACGGTTTTTCAAAGAACCTATTCGTTTGGATGGCCACTGAAACACCACGCTTCATGAGCCTAACTTGCAAGGAACTTTGCGCGTAAGAACTTCATTATTGGCCTGTTGCGTCAATTGATAAAACGAGCGCTAGTATGTCTGCCCAAGACGTTTTTTTTCTGGTTGCCTGTGTAAGGTTGGTATAAAGTTAAAGGCACATGAGGCCTTTCTAATGATGATTTTCGTACAGACATTTTCTGAACGGTGCGCATCGGCAAAAGAGGAAAAGCATTCTTCAGTTAGGATGTAGGGAACGCACTTTCAGATTTTTTTTGTGAGTAAGTGGAAAAAAATGCGTGCAACGTCTTCGTGCAGCCTCTGTTACATGTGAGCGAATTGTTAAGGGCCTCTACTGGAGTCCACAGGGTATTAGAGCGAAAAGTGGAGCGCCTTCGTTGAAAAGATCGGAAATATATAAACGAGCATGCGCAGACGCAAAGCCTGAAGTGCCTCACTGCACGCAGACGCCTTTAAACGCACACGAACTTGGCAATTCACACAGGTGCAAGGCCGCGTTTAGTTGGCGCGGCAGCAGTATATAGATAATTGAAAAGATGCGAGATGCGTAAATATAAATGCTTGGCTGTGGGCCCCACACCACGGGCCGAAGAACAAGCAAAAATAATAGAGTTCAATGCAACTTGGGGCGGCTTGCACGAAGATTTATTTAACAAAATAATAACGATGTTAATAACGCGTCCTTAAATGCTCCTAAGATCACCAACGCTCTGCACAAAGCCAACAGTGTACTAAAAATACTGGTCAGAAAATTGTACTTGATAAGGGCGCCTCTTAATGCAGAATATTGCGAAATTTGGGCGACAAACTTCTGGGAAAAAACAGGTGATATCGCTGTGTAGGAAGTAAGAAAGAAAATAGTGTTTTGCTGTAAAAAAGTATCTTAGCAAGATTTTAGTTAACATCCGTAGCAGTGGGTGTCGCCAACTATGTTGTATACAAATATGCGTACTTCACTCGACCTTGCTTCAGTCCAGCAATGACTAAAGCAAGGATGTCCTGTATCCTCATTGGTGTTCACGTTTTATGGGTACAGAAAAACGACTGGAAAGCAGTGAATCATGGTGTGATATATCATGCGTGCGTAATGGTCAGATGGTGCTACAGGAAGTCTCCGGTCTGATGTATGCACGCAACATAGTGATACTAGCAACAATACAGGAGATTTACAGAAACTTCCAAATACGTGTGGCAACGCTGTGACAAATCTAGGCCTTAAGTTTAGCGCAGAGAAATCGGGAATTATGATCTTTAAAGGAGAGACCAGTAATTACGCGGTGTCGGTTCAACAGCTAGTGGTACCCATAGTTATGTAATATAAGCACTTCGGCGTATACATAAAAGAAATATAGACATACTTAAGCTTCCACCAAGACAATTTCAAAATAAAGCGGAAGCAGAATGCAGCAATAATGAAACATAGAGCCCTTGGGGGCCACAACAAATATGAGGTGGTGCGTGGAATCTGGAAAGGAGTAATGGAGCCATAGCCATTAGGCAACCACGAAGGGAAACTGTGAAGAGCCAGGTTAAGCTATGCTTGATTTGGTAGACTGCAACGAATATGGAAAATCTCGTGCAATTAGGGTATCGCAAATTCCATTCTGTACATAAAATTGGGCATCATGTGGGGGCTGGAAATTAGCGAAAGATCATTAGGCCGGTTGGCTTTGGGAGCCTACGGCAAAAGAACAAATGAGGCAGTGCGTGGGGCATGGGTTGGGTCTCGTTTGAAGTCAGAGAAGCGCATAGTAAAATTAGTTTTGCTATGCGCTTCAGGACTCAGGAACACGGATCAACACAAATGGGCGACTAAAGTGCACAAGTATCTGTACCTGAAAAGCGTGGGCACGGAATGAACGAAGAGGTCAAGAAAGTCTGCAACCAAGTGTAGGGTGAAGTCTAGATAGACAACCAGGAGTCATCAGAAAGAATGTAGCAGAAATAGAGTCAGTGGATCGGACGCAAAGAATGAAAACAAAGAAATCATGGATATTTACTAGAATGAGAAGAAAGAAATTAGAAGGGAAAATTTATATGATAACGTAAAAGGCAGTGCCTTGCTATTTGAGGGTCGAGCTGGTTGCCTAATGACAAAGACATACCGGAGCAAATGTTCGCAACTAGATTAGGCATGTGTGTGCTGCAGCGATGTTTCCGGAGACCACTCAGCCCATCCTAATGAAATGCGAAGGGATTGACCCAGTGAAGACCGTAGGTAACGTACACCTTCCAGAAACACTTGGATTTAGGGTGCATGGAAGCATCAACCGGTCAGCAGTCGTGATAAGCAAGATACGATTAGAGTATTCGCGAAAAAATGAAAATCATCGAAGTTTGTGATACTCCCCAATGCGAATTCGGAGCGCAGCTGCTTAGGTGTTTTGAATTGGCGATATATTGTGGCAAATAATTTCATTCAAAACGACAGAATTCTCTCGGTGGTGACGTAGAGCCTCTGCGGCAGACGAAGCACTTCCACTGGTTGCATCGCTCATTGTTCAGAGAGAAATGGCTTTGTGTTGTGAGTTATACTGTCACATGGTATTAACAAAGAAGAACGACACAGCGTCGAAACGCTCCATGGCAGAAAAGCGCGCGCGCGCATGCACGCACGCACGCATGCACACACACACACACACACACACACACACACACACACACACACACACACACACGCACGAACGCACGCGCACGCACACACACACACAAACACACGCACACGCACACAAAGAAAGAAACGCGGGAGCGTCACAGTCGTGCAAACAGGTCACGTACACCTTACGTCACGTTCACGAGAACAACAGCGTCTATAGTTCGACCGATAGTTCAACGCACTGGCGCAGCCAACGTAATCGGATGCGGCCAACACGCTCCGACGCGCCCGGCGTCGAACGACGCTCGCGCGCACCGATGACGCCGGACTGTATACGTGCCTTAACTTCAGTAGCGCTTTCGTCATATTCTGGTGCTCAGAAAGTCGTCAGTCGTCGAGGCGTGCCAACGCCATCATGAGCGACTGTCTGTGGGAGCTGAAAAGCGAGAAAAATAACAGATGTGTTCGATTATTTGCTCGCTGCCGCAACTATCACAGGCAGCACTGTCAGCCACTCCGATGCAGTAAGAAAAGCATTCGCAATAATGCAATAGCACTTCCGTTCTATTGATGGCGAGAGGAGGCAGGAGATGAACAACGCAATTTTCGGTCCCCTTTCTCCCTTCGTTATTCCTTGTCTTATTTTTTGGTCGCCGAGTAGCAACAAATATGTGGCGCCCGGCGCGGCATAACTGCAACTTGACACTAATGTATTGCTGGCGTACGTGTTATTACTTTGTGTGGAAGGAAAACCGAGTTCGAGATCACGTGATCTCGTGTATTTGCGTTTTGTAATGCGCAAATAGACATCCCTTCTTCAGTGAACTAAACGTAACAGCGCAAACATATAAGACGAGCCACAAAGAAAGACACGACACACACTGGCGCTGACTAACAACTTCTTTTTTCCTTCCATCGTCGATGCATTTATATACCTATGCCACATAATCGCGCAGGCGCACAAAATGCATTACTGACGTCAGCCATCTTATCATATACCCAAACGTATGAAATCAAATTCTGATTGGTGCAGGGACAACGATGTGTCACTAATGCAATTATTTCCTTGTCTTTTTATGTGATAGGCCACTAAGGCAAGCCGCGCATGTTCATTCTTGCTTTTTCCAAGGATAATTGTCCGATCAAGTCGCGCCTCACAATTGCTGCAAGAGTTTATATGCGCAACCAGGTGCGCTCCTTTATCTACAGTTTTGTTTACTTTTTGCGCATGTTCCCTGAGTCGCTCATTGACGCAACGCCCTGTCTGGCCAACGTATGTCTTACCACAAGAGAGTGGAATGCCATAAACCACGCCGACAGCGCACGACACGTATGAGGCATCATGCCGGATTTGGCATCCTCCTCTGTTCTCTCCGCAGGTGCGGGAACATAGCTTTGAAAGCTTGTTTGGCGCAGAAATTGCCAAAGGTACGCCATGCCTGCAAGCATGCGGTGGAAGCCTGCGGCCTGCGGTGGTCCCTTATATACATAAGGTGACTCATCAACTCAAGAGAGTTGCTTGCAGGCATGGCGTACCTTTGGCAATTTCTGCGCCAAACAAGCTTTCAAAGCTATGTTCCCGCACCTGCGGAGAGAACAGAGGAGGATGCCAAACCGGCATGATGCCTCATACGTGTCGTGCGCTGTCGGCGTGGTTTATGGCATTCCACTCTCTTGTGGTAAGACATACGTTGGCCAGACAGGGCGTTGCGTCAATGAGCGACTCAGGGAACATGCGCAAAAAGTAAACAAAAATGTAGATAAAGGAGCGCACCTGGTTGCGCATATAAACTCTTGCAGCAATTGTGAGGCGCGACTTGATCGGACAATTATCCTCGGAAAAAGCAAGAATGAACATGCGCGGCTTGCCTTAGAGGCCTATCACATAAAAAGACAAGGAAATAATTGCATTAGTGACACATCGTTGTCCCTGCACCAATCAGAATTTGATTTCATACGTTTGCGTATATGATAAGATGGCTGACGTCAGTAATGCATTCTGTGCGCCTGCGCGATTATGTGGCATAGGTATATAAATGCATCGACGATGGAAGGAAAAAAGAAGTTGTTAGTCAGCGCCAGTGTGTGTCGTGTCTTTCTTTGTGGCTCGTCTTATATGTTTGCGCTGTTACGTTTAGTTCAGAAGTATGTACCAACTAGGCCCAAATGAAGTGTTGCTGAAATGCCTTCTTCAGTGGTCACTTACGACGCCTACGCCTTAGCCTATGATGGCTGTTTGAGACACGTAGTCTTAAACCTTGGAGACATATATAAGAACACCAGGTGTCGACAGCCCGTCTGCATTGTAATGTTCTATGTGGCTTAGCAGGTCGAGTACATTGTCGTGAGCACTTAGGCGCTGCCGAAACCCAGCCAAACACGACGGTAGTTTCCGAACCTGCTCGACGTACCAAGTGAATTTCGTGCGCACCACCTTCACCATTAGCTTCGCAGCACAGGAGGTCCGCGATACCCGTCTCTACGAATCCAGAGCAGCCGGATTTTTTCAACACTTGAGCGGTGACCACCCGTGCTACCTTCCATAAATGTGGGATATCCCCTCTGGCCCACATTTCGTTAAAAAAATTCAGTAGATCACGTCGTCTCTCAACCGGATCTGATTGCTCATAAGGTAAGGTCCTAACGAACAGCGACGTCGGAGGCTGCTCATAGCTAGTTCCAACTCTCACTGTGAAAGGAGCATCAATCAGCGACGATGACAGCGGCGGAGGTGGATTGGGTCTGCTGGCAGACTTGCTGGAAGAGTACACTTGAGCAAAGGCATTCGCAAGACAAGCGAGCGATTTGCCTAGCGTCAATACTAGGGCTTTATATGGCTTGATTGGTCAAACGTTTTCAGCAAGGTTATTCACGACCCAACATATCTTCGGTAGTGGCATGAAGACCGAGTGGCTTGCACAAAATGCTCTCCATCGATTTCTTCTTGGTTTCCTTGTGTAACGTAATATCACTACGTTAATTCTTTTATACATAATCTTCATTGGTGGGTCGCCCTTCGTCCTCAACAGCCTTCATTCAGCTCTTCTACGGGCAGCGCGTAAATTTTTTGCTTTAATTTCGGAGCGGGGAAGTGGTCGGGTAGCTTCAGCACAGCGGTAGCTAATCTTTTGCTACGCGGCATATCCGAGAACACGTCTCCAGAAGACTCGCCTAGACCATCCCCGCAGGTATCGCGATGCGCCACAGGGCAGGATCTTCGGCCGGTGGTTTGAAGTCCAGCAATGTTGACTAAGGCAGGAAAGCTATCACTGCCTCTTGTATATTTACTTGTCGTTGATGATGCAGGAATGTCCGCTCAGTGTAATGCCAAATCAACAAAACTGTAAGAGGCCGGTGGTCGAAAAAACTTTGCGTGTCTATCATTCGCAACACAGATTCGCTCTGTATCGAAAGCACTGGCTGCTTCCCTCTGAGCCTTGTCGCCTCAGAGAGTATGATGCGCGTTAAAGTCCCAGCAAGTAATCCTCGGAGCAAGGTCCACAAACCCACAAACCTTTAGCCGCTATCATATATGTTAGTCATAGTCATATATACTCCTTGCAGGCACGACTGACGTTTCAAACTAAGATCAGCTGATTCTGTTTACGATAAGAAAGGGCTGCTTTCTGAATCGCAAAAAGACAAAACACATTTCTAAATTTTATTGTAAAAAAAACTCAGTGCCCTTTCATTCTGTGAAGAAGGATGACCAGTGAAGCTGTGTATGTGGGCCACTAATGGAGAACTGCACCTCTGCCGCGGGTCGGCCCGGCATTGCACTATCTTCGGGATCGGCCTACACACGAGGCATGCTTGATGCCTGCTTCACCTCCACAGCGAGTTGGCCTTGCATTGCACTATCTCCGGGATCGGCCCTCGTTTTTGCTTACCACGCCAATGACACGATGATTTCTTTGGAGAGTATGGGTATACAGCTTCGCTGTAAAAGCAAAAGCAACTTCGATGTCAAGCTTCTCCGCAGCGAAGCAGTTTGTATTGTTGGGCTGATTTTCTGTTTCGGACGGCGTTTTCATGTCCGTCACTGGGGCGGTAACGCAATGTGCCAAGCTCGCCCTTGTCCAATATATGTTTCACCTTATTACATGTTCGCACTGAGACGACGGATATTAAAGCACATTCGTCGCGCTGAAACACGTCCCTCTAGCCGCCCCAAAACATCGGTAGCCGGTTCGCAAAACGCAGCAGTTCCCCATACGTGCAAGTAACCATTTTGCAGATTATCAAGGACACATACTTTGGAACGCGAACTCGTCTTAATTCCGTAAACGATCTTCAAATAAGAACAGCTACAATGGGAGGGCAGCCTGCAAGGTGTAGTCATATCGATGCCAGCAGCATGCCACATTTGTGTTTTTGGTTCCAATATGTTATAAAATAATTAACGTCTGTTAATGACAGTACTGGCAATGGAGCGGTGATATACCTGCTGGCCTAAGTCACTGTTTTAATGTGCGAGTTCCACCCCGCAGCCATTCACATTCGAATATACTTTCATCAACTTCGTACACATTACGCCCGGTATTCCGAAGAAAGCATGCGCTACGGAGTGGAAATGAAACGTACCTAAGGTAAATCCAGGATGCGCCCGTTTATCCACAGCACAAGTTCAACGTAAATGCCAAACATGTTGCTGACTTTCTTCAATGAACCAGCTGCGTCAAGAGTTTTGGTCGTTGCTTCTCTGGTATGCGTGCTGGCAAAAAGGCTTCGTACCTAGAGCATTGCTATAGGTACTTGCGCACCCCGCAGCAAATCAGTTTTTACGGTTTGGACGCGAATATATAGCAGTTAACGTGTCGAGAACCTCGGTTTTCAGTTGAAGTGCAAACAGTGGCGTAGCTAGGTCGCGTGGCACCCGGGGGCCTTAGTCCTTCTGTCACCCCCCCACCCCCCCCGCGCTGTGTGTAGCGGGCGGAAAGAGGGGTGTCTCAGACGTATATGACACCCCCCCCCCCCCTCACTGGCCCCTTGCACCCGGGGCCCGCGGCCCCCCGGCCCCCCCTGTTGCTACGCCACTGAGTGCAAATTACTCGGAACAAAACAAAGCACAGAGCGCGGCCTGACGTTGTGTAATGACGCTACCATTGTGAACGTTTTAAAAACGTTGGCCACTGTTGCCCGTATATAGTAACTCTACGTGGCTGCTGCTACTAATCTTAAGTTTCTGTTGTGCCGCCGCTAGAGGGGTACTGGTCTGGGCTTGAGTTACATCTGCAGGGTGATTATAGTTGTCGGATTTATTTTGTACGGTCCCCTTTGGATTTCGCAGCTCTAAAGGGCCAAAGGCCATGCGGAAGCACGAAAGCTGTATGTATGTATCATGCTATTTTACGAGCCGCAGATATCGCTGTGTCGAGCAACTCTATCGGCATCATAAAGGGAGCTATCATAGACATAGCGTAGTGATTTCAAGTATACTATACTTGAAACGCGATGCAGGTGGCTGACGCAAATATTTTATAGCGATGGGTGCTTAGATATTTAGGGGTGCTATTAGGTTAACCATAGACGAGAATTCTTATGTTTTATTTTTTACGCCAAGCGATTAGATAGCGAGAATATTTTCTAGTACACGCTGGCAATTCAGAGAAGCCGGTGCTATTTGTTTAATGAAAAGGGATACAGCTATAATCATTTACAACACTCACGCACACCGGGCCTGTGAAGCGCTTCACATGTTTGCGCAGCTAAGGGAAATTTCCGCATACTGTAGTTACCCCTGCACGGAAAGGCTACACAGTGGTTCTTCGACGACCTCGTAGGGACATCACGGAAATCCACGGAGAACGAACTAAATAATCTCCAAATCGTTCCGCAGTACGCGACGGCAGATGATTCAAGCAACGCCACGCCGGCTCGTACGAGCCGGAGAGGAGTGATGTCTGGCGCCGCGTCCTTTTCTCCTCGCTCGATGAAAAAGTATGCCGTAGATTGGTTCCAACGCGCTTGCCTTTTACCTTGAGACAGCATGTATATAAGCGACTGACCAGTGTATTTAGATCAAATAATTGCTATTTGTGACAAATTATTCAAAATGTTTTGATCGACACGTGTGTCACGCATTCTGAAAGAGACGTTCTGAACAGTACAGTTAAGAATAAAGAAAGCAGTCTCAGGACGGGGTATGCTTAAGACGACAAGCCAGCAAGAGATGTAAAAAGTGGGCTACGGTTGGACAATGGTGCAGCTCCAGCATACGTTTCTTGTCATTAGAGCACAAGTGTAACCAGGAATAGTCTGCAAAAAAGAAGAGGATATTTTTAGGCTTTATAATGCTTTACAGATCAGTGTGGGTTTCAAGTAGAAAGAAATACAACATAAAACATAGAATTCGACATACATAATTTCGTAGGGATACAATGAGCACGAAAAAAAAGAAGCTATAAAAAAAACAATGCAAGATATACAAGTACATGATGTCACATTCCAGTAAATAAGGTTGTCTAAGGCATCATGAAACAAGGAGCTATCACTGATGGGTACAAAACTTGCGGGAGGGTGGTTCCACTCTATTGACGTCCGAGGTATACGAATGAGTAGGAAAATGTATTCTGGCTGCAAGAGACCTGAACCTTATAAGAATGATCAGTGCAACAGGATTCGTAGTGTGTAGTACGAATAAGTATATCATGCAGAATGGTATGTTGGAAAATTTTGTGAAATAATGGTAAACGGGAAACTTTACGTCGAGCTGCAAGAGATGGAAGAGAAAGGCTAGTTTTTATGGCTGTTAAGCTGGCACTGCTGCTAGAAGCGTTATTCTGAACTAACTATGACGTGTTCATTGAATTTATGGTATTAGGGTACCAAACTGATGTAGCATATTCTTATTCCGGGCGTATTCATGTTTTGAAAAGCAACAACCTTAAGAGTCTGGAGCATTGTGTTTCCCTTTATGTAACCAAAAGCGTGTTTAGCATTAATGAATATATTAACGCGATAGCATTAAGGAGCTCGTGTCACAGAAAAGCTTGTGTCGTCGGTGTCCGCGACGTTGGCCGTGAGCGATAAATCATGGCAGGCACTTCATAAATAAAAAGCAACTTCCAAGATGGGCGGGTTGGGAATCGAACCAGGGTCTCCGGAGTGTGAGACGGAGACGCTACCACTCAGCCACGAGTTCGATGCTTGAAAACAGTACAAAAGCGCTTATAGTGAATGCGGTGTTGCCTTAGAAACGTGCCGTAGAAAGTTATACTACGGTGTATATCGGCAATTATGAGCATGTAACTTACAGGAGTCGCATTTACACGAGTAGCGAAGTACGTTTCCGCTACATTTCTTCTGCGCTTACCGCACACGCAGAGCCATCTTGCGGCAAACACTGAAGACCCCCTCCTCTCAATGTACGGCGCTGCCCCGACAGGTGGCGCGCCACGCGTGCATTGGGGCTGTGCGCGGACCGGTGCCAGGCGCAGCGCGGCCCCGACTCCCTCTCCCCTGACGACGCTTCACCGTGCTCCCAGACGGGTTGCAGAATCAAGCGCCGTTCCTTTCTTTAGATTACTATCTATCTATCTGCCCGTGCCGATCACGACGTTTGGCTGGCGTAGATCGTAGACACGGAGTTCTTTGGTTCGTTCCGTTTGCTCAGGCGCATGTTTCGTTGCCGCGCCGAACGCTGCGTGCTCGACGCTCACCGCGTGATAGGTGGGCGCAAAGTCCGATGCGGGGCGCCTAGTAAGTGATCGCTGCGCCGTAGGGCATTGTCTTACACCCTTTGGCGGGTCGATGGGAACGCTGTCGCGTTCCACTCTTGAAGGCGAAGCTTAAGCGTCCTCCAATTTTTATTATTGTGGTTTTTCCAGGTCAGGTAAAATGTGATATGAATGCATAAGTACATGTAGTGGTGCCGCCCTCTCTGATCGAAAAAAAAACCACGTTTGACCTCTGGTACGAGCCAGACTGCTGCATGAGAAATCGGAATTTCAACACGGAACATTCTTTGCGCTATTCCAGGCACATTGTGGTAGGTTGGTAGGTATTTCGCTATTTCCTTTCTGGCCACAATTCAGGACCTCTGTGATAACAAGAAATGCATGACCGACAGTGGAATCGAAGCCCTACCTTACAGTCAAGCAGCTCAAATCTCTAACCTCTAAGCCACAGTCGTACGCACCTTCCTATCATGCCAAAGCCGCCTAGTACTTTGAGACATTTGTCGCGCGCATCGCAGGCCAGTTTCTCGTGTCCTTTCGATTTGACAGCTGGTGCTTTGATACGCTACATGTCGTAGAGTGCACCATCTCCGGGATCAGCCCACATTCTTCAGTACTTTCCTTGTAGCTGCTAACGCTAAGTAGAAATTATGCGACGCTCTACCGCCATCATGATCGGCCCAGATCGAACAAGTTTTAATGTTTCACCGCCACAATGCAAAGGCCATCGTCGCTTTAACATACACCATAGGATATAGCCACAGATACGTACAAATGTATAACACGTAGTCGCTGATGACGTCACAGCCCGTGCTTCTCTCACTAATTTTTTCGCCTAATACCTATTTACAACATAACAATCGGCATTTGGTAGCATCGCGCCGAACGGCTGGAGTAGAAATCATGCTGTCGGCGTTAGACAATCCTCGTCATCGTCGACTTTCTGCTGTCGTCATAGGCATGATCGCATCTCACGGACCGCTGATGTGATGTGATGTGATGCGTTGTCAGGTCACTTCAGCCTGTAACAATTTGCGTAATTCCAAGCTATGCTGGGTAGCCAGTTACCGGCAAACTGCTTTGCGTAACATCGATTGCGCCTGCAGCGCATGTGAGCTGCTTCAGTATTTATGCGTGCTTCTTTGTGCAGCACCATTTCTTAGGATATGTGAAAATTGAGCTCAATGAACAGGCGGAACAAGAAATTTTGTATAAAATATCTTAATATGGGCAAGACTAGTACAGAAAATTATTAAGCATTGCAAAAGGCATATTCAAAGAACTGTGTTAAAGGAAAGAACTGTGTGAGAATGTTTCTCGCATTTTCGGCAACTCCTTGAAGACCCCAAGT
This sequence comes from Dermacentor albipictus, assembly GCF_038994185.2. Classification (NCBI taxonomy): domain Eukaryota; kingdom Metazoa; phylum Arthropoda; class Arachnida; order Ixodida; family Ixodidae; genus Dermacentor; species Dermacentor albipictus. The sequence goes on from NC_091821.1 coordinate 439,045,080, forward strand.
ACGACGCGAGATTCGGACGCTCCTTCACCTCAGGTGAATATGGAAAATACATTTGCGTGCGTTTTCTTACGTTCGATGACCACGAAATTATTTTTAGAATGATATATGAAGCATTTGTTCGATACTTCGATAGCGAAAACAGCATTCGCTCGTGCGAACATGCACGCGAGGCTCGTCGCGACGGGTTCAAAATAAAAAGCCCCAAAAAGAACAAGAAGAATAAATATGATCTAAAACAGCGCACTAGCAGCCGTAACCACATGCAGTGTGTTTCTAAGGGTTAAAAGTTGTTTGATTAGGTACTGAGCCTATATAAAAAACATTTGCAAACAATTGCTGTAAATAAAAACATCGAACTATGTCCAAGTGAGAACGAAGCCACTGCAAGAAGTCTCTCTAGCCCCCATAGCGTTGAATGCTATTTATGGAAATGAGTGCAGCTGTCATGAGGAATTGATACAATTAACTGGCACGTGACGCACGCGGCAAACGTAACAAAAAGCGGGTTTTGCAACGAGAGGAATTTGAGTACATTAGTGGCCTACGGAAAACAACGAAAGAAAGACAAAGCAATCTTGGCCTACTGGTAAAATCATTGGGCTGCTTTGCTCGAAGGCCGAGATGTTCGGTGCCACGTTCCGCCAGGCATTTCGTTTTATCAACGAGGTTTGAAAAAGAAAATTCTGGGGTATTCCATGCGAAAACCATGATTTGATAATGAGGCATACCGTAGTGGGGGAGGAAGGAAACTTCGACCACCTGAGAATGTTTGACGTGTCCGTAATGCACGGGACAAGGGCTTTTTTCTACATTTCGCCTGCATCGAAATGCTGTTGCCGCGACCGGGAAAAAAAAGCTTCCAAAGGAGGCAAGACGCCAACCGCAAAGTGCGTGGCCTGAAGCAATGGATACTTCCCATTAAAGTACACGCAGACCCCATGGGTTTTTGGCAAAGTAAATGACGCGAAGCTTGTGGGAGTGAACGAGGTGCTAGCTGGAGCGCATATGACATGCGTCCAGTATGGTAGGCTATACCTGTTAACTGTCTACGTTACGACGACGAAGGCCATGAACAATATTACTTGAAGGAAGAATAATATTGGGATCTGTGCGCACAAGAAAAAGAATGACGCAAACTTAAACATAATAAAGACTTTTTTAGGGAGCGGGGCACCGGTATAGATGAATATGATCGTACCAACTCGACACCGTTCGCGGGACTATGTACACGCCAACGATAGGGCGCTGGTGTCCAGCTAGAAAGCGAACATATTCTCTCGCTATCCGGTCGCGGTGAGTCGGATTTCGTTGATATGTCGCGCGTACATCGGCGTGTTCGATGGGTAATAATTCGGCAAGCAGGCATTAAAGTATGACAGGTCAACAAATGCCCTTTTGTTGTTTGCACTATTGTGTGGTCGCTCCTTTGTCCAGGGAGCACAGTACAAACCCCACAGCGCATAATAGTCTGTCTTGTCTTGCAGTAGTCCGCTTCGTACTAGCGGGCAACCGGGTCCATTCGAGCACAGGGAAGTGGTGGCGTTACGCTCACTGTAGACTTGAAGTTTTCGGACAGGAGATGTGCAGAAATTATACGCGACCAAAATGGTACGTACGGTTGCAGATTGCTATTGGAGCCACGGAGTTACTTATCATGGCTTATTGTTACCTCAAGGAAACCCCATCCTCGGCCGGCTTTTAAGATTTATATGGTCAGTGTAACTTTCAAAATGCATCAGTACCTTGACAATAAAGAAGGCACATCAAATTATTTCGTACAGGGCGCAAATGTTTTATCCACATACACTTAAATCTCATCTAATTTATTTTTCGAAACGTTTCCATTTGTAGACAAAATTATGACCTTTCTGACCTCTGACAGAGAGACTGCAAGTTGCTTGATCGTTTGTTTTCCTTGGTCCCTATCTGCACTTGCTGCCGCTGCCGTGGCTGCCATGAGCCATATTTTTGAAACATTTGACTCTCACATGTTTTTCTTAACTGACTGCATGAACTTTTGAGACGGAGATTGTATCGGTCCCCGCAAAGTAAGGATACAAGTAAACTATCTTCTACTCATAAACGTCGCAGTATCCCCCGAAAGGCGAAGCATCCATTCCGATAGCAAATTAGTAGAAAGTTATACAAAGTAAGGATAGTAGCTTTATGGGCCGTATAAAATTGTAAACATAGGAAGGTGGTCGCAGATGGCTTTCGAGATAACGCAGCCCGGTCGTGCGCAAGCGGCCGCCCTGGCGCGACATCACAATTCATAATAAGCACACTGTGGCGTGGTACTTGCGGAGGCGCCGGGCGTTTGCGCGCATGCGCGAGTAAGAGTAGGTGCTAGAGAGAAAATGTGTGGACTTTTGCTAATTGAATGTATGACTCTGCCTAGGCGCTAGGGAGGAGTTTCTTAGCGTGTGTTTTATTCGTGTGTCCCTACGCGTGCCGGCATTGCGGAGTGGGATGGAGTTTGTTTACGCTCCGACGCTGGCTGCCGGAGCGGTGAATGAGGTGATAACGTAAGAGGCTGGCCCGCATATGTTGAAAATCTAGAAGACAGAGCGCCTTAGCAACCCCGGCTGAAAGTGAGTAGCTGAAACGGCGCCGGTGATGCTCGACGCCCCTGCAACCATTATGAGAATGCGCCGCGCCACACTAACACGTTTTACGCTAACCTAACCTAACGTTAACCTAGCCTAGCTAGGCGGATACAAAAAGACAATGCTCAAAATGTAACTGTTCTGAAAATACGCCGTGCCACCCTGAAGGCTTTCACGCAAACCTAGCCTAACGTAACGTTAAGCTTGTCTAATGTAACCCAAGCTAACGTTAACCTAACGTAACAGAATATAAGGTGGCCTAGACGCAAAGACAATAATCCGCACGGCGCCGCCGCTGTGAGAATGCGCCACGCCATCCTAACGCCTTTTACGCTAACCTGACGTAACTTAAGCTAACGTAAACATAACCTAAATCTAAACTAACCTAGCCTAACGTGGATGAGACGCAAAGCCAATAATCCTCACGGCGCGACATCAGGCAATCGCGTCCAAGCGTGGTTGCTAAGACATTGTGCGTTTATTTCACTAAAATGATATCACTCAGAAATGCTCCTGAAAAGTACAGGAGAGCAGGGCTGGCCTCTACTACGGCCCACATTACTCCCACGTGAAAATCGGTGTTCTTGTTTCCATTTTTGTAAGGTAGAGTGCCGTATGAATGACGCAGCACAAGCGCCGCACGAGCGCGAAATTCTGTCCGACGTACCTTTAGACACAGCGATCACCAAATTCGGCGTCAATGCGAGCTGGTTCACCAGTTTCACGGCGTCGGCAGCCAGCGTCCGAGCGCTAACAAACTCGAATCCACTCTGAAATGCAGGCACGTCTTGGGACAAACGTATGCAACACGCGCAAAGAAGCTTCTCCACCGTAGTGCCTAGGCAGAGTCAGATATTATAGCGTGAGCTAGGATGTCTATAGTCGGGCACTCAAGTCTGTTGCCTCTCTCTCTTTCGCTCCCCATTCCCCTCCCCACGTGTAGGGTAGCAAACTGGACTCAGTCTGGTTAACCTCCCTGCCTTTCCTTCTTCCCTTCTCTCTCTCTCTCTCCCTATCTACAGCGTGAGCTACACAGGCCGAGGTTGAGCAGTTTCGCGTGGCTCCTGGAGAGCCGTGCTACACATGCGCGAGGAGCAGTGACGTCACATGGCGCACAGCTGGCACGCCGGAGCCGCCGCCTCCGCGCGCGCCTGGCCAGTCTACGCATTCCAGAAGAGTGACGTCATAGACGCGGCAGACACACCGACGCCTGCGCCTGCCCAGCTGTGCGCCTCCTTTGCGCAGTAGCCAAGTCCGACGCTGCGCCGGAGCCGCATGATAGCGCCTCTCATTTTGTGCGCATGCGCAGAGGTATCAGTGGCGGTATACATATAGCAGGGCGTTGGCCAGTGTGGTATAGCCATGGAGAAGGAGAGTAAAATTGCTGTTCAACGGCGCAGAACAGCAGAGAAGCTTAACTCATCCGATCACAAAGTAGCTGCCTGGCCATTAGCGGTTGAGCGCAGGAAGAACGAACAGAAGAAGGCTAAGCCTGCCGCGGAGACACCGGGGCAAAGAGAGGAACGTCTAGCAAAGCGGCGTCGCCAGGAGGCTGAGCGACGTGCACACGCTGGGTATATCCTGGCATAGCCGAGCTAAGCCACTTGTAATTTTTCAAGGAGCTCATGCCCCCAGATTTTCTCTCTCGCACCCGCTCTTACTCGCACCTTCGAGGAAACATCGAGCGCCTCGAGAAACGCGACGCCCAGCTGTACCAACTAGTACTTCTAAAAATGCCGCCATGGCCCCGCGGAATAGAAAACGCCCCTCTCCGCGCCCGTCCCCTGAGCCCTGCGCGTGACGGAAGAGTGCGCGCTTTCTCCTCGCTTTCTTCCCTTTCGCCTCCGAGAACGAGCCGCGATTGCCAGCTGCCGCTCGGATGCTTTCACTCCCACATAGAGCGTACGGCGTGTGGCAACGATTTTATCGCCCTTCGATTTTATACAGAACCTCTCGGCGACGCAGAGGACGACGGCAGAAATGGCTCTGGTGTATCCGCTTGCTATTGCAATAATAAATTGAGAGTGTGGCTGTAAAACGTTGTTCTTCAAAAGTTTTAATTCTCTTTATTTCCGTACCGTTATGAACGCGTTTTAGCCGGTTCAAACCAGTTCGAACGATTATATTTTTGCTCCGAAGAGGTGCACTTGAACCGAACTAGAAAATATGCAGAAACTTCAAACCGAGCCGGAACAGAAGACAAGAACTTTTCGGTTCGACACCCTGTACAAGGACCCCAAGCGTTTGTTCACATACAAAGAGAGAGAAGCCCGGAGGAAGGTCTGAGGCAACAAGAGTTTCGTTATGTCGTGGTAACTGGTACGGCGGGTACAGCAACACATCGTGAAGAAGTTGGGATGTGCAGAAGCGAGCAGCACAGCTTTTTGGAGGCCAAACGTACAGCGCACATACACAAGAATGGAACGCACGAGGATATGGAACACGAGAGGCTCCTTGAAATGTGGCCCATAGCGAACAGAACGAAAGGTTTGGTATTTGATAGGTAAAGCCACAGTTTAGTTGACAACAGTACAACATCCATGGCGCAGACAAATAAGATGAAGCGCTGTGTGGTCAGCCAAATTAGAATACAACACCTAGCCAGTGAAAGGGTGCGTAATCATCCACCACACGTTTCCAAATGCTGATGATTAGTACGCTTTCTTGCACGCTAGCTCTTAATCTGCTTCGTTGTACTGTCTTCGCACGGAAACGTTGAGGCGTAAATGAGGCTGTTGTCATTAATTGATCTCGCTGAGTTAACCTATCTTCAAAATATATTTTTTTTTGCTTTCCCGACGGTTTTACCACATTTACAAATTCCGTTGAAAATAACTATTTTTTACCGAATTTTAATGACAGAATTCAGCCTAACGAAAAATCGGATTTACTGCACATAAAATTGCTTTCTTTAACTGTGGACCGACTGACCGAGGTTTCAGACGTTTAGACATAGCGTAGTAGTATATTTTTATTTGTTTTTAATTATTTACTGAGCTCGTGTTGATGGGCGAGTTGGTCATACATGATTGCAACGAATTTTGTTGTTGGTAGTTTTGGAATGCCGTGAAAGAAGGTGATATGTTAAGGTGGGAGGTGGCTTAAATAGTGTGAAACGTTTTGCTGGACTGTGCTGATTGCGTTTTCTCTTTCTCTCTCCCTTTTTTTGTAAACCCGAAATTTACATTGCAGTGGTTATGAAGGCTACGCAAAAAAAAAAGTATCGAGGGCACCTAAACACTTGTATGACCAAGACCTCTGGACATTGCCCCTAGGCCATTCTGTGGAACTACACGGCATTGCGCAAGCGCACCTGAATGCGCAGAGTATTGAGGAAATCATATTTCAAAATATCGGCCATGTATAATTAAAATAAAAATAAATTAAAATAAATTAAAAGCAAGAACGTTGGCTGTAGTGAGTTCCGAACCAATGACACTATGCTTAGAAGCCGAGTGTTTCACCCACTTGGTTAATCCATCGCCTCCAAAATAGCAGGCCTTTGCATTAGGCTGTATTAATTTATGCTACTTGGACCGAAATTTTCATTGCCAAGCTTGACTTGACGAAAGCGTTGACATCAAAATCACCGCGGCTTACTCTGAAACATCCCCATTAGATTCTACAGCAGTTGGGCAAAGTAGCATGACTTCACTTATCCAAGTGCATTAACCTTGTACTACCTAGGAGGCACTAGCCAAGCGTCCAAATGAACTCGCTTACCCTCTATTTGTTCATACCTAGCATGACCGCTCAGTGGCGTTCAAGTGGACATTAATGCTTTCGCTTTCACAACCCATAAGATAGCTACAAATTCCGCACATCTCGCCTTCACCATTCTGTGGAACTTCACGGCCACGCAATGGCCAAATTTTTTACAAAATAATATATGTTCAAAATATCGGCTGAGTATCAATAATCTTCAATTGACTGCGCCGAGAGGGTAATCCCTTCTAACAGCATATGCCTTTATGGTACTTAGAACATTGGAGGTACGTTAAAGGAGTATTTTCGTCAGGGAAGGGCAGTCAAGTGGTCCACCTTAGTTGCCTTCCGTCCATCAGCCGCAGCGCATTGTTATGAGGCCTGTGCCGCGCTTAATATGCACCGTCATTGCGTCGTGCATCATTTCTGTTCACCAACTATGTTAATATTACAGCTTTAAAGTGCTTGGCTTCGAAGGACTGGCCGAAAGGAACATGCTGACGAAACCGTACCTCTGATGAAAGTTTCACAAAAGCCTCGGGACGCAATCAGGTCGACCTCACCGACGTTCTTTTTTCGCGTCAGTTACGATTTCAGAGACCATTTAATTGTAGAATGTTTGTCTGCATAGCTGTTACAAACGCATGGTTAATGAAAGTTTCTTTACTTGGCTACATGATCTCCAGGACGAGCTCCAAGCTACTCCTTCGCTTTGACCACCTAAATTATTGAAGAGTTAAATAATATAGCTTCGTTAATTACGTACACAACTGCTCGACTTACTCTGTGTCTAGAGGTCCTCATCTGCACACTGCAAATGTGAAGGGGTGTCACCAAGATTTATATTCGCTTAATATTTTTATTGGTGCCGTTAAAAAATTCGCCGACAATTATGATGCTCCCTAATGCCAAATTTGATGGCGATTCTACGCATGCTTTCCTTTCGCGATATATTGGCTAGCGCGGACACTCCGTCTCGTGGGGCACGTTCCAAACGGAGCGAAGTGTGGCACGTCTGCCTCACTAATCGGGAGATTGCGAGTGGCACGGCGTGGGAAACGTGTGGGTGCGACTGGCGCCAGACGCCGCAGACCTCCGCTCATGGAGCTCTTTGTTTCCATATAGACGACGCGCGCTACTCTGGTGCCGTATGGTAGCCATCGTCGTCGCTACAGCCCGTCTTGCGCGGTCTTGCGCGGCGCTATACTTTTATTCCCATGCATTCCTTCTACCAAAGTTGAGAGCATCCCTTCGTCGCGGGACATCGTGCCACCAGTGTAAGTGGTGAGGACACCCGTGGAGGCGCCCAATCGAGCCTTATTGAGTAGCCGCTCGCCATCGCCTCTTTCAGGAGCAGTGATCCCCTTCCCACACGCTGGTACCCCGGACTGACCTCAGCAGTTAAGCCGCGGACGAGCGTAGCCCTCCACACCTCACGGACTCTTGCCCCTCCTCCACCATCGGAAGCGTATAGATGAGATTACCCACGCGGATGCCTAGCCTGCCATCAACTGTACGCATGCGCAAGCCGTCTACCATATTGTCTTCCTGCGCTTTCTGCGGCAAAGTTCTGCTGCACCTTCCTTCTTCGCTTTCGCTTTTCTTTCTTCTCTCGCTGCGCTCCGCGTTAGCTTGCATTCTTCGCGGCGTTCGTTTGCTCTGTTGCGCCAACGCTGTCGAACGCCGATGCTCGCCACAGAAAGAAGCGCCTAGGAGCAGCGCTCTACAACAACGGGGCTGTGGATGGTGCAGTAGGCTTCTTATAAATCAAATGTGAAAGCTTAAACAGGTTTTCATGGCGTAAATTAGGCCCCGAAGCTTAAACGCATGTGCCCGACCGCGCACTTCTGCTTTTATAATCAGTTCTCTTACATTATACAGAAAACGGCTAAGCGCTACAGTAAATCTCAAAAGGTGCGTGAGAGCACTGTGTGCGCTCTCGATGTTAGATCAGTTTTCGTAGCCGTGTCATTAAGAGTAACAGCTGCCTGGACGTATATTGTATAAGCGTCCCATACTTTGTGACAGCTGGGGCAGCGCGGACATGTGAGTTAGAACAAAAAGTACTCAAATTTAATGATGAGTGCTTACATGAGTGCTTGAGTGCATACATGAGTGCATGTATTTTGGCGGTGTAGTGTTAAAGGGACACTAAAGGTTAATATTAAGTCAACGTGGACTGTTGAAATATCATCCAAGAAAGCTTGAACCGCTTCTTTCATGCGAAGAAGAGACTTATTTTAAGAGAAGATGCGTTCTGAAGCGTCTGCGTACCTCTAGCGCAGTTCAAATCGCCCGCCCTCCGATCGGGGAGTGGTGACGTCATGGAGTGACGTTGCGCCGTTGGTGAGTAAAACAGCGCCCGCAGACGGCGCTACGGCTTTTCTGCGCAAAACCCAAAGGCGCGACCAGAAACAGAGCCACGACAGAGCCGACAGCAGCGCGGAAAGGGAACTATGGCGGCTAGCGGAAGAGAAAGCGTGCGACGATAAGCTAGTTCTACATTTTAGGACGCCAACTTCGACGCTCGTCGCAATGGACGACCCTGATAACGACACATTGGCTCGCAATGCTGGGCTCGACTTCAGCAATTTAAGCACTGATGAACGTGACCTGCTGCTGAGGGCTCGCGCTGCCGGCGTCGTTGCGTACTACTAGGACGGCAGCTGTATGTCATAGCTGTCCATATACGCACATTTGCAGCTTTTCCTTCGTGAAAATCAAATGCCGCACTCACCGCCCCGGAATCGACCTGCAGTTCTTGCGCTTCGTAGAATGCAAGCAAGACCGACGGAACAGCGCTACGGGAAAGCATTGCTTTGAAAGGCACTTCACACGACTTCAGTAAGTCGGCGTTAAACTCGTAATCCTCTGGACGAAATTTCAGCGAGCACACTATGCGATTTTTCGGCTCTTTGCCAACGCGCTGTGGCAGAGGTACGGCACTTAACCACTTCGAATGGAGATGTTCACTCGTTGGAACACAGTGGTAAGTAAGATTAGATTCGCCGCTGCAATTGCCCTTGGCCAAGTTCCGCAGACCGTTTGCGCATCCCACGACATCACATGGACGTGGCATTCTCACTGTTTGTTCAAAATGCAAGTTTCGTGAACCAGCAGAACCAGCGCATGCCGACGCGATAACGAAACGACTGAAACTCCAAAACGCGCGCGGCGCAGAGTCGAGCGCGCAGAGTCGAGCGAAAACGAAAGCTTTCGACCACCCATTCTACTGAAGGGTAACGTCAAAATGTTATTTTTTTCTTAGAATCGAACAGAAGTAGACAAGTAGCATTTTCTTCCGTCTTATAACCTAATGAAATGATCTTTTTAATACGAGTAGTTGAGTACTAGTGACATAAATTATGATGAGGAGTGTCTACGTCATCGGACTAGTACCGGAATGTCGCTAGGGGGTCTCAAATCGTGTCATGCATTTACCTCAATTTCTCGGTTACCAAAGTTCTGTTCGCGATTATATTGATGCCTTAGACGTTCTAGAGCATTGCCTTATCACTTTAACTTGACTTCACAGTAACCTTTAGTGTCCTTTTAATGCCTTAAGAAAATATACCGTGATGTTTTGACAAAACATTCCGACACAAATCATCACATGAAATATGAGCTCCTACTCAGTGCCCGTGGATGAAGTGACCCCCGGACTACAGGGCTACTTTGACACAAGAACTGCTGGTTTAATTACCACCAGTCATGGAAACGTATTAAGGTCTTCATTTCCTTTATGCAGACGCCGTTGTGCAGTCATGTCAACCTTTCTAAGACGTGCACTGTGTTTCAGCTGATACTTATAGCAACTGTACATTGCATTTTATTTTTTTGAGGTGAGCTTTGTTTAGCTTTTAATCATTGTTCCAAAGTTGTGACCTGACTCAAGGCCTGCCTGCAAGTATTTTAAATATCCAGAATGTTGTCACCGATTGAATAGCGAAATAGCACTGTCTAGTCATTTTACGTGCGTGAAGCGAATACTGGCGTACATTATCGATCACATTTGAGTGCCAGCGATTGCGCGGCAACGTGCGTGCATTAGAGGCTCATGAACCGATGAACATCCATAGATGATTTTTCGACGAAAGACGAATTTGCACGCAGCCATCGTTGCGCTTTAAGTGTTACTACTTTTGCAATGTTAGTTCGCCTTTGTATTCATTTCTCACTCATTTGGAAACACCCTCTTCTCTAGTTTACTAGAACGTGATGGTATAGATGTGCTATATGTTCATTCAATGATTACTGGGTAGAGCGCAGACAGTATTGTTGCGTGTGCGTTTTCACTTTTAACCAAACAATTTATTGCTTACAACTGGCCATTTAATCTAAGAGGTTGTGAAAGAAAGCAAACCGGACATTAAAAGGAGGTGGCAGTACTAAAGCAAATTTAAACGCTTATTAGTGATCTTTTACCCGAAGGCGGAAACGGAAAATTTAATAAAAATATCCTTAATATGACTAAAAGCCCGTCTGCTGGGAAACGTTTCATCTCACTTAGGCCTTTGCAAGCTGATACCGACTTGAAGATGGTTCGTATCGTGGACTCTTGACACATGTCCAACCCACGAATGCAACGTTTTTCTTCTGAACGTTCCATTTCGGGAAAGCATGTTACCCTCCAGCCTTTCACTCTGGTTCACATCCGCGAAAAAGGCGGAAGTTCTTCGTGAAAAGCGCGGTTAGTCCAAACCCACGAGCTAAGAAACTCATCAAGCCTGCGTCGCTGTAATTTAGGGCTAAACACAAAATGTGGGTTTTAAGTGGGCGCATTACGAATCCGAAAAGATCCGCCCGCTAGCAGCCAACTAGGTTTCTTTCACTTCGCACCTCGTCCTAGAAGAGATGAGGCAGGACATAGACAAAAGAATTGAAGGGAGAGTGGCAGGGTGGATAAACATGGAAGGGTCCGTTTGGCTACTATAAACATGGTTGGCTACACGCCACCGCTAATACTTGTAGAAACCCCTAAAAAGGACCCTCGTCCGTGTGTTGACTATAGGAAGTTAAATGCCATCATTAGGGATCAGCTGTAGCCGATACCCAACATTGAGGAACGAATCGAAAGGGTTAGCGCTGCTAAATACAGTTCAACTATATATATCATGCGGCGATCCTGGCAAGTTCCCCTTTCAGAAAGTGCCAGACGCTATGCCACATTTATCTCCTCCGTAGGCACTTTTCGCCCTCTCACCCTAGCTTCGGGCTGAAGAACGCGCCAGTTAGCTTTTCTAAGTTAATGTATGTTGTCCTAAAAGAATCGCAGGAGTTTGCCTTGCCACATCTTGATGATGTAGCATTTTACGCACAGCTGGTAACCGCACGTATCGCACCTCAAACAGGTGTTCTCACGGTTGAGGGAAGCCGGCTTAACGATGAAGGCGGAGAAGTGTAGGTTTGGCTGCTCGCAGGTTACTTATCTTGGCCATGGCGTCGGTCAGGGCACGACACGGCCGGCCGAGCTGAAAATAGCTACGATTGGAGATTCTTCTCAGTGGCGCACGAAAACAGACATTCGTTCATTTTTGGGACTTGTGGGGTACTATCAACGGTAGATTCCGAATTACTCGCAAATAGCAAGTCCTGCAACGGGCGCCCTCTGAAAGGGAGCACAGAATAGTGTGCCCTGGGATAAGGACAAAGAGAACGCTTTCCAAAGTTTGAAAACGCTATTGGGTTCTCCTCCTGTGTTTCGCGTGCCAGACTACACAAATGAATTCATAGTTCAGTGCGACGCAAGCGACAGGGGTATGGGCGTGGTACTTAGTCAGGTCGGCGACGATAATGAGGAACATCCTATCCTCTATGCCAGCCGTAAACTAACTATAAGAGAGGAAGCCTACAGCGCTTCAGAGAAAGAATGCGCATGTTTAGTTTCGGCCACCCAGAAGTTGTCGTGTTACTTGTACGGAGCGAGGTTCATCTTCGAGACCAACCACTGTCCTCTGACGTGGCTCAATCAAATGTCAAACAAAAATGGCCACTTGCTCCGATAGAGCCTTACTCTCCTAGAGTACAACTTCTCCGTTTTATATAAGAAGGGAAAGTTGCGTAGGAATGCGGATGGTTTGAGCAGGCTAATTTCAATTCTGCGTTTAGGGATACCGCCTAAAGTTTGGGGTTGTTATTGTTAATTTTGTTCAGGCAAGAAGATCGCCTCTTATTCAGCAGGACTCCTTCCATGATTGCTCAATATGTCAGCACGAAATTCCTTCAAAAAAATTGGCGTAGCGAAATGCAGTGTTCGTTTGTTTTTGAGCTTATGTTTTCTTTGAAGCTTAGTGGGTCAAAAGTGAGATCCAAGATACGTCATCTCGGCGCAGAGCTGTGTCGTTGGGTTTGGTTTGCAGTTGCCTGTCCTTGTTGGCTGTTTTGGGGTGGTGTCATCATTTCTCAGCTGATCGAAGCGAGCCCAGGTATCCCCCCCTTGGCAACAGCCATTTTCCGGGCCATGGAGGAGCTGTTACGTTTGACCTGCGGGAGCTGGCAATCTTCGGTGAAGCGATCATCGAACTGTGCCCGGCCCACTGCTATGACGCGCTTTGGGAAAACAAGAATGCGCCTCGTCAATAACTCGTTGGCGCTGGCATGTTTGCTGCGGCGCCCCCCTTGTAAGGACGACAATACGCTGTGTCCCCAAACGAGCCACACCAGGATGTCTAGACGCAGTCGGCGGACGTATTATTGTTAGTGTATTCACCGTCACCGTCATGGTTTGTTTGGAGCGGGGGAACTCTTGGAAGAAGGTGTTTTGCGGCGCCGTTTCACGGGTCTTAGAAGGCGTCAGTCAATGGAGAGATGCAGCGGCCACTGTCTGCGGGGAAAACTATGGGACCAAGAGGCGCCTGCTAAGGGCAAGACCCGTGTCCGCAATAACCCTCTCACGTTGGCGTGGTCAGCGAAACCTGTGTGGAAGTGAGCGCCTCCCCCTCAACGGCGGGTAGGCTACGATGACTTTGGGCGCTCCAAATTGGTCGATGGTTGAGCGGCCGTTTTCCCTCACCTAGGGATCTAGGGAGGACAGAGTGTTTATAAGCAGCCGTGGTGCAGCTGCTGAGTGTGTATTCTCTTTCAGTCATGCTAGACTGATGAACTGTAACGTTCTCATGTAGTGAATGTATATAAATCACGTATTCCTCGTTCTCAATGAGGACACGTTTCTCCCTTCAACACCGTCCTCAGTGTGGATGAGTTGGACGACGGCATGGGCCAGCTACCATCGATTTCATGCCATCGAGCCCAACCATTACAGCACCCGTTGCGTCTCTAGGTGTTGATTCTCGATCGAATGACTATGAAACGCGTCATTTTATTTCCAATCTTCATGGGTGCTCAAGTTTCCAATCTAAAGAGATATATCTAGCACTTAGTCTCTCAAGAAAAACGCGTGTAAAAGTAACAAATAATCTCGTTAAGCTGACGTTCCGTTAGTTTACATTATATGAAGCCGCAGTTCACTAAATGTCGCAAATATTTTGTCATGTACATGTTCAAAGACCCCAAAATCGCTTTGAAAATCAGGAAGTAAAAAGATAAAGATTAGAACCCCGGCTTTTTGCAATACTTCCTATGTAGTACAATGTATCTGTTAGGACGCAGATAGATGCCAAATATTTTATATTGGGCAATGCGCAAGAAGTAGAAATCCTGTCGAGCCTATTTTGTGCTTTTTGTCTGCGCTTACAAATATTACTTTCTCTGTATACTGTTGTCAAAAAGGCTTTGGGTTTGCGTCTCAAATGTCAACCTGGTTTTCGTTCTGTTCGTTATACGCCATATTTCAAGGAGCCTTTGGTGTTACGTTTCGTCGAGCATCGCATTCATGTGTTCATTCGCTGTACGTCTCATTTAAGAAAGCCTTGCTGCTCGCATTCGCCCATCCCAACTTGTTGCGATGTATTGCTGCACACGACGCACCAGCTAAGACAAAATAACGAACCCTCTTGTTGCCTCAGAGTTTCTTCCGGGCTTCTCTCCATTTATATGTGAACACACGCTTGTCAGGTTTGTCCAGGGTGTCGAAATGAAAAGTTTTTTTTTCAGGTTCAGTTCGGGTTAAAGTTTCTGAATATTTTTCGGTTCGGTTGAAGTTCACCTCATTGGAGCAAGAATAGAATCGTTCAATTCGGTTGGAACCGGCTAATACAGATTCATGACAGTTCAGGAATAGAAATAGCGAAAGCTTTCAAAGAACTACGTTTTGCAGCTACACACCCAATTTATTATTGCGATATAGATAATACGGACATGACTGGCGCATTTTTGCCGTTGCCCTCGGTGCCGACGTGAGGTTTCGCTTAAAATCTAATGGTGACAAAACCATGTCCGCTCACCGTATTCGCAATGTGCGAGTGATAGAGTGTGAGGGTGAGCTATCAAACGCCGTTCAACCTCGCCCGTCTGAGGGATCGAAGCGTGTAGGAAGCGCGCCGTCTTCCATCTTGCGCAAGGCTCCAGGGGGAGGGCAGGGAGGTGGGACATGTTTTATGCCGGGTGGCCCGGGCGGGAACCCGCGCCTGCCCTGGTCGCTATATTTTAACCGCCATCTCCGACCGTCTGCCTATGTTCAAAAATTTATACGGCCCGTAAAAGTATGATCCTTACTTAGTACAATTTTCTGATAATTTGTTATCTGGAAAGGATGATTTGAGTTTAGAGATTAGCCTTACTTTGACGCGGGCCGATACGAGCTCCGCCCCAGAACCGGAAAAGGGATTAAGCTAAGCTTATCCTGCTTGCACCTGACCTTCGTCACGGATAAGTAACCCACAGGTAGGGTGTCTAGATAGGGGAGGTGTGATGACCGCGGCGCCCTTAACATAGAGAGGGGTGATCCCCTTGCGCGTGACTACCGCTAGGGCAATACAGAGCGCTGCGGCCCGGGGCGCCGTGTGCATTTCCGCGGAGACTGCGCAGAGAAGGCAGCGAGTCCGGCTAGACAGCGCCTGGGCGCCGGATGTTCACGGTGTGTTTTGCTGCAGATTGTTGCGTGTGCTGCTTATTTATAACTGCTGTGGGCTGACGAAGATGCCTTCAACTTCAAAGAAAAAAACTCAGAGGTGGTGCTTCGTGCCAGGGTGCGATTCCGGTTATAAATCCTGTTCGGAAAAAGTGTCCCTTTTCCGTGCGCCAACTTGCCAAGAACTGTTTTTAAGTGGACGCATGCCATTCCAAGGGCTGACAAACCGCTACGTGTTTCAATACATTCCACAAAGGCCCTCCTGAAGTACTTAACCAAAAAGGTCGGCTTCAGATACCTGGTGACGTCGCACCTGAGCCAAGACTGCCTTGAGCGCTCGTTTGGGATAGTACGGCAGGCAAGTAGTGCAAATGATCACCCCACCCCGGCTCAGTTCATCCTTATCATCAGGTACTTGTATATCTTTGGCTGTAAAAATAATTTTGCTGAACAGCTTCCTGTAATTTCAACGTTTGCAGGTGCTTGAGCTTTTACAGTCTTGCAAAGAGCCCTAGAGGTGGAAGCGTGTCGCCAGGACTTCTGGACTACCTTCTTTCTGCGGAAGAGGCACTCCTGTAAAATCAGAAACAAGATGATGTATTACCCATGGAGGCTGTTGAAGTGGCCGTGGACCATGTGGACTATGTTGAAAAACGAAGCGATGCTCGCTTGGTATGCTACATTGCAGGCTACGTGGCCAGGAAGCGTGTGCTCTCAACTAGCTGTGCAGCATGCAGGGATGCCTGCCTTGTGCCGAGGGACTGTGCCCCAAAAGAACTCCCAGCTGATGCCTCCAAAGAGTGGGACTTGGGTGGGCTTCCCTACCCGTCGGAGTAATTGTATCGTCTGATTCAAGCTCTTGAAAGCAGGCTAACACATGAATTTAGCAGAACGCATCTGCATTCTAAAGCTGCCTTCAGCATACTCAAGAAAGCGAGTACAAATGTGCCACAAATTGGTTGTGTGGAGCATTGCCTGGCACTTACAGAATCGGTGGTCAGGTTTTTCTGCCTTACCAGAATCCACTTTCATTTGAAGAGCCTCAACCAGGAAATGGATGAGAAAAAAAGGCAAAAGAACGAAGCCTTGCCTGATGTGAAACAAGCAGCAGAATTGGAAGTACATTCTGCTGTATGCAATAAAGTTTGCTCGTCCAGAAACATGTTGCTTTTTTTAATCTGGTTTTTGAATTGCAGTGAGAATGAAATGACTCCAGGACGTTGCACTACAAGGTATGCCATGGTTTAATGCTGATTGGGCAGGTGTAAACGAACTTAAACGCTTTCGTACGTAATAACGCCCACAACTAAAAAAAAAAAACGGGTGGTGAAAATGAACATTCCGGGGGATCCTAGCAGTTATGGCGCAGACCTCGGAGAAGAAAGAATACGATTGCATATAAATCGTGCAAACAGCATTCTACGATAGATAAGCTCCCCGCTGATTTAGTGGCTTTAATATGAAATTTCTAAAATGCGTGCTCGCTTTCTGCCAGCAGAAAACTCGGTTGTGTTACCCCGTATTCGAAAACCTCATGATAACCGTAGCGCAATACCATCTTTGCGATGTCTAAGGGACTGCAGTATTAGCTAAAATTTCTAAAACTCAGTCAAATGCGTTTCCACTACAGCATGCCCTCTAAACACGCAGCGGACGGCCGCGCATGCTGACGGCGCCCCTGACAACAGCGCCGCCCCGCGGCATTCACGCGAGCGGGGGTCAGGTTTTCCTGGCCGGTCATCACACCTCCCCTATCTAGACACCATACCACAGGTAACGGTGCCGGATTGCTTTGGCCTCCCACTCCCTCAGCTCCAGGTCCTCTCCTTGCTGTCGGGTAGCCTGGGCTCGAGCTGCTCTAACGCCTGGATCGGCGCGCAGACGGCGAGCCCTTTCACGGGCAATTTCTCTGTGCCGCTCGTCGAGCGCTGCCCGTTCCTCTGGGGAAAACACGAGTGGCCGCCCTATCCGTGTTCCGAGATTTAACTGAGCGGAAACGAATCCAATATAGCAAGCTCTAAACCTTTTCCTGCCCTTTCCCTCCCCGGCCCAAGCGAAACAGTTCTGATTGGTTGCGCGTGTGGCCTGATCGCGCACCTATGCAGCTGGAATCCTTGCTAATGACTCACGCTCCAGCACCGGCGCAGCTTTGAACTCATCAGACCGCCGTTTAGCCCAATTGCTCTGTTCTAGGAGCAACTGGCTTTTTCTTGCGTGACCATGCCAACGCCTCTTATGAACCAATACAAGCTTTGGTTTAAAAGCGTGATGCTCAAATGTTTCAAAAATATGGCTCATGGCAGCAGCGGAAGCGGCAGCACGAGCAGATAATGAGAGGACGGAAGGAAACAAAGAAGGTAGCAATTTAGCCGCTCTGTCACAAGTGCAAAAGGTCGCGCTTTTTTCTGTAAATGAAAATTTTTCAAGAAATATTTAGAGTTTTATAGGTTTTGAAATAAAAGATTTACACGCTGCACGTAATTATTTGAAATATTCTGGTATTCGTCAAAGCAGCGATGTATTCTGAAAGTTAGATGGTAAAATATAATTCAGAAATACAGCCTAATAACGTGGTTTGCTTGGGACAACAATAAGTCAGGATACGTAAGCTCTTGGCTCCAATGGCGCTACGAGAGTGCGCAGCATGATGATGGTTTTGGTAATTTCTGCGTGTCTATTCTCCCAGATGTTCATGTGCCCTGAGGGCCGCTGCCCTTCGATCGAATGTACCCTTTTGTAAGACGAGAGAGATTCTTATTCGTCATGGGTCTCAAACTTGCTTTCGGACAAAGGAACGACAACACAGTAGCGCTAGCGATCAGAAATATATTATCCGGTTATGATTGTGTATAATGTCTGCTTCTCACTTCTCCCAGGTGTTCAAGTGCAGTGAGCATAACAGGGCCGCTGCCCTCCGTTCGAATGGGCCCTTTTGTAATACGAGCGAGATTCTTATTCGTTATGGATCTAAAACTTACTCTTCGCACAAAGGAACGACAACACAGCAGTACCAGCTATCAGAAAGACATTATCCGGTTATTATTGTGCATAATTTCTGCTTCTCACTTCTCCCATATGTTCAAATGCAGTGAGCGTTATAGGGCCATTGCCCTCCACTCGAATGGATCCTGTTGTAAGACGAGAGAGATTGTTATTCGTAAGGGGTCTCAAACTTACTTTTCGGACAAAGGAACAACAACACAATAGTGCAAGCGGTAAGAAAGACATTTTATTGCCATAGCAGTTATATGGACACTCCAAGCTCATTTCTGCCGTTGCCGTCAGGTTCTGTATAAAGTGCAAGGGACACAAAACACAAAATCGTCGAGCGCACCATCAGCTGTATATGCGATTGAAAGCGTGCTACGGTGCACTGGCGAACGTGGTCCAATCTCGCCTGCGCGAGTGGAGGGTGCTGTTGGGGTCGAGGACGGACTTCGGGACGAAAACAAACTTGGAGGATTTATTTTACATTATATACAGAGAGGTTAGAGTCAAGTAACAGTCGTACAGTCATTACGGGCCGGCAGCAACTCGGACGCTGCGGCCCACGGCAAGAAGTTCGAGAGAGGTCAATGAGGGCATGCTCTGGTCTCTCTGGAATGCTTCTTATAAACCCTTCAAGCACTGGAAGTCGCGTCATGTTTGACCAATGGGAGAGTCCGCTCAGATGACGCCATTTTCGGCCAATGGTTGGCGCCCGTGCCGCGGTGCCACACCAGGCGAAGAGAGTCGCCGCTTGGTCCCCCTTGCTTGATCGCTTGATCCCCCCTGCCTTGCTGACTAGCAACTCGCCGTCACAAAAGTCAGGTGGGGGTGACGCTGCCAGGCCTTCCCGGTACATCGCATTCGTCTTGTTTCGGGACCCACTTTCCTTGCAACAATTCCGGGCTATCCCTTCGTTTTCTGGAAAACTCAAGCATTGAATAGCTCCACCGGCGGCGTACGAACTTGTTTGCACGTGAACTTGTGGCCTTCAACTTGTTTGCTCGGGCGCTCCTCTGGAATGTGCTTTCCGTGTTTTCTGCGCTTCTCAATTAGCTGTGCGATTCGATGTGGTCTGGGGAACTCGAAGTAGGCACAGGAAACAGCCCCATATCTAACAGCTCGTCCTCGCCCCGGTTGTTCTGAATGGCCGGTGAACTCAATTCGCTGGCCATGAGGAACGCTGAAAGAACCTGCAGGGTATTGGTGTCGAGCCTCGTTTGACGAACTTCGGGATCCTGGGCCCTTGAGAACATACGTCAAACAAACAAAACAACACAGCGCTGCACCACGTGTAAGCGCAGGCTCTTCACCCCTGACTCGCCAGGCTATTACTGAGTCAAAATGAACCCTGACCTTTCATTTCCCCAATTTTGACTAAACAGTTCCAACCACCTTTCCAAACAGCTATCCATTTCTCCCCGAATGCCGACAAGACCAGAGTACTATTGCTGTAGCAAAACAAAGGGTCGTTGACGTTGCAAACAACAAATGAAAACAGCCGAACATAACTTAAGTGGCCTAACTACACGAACAGCATGTTTCCAATCTATCGCAGTGGCGTACTTATCGCACGTAATGATGCCACTGAACAATCTGGTAAACCTCATAAGTACGTAATCACAAGCGCACTAGCCTTGTGGTCACTAAACAGAACGCGTACTTGCGTTGTAGGCAAACTTTTCATTTACGCTTACTCACGTTTCTTCCCTGAAAGCCCTACAGGACACGTGATTTAAACGAACAATTAAACTTGCGGGACTTACACACTCCGCAGAACTCTTAAAATAATGCGTCTTCTAATAACTAGTTCCACGCACGCTCACTAAAGAAGTCAGAATACGGCTGCCCTCAACACACACGAGCAACCCAGTCATAAATCTGCTTCCTTCCGTCCACACAGGACACGAGCTACAGGAACTAAGGACGCTTCTCAATGCAAATGATGCACTCACTGAAAACCCACGCGGTTAACCTTAGAAAATAAAAGCACACGCGCGTTACCATAGGCCTTTCGACGATAACCTTGACCTTCAGGTTACTCACACAAACACACACACACACACACACACACACACACACACACACAAAAAAAAAGCCTATGTACTTATTAATGAACATCTCGCGAGAATACAGGTTTACTTAAAACGCATCTTTCAAATCTCGAGGTTCTCGAACGAAAACACAAACAAAGCTCATACCTTTACGTATTGAAAGAAATCCTAGGCTCAAATCACGAAAACTTTCCGATGCTCAAAATCAAAAACAACACACTTCATTTCTACGGAAGGGCTCTTGGCCTCCCTTTCCAAACGCTTACGTCTGACTCATACTTTGAGTCGTACCCGAGGTGGTCGCGGTTTGAAAGCTACTCTGGCTACCGGGGAACAACAAAAGGGCTGACTCACTATCAGCTCCCCCATGACGTTACGGTCTCCTGCCAATTTGCGTCCTGGCGCCCCGCTTTCCTCACAAACTCGATTGACCGCGTCGCTACTCCCCACCTGGTCTCGTCTTGCCACCTTGCGCTTCTTCGTACTGCACGCTGAGCTTTGAAAAGAACTACGGAACGACGAGGAGTTTAACTGCCCCGTGTCCTTTGTCCGCGTCCATGCAGAATATGCGTCTCGGTCTCCTTTTGACCGGTGGCTCGAACGTTTTAGATGCATCAACATCGTCAGTGACGACCGCACCTTTTTCCTCGCGCCCTGCCCTCTTGGGTTTCTCGCCATCTTTGGCGCGCTACTTTAGTTACCGTCTTTCGGTCTTTACCACGCTTCTTTTTACGGCGCTTTCTCTTTGCACTCGCTTTCATGTCGCCTTCTCGTGCCTCGTGCTGGCCGGTACACATTTCGTCGGCCCGGATCGGTCTCGTACCCGCACAGTCTCAGTGATTTACATTTAAATCAACACTCTCTTTGCCTCGACTGGCGGACAGCCCAACCGACTCTGGCACAATGCAGCAGGCTTTACTCGAGTTAGACAACTCGCACTCTTGCGAACTGCCCTCTACTGCATTGCCCAGCTCACGCTGTGCATCGGCAAACAGCCCGTCGGTATCGATCGCTGTCTCACGCGCACAGTCCGAATGATTAAAAACGGAATCATCCCTATCTAGGCTATCTAGACTGGCGGAGAGCCGCACCGATCCCTGAATAATGCAGTTGTTCTCTCGTGAACTACGGAGCTCGCCATCCCGAGAACTACTCTCAACTGCATCGTCCAGTTCGCACTTCACTTCTGCACGCAGATCTGGCTCTACATGGGTGCTCGCGTCTGTCAGGTCAGCAGTACCTTTTACTTCGCCAGCAACTTCGCTAACATTACCAGCGACGCACACGCGCGGTAACTGTGCCAATTTGTTCGCAGCTGGCCTAGCTGTCTCTACAGTCATCTGTTGGCACAGCACCTCGTCTCTCTCCTTGCGGCCTTTAACGGCCTCTGTTACCACTAAGGCATCGTTAGCAGCTAGCCTTTTCCCTTTTCCGATGAATCTGCAGCCAATCTCACAGGCACTACTCTTCTCGTCGGCTTTTGGCGAAAATCCACTCGATGCTGCCTCATTCTTTCGCTCTGTACTACCTACAGAATTCTCAGACAGCCGTTGTCTCTGTGCCATTAACTGATCACAATACTGTATCTCTTTGATCAGTGCTGCCTTCTCTCTCTCATACTTTTGCTCACGCTCACGTTCGCGTTCATTCTGTCGTTCGTGATGCTCACACTTAAGAGTAAGTTCTTGAAGCTCATGCTTCCGTTCATTCTCGCGTTCTTCACGCTTACGCTCACTCTCACGTTCACGACGCTTACGCTCCCGTGGCTCCTGTATCACCTCCCAAGCAAGCTCAATGATTTTGTCATCATTGCCACTATCGTTAATCGCCTTTGTGATAGCTGGCGTTTTCATCCGTTCGTCCACCTCAACTCCCAAATCGTCGCACACCAACAACAAGTCTAACCTAATCAACCTTCTAAGATCCATGGCAGCTGCCCCGACAGGTGCTTAGAACTGTTTTCCTTAATTAATTTGTGCAAACACACAATGCAACAAACTCCCGATTCCCAGAACTATCAAAATGAACACACAACATGTGAGTCTGGCGAATCAAAAGGAAAAAAAAACCATGCGCTCACTTACGGTGGCAGCACCATGCCATCCGGTTCATTTGTCCGCTGTTCCCGGTTCCTCCGGACTCCCTGGGTCGAAGGCTCGCTCTTCTTCGCTACTCCCAGTTTCTTCGGACCTCTTTCGACGAAGGCTCTCTCTTCTTCGCTCTTCCCGGTTCCTTAGGATCTCTCTCGACGAAGGTTGATCCGTAGCGCTGCCACCAGCTGAGGCATTTGGAGGCGATCCCACCGCTGCCACCAGATGTTGGGGTCGAGTACGGACTTCGGGAAGAAAACAAACTTGGAGGATTTATTTTACATTATACACAGAGAGGTGAGAGTCAAGTAACAGTCGTACAGTCATTACGGGTCGGCAGCAACTCGGACGCTGCGGCCCGCGGCAAGAAGTTCGAGAGAGGTCAATCAGGGATACTCTGTTCTCTCTGGAATGCTTCTTATAAACCCTTCGAGCACTGGAAGTCGCGTCATGTTTGACCAATGGGAGAGTCCGCTCAGATGACGCCATTTGCGGCCAATGGTTCGCGCCCGTGCCGCGATGCCACACCAGGCGAAGAGAGTCGCCGCTTGGTCCCCCTTGCTTGATCGCTTGATCCCCCCTGCCTTACTGACTAGCCACTCGCCGTCACAAAATCCAGGTGGGGGCGACGCTGCCAGGCCTTCCCAGTACACCGCAGCCGTCTAGTTTCGGGACCCACTTTCCTTGCAACAATGCCGGGCTATCCCTTCGTTTTCTGGAAAACTCCAGCATTGAATAGCTCCACCGGCGGCGTACGAACTTGTTTGCACGTGAACTTGTGGCCTTCAACTTGTTTGCTCGGGCACTCCTCTGGAATGTGCTTTCCATGTTTTCTGCGCTTCTCAATTAGCTGTGCGATTCGATGTGGTCTGGGGAACTCGAAGTAGGCACAGGAAACAGCCCCATATCTAACAGTGCCTGGATGTCGTCCTCCCCGCCACTCCGTACAGAGCGGAGATATCCGCGGCGCCTACTACGACTTTGCGCATGCGAATGGCTGACACGGTCAGCCATTCACGTCAATGGCGGAGGCCATAAGGAAGCGTTGCCGGCGCTCGTCTCTTGAAAGCAATTTGCGACGTGGCCAAATAGCGCACCCGTGCGGGCCTTACCTTCAAAGCGATCTGCTATGTTTTCTGAGTGCACGTTGGCCTGTAGTTTTGTACTCGCTGTGCTGCTCTTAATATTTCGTTCGCGTTGAAGCGACAGATGCACGAAGGTCAATTCTCTTGCTCCAGCGAGCCGCTTTCATTGAGCGAGATATGTTCATGTTTTCCTGTGCACGTGTCGCACCCTGCTTGTTAATTTAGTTAAAACAGGTTGGCGGGCTAGTCGGTTTGAATCCATGGTAGATTGTGTACGCATGACTAAATAGGGACGTCTAAAGAAGCACACACACAAAGAAAGCGCTTGTCTCTGTTTGTCTGCTTCATTCTACGTCCTTGTTGAGTCACCCTTGCACGTGCTATCATCGTTTATTTAGTTAGTAAGAAAACAATTACAAGTTTATACGGCCGACAAACTGCTATCTTTACTTCGTACAGCTATACAATATTTGCTATCGCATTCGGTGCGTTGCCTTTCAGGTGGAACAGCAAAATTAATTTACCTGTAATACACTAATGACTGCCAGCCAATTTACTACCCAGAAAAGAAAGAGCCAGGAGATCCCACGCCCTGAGGGAATTGATGCTATGCGAATCAGCGTGCCGGTAGCCTACAAAGGTAACGAAACGATCATGACAGCACCAAGACGTAGGCGGCAGTTTCATGACCTACATGATGCGCATGTCATGACATTCATATCGCGACCTATCAATTATATTCGTCATGCACTTCTGTCATAATATGTCAGTTTTCATACATACCAAGTTAACGAAACGACCGTGAGAGTACCATGACGTAAGCGGCTGTTTCACGAGCTACATGAAATGGTTTCATGACATTCATGTCGTAACCTATCAGCTATGGTTGTCATGCGCTCCTGTCATACTATGACAATTTTGGTACATACCAAGTTAACGAAACGACCATGAGAGCACCATGAAGTAGGCGGCTGTTTCACGACCTACACAAAATGGTTGTCATGATCTTCATGTCATGACCTATCTGTTATGTTCGTCACACACTTTTGTCATACTATGTACATTTTGGTACATACCAAGACGTAAGCTGCTGTTTCATGACCTGCATGACACACACGTCATGATATTTATGTCATGACAGATCATTTATGTTTGTCATGCACTCTTGTGATACTATGCCAATTTTGGTACGTGCCAATTTAAAGAAACGACCAATAGAGCACTAAGACGTAGGTGGCTAGACAGATACTGTGAAACTGGCAAATATTTGCGAAGAAACGCTTCGCATTTATCGTGCTGGTGGGCGTGCCACGAATATAGGAAATCCCGCTCACTGCGACTGTATAGCGAACGAATATGTTTGCTCTCAAGCTGGACACCAACGCCTATAACCGTTGGCGTCTACAGTCAAGCGAACAGTGTCGTGTTAGAATGATCGCGTTCGTCCATCCCGATGTCTCACCCGTAACAAAGTCGTTAATATGCTACAGCGAATCTGCTAAGGGGTAGTTACCCTCGGACCGTGTCAGTGTGTAGGCACAAAGTCCCCATACATGGGCAGATCCCGACAATTGTGCAGTGCCGTGTAGACTAGCGGCGGAGGTGAAGCAGGCGTTAAGCGGTTACCATACATGAGCAGATCCCGAAGATAGTGCAATGCCAGTCTGACCTGCAGCGGAGGTGAAACATGCGTTAATCACTCTCCATACGTGGGCAGATCCTGACGATGGTGCAATTCCGGGCCGACTATCAATGGACGTAAAGCAGGCGTTAAGCACTTGCCATACGTAGGCCGATCCCGAAGACTGTGCAATATCGGGCCGGCCGGCGCTGCGTTGACACTGGCGCTAGCCCATTAAACGCCGCTACTACGTGTGGACATTCGAGCAGCACTTTAGGCATGACCCGTAGCCTCTGCTTCTCTCCTGTGCAGACTGTTATCGCATTCGTGTTGGCGCTAGCAACGAACACACTCACCAACTTAGAAAGCGTTTCCGCGCATCTTTCTGACACAACCTGTGTTTATAGCTGTGTCAACGCGCATGTTACTGCCGTGATGTCATCATCAGTAAGGCTCGTCTTCCGTGCGCCAACCACATCGGCCGGTGCATCGTCCCTCAAGGCACGTTTAAACGGCTTCCCTGGAAACTTCACCTTCAGTAGGCACTCGAGCAGCACTTCCGGCATGGCCCGTAAGATCTGCTTCTGTCCTGTGCAGGTGTATACTGGACTTCTCTTATACGCTAGAAAAAGTGATGACCGCTTCTTAGGGCTGTTCCATTGCCCACGGGTGTTGTGTGAGACCATTTGTAAATGCTTGACTTCGTCGTTTGCCTTATTGTTGATCTGTTCAGGGGATGTTGAGACAAACGCTGGCCTTAATACTAGAGCGGACGCACTTTTTGACACTGGCGCTAGCCCATTAAACACCGCTACTACGTGTGGGCACTCGAGCACACCTGCGGGCACGGGAACAGCACTAAGAAGCGGTCATCACTTTTCTCGCATATAAGGGAAGTTCAGTACACAACTGCAAAGGACAGAAGCAGAGCTTACGGGCCATGCCTGACGATCCTTCGGTTTTGACTTCCGCTGTTGTTCTGGCCTTGGCTGTTGCTTTAGTCGTGTGGGCCAAGTTGTACTGTTCTCCGACATGACTTTGTCAGATTTAGATTGAATTGCGCTAGGCCTAGGGTGCAGAGGAGGAGGTGTTGTCGGATGGGGCGTACAGAGGCATTACCGTACAGAGGCATTAGCGTTCTATGAAGTCCGACGGCGTCGGGAGCATCACTTTCTAACAGCCGCAACAGCTTCCTGACTAGACGAATGGTCCCTCGCCATCTGCTTCAAAATAGTCTTTTCCTTCTTCATTTTGGAGTAGTCCTTTGAGGAAGCATCGTGGGACCCAAGGCAATTGGTGCATGGCGCATGCAGTGAGCCCCACATTGCAGCGTGGGGCTCGATGCAGCGTGTGGAAACTGTCGTGTTCTCGCATGCAGCGCTCACGTGTCCCAGCCTCATACAATTGCGGCATTGCAGTGGCCTTGGGATAAATGGTCGGACATTGGGTCTAAAGTGGCCCAACTTGACGTGTGAAGGGGGAGTCTCGCCCTCGAAAATAATTTTCACATAGCGCGATGTCCCGAGGCGATACACATGTGTTATGGCGACGCCATCAACGACAGGCTTCACTGGATTCGGCAAGTCAGCGCTGGAGATGGAGACGTTCATGTTCTAGATGACACCAGTAGTGGAACCACAGTTCAGGGGGATGTACGAGCTTTCGAGTCTGTGCGGAGCCACAAGGTGAAACGGAGACGCACCACCAGGGCATCTATGTCTTTGAGCACGCCAATGGTAGGACCAACTCAGAATACTGCCGTCAGTACGATTCTATTTGTACCAGAGCTCGCTACAGACATCCTGAGGCGCCTCAACAGACAGTGTGTATCAGTGCAACTTGAAGCGGTGGCGCTAAATCAGGTAACAGACGTTAGAGTCAACACACGAAAAAATTTGTTGGCTATCGACGTCACACATAAGACTGCGCTGAGAAATTTGACTAAAGTTACAGAACTATGTGGCGTTAAGCTCCGCTCATACAAAGCTACCAAGAATGGCCAAAAAAAGATGGAAGTGAAATTCACAGTATAGCAAACGGATGGACGGTATGAAAGAAAAATGCAATAATTTCGAGGCACAGGGTGTCGTACAGTCTACTATGATGAGCACGGTCGGGGCCCCAGAAGAACAAAATGCAACTCTGCGGGCTCGCGCCGCTGAGCTCGAAGGCAGATCTCGGCGAAACAACCTAGTCATTCGCCACATTCCAGACGCGAAAGAAACATGGGAACAAACCGAGAACAAAGTTATATATGCTTTGAAAACCATACTTCCAGCTTTTTCAACCGACTCAGTTGAACGTGCTAATCACTTAGGTGTTTTGCACCGGGAAATGACGACCCGTGATTGTAAAT
This sequence comes from Dermacentor albipictus, assembly GCF_038994185.2. NCBI lineage: Eukaryota > Metazoa > Arthropoda > Arachnida > Ixodida > Ixodidae > Dermacentor > Dermacentor albipictus. Next base: position 439,072,550 of record NC_091821.1, read on the forward strand.
ATGTCGAATTCTAAGACAAAAGAAACTGTTCTTTGACTACGTAATCATCTCAAAACAAGCAATATCACTCATAGCGAAGATCACTCCCCCGCAAGCTGTCTCGCTTGGGGAAATATTATCGCGTTTGGAAAGGTCAACCAGGTACACCTGCGTTTAAACTAAGATACGATAAACTACTTAAAAACGACAGGTGCTACATTCTTGACGCCAAAATGAAATGGGTGGAAAAAAAAAACCATCGCAAGGCCAACGCACGGGAAACATGTTTCCTGCAGGTAATTTCATTTAGCGGAGTGAGAGGAGACGTGGACAGGCTTCACAACACCATGTGTCCATCTTTTTTAATAACGTTAGAAGCACGCTGAACAAATAATTTTTTCCTTATCCTCAGCGATTGACATTTGTTCTCCAGGCATTGTCACCTTAACAGACATGTGGCTTTCGAACAACACTAATGATTCTGAAATCTTTGAGGATGCCCATCGCTTCGCTATTTATAGGGAGGATCGTGTTGGGAGTCGTGGCGGCGGCGTCCTACTTGCCATTTCTAACGACGTTCTTCATGAATTTCTCTTGCCACTGACCTCGAAATCATCTGGGCTTCATTTAACATTCATCACCAGAGGAGGAGGAGGAGGAGAAACATTTATTTAAAAAAATAAAAGAAAGGACAAGCAGGTGTCTTTCTGCTTGTGCGGGAGGCGCCCTTAGTCCAGGGCTCCTGCGGCTCTTGCTGTCTCCCGGGCCCGCCGCACCATTTGCTGCTGGTTACGAGGGTGTGGGGTTGGGTATTTGCGGGGCCGCCTTCACGTTGGGGCACGCCCATGTGGTATGATAAAGGGAGGCGTAATCATTACAAAAAGGACATTTGTATGAATATAGTGTAGGGTGGATCGCGTGTAGTCTGCTTAAATGTGGGTATGTATTGGTTTGTAGTTGTCTCCATGTTACGGCGTCTTCACGTGAGAGGGTCTTGTGTGGAGGTGGGTATTGTCGTCTGTTCAATCTGTGGTGTTGTAGTATGGCGTTGTATTGTAAAGGTACGGGCTCCATGGATGCGTCCGTATCCCTCTCTTGTGGCGCCCGGGTGGCATGAGCTCGGGCTACAGCGTGCGCACGCTGATTTCCACGGAGGGACTCGTGTCCTGGAGTCCACACTATTTCAACGTCCGGGAATGAGGAGGCCTGTTTGAGGAGTCGGTGGGCGATTGAAGATATTCGACCTCTCGCGTAGCTACGGCAAGCTGCCTGGGAGTCTGTAATAATTGTGATGTACTCGTTGGTCAGACTAGAGGTGATGGCCAAGGCGATGGCTGTCTCCTCCGCTACGAGGGCGCTGGCAGTGCGGACAGTCATCGGGACCACCTCTTGTAGGTTATAGTCGACAACGCTGGCCGTCATGGCTGCTTTTTGGGGGTACTGCGCGGCATCTGTGTATAGTGTGGTGGGGAGACTGCCATATCTTGTCTGTAGAGCTTTTGCGCGAGCTTGGCGACGATCGGCATGATGTTCCGGGTGCATGCTTCTGGGGATAGGGGCTACCTTGATGTGCTCTCGCAAGTTGGGGGCCAGATGGATTGCTTGTTCGTGGCCTTTGCTGTGTGTGGGGTAGCCTAGGCGCGCTAGGACTGTTCTTCCTGTTGGTGTGAGGGCTAGTCGTTCTCGTTGGCTTGTGAGGTGGGCGTCTATAATTTCTCTTATAGTATTATGCACTCCTAGGGCTTCAAGCTTGAGTGTCGCTGTTCCCGGGGGTAGGCCGAGCGCTTGCTTGTAGGCTTTCCGAAGAAGTACGTCTAATTGATCTATCTCCTTGGGAGTGAGGGGCAAGTACGGGGCAGCGTAGGCAATGCGGCTGATTATCAGGGCCTGGACGAGCTGTATTATGTCGTCTTCTTTCAGTCCGTATTGTTTGGTGGTGATACGGCTGACCATTCGCATGATCTGGAAGGTGGTCTGCTTGAGACGTTGGATGGTGTATGCGCCTCCGCCGTCCTGTTGTATGTGGAGTCCGAGAATACGGACGCGGTTTACTGTGGGTATTTCTTTGTCGTCGAGGATGAGTGTGATGTTTGGTAGTTCATTGAGGTTTCTTCGGTATTTCTGTCGAACGACTAATAGTTCTGACTTCTCGGGGGAGCACCGGAGACCACTTGATTTTGCATATTGCTGGACGACGTCGGTCGCTTGTTGAAGGGCGTCTTGTTTCTCTCCTTCGGAACCAGCGGTGGTCCAGATAGTGATGTCATCGGCGTATATTGCATGCCTGATTCCTGGTATTGCGTTGAGTTTGTCAGGTAATTTCATCATAGCAATATTGAAAAGGGTGGGTGATAGAACAGCACCTTGTGGGGTTCCTGTGTTGCGGGTAGGTAACGGCGGGGTTCTGAGTGAGCCAATGCCTATTGTGGCCGTGCGGTTGCTTAGAAAGGCGCGTATATAATTGTAAGTATTACGACCACAGTTCGTGAGGCTTAGGTTTGTAAGGATGGTATGGTGAGCCACATTGTCAAAAGCGCCTTTGAGATCGACTGCTAAAATCACCCCGGTGTTGTGCGGTGAGACGTGTTCAAGGACTTGTTCCTTCAGCTGAAGAAGTATGTCGTGGGTAGAAAGGTGGGGCCGGAATCCGAACATTGTTTCGGGAAAGAGGTCGCTGGATTCTAGGTAAGGTTGAAGCCGATTGAGAATGACATGTTCCAGAAGCTTGCCTAGGCATGAGGTCAGTGAAATTGGTCTCATATTTTCTAAGCTGGAGAGTTTGCCTGGCTTCGGAATGAGTATGATGTCCGCGTGCTTCCAGTCTGCTGGTAGTGTACCCGCTTCCCAGTGATGATTAAAGAGGTCAGTAAGAGATTGAATGGTACCATCATCCAGATTGCGCAGGAGCTTGTTATTTATTTTATCCTTGCCTGGGGTGGTGTTTCGTGTGAGTGCATGGAGTGCTTGTTGCACCTCAGTGATAGTGATCGGCTTGTCGAGGTCGTAATTGTCGCTCCCGCTGTAGCTTGTAGGTAGTCCTTGTGCGGGTTCGAAATCGCCTATGTGCCGCGCCCGCAACTCCTCCAGGATTTCGTCATCGGAACCCGGATGGTTGTGGAGGATACGTTGGATTGTTTGCTGGCTAATCGCCTTGCTTTGTGTGGGGTCAAGAAGATGGCGTAGCAGCGACCATGTCTTGACCGTGCTAAGATTACCCTGCAACTTGTTGCATAGTTGTCGCCAGTTGTGACGGGTGAGCTCCCCAGCATAAAATTCCGCGGTTGCCGTGAGTTTCGCTATACGTAGTTTCAATTTACGATTATGTTTTTGGCGCTTCCATCTCCTAACAAGGCCTCGACGTGCTTCCCAGAGGTGAAGAAGGTGTGGGTCTACGGCCGGTATGTCTGTGGTGAGTGTGATCTGTTTTGAATGTCTGGCTACGTCTTGATGGAGCTCTCGTACCCACTGCTCGAGATCCGTAATACCCGTTGAGGAGTCATCCGCTCGCTCTTTACGAAAAGCTGTCCAATCTGTGAGTGTTGTCTTTTTTATCGGGTGGCGTGCATGCGTAACGTTCAATGTGGTGGCAAGTATGCAGTGGTCACTGCCCAGAGTTTCTTCCGTGTTGTGCCAGGCTGCTTGCTGTATCCCTTTAGTGAGGGTGAGGTCAGGGCATGTATCTCGGGAGACGCTGTTTCCTAGACGTGTGGGGTATGCGGGATCTGTGAGGATGGTGAGACGGTGCTGCTGTATCGTGCACTGGAGTGCAGTGCCTTTTGATGTGGCTGTCGTGTAGCCCCATGCCTGGTGAGCAGCGTTGAAGTCGCCTACAATCAGCAGACTATTATTTTTGGCTAAGCCAATCGCTTTAGTGATCAAGTAGTCGAACTTGGTCTGCTTCTGCTTGGGTGGGCTGTATATATTCAGTATGAAAAGGCTCTTTCGGCCTCGTTGGAGCGGCAGGATCTCAATTAGGTTATGGTCGACGTCACTGCCGTCTACTGTGTGTTGTGTGGTTGTGAGCGTTTTAGCTGTAAGTGTGGCCACGCGGCTTTCAGGCGTGGTGGTATGTGTGTTGTAGACAGCTTGAGTTGGGTGTGTGCCTGTTTCCTGTAGTGCGATTACGCTTGGTGTCATTTTGGAGTTACTTATGTACTGTCTCAGTGATCCTTGCTTGCGTTTGTAGCTGCGGCAATTCCATTGCCAGATTATGAGTGGATTTTCGTTCCTGTGGTTGGTTTTGCTATTCGTCCTGGCTGGCGGGTGGATCGGCAGGGTGTCCCTGCTCTGCTTCCTGTTGTACTAGAGTTCTGACTTTCTTGCGTCGCTGATCTTTTGCGAGCCGCGTTTCTTCAATAACACTTGCCAGTTGCTGGATGCTTTGTTGCATTGCTAGAAGCTGCCGTTGCAGTACATCAACTTTCTCCTCGACTTGTGCGATTTCTGTCGGTTTTGCTGATTCCGCGAGAATCATGGGTTCAGAATGCTCCGAAGATGATGGCATTGAGGGTGCGGTTATTGGTGTGGAATGCTGAGTGTCAGTACGAGTCGCGTATAGTTCTGCAATCTGCGTGCGAAGTTTGTTGTTTTCTTCATGAAGGCGTTTGTTTTCTTCTCTGATTGCCTTTAGTTCAGCTAGAATTTGCAGTTGAACATCAGTATTGTGTATGGATAAAGAATTATGTGGGGTGGGTGCTGTGTGTAGACGTGATGAGAGGGTGTTGTCTTGGTGGACTGTGTGAGAGGGGAAAAGCCGTGCTGACCAGCTCACCGCTTGTGATCCCGATACAGCAGGTCCGCTGAGGTTCCGGGTCGCTCCTTGTTGGTTCCGCGAGCAGGAGCGAGACCTGGAGCGGGAACGCTTCCGTTGCTGGTCTGTGCGTGACCGAGACTTCGACCGTGAGTAGTCCCGGCGGCTGGTCCTTTGGGATGCCGAAGATGCCTTCTTCAGTCGATCAGGGCACTCCTTGGAAGCCGTAGGATGAGGCCCCTGGCATAAGGCGCACCGGGGGTGACAGGAGTGGTCCTGAGTGGGGTTCCGTGTACCACACTGGGGGCATAGGTTTGCTTCTGGAGTTGGGCATACATCGGTCCGGTGGCCGACTTGGTGGCAGATGCGGCAGAAATGCGTGGTTGTTCGGTATGGTTTGCATCGTACTTCACCGCTGTAGTATCGCACGTAGAAGGGTACAGCCTTGCCAGTGAATGTGATCACTGCCGCAGCGGTTTGTCCGAGCATGCGGGCATGTAAGATTTCTCGGCCAGGTGCATAGAGCCCGTTAAGGAGGACTTCTGTGGGAGTTCCTGGGGGAATGCCGTGAATGACCCCTTTGACGGAGCTGTCGGGTGCCGCCACGTATGCCGTGACTGCAAATTCTCGACCGCCCAGGTGAATTGTAGTGATGTGACGAATGCTCATAGCTAGAGGCATCACCAGAGGCATAGGCATATATCTTCATCACCCACATTCGTTATCGGATTGCACGATGCAATTAATAACGCATCATCACGCTTTCCATCATAGTCCCATTATTTATTAGGCGACTGTAACCTTCCGAACATTAAATCTAACACTCAGCCTCCTTCATTAATCCCTTCTTCGTCTCAGGCGAAATAAGTTTTAGATTTATGTTCCACTTTTTCCTTTTCGCAGGTGGTCGCTCAACCAACTCGGACTGCCGCTTGTATCTGAAACACTCTCGACCTAGTACTAACTACTGAACCCAAATTAACTTCCAACATTACCTTCCTTCCGCCTTTAAGTGACCATTCTGCGATGCATTTTACCGCTGGTGCCAACTATCCAAAAAAAATTGGAGGACGCTTAAGCTTCGCCTTCAAGAGTGGAACGCGATAGCGTTCCCGTCGACCCGCCAATGGGTGTAAGACAATGGGCTACAGGGCAGCCATCACTTACGAGGCGCCCCGCATCAGACGCGGTGAGCGTCGAGCCATATGGTCGAGCAACGCGGCGTTCGGCGCAGCAACGAAACGTGCGCCTGAGCAAGCGGAGCGAACCAAAGAACTCGGTATCCCGGAGGGGGAAATGATGCACGCCAGCCAAACGCCGTGATCGGCACGGGCAGAGAGATAGAGAGATAGTGATCTAAAGAAAGGAAGGACGCTTGATTCTACAGAGGGAGCAAGGCGAAGCGTTGTCAGGGGAGAGAGTCCGAGCCGCGACAGCTCCAATGCGCGCGTGGCGCGCCATCTGTCGGGGCAGCGCCGTACATGGAGAGGAGGGGGTCTTCTGTGTTTGCCGAAAGATGGCTCTCCGTGTGCGGAAAGCGCAGAAGAAATGCAGCGAAACGCACTTCGCTACTCGTGTAATTGCGACTTCTGTAAGTTACATGTTCATAATTACCGATATACACCACAGTATAACGTTCCACGGCTCGTTTCGAAGGCAACACCGCATTCACTAGAGGCGCGTTTGTACCTTTTGGAAGCATCGAAATCGTGGCTGAGTGGTAGCGTCTCCGTCTCACACTCCGGAGACCCTGGTTCGATTCCCACCCAGCCCATCTTGGAAGTTGCTTTTTATTTATGGAGTGCCTGCCATGATTTATCGCTCACGGTCAACGCCGCAAAACGCCGACGCCGACACCGACGCCGACGACACCGGCTTTTCTGCGACACGAGCTCCTTAACGCTATCGCGTTAATATCAAGAAAAAAAAAACCATACTCGACTAGAGGAGAGCAAACTTCGAGGCTATCAATGGTGAGTTACATACGTTTCATGACACATTCCTGATTAACTTTCATGACCGTTCTGCGCAAACTAATTGGGCACGTTTGCTCATAAAGTAAATGAACTAATGAACAAATATGTTCCCAGCCGTATCTTAACTTCTAACCCACAAGCCCTCTGTTATACCACTCGCAATAAACAACTTTCTAACCATAAAAAGCCGCTCAGCTAAGTTGTCCTCGAGTGCTTCTCGTTGGACAGCATACCAGGCGGCTTCTAGCGAATATATACAGGCATTAAAACTTGCTAAACGTACTTTTCTTGCTATAACTCTTCCATCTATTCTTAAATCTAGCATTACAAAATTTCGGAAAATAATTAGACCTGTTTCTGTTAACTAAATCTTATTAGAGGACTCTACTGGGCAGCCTATCCCTAAAAATGGTGCTGCAACACACCTTAACCAGGCCCTCCACAAAAATATTTCTGGAGCTCTTACAAAGCAACTTCCCGCGTTATGGAATTATGATTATCCAGTCGCGTTCCCAGTAATAGTTCATACATCTGGTGTTGCTAAACTTATTGACAAACTCGACTACAATTCTTCAGCTGGCTTTGACTTAATTAACACTAAGTTCCTAAAAAAACTTCCGCATACTGTTCTATTATGCTAACCAAAATGTTTCAACAATCACTCAACACAGGCGTTTCACTTTATCATTGGAAGGTCCGGAAGGTGGTTCCACTCCACAAATGTGGTAACAAAAACACAGCAATCAACTATCGCCCCAGCTCACTTACCAGCAGGTGCTGCAAACTGCTAGAACACATTATTTCCACCAACCTCGTCGACTTTCTTAAAGAGAACACATTTTTTTTCACCTGAACAACATGGCTTCAGGCAATTATACTCATGCGAGACTCAACTCGTATCCTTCACTCGTCAGTTGCATTGAATTCTTGATCGTTCATCTTGCGCTGACTGCAAATTTTTACGCACCCTTTCCTTCGCTAGGAGTTGCGTTCTCACGTGACTGACTATAAAGCGCATCATTTTATTTACGTTCGCCACGGGTGTTACAGTGGTGAATCTTGAGAGGCCTATTCAGTACTGGGTCTCTCTATAAAAGCATATGTAAAAGTAACAAATCACCTCGTTAAGCTGAACCTCAGTTACTTTGCATTGTGCGAAGTCTTAGTTCTGTAAATGTTGGAAATAATTTCTTATGTACACGTTCAAAGACCCTTAAATCTTGACGAAAATCAGGAAGGAGAAAAACGCGAGCAATAAAGTTCAAAACTGTGTTTTTGCAATAAGCCACGTGTTACAGATTACAGTGTATCTGTTAGAGCGCCAACAGTTGAAAAATATATTTTTTATTGCGCAATATACAAGGCAGGAGAAATTATTTCGAGCCTATTTTATGCTTTTTGAGCTTTCACTTTGACCCTCACATGGCGAACATGTCCACTACGTTACCCCAAACTCAGCAGGGAAAAGACGGTCACCATGCGGCGCCTCTGGACGAACACTTATGTGCACGGCATTTTAAGGCTCAGGTAGTGCCTCGCCCAATTCCCTGATTTCTGCCGCTACTGCGTTTAGCTGCACGCTCTGTGCCACATGGTGGGGGACTGCCAGTGCCACCCCGCAGCCAACAACCAATGACACGCCCCAAAAAACGAGCACGAAACAGAAGAGCGCCGTGAAGAACCGTGGAAGTCATCGCACGTAGCCTCGCACCTGGAAAATCAGCGAAAGCTGGTGAACCAGACCCAGCAACCAGCGATCGCCAACGGACTTCAGGAATAAGGGAGGCGCCCAACGTGGGTAAAGGAAGAAGAATTTTTCATCGTTATTCTCGAAATAAATGTTTCCTGTCTTTGTCTATACAATCAGAATTTTTTAGACATTACCTTGAGCTTAGCATGTTTCATGCACTGGACATTACAGGGCTAAATACGCACAGTCAGCATAGGTGGCGTCGCTTGAAATAGGTCGTGGAATGTTCAACGCTTTTCTTATTTGCGGTACGTAAGCTCGGTGCGAATATTTAGAAATATTCAAGCGTGCGAAATGCCACTGAAGTGATTCGAGCTCCATGATATGAAATTTTTTGTGGGGCTTATTACACTTCCGATCGGCCAGGGCCTTGCATAGAAGCAGCTTCCAGGCTGCTGTGGTAGGGGGAAAAGTGGCGGCGAAGGAAGCGAGGCATGCGCCCACCTTTTTTACTAATTTGTTTGACATGGGGATTCGTGGAAAGATAATAAGAGATGGGAGCGCCCACGTAACTGTACGAAGACACCGGAAGTTTAATTCTCGGACACATGTTCATGGGCGCTATTCCTACGAATCTTTGCATAGACACATTACCAGGCTTATTAGATGAATAACCTTGAAAGTAAATCTTAGGCCCTTATAATGTAAAACTGTTAAAATACGTTTTTATTCCAATCTCTTCACGTCAAATTTCCGTTACCACCAACCCAAGCTACGGAGGTAACCCGCAGCGGTGCCTGAACGGCCCAATCCATCACTCTCCTCGTTTCAAACAGGTCACTTTTATTTGCTTTCAAAACGAATAACATTGCCTACATTGAATGGTTTGTCTCATCTAATTGGCTGACGAGAGGCGAGATGCGCGCTCAAGTGGAGAGGGTTGCGATGGGACCGAACCAGATCACTGAAACTTGATAACAGAATGAAAAGGGAGGTGCCAGCGTCTGCGATTGGGCCGCTTTCCCTTACTTAGCTTGCGGTGGCTTGTTTAAGATCGCTGCGGGGTGCAATGGACAGTTAATAATGCCCCTCAAACGAGCAAAGAAGAGTAGGCAGAGCGATGTCGTATACGTACCGAAAGGGCCCGATACCGTTACGCGGCCAGGCAAAAAATTTTATTATACGCAATTAAACCCATGCTCTCCAGAACGCGCTAGAAGACAGTGCCTGAGTGATCGGCAGCAGCCATCTTCTATTCCTTTCGGAACGGGGCATTATCCGGACATACAGAAAAAAAAAATCCAGTTTTGTTCGGCACGTTAAGGCATATTCAACGCGCATACGTCATATTGACACAATGAGTTTCCGCAGTTTTGGGACGTCGAGTGACAGGTAGGTGAGGTGGGTGCAGCCTGAAACCTTTTCACCAATAACGGAGGATTAATGGCGAAAAGGCGTCAAATCAGGAATGATTATTTTTCTTTTGTTCGGTGGAATCGTGCATATAGACTGTGTACATGTACTGTCTGATTGGGAGCTATCGCCGTTTTCGTGACGTCGCATGGCAGACCGGCGAAGTGAGGGTGGTCCAAAAAAGCTTTTAACCAATGGCAGAATTCGGATAGAAAAGTTTGGTATAGCGTTAAGTTATAGCACCCCTTGCGTGCAACACCGACTTACCTAGGTAAATAATTTATGAGGCAATATCTGCAGTGCCTTAATAAATGGAAAGCCGTCACACGCAGCCCACATGCTCAACTGAATCACAAAACTTTCCGCGGGTTCACGACGATGCGTTGTGCTCTGCGCAGAGCGGCATTCTTCTTGGAAACCCAGACGTCTTGCTGCCGGCAGTCGCTACAATGGAGCAAGCAACCCGTGCCAAGACGTATAGTTACCCTATTTTCTTGCGACAAATTCTGATATTTACTCTGCACGTAATAATGACCGACGTCTTTCACTGCCATCGACAGGCATTCGCAAAACGTCTACATGCATTGCATAGTCTGGCACACATGCACACGCGGTTTCCATGATAAAAGTGCTTGCTTTTGTCGTGTAGGCTAGACGCACTCAAGGCGAACCTTTTAAATGGGATTCGGCCCTGAATAAAACATTATTTCGTATTGCGGAGCAGATAGTAGTGGTGTTTCGAGAGATGTGCTGAACAACCGTTCGCATTTGCATGAGACACCTTCATGGGGCACTATTTTTTACTTAAAGGTCCCCTTGCCAGCCCAAATTGCAAAATTTCGTTATACGCTGCAAGTTCTTACGTGCCCTCTATCTAGCGTTCTGCCGCTGGAATTCTTCAATTTGGTAAATTACCAGTCGAGGTATTTTTAGTGCCGCGAACCCATGATTTCACTAGGCGAGCGTCACCACCAACATAACTCCCTCTTTACTTGCCACCGCCGTGCCTCCGAAAGCAAAATTTCTTCCCTGCGCCCTCCGATACAGTAGCCGGAGGATCCCGGGACGCAAATGTAACAGGACCCGCCTTTTTTTTCTTGCTTTTTTGTTGCGTGGCCCACATCCGCTGACGGTCTCTCGCGCGAGGTGTTGGGTTCGTCTCGTTTCGCGAAGCGCACGATTTCGCGCGCTGTTCACGAGAACACCTGACCAGCGGCACAAGTCAGTGCTAAATGAACACAGACAGATGCAAGCGGATCAATGAGCATGAGCGCGCACTGGAACGTGGTAGAAAACGACATAGTTTCGCTCAGTCTGCTCGCGACTGCACAACATGGAAACAAGCAGGCGAAACGCAAGTACGTCCCTCTTGCTACTGTGCGAAGTAAAACAAACACTCGCAGGCGTTCAGTTTCTAAGTTTTATATTTTATCTTACCTTTAATTTGTCTGTTGAAGCACCAGATCAAACAAATACCGGCTGTTGCCTTGAATAATTCTCAAAGATACGTACCACTATGAGCTACATCGCAGCACTGCCTTGTGCGCATAGGCGCACTTGTGCGATTCACTTCCGACTGTTCAGCTGGGAGCCCGGCTCCTTTGACGAGAGGGACCATTGGGCTTTGGTTTGAAATTTAAGCTCTTTCTGCGACATGCAGGGATGTAATACTTAACAGACACCATCGTTAGCGCTCACTGTATAGAGTGCGCTTGCCAGTTCAAAAGGGCCAGACCAAGTGTGAGGGGCCCTTTAGTACCTCAAGCTAAATTAAGCGTGAAAAATGTTTCTAGGCGGAAGCTTTCTGAAAGAATTCACGGGAAGTGTATTCGCTACATCTGAAGGATATGGGAAGCTCGGGTCATCTGCTGAAGCCTTCTTTGTATTACTGTATGACAATGGTGTTTCTGTGAAGTAAAAACTGTTTTAAACTCTAAAGAGAACACATGGGCAACAGGAACAAAGAATGCCTCGATTTGGTCAAGCCTATATCTCGCTCAACTAAAGTGTATATATACCCGTTTTCGATGCGGTTGAGTATTTTAAATATTCATTACATAATAATTAAATATTTTTAGACTACTATAACGGACAGAAACTCTTTCAAGTTCACTATTTTTTTGCATTAAAGAAAGCCCAGGACAGAATTAACGAAGAATTTTGATCGCGAGTCGTGTTTGCCAGGATCTGGTTGCCTTGGATAATGATGTGTCTGACATGGCGATCATCTTGCATCTACTCTTACGAATAGCTAAACAGTATAGCGACTTTCCTGTGAAGCCAAACCCTAAAGAAATGAATTGGCAAGCTTCAGAGTGCACCAAAGAAATTACGATACATACTATTTTCTCTTACTGACTAGGTTTGCTGAGGGAACGCAACAAATGAATACGTCCTGGCGCCATGGCAAAGGGTATCGTGTCTGCACCAAATCGTGACGGTTCCGCAGTCCATGTGACGTTTCCTGCTTTGCCATCTGCTGAGCGCCCCGACCATCGAAGATGACAAATACTGAATTAATTTGTCGAAATATGGTCATTAGCGCTTGGAACGTGCTTGTGAGTTGGAATAATTAGACTTTCGTTGGACTCATTTGCAGTTTTTTGTAATAAGCAGTTTCTTCTAGTCACAGTGTCTCCATGTTTTGAAAGCACTATAAAAAAATGTAACAATCTACGTATAAAAAGATTATAAATGAAGGCTTTTCGATAAATTTGATACTTTAGCACACCCATATGCTGAGCTGGCAGTAAATATTTATGCAGAATAGATTGCGCGAGAAATCTATCACAGGTAAAAGTCAAAGACTTCGAGTTCACACAAAAAGAAATCAAGCGAAGGACGCACCCAGCAAAATTTTATTACAAATAAGAAAGAAGAACCCCCAGTTTGCATCTAAAATGACGATGCACCAAATTATTAGGGTTTCATAGCGTTACCAGTGCTTCGAATGGTTGATAACCGCTTCTAGATATAAGTGTAGAAAGCAAGAAGGTATGACTCTTTGTGCGCCTTTTTACCTCCTTATCCCGGCACTGGGCCTTTCAAAACTAGTACATGGTAGATCATTGACCGCAAATATATAAATACGGTGAAACAGCCACTGGCAATGCAGGTTCTACGCGGTAAGGAAGCGCTGTTTTCTTTCCTTTTTCGCTTTCCTTTCCAAAGTAAATGATGTGTACTCAACGCAGTGGGTAGTGGGCAAGGTACTGGTGAAAAGAGAAAGACGACGAGAAGCGCTGGCTTGCCCGTTCGGCTATAGCACCGACTTGTTTCAGCCTACCGCAGCAAACCTGGAAGTAGTGCTGCTAGGCGAACAACCCCGTTGGTTTTGGTTCGTGGAGGTTCTGGATCCTGGAACTCCGCAGTCGGATGCTACCACCAGCTATTGAAATGGTTGATCCGGGACCATTCCAGGCTGATGCTCCCGTGCCCCCGGCCATCTGCGACGCGCTCTCACCTCGCCTCCAGTACTGCGACACTTCGATCCCTTTGCCCCAACTGAGATCCATACGGGCTCTAGCGGTGTCGGGCTTGGCGCTGTTCTTGCACAATGAAAGGACGGCTTTGAAGAGTTCGGCGTCGCGTTTTCTAGCCGCACCCTTACCAATGCCGGGGCGAACTATTCAGTTACTGAGAAGGAATGTCTGGCGATCATTTGGGCTACCGGAACATTTCTTCCTTATGTGTATAGGCGTCCATTTGACATCGTGACCGACCATCATGCCCTATGCTGCTTATCTTCACTAAAAGAACCAACTGGTCGGCTCGCCCATTGGGCATTGCTTCTACGTCATTGCGCATACGGCATCCGCGTTGTTTCTCAGTCAGGCCGAAAGCATTCAGACGCAGACGCTCTATCCCGGTCCCCCCTGCCTTCTCGTCCTCTCCACTCGTCGATTTCCACCTGCGGTGTCTTCGTGCTCAACATTTCCGACATGCCATCAATGCGACGCAAAGACCCATGGATCTCTTCGCTTATTTACTTCCTGTCTAGCCGGTCGCCAGCGCCGATCTCTCAGACGCTCCGTCGCCAAGCCAGGCACTTCATCATTCGGGATAACCTGCTCTACCGCACCAACTACGACTCCAGCGGCCGCAAGTCATTGCTTGTTATTGCCCGACAACTCCGCTCCGACATCTGCGCCACGCTCCACGACGGCCCACAATGCAGCCACGCTGGTGTATTAAAGACATACTCTCGCCTCCATTTTCGGTACTACTGGCACGGTATGTACTGTTTCGTTCGCCAGTATGTCCGGCCATGCCACATATGCCAACGACTCAAGACGCCACCCCAACGTGCTTCCGGCCCCTTGCAACCTTTAGCATGCCCCGTGCGAGCGTTCGATCGCGTCGGCACTGACATGTCCGGTTCGCTTCCCAGCACTCCAAGCGGCAACCACTGGATTATTGGTGCTATCGACCACCTCATGCGGTACGCTCGAACTACAGCCCTTGCTTCTGTCCCAGGAATAAACGTCGCCAGTTTTATCCTTCAGAACTTAATTTTACGCCATGGAGACCCTCGAAAATTACTGAGCGACCACGGTCGCGTTTTCCTCTCCGACGTTATTTCAGCATTGTTAAAGAAGTGTCGCATCATTCACCGCACTACCACGGCATATGATCCTCCAACTAATGGGATGACAGGCCGTTTTAGCCACACCCTTGGCGACATGTTGGCCATATATGCTTCACCTAACCACTCGAATGGGGATCGCATTCTGCCCTTTCGTCACCTACGCTTACAATAATGCCACGCAAAGCACCACTGCATTCTCCCCTTTTTTCTCCATCACGGACACGAACTTTCATGCACTATGGACACGATTCTACCTTACTGGCCAGATGCTTCGGAGTCGAGGACTTTTTCTAGAGCGGCTGCATACGCCGAAAAATGTCGCCAGCTCGCTCGTTTGTTCACATCCCAAGACCAATGGCGCCAAAACCATCACCAGGATTCATGAACTACGGCTACGTGCTTCGTTCCTGGCTCGCTGGTCTGGTTGTGGATGCCCTCTACTCCTCCAGGCCATTCCTCCAAGCTGGTTTCCAAGTACCACGGTCCTTATCGGGTACCGAAACAAACATCCGCGGGAAAACTACCTTATCAAGGCAATGAAAGCGTCTTCCGACCAGTGTCGTCGCGGACAGGAAATTGTCCACGTTTCCCGGCTCAAGCAGTGCCATGAACCCTCTGTGTTCTCCTGTCCTTAGGTCGCCAGCATGGCTATTCTTTCGATGGGGAGTGATTGTACTGAACGCACTGGGTAGTGGGCATGGTGCTGGTGAAAAGAGGAAGACGACGAGACGTGCTCGCGCACCCGTTTCGCTTAGCGCCGACTTGTTTCAGCTTACCGCTGGAAACTTGGAACTAGTGCTGCAAGGCGTACGGGGGGTTGGAGATGAATAAACAACCTAATGTTAGTCAAAAAAGGCATCATAACGCAAAGTCAACATTTCATTTCTTTCTATTACTTCTTGTCTTCCTCTATTTCTTTTTTTGTCGGCAATATGTAGTAAAGATGTCCAGTCTGATAAATGAATGCGGTACAATGACAAAATATTCACAGCAGAGAAGGTGCATATGGCGCTGGAGAAAATCTAATTCTATATTTCGCAGCAGTTGTATGTGCTTTTGGAGCCCTCCTAGTGCCTTCAAAACGGCAGGGTTGACTGACAAACATATGTTTCATCCGACACTACACTTTGATTTAGCAGGGCAAAAAATTGCAAAGGCACCTCAAACACAATACTTTATTAGAGCAGCGGCGGACATTGGAGGATACTCCTGAGCTGCTTTTGAGTTTCACAAGCTGAACATACAACAGCAATCCAGATAACCAACCATCTGTACGGCTTGTTTTGCATCAAATCATGCTCCGAAATATAAAGGTGCCTCCAGTTACAGGAGGCACGAAAGAAATTGAATAAATTGCGCAGCAGCGGAGCTGCAAACATTTGCAGATGGCATTACTTGCAGCTACCTATCAGTGCCCCCTCCAGGGGAATATATTAAGGCAAAACCTTAATTTATTAACTTTTAAACTTGCAATAAAAAACGCCAATGCAATTGCATCGCCAACGGACAACGTAATCCCCTGGGCCGCGACGTGCAGGCTGTTTTTGAAAACGTATTCGTTATGCTACTGTGCAACACATTTAGCAGGTCGGTGGTTTGGTAGATGGATCGACAGTTCCACCCATAGAGTCCCTGCAGAGTAAATTCGGCCTCCCACTCCCTCAGGTCGGTATCTCCTTCTACTTGCTTTCGAATTGCTGTGCTCCGGCGGCTCTAACGGCTGCATCTGTGCGCGGACAGCGAGGCCTTTCACGGGCAAGTTCTCTGTGCCGCTCGTCGAGCGCTGCCCGTTCCTCCGGGGAAAACACAACGAGTGGATGTCCCATGTCTTTTTCGAGGCTGAACTGAGTGAAAACGAAGTCGTCAGAGCACGCTCTATAACCTCTCCTGCCCTTTCCCTCCCCGGTTGCGCGTGTTACGTGATCTCACACCTATGGATCTGCAGTCCTTGCTAATGACTCACGCTCCAGCACCTGCGCAGCTATGAACTCATCAAATCGCTCTTTCTCACAGTTTCTCTGTTCTAGGAGCAACTGGGGTTTTCTTTTGGTGCTTGACCATGACAACGCCGCCTATGAGCCAATACAAGTTTTGCTTGAAAAGTGCGAGATTGAAATGTTTCAAAAATACGGCTCATGGAAGCAGCAGAAGTGGCAGCAAGAGCAGATAAGGAAAGGACTGCACGAAACAAAGAAGCAAGCAATTTAGTCAGCGGGGGGAAACTCCCCTGTTTCAGTGGCAAAGGTAATTGGCGCCATCTCTGTATTGGGCGAACCCGAAAATCTGTTTCCCTTGCATGGCCTCGTAGATCTTCGCGCGCACGCGCGCCGATCCAGGTGGCCGAGCCCTTTCCCCCAAGTCCTCTCCGAACGCCCTCCCTCGTTACTCCCTCGCAACTCCCTCACCTTCGACTGTCTCCGCGCGCACGCCGTGCGGCCCGGCGGCTGCATGACGTTTCATGTTTCGTTATCTGCTCTTATCGCGAAGCGTGCGCTGCTGTGCGTTGACCGGCGTGGTTAGTTTCGTCAGTTTCATGGTCCTCGGTAGGTGTGTGCTTGTGCTCCGCGATGTTTCACCCGTTTCACGACTCGTACCGCTCGTGCATCGTGCATTGGTACACAAATACCTCAAAAACAAGCCCTGCAAGGTTGTTCCCGGTGCCTAAAGACAACAGGTGAGCGCTCAGACCCAACGACATCAGAAGGCGCATGTACACGAACACAGCCCTGTCCATGTGTGTGCTCCATGAGGCTCCGGACGTCGTTGCGCTTTGATTGTGCTACACTTGCCTCTTCCCGGTAGAGAAAGCTCACAAATAAATGTTCTTCCTCATTGTCACCTGGTCTATGACTTGTGCTTTTCTGCGCCAAGTCTCATTTTGGAACTTCAGTAACTTGCCCAGCTTTCCATAGTGCCCTCAGTGCTTTTTCCACGTGTCACGTTCTACAAACGTACTAGCAGCTGAAAAATTACTGTTCGTGTTTGTGTACTATCTCAGTAACCGCCGATGGGAAAACCGCGCGGACAACTTTCATGTGTAGGCATGATACGCTTTCTTTTTCTTCTGGAAAGCATGAGCACAGCAATACCCTCGCTGAATTTCTACTTACACAGGTCGGGTTTGGTTCCCTCCCCCCTCTGTTCTTTTTGTAATGAGGAAGAGACGATACACCACTTTCTTCTATCTTGTCGCCGCTTTACTGCGCTTAGAAAAAGATGGTTGGAAATACCTTTTCGAAGAATTGGCCTGGACTTGACAGAACCTGCAATTCTTTCGTTCGGAGCGTCCACTTTGGGATTCAGCCACACGGATGCATGCTTTGCTGTCCGAACATTCCTTATGGAAACTGAACGAATGCCCTGCTAAATTCCTTTATTTTTGTTTTTACTTTTAAGTTAATTATTACCCATTCAATATTACCTTCCTGATGTTATTTAACAGGCAATTCTGCGCTATTCAATGCTATTTCAATAACTATTAGGAAATTTATGCTCCATAATAATTTATAATAATCCACCCATCTCTTGGCCAATCTCCCATCGTGGGTAGGAGCCACACGCATCAAAGGCCACAACAACAACAACAACAACAACAACAACAAGTGTCCCACATGCAGATTTTTGCAGTTCGTGTTTATTACACAAAGGAGTGCCCAGTAAGTACTACTTAGTGCCTTAAGTGACGCAATTTTATTGCTAAGCATTGCGTTCGGGTCGAGAGAAATATCATGTTGTTGGCTTATTTTACCTGGTCTTTGATTGAGGAATAAGCCTTTCTGCGAATGTTTTCTATGTGCTGCTGCAATAGCCGACTACCTTCTGTTCCCCTTGCCACCATTACTCATGTTGTGGCCAAGTGCAAAACAATGTGATAATGTGTATTTCAGTTTTTAGTACAATGTTATTTTTGTTCTGCCATGTCCTTTTCAGTTTGTTCAGCAGTAATGAACATGTCACGCATTTCATATACTTTCGTGCAGTTTTATAAGTAGGCTCTTTTTTTGGTATGGCTATCAATCAAACAATGTTAGCATTTTATTCTGTTCTTTAGGTATTTTACGTGCCATTGTTTTTACCATTACCAGTGAGTTTCCCCTTTTTCTAGTTGTCATGACTATGTCATACATGCCGTCCAATGTTATGCAATATCTTAGTGGATATATCAGACGCTCTTCCACATTTCAGTCTTGAGGGCGCTATATAAAAATCTTGTTTTTTAAGTGTGTATGTACATGAAACGGCCTTCGCGTTTTCTAGCGCTTTCTTTTGTTTTTTCACCGCCTGTGAACTTTTGCCTTTAGTACTCTCTTATATGTTATGCACCCTTCACTATTGCTCATTTTTTGAGCGTGTACCACGCCATGTTATAAGAAAAATCTGTTTACTGAAACGGTGTCAATAAAGTGAGACTAAACATCTGTTGTGTTGGAAGTGGAATGTTTATGTCCCGGGACAAGCTGGTATAATATAAGTATGGGCAAGACTGCGTGCGTGCCAACGCATAGCCCATGGCGCAAAACGCGCCAACTCGCAATCAATGCCAATGCGCTGCGTAGCGCACGCATTGCTTGGGAGCTGGCGCGTGGTGCGCCGTAGCACGCGCGCGATAAAAACAAAAACAACAAGAAAAAAATGCGCCAGGTACAGCTAAAAATAGAAAAAAGTAAGCGGCGCGCGCGGCAAGGGGGAAAGGGTGAAAGTGAGCGGAGCGGGTGGCATAAGAAAAAAAAAACAAAAACAAACAAACAAAAAAAAAACGTTTGGGAGAGGAGGCGCCGCGTGGTTGCTATTCCTGTTGCCTTGACACCGTAAAAAATCGCGTGCGCCGCCATTTTGCTTCTGCGTCGCGCATTGGTTAGGGCCGTAACTGAACGGGACCTTGGGGCTAGCGTAGAAAGAGCATCTGCTCGAAAACAGCCAATGGCAGCCATGCGGAGATTCAGCCGCCTGATTTAGTCTCCTTAGTGATGATTTTGTCTGTATATGGAAACTTCTCAAGAAAAATTTAGAGAGTTTTCAGGGTTTTGAGATAAAGGATTTACATGCTGCACGTAATTATTTGGAATGTTTTCGTATTACTTAAAGCAGCGATGTATTCTGGATGTTAGATTGCAAAATATAATTGCGGAAAGCAGTTCTATAACGGAGTTTGCTTCGGACAACGAGTCAAGATACCTGCACCAGAAGTAGTTCGCAGTAGTAGTTCGATGTTCACTTCTCCTGCCCTCCGTTCAGATTATCGTTATGGGGCTCAAACGTACTCTTCGGACAAAGGGACGACAACACAATAGTTCAAGCCATTGGGAAGATACATTATTGCCATAGAAGTTACATGGACACTCCAGGCTCATTTCTGCCCGTCGGCGTGAGGTTCTCTATTAAGTTCAAGCGACATAAAACCTTCGCCGCGCGCCATCAGCTGTATATGCGATTGAAAGCGCGCGAGAGTGCACCGACGAACGCGGTCGAATCTCGCGTGGGCGAGCAAAGGACACTGACCGGAGGTATGCCGTCTCCTATCGCGTGCTAGTCACGAAGGTCAAGCGAAGAAGGGAGGGAGGGCGGCGCTGTTCATCGCCGGAGGGTGCCTCGATATCGTCCTCGCCCGCCACTCCGTACAGAGTGGAATTATCCGCAGTGCATACTACGGCAATGTGCACGCGAATTGCGGACGCCGTAGTAAACGCCATTGGCGGGTGCCGTAAGGACGCGTTGCCGGCTCTCATCTCTTTTCAAAGGAATCTGGGACGTGGCCAAAGTGTGCGCCCGCGCGAGCCTTATAATTAAAGCGATCTTCTATGTTTTCAGAGTGCACGTAGAGACGGTAGTTTCGGACTCGCTGGGCTATGGACGTTTCGTTTCGTTCGCGTTGAAGCGAGATATGCATAAAGGTCAATTCGATTGCTGCTACGGTGATTCCTCATTCCAGCATTTTTACAGCGAAATGCGTTCATCGAGCGAGATATGTTTACTTTTTTCTGTGCACGCGTGACACGGTGCTTGATAATTTAGTCAAAACGCGTTGGTGGGCTAGTTTGTTTCAATCCATGATAGAAAATGTAAGCGTGACTGAAGAAAGACGTATAAAGAAGAACACACACAAAGACAGGGCTGTGTCTATCTGCTTCTTTCTACGTTGTCGCTGAGTCACGCTTACGCGTGCTATCATCGTTAATTTAGTTGGTAAGGGAATGTTTACAAGTGCACGCGGATGATAAAACTGCTATCTTTACTTCGTACAGCTGTCTACTAATCTACTATCGCAATCGGTGCTTCACCTTTCAGCCGGAACTGCAGAATTTATTCACCTGTCATAAAATAATGATTGCCAGCCGATTTACTGCCCAGAAAAGAAAGAGCCGGGATATCCCATGCCCTGTGGGGATTGATGCCACACGGATCAGTGTGCGGGTAGCCTACATCGTTAACGAAATGATCATGAGAGCGCCAAGACGTTGGCGGCTGTTTCATGACCTACATGACGCGCAAGTCATGATATTCATTTCGTGACTTATTCCTTATGGTTGTCATGCGCTCCTATCATACTATGCCAGTTTTGGTACATACCAAGTTATCCAAACGACCATGAGAACACCATGACGTAGGCGGCTGTTTCATGGCCCACATGAAATGGTTTTTATGATACACATGTCATGAACTATCGTTTATGTTCTTCATACACTCTTGTCAAGCTATGCAAATTGTCGTACCTACCGAGACGTAGGCGGCTGTTTCATGACCTGCATGACACACATGTCAGGATAATTATGTCATGATCAATAATTTATCTTTGTCCTACACTCCTGTGATACTATGCCAGTTTTGGTGCATACGAAGTTATGGAAACGACCATGAGAACCCCATAACGTAGGCGGCTGTTTCATGGCCCACATGAAATGGTTTTCGTAATATGCATGTCATGAACTATCGGTTATGTTCTTCATACACTCTTGTCAAGCTATGAAACATATCGTACATACCGAGACGTAGGCGGCTGTTTCATGACCTGCATGACACACATGTCAGGATAATTATGTCATGATCAATAATTTATCTTTGTCATACACTCTTGTGATACTATGCCAGTTTTGGTACATACGAATTTAAAGGAACGATCAATAGAGCACCAACACGTAGGCGGCTAGATAGATACTGCCAAATAATGAAATGCTTGCGAAGAGACGCTTCGCATTTAACATGCCGATGGTCATGCCACAAATATAGGAAATCCTGCTCACCGCGACTGTATAGCGAACGAATAAGTTCGCTCCCAAGCTGGACACCAACGCATATAATCCTTGACGTGTACAGTCAAGCGAACAGTGTCACGTTCGAACGATCGTGTTCGTCCATCCCGATGTCCCGCTCGTAACAAAGTCCTTAATATGTCACAGCGAATCTGTTAGGGGCTAGTTACCCTAGGACCGTGTCAGTGTGTAGGCACAAAAGTACCCATACGTGGGCAGATCCGGACGATTGTGCAATGCCGGGCCAACTAGCGGTGGATGTTAAGCAGGCGTTAGGCAGTTACCATACATGGGCCGATCCCGATGATTGTGCACTGCAAGGCCGACCTGCAGTGGAGGTGAAACTGTCGCTAGCCGAATAAACGCCACTTCTATGTGTGGTTCAGCAAAAGCAAAACAATCTACTTCAGATTGCCTGGAAGGTAGAGTTGTACATGGAAAAGAAATTTTGTTTTGCAGGCATCAGTAGTTTACTTACAAAATACAGAGTGTTCCCAAATTGTAACAATAGCCCAAGCGTATGTATACTGGGGTTTCTTGCTTCCTCCCCGCGGGCCAGAAGCAAGACGTGGCACTCCATGCGCGCTTGATGTTTTTCTCATTGTAGGCAGCTGAAAAACGGATGTGGAGGGGGACTCTCGGATGTGGAGAAGGACGCCCAAGCAGAATATCTTTTGATTTTATGTGTGATGGCGACGTCCTTAATGTCAAGTGGAATGAGAATAAATGTGTGTGCGTTGCCACAAATTATGATGGCATTCACCCAACCGCCACAGCCATCCGCTACAGCCTAAAGGAGTGAAAACGAGTTCTAGTGCCCCAGCCGACAGTAATGCAACAATACAACAAGCATATGGGTGGTTTCGACGTACTTTATAGGTTATCAGCGACTATTGTCCTTGCCTATACGCTAAAAAGAGGT
The DNA here is from genome assembly GCF_038994185.2 of Dermacentor albipictus. NCBI lineage: Eukaryota > Metazoa > Arthropoda > Arachnida > Ixodida > Ixodidae > Dermacentor > Dermacentor albipictus. Next base: position 439,095,115 of record NC_091821.1, read on the forward strand.
ATTGGTCATTACTGAGCAATCTGCTTGTAACACTGCGTGTTGCAGCCTGGAGGCTGTACACAGAACTAGGGAGCGACCCGCCACTTGACCAACTTCAGTTCACGAGGCTCATCAGTCCAAAATCTGCCGGTAAATAGGCTAGACACCCGAAAACGGCCTGACCCGTCAGGTCCTCTCGTTTTCTAGAACAGGCTAGGCCACCGCCATCATTTGGTGCCGTTGGGAAAGCAGAGCTAGTGCCGCCAGTGCTTTAAAAACAGGCGAATGAAAAGCCTGTTTGAAATGAAATGCACACTTCGAGTCCCGAAGTGTGCATTTCTTCAGCCTGAGCTCCTTCACGGTTTCCGTTGCTCTTAATTCACGTTCTCTGAGCTCTTGCAGTAAAGCATGTGATGTGCAAAAATTGCCCACAATATATCACATGGTTTGTTGGCACATAAACGCACTTGAGAGCGTACAAAACAGCGCGTGTTCGAAGCGGTACATTCTTGCTTTACATTCTTGACTGAAGCGCTACAATTCACTGATGGTTGTCAGGTAATGAATGAGACAGCACCGGCTTATTCCATTTAAATGAAGCTAATGTTAAAATGCGAAGCGTGGAAGGGGAAATAAAAGATACATCTCTGCTGTGTACCTCACCACTGGGAACGTCGTACATGTCAAGTAACAGGATGAAAAAAATTAAATTAAGAGGCTTTATGTGACAAAACCACGGGCGCTATAACGTAAAGCTATTCCAAACTTTTCTATTCCAATTTTGCTATCAGTCCACTGAGATTGGTGAAAAACTTTTAGACCACCCCCACTTCACCTGTCTGTCACGCGACGTCAAGAAAACCGTGATAGCTTCCCATCCAGTATAACGTGTACACACTGATTATGCATAACTTGATCGAACAAAACAAAAATAGTTACTCCCGATTTGACGCCTTTTTGCCATTAGCCCTCGCCTATTGGTCAAAAGCTTTCGGGCTGCCCCCACTTCACCTGCCTCTCACGCGACGTCACAAAACCGCCAATACTTACCGCGTCAAAGTGACGTGTAGGCGTTAAAGATGCATTAATATGCCGAACAAAACTGAATTTTCTTCTGAATAGCCGCAGGCTGCCCCGTTCCGAAATGAATAAAAGATGGCTGCCGCCGATGGCCCCGGCACTGGCTACTCACCCCTGCCGGAAAGCAAGGGTTTATTTGAGTGTTATAAAACTTGTTGCGTGGCCGTGTAACGTTTTCTAGAACTTTCAGCACGTTTACGATCTCGTTCTGCCAACTCTTCTTTGCTGAGGATTCGTTTTAGCGCCATTCTTAAGCTTGCGTTGCATGGTGCCGCGATTGTCGACTAGCCGTCGCACGCTTAGAGAAAGCGGACCAATCGCCAGCCGCCGGCACCTGCCTCTTCATACGGTTATCGATATTCAGTGCAGTGGCTCGGCCCTATCGAATCCCTCTCCACTTCAGGATGCTCCTCGCCTCTTGTGAGCGAATTAGATAAGACAAGCCACTCAGTGTTTGCAATGTTATTCGTTTTTCAAGCAAACAAAAGTGACCTCCTATGAACGAGGAGAGCATTTGATTCGTTCGTTCAGACAACCCTGCGGGTGACAGCCCGATGCTTGCGTCGGAGGTTACGCAAATTTGACCTCAGGAGATTGGAATAAAAACATATTGGAATAGTTTTACGTTATACGGCCCAACTTTATGGTTACGAGGCACCCTGTAGTGGAGGACTCCAGAAATGTTGACCACCTGGGGTTCTTGAACGTGCACCTAAATCTAAGTACACGGGTGTTTTCGCATTTCGCCCCCATCGAAATGCGGCCACCGTGGCCGGTATGCGATGCCGTGACTTCGTGCTCAGCAGCCTAACACCATAACCACTGAGCAACCACGGCGGGTTTTAACAGGATGACATCGATAACCTACGGTGATCGCATGACGCGCTCGAGCACTGACACGGTAAAAACCACCGGGAAAGAAGCGCGCATGGCTTTTTAGTTGCTCCAAAAGATGAAGTGCCAGAGCGCGCTTTAATTCGGCGAGGTGTACGCTTTGCACATAACACCCTTTTAGCTTACTGAAAATAGTAAAAGGGTGCACTAAGGACGCGGTGTTTACGAGTACATTCAATTTGAAAATCTTTTGCTAGAACTAAGGACGGGAGAACGGTGGTTCAAAATACAATGCACCATCGAAGGTGTTATTTCTTTAATGTGCAATGTGCTTGTGCCTCTTGGTATGTGACCAAAAATTAAGCATAAACACAATTGCAGAATTCCGGTACAGTGAAGGCGAGAATTGAGCAACAAAAGTAGCCATGTGTAAAGAAACAATCCAAGTTAAAAAAGTGGGTGCTGAACGTGTACTGGGCAAGGGAGCGTTGACAGAATAAGATCTGAAGAAGTCCGCAAGACTAAATTAAGAAATCTAAAAATAATGAAAGCAAGAACCTATCAATTCCAAAAGCATGTGCAGCACTTCAGCAAGGAGAAAATGGAGCACATGCCTTATACAAAGTTCGGCTAGTCGTTGCTGAGTAAATTACGCCTTCAATGCAGAGAAGTTTATGATCGAGGCGTCCAGTCATCTGAGTAAGTAATCTGAGTAATCTGAGTAAGTAATCTGAGTCCAGTAATCTGTCATTCAGTGGAAGCTGTCTATTTTGCCAGATTGATTTATGAACTGCGAACAAGTAGAAACACGTTCATTTAAAGCCAGCCATTTGAAGGTGGATTGGATGCTCCCCCCCCCCCCCCCCCCCTACATTTTCGCTAAACGGAAAGAACAAACGGGCTTTTGGAAAGGTCGTATCCTTAATCCAAACAACGCTGTCCAAGTGATTGTGCATATTACTCGATTCTTTGGAACTGCATTTGTGCAAACTCACTGTATTATCGTTCCTAGAAGTGAATAAGAAAAAGCGTGGAGTCTGGAAAGTAATTAAATGCAGTGCTCCCAGATCACGGGAGGTCGACATTTATATGGATATCGGAGAGGAACGTTAAGCGCTAGTAAACCACAGGTCTAACCACAGGTTAACAGGTCTGACCACGGTGGCGGTCAGACCTGTGACACAGCAGAGGGTGCTAAGAATCACTGGCTGCGGACACGCCGCCATTGGAATATGAACCTGGCAACGTTTAACGCTAGAACGTTATCTAGTGAGGCGAGTCTAGCAGTGCTATTGGAGGAATTAGAAGGCAGTAAATGGGATATAATAGGGCTCAGTGAAGTTAGGAGGCCAAAAGAAACATATACAGTGCTAAAAAGCGGGCACGTCCTGTGCTACCGGGGCTTAGCGGAGAGAAGAGAACTAGGAGTCGGATTCCTGATTAATAAGAATATAGCTGGTAAAATACAGAAATTCTATAGCATTAACGAGAGGGTGCGAGGTCTTGTTGTGAAACTTAATAAGAGGTGCAAAATGAAGATTGTACAGGTCTACGCCCCTACATCTAGTCATGATGACCAGGAAGTCGAAGGCTTCTATGAAGACGTGGAATTGGCGATGGGTAGAGTGATAACTAAATACATTATACTAATGGGCGACTTTAATGCCAAGGTAGGCAAGAAGCAGGCTGGAGACAAGGCAGTGGGGGAATATGGCATAGGCACTAGGAATAGCAGGGGAGAGTTATTAGTAGAGTTTGCGGAACAGAATGATATGAGTATAATGAATACCTTCTTCAGCAAGCGGGATAGCCGAAAGTGGACGTGGAGGAGCCCGAACGGCGAGACTAGAAATGAAATAGACTTCATACTCTGCGCTAACCCTGGCATCATACAAGATGTGGACGTGCTCGGCAAGGTGCGCTGCAGTGACCACAGGACGGTAAGAACTCGAATTAGCCTAGACCTGAAGAAGGAACGGAAGAAACTGGTACATAAGAAGCCGATCAATGAGTTAGCGGTAAGAGGGAAAATAGAGGAATTCCAGATCAAGCTGCAGAACAGGTATTCGGCGTTAACTCAGGAAGAGGACCTTAGTGTTGAAGCAATGAACGACAATCTTGTGGGCATCATTAAGGAGTGTGCAGTGGAAGTCGGTGGTATCTCCGTTAGGCAGGATACCAGCAAACTATCGCAGGAGGCGAAAGATCTGATCACGAAACGCCAATGTATGAAAGCATCTAACCCTACAGCTAGAATAGAACTCGCAGAACTTTCGAAGTTAATCAACAAGCGTAAGACAGCTGATATAAGGAAGTATAATATGGATAGAATTGAACATGCTCTCAGGAACGGAGGAAGCCTAAAAACAGTGAAGAAGAAACTAGGAATTGGCAAGAATCAGATGTATGCGTTAAGAGACAAAGCCGGCAATATCATTACTAATATGGATGAGATAGTTCAAGTGGCTGAGGAGTTCTATAGAAATTTATACAGTACCAGTGGCACCCACGACGATAATGGAAGAGAAAATAGTCTGGAGGAGTTCGAAATCCCAAAGGTAACGCCGGAAGAAGTAAAGAAAGCCTTGGGAGATATGCAAAGGGGGAAGGAAGCTGGGGAGGATCAGGTAACAGCAGATTTGTTGAAGGATGGTGGACAGATTGTTCTAGAGAAACTGGCCACCCTGGGACCAATTCCAATGCATGCTCACTGACCTGGAGAGGCAAAGCAAAAGAGTGGGTCTAAAAGTTAATCTACAGAAAACTAAAGTAATGCTTAACAGTCTCGGAAGAGAACAGCAATTTACAATAGGCAGCGAGACACTGGAAGTCGTAAGGGAATACATCTACTTAGGGCAGGTAGTGACGGCGGATCCGGATCATGAGACGGAAATAATCAGAAGAATAAGAATGGGCTGGGGTGCGTTTGGCAGGCATTCTCAGATCATGAACAGCAGGTTGCCATTATCCCTCAAGAGAAAAGTGTATAATACCAGTACTCAACTACGGGGCAGAAACCTGGAGGCTTACGAAAAGGGTTCTACTCAAATTGAGGACGATGCAACGAGCTATGGAAAGAAGAATGGTAGGTGTAACGTTAAGGGATAAGAAAAGAGCAGATTGGGTGAGGGAACAAACGCGAGTTAATGACATCTTAGTTGAAATAAAAAGAAATGGGCATGGGCAGGACATGTAATGAGGAGGGAAGATAATCGATGGTCATTAAGGGTTACGGACTGGATCCCAAGGGAAGGGAAGCGTAGCAGGGGGCGGCAAAAAGTTAGGTGGGCGGATGAGATTAAGAAGTTTGCAGGCATGGCATGGCCACAGTTAGTACATGACCGGGGTTGTTGGAGAAGTATGGGAGAGGCCTTTGCCCTGCAGTGGGTGTAACCAGGCTGATGATGATGATGATGATGAACGCGGAAAGCAGTAAACATAAATAGAATGCTGCTGTTTATTTAATAGTCCACATTTACTACTCACGTGCCTACTGTGCGAACGCGTGCGGCCACGACCTGTTGACAAGATCTGTTTGGCTCCTATGCCTGAAACCCTCTGCGTGTGTGTGGTCTCTCAGTGAGTAGCAGGCCGTTAGAAAAGACCCTGAGAATAGTGCGTAGGCGTTACCGCTCTTTGCTCGATTAAGAGTAATTAAAAAAAATGTTTCTAGGATCATATATGGGGCGGAATACAATTTAGGGCCTCCTGTTTTTTTGCGGCGGTGGAATTTAATTGACTTAAAGAAGGAATTTTTTGGCTGCACGTTTCTGGAACTGTCAAACTATTCGACAAGATAGCATTGAAAGAAAAATCTTTGATATTCCTCTGAACGAACTTTTGTACGTAGCGCTTCCTTGAGAACTTCATAATTGGGAAGAACACGAGTTTCGCGAAGTCACACTGTAGGCGATAGGAGAGAAGGTTCGTGCGGTGTACATAGGTTCGGATGTGGTTATTGATTTCCAGCGTAGCACTGCTGCGTTCTACGGTAAAACGCCATGTGACGTCGAACTGAACGGAGCTTTTCTACCGCATTAGTACTCGTGTGTGCCACGCTGAGATAAAAATTCCTAGCTTAGGCTAAAATCGCGCTCGATGTTCTTACATCATTTGACGCATTTGTCCATTTCAAAAAGTAAGCCGCAGAGCTAGCGCGCACCATTTTTCAGCCAGGGAAATATGTGATCAAATAAAAGGATGAACTAAAAGCGTAAAGTAAAAGCGTGTTCGAATAACCCACAACCATTTCTGTGCACATTAAGTAGACAGTTGTGAATGCTTTCAGTGACACTGCATAAAAAATAAAAACTTATAGCGTTGTACGTGCCAAAACCACGATCTGATTATGAGGCATGCCGTAGTGGAGGGCTCCGGATTAGCTTTGACCCTCTGGAGTTCTTTAACGTCCCCCTAAATCTGAGTACACGGGTGTTTTTGCAGTTCGCCCCCATCAAAATGCGATCGCTGTGGCCTGGATTTGATCCCGCGACCTCGTGCTTAGCAGCGCGACACCAAAGCCACTAAACAACCACGGCGGGTGACACATATTCTTTCTATCTACATATAACGCGCTGAAACTAATTATGTCAGGCATGTTTACCAAGAACACATCTCTTCACAAAAAAGATGCGGTGACACGGGAGGACAACTGTTTCCAAATCTTTTCCAAATGATGTCACTTTGTACGTCAAATAATTAGAAAAGGCAAAAAAAACAACGGAATCGACAGAATATGATTACTAAGCACAACACGTATCCAAGCATGCATGTCGCAAACTACATGAGGCATATCTGATGTTGCAGTCTTCTGGCAAGCTGTATTCGGGACAGAGCGGGCGAGGCGTTAATAGGAGACTGCATAGGAGCACCATCGTTCACTCTGCTTCATCTGGATCATCTGACCATACGGCCAGTCAATGTTTCTAGTGTGAATGTACTCTAATACTCAATAATACACTTAGGGCCAGACAATGAAATCTTCCTTACCTCACTAAGGAAGCCTTCATTGGGGTGAGGCTACCTTATGTCACTCTGAAAGCTTCCTTACTGAGGGGCCCTCGGTGAAGGCTTCCTTGGTGCTTCCTCAGCATAAGGTAGCTCCAAAGCTACCTTCATGCGTCCTTACGCCGCTCCTGGCCCTGAACGAGCGCTTCACCTCACTGCTTAACCACGTGGCATTCGCTTGCGCATGCGCACTGTCGCCCAATTGCGGAGAAGCGCGAGCACGGCACGTCTTGCCAGGCATGTTCGTTTCAGTCACGCGTGCGGCATGCAAGCATTGCTAGGCGTTGCTAGGCGTTGCAAGACGCCGGCGTGCCAGCGTTGCTGGAGCACATCAAGTTTTGCACTGTAATGCGCAACTTTTTTTTAACTTTAGTAAACGAAACTAGAAGAAAGCGTCCACGCTTCTCTATATTAGCTATTCAATTTAAAGATTGTGCGACGATACAACATTTTTTAATAGAATAATGGTGTTCGCGGAAAGATTTGAAGAGATAATCTCGAACCCAGGCACGCGGCAACCGCTCCTTAGGTGAGGACGGGTGAAGGGAGCTTTCAGAGTACGCTTGCTTCCTCCATCGGTCCTACGCTGTAAGGAGGCCTCATGTAAGGTTAGGAAGCGCTCGAAGGAAAGGAACTAGGGGTGTGCGAATATTCGGAATTTCGAATACGAATCGAATATTTTCCATATTCGAAGCGTATTCGATTCGAGAAATGCATGTTCGGAAATTCACGAATATCCGAGGACGGCCGAATAACGGTGGAAACGGCAAATATTCGGATAGACTGCGAATAATTGAGCAATTAACCAATTGTATGCTTGCTCCGCATTCTCCTAAGAACATGTTTATTAACTGAGAACTTCGCATGATCCGCTCATTATCTGTATGCTCTGTTTCAGTCTATCTGCTTCAGGCATTTGAGACATGATCAGTTTCGGTTTCTTTTTCACCAAGCTTTATAATTCCAATTATTTTTGGAATGCCCCATTGCCTTGAAGGTTGCAAAGGCAACTCAGGGTTTGCTAACATTGTTGCAAAATGTATCAAGGCTCTTTGTGCGGAGTGGAAATTTGATGAAGTGGCCAGCCTAGGCATGTTTCTTGATCCGCGCTTTATGGCCACAGTTCATCAGGCATCTGGTCAGATGATCTGGCTGAAAATCCTTGTGACAAGGGAGCTCCAGGAAGCCATCGTGGAACACCGTGGGGACACCGCCATGCCAGCGTCGACTTCGTGTCCACTGGTGGCATCGAGTGTATGGAATGCTTTTGACGATCTAGTGATGAACAAAGAGAAGACACATTTGGCATCTGCCCCTGAGAGGGAAGTCACAGACTACGCGCAAAAGCCTCTTCTGGAAAGGGGCATGAATCCTTGTGAGTGGTGGCAGTCCATTGGCCGCTTCAGGTACCCGCTTTTAAGTGCACTCGCCCGGAAGTACTTGGCGATCCCTGCCACTTCAGTTCCTAGTGAAAGAGTCTTTTCTACCGGTAGAAATGTGACAGTGCATAGAGAGCGTTCACTTTCTGGCCATATTGAGCAGTTAATTTTCCTTCACGACAATCTGTAACAAGCGTTTTACCTGACTGAGGGCATTACCTGAGTCCATTATCTATAATTGAGTACCTCTTTAATTTGAAGCAACCTTGTAAAATGCAATGTTTTTTTTTAAAGGGTAATAAAGCTATTGTTACCTCTCTTGCAATTTTTTAATACTACACATGTATTCGATATTCGATTCGATATTCGAAGAGAGTTCTTCGCCTTATTCGTATTCGATTCGTAATCGAAAATTTCAATATTCGCACACCCCTAAAAGGAACGTTTTATTGTTTGGGCCAAGCTACCTTCATGCGTCCTTACGCCGCTCCTGGCCCTGAACAAGCGCTTCGCCTCACTGCTTAACCACGTGACGTTTGCTTGCGCGTGCGTGCTGTCGCCCACCTTCGGAGAAGTGCGAGCACGGTACGTTTTGCCAGGCATGTTCGTTTCAGTCACGCGTGCGGCATGGAAGCGTTGCTAGGCGTTGCTAGGCGTTGCACGACGCCGGCGTGCAAGCGTTGCTGGAGCACATCAAGTTTCGCACTGTAATGCACTGCTTCTTTAGATTTAGTAAACAAAACTAAAAAATAGCGTCCACACTTCTCTGTATTAGCTCATCAACTTAGAGATTGTGCGACGATACAATGTTTTTTTATTGAATAGTGGTGTTCTGGTGTTCGCCTAAAGCTTTTAAGATATAATCTCGAACCCAGGCATGGCGGCAACCGCTCCTTACGTGAGGACGGGTGAAGGGAGCTTTCAGAGTATGCTTGCTTCCTCCATCGCTCCTTCGCTGTAAGGAGGCCTCACGTAAGGTTAGGAAGCGCTCGAAGGAAAGGAACGTTTCATTGTTTGGGCCTTATCCTCACACGTCTCTCCCTCCTTTCTATTCCCATTCTCCCTTTCCCCAGCGTAGGGCAGCCAACCGGACTCTTGAGTGGTTACCATCCCTGCCTTCTTTTTTTATCTCTCTCTCGCTCACTCCGTAACAAGCTGACAATAGATATTATTGAATAATTTCATATCAATAGATTACGAGACCAATGTAATAGCCAGGCTTTTGTAACCCTCACGTCTAAGTAAAGTCACTAAGATAATCGAGTGGGAGGAGGGAAAGAGATAAGGAGAAGGCAGGGAGGTTAACCAGAATAACGTCCGGTTGGCTACCCTACACCGGGGAATGGGAAAGGGGAAAACAAAGATCACTGGGAGAGAGAGGAGGGAAGGAAAGAAGGAAATTGCGGCGAGTTCGCTGACGCTTGTGGTCTCACAGAAATTACATTAAAAGTCACAGATGGTCGCACAAACCCGTCGTCCTTAAGAAACACAAAAGCGCCTTCACCGCTTTATGGGCCGACGGGCGATGGGGGCGGTGTTCCAGCAGCACCTGCACAGAAAGCGGCCGATTGTCCAGTTTTTGAAAAGCTTTGGCAAGTTCTTGTCTCTCAGGGGTGTATCGTGGACAGTCGCACAGCAGGTGGTCGATGTTTTCTTCGGTGCCACAGACCTCGCATGCTCCACTGTCAGTCACTCCAATTAATGAAGAGTATGCGTTTGTGAAGGCAACTCCTAACCAAAGGCTACAGAGAAGCGTAGCTTCACGTCGAGGAAGTCCGAGTGGAGGTCGGAGTTGCAGGGAGGGGTTTAGTCGATGCAGTCGTGTAAGTCGTAAATTTGGCGAGTTCCACTCGGTCAGTGTGACTGCGTGCCAGGTGTCGAAGCTGCCTTGCGGCGTCTGTCCTCGAAAGCGGAATTGGAACGATGTGCTCTTCATGATGTGCTGTGCGAGCAGCGTTATCGGCGCAATCATTGCCACTGATTCCACAATGGCCAGGTACCCATTGAAAAACGACCTCGTGACCTTTTTGTTGGACATGATGGTAAAGTTTCACGATTTCGTATGTCAATTGGTCATGGCATCCGTGTCGGAGAACTGACTGCGTGCACTGTAATGCCGGTTTTGAATCACAGAACACAGCCCATTGAAAAACGTAGGCGTCTTAAAGCACTATAGTATATAGGCTAATATGGTCGTAACGCATCTACCAAAACATGTCACGTTCATCTAGAGTCCATGTAGGTGAGAAATTAGCAGCTAAATTACCAGCAGGACGTAGCATAGGGATGTTACTTATTTTCACGTTGCAAGGTAACGAAAAATGACGCCCGAAATTACTCAGTTATCTTCAGACTGCAAACTTACATATGGTGCAAGGCTCAATAAGAAAAAGAAAGAAGGAAATACGGCTAACCTGACTTTTTTTAGCCCGAAAATGCACTTAGTCTACACTATATCTATGAAAGTTTGTTATGGTTCTAGACATTTGTGAAATAACTATGTTCCGCGACCCGCGTTTGCTCATGTTAACGCGGCAACGACTATTTCATGAGAGACAAATGAAAATACTACGTTGCTGCCCCTTTGTGCATCTGAAATGTGCGCGCACATCGGTTTGTCCGAAAGCCACGAGCAATGAAAGCGGTGCATTTGTGTAAACGAGCCCTGCCATTTAGTTATGTACGCTTTGCTACACTTATACTATCTTAGTATTCCCGTGTTACGTTTTAAATGTAGTGTTCGAATTTATTTCCATGAGTGTTAAGAATCTTCCTTGCTATCACGCTTGCGAACCGTTACCAATCAAACGCATGAAGTGAAGCCTGAAGCAACAGCAACCGCAGTATTATGACCTATGCGTTTAATAAATAATCAAGAGGACACTGAGAAGCCTGAGAAACACAGTGAGAGGACAGAGAGAAACAGCGCATTTCCGCGTAATGGGGCATATAATGCTTTCTAATTCAAACATGGTGTTAAAGTTATTCCACAACCATTCAAGCTTCCCTTGTTGCTACTAAATAGCCTTACTACTTGCTACTCGAAGCCTTAGCTGCTAAATAGCAGCTAAGGGTTCGAGACGGGTTTATCTGATCTTGTATTCCGCCGCATAACGTTTTTTTTTCTGTCACTTTTTTATATTTCTGATTCTTTCTGCCATTGCTTAGTCGTTAGAGCGTTTTTCTTAGATGATGGCACTTCGGTGGCCTATTTTGCATGCTCTCATCATTTACAAACAATAATGTAACACATCCTCAATATTGTCCAGTAGCATTTTAACACAATATACACGACGTATCTTTTTACATTGTAGAGGACGTATGATGTCACTTTCGCGGCTTCAAACTACGCGTCACGCCTGCGACTGGTAATATCATGCAACTTCGCTGCTTCACTCTCCCTGCAGTTAATATATGAATGGCCTTGACGGTGATGGGACGAGTGAGTGCTACAGTAAGGCATGTATTGATAGCTGATACCTTTTTTGGTGTGCGGGAGGGGGGGGGGGGGGACGGTGGCAGGGATGATTATAGGGGCGCTTATAGCAATGATATCGAATCTACAGCAATACCACTGTTCCGACACACTGATACATGGTCACGTCTCGTTCTTGTTACCAGCCTTCTGCAAATGATCCAACTTCTGGCGAATTCCTGGCACTTAGATTAGCTTAGCTGATACTTTTAGGAGCATTTATTTTTAGGCAGAACAAGAGAGGCTACACTTTCGAACATCACCGGTTTACAGCCACACCACCCACATTTCCAAAAATCCAAAATCAATCCAAAAATCCGTGTTGCAAAGCAATCCAAAAATCCCGTGTTGCACCGGCATTAAAGAATGACCAAAAACCAGAGCGCTCCAAACAGCCGCTGCCCTCCTCTTGCAACACCACTCGCGGAGTCAAGATGTCACAAGTACGATCCGCATTTATTTGGCTAATGGGCTATGTAATAATACGCCTCGTGCCCGAGTGCTCAAATGATTGCAAATACAGATTTGTTACCGGCCAAGCCGCTAGCCTAAAGAGCCTGTGCACGCTGTCAAACAAACACGAGAAAGCACAATGTGTGTCGCACGCAGAAATCAGCCGGCGCTAAATGCGTCACTCAAAACACGTCGAAGTAGAGCGGCAGCGATATTCCCTTCGTTCCAAGCAAACTATCACAGTTGAGCTGCACGACATAGTAACGACAATAGCGCGTATATCTACAAGCACTAAGGAAAACGGCAAATTTTGGCATTCCGACTTGCTATCTGCTGCGGACGGCTTTAGGCGGTTTTCTTTCATGCGCGCTGATAGATGCTGACGCGGCTCTCCGCTAGGGAAAAGAGTGGCGCTGGCGCCTTGCGGGAAGCTGGAGGTTCGGAGCCCTACTGCCTGTTTCCGCGGTGGTCACCGCCGATACAAAGACACAAATGCAAAGCCAAAAGCCCGCGCACTCTCCCGCAACCGAGTGGTGGGGTCCGTTCTTCGCCCGAACACCAACGAGCTGTTTGAGACACGCGGGTCCTCGTGCGAGAGCTTCGGGGCGTCCTTTAGATTCTGTGGTGTGACGCCCGAGGACTGCCCCCACCCTCTTCTTGCAACCCTCTTTACTTCTGGCATGGTTTGCGAGAGCGATCTCCATGGTTCAATCGGAGGATGACAGTCCCCTTCCAAGCGGGCGTTCGTTACTTAGTTTTAGTTTACACCTCTTCCTCCTTTCCCTTTCGTGCATATGATTTCAGTTGAGGTGCGATTGCATTCTTAAAGAAAATGAACATTTTACCACCCCCACCAACAACCTACGTCAGACTAATTGGCTCATATGTTATAGCCCACTGTATTATCGTTGAAGATGAACCGTATAATGCCCGTGCTTTCTAAATAACTAAGCTATGAACGATCAAATGCTACCAAAATTTGCTCACTGCAGCAAGAATGCGCTTTGAAACACGTCATTCCATTAACAAAGCGAACGTTTGCGGATGCCTTTGGCTAATCGCTGACATTGACAATCGTCCTAGATGTTTCCTGCACAATACCTTTCTTCTTTGCTTGGCTAAAGCACAAGAGAGGTTGTAAGTTAAACTGAAAACCACGAAACCACAGCAACAGGCTCATTATACCTTAAGTTAGCTTTGGACCGAATACCCGCCTGAAATTTAAAACTTCTTGTTTCCTTGGTGCTTCGAGAATGATTCGTTCCCATAGTCTGGTGCATGAAAAAAAGAGAGGTCAGAGTTCTTGGCGAAGCTTTGTAACGAACTATTTCATCGTACTCTTTGACTCGGTACAGGTGGGATAATTTTTCTTGAATGGTGGCCGTATATACCGAGTAATTTGTGGCTACTATAAGCGCTACATGAAACACTGGTGCTCGCAATGCAATGTTTACACTTTGAAACTACAAAAGTGTCAAATCTTTTTTCTTCTTATATCAGATGGTTGATGCTGTAGCCGTTCCATTACCAACACATTGCTCGGTATGGTACAGCGACAGTGCATGAGTCGGGTTAAGGCGTTACAGATAAAGCAATGTTTCTGACTCACGCAGGATTGTATTTTGGTATTTGGACATTATTTAGACCACCAAGGCGGGCTGCAGCTCATCGAACTGCTGCCCGCCATGGTGGCGTAGTGGCTTCATTGGTCTTGCGCTGCTAAGCCCAAGGCAGCGGGATCTATTTGCGGCCGAGGAGGCTGCAGTTAGATGGGGGCGAAATTGAAAATCCCAGGGGGTGAAATTATTCCGGAGTCCCCTACTACAGCCCACCCCATAATGTTATCCTCGTTTTGGTACGTAAGACGCCAGCATTTAGGATATGAGGGCTTCATTGCCGCCTCTGATGCTTTCAATGAAGAAAGCTCTTTTTAACGAATCTATTTTTTTCTCGTAGAAGGTATTACAAATTCAAAAATAAGTGATGCTGCTGGAAATTCAGTTCACCTCTGGAGACATAAGCCTGCAATGACTCCCTAAACTTGAACGTCTATGGCCTCGACCGGCAGCACTAAGTAACAATAACCACGGGAGGACTTGGAACAACTACTCGGGCGTGAGCTGGTGCGCTCACAAGCCTATACGGCAGCGCTGGGTCAACACGCTGAAAGTGGCTGTGTGGCCGGAACTTCCCCACATATTTAAAAGTGCACGCCGCCGAGCGTTCAGACGCAGTGTTCATCCACGTTGTTCTTCGTCCTGTTGCTTGATGCAAACACTAGCTCCTGGTGTGAAACACTTTGTTGTTCTTTAGTGATGCCTACGTCACCTTGTTTTTCTGTCTGGCCCCGCTTTCATAACTGAGATAGATCAAAGCAAAAGATAGTGACGCCCCCATGCCACTATACAAACGTAAAGGCCGCACCGTGTGCCGCAAACTTTAAAGAAATATGAAGCGAGGTGAGGGGGACAACCCGCCGAGAAAATAACGGGAGGTTTGTAAAATATTTATCACGACCCGGGGGGCACGCGCCTGCGCATATATACAAGTGTAAACAAAGACCCACTCGCACGTACCCACGTGCAAACACACATACGCAAGCACGCATAAACAGAGCGCTTGCAGCCCTCACTCTTGACTCCTATAAATGCGTCCTCGCGTGCCCTTGGCGACCTTTGTTTTTTTATTCTCTGTTCTTTGAGTCTGTCACTTTCTACTCACGATTCCCGTGGCGCCTCAGCCTCGATCCCTGTGCCGCTGTTCCAAACATGGTGCTTTCGTTCACCTCATGGAGTATAGTTTGTTTTCTACGCTATCCGTTATATAAGCAACCATTTTGCTTTCTAGTCTCTGCCCTCCCCAACCTCTCCGCTCTGCCTTTCTTACGCACGGTTACTTCTTTTTCGATGTTGTCATTGCAGCTGCGCACAAATGCGGTGGGTGGAGGAGGTTGTTCACGCCTGATTACTTCCGTCAATAATGTAGTCATCGCTTACTGTGTGCAGGCGCCGGTGTCTATTCACGGAGATATCAGAGATATAAATTTTACTGCTCTTGAAGACGATTCCTTTACACGTTCCTTCATACGTTCACGGCCGCCGTCATCAGTTGTAAGTTCCCGCCATGCGTGTTGATAAGATTACGGGGTTTTACATGCCAAAACCTCGAGGTGATTATGAGGCACGCCGTAATGGGAGACTCCGGAAATTTGGACCGACTGGGGTTCTTTAATGTGCACTAAGTCTGAGTACATGGATGTTTTCACATTTCGCCCCCATAAAAATGCGGCCGTCATGGCCGGGATTCTACCCCGCGCACTTTTGCTTAACACACCAACACCATAGCCACTAGGCAATCACGGCGGGTGCCATGCGTGTCCGAATATATATGAAAAGGTACAAGTTTCAGTGTTCAGTATAGTTTTTCCTGGCCCCGTTTCATTTCGTTGTTTTCTTGCTCCACAGTCTAGTGAACCCTTTTGATGGCTCTTCACCTATACATATTCCTTTAAGAATGCCGACAGCACACTAAACACTTTCAATCCACTTGCATTTCCTATTTTGAGTTGCGCTGTTACATTCTCTTGTTTGAGCTTATTCCTTTATCACTATCGGCCTGTTTATGCATGTTTCATAACGTTTGCTTCCTAAAGGACAGTTGTAGTCGCTTTCTGGTCTGTACGTTCAACTATCAGAAACACTGGAGCCGTGGACAGAAGTCTGTCAGGGGAAACGGGCGCTAGCGTTTGTATCCGTCTCCCCTATCATTGTCCATTCTCTTGTGAGCCGTTTTATTTCGATTAGCATCCTTTGCCTACTTCAGGTATTTTGAATCAATCAATCAATCAATCAATCAATCAATCAATCAATCAATCAATCAATCAATCAATCAATCAATCAATCAATCAATCAATCAATCAATCAATCAATCAATCAATCAATCAATCAATCAATCAATCAATCAATCAATCAATCCGTCCATCCATCCATCCGTCCGTCCATCCATCCATCCATCCATCCATCCATCCATCCATCCATCCATCCATCCATCCATCCATCCATCCATCCATCCATCCATCCATCCATCCATGCATGCATTCATCCATCTATCCATCCTTCTAATACGGCGACTCCGTGACAATAGTCGTCCACTATATCGGTTGGGCTACCAGCATGGGCTCGCGGTCGTGTTGCTGTCGAGGCTATTACATCGTCGTCATTGCTGCTTCGTCAGGGTCTGTTTAGGGTTATGTTTGTGCAACAAACCCAAGTTAGGGACCAAAAGACGCAATTCAACCTCCAGCAACGGCAGTACTGTTTCTGGCCATGGTTCGCTCATTCACGGAAAGGACAAAAAGTGACCTGCATCAAAGAAGTTTTGACGGTAGTGTCCAAAAAAGCTTAATGGAAAAACCCAGGCCTGCAGGAACAATCAGAGTGACTAAATACCTCAAGAAAGAAAATCTAAAGCTACTCTAGGACAAAACAGACGTGTTTGTTGTGGTGAATGCTCCTGAATACGAAAAATCCGCCCAAGAAGCGATCCGCAACAATTTTGCAAAAAGCGAAATTACTTACAAAGCAATTCCAAAACTGAATTGAGAAGCCGGCAAAACATGTGACAGCATTGGCTGAACGAGATTGGCAAAGCGCGGTAAAGAGAACAAAGAACTCGCTCTGAAGCCGTGATTCACGGTAAAAAACCACAAAAAGGGAATTCCTTTTAGGACCATCGTTGAATACCGCGGAACCTGGCAAATATGCATCGCAGACTACCTTCAGGCATGTTCGAACGCCTTGCCTTTCGATGACCCTTTCTTGATCCGCAACTCCAACGAAGCTATTGCAACACTAAAGAGTAGTTCACCGACGTCTTGTTTTCAATAGGCGTGATGGACCTGTTCTACAGTGCACTGAGGCCAGCGGTGGTATAAGCTGTAGAAGAAGCCATCGACATGCTCGGCTACACCCAATTTCAGGACATGTGCAAGTGCAATATTTCTAGTTTTGCGAACGTGCTAAAACTGTATTACAGGGTGCGTTTATCCAATATGGTGATAGTGTGTACGAGCAGAAGGATAGTATCGCTACTGGTTCCTGTATAGCTCCCAAGCTTTCCGACTTATTTTTGAGTGTGGGAGACAGAAAACTTGCCGTCTTGTTTGAAGAAACTAACATAACCACCTGTTCTGGATATGCTGACGATTATTTGGTGTGCATGGAAAAGAAAAACCAAAGCGATCCTATTAGCGTAGACACTGTTATCAGCATGTTCAAGAAAGCGAAGGAAGGTCTAGACATCACGTTCGAGACTCCTAACGAAGGTCGATTTCAGTACCTTGACATAAACATTAGACTCAGCTGCTCTCACATGTGCTGGTGCTATGAAACTAGGGGAGAGAAAGAAATCGAGATATATGAGTCTTGCCATTCTAAGATCATAAAAAGAGGCATCGCTAAGGCTTGCCTATGTCAAGCAGTTTAAAAATCATGCCGCCATGCTGTGGGTAAGAGCATTGATTTGCAAGTAAGCCGCTTAAGAAACAGTGGGTGAAAACATGTTGCCCAAAATCAGAGCCAAAAGGAAACCGCAAAAAACACCAGAAAAAGTAAAATTAAAAAAAAAACGCCTGGTGTTGTCTTACATGCATGAGTTGTCACGTAGAATAAAAAAAGAGCCCAACGTCATGATGTTCAACTACTGTTCTCCGCTCCGCAAAAAACTACAAGGCATGTGCAAGAGGATGAACGCATGATCCAAACAGGGCAATCAAAGTTCTACATTCTGTTAGATTAAGGACGTGAAGAAGTACCTGGAATGTGCTAGTTCAGTGGTTTACCAAACCCCACTAGATTGCAGAAAAATGTACATTGGGCAAACTGGACGCTGTCTAAATGATAGGTTACGGGAGCACAAAGACACGTGCCAACTTCTGACAGCACCTAGCAACTTGGCTGCGCACTGCAAACAATGCAAATTCTCTCCGCTACTAGAAAGCACCACAGTCATTGGCAATCCGAAACAAAAACAGAGCGAGGAATATGGATGGCACTTGCGATAGCAAAAGAGATTTGCGTAAGCACTCCGTACATCGCGCTTATCGAAGCTGAGGTCGAGTTTGCCAGGGTGAACGGGTGCATGTGAACGATCTATTTCTGACCCGAAGTATCATCACATGTCGTCACCTCATCATATCTTTTTGTGTCACCCCTCCACCCTTCTCCCCGCGCCACATCTCCTTGTATATAAGCGCTTTCTGTAGCACTATTAAACAGTTCGTAGTTTGCGCTACGTACGTCCGCGTCGTGTAGCTTACGTTTGCCAGCGTAACACTAAGCGTAACATAATAATAAAAGATTTGGATTTGGTTGATTCCTTCTTAAAGAAATCTTTGTGTTATTGTATTTTGTGCTCTTTGCTATTTTCTCCTTTCGCTATCTCCCTCTATTTGGGGGGTACTACAGAACCCCCCAACTGGGAAAATGAAATCCTGCAGACGTTACTCCTCCTGCTACAAATCCCGCTGTCCGTATACACGTTTGCCTGGCATATAAGACCAGTCATTAAGGCGGCCATCTGATGCTAGTATGTTTATTTGAATTACGAAGCTCATTTCACATAATGCCTGCTGTACTGCCGTGGCCATGGCACTACGTGCACGACTATAAATCCTAAAGAAGAGGAAGGTGTGGCCTATGCATTCATGTGCACTCATTTTATCGTAGGGCTGCAGAAAACAGCTGTGTCTGTCCCCACTTTATTTTGTCTAATGAAGTCTTGAAGAGTGTCAGCGTGTCGTCGAGTGCAATACAGTACGATTACATATCTCATCATTCCCTTTCTGAAACACTATTGCATTGCATGTTTCTCGTTAGCATTACCTACACCTGCCATGGCAGTATTCACTAACCGTCGTCCTCGCTTTATTTTAGCGCGCGCACACACACACACACACACACACACACACACACACACACACACGCACGCACGCACACACACACACACTTACGCACGCACGCACGCACACACACACACACATGCACGCACACACACAAGCACAACGTAGGGTGTGCGACCCTGGTGTTATAACCCTTGGACTTTATACGAAACATCACGGCGACGCCGATGGCGACGGCAGAAATACGCCTGGAGTGTACATATAATCTATACTGCCATAATTGGCACCAGAGCGGGAATTCAATCCTTGAAGTGCACATTTGAAAACGTTCACTCTAAGTGACTGCCGTACCAGTATATCGGCGAAGGGCGAGTCAAAGGCCACCTGTGTTTCGCGACTGAGTTGTTGCTGCCCGGTCCACGGTAAAATACGCAGTAATCAGCAGTAAGCTTACGAAGTAGATAAGCAAGCCTTGCTGTAGAAAAGGAGAAAAAATAGTAAAGAGGAGGAAAGAAATGTGGTTTTCATAGAAGATTATCCGCGGGGTGCTCCAAAACCAATGCAAGTCATAATCAGCTAAGTGCTCCAAGATTTGCTGCGTCCAGCAACGTGACTGGCAATCATTGACGCTGGTTTTGTGTTTTGTGGTTCAACAGCAAATTTTCGAGCAAAGAATTCTGTGTGTAGTAATGTTGCGGTGGACGAAATTCAGTGCGCAATACGTTATTTTGCAGTGTTAGCAGGGTACTAGCTTTAGAATAACTGATTGCTTTAAGGGCCATGAAGTATTTGCAGATTGGTGCAGCAGAACCGCCTACACGGCCGCACGGTATTTCTATGTAAACTTAAGTAAAGAGCGAAAAGAAATGCAAGTATGGTTAGCTTGAGAAGAGAACAAATATCCACAGTTTCATCTATCCTGTCTATATATATGCATATATATTTTCTGCAAGCACGTATGAATTCTTGTTCAGAGAAAAAAACGGACATTTGCATTCGGTTTTTCTTCTGCGTTTCGTGCGCCATAACGACGATCTCTGCAAATATAAATATTTGTTGAAACTTTGTGACTTCATTAGAGGTCTCTTACTACATATAAACAAGAACTCGCGATTGTTTAAAAAAGATAAAAGTAATCCATTCAAGCCTCAAAAACCAGAAGGATAGCTGGAACAGATATTGCCTAACGACGCACACCTCCATACTTGCTACAGCTTCGCTCTTTATCGTAACTCCGGCACAGTACATAACGAGCTAGCGAAGTGCAGCAGTTCCCGAGTGGCTTTACAAAACACGGCAGACTCCGCTAGAAAAGATGAAAATACCCCCGCAGTCGTTGCCATTATCCAAAAGTAGCGGAAGTAAGTAAAGCGGCGTACGACGCTCCTGCTTATTAAAAACGAGCTTATGGGGCGCTTACACGAGCGAACCAAGCGTAGCTTTAGTGGGAAGCGCTCGTCAGAGCGCTTGGGGGCTTAAAGCTGCTTCCTGCCGTAATTGCGGTTTTCTGAGAAATCTTATGTCTCTTTTTGCAGCAAATCTCCGTGACTCTTGGCAATTTAACGTATGCAACAATTTATCTTTTACATGCCAACTGGTTCAGTGCTTCTAACTGCTGCGGTTTGGTCTCCCGCTATAACTCTCCCATGTAACTATCCTCCCGTGCACAGGCGTAACTAGAATAGAATGCTGAAAATTAATGCGCGCCGACGGCGTTTCTGATCTGTTTTCTGATCTTTCGTAAACGTTACCTCTTGATAAAATGACAAGTTAGCCGCGGGAGAAAATAACACCCCTAAGCAGCTGAAGCAGAGAAGCCACTGTGCCATGATTAGTTGGTCCGAGATATGTGAATTTCGAGAAATCAATAAAAACCTGTATAATGACTTCTATCAACGTCCAACTACTCTGCGATATGTCGTTACTTGACGTGCCACAACGTTGAATTCGGGCACAAATACGGCGCCGCGGTCGCCTATTACTCCTTACACGCTAGGAGCATTGACAACCTCGAACCACCGAGCACACCGCCGATGCCAGAGCAGCCGTTAAATCTCGCATTGACCATTGAGATGGCGTTAACACAGGGCTAGGTGAAGTCAACTGACTACGGGGATCATAGGTGTACCACAACCCGGTGACGCCTGCTCCGTCGCTTGCACTGTTGCACACACACACACACACACATTAAAGCGGTAGCGTTAAGAGCCCCGTGTACCCGAAAATCTGATGTCGACGTCGACATCCACCCATCAGAAAATATCATGCTGAACCACAACCAGGCAGGCCATTCGCATGGCGCAGAGGCGATCTGAACTAATTGAATTTCTCAAAAGTAAGATGCCTAAAAAAACTGTCCTAAGTCGGAATTACGCACGGCCTACAGACATGATGGCGTCAGACTGTAATTTGAATATGCGAGAAAATAATATTTTTTATAGGATAACATAATTTTGTTACGAGGCAACTTAACTGGAAATTCCTTTTTCCTTGCTTATGGGGGTATGAACCATTGATGAGTCACTGCTTGTAACCTCTGCCTAACGTGTATGAGAAATTGCACTACTGCTAGGATCGCTCCTCACCCCCCCCCCCCCCTCTCATCCCATTCTTTTTTGTCGGAACCCCGTGTCGTAGAATTTCCCGTGTCGGTGCCAACGGAGCCCGATAATGCTATCGCGCTCCACTCTGCAAGGCAAAGCTTATGCATCCTCCGAGTTCATTTTTTTGACAGTTTTCCTTTAATGAAGCGACGTACAGTCAGGTTTTTGTGTGGTCCTGTCAGACCTGGACTAAGGGCACCGACCCTGCTGAGCCCTGCTGGGAGCAGAAGCATGAAGACTGAAGATCCCGGTGGGCAGCCGCGCAACAACTCTGTAAATACAGGCAAATAAAGCTTTACAGCAACAACAATTCTCCCGTTCCTATACCCATTTCATGCTTCTTGCTAACTCCAGATGAAATCGGCTATAAACGCTGATATGAAATAGGAAACGACCTTACTGTTTCTTCGATCATTAGAAGAGAAATCGACAACGAATAATAAACGATGTTCCTCAGCATGATATAACGCTGTTGCCTACGAGAGCATGATATCGACTTCCCTATAGTGCTCCCATTTCATTTCCCTCTGCTGCATGCAGACACACATATAGGTGTATCGAGTGTGCGATGTAACGTACCGGAGCGCAATTCAATCCCTGCTCGCCTAGCGGCTTCCGCCTTCTGCGACACAGCGTATACACAGGTATACGCGGGGAGAGTGCGTAACTACCGAGTCTGCTGCGGTCCTCACCGAGGAAACTGCAGCCTGGAGCTAGTCTTATCAACTGCGCTTTATTGGCGGGCGTAGTGGATTGGAGAAGGATAGCCCGAAACTTCGGGTGTTTCAATACGATATAAAGGTTACTGCGTAATGACACTCGTATTTCGCTAGGGAGCTACCACATACTATAATGTTGAAGCTCATGGTCGGTCCTGTCATGGACGAATCGTCTGTGTAGATCGACTTTTGCAGTCAGCTGCACTCGAAACCTGGAAGAATGGATATGTGCAGAGAGTTGCAATTTAACTCCTGCTGAAGGGAGCGCCGGCTAAACAAATCGACCCGTCATGGTTGCACGTGCGTGTGGCTTGAGGCGTGGATGTAGCTCATGGCTGTTGTGCCTTTGCAGAACCACAACTAAATTTGCGTAATAAAATCATTAATCGATCGGAGCGGGGCGACTGCACTAGGAGCCCCGATGAAATTTGCAATAAAAAGGTTTAGTGCTTTCTTTCTTTTTTTTTGTACGAAAGTGGAATGGAGGTTATGTTTCTTAAACGTAGAGGAGCACCTGTTACAGGACTTCTAGGCGTGCAATTTAGTGCTACTTAACCCTAATGTGGTGTAACCTTTGTTACTTCAGTTGTCTACTCGTAGAGTTACGAAAAGGACTTACTCATACCAGCATTGTTGCTAGAACGATTTAAATAAATCCCATTGAGAGGTCATGCGGCTTTTCTTGTTAGAAGTAATTCGTATTTATCAACTCTACGAAAGACAACACAGTTATCATTATTACCATTATTAATGCTTAAGTATTCTTTTGCGAGCTCCCCAGCCCTGTCAGGCAAAAAGTTACTGCCTTGTATCTGCAGGAAAATGTGTAATTTGAAAAGTTAAGACATTTATTCGTTAAGATAGTGTAAATGTAGGTGAGTGGTAGCTTTTAATTGGTACGGAACAATTTAGAGCAGAACAGTAAAGTAAAAAGACAATACCTGTACAGATACACAGGGCTCCTTAGAATATACATAGGTAAAGCTTACAGTAGGGGTGGACCAACTGAAATATGGAGGTGGGGTGACTGAAATTTGCCTGTGGGCTAACTTGACATTTGGGGGTGGGCGAACTTATATTTGGGGCTAGGAAAACTTGAAATTTGCAAGTGTACCAACATGAATTTTCTGATTGCGTCAAGTTAAATTATGGGGGTGGGCGCACTTGAAATATGGACATGCAGAAAATTAAATTTGGGTGCAGACCAACTTGCCATTTGAATGTGAGCCGACTGAAATTCGGGGGTGGGCCAGGTTGAAATCTGGGGGTGGGCCAATTTAAATTAAGGGCCGGGTTAACCTGAAATTTGAGGGTAGCCCATGTTATATTTTGGATTGGGTCACTTGAAATTTTGGGGTGGGCCAAGTTAAATTTGGGGGTCGGCCATCTTGACATCTGGGGGCGTGCCAACCTAAATTTGAGAGTGGGCTAACTTAAACTTGTTATTGGGTCAACTTAAATTTGTGGGAGGGCCAACTTGAAATTAGGGTCTGGGAGAACTTGAGATTTTGAGGTGACACAGTGCCGAATTTAACGGTTCTGAGCATCCTTCGAGTTATGAACACCTCGCGGGCAAGCGAGTGCGTTGAGAGGCTTGGCGCGTTTTCATAACTTTTATGTCGGATATTGTAGCGGTCGGTGTCATACCAATGATGACTGCTTGTCTCGTGTTCCGTCACCACACTCCACCGCTAACGATGACGACTTCGACGACTATCTTGCCAAAATTACGGAGCGTCATGGCAGACAACGGCCTTCAGGCTGTGTAACGGTATGCTGCACAAAAAGGATTACTCCGCCGAAGGCGCTTCCTTGATCCTAGTCATTCCCGAACGCCTGCATACTGCTATTCTTCGCGCCATGCATGATGACATCACATCGGGTCACCTTCACTTTGCTCGCACACTTCATTGATTACGCCAGCGCTTTTATTGGCCGAATTTATGGAACAGCACAACACAGCACATTGCAAGTTACCCTGGTTGTCAATGTCATAAGAAGCCAGGGACGCCTCCTGCAGGCTTTTTGCAACCAGTGAAACCACCTGCCTTACCATTCGAAAAAGTTGGTATCGATTTGCTTGGCCCCCGTCCCAAGAGTTCTACCGGTGGATTATTGACTTGACGCGCTATACTGAAACTGCGGTGTTTACATCTGCTACCGCCGCCGGTGTGTCGTGCTTTATGCTTCATTCTGTCATCCTGCGTCACGACGCTCCACATGTTGGTATAAGTTACAATTACAGGACGGCAATTCACCGCCGACGTTGTTGAAGAACTGCTACGGCCCCCTTTGCGTTCCTACTTATCGCCATTCAACGCCGTACCACCCGCAAGCAAATGGCCTCACCGAAAGCACGAATCCTACGCTTACCAACATGTTGTCACTGTACGTCTCAGCTGATCACAGGAATTGGGATGCCGTGCTGCACTGTGTCATGTACGCATACAATACAGCCAAGCACGAAGTCACCGGGTATGCGTCTTTCTATCTGTTGGGCGCTCGCAGTCCCATTCTTGGACTTAATTTTGCCATTGCCACTGAACGAAGGCACATACATTCCGCAGACATTGTGTCGCGCCGGAAAAGCGCGTCGGCTCGCTGGCTTAAGAACACTGTCTTCGCAAGTTTCAACCAAGGCACGTTATGACGCCCGGCATACAGATGTCACTTTCGCTCCTGGCTATCACGTGTTACTGTGGACACCTCTACGGAAGAAAGGCTTGTATCGCAAGTTCGTCTCACCGTACAGCGGTTCATTCGTGATACTCAGCTGAATAACTGACCTCAACTACGTCATCGCAAAATTGACCTCCAAGAATCGCCGGCCGCGGCAGGCTCAGGTGGTTCATGTGTCCCGCCTTAAGCACTACCATCATAGGGTTCCCGAATCAAGGACTACCAATTATGTCGATGCCTAATTTGCTCGGCGAGCTTCGTCAGCGCTGGAGCAAGTTGTTACGCTGCGCGGTGGAGCCGAAGAAGAGGAGATTAAAGAAGTACGCGCTGGGTGGAAAGGCCCGACTGCCTGCGATCTTGTCTCTAAGCCCCCTCAATCATTTTGTAAATAAATCCAACCTAGCCGTAAAATATATATATATATATATATATATATATATATATATATATATATATATATATATATATATATATATATATATATATATATACACATATATATATATATATATATATATATATATATATATATATATATATATATATATATATGTATGTATATATATATATATACATATATATATATATGTATATATATATATATATATATATATATATATATATATATATATATATATATATATATATATCCTATTCAAGTTTAATAATACTAGTTCACCTCACGCGGTGGGCATGTATCGCCGGACCTGGTTTCATCACTCGACAGAAGCTTCCTGCCTGCGTGTTCGTCAAGGAGCCTTAGCGGTCAACCGCATTTAAGCCGCTTTCTAGACAAGGATAACCCAGAATGCACGCCCCGAAAGTTCTAATTAAAGAATAATAGACGGTGCCTCATCTTCAATGTGGGGGATCTTTTCATGGAGGCAACAGTCCAAGTTATTCTTGCGACAGTAATTTTTTTTGCACTTGCTGTTCTACCTTAGCCTACACTGACGACAAAACTGCTTTTCATACATGTAGCGGCATCTTCTGTTCTATTTTATTTTTGTTTTTCGTACTTACTTTCTTGTTGCTGTTTATATGTCACTTACAGAGCGGTCTTAATCCATACTTTAGCGAACTCGATGGCATTCACTGCAGAGCCTGCCTACACGAAGGTCAATTCTGATTTTTACCACGTACATTTTTATATTTTGCTAAACTTGGCAAAGAAGATAGGGTATCTTGGTTCTTAGTTTAAGCCTGCAATCTTGTAAGCTGATTATACTTGCGGCTCTCTCAGGTTCAGGTTTATTATGGCTAACCGTCTTTTTACATATATTGCGATAAACATAGGCCTCCGTGGCGACGCTCTATTTATGTGACGGGCATGTGAATCTCACTTTATTATCTACGTCGGTTTTTCTGGCAGCTGTCTCTTTACTTGTGGCCAAGTTAACGCTTCATTTACATAATTAAGCATCACTCGCGTCACGTGCATGAAAGTGTTGAACTCTAAACCCGAAAGAAAGGGCTGTGCATGCGCACTAAACCCAAAGCAGAGAATGAATACGGCTCGTGCGATGGGTAAAGTACCACATGCGACAGCTATTCCAAAGTTATTTCGTACGTTGCTGTAAGTTGTAACGCACCTCAGTATGCTGCGTAAAGGCACTGAGCATAGCAGCTGCCATCTCGACGAGGATCTAATGCGAACAGCTAAGCAGGCGGAGGTAGCATTGCCGTGTGGTTTGTGCGTGCGAGCACAAGGTCGTTTCATTTGCCGCCTATACAGACTGCGTTACACTAGCGTGCTATTTCAGATACTCACGTAAATAAATATATATAAAAGTTAGCCTTCCGTGCTGTTCGATTCGGATCATTAAAGCTAATAATTTTTTTTTGTGATTAAGGAGCAGGTTGTCGGGGTGATGCCAGAGTCAGCACGTATGACCGCTTTTGCTCCTCATGCTCAGACCTTGCGCTGGCTATTACCATCAACCTGGACTTGAACGATTAATGTTAATAAACAACCCTCACGTGATGTTCGCGCGGACCATTACTACGGTGCTGAAGGTTCTGAATTCGGTGCATGAGTTGCTTCATGTTCAGTGGTGGCCTGTTAAGTGAAAGAACATCGCGCCACTCACTTCCAGGCGTCGAAAGAGTCCGAATTTTGTTCAGGCCGATAGCAAAATTTATGGTGTCAAGTTTACAGGCCTGGTTGTGACAGTGATTACATAATGCACGTGTTTGCCTATTTGACAAGAGCATTGCCATACGCGCAGTGCGAGAGAATTGTTAACGCAGAAGTGTTTTCGCCGTCTAAAATGTCTTTCACGCTATTGGAAGCATGGCAGAAACTTTGTGGCTGTGTAATCCAGAAGCTAAACGTTGTACATATAGCGTAATAGTGCGAATTTTATTTACACGTTCCCCAAAGCAGCCCATCTGTTTTGATGTTGTAATATAGCCAGCGTTAGACATTCCTTCAATCTAAAGAATAAGTGTCTCTAGCAAGCATGTTATCCCATAAACAATAGCGCAATTACCTTCACGGGCTTATTGTTTGCTGGTAGAATGACAATATAATTGCCAAAGTACCAAGCTACAAATAACCAGCGTACAAAACAGTTGTTTTGAATGGCACGAGGAATGAGTCAATGTCGAAGGCGCAATTCCATCACGTGATCATGAATCGTCGCCATCATTTTTCTTTGTTCATTACGACTATGAGGAAAATCTATGCGTATCAAGCAAATTGAACAGTGTGTGTAAGCCAAAAACTCGTAAGATCACGGGGTGGTGTGCGATATAGAAAGCGTGCTGGTCCTACTAAATAATGCTAGTCAAATATAACTTTATTGAAACTCGACAACCAAACTGAGTCATACGATTTCATGCATTTGCATGGCTACGCTCAGTGCTATCTGAGACCAGTGTGACCTGTTCTGAAAAATACATCTCTACAATAGTAATCATGCAAGCAGTCCCTTACGTATGCTTGGTAGCCATCACAACTTTGGTGGCCGCCCTACTATGCTTGGGAGTATCACTGGTAAACCTCGGAGCTACGATAAGTGCATTAGCACAAATACTTAGAGAACTAACTGACTATACAGGCAACAGTCGCTATAGCAGGATTGGTACAGAGTATCGCGCATTTCATGCGGAGATTGTGGGTTCACCTTTCACTGGCTGGAATCTCATTTCACACTGTTTCATCGTTATTCCTCAATACGTGTTCAAGAACCACACCTATTATCTACAGTATGTCATGTCGATCATTTTTTGGGGAACATTGAAGTACTGCGTGCCACGGGGACGGCACATGTTAAAAAAGAAAATAAACCCCCTGCTTTTCTTCTACGCATTCCTGATCTCCTCTGCCGATGTCTGACACCAGCAGGCTGATGCGCACGGTAGCTTTTAGCTTCCTTGGTCGTTGCAGGCGAAAACCCTATCATGTGTTTTATCTACGTGGAATGAAAGCGTCAAGGTTTCGCAAACCCGCTGTGTGTGATGGTAAGCATACGCAGGCAAAGTAAAGGAAACTTACTATAACGCACTCACAAAATACATTTACTACTTAGGGCTCTCTCGGACTCAGGCTCACCAAAATATTAGCCTTATTCACTCAGACTGAGACACATCGGCATTTCACTCTGTCGGGCTCACTCGGACTCACTTTCAAATTATTCTAAAAGCATTTGAGGATATGTCTAGATCTTTCAATAGCATTTGACAGTTTGAAGCATGACACATCATTAGTAAAACTTGAATTTTGTGGGATAAGAGGAATACATTTAAAACCTTTAACACCACATTTTAAATACCGGAAAATATGCTTTTATATCAACGACAAACTGCCCCCTTTGAAATAGATAAATGCTGCTGTTCCACAAAGAAGCGTCCTTCGACCGCTCTTGTTTAATTTATATGGTAATGGTGTCACTAACATTAGCAAACACCGACTTTTATAATCTACGCGGATGACATGAGTCTTCTATATTGCGGGTCCAACATTAGAAAATTCAATTAAACATCAATGATTTCCTCCAAGGTCGGCTGACATGGAGTAATGTAATTTCCTTAAAAATGAATACAAGCAAAACCAAATAAACCCTTTTTACTCCTAAACAGTTGCCAGTAGTTCTCACAGAAAATTTTATGCTTGACCAAATGCCGTTAGAGGTTGTTGACTCCTTCAAAACACTCGGTCTATACTTCTACAAGCATATGTCCTGGGACACGCATATTAAACACATTATTACCAAACTTTCGAGGACTGTCGGCATTTTGCCTAGATTACGTTTTTTTTACCACTTCATAATAAATAACTGATTCACAACGCGTTATTTTCGCCCAACTAAAGCTATTGCTTTCTTGTATGGGACAAAACAACGTCATCCAATTCACAACAGTGGGATGCACTTCAGAAAAAAAGCCCTTAGACACATAGCTGGAGTGCCCTTAAATGTACATACAGAGCAATTTTTCAGGCGGTTTAATGTAGTACCTGTTCCTAAGCTTTCTTCATATAATGTGGCCATACGATCCAAACACAGAATGAATACTAGGGAAGACATTATAATGTCGTTATCGCACTTGAAGATTAGGGCACCTATATAGAAGACACGCATCAAAGAATATTGGAAAGTCCCGTTTTGTCGAACTAAATATGGAGAACAAATGCTCCAACACAGCATACCTGTACTTCAAATTTTTTCCATGAACGAGCGATCGATGTCACAACTGTCAGGAAAAACACACTGCTCTCGATGTTTGTGACGCATTCATGATACCATCTGTTCTACATGGATGTGCTTTTCTGAAAACTAATATGCATTTCATTATGGGTATTTGATTTCATGCATATAAGCCTGCGATCTCTGTATTCTATTTATTCTTTTTCCTACAGAGAATATGTTAAACATTACTGCGTGCCTGAAATTTTATTATTTAAATATATGCTGTTTAGCTTTTTACGCTTCTTGTGCTCACGTTATGTGTGAAATGTTAGGAGTATCACTGGTTTATTCGACGGTATACCTTGTAAAGGGGGTCCGAACCTCCTTCATGTGGATTAACTTTCACTTTCTAGTTCGGATTTTCCCCATTCAACATGGAAATAAACTCAATTTCAATTTCAAGATCGACTACTCAGTCGGGATGACTTGCTAAGGTTCCCCCAAGTTTTATCAGTCGGGCTCACTTGCACTCAGGCTCACGAAAAATTTACTCAAGCATGCCCACTAGGACTCCGGCAAACGAAAAATCTACTTAGTCAGGCTCAGTTTAACTCAGACTCAGATCGCCAGGATTGACTGGAGCTCACTTAGACTCAGACGGATAGGCCTTTACAACTCTAGTATAAGTGAGCCTCAGAGTCTTGTCTCATTAGTTGGCCGACCTATACTGAGAATGCAAGGCGCTCGCTCATTGTGCTCATTGTTGCTCACTCGTCCTTTCATGAAGCCTCCATTCAAGACCCTTTGCGCGGAGGACGATCAGAGGTACAAAATGGAGGAGCACTTCTTCTTTTCATGTGGCTGCTTATTAACGAACGCGACCGGTAGCTTTTGCTGCACTGAATGTAATTAGGGGAAAAGAGGAGGAAGTGCTCGTGGGGAGGGTACTGAATACGAGTGAAAAATCATGGTGGCCGCGTAGTCGTTAATAAAGTGCCCCTAACGTTGCGATTACCACATCGCAGCAAAACACTAAATAAATATGTGTATATTTATTGCTGATTCATGTACAGCACCCCTATATAAATACTTTGAGCGCAGCTTAGTTAAACGGGTTTTTGAAAATTCGAAAGGAATTGCAGATGTAGTCCTATACTGCCTAAACCATCAGGTTATATGCCCTATGCTTTCCTTGCTTCATTGTTTCTTGACTTCACATGTTTAATACTAAATGGGGGACGCCGCTTTGTCTGAATCTTCACGTATTTCCCCACACCCACAATTTATCAGCGAACACGTGTTACCACTACCGAGCTCAACATGAGCTCGAATAACAGTGGCCCCCCATAACCCAAAACATGGATCCGGAATACAATAAAGCTAGGCGAAAAGCACGCGCACAACATATTAGAAGAATGTATGAAAATAATCCCATGTACAACACAATATACACGGACGAAGCCGCGTATTCGAACGTTCCCTCGAACGCCAGTGATGCCCAACAGAACGTCCGGAGGTACGCAGTGGCAATTGTCGACACGAAAGCACAGCAACAATTTACGGCATCCGTCCGGGCAGGTACTCCGGCGGCTGCCGAAACTTTCGCCGTGGCAATGGCCCTCGCTCACGCGGAACACACGCAAAAGAGCGGCACCATAATAACAGAATCACAAGAAGCAGGTAGCCTGCTTCTCAGGGGCCACGTGACGAAAACATGTCACTTAATAATACCGACGAAATTTGTCCATCATCACCGGATCGTATGGTCACCCAGGTTACAAGGGCCTCGAGGGGAACGAACTGGCTGATTCGCTAGCCCGAGGTATTATTAACCGGGCCGGCTCGACTGGTACGGTCCCAGGTAGCCACTGTAATGACCCAATTCCAACGAATACCCGGGAGATTCTCGCTCATTAGCGTGCAACCAGAAAAAATACCCTTCCCCTCACCCACAACTCAGTGGAGAGGAAGCCGCCAGCTGGCGCAAAATTCAAGCCGGGATATTCCACAACCTTAAATTACAAAATGCCATGTTCCCCACTCGCTACAGGCCCGACTGCCCGTGGTGCGGCGGCATACTAACACTTCAACACATTACATGGGATTGTGAATCACACCAGTTTGATAAAACACACCAAACAATGGAGCTATGGGAGGCACAGCTAACCCGCTCAGACCTGGCCGGACAACAGTCCTTCATAAGGCAGGTCAAGCGGGCGGCCGAGGCCAGCGGGACCTTGGACTAAAGGGGCTCCGACCATTGCACGTACATAGTCTAAGACAATAAATGTTTCTCTCTCTCTTTCTCGCGCAGTGCAAAAAAAAAGAATTGCTAAAGAACCACACACAATGCGACAGTGCTAATGCTTTAAACACCAACCCCCGCGTCAATAAAATATTTGGTTTATTTTAACAACAAGGAAAGTGCACTTCACGTGCGCGAACTCACTGCCTCTTTACTCCTCCCCCCCCCACTTCTCTCTCTATCTCATTTTTCTACTCCCCTTTCCTGTCCCCCAGTGTACCGCGTCTCTCCTGCTCCTTTCGACTTATCTCTCTATCCTAATTATTTCACTACACCAACCCCCACGTCACTAAAATCTTGGCTTTAACTCAACAAGTTTTTACTCGTCACAATTCCAACCCTGCAGACTTGTCTATTTACCTGGGTACCCACGAAAACAGGGTGTGCCAGGTATTGACGTTAAGAGGCGACATACGAAAAAGAGACTCTCATCATCACCAAGACGTCACTGTACACAAAAATGTCGCGCTATATTATGGTGACAGTTAGCCATTTGGCCAAATTACTGGGCCCCATATTTATTTATGCTTTCCTCTCCCTGGCGGCGCTACTTGCAGGTCGTCCCCATCTTTCGTCGGCCCACAAAACTGTGAAGCCACTTCCGTCTTTCTTGACGGCGTCTGGCCTGTGTGAACGCCTTTGACTTGGTGAGGCATTCTGCACGCGTGCGCGAATTAATCGCGTCTTTCCTCCTCTCCCACTTCTCTCTCTATATCATTTTCCTACTCCTCTTTCCCGTCCCCCCGTGTAACGCGCCTTTCTTCATACCCCACTTCTATCGCTTCCTCATTTTGCTAATCCCCTTTCCCGTCCCCCAGTGTAGGGTAGCCAACGAGACGCATCTCTGGTTAATGTCCTGCCTTCTCTCTTTCCTTCCTCCTCCTCATCCTCTTACTGTTCAATGACAGACACAATTATTCGGCGCCTACACGCTATTAAACGACCAAAAGCAATATTCATGCCCACACGTTTTACCGGCATGAGTAAACGTGAAATAAGCGGTTGAAAAGAGCAACGAAATGCAATGACGGCACGTAAAGTATTCGGGAGGACCAAATTGATTCACGAGAAAGAACCTGTTTCAAAAAAGATTCTAGAAAGAAATAACGACCTTCTTGCTACTGCGAGTTAAGAGGTTATTTCGGAAGCTCAACAGCGTTCCTATGCCCGTACACGAAGATTTGCTGAGCGAAATGGACACGATAGCAACTTTTTAACGTGCCAGTTGAAATTCACGTGCTTCTTTTTTAACCAGGGTTCTGAAAAGGTATGTATATAAGTTCACGTGTTTTAAACAACGCGTCTGTTGAGAGTCAGCTCTCGTCCTTGTGCTTCCTTTCTCCATTCGTGTTCGAATTGACGCTGCTCTTCACAATGAATTTTGCCAACCTTTTCAGCTCGCTTCTTTGTGAGTCAAGGACCTCTTATTTCCGGGTTCCATACTTTCATTTTGTCGCTATTTTTTCTCATCGTCGAGGTACGCAATCCGTAAATGACCGCAACCTACGAACCTTGCACAAGTGGCGCTGGTGCGGCTATGCGAGCTGACCGTTCAATCACGTCATTTCTCTTCGGGCTATCGCTACGGCACCCAAACAGCTATTCCAGTTTTAACCGCAACACTGTTCTGGTGACTTTGAATAGCGTGCTATGCTGGCTTTTCCTGTAAGGTTTCATTTTGTTGTCTTTGCTGTCGAGGTTTCTCGGCTTCACACACCTTATTGTTAATGCTGACCAGCGGCAGACTCCTGGATACAAAAGCATGATTGATCAGTTTTCAGTACAAACGCACCTAATCCTCCAATAAAACTTTACACTTCTAAACACAAAAGCTGAACTTTCTTCAAGCGCGACTCATTTCTATCCATCAATTTGGTGGATAAAATGCGCACGAACGTTTACCTACGGCACAGGGAACTCTTGAAGGCCAGCTTTGAAACTTCCTATGTAAAACTCAGTGTTCTGGGCAGCTTGGCTTGAATAACACGAAAGTAGCAGAGTTACTTATCGGGGCTAAGAATCTTCGAAAAGCTTTCCAATGTCGTCGTGAATATTGAGCTTTTTCTTTGTCAGGGTAGCTACAACTAGCCTTCTGTGAAAGGAAAGGCACGGTATGGATCACGGAGCACACTGGCTGTTAAGTGCACCAATCTTTAAAATATATATATATTTTTTTACACGATGTTTGTCAAGATGCGAACTACTGTATGAAGGCTCGAATGACCGGACTAGGCAGCTGGCCTTGAGCAGGTCACGCGCGGGCATGAAGTAATCGAGGTCTCTTTAGCAAGTTGTTGCTGAAGCGACCGAAATCAGCACAAACGCAGTCAGCACCTTGACCATTGTTAACTGCAAGGCAGGCACGAAATAAATCAGATAGGGGCTACGTCAACTCTAGCATCACAACAAAAACGACACTATAAATAGCCTACGATTTTAGTCACAACATTCTCTCAGTATCAAGCGTAATTGTTCGACAGTCCGAAGCAAAAAGAGAGAAACTAAATATTCCGCCTTGATGCCCAATAATTACAATATCTCCTTATACAAAGTGCGAACAAGCGTTTAGTTCTCGGCCTGATTTACCACAGAGATCAAGGGACATGAACACGGCCTGTTCAACGGGGAAGCAGAGCGAGTGCTAGCACGAGCACCAGTATTCTTTCGCGTTTCTTATTGCTGGCGTCCCATGTTGGTCACTACAATCACCCCCTTGCAAACAACTTACCTAATGTCCACGCAGAACTGCGTGAGTCGTCGCGAATGCACCTGGAAGAATGCGTACAACAAGGTTTCAGCGACGCCGGTGCGGTCAGAGTTACAGCTAAGTAAGCATCGTGTAACCACGACTACAAGGCGCATTCTTCACCACAACGCCCTATTTAGCCCGTATGACTGAAGTGAGTGAGTGAATGAATAAACTTTATTATAGGTCCGGCGAGGACGCGAACTCGTCGCGCACCTGGCTAATCCCACGTTGAGACCGGCAGGTCTGAAGAGGACAGGATGGATTACAGAGTGTTCGACCGAGGCTGCACGAGTTCCTATCCTGATTCCATCCTGCATGATTGTATCCTGCACGATCCTGATGATTGTGCCTTCAGCGTCTAGAGCATGCGAGAGATAGCTTGAAAAAATAGATGCTCAGAAAACGACAGTAAGGTAGACAGTGTTAAAAGACAAAAAATAGCTACAGAAATTCTGAAAATTTGTCTACTAATGCGTAAACATTGTTTGTCTCGGCTACAACTTCCTTTTTGCTGAGTTTTGCTTACTTCCTTACCCTAGCCTATGCGCGTCTACCCATGGCCTTTCCGGTGACAAGGAATGCTTAGGCTTTAGTTGACAATTGTGACATTTCTCCCGCATCCGGTCCCTTCAATGCAATCGTACCAATTGAGCCGGAACGTTGCGCACCAGCACGCCTCGATGCGGCGGAGCAGTCGAAAGGGAACACCGGCTGCCGCAGTTGCACGTGAGGTGTTTTTTGAGGGGAGCCTGCATCGCCGCAATGCCGTGTCACCCTCGCTGTCGCACTCGTGAGCCTGACCTAACCGCGTTCCTTGTCCACGAAAGCTCTCGCCTTCGTTCTGAGTGCGCCTCCATAAGGTTCAATAAAATCGCGCCCAGCACCTCAGCGCGCTTACTTGCCCGCGAGGTGTTAATAACTCGCAGGATGCTAAGCAGCGTTCAATTGGACATCGGACCACCCCAAAATCTCAAGTTCGCCTGTACTCAAATTTCAAGCTGGCCCAGCCCCAAATTTGAAGTTGGCTCAGTCTCACGGTTCAGTTTTCCCAACCCCAACTTTCGAGTCAGCCCAACTCAAAATTGAAATTCGACTCCAGCCGAATTTCAGGTGGGCCACCCCCACCTCATAAACCCTAAATTTAGGCTGGTGGGCATGCAAATTTCAAGCGGGCTCAACCCAAATATGAGTCCGCCCAACCCCAAATTTCAGTAGGCCTACTCTTAAATTTGAATTCTACCCATTCGCAAACACAAGTTGGCTCACCCCCTGATTTCAACTTGGCCCATCGCCAGATCTGAGTTCGTCCACCCGGAAAGTTTAGTTTGCCCATCCCCAAGTTTAATGTTGGCCCATCCCAAATTTTAGTTGGCCCACATTCAAATTTCAAGATGGCCCACCCCCAAATTTATTTTG
Organism: Dermacentor albipictus; assembly: GCF_038994185.2. Taxonomy (NCBI): domain Eukaryota; kingdom Metazoa; phylum Arthropoda; class Arachnida; order Ixodida; family Ixodidae; genus Dermacentor; species Dermacentor albipictus. Next base: position 439,131,322 of record NC_091821.1, read on the forward strand.
GCCTATTTCCAAATTTCAAGTTGGCCCACACCAAATTTGAAGCTGGCCTGCCCCCAAATTTCAGTTGGCCCACCCGTACTACAAGCTTCTCCATGCAATTTCTCAGCAACAAACCTTATGTGTCCAACGGGTATTCGCTTTTAAGCATTAAACGCTTTGAGATCCCACTGTCGGCGACCTTCGAGCGACTTCGAGCCAAAAACCAGAACCGTTGTTCGGGCACTCATACGAGAACATCAGGGCAAGTTACGAGAACAGAACCAGATAATTAGGGCAACCAGTCCAAACTTAAGAAAGTGTGGTCTCTGCACCCCCCCCCCCCCCGCCCTTTGTGCTGGACAGCATTATATGCGCTATTTACTGTCCAAACTAGCTATAAAAATATTGCTTCCGAGTTCTTTCTCATGTTTGTTCACGATATCCCTCAATATGCAACTTCTAGTACGCTGAAGTTTTACGTCATTTCCAATAGTCACCATCAAAAGGCAGATGCACGCCAACGTACACTTCATTGTCAGCTTTTGATGCTGACATGACTGCCTGTGCTCTTTTGAAAGCCAGCGGTCCGTGAGTTCCGCGGCGCAGGTGTTGCGCCGCCTCGAGAGATGGAGCCACGCCGCGTGTCGCCTCCTTCGAGCGCTTTTCTTCTAGCTGGGCAGTGTGCTTGGTCTCCCGGGCGTTCGTCGCTGCCTGTCGTGCCACCTTCAGCCGGTTTTTTTTTCTAGCTGAGCAGTGTTCATGTGGACCAATGCACAGTAGGGTGTGGTGTGGTGTGCAGTGGTGTGGTGGGGTGTGTCGTTGCGAGCATGCTCTACACCCATTTTAAGGTGGTGGCTAGTTTCATCTCCGACCAACCTGCTTTGCCGGTTGCGATTTCACGCTCGGTTACGGGAGAGCCATCAATTTTTTCATTTTATTTTTGCTTTATATCTTTCCTTGTCGCTTAAAAGCTATCAATCATCTGCAGTTACACTATCATAAAGGTAAAATGCCCCGAGTTTGCAAATTACGCATTCTGGCGCAGATAGAAGGCATTACACTTCTCGCTTGACAGGTCTGGGGAGGTCACCAAAGAACGCTTGTGCATTAAAAGCATGGTCAGAAGAGCGAGTAGATGTTCACGAGAAATGAAAAAGGTAATGCACACAATGACGAAATCTGAAGCCATAAATACAGCGGAAGCGCGAAGTGCTTCCGGAGACGTCGCTAAACACGAAACGCTTGCGTGGTAATGAGTGCACGGACTCAATTGAACCATTCCACTCGGATTGCTCTGAAAACAAAGCGACACGGACCCGCCTTGCTCGACGTGACCTCCGAGAATAAATGTAAAAAAAAAAGAACCACCGTGAGATGGGCGACGCAGGACAAAAGCAATCATGCCAGAAGTGCATCCAAGGAGCTGTATTTGTGAACGCGTGCCCGCGATTACTGTTTTCGTATTCTCTCATCGTGTATATTGCTGTTTGATAGTACTACAAATGATTATTTTTGCTTTGTTATCCATGAGACGAGCATACGCTGGCACGTGCTTGCAATCCGTGCTTCTCCGCACTGTTTTTCCTCGCTTATGCCTTTGTTTACTCTGCACGGAGGATGTCGCTCTAGTGGCCGTCAGTTCCGACGCAGCGACAAGCGGCTGTACGGACGAGTTGATCAATTTTCAATGCGCTCTCACCGTTCGCTCTGAACGCAAGAACGCACCGCGGACAACAACCATGCTCTCCGTCTGCTTCTTTAGACGACCGGATATGCTTGCCTTCCCGCGAAAGAAAAGAAAAACGACGAATGCTTTCAAATTCGAGCGATGTCTCAGACGAAAGTACTTTGGCTGAAATGTGTTTTCCTTTGCTTTGTGCCTATTTCGACGAGAGAAGGGGTGGCGGCGGAAGCTTCGCTTCCGACGCAGCTTGTACGTCATTATTGTTCCTTTGGTTGTCACAAGAAAATGTTGTGCTAACAATTGAAGCTGCCGATGCGGCGGTGAGTTCACAAAAGGCTTAGGTTCTGACAGGACTCTCTTTGTCGGGATAAGTTGCTGGTGACAGCTTCCAGAACTTACGTTGCTCAGTTCAATGTGGACAAAGGTATATGAGAAATACATTGAAAGCCCCACTCATTCAGGGTGAAATAAATGAGAAAAAGATAAACGGCAAATAAAGTCTGGTCCAAATGCAACTCCTTTACTGGTCATTCGATGAGTTACTGTTGAATAACACGCATTTTCATGTTTTGTATTTCCATGTTCAGGCCTCACTTGAAAGTTATCCGGGCATGAAATAGCTAGGTGCTCTAAAAAATAAAAGGAAATACTACTTATAGCATCTGTATCATTACAAATATTAAGCGTTTTATCAACAAAAATATTAATCTTTATTAACAATGGCGTGCTACCTTTATCCCAATTACAAAGGAAAGCTCTACGGTATATATACAATAAACATAAATTAACAGACTCGCCCACCGAACTACTTAACAAAAGCGGAATCCTAACAGTACAAAACCGAGCTGTACTAGCCCGTTCTAAACTTATGTACCAGCTCTTACACAACAAGCTTAATATTGATACCTCTAGATACATCTCCAGAAATGAAACACGGCCAACGCGGCATAAAAACACAAACACTCAATGAGCATTCTTTTAATACCGATTGCTTTAAGAATTCATTCTTTCCTTTAGCGATAAGAGAGTGGAATAAACTGAGTTAAACCATTAGTAACAGCCCCTCATTAGATACATTTGCTAATTCAGTGGAAGAACATCTCCTTGCCTTACAGCTCTGAATTACATACTCAGGTTTATTACCGATCTTCATAGCCTAACACTTTAATCTATGAGTGTTCTTTTTGTATGATGCATCATATGCATGACTGCATCCTGTTTGTCATGTTCATTAGATATTTTATATCACATGTGTTTTCAGGTGTTCTTTTTTCTTTTTCTTGTTTAGTTTCTTGTTTTCTCAGATTCTTCTTTGTTATAGTAAACTGTACCCAAATATTGCATTTGTGATGAACTACTTAATTCATTTGTTTAGCGAAGCTATAACCTTTGCAATAACACACTTATGATTATATAATGTATTTATATTCTCTGTCCGTAAATACTACCATATGTACTTGCCCTTCCTGTTATAATCCCAAGAGGGATTGGCAGTTTGTGAAATAAATAAATAAATAAATAAATAAATAAATAAATAAGTAAATAAATAAATAAATAAATAAATTTTATTGATAGAATCTTGGTCAATTATTTTTCAGTTTTTCATCGCTATCTCTACCTCAATATAGATCCATGATACATATTCGTTGATGCTCCTGTTTTCCTTTTAGGGCAATCTCCTTTTGCGTAAGGTACACACTCACTATGGAAAAAGAACTATTCTTTGTTCTGCTATATCACTGCGGAACTTCCTGCCTAGTGATTTAGAACAATAGAACTCCCATTCAATCTTTAAATATCGATTAAAGGACTACATATCTAAATAAACGAATTACTGTACTAATTAACTTGACATTGCGTTTTAATGTGTTCGCCTACTTTTAATTTATCGCGAATACATGTTTTATCAGGGTATCAATTTTTTTTATTTTGTGTTAGTTTTAGTTTATATTTTATTGCTCTCCTTTCGTAACTTGTTTTTTATTATGGGATCATGCATGACATCAGTGAACGTATTTTGTATTTCATCTGCTTATTAATTTTTCAAGTATGCTTTGTGTAGTTCGCTTGCTTTTCTGCTCGATTTACACTTCATCATAAGGGGATCCTTACTGCAGTTTTACTTTGAGACCTCCTGCTTGCATAAAACTGTTTTTGTACCAATTTACTTATCAATAAAATTGAAGTGAAATTGACATTGAAATCGCTAAACAGGCCATCATCTATGATAATCATCTTCATCTTAAAGCTCTGATTATGAAAGTTCACATGCAGGTGGTAAGAAAGACGTCCAAAGTTCTTTTCCACCCGAACAACGCAGCAGAGGTGGTTGTGAGATGCGCTGGTTTCATGGCGCATTTTGTGCCTTGCCACATATTGATATAAAAGCGGTGATATTGTTGCAAAGCGAAGTATGGTGCCAGCCAAATGCAATGGGGAGATATTGTTATGTGAAATAATGGGTGAAGTTTATCGCTCCCAACAGATACGTATTATGGCAAATAGTTGCTCGGTCAGGTTACGTGATGAAATGCTAACAGTCTCGCCGTGACTACTTCCGTTCATCCGTTCAGCTCATCCAACCGGAAGTCGTCATTGCTGCAGCACATGTTTATTAGCGAATACAAACCGGGAAGTCTACAACAATTATCTGGTTGAATTTGTTTATGCGCGGAACCTCGTAAACCAAAACGAAGCTTGGTTTTCTTGCCTGATATCATTTAGTACAGAAGGCACACCCTCACTTCAAAGCGATATGTACAATGGGAAGAGTCAACTCCCGCAGGTGTAGGCGACATATAGAGCACGGATCCTTGTAAAGCACCCAAAGCCATCTTTCTGGTAAAAACAAAACAAAGCATCATGAAGGTTTCTAATGAAAGTCGGCCTCATATCCAGTGAATCAGAGCTTGCTATCTGCGTTCCAATTTCAAATAGAGGGTTTTAGGCCTCCCGCGCTAGAAAGAAAACCTCAAAGCGGCCGGCAGAATAGATCTGTCAGTCCCGTGGTGGGAGTAGCCGGGTGCGCGTTTTATCGCGTTTTGCTGGACGAAATACTTCTCATCTCCAAGACACACCGTCGCAAATTATGCCTCTAGCGCAAACCGGCACTTCAGAGCTGTTGCGCCGTCGCAGTTAAATGCTTCTTTGCGCATCAAGCACGCTTCGCTCTAAATTGTACTTTAAACTCTAGCGAACTCTACAAATCGAACAGGAGAGCGAGATACCTACGCAAATCCACACACTACACAGATGAACGTGCGTAAGACGCCATGAAATTGTTCAAAACAAAACCAACCTTCTTCAGGCATAACTCCGGAATGCAGTGATTTCATTTCTCTAAGTACACGACAGGTATAAAACAATGGAAGATTTCACGATGAGAACACCCCAAGGGATTACTAGCCGCTCTATAATATGCACGTACTAATGAAAATTCGTGCATGAAATTTCCACGAATAGGACACCGAGCTACGCAAGAAAGATATCGCCAGTAATATTGTCATTGTGGGAAACAGAAACGGAACTAGCTACGCCTGGAGGTGGAGCTAGTTCACACGCCATAAGTCAAATACGCGAGTTTGCATTACTACACGTTCAGATGCTTAAATCACCGATATTCGTTATCTGCTGGCTTATACTAATTCAACGCCAAAAATTGAGCCTTTACAAAGCTTAGCGTATGGGAAGCTAAAATCGGCGTACCGAATCAACCCTGGTTCAGAGCAGTACAGAACACGCACCTGTGCACCGCTGATACAGCGCACACGGCGGTCAGCCGCCGCTGATCGCCCTTGTGTGTCCATTGCACTCACACGAGTTGTCGCATTTGCACTGGCTTCCTGCAATTTCCGGTAACACTGGTGGAATTGAACATTACTGGTGTCACTGAGAGCGTTCATCGACGCGGCCAGATTACTCCACAACGCGAACAGATTCGCATAACGCCCCCTGTAGAAGGAAATGACGATAATTGCCATCGAAAACAATCGTTTCTTCCGCCGTCCCACGCCATGTTGTTTTACCCCGTAGGCATTGTCTTTCCTCCTCTCGGGCATCCAGCGCCAAGCAACGCACGGAGGCGACGACTTATTTCTTGTCTATTCGTTCTCTCCTTTCACTTTTCGCGTTCCTTTCTCTTTCGAGACGGCACTGCCCAACTAAGATAGCATCGCCCTCTCCGCTCCTTGCAGCTTGTAATTCTATAATATGCACTCTTAGTCAAGTCTTGCATCACGTCCTCCGTATACGCCCTGTGTACTCATTTCAGCCCAAACCACCGCATACCGCTGATACGGAGGACGTTATGCATGACTTGACTAAGAGTGTAGAATACGATAAACGTACGCATTTTGAATTTTATTAAGTTTGTAATACTGAAATCAATGCTGTTTTGTCGCCAATGCTGCGTTCTCACTGGAATTTGCAGCGCGCCTCCTGTAACGCTGCGCCACTTCGATTACTGATTCGTAAAACCACAGTCTTCTTCCCTTAACGCATAAAACCTACAAGCGAAATGTCGAGGCGTCACCATGTTTAGAAAAAGTTTACTTCAACAAGAGACGATACGAACACTCAGTCGCAATCACAGTACAATTCCACTGGTATGGTAACATATACAAAGTACAAAGCATTGCATACATGGCACGTTTTCAGAGTAGTCTCCGAGTCCTCACTCCCTAACATATAACCACATATGACCCACGGAAAGGCATAGTTACGCATAAATTAATTGTTACATATGCACCATAAATTTTAAGGCTTCACTGTATACAGAAGTAGCAGCTCTGCAACGATGCACTCACCAAGATACGCTTCTCGGGAACCATCCTACGCGGACGAGGTGACATAAAAGTACTACCTGAGAATTTTGTATATACCCTCTGAAATATAACTATGATTCATGCGCTGGTAAAGCATCTTCACTAGAAACCCAATCCATTTAACCTATTACCGACATTTCTGGCGCAGAGAAATAAAACACGGTAATTTGTATAAACTTTTTCATACGTCCTTGCTTGAACAGCAATTTGAGCAAGTGTCACTACGTCTCGCACCAATAAATGGAGTGTGAGGACGAAAGAAGAGAGTCTAAATGTTGGCTTCAAAAGCTGGAAAATGGCGATAACGTCATTTAGTAAAGCCAATCATATGCTGAGGAAAGGAGGATGGAGAAGGAGGTGAAGGTGAAGAGGAGAAGATACGGGAGACAAAGGCGACCGCGTTTGGTTTGGGTGCAAAGACAACTAAGCCAAGTGACAAAGGCGACCACGGTTGGTTTTGTTGCAAAGACAACTAAGCCAAGTTGGCGAAGCGTGATATTTGCTCATCCTGCAGTGAAAACAGGGCAGCATTCCACCACCCAATGCTGTCTTCAGTGCTACGCGCACTGACACTACTGTTCGTGCTGTGCATCTATGCGCATTCGCACTGTACAGCAGAATGGCCAGAAAAAATGTTCAGTTTTGCAAGAGCCAGCCATATTTCCCACTATCACATTTCGCGCATCATCGAATTTCGACGCCTGAAACGCATCTGGTGGCGTTCCTCATCAAGGAAGCATCATCAGCCTGGTTACGCCCACTGCAGGGCAAAGGCCTCTCCCATATTTCTCGAACAGCCCCGGTCATGTACTAATTGTGGCCATGCCGTCCCTGCAAACTTCTTAATCTCATCCGCCCACCTAATTTTCTGCCGTCCCCTGCTACGCTTCCCTTCCCTTGGAATCCAGTTTGTAACCCTTAATGACCATCGGTTATCTTCCCTACTCATTACATGTCCTTCCCATGCCCATTTCTTTTTCTTGATTTCAACTAAGATGTCATTAACTCGCGTTTGTTCCCTAACCCAATATGCTCTTTTCTTATCCCTTAACGTTACACCTATCATTCTTCTTTCCATAGCTCGTTGCGTCGTCCTCAATTTGAGTAGAACCCTTTTCGTAAGCCTCCAGGTTTCTGCCCCGTAGGTGAGTACTGGTAAGACACAGCTATTATACACTTTTCTCTTGAGGGATAATGGCTGTTCATGATCTGAGAATTCCTGCCAAACGCATCCCAGCCCATTCTTATTCTTCTGATTATTTCTGTCTCATGATCCGGATCCTCAATCACTACCTGCCCTAAGTAGATGTATTCCCTTACGACTTCCAGTGCCTCGCTGCCTATTGTAAACTGCTGTTCTCTTCCGAGACTGTTAAACATTACTTTAGTTTTCTGCAGATTAATTTTTAGACCCACTCTTCTGCTTTGCCTCTCCAGGTCAGTGAGCATGCATTGCAGTTGGTCCCCTGAGTTACTAAGCAAGGCAATATCATCAGCGAATCGCAAGTTACTAAGGTATTCTCCATTAACTTTTATCCCCATTTCTTCCCAATCCAGGTCTCTGAATACCTCCTGTAAACACGCTGTGAATAGCATTGGAGAGATCGTATCTCCCTGCCTGACGCCTTTCTTTATTGGGATTTTGTTGCTTTCTTTATGGAGGACTATGGTGGCTGTGGAGCCGCTATAGATATTTTTCAGTATTTTTACATATGGCTCGTCTACACCCTGATTCCGTAATGCCTCCATGACTGCTGAGGTTTCGGCAGAGTCAAATGCTTTCTCGTAATCAATGAAAGCTATATATAATGGTTGGTTATATTCCGAACATTTCTCTATCACCTGATTGATAGTGTGAATATGATCTATTGTTGAGTAGCCTTTACGGAATCCTGCCTGGTCCTTTGCTTGACAGAAGTCTAAGGTGTTCCTGATTCTATTTGCGATTACCTTAGTAAATAGTTTGTAGGCAACGGACAGTAAGCTGATTGGTCTATAATTTTTCAAGTCTTTGGCGTCCCCTTTCTTATGAATTAGGATTATGTTAGCATTTTTCCAAGATTCCGGTACGCTCGACGTTATGAGGCATTGCGTATACAGGGTGGCCAGTTTCTCTAGAACAATCTGCCCACCATCCTTCAAGAAATCTGCTGTTACCTGATCCTCCCCAGCTGCCTTCCCCCTTTGCATATCTCCCAAGGCTTTCTTTACTTCTTCCGGCGTTACCTGTGGGATTTCGAATTCGTCTAGACTATTTTCTCTTCCATTATCGTCGTGGGTGGCACTGGTACTGTACAAATCTCTATAGAACTCCTCAGCCACTTGTACTATCTCATCCATATTAGTTATCATATTGCCGGCTTTGTCTCTTAACGCATACATCTGATTCTTGCCAATTCCTAGTTTCTTCTTCATTGCTTTTAGGCTTCCTCCGTTCCTGAGAGCATGTTCAATTCTATCCATATTATACTTCCTTATGTCAGCTGTCTTACGCTTGTTGATTAACTTCGAAAGTTCTGCCAGTTCTATTCTAGCTGTAGGGTTAGAGGCTTTCATTAGAGGCGTTTCTTGATCAGATCTTTCGTCTCCTGCGATAGTTTACTGGTATCCTGCCTAACGGAGTTAGCACCGACTTCCATTGCACACTCCTTAATGATGTCCACAAGATTGTCGTTCATTGCTTCAACACTAAGGTCCTCTTCCTGAGTTAAAGCCGAATACCTGTTCTGTAGCTTGATCTGGAATTGCTCTATTTTCCCCCTAAACGCTAACTCATTGATCGGCTTCTTATGTACCAGTTTCTTCCGTTCCCTTCTCAGGTATAGGCTAATTCGAGTCCTTACCATCCTGTGGTCACTGCAGTGCACCTTGCCGAGCACGTCCACATCTTTTATGATGCCAGGGTTAGCGCAGAGTATGAAGTCTATTTCATTTCTAGTCTCGCCGTTCGGGCCCCTCCACGTCCACTTTCGGCTATCCCGTTTGCGGAAGAAGGTATTCATTATCCTCATATTATTCTGTTCCGCCAACTCTACCAATAACTCCCCCCTGATATTCCTAGTGCCTATGCCATACTCCCCCACTGTCTTGTCTCCAGCCTGCTTTTTGCCTACCTTGGCATTAAAGTCACCCATTAGTATAGTGTATTTAGTTTTCACTCTACCCATCGCCGATTCCACGTCTTCATAGAAGCTTTCGACTTCCTGGTCATCATGACTGGATGTAGGGGCATAGACCTGTACAATCTTCATTTTGTACATCTTATTAAGTTTCACAACAAGACCTGCCACCCTCTCGTTAATGCTATAGAATTCCTGTATGTTACCAGCTATATTCTTATTAATCAGGAATCCGACGCCTAGTTCCCTCCTCTCTGCTAAGCCCCGGTAGCACAGGACGTGCCCGCTTTTTAGCACTGTATATGCCTCTTTTGGCCTCCTAACTTCGCTGAGCGGTATTATATCCCATTTACTGCCCTCTAATTCCTCCAATAGCACTGCTAGACTCGCCTCACCAGATAACGTTCTAGCGTTAAACGTTGCCAGGTTCATATTCCAATGGCGGCCTGTCCGGAGCCAGTGATTCTTAGCACCCTCTGCAGCGTCGCAGGTCTGACCGCCGCCGTGGTCAGTTGCTTCGCAGCTGCTGGGGACTGAGGGCGGGGGTTTGATTGTGTTGTTCATATAGGAGGTTGTGGCCAAGTACTGCACCAGGGTGGCCAATCCTGCTCTGGTGAGGGAGTGCGTTACCGGTTCTGGTCACCGGGATGAGGCCACACTCCAGGCCTGTTTATTCAATTTTATCAACACGCGGATTTTTTTTTAATCCGGTGGAAAATTGCCGGCACCGGGATTCGAACCACGGACCTCTTGCACGCGAGGCGGGTGTTCTACCTCTACGCCCCCGCTGCAACGTTATCAAGGAAGCGTTCCGATACAACTGGTGCGGAATCTTATCATGGTTCGGAAAGCGAACGGTCACTTCGCCGTTTGCGTGACTAAATGGACCACTCCCAAGGCGAAGGTGGAAGAAGGGGAGGGCGCGGCCAGTAGACGAAGGGGTGCCACCTTTAAAGGCCGCGTCATCATAGCGCGCTAGTCGAAGAACTGCTCAATATTTCAGCTTGCTCAGTAAATATCAAGTATAAATTAAGCACTATCTGGCATGTTTTAAAGTATAAACGTGCGGTGGCAGGCATTAACACAATTCCTAAATAATTTATTAATGCCATTCCTTTCCTTCTCAGTCGAGAGGTGGTATCGAAAGCGTAAATGAGTTGGCAGACAGTAGCGCTATGTCGTCTGCTACCAGGAACTTGCAGGATGCATGCACCAGGGAATGCACTGCCAGGACCTCCTAAGCAGCGAGTGCATCAGAACCGTGAACTGGTTCTCAAGGTCGCCTTTACTAACGGTGTATATAGCCTTTGCTCCTGTTTTCACCCTTCGCTATCGGCTTGGATGCGACTCGCACGCCGCCGCTATCGCTGCGATCTGCGTCACGGCGCGTCGCGTGATAAAAGCAATGAAACATGAAATAGAACATTATGATACATGGGCCCTGCATTGCCTGGGCAAAGTAAAATCGAAGAGCGTGGTGCTGACGACACATTCTATACTGTGAAATTGAGTATGAAAGTGTGGCACTCCCGAACTAAAGCAACAAATCACCGCCCAAACGCTATGTGCAGATGGTTAACCAGCGAAGTTGAAACGTGCGGCCCCACTTTTTACCTATGGGTTAATCCCCATTTTTCATTAAACGACGGCTTGGTTGGTTGCCGGATCCTCGGTACGCCGTTGCTGTTTGCGCTCGGCTGTACGAGCCTTTTCTTGTGTCCGTGCTTCAGCATATACACCGCGTAGACGAGCTCGTTCCCGGTTCAGCTCGCGGCATTGCTGATCGAAAGCTGCCTGCTCCTAAGGAGCATGCATGACGCGTGGCCTACCCATCTCAGAGCCGGAGAGAAACTGCTGCGCGTGCCCGCGGCTGCAATGGAGAGCAACGACATCACTACTGGTGCCGTTAATCCAACACCACATAAATAAAATAGCATGAGGCCTTTTAACTCCGATCCATGACGTAATGTTAGCTGATCCGACTGCCTAATCTAATGGGGATGCTCCCGAGTAGGCGAAACTGATTTTGACGTCATCGCTTTTATCACGCCAGCCTTGTCAATGGAAATTTCAGCCAGGTAGCGTGACATCATGTATCGGAGTAAACAGGTCTTATGCTATCTATAGGTGGTGCTGGCTAATCATGCGCCTCTCTTTCTCTCTTTTTTTTATTGCTCATATGCACGGGATTGGGCGAGAGGAGTTTTCGGCGAACAGGCGACCGACATGCGCACGGACGGATGGACCAATTGGCTAACCATATGCAGCTTCGCTGTAAAAGTGCACCCAATTAAGCGATCTCCACAATCTTCCTGTCCTGACTCTGCAGTTTTATCAACAGAACGAAATAAACTCTGGAGCTGCCTGGGTTGAAACCTTCTGATTTCTGAATGGCGTTCTGCGATACACTGGCGATAACACGGGGAATTCGAGCTCGGCACGCAAATATTTCTGAGGATTTATAGCTTTGACAGCGGGGTCACAGGATAGCTTACCTGGCCTTCCTACCGGCTGACACAGCAATTGCAAGAGAAAACAATACCAAACCGGCGACAAGGGCAAGCGATAGTTTCGGAAGGAACCAACGTATACGCGCGGACGCGATGCCCGCGTGTCTCCGGGCTCGCGCTGCCGGTGCGCTAGGCCAGAGTCGCAAGTTAACAGCTAAGCCACAGCAGAACCCGAATCGCACTACTTCTTCGCCTGTTCCATGCTCCATGCGTGCCATGTTCAAACATTGCGATGTCGTACCGCTGTCTCTCAGCGGGTGATTCTAGCACGATCCCCACTAAACAGATGAGACCAAGAGAACGGCTCGCTTTCCGAACCGTTATAAGATTCTGTCCCTAGGTTCTGTTTCTGCCACGCCGCAGCGGTTGCCTCCCGTGGTGCGTCTCGCCATGTAGCCTCGTCTATTACTACAACTTCCGAGGAACCTCATTGCAACACTCGACCTTGCTCTCGCTTTTAATTCAATGCTTCGCCTTTACGTAATACTGCCAACTTTACAGCAAAGCTGTTAGTTTGACAAGATGCACTCGAATACAACAAACGCCTTCTTACAGCGAAGCTGTTAAGGACTACTTTACCCAGGATCATGTCCGTGTTTTAACACAGAACTATCATCATCAGGATTGGCTGCAGCGTCGTCGTCTTCTTCCGCAGCTGGCTCATTGGCGCCCCTAGGCGCTACCGTGCGAACGCGCTCCCGCGCCAGTGCTTCCGCATTCGTCGTCATATTCTATACGCCCCTGTGTATCTCGATCGGTATTCGCGTTTTATTATTTTTTCGATAATAGCGATCCTAATCGCTTATAAGGTTTTCAGTCATCTACATTTACGCTATTATAACGATTAAAGGTCTTGGAAAATTAAGCATTCTTATGCAGATACTAGGCATTTCACTTTTCGCGGGATGGGGCTACATTTCACCAAGGATTGCTTGCGCATTAAAAGTACTTTATATTCGCACATTCTGTATCGCTTGCAGTAGGCGTAAATTAGCTGTGTTCTTGTCACACGGGTTGTAATTTGACTATCAATGTAGCGTTTATTGGTCTTGCATTTGCTGCATCGGCACTTTCGCCAAAAGAAGGCAAAGTCGCGTCTCCTGCCGCTTCGCCCTGGGACACGCATTGTAATTTGACCACCTAAGAAGCGTTCATTTGTTTTCGATTTCATGCATGTGCATTCGTGCCACAGGAACGCATAGCCGTGTCTCTAACAACGTCGTGACGTGACAAGGTAAACAGTTGGCGTGAGACGCTAGCTAACTGGGCCGATAGATTAGCGTTTTTCATGCGCAGGAGCGAGGAGCTTTGATAACTACGAAATTACAAGACACCGGCTGACACAATTTTATGCTTCATCAGCGATGTCAAAGCTTACGATGCTACGAACGCAGCTCTAGCATCAAAGTCACCACGCTGGTACTGTAGAAAACGCCCTTTGGTTTTTAGGACGAAAGCTCTACTACGCCATGTCTCGCGATGTCATTCATTGCGTCACAATGACTTTCAGCCCCTTCAGCTGCCGAATGGCAAGTGTGGTGATGTCGCGCGACGTGATCCGCTGCGGAGAGGTATCGCAGCTGCGCTTGCTAGACGATTCTGTTAAGAATCTGTTGTAAAATTGGGTAACGTGCATGATATTGTTATACATTGCAATCATCGCAGTACCCCCGACATAAACTAGCTGTATGATATTGTACTGAGCGAACAGTTCAACAGAGAAAGGTGCTTTACGTAAACGGCGGAGGCAGGACTCAGCAGATGGGCTCCAGCTTCATGTACTCCGCACAGGGCCGCGCGAAAAGAGAGAAACATTATAGTATAACCAATGACGATGGGTATAAGAGAAGGAGGAAACGCCTAAGTACAATATACAACTCTCTGTAATAAAGCGTTAGCGCAGTGCGTGCATTTTGACAACTTGGCGCTATTTATACTGTCCTTCTTGGTAAAATCTTGGAATTATAAGCACTCACATACGCTACCAAATGCCATTATAACCATGTATGCTTACAAAGTGGACGTAACGATTTCACTAGCACATTTTTGAGGGTGCACTTAAATAGGCTAATTCATTGTCAAACTGAAACGCACGTTATACTGTCCGATTTGAATATACAAAACGACACCACGAGGAAGCTCAAGCATGACATAAAGTAGACAAGAATACTGAAATGTTTTAGTTAACAAAACCTCGGCTACAATTGTCGGCCTTGGAAATTACAAAGGAGCCGAGTCACAAGAAAACTAGAGGCAGATACTGATTACAATAGAGCCCATGGAAATGTAAGACTGTCGGCCCGTATAGGCTTTGGACCTGTTATACCGTCGTTTCATTGCGACTTCATTTGGAGTCATTTCCGCATCTCAGCCTTGGGGTAAATAGAAGTCAGACGAGTGAGCACGTTGTGTCTTGAGACTTCAAGAAGGTTATTATTCTTCCCGCGTATTGTGGCACTGAAATGTAGCTGAGCATTTAATTAAACTTCCACATCCGTACTTACAAACACAGGCCATCAGCAAACCTCTGTGAATGTGGACAGCCTAACCGGAAGCAAATGTGATGCTTTACACAACGCAATGACTAAACGCATTTGTACTCCCTTAGAAAAGGTGGATTGCACCGCGATAATTAGCACCGAATACATCGACGGTAAAAAAATGCTCCTATTTAATTAGGACTGGACGTTCATTCGGCCCCAGGGCCTGCGCAGGAAAGCTAATCCAAGCTAGTTTCTCGTTAAAAATATTTTTGCCGTAAGGACCCTACCTAAGCCTAATTAGTAACAGGTAATTAGGAGATTCACGTACAAAAGACCACAGGCATTCAAACTGATGAATAGCAAGGCAAAGTAAATCAAAATGAAGGTATTCAGGACCTTTTGACGGCTCCATTTCTTGACTTTCATTTCAATATATGTTTTTGTTGTCCTACATAATGCTACTTGGGCCATTTCAAAAGGCCCATCTGTAGGAAGATTATTTCTTTATGAACCTGTGTTATAAATGATAAAAAACGTGAAATTGCCTTCGGCCAGTTCCACTCCAGTTTCGACTTAGGGTGCACCTAATCGATTCGTGCCAGAACAGTTGGCACAGGCCACCATGATACGAGATGCGATTAGCTTGTGCGCCGCAAAGTGTGACCGCGCAGAGCTTTGGACAATTTCTTATAAGTCATTGAGGGTTGACTTGCTGCAGTTTTGTACTGTCCTAGAGGAAAACTGTTATGAAAGTTCCATTTATATTCAGAGTTGAAATATTTGCATTTACAATGCTTATAAGCCTATCTCCTTGAATGCTAATTGAGCTGTGGTCTAGACGCTGGTGGGCGTCCTGTCGTAAGTGAAATAAAATAAATATAATTAGTGCGCTATGTTTTTCATTTCCTTTGCCGAAGCAGTAGTGATATCTAAGTGAGCGTTATTTAAGGATTATTTCTTTTTCGAAGGACACCCATGAGTAAAGTCCAATTAAAGAGTATGTTGTTAGCATTTGGCCTAGCTGTAATGTACCCGCACTTTACAATCTAAAAACAAAGAGAGTTCCGGGAGCTCTCTTCGAGGACGTATCTGCTTGTCCCATATTTCTCCCCCTTTTCGAGAGCAGGTCGACCCCCTTTGAGAGAGTGTAGAATAACTCCTCCTGACAGACTTTTATTACTCCACCGCCAGGGATTGTTAGTACACTTCTGCAGAGTGCTAATCTCTCCCCGCAAGAGTAACAGTAGTCCCGCAGACAGAGTGCCTCTACTCCTAAAAACCAAGTACTCCTCCAAACCGAGTGTTTCTACTCTTCCAAACTGAGTGCTTGCACTTCTTGCAGAGAGATTGTACTCCTACAGAACTTCTACAGAACTCCTGCAGTACGCTTTCAAATAGTGTTAAAGCGTTCACGATGTCGAGTGATGTTCACGTCATAAGAGATTTGCAATACTTGCATGAGGCTAATGGTTGATTCGTTCATAAGCAGCTCCTGGACTTGTGCTTGGCGAATTGGATGTAATCTGTGGTCGCCTAGTTACGTAAATGAATTTTTTTTCTTTAATGAGCTTTTGTCTTTAATTTTTTTCTTTAATCTTTAATGAGCAGTCACAAGACAAACTGACCAATAATTTGAGAAACACACTAACACACACAAAAATTAGATTACAATCATGCCCATGAACGTTACAACAGATATTGTGATAAAACATACGTAGATTCTCTAAATTTTCATCAGTTTGGCAATGCAGAAATATCCTTTATTTTCAATTGGCGCCGTCTTTTCAAAAGTAATGTATACAATGGAAAGGCGAACGTACAGCAAAGGCGCACAATCTCACAAAGTATTCACAGTACGATGGAAGTAACATATGCACTACATTACCGGTTAGCAAACGCATTTCTAGCACAAAACGCATGCTCTTATTTGGCAGAGGTTACCAGCTCAGCTGCTAAGCATGGGGCTGGTAACGTAGATAAATGGTGCAAGAAACCTTTCTTGTGCCATATTCTAAGATAGCAGCTCATTTGATAACGTCCTGTACATCGTATGAATGTTCCTGACTGAGAGTATAGTGCATTTAGAAATTGTCGTATATTCTCAAGTGAGGCCGCAGGTCTAGCTTTGGTTATAAATATTTCACATAAAGTTATTCATCAACGGGCAGCTCCCCATTGTATGTAAGCGTATCTTGTCGTGGTTCTGCAGCCAAATCTCGCCCAGTCTCAAAGTGGTACAGAGGTGTATCATATTTCCTATTTGGTTGGCGTCCTCACGAAAGTACTTTTCTGGTGCTGCTGGCATTGATCCATCACTTTCTTACAAAAATAAAAAAATTGCAATACTACCCAGTGTGTAGCAAATCAGTATAAAACTGCAATGAGCAATGACATTAAAATCTTGCTCATTAAATTTCTTGTCATATATGGCAGTGTTTCATTCCGAATTACGGTATGAATGCTGCACTTCTGAGGAGCAGCTTGCATAATTAAATGATCAATTATTGTGACTGGTTTAAAGTGCAACCTACTATACCATGGCTGTAGATGTGAACCAAAAATCAGATCTGATGAATATAATGCATGAAAGGCCACATAAGCATAGGTACGGGCAGGGCAGTGCACGAAAAAGACAGAAAAGCAAATAATAAATTGGTAAAGGCACCACCCTATTTTACATATTCCTTCTATGCACGTAGATATTGCATGCGGCTATTCATATACTTGCTCAATGAACCAATTACCTTAAACCAAAGCTTTTTTGTACTGAAGTGCTTCAGGTACGCTAAAGTAAGAAAAGTTATCGTGCTTCACAGAATGGTATCGTCTCAAAACAAGTATATATATGTATGGGAAGGCTAATACTGTGTCTCACTGTGCACTCTGTCTAAAGTCCAGAAATTTACAATGTGGAAAAATACTTAATTATATTTTTCCTTATAAAAGTATATCGGCAAAAACCATCAAATTAAGGGGCTATTGGTTGATTAACACTATAATATGTTCACATCTGCCAATTGATGAACAAGTGTTCCACGCAGATGCTCTCAGTTCTTTGCAAGAAACAGAACGCTGCCTTCACTAGCATATTTGGTTGGCAAGTAGATTGAGTCATGTTAATCAAAATCTCAAATACCTACTACAGGCACTCATACGACTACTTCACTAAAAAACAAACCACCATTCTAGATTTGTCAAATTTATTTTTCAATTGCAAGCAACTCTGTGGCTTCTAATTAAGACGTAAGGCGCGCACCACGGTGTACAGTTAAAGCTCTTGATCCTTGCTCCCACTTCGGGAGCCGCGAGTGGTTCTGAGGAACTGGTTTCGTGAGCATGCAAGCACGTAAACGATAATGACTTCTTAAACATAGGGTACTGTGCCCCGATGATTCTGCTTTCTGGAACCCAAGAGGAAGCCATACTTGTAAAGTTAGGTGTGAAAACAGATAAAAGGGAAGACATGAAAATCTGTCTGCTTCATGTCAGCGTTTAATACAGAGAATGGCAGTGGTCTGTGTTTGCACCCTTGTATTTACGCGCTCTTAAATTATGTCAGTAGCTAACCAAGCACGAGCTGCTGCTTTTTATACTGAACACAAGCATTATGCTCACTGCAAGTATGCATTATGTCACTAAGAAAATCTGCAATGTTATTGTACAACTATTTTTTTGTCACATGGATACATCTGTTGAGACAAAAAAAGCGGTCACTTCTCACAAAACTAATCAGATTTTCTTTAAAACACAGTTCTAATTTTTCAGTGACATTTGCTCCTAAGTGTTTGTCTCAGAGAGCATACTTAATCTTGACTTTACCATCAGATACATTTAAAAAATACCAAGTTAAGATGACCGCCTAGAGGACGTGAGAATTTTCATCTTGGCGTTTCATACTGTATTTTGAAAGCTTTGCTGACATCTAGTCAAACGATACACCCAGCATACCCACATTCTAGTCTTCTCATCCAAATTGCATGGAAATGTATTTTGATTCTTTGGAGTGCGCTCCTTTGCAGCATGTGGAATCGTGCTGGACTGGCTCTTTGACATCCTTGTGTCCTTGCAGTTGTCTTCTTGCATTATATAAAGCGGGTGCCTGAAACATATCGTGTACAGAAGCTAACGCGCGGATAAGTTGTAAAAACATCAAGACAGTAAAGAAATAAGGTCAATTAATTAAAGAGAAAGTATTAGCTCTTAGTTTTCCTACAGAAATGCATGCGAACCATCTAAATGACTGCAATAGTCAACTGCTACATTTGCAATTTTTAGATTTAAAGGAAAAAAATCAGATGACCGACAGTTGATCCTCGTTCAGCACCAATGTTACAATACTGCTACTAATAAATATAATATTGGTCATGGTCAAATATCAAAAGTCGTTCAATATTCTGGTGTTTCACAAACACCACTTGCGAAACATACTAAGCCCGTGCCTATTGTGCCCCCGCACCATCTCTGGTAGCGCCACTGCTCAAGCCCTATTTCGAGGATTATAGCTGCTAACTTGATGCTCAGCGGGGATAAAAATATGGTTCTCTAGTCCAATGAATATTATTGGATGGGACTTTGAGAATGGGCAACAAGGCTTGTTATGCAAAGCTTACCCCCATTTCAAGACTAACAAGAAACAGTTCACTGCTGCTTGCATCTAAGCTTACTAAAAGGCGTCAACTTATTTTCATTTATGAGGTAGGCGATGGAGTTCTCTTTTGGCAGACTCGACTATTGCTGCAGTTTAAAATCTAGCATATTACGTTGTTCAAGGTACATAAAAGTTGCAGTTAGACGGCAATTATTATTTTAGTAGACCAACGCTTTTTTTATATACGTATGACAGACGACTGGTAACACAGAATTAAGGAAAAGTTTTATTTTGATGCTTTATTTCTCCCCAAAAATATTAAAGCGATAAACGCATTTGATCTGCCATGCAGTAGCTAAATGCACAAATTACACTTGTAACCGCCGGAGGAAGGGTGGTTTAACTGTTCATGTGACATAACTCTCAAGCGCCAACACATAATTCTCAAATGCACAGGCATGTGCAAAACGGTAAGCGTATGAAAAACGCACCTACAACTGTAATTCCACAAAGCAGCCATTATATTCGATTCCG
The DNA here is from genome assembly GCF_038994185.2 of Dermacentor albipictus. NCBI lineage: Eukaryota > Metazoa > Arthropoda > Arachnida > Ixodida > Ixodidae > Dermacentor > Dermacentor albipictus. Next base: position 439,151,042 of record NC_091821.1, read on the forward strand.
ATGCATAACTCGCCGCTTTACAATTCACCGAGTTCGTACACATAAGCACTTTTGCACATTTGCACCGTGCTGCACGTAACTTCAGTGGTTGCAGATTACCATTAGCGCAAGACACCGTCAAGCGCACGGCTTATTATGCTGAAAGCATGCCGCCAGCAAAAGGACGCCTTCTGTTATGTGATTTCTCATTTCGACAGCGTTCCATGCACAGTAGAGTGCCAAGCTGAATAAATTAAAACATTCAAAAGACATGCTAAGCACGGTCCATGTAGGCTAGGAATCATGGGCTGCTAAACAAACTATTTTATGCGTCGCCTCGCCTCAGGCCTTATTGAACGGACCATGGTACTGGCAGCGTTTGCGATTTTCAAAGCTCTTAAAGATAGCAGCATGGGATAAAATCACGCGCATTTGTCGCGACGACTAGCTTTTTCGATTGACATCGAGAGGGACAGCGCGCTTGCCTAGTCCGTTGTCAATCGCGTCGGCTAAACGTCGCGACTCCGTGGCGATAGCATGTCATATGCGTTAAATACGTACGGAAGTTAGAATTCACTAGGGGACTTGTTATATCCAGCGAATGACTAACGACTGTCCTGTTTCCGCGGCAACGCGTGATGGCTGACACGCAGTCTCCCTTGAATGGCCTTCTTTCCAGCTCGCTGAATGCATCACCTTTCTCCAGTGCTGTGCTGTTCGGCGATGTTGTGCGCGTTCGCGGTGGGGCAACTCCGAGTAAAAAAGTAAAGTGCCAGCTCCGCTTTCCTTTACACTGTGGCTGCCTGTTCTCTTAGAAGCAAAACGGTGTGCTCTTTAATACATCGCCATGTTCGGGGCCAGTCTCGTATAGTTGAAGCAGGATCTTGCGTTACGTCTGGTTCTCTATTGCCGCAAGAGTTGAGCGGGCATTCTACTTTCTTCCAAAATGACAGAGTGAAAAGAAGATTTAACTATCTCCTTGGTTACGCAATGACTGATGCCTTTCTCTTCCCTCGACATTTTGCGAGAGCAAAACAACGCTTTGAAGAGTAAATCGGCCACTTTACTCCTGCGATGCTGTCCCTGTTTTTTAGAGTGTATGACGTCACGTGGTTCTGCGTTAATAATATTCATGTGGTCATTTCGCTAGTACTGATGCTGCAATCGATAATTTACAAGGCAGATTTCTTGAATTATGTATTTTCCTACAAGGACCACCTCTTGATATCATCAGGGTTGAATGCATGTTTAATTTTTATAAACGAAAATCGAAAGAAAGAACACGTCTGATAATGCACTAGTACTTAATGCGGGACCTCGCAAAAATTATTCATGTGCTCGGCTTGTAATGAGGACTCTTAGAAAAAAGAAAAGAACAAGTTGTTTATGCTTATTGCCGAGTGGCTATTCCAGAGGGAATCACGAGGCTGATAAACATACTTTTGATTCTTGCCTGCAGTAAGCAGCAGAGGTTTTTTTCCCTGACAGTGTCAAGTACAAACGCACATAAATTTGAAAAAAAAATTCCGCAGAACAAGCAACAGTGTACCACGAGAAGAAAGGACCCAAACTCTATGGGAGAAGTTTAAAACCATGTAGACGTCATGTGGTCGCCGATGGCTGAAAACGCAGTTATCTTACTTGGGGAGATTTCACACTATAATTATGACATACCTGCTCTCTAGGGAAGACAACATGGTTGCAAGCGCATAAAAAAAGACGATTTATAAATCTTCATATTCCATACAGAAGGAAAAGACACTGTAAATAAATAACTGCAGATTTTAGAAGCTTTCAAGCAAGTAGGCGTAATGTCCTTTTCAGGCGACAACTGCTAGACTTCGTCTGTTTCTGCCTGTGTATTTGTGCTGTTTATGTATGCTTATGCGACAAATAACACTTCCCTGGCAACAAAGAAACTTGGACGCACAGTATTTTCATGTGTACTCTCATGGGGCCAGAAGAAGAATAAATGTGAGGAGCCGTCGCGTATGCATAAAGCAGCCCGATGGGAGAAACGGCCCGCGCGTGTTATCATTCGACTTCTTTTCATGCCTGGTTGTTTTCTCACTGAACCACGGGAATCATATAAAACACTGTGGGAAGCCCTTGCTCCCAGTGGCTTTTGGTCCCCTCTGCGGCAGTCACAGCGGATGAAGCCCAGCGTGACCACTTGTTTGTCAATGTCACTTTTCGATCGGTCGGAATGACGGCTTCCAAGAAAGCCTCGAACAAGCAGCCCACTATTTGCCTTTTTTCCTCCGCCTTCGCGCACGTGAACAGGAGCCTTGCGGCCACTTACCGAAGGCCAGGAACTGGCCAGATAGGCATAACCAACGCAGACGACCAGGATGGCCGTCTGCGTTGGTTATAGTTGTCCGTCTGCTTAGTTACGGTAACCTTGTTCTTTTTTTTTGCCAATGTTTTTCTGCCGCTTCTTTCCGCCTACGAGAGTGGCGGTAGTGGGGAAAGGAGCGCACCATGGTTCGCTAGACATCTGATTGATTCTGGCCTTTGCTTAGACAGGGCTGAAGAGCCGTCAGTGTTCAGAACCGAAAGAAGCGACCTGCAACGGCGCGGGTGTCTGGATGGATGGCCGATGCACTTCGCTGCGCTAATGAATTAACAACAGTGCAGGACTAGGCATGCAAATAAAGGGCAGTGAAAGGATAGACTGATTTTGCTTATGCTTAGGTAAAGGCGCAGCCTGTGTACAGCGCAGTTGTCAAAGCGTGTGTTTTATTGACCGCCAGCGCATGGTCGTATCCTGGGCACCATGAGTGTTACTTACTAAAGGAATAATGAACTGATTAGAATTTGTTCTAAATCACCTATTGGATCAAAGCTGTTAGCTCATGCGTGTTTATGGCAAAATATTAAAATGGTGTAAAAAAAAGCGAGACAATCATTTACAGAGGTCGAAGAAACGTTGCAGGAGCCAGCTGTCTACAGGTGGACTTGTAGTCGTCAGAGCAGCAACTGCGTTCTTTTAGAGTATTTGTACGTACAGTCTTAGTCAATACCGGCCCAAAACAACGCATATAATGCGGAAAGTTGATCAAAATACAAATACAAGACGCTTACAAATGCCGCACTCCTAGGAGCCTACTGCGCATGCTGCTTATTTTCTGCGGCAGGCAATTAAACGTCCCGATCGATTCATTGCAGAGAAGGGCCGCTTGGAAAATGTCACGCATAATTGATGGATGCAACTTTCTTGTACGTCCGGCAAGGTTTAACGCGACCCGGGCTCAGGTCTCCCACGGGGGAACGTCAAGGCCCTGCCTCAACGCCCCCTCGCGGGCTTGCTGGACTGCCCACGTCGGAGCTGCGCAGAGCGGCGGCCCACCTCGATGACAGGGCCTCTGGAGTAACTGCCATCCCTCCGCACGACAGAGCTGAAAATTCTAAAACAAATGGTGAGAGACAACTCAACGCATAGAGAAGCCGCCGCCAAAGTGCGACGGCACCGTACCCACTGCGGCCGATCTTCGTCCACTAGAAATACTGAGACCATCGTAAGAAAGACGCTACTTGCAAAAGCTTATGCTCCCAAGACGCTCACCCACACTAGTAACACGGGGTCTGGTGACGCATTCAATACTTCTGCAAACGCCTGACCTGCACTAGCGACATTAAGTCCTTCAGCAGACCAAAGATCGGCGGTGGACTACCAACGCACCAATGACGACACAGATCGCGTGCGAGTACCAAGACAAGCAAGTAATCGCTATAATCAAGTCTCTAATGAAAGTCATTCGCGTATTGATAAATGACATGCCGACGCCATCTGCTCGGTGTGCACTGCAAGTGCTGGATGGTCTGGATCCGGTTCTTGCGAGCCTCGAATAACAAGCACAATGGCTCTACCGCGTCAGCCGTCCTTCAGACAAGTCATGGAAGCGTCTATTATGCAATGCAATGCCCGTGAGTTGAAATCTCGTATTGCTGATTTTCGCCATTACATTTTCACCAACCGATTCCCCATTATTGTCATATGTGACCCGAACCTACAGAAACCCGTTCGGATCTCAGGCTATGAACCTTATATGTCATCGACTGGTAATGATATTAGCAAGGTGATCATCTACATACGGTCGAAACTGACTTAGATTATTCATCCAGTGCTGCCACATGGCAGTAATCAGCATATCTGTTTAACCATGAAAAAGTCCAACTTTCCTTTACTCTAGTGGGCGCTTATCCTTTTCCATCAAGTCGTTTCAACAGACAGAGATTTAGTGGCATTATAGATGCGACTCCTGGTCCATGCGTTGTTGTTGGGGACTTTAACGCACATCATTCACTTTGGGGAAACGTCAAGGTAAATTCCAAAGGAAGAAACCTCATTTCATTTGCCTGTGACCGTGAACTTTGCTGTTTAAACGATGGCAGTCGCACGTTTCTGTGCGGCTGGACGTACAGTAGTGGTTTACACTTGGCTTTTGGCTCGCGATGCTTCACTCACCGCGTCATTTGGTTCAGATACAGAAACCCACGGAAGCGACCACATTCCTACCTACCTGAAGATTAAAGGCCTAACCAAATTCGTCACATCCAGTTTTATACAAAAAATAGATTGGCGCGTGATTAAATCACTCTTGGAAGATGCGTGCCACGAAGGCTTTTAGTCCACACTAGAAATCCAGATCACCAAGGCTATGCAGGATGCTATGCGTTCATTTCGGCCTTTGGATAAATACACAGATTTTGATGCGAAAATACAGAGCCTACGTGCAATCCGCAGGCGAGCGGAGCGAGAGTACTGACGGACTGAATTGGTTTACGACCTTAGAGAGGCCAGGCTTATTCAGAACAAAATTCAACGTTGTCTTGCTGTGCGGCCGAATCAACACTGGAAATCCTTTTGTGAGTCTCTTGATCCGCGTAAACCTCTGTCATTTGTCTGGAGAACAGTCCCTGGACTTCGAACAGCTCCTCAATGGCGCCAGCCATTTAAATATCTAGCCCTCCATCAAGGACGCCAAAGAAGTCGACGTTACCGAAGATTACTGCGCAAGAATTGCGGGTCCAGCGTTCACCCAATCACCTTGCGCACCTATTCTTATTATTGTGCCCCCTTGCTCCCGAGATCCTCTTATGGACGCTCTCTTCTCCATTGAATAACTGGAGGCCGCACTTGCTGGGTGCAGACGATCTTAGTCACCCGGAAACAATGACATCACATACTCCGCGCTTGCAAACTTTGGTCAAGAGGCCAGAAATGCACTTCTGGCGTGACGGCCTGGTCCCTACTACGTGTAAATCCAGTCGCCTTGTTACACTCCTCAAGCCTGGCAAATCTCCATAGGAATATTGATTTTACCGTCCGGTATCACTGGCCAGCTGTTTTGGCAAGGTAATGAAGATAGTGGTGCTTAAACGATAAGAATCGTACTTGGAATTTTACCACGTCTATCCAGAGGTAATGGCTGGCTTTCGACGGTGACACGGACCTTGCAACATATGCACAGCACCAGAAACATATGAAGCGAATCACAGCGGCGTTATTCCTAGTTGTTAAAGGTGCGTATGACAATGTCCATAATCATGCGATTCTGGGCGCCTTAGAAGCTGTAGGGATTGGTGTACACGCCTTTCGCTGGATAGGCAGCTATTTGAATGGAAGATCTTTCTTTATTTTGACTGTGGAGGGACCAACGCCGTCTAGCTATACCAGTCGTGGTGTACCGCAAGGTGGAGTACTCAGCCCGACCCTGTTCAATCTCGTGCTCGTAGGTCTCGCTGATTCGTTACCGCAAACCATTCAGCTCTCCGTATATGCAGACGACATTTGCATATGGGCTTCAGGAGTGACATGTCTACAAGTCCGTGCACTACTTCAGAAGGCCTCAACAGCCGTGTCAAGATACTTAAGAAGGCAAAGCTTGGAGGTTTCTCCTGAGAAGTGTGCACTCGTTGCCGTTACTCGCAAGGCGATGGCCCCATATGCTTTGCAGATTAATGACCAAACTGTACGATACAGACGAACGCACCGCTTTCTTGGCGTCATCATTGATGGGGACCCAACTTGGAGCCCTCATATCTCGTAAATGAGAAAGCGTTTGGTCGCTATCGTGGACGCTCTTGCATTTCCGGCGGGGAGTCCTGGGGCACAACCATACCATCCAAGCTGCAACTATATAAAGCACTGTTTTTGGGCTTCCTGGGGTACAGCTTATAGAGCTTACTTGTGGTATGATGTACTTGCGCTACTAATATCCGCAAACTTCAGAGTGTGCAAGCACAAGTACTCAGAACTTGTCTCGGTCTCCCCAAAACTACGTCATCGATTGTGACAGTGGCCATTGGCGGAGACACTCCTTTGACAGTCTATATAGGTACAGACACCCTGAGAACCCTTACCGACACCTGACTCGGATTTCCTGACACAATCTTGCTTGCTTGCCAGCAAAAAGACCACATTCAACGTTTGCCAGAAGTGTTGTAAGACATCCAGTCCTACATGCCACCAGAATTTACGGCTCCTACACGATTATCAGGCCCATTGTGGTGTTTGAACCAGCCGCAAGTACAATTGACAATTCCAGGAATAAGAAAGAAAGCTGGAGCGCTGTTGAAGGCTTTCAAACAAGCAACTTTAGAACACATTCACAACGCACACAGATTCCGGCAACGTGCCTACACATATGGTTCCGTAAAACTCAACAGCTCAGGCGCTGCAGGCATCATCCCGGCAAAATCTGTAGAAATCAAATTCAAAACTTCCTTTGTGACCACATCAACAGGTGCTTAACATGCAGCACTGCGTGCTGCACTCGGTTTTATTAATCAGGAACCACCGCAACAATGGACAGTCTTTAGTGACTCCAAGGCAGCACTTCAGTGCATAAAAAGCCCAATGCGCCACCAACACCATGAACAACTGGCCTCAGAAATTCAACACATCTATCATTGTAGCCAGGACAAGGTAAACAATATCATCTTTCGATGGCTTCCATGACATTGCAGCATTAGCGGGAATGACCAAGCCGACGAAGCTGCCCGATCTGCACATGAAAGTGGTCAACGTGCCTTGATTCCGCTTTCGCGAACAGACGCTGTGGCTGGGCTGCGCCTGATGTCCCGCGAATGTACTTTGCCTCCGTGGGTCTCGAACGCTTTCTACATGTGTCGTTTGCGTTCGTTGTCTCCGGACATACTGATGCACCTACCGGCTGGGTTACTACGACGTGAACAGACCATGCTGTATCGTCTGTGGCTAGGCGTTTCAGTTGCGAATTCGTATGCTTTCCTTATAGGAATGGCCAGCAGCCCCACGTTCGCCACATGCAACATCGATGAGACTCTCGCACACATTATCTGTGTCTGCCCGCGATATATTGCCCCGAGACAAGTGCTGTGCAGCATACTGGACCAACTGGACAATCGTCCACTATCAGAAGTCAAATCTTTAGGTCAGTACTCCCTCAGAGCATCCACGCTAAAAGCCTTACTCGCGTTATTAAGGTTTCTCCGATCTGCGGGGCTTCACGATAGACTGTAAGAACGCCGCCCCCTATCGCTCTGTAGTGTACGCGGTTTGGTGATGCTCGTCTCTATTTTTTTCTGTCTCCCCCTTCCGCTCTCTTTGTCTTTTTATGCCCCTTCACCCTTCCCCCGTGCAGGGTAGCCAACCGGAACTGCTTCTGGTTAACCTTCCTGCCTTTCTATGCATCTTTTTCTCTCTCTCGTCCTCCACTGCTTCGACTGCTGGCTCCAATACCGGAAATCCCGTAATACCAAGCTCTGACAGTAAAAAGTAAAAGACAAACTGCACAGGGAATACAGAAGCAGGTCGGCAGTGTTCACGGCTACACTTTTTCAAATGTGAAGCAAGCATAACGCCTTCTTTGGCAGGGCAAGCAAACAGCCTTGCCACTCTTTGCTCGCAGCTGGCATACATGTGAGAGAGGGCAGGATGAGGAAAAGGTGCCATAAGAAGACAAGGGGACGCTCCTACTAGAAACGGCAGCAGTTGCGGACAAACTGGGTAAACATAAATTCATGGCACTCTACGGCACGTCCATACTGTTTCGGAAAGGTAACCACCATGCAAATTTGTTAAGCAAACCAATCACATACGGAGCGCAGATGCAAAGCGGCATTAAAGCACTGGAGCCTCCATAGACGGTACCACGGGTGCGTACGCCCATCAAATCAACACTTCTGTAGACGCCACGGTAGTTTTTGTAGCAGTGGCTTTGCTTGAGGTCGCGGGTTCGATCGCGACCGCGGTTGTCGCATTTCGACGGGGAAAACGTGGAAAAAACGCTTGTGTACTCAGATTCAGGTGCACGTAAAGGAATTCCAGGTGATCAAAACGGAAACGGTGTCCCCCGGTGCAATGTCATCATCATCATCAGCCTGGTTTCGCCCACTGCAGGGCAAAAGCCTCTCCCATACTTCTCCAACAACCTCGGTAGTGTACTAATTGTGGCCATGCCGTCCCTGCAAACGTCTTAATTTCATCCGCCCACCTAACTTTCTGCCACCCTCTGCTACGCTTCCCTTCCCTTGGAATCCATTCCGTAACCCTTAATGACCATCGGTTTATCTTCCCTCCTCATTACATGTCCTGCCCATGCCCATTTCTTTTTCTTCATTTCAACTAAGATATCATTTACTCGCGTTTGTTCCCTGACCCAATCTGCTCTTTTCTTATCCCTTAACGTTACACCTATCATTCTTCTTTCCATAGCTCTTTGCGTCGTCCTCAATTTGAGTAGAACTCTTTTCGTAAGCCTCCACGTTTCTGCCCCATAGGTGAGTACTGGTAAGACACAGCTATTATATACTTTTCTCTTGAGGGATAATGGCAACCTGCTGTTCATGATCTGAGAATGCCTGCCAAACGCACCCCAGCCCATTCTTATTCTCCTGATTATTTCCGTCTCATGATCCGGATCCGCCATCACTACCTGCCCCAAGTAGGTGTATTCCCTTACGACTTCCAGTGCCTCGCTGCCAATTGTAAATTGCTGTTCTCTTTCGAGACTGTTAAGCATTACATTATTTTTTTGCAGACTAATTTTTAGACCCACTCCTCTGCTTTGCCTCTCGAGGTCAGTGAGCATGCATTGCAGCTGGTCGCCTGAGTTACTAAGCAAGGGAATATGATCAGCGAATCGCAAGTTACTAAGGTATTCTCCATTAACTTTTATCCCCATTTCTTCCCAATCCAGGTCTCTGAATACCTCCTGTAAACACGCTGTGAAGAGCATTGGAGAGATCGTATCTCTCTGCCGGACGCCTTTCTTCATTGGGATTTTGTTGCTTTCTTTATGGAGGACTATGGTGGGTGTGGAGCCGCTATAGATATCTTTCAGTATTTTTACATACGGCTGGTCTACACCCTGATTCCGTAATGCCTCCATGTCTGCTGACGTTTCGACAGAATCAAATGCTTTCTCGTAATCAATGAAAGCTATATATAACCGTTGGTTATATTCCGCACATTACTCTATCACCTGATTGATAGTGTGAATATGATCTATTGTTGAGTAGCCTTTACGGAATACTGCCTGGTCCTTTGGTTGACAGAAGTGTAAGATGTTCCTGATTCCATTTGCAATTACCTTAGTAAATGGTTTGTAGGCAACGGACACTAAGCTCATCGGTCTATAATTTTTCAAGTCTTTGGCGTCCCCTTTCTTATGGATTAGGATTATGTTAGCGTTCTTCCAAGATTCCGGTACGCTCGAGGTCATGAGGCATTGCGTATACAGGGTGGCCAATTTCTCTAGAACAATCTGACCACCATCCTTCCACAAATCTGCTGTTACCTGATCCTCCCCAGCTGCCTTCCCCCTTTGCATATCTCCCAAGGCTTTCTTTACTTCTTGCGGCGTTACCTTTGGGATTTCGAATTCCTCTAGACTATTTTCTCTTCCATTATCGTTATGGGTGCCACTGGTACTGTATAAATCTCTATAGAACTCCTCAGCCACTTGAACTATCTCATCCATATTAGTAATGATATTGCCGGCTTTGTCTCTTAACGCATACATCTGATTCTTGCCAATCCCTAGTTTTAGTTTCTTCTTCACTGTTTTTAGGCTTCCTCCTTTCCTGAGAGCATGTTCAATTCTATCCATATTATACTTCCTTATGTCAGCTGTCTTACGCTTGATGATTAACTTCGAAAGTTCTGCCAGTTCTATTCTAGCTGTAGGGTTAGAGGCTTTCATACATTGGCGTTTCTTGACCAGGTCTTTCGTCTCCTGCGATAGTTTGCTGGTATCCTGCCTAACGGAGTTACCACCGACTTCCATTGCACGCTCCTTAATGATGGTCACAAGATTGTCGTTCATTGCTTCAACACTAAGGTCCTCTTCCTGAGTTAAAGCCGAATACCTGTTCTGTAGCTTGATCTGGAATTCCTGTATTTTCCCTCTTACCGCTAACTCATTAATCGGCTTCTTATGTACCAGTGTCTTCAGTTCCCTCCTCAGGTCTTAGGCTAATTCGAGTTCTTACCATCCTGTGGTCACTGCAGCGCACCTTGCCGAGCACGTCCACATCTTGTATGATGCCGGGGCTAGCGCAGAGTATGAAGTCTATTTCATTTGTAGCCTCGCCGTTCGGGCTCCTCCACGTCCACTTTCGGCTATCCCGCTTGCGGAAGAAGGTATTCATTACCCTCATATTATTCTGTTCCGCAAACTCTACTAATAACTCTCCCCTGCTATTCCTAGTGCCAATGCCACATTCCCCCGCTGCCTTGTCTCCAGCCTGCTTCTTGCCTACCTTGGCATTAAAGTCGCCCATTAGTATGATGTATTTAGTTTTAACTCTACCCATCACCGATTCCACGTCTTCGTAGAAGCTTTCGACTTCCTGGTCATCATGACTGGATGTAGGGGCGTAGACCTGTACAATCTTCATTTTGCACCTCTTATTAAGTTTCACAACAAGACCTCGCACCCTCTCGTTAATGCTATAGAATTTCTGTATTTTACCAGCTATATTCTTATTAATCAGGAATCCGACTCCTAGTTTTCTTCTCTCCGCTAAGCCCCGGTAGCATAGGACGCGCCCGCTTTTTAGCACTGTGCTTCATAATAATATTGTCGGCTTGGCATTTAAAACCCCATAGTTTTATTAAACTCTAACAATTCTGCCACGATGCGTTGCACCGTGTGAGGCAATGCCAGTGCTAAGCTTCTCGAAGCCTATGAACAGGAGCGCGACAACGCCTCAAGCAAACACGTCTCGTTGTGTGTTCTTTGCACAACGTAGACAAACACGAGCGGTACACTTAAGTAGCATTTAACATAAACTTACCCCTCTAGTATTGCACTAAACGCTCATGAACATGAAACAAACATTCACCATAAACATCACCGGTAATTATAGTCAATCAATGCTAACAACACAGAAAGCTTCGCTTACATCGGTTCCCACAGTGCATGGTATCCACATAATTTTTCTTTGAACTGCGCTGAGATACACTGGTGTTCGAAACGTGAAGGCATAAAAACAGGCTGTATGTGCCTGGGTGAGTTAACTGCTATTCTTGCTACAAGCCGAAGACCGTGGAACACGCCCTTCTAGATGGCAGGGAGGGCGAGTTCCTTTGTGACCTATTACAGATAACTATTAAAAAGGACTTGCCACTGGTTGCACATAGCATAAGGTTTTTGTCAATACCTTTTCGAAGATGATGTACCATTTGATGAGATGATGCTCGTTGGTCTGTATAGCATTTCGAAGACTCGCTGAAAGGTTTTTAGTGCAGCTGTCGACGTTAAACTAATTCGTTTCTACTTCGGAAATCTTAACGCTATATCTTTCTTGAAGTATATAGAAACCAAACTTTGTACCAGAATAGCTCGACCAATAGGAGTCACTTGAATGCCTAAAATAATTTTAAAAGTTATGAATCTGCCAATGACTGACTGGCATGTGCAAATCTCTATTAATATTATAATATGACGGTATTCTGAGGAAACGCAGGCAATAAAGAAAAAAGTCCCATGTCTGGCGCATAACGTGCACCGAAGAGGTATCTAGATTACGCGGCGCACATGTAACATCCCTGGATACGTGGTGCAACATGATGCAGCTGCTTCATGTCGTGGCACCTGGTGGAATACAATGCAACTGCAATGCAAAGTTAGAACGTATAGACGCTACGCGGCGAGCATCTTGCGACAATTGGCACGATGCCATGCTGCTGCTGCTGATGATGATTTATTGGCGTCCCGTTTGACATGGGCGGAGACAAATGGTCACCTAGCTTGCTTGATTTAATCAGGTATGCTATAGATGCTTTTCATTCTCACATTTTCTTCATGCATCTTCATAATCATCTTTTCGTCCCTCAACACTTCTCTATTTACCCTGTACAGGTACGTATGCAACAGCTACATGGCTTGCCACGTGGTGCAATAGTATGTAACTGCAATGCAAGTGTGCACGTATCGACGCTGGGTGGTGCGCATCTCACAGCGCGTGAGTCCTCACGCGCAAAGTCACGTGTATAGGGCATGTTTCCGCAGCAGCTACCAAGCGATGGCCTGGTTTTGTGGTATGAGTAGCTGTCTGCCACGCAGAGGGCCTGGATTAGATCCCATGGGATTTCTTTTTTTCGTCATGCCTGGTGATAGCTGCGATGAACACCGGCGTTGTCTGCGGACCACATCGACAACCAAAACCGCTACTGGAATGAGCCCACAACAGCTTAAGCTGTAAAAGACACGCAGATCAAGTGCATTACTAGAAGGTACATGACGCGAAGAATATTTTGCTGATTATTGCGTTTCGGTTCTGTTATTTTCTTTAGGTTCTTGTTCACCTCCATTGCTATAAGCCGCTCGATGGATGCGTACGGGCTTAGTCTTAGTGCTGCTTAGACGACTTTGCAGAGAGGGATGTCGAGTCTTTTGCTCTTGGGCGAGGAAGACGTATTTACAGGGAGTGTGGTACCTTATCCGGCTTACAAGAAACACGCGCGCGAAACTGACAATGCTTCTTGGTGACACAGAAGTAAAAAAAGAATGTCACCGTCTTACTCAATAGTGGGATCGCAGTGAAGTAGCCTTAGAAAAAAAAATTATTTACTTGAATGATGTGCACACGGTAGCCCCGCATGGAGCGCATTTTTTGTGGAGTGCAGTGGTCGGCGGAATAATTTTACTGCCTTCATGTGCGCGAAGTGAAATAAACTCTGGCCGTCTACCGTGAAGGTCAGTGTTACAGAAAATCGCCATGTGCAATACTCAGTTACTGAGTATTGCACATGGCGAATTCTAGGAACAAGCGGCTCAGGCGGTCGACTTCATGAAGCAGTTATCGCAAGAGTAGACACATGGCCGCACAGGCCGAGTCATTTCCTCACACTACCACTTACTTGCACAATGCATAGAACAGAGGCAAACTGTGGATAACCTTGCGCCTACTTATGCATAAACATTGTGCTGATTGTGCATGCTCACAAAAAAAAAAGGCCTGCCGTGCTCGGCCATATATTTCAGGTTGGTTATGCAAAGTGGTGAGAACGTTAGTTACTGGTGCAGAAACTGGGATGCGAAGAACGATCTTCAGGTTAGGTTATTTGCCTACTTCTTGGACGTTCTCTAAGACTCATTGAGCAACAGTGTTTTATGACGTACTATATGCGTTTTCTGAAGTGGTGTGCAAGCGAGTGGCGCAATTACGGCAGGCTGTTGGATGATAAACAGCATGTCTACTCTTCGTTCTAAATGTCTTGCGCACTTTATAGCCTCTCGGCTTAGCTGTTCAACACTTACGCAAGCGGAACATGGTAACAACCACACGACGGTTCAAGAAATGGAGCGTTAGTATATAAACTATACACACATTTCCTCTACCAAATATGTTAGATTGTTCATCCGCTAATTAATGGTACCGGCGAACGGACAGCGCAAAAGCTGTAACCAGAGTAACGTCCCACGATTACACGAGGCTATATTTTACTATGTTTACAGTGCTCTTGACCAGATACATCTCGGGTGTTTTATTAACATGCAAAAATTTCCCCGACATGTGACGGCACGCAACACTTACACGCTCGGCAAAGCTTTATCGCCTATTTGGGCACAACAATACATTTATCAGGTGGGTGTCACGACGTGTTATTATTACTCTGAAATGCTTTGGCGAATAACCTTGATAACATTCACAATACGAAACTCTTCTGAAACAACATACCAGATATGTTTACCTATGATTGCTGAAGAGGCATTTATAACACTTTTTTGTGCCTGAAAAGTCGTTTTCTTTTTAACGTGGATTTATATCTATATAATAAAGTAAATGTTTACCGAAATTGAAGTTTTTGCATATGTTCGTTTTCTACCTTCGAGGCATGTTTCAGCCGTAAAAGTTCTTTATTTTTCTTAGTGAAGCTGCCTCCCAGTGCAGCGCACATTTAAATATATTTCGTACGTCAATTCCGGCTCATCTATAGCATGAGGCGTCGACACATTGATGTCGCGTGGATGGCGACGATGTAATAAAATAACTCGTCGAGCATTTATTGGCGATTCTAGATGTAGATGTATGCGCAGAAAAGAACGAAACATACCTAACTAGCTTTAAGCATGCCACACCTCTCGTGCCGCAGTAAGAGATGCTCATTCTGGAGACATAGAGGAACGTATGATGATGTAACAATGTACAGAGATCACCGGGACGACCTTGATTCTGGCCTGGTACAACACAGTAGTAGCAAAGACGCGATAACGATGAGAAGTGCACGAGATGACCGTGCGATGATGCATTCATCGCTAGAGGAATTCATCGAGCGCACGGTATACGTTGTGCTGGACACGCGCTGTTTGCTGATCGTCAGAAAGCACTACCAAGCTATACGGCGTCTTTATATTCATACGAGAGCGTGCCTCGAGCACGGGGCTATAAGATAAAAATAACATACATGAACTAGGCACTGCTATCAGCTACAAGAACACTTTGCATATCAGAAGGGTTCCGTACTGTGAATTGTTATCAAGGTTCTTCGCCAAAGCCTTTCAATGTGTTAATATCACATGGTAACACCCACCTGATAAATGTATTCTTGTGCCCAGAAAGGTGATAAAGCTTTGCTGAGCGTGTAGGAGTTGCGCGCCATCACATGTTGGTGAAGTTGCGGCATGTTAATGAAACCCCAGAGGTCTCTCCTATCAAAAGAAGCACTGAAAACACAGTAAAATGTGATCTAGAGCATTCGTGGGACAGTACTTTGGATACAACTTTGCACTGTGTGTTCGCCGGCACCATTTATTCGCGGATCAATCATCTAACCTATTTGGTAGATAAAGAACAAATCCACGTCCAAAGTCAGTTGATTACCCTGCTACGAATCGCGATCGCCAGTGAGAAAACACCTGTTGCTGAGACTGTGGTACAGATCCGTAAAACATAAGCACCGGTGTTTATGTTTTATGTATTTGTACCACTGTCTCAGCCACAGGTGTTTTCATAGCCGCGATCACGATTGAGAGAAGAGCAATCGACTGACTGTTGACGAGGATTTGTTGATCGAATGACGAAGAATAACGTCTGCGCCTCAGTGGCAACGCTTTTGTAATAAGACCTTGTGAAGGCAGGGTCATTTAGATATTGCGGCAAACACTAAGGTTCCGGCTATGGATGGGCGCATTCCCACTGGCACATACCCAACGGTACAACAATACGGTAGTGAAAACATATGAAAACACGAAAAAGAAAGCCGTTGACTATAATGCACAATTTCATTAGAGGCCTGTACGCTTTAGAAATACCCATAAGCTAACATGAAATGTGCTAGGTTTAGGTCAAAATTTATTTTGTTGATTATGCAGAACACATGATCTCGCCGATCAACTGCGGGCCGTCCGCCACACCGAGGAAGCCGCCCGTGTCCAAGGACTCGAGGCCGCCACCTAGGCTGGGGTGCTTATGGCCCCCACCCCACCAAAATCGCCGGACTATTCAAATAAAGTCATTATTCAAAAGACTAGCGTAAAATAGCATGGACAAAGAAAGAGAGGACGACAGGACGAGCGCTCGTCCTGTCGTCCTCTCTGTCTTTGTCCCTGCTATTTTGCGCTAGTTTTTTGAATAATGATGACACACCAACTAGCTCAGCTTTCTGCCTTGATCAAATGAAGTTTTCATTCACTCACTATGGAGAACCTATGTGCGCTTAATGCACTGCTTGTCAGGCAAAAATTAATGCTATATAAGCCGGTCTGCTCGAGCTTGCACATGCATAGCCTGAACGACACAACGAAGAAAACACGCAGGAAGAGGCGAAGGACACTCCGCTTTGAAGGACAGTGAGGATACGGAAAAGAAACTAAAGCGGTGCTGTGTTTCTGTCTCTATCTTTATCAACATCACCACTACTATCGTCGTCATCAATAACCTTTTATGTTAACCAAATGACGAAGGCATCTCCCAGAGATCTTCAATTACCCCTGCCTTGCGCTCGATGATTTCAAGCTATCGCTGGAAATTTCCTAATTTCATCACACCACCTAATTTTTTGCTGGACTCTAGTGCGTTTCTCTTTTCTGGGCACCCATTCTGTAACTCTAGTATACAACTGATTACCTGCCCTACTCATTAAATGGCTGGCCCAGACCCAGCATTTCCTTATAATATCAGCTCGCGTTTCTACAGAGGTATGTCTAATAGAAGGGCAGGGGTGCAAGGCGTGCGGTGGGCCAGCTGTATGGCCCAGCGCTATTCATCACAGTCCTTGTTATTGTGGTAGTTATCAAGCAAGTGCCATATAGCAAGTTGTAAAGTTATGTCTATGCGTAATCAGCGGACCCTAGCACACCATAACGCTATTACATCGCAATCGTTCATGCGTACCATAAACGCCTGTGAGCCTGCAAAGTTATGAGGTCGCACAGTAAACGTGATGTCTGGCTACATCAGATGATCAAGTAAACACAAAGACACACAGACGCTATGTCGTCATGGAAAAGTCACAACTACGAAGCGAGTTTCATATAAAGGTCGGCGGACACTCATTGAGACTAGAAGCTGTTTTAGACGATTCTGGGCCTGTCGCGTAAGGAGGTGCTAATGCTAGCGTGTTATAGTCGCTCTAGTGTAGAAAAATAACCTCTAAGTTTTATTTTCTTGTTTTTTGTTTCTATAAAAGAAGCAAAAGAATCTCGAATATTCTAACTTTCTTACGCTGGCGGCATTAATAATGAAAGGAAGTTTGCATACATCATGTATCTATACACAGTTCTTTCTGAAAGCTTTCAGACAGGATACGTAGAAACAACTAAAAACCCCGTTTTAAGTTGGGCCGATGAGTTCCAGTCATGACCAGTACTCGACTATAGGGCGCAAAATATGAAATTCTCTCCGCTTTTAGCGTGTTCTTATCTGTATCCACTGACTGAAACCTATGGCGTATACTACATCCAGGGGTTCTCTTTAAGTGCTCTGCGAAAGACACAGTTATCCGTTGCACATAAACTAACTAACATAACCTAACATAACCTAACCCTTTGTGTTTATTCCTGTCTGACTCTTACAAATGACCGTGTAGGGAGGACAAGGGTTTCCAATTCTATTCATCTGGCGGTTGAAACTGAGGGTGTTTTCTTTACAATAGCAGAACATGGTGGACGCATTTTCAATGAGCCATTTACCGTGAGAGTTCGCAGTTTTCCTGACATCTATCCTTATGTCAGTGGCTTCCTTGACTTCTTGCCCAACTTTGCCAGCACTATCGCAGTGCAACGTATATGCGCTGAATACTGGGTCCATGATTATACGCAAGCTCATCTTTATTTCTTGATGACACCTCAACGCAGCTACGACCGCGCGCGGAATTTTTCAAAATTTATCATCGAATTTGTTTCCGTGCATCAACACATATACGCGTTGCTTCCCCCCCCCCCCCCGGGAAGTTTCTAAATTTATGGATGAGAATTATCTTGGCGAGATGATGCGTCAGGTGCCTTAAAATATAACACTTGTTAGGTCTCAATTATTCGTTTTGTATACGATTTGCCATGTCGATGCGAACCGTATCGATGCGCACCAAACCTTTACAAATTGAGATGTTAACAAGGTAATTGCACGCCGCTTCATTATAACTGAGACGTCACTTGTTCGTTTCGATTCTTCTGCTATCACGCCTTTCCTATGCAGTGAAACGCCCGCTTTTCCTCGCCATCTCTCTTGCCTGTCGTGCGCAATGAAATACCTTATGCTTACGTAACCTGTTTAGTAATGGGCATGCGGTCGCGAAAACATGTAGCCGAGAAGCGCGAAGCCTTTAAAGCGGAAGTTGGTGGTGCTGTCGTAGAAGAAAATATCGCCAACGTGACGGTGGGTATTGTCTTCTTATATGTACGCGGCGAGGCTAAGAGAGCACCCGTGGGGAGGGCAACGAAGTAAAAAAAAAGAAAAAGAGCATGCCTACACGAATTTATGTACACCGCTCGCAAATACGCGATACATTGACACGTCGAATTTACCTTGTTTTCGTGCTACTTGGAAGCTGCTACGCTACAATGCAAACAGGCCCTAAATATTGAATAGATATAGTGACTACGTGACATGTACAACCAAATATGTCCCATATGTATCATCATCATCATCAGCCTAGTTACGCCTACTGCAGGGCAAAGGCCTCTCCCATACTTCTCCAACTACCCCGGTCATGTACTAATTATGGCCATGTTGTCCCTGCAAACGTCTTAATGTCATCCGCCCACCTAACTTTCTGCCGCCCCCTGCTACGCTTCCCTTCCCTTTGAATCCAGTCCGTAACCCTTAATGACCATCGGTTATCTCCCCTCCTCATTACATGTCCGGCCCATGTCCATTTCTTTTTCTTTATTTCAACTAAGATGTCATTTACCAGCGTTTGTTGCCTCACCCAATCTGCTCTTTTCTTATCCCTTAACGTTACACCGATCATTCTTCTTTCCATAGCTCGTTGCGTCGTCCTCAATTTCAGCAGAACCCTTTTCGTAAGCCTCCAGGTTTCTGCCCCATATGTGAGTACTCGTAATACACAGCTGTTATACACTTTCCTTTTGAGGGATAGTGGCAACCTGCTGTTCATGATTTGAGAATGCCTGCCAAACGCACCCCAGCCCATTCTTATTCTTCTGGTTATTTCAGTCTCATGATCCGGATCCGTGGTCACTACCTGCTCTAAGTAGATGTATTCCCTTACCACTTCCAGTGCCTCGCTGCCTATCGTAAACTGCTGTTCTCTTCCGCGACTGTTAAACATTACTTTAGTTTTCTGCAGATTAATATTCAGACCCACCCTTCTGCTTTGCCTCTCCAGGTCAGTGAGCATGCATTGCAATTGGTCTCCTGAGTTACTAAGCAAGGCAATATCATCAGCGAATCGCAAGTTGCTAAGGTATTCTCCATCAACTTTTATCCCCCATTCTTCCCACTCCAGGTCTCTGAATACCTCCTGTAAACATGCGGTAAATAGCATTGGAGAGATCGTATCTCCCTGTCTGACGCCTTTCTTTATTGGGATTTTGTTGCTTTCTTTGTGGAGGACTACGGTGGCTGTCGAGCCGCTATGGATATCTTCCAGTATTTTTACATATGGCTCATCTACACCCTGATTCCGTAATGCCTCCATGACTGCTGAGGTTTCGACTGAATCAAACGCTTTCTCGTAATCAATGAAAGCTATATATAAGGGTTGGTTATATTCTGCAAATTTTTCTATCACCTGATTGATAGTGTGAATATGGTCTATTGTTGAGTAGCCTTTACGGAATCGTGCCTGGTCCTTTGGTTGACAGAAGTCTAAGGTGTTCCTGATTCTATTAGCGATTACCTTAGTAAATACTTTGTAGGCGACGGACAGTAAGCTGATCGGTCTATAATTTTTCAAGTCTTTGGCGTCCCCTTTCTTATGGATTAGGATTATGTTAGCGTTCTTCCAAGATTCCGGTACGCTCGAGGTTATGAGGCATTGCGTATACAGGGTGGCCAGTTTCTCTAGAACAATCTGACCACCATCCTTCAACAAATCTGCTGTTACCTGATCCTCCCCAGCTGCCTTCCCCCTTTGCATAGCTCCTAAGGCTTTCTTTACTTCTTCTGGCGTTACCTGCGGGATTTCGAATTCCTCTAGGCTATTTTCGCTTCCACGATCGTCGTGGGTGCCACTGGTACTATATAAATCTCTGTAGAACCCCTCAGCCACTTGAACTATCTCATCCATATTAGTAACGATATTGCCGGCTTTGTCTCTCAATGCACACATCTGATTCTTGCCTATTCCTAGTTTCTTCTTCACTGTTTTTAGGCTTCCTCCGTTCCTGAGAGCCTGTTCAATTCTATCCATATTATAGTTCCTGATGTCCGCTGTCTTACGCTTGTTGATTAACTTAGAAAGTTTTGCCGGTTCTATTCTAGCTGTAGGGTTAGAGGCTTTCATACATTGGCGTTTCTTGATGAGATCTTTTGTCTCCTGCGATAGCTTACTGGTTTCCTGTCTAACGGCGTTACCACCGACTTCTATTGCGCACTCTTTAATGATGCCCATGAGATTGTCGTTCATTGCTTCAACACTAAGGTCCTCTTCCTGAGTTAAAGCCGAATACCTGTTCTGTAGCTTGATGCGAAATTCCTCTAGTTTTCCTCTCACCGCTAACTCATTGATTGGCTTCTTGAGTACCAGTTTCTTCCGTTGCCTCCTCAAGTCTAGGCTAATTCGAGTTCTTACCATCCTATGGTCACTGCAGCATACCTTGCCGAGCACGTCTACATCTTGTATGATGCCAGGGTTTGCGCAGAGTATGAAGTCGATTTCATTTCTAGTCTCACCATTCGGGCTCCTCCACGTCCACTTTCGGCTAACCCGCTTGCGGAAAAAGGCATTCATTATCCACATATTATTCTGTTCTGCAAACTCTACTAATAACTCTCCTCTGCTATTCCTAGAGCCGATGCCATATTCCCCTACTGACTTGTCTCCAGCCTGCTTCTTGCCTACCCTGGCATTGAATTCGCCCATCAGTATAGTGTATTTTGTTTTGACTTTACCCATCGCCAATTCCACGTCTTCATAAAAGCTTTCGACTTCCTGGTCATCATGACTGCATGTAGGGGCATAGACTTGTACCACCTTCAATTTGTACCTCTTATTAAGTTTCACAACAAGACCTGCTACCCTCTCGTTAATGCTATAGAATTCCTGTATGTTACCAGCTATTTCCTTATTAATCAGGAATCCGACTCCTAGTTCTCGTCTCTCAGCTAAGCCCCGGTAGCACAGTACGTGCCCGCTTTTTAGCATATGTATACTATCTACTAAATATATACTAAATATGTTCAGGTACATGTGCAACTCAACCAAATCTGAGCTACGACATTTTGTGTGGAAATAACCGTTTTCAGTATTTTTCTTTCTGTGCTACAAAATTTTTCGAGTGATCCGTTACAATTTTAGTGTTAAGATTTTTATCAAGCTTGTACGCGTCGCTGTTCTTGCTTTTTATGTCTTTGAAGTGAATGTGATTGTTATTTGTTAATTTTGGAAGATGTATACACTTTGTATACATTGTTTGGAAGATGTAATCGGTTTGTTTTGTACCAGTGATTTCTGTATCTGAAATGCTCTTTGGTTGCGTCTGCTTGTAGCGGCTACCTGGGCCCCTGTCGAGTCGGTTATATCGCTTCAGATACCCAGCCGGAACTGGGTAAAGCAAATTGGAAAATAAAAAGAGACAGAGAGACCACTAGCTCGACTTCAGTCTAAGAGTGATTTAGGTACCATTTGACAGCGGTGTATGTCATTAGCCCTCTACTTCATTGGTGTAGGCTAGTGACGGACTGCAGGACAATAAATGGGATCTTGCTCAATTAATAACACCTTTGTTTTTGTTAAATAAGCGAGGCGGCACAGATGCTTGCGAGCACTCGTTTATAGACAAACAAGCAGAAGACACAAGCAAGAAGAAATGGTTTTGAAGTCTGTTATCAAGGTTAAATGCAACCTTTCGTTATAGGCATGAATCAGAAGGTGCATGCGAACGATAACTTCCTGGTTAGCGGTCATAGTTTTTATGCGGCGCATAATTTTGATGCGCCGTTAAGAAATCCCGCGAGATATGGAATCAAATATCACTGCCTAAGCACTCCGCACATATATGGTTAACCAGCGAAGCTGAAACGTGCGGCACCGGTGTTTATCACCGAGTTAATCCCGAGGGTATTTAAACAATGGCTTTGAAGGCTGCGGATCCTCGGTACGCAGTTGCTGTTTGAGCTGGAGCCTGTTCTTGTGCCCAGGCTGCAGCATCGGCATGGCGTAGACGAGCACGTTCCCGGTTCTACTCGCGGCGTTGCTCATCGAAAGCTGCCTTCTCCTCAGGAATACGTATGATGCGTGGGCTACGCATTTTGGAGCCGAAAGAAACTGCTGCACGCGCGCTCGGCTGCGACGGGGATCAATGATGTCACTACTGGCGCACCCAATCGCGCGTCTCTCTTTCTCTTTTCTTTTACCATTTGGGCTGCTGAGCACGAGGTCGCGGGATCGAATCCCGGCCACGGGGGCCGCATTTCGATGGGGGCGAAATGCGAAAACATCCGTGTACTTAGATTTAGGTGCACGTTAAAGAACCCCAGGTGGTCAAAATTTCCGGAGTCCTCCACTACGGCGTGCCTCATAATCAGAAAGTGGTTTTGGCACGTAAAACCCGAATATTATTATTATTATTTCTTTTACCGTGCATGCGCAGAGGAATTTTTGGCGCAGAGGCAATAGACGGACGGACGGATGGATGAATCGGTTAGCTATATATAACTTCGCTGTAAAAAAGGAAGCATGCATGAAACATGCCCGTTTGCTTGCCATGATCGCAGTGGTTTCGAACATACCTCGTGTGAACGAACAGACCATCTAGCCAAGGCCTCCTAGATAGAACAAGACCGGTGTACTTGGAGCCATGATTTTATGCGGTCTTGTCCGAATGTCATAGTCTAATGGGGATGCTTTCATTATGTTAGTAAGACACGGTAATTTTGAAGTCCCGGCTTTCTTCGCTCTGAGCTTGGCAATGGGAATTTCGGCGCAAGTAGCATGCTGTCATAATGGATAATGTCACAATAGGCCTGCTGCACCTAGGAGACGTTTATCTAATCTGGTATGCTACCATCTAAAATGCGACACGGCAGCGATAGGGGCGTTGGCTTCGCGATTTACGCCAGGCATGTGCTTCCCTTGTGGCCGTCTCGCGACGTGAATGATAGCGATAAGTAGGCAAGGCTGCAGGTGAGGGTGAATGCGCTGTTCGTGCATACGTGGGAAACTTAGAAGTAGCGCGATCGTGGTGAATGAGCCGGCATGTCAAGTGCATTTTTTAAATATTTCATGGCCTTTCTTTAGCACCCAGGAAATACTATCAGGTAACAAGTAAGCACTTCAAAGTTGCTAAGTCGGATGTTTCGTGCAACGCTCTGCGACAGTACCTTGGAAGTTTCGCCCAACGATTGCACTTGCAATGTTGGTAAATAAGCTTGATTATTTATGAAATGAAGCAGAATAAAACAATTGAAACAATTTTGACTAGCTTCATATATATATATATATATATATATATATATATATATATATATATATATATATGTATAGAGAGAGAGAGAGAGAGGCAGGGAGAGAAGGAAGCTTTCCTTGGCTTTGCCTTGCTTTATTGTATGTTTGCTTTATATGGTGATACTGAACAACAAAATTGAACCCCTCGGATTCTCTTCTGCTCTCGATATATATATATATATATATATATATATGTTTATGGAGAGAGACAGCATTATGGATATATATATGCAAGCTGGCCTTCTCTGCTTTCTAAATATGCTAGGCCCATTAGAACATCCAGCAACTATATATATATATATATATGTAGCCTTAGAATGTGCAAAGAGGTACTTCGCCATGTACATTTCGAAACTGTATTACGGGTTCAAAAGAGCCGAACCCGAACAACCGGGACAAAGATGAATGCCGAGAAAGTAGGCTCAGCTGCGCAGCTCTGTTAGCTTCCCGTGTGCAAGGAAGGCGGTAAAAGTGTATCGAGAATGGTTGCTTCTGATGGTGCATGTATTTTAGGCTCTTTCGCCGTAGTTCCTAATTGGTACCTCAAAAAGCTTTAACTTGCATATATTGCACGCTTCGCGGAATTGAGTTATAATTCGCAAAGTAACATACTCGGATGAACTGCGCGATAACGAAATTAAATGGCGCAGGTTTGGTAGCGCAGTTCTTTTGTATGTCCTAATGCAGTTTATGCGCACGTGAGAACCGGCCTTCCGCACGAATGGAGTGCACACGCGCTGCAGCTTCCAGCACGCTCCGGAAGCGTTGTTGTACTTCTGGGCGGTGCGAGGAGCAGACGACGCGTAAGTTGAAGGCGGCATAACCGACTTGCACAAGAACTCATTTCAAGTGCAGTTGGCTCGATGTGGCACTCTCACTAGCGTTTTTGAACAAATAATGGTGACGCGATGCTGTTTCTAGTGACCGTCTGCGGAGCATGACAATGAGCGCCTCGAGGCATTGCGAAACGGCAAGATGAAAGCGGGCGCCGCAATATTTTGCGACCCCTGCTATGATCTATGTGTGCGGAACACGAAACACAGCAGACGTACTAGCGTTGCCCGTCCTGAGCTGGTATTGAAAGCAATGCGTTCGTGTTTGGTTAGCGAAGCTCCATTTGATGGGCCGAAAAACATGCAACCCTTCAATATTTGTATCATTTCTGCGGTACACGGAACAAAGAGATGTAGTGTAAAAATGTGAGTAGTGATTCATTGAGAAAAAAAAAGAAAAAGAAGAAGGAATGCGCCATAAAAACAAAAAAGCTCTCTGCTCGGTGACACTAGCAGTGGGTCTTTGCATAATACTACCGTCTTAAAGTTACCGATTGCGATAATGATTCCCATGACTGCGCAGGCGTGCACTGTACTGAGCTCCGGTAAATTTATTGGATGGCTACTTTCGGTTACCGCGACTGCGTAACAACATGGTATAGTGTCCATGCTTCCCGAACCTAACTCTATAACTTCCAGTTCTCCCCGAATTGTTCGCAAAGTTTACAAGTTCGGCTCGTTTTACGAAAAATAAATTGTTTCGGGATACGAATTTCACTTCTCAGTTTGCGAGCCTTCCATTAGAAGTCTTCTGCGGGTAAATGAACGCTATAGGGGTATACTTAGTTCAGTACAGACAAGTACTTGCGGAAAGCGAAATCGGTAACAGCAATAACGCTAAAAAATAGCAGGACTGTGCTGCGAGGTAGTTGGTTCTTTCATGGTTCTGAAGCAAAGTTTTACCAGCACGAAGAAAACGAGATGAAAGACGACGAACACGAGGAGACACAGATGAGCGCTCTTTGTGTCTCTTCGTGCTTCTGGTCTTTCGTTTCGTTTTTCCGCGCTGGTAAAAGCACTGCTTATCATTCATTGCTGCTTACAGTTTGCTGATTCTTACATCCTGCGTCTACAGGTAAATATCCTTTAATAAAGTACGCGTGCAGCCTTCAATAAGCGTGCGCTCAGGGATTAATCTTTATAAAAATGCTTTACGAACTATTCTTGCGTAAAAGCTATTCGTAGAATATGGGCACTGTAGCGTTGTCACGTGCCGTCCCTCATATTAACAACGGACGGGCGCAGCTCGCCGCACGATATTGGCTTTGTTACCAGTTCTGCAGGAGTAAAAATCCAACGAAAACACAAAGGCAGCCATCGGTCAAGCAGTAAGGCCTCGCGTGCTGCGTTCGTCAAGCAACTCCCTTTCGTAACGGTTGCAGCTTCCTGAACGATTAGCATGCCCCTGAAATTCGACACACAGGTGGTGAAAAAAAAGATACGCCATACAAAGCCGTGGCACCTCATGACTTCGTGACCAAGCAGTGGGGTCGATGCGGTAACGTTTACCGCACCGACCCCATTGCTTGGTCACGAAGCTATGAGGTGCCATGGCTTTGTATGACAAAAGACCCTTGTGTTATATTGATGTTGGGTGAGATTGAGATTGGGATAAACATATTGCGGCTAAAACTCATCTCATGGTGACTGTCGATAGTAATGCGTTACAATTGAATCAATATAGCGACACAACGTATTACCACCGTCGAAACGAGTTATGTATGTGGTGCGTACTGCAGCAGCATTCCACCTTCGCGCTTCCCTAAGAAATATCGGCGCCATTTACTGCCACCGCCGAGAAGCCTGCGCGTAGCCTGCGAAATGCATGGCTCGCGAGCGCTGTCAAATTCGTCATGCGAGAGCCGGGCTTCTCTTTCGATCGTGCTTCTTTCAAGACACGCTGCGCCATCTAATAGCACTGCCAAAAAGTCCGTGCGTGACCTCCGAGACGGGAAGCGTGGCACGCCAGTGCCTGCCAAAGTTGAAAATTGTGCAGTCAGTTACCGCACACTCAGTTGCACATACTCAGTGACCCAAGTTGACGAGAGATTCATTAATGAGCAGCCCATTTGGGGTGCCGCCTGCTAATGCGTTGGGTACCTGTCGTTGAGAAACGCTTCTGACGTAGTTTGTAACCGCTCGACAACGGACAAATTTAAGGGATATTTTTCGACATTGCAGAGCAGCACAATTCCAGTGACACGTACGTCACTGGAATCACGCAGTCGAGCTCAAAAACGTTCACTGAAAAGCGGCAGACACCTTCTCGCATATACCCAGGTGACCGGCGCATTTCCAGTAGCACTTCCCTATATCCCCAAGCTGGCGTCAAAGACTTTCACTATCAAGAGCCGCACACAGCACCTGGCAAATATCCAGTGACCCAAGTTGGCAGGAAAGGGGTTCATTGGAGACGAGCACATACCGAGTGGCACATACGCAGTACTCCATGTAGGCGTCAAAGATTTTCTTCGAAGAGTCGTACCTACGGTGTATCGCATCTAGAGTTATCCACGCTGGCGTAAAAGAAGTTCGTTGAAGAGTAGTACGCGTGCACGCATTGCCACTAACTCACTGCCCCAAGTTAGCATGTAAGGCTTCTTTGTAATCTATCTCAGTACTCTAGGCAGCATACTTTTTTATTGCTTGCTAGTTGTTTATAGATAGATGTATGAAGCTCTTTTTTAATGAACGCTAACTTCCAGCATATAACGAAAACTCTGAGCACACTAAGAACCCTGATTACGTACTCGCGCTCAACAGGTGACGATGAGCGTGCTATATTTACTCAGGGGAAGTCATATTGTGTCATCCACTAAGAAAATTTTAGGCTGCTCGCCGACGCCACACAAATTTCTCAGATACATCGAAGGAATAACCCTTCAAAATAACCACGTAGAGTTTTGTGGAGTTCAAATTGGCTTAACTCGCTTGAGGAGCGTTTATCTGAAGTTTGATTCAATCTCTCGAATTTACTCACGAGATAACAGTAACATAAAAAGGGATTTCCCATAACCTTCAGCGCTGAGAGCCATGCAGTTGGTCACGAGCGTTATAAAGCAAATTTCATGTTTTTTAAGAATAACAGAAACGTAAAGATAGCACGTCACCAGATGTAGTGACGCAGCAGTAAGTTGGGCACTGCTACCAAACTGCATAATAAGCTGCCTTTATGAAGTTCCAAACAATAAATGTCTGAAAGAAAAAAAATCTGCACGTGTTGAGATTCGAAGAAATCGGAACTATTACTATTTCGCAAGTCTTGCCAAGGAGTCCGCTACCTAACACCTCTAGACGAACTTCCGCTCGCACTACACACAAGAGACGGACAACAGATTCCGCGAGTCAACCACATACGCATTCTTGGGCTCCTAATCGAATCCACTGGATGCCACGGACACACGATCAAACACTTAACCGCCAAAACCGAAAACATGATCAGACTCATCCACAGATTCTCGGGGCGCAGGAAGGGTCTCTGCGAAGATAACCTTCTGCGCGTATACCACGCGTTCCTTATGAGTCACATTAATTACATCGCCTCTGCCCACACATGGACGAAAATAGAAAAGACGAAGCTAAACACACTCATGCGCAAGAGCATCAAACAGGTCTTGGGAATTCCACAAAGAGCAAGTACAGCAAAGGTTGACCAGCTAGGCATACACAACATCATCGACGAAGTGATCGAGGCTCAGACTATGGCGCAAATACTCCGCCTATCCTCATCCAAAGCCGGTAGGCTAATCGTAAATGAAGCCAATGTCTCCCCTTCTCCCTATCTCGAGCACGTGGTTACCCTACCGAGTGAAATTAGAGACAAATACAAAGTCTCACCGTTTCCCAGAAACGTCCACCCACAACACAACGTGGGTAGGTGCCGGGCCCGCGCCCACGTGATTCTCGACCGCATCGACGCGGATCGTGAAGCCACCGCATTTGTGGACGCGGCCCAGTACGGCAGCACATCCACTTTCGCAATAGTGGTCGTGGACGGCAACGGAACGCTACGTTCATCCGCATCGGTTAAAACGAGCACCAGCGCTAAAGCAGAACAAATAGCCGTAGCCATCGCCATGGCAGACCCCACATTTACTTATGTCTTCACGAACTCGCGTGCCGCAATTCGGGCCTACGAATGCGGCAACGTATCTGAAGAAGCAGCGCGTATACTACTAGCGAGCTCAAAAGAGAGCAAACGGTGCCTCTCCTGCTTCCCCGCTCACATGGGCAAAGACATTCACCCGCAAAAAGCGAACCTCAATGAAACGGCCGACGACCGTGCGCGAGAACTTGCCCACCGCGACGGTCCCGCGGCCTCCGAGAGGCTGGACATTCAGTTTAATGACCCGCTGCTCACTTGCCAAGAAGTCACCAGCCACTATCGGAAAGGCAGAACCAAATTCCCGTCCCACACGCCAAACTCGAATGCGCGCAGGCGGCCCCGTTTCGAATGCTACAAACGGACTCGTATCCGTCACGAAGCCTACTAAGTCACCATAACTCAGAAATCTCGGCAAATTCCGCAGACAGCCCAGAAATTTATTGCTCACTCTCGCACATGCTATGGCAATGTACCGCGTTACCAAAGAGCCCTCTCTCCAGTGAGCCCGAATGGGAAGAAGCCCTCAAAAGCCCGAACCTCAAACTCCAACTCAAGGCCGTCCAGAGGGCCTATGAACTGGCGGAGCGTCACCACGTTGCCGTCCCGACTTGGGCGTCGCCTACGGTTTCTGCCCGAGGAGTTCCCCGCGTGGGATCTCCAATGGATTGAAACTCCTCAGGACTTCAATAAAGTTCTTGACTGACACGTGTTGAGATCTAATGCTGTTTTTTTCCATACCCTGGAAAACAACCATGATGCGCGGTAAGTAGGCAACATAGCATTTTATTTCTGGTTGTAATAAGATACGTTTCCCCAGGCGCTCATTCTACGTGCCGACATAGTGTCATCAATACAGTATAGTTTGCAAATTATCTGGTTAAACGTTCGCACTCTATGTCCAAAGCTACCACTGTTTCATCCAAACGCAATTTATTATTTTATATGGAGAGCGTGTATATAGGATATGCATTGCACGAGCTGCTGTAATATGGACTGCATTCCCGCTTTGAATAAAAACGGCCCACCAACGTTCTTGTAAGAATCTGTGCTTGACCGAAACACAAAAAAATCAAGGATCGCTTTAGCTGTGGTAGGCAGAAATACTGCTAATACACGTAGGTCGGCCATCAAAGTTCTCTAAACGAGCTGCTGCGGCTTAAATTAGCTAAACTAATGCCGGATGCAAAAACGCGCGAGAGGAAAAAACGGAAAAACCAAGCACGCCGCATCATCCCACGGCTAAAAAGCTAGGCTTGTGGAAGTAATGGCGCCATTTAGGAGACCATTACGTTCGTGGTTGAAACGCTGTGTGGCAAGTCTCTGCAGTGGCACTTAGGAAAAAAAATGCCGTGGGCTACACGTTATGTACGATCGCTTGAACAGGAAGTGGTTGGTGCTCACAAATTTGCGTCTGCATGGCGCTCGTCGTGCTGCAGACAAACTGTTTATAGCAACGCGTCAGTGAATAACAATTCGCGATGGTGCCTACTAGGGCGTCACATTCTTTGTTCTCCTGTTTCGCGGCTGGAACTAGAAGAATGTCGGAGGAAAGGGGCTTATTCACCCAGCAGCACCGTCAGTAAAGTTGCTGTATAAAAGTGTCATGATTTTTTCGCATTCCGCCGGAAATGGCAGATACAGGTAGTCATCTAAACACAATGAACGACGCGAGCGCTAATATCAAAACGGGCTGGTTCACATTAGCTAGCGAAATCAGGAAATTTTAATTTTGAAGGAATCCGGCAAAGCGCGCCGCGTTGCTGGTTGCACGTGATGTGGCAGTGCGACAGCTGTTCAATCCAGACACTCCATCCTTAGCGAATCTCCGACTTTAAGCGCTAGGAAGCCCTCCGCATGGCTTCAGGAATAGGCCAATGTTATCTCGGGTATAAATACTTGTCCTGCTCTCATTTCTGCAGTTGCTCCCTGCCTACCACTACCTAACATTTATTATATGATAGACAACTTTCCAATTGACCACCTCCTACTTTAAAGTTCGCGTATCTCCGTGTGTTTGTCCTTTCTCCCTATCACTGCAGCCATCAATGCTGACGTAAAGTAGGAATCGTCATCGCTATGCATCGTCGCGTACAACGTTTTCAGCCTACTGGGTGTTTCTGTGAAAACTTTCACAAATTTTTAAAGGCTGCCTATGGTAGAAATTACAATTCTAGTTCATGAGCTGGTCCATTCGAAGAGGCGGACACTACTTGCACGTAAAATGGAAATTCATAGTCGTCTAATTAACGCAAAATCAATAATTACCTTTTAACTAAGTACCTTATGGTCCATATTGCAATTTACAAATTCTAGCCATGGAGTTCACAAGGCGGATCCACTTAGAACGAATTCTAAGGATGACACCAGTTACGAGATAATTCCCAAACTTTGCTGAGAAATGCACTGGCGTTCCAGATACTCTCTTTAGAAAATGCGTTTTATGCATTAAAGCACAAGAGTAATTGGAACACCAATGCATGGGGCCTTGCGAACTGCACCGCTGAAATTCGTAAATTGCTATAATGGCCATAAAGTAAATAATTAAAAGATTATAATTAAAGTATTTTTGTTAGTTAGTCAATTCTGCGTATCATTTTTTCTTTGCAACTAGTGTCCGCCGCTTTGAGTAGACCACCTCATGAACTAGAATTGTGCGATCTGCCATGTATACACCCTGTGTACTAACACAGCATTGGCTCACCGCCGCTAACACCATCGCCTAGCGCCATTCGCAGGTGCTCATTCACGCTCATACTCATATGCATTCACACACATCGTTGCTCACTCAAACTCACGCTCGCGCCTTTGAAGTGAGTGAGAGTGAGCGTATCCATGAGTGAGTATGCCGCCCTATGCGACTGGTGATGGAGATCAACTGTCTACACGTTAGCCTGCGAAACCTGGTTATGCCGTCAGTCAGAGAAGGTATCGGCGGAGAGCAGCCCCGTCTCGATTAAAAAAAATAAATAAAATATAGGGTTTTATGTGTCAAAACCACGATCTCATTATGAGGTACACCGTAGTGTGACTCCAGAAGTTTGGACCACCTGGGGTTCTTTAACGTGCATCTAAACCTAAGTACACGGGTGTTTTCGCATGTCGCGCCTATCGGCGCGGGATCGAATCCCGGCCGCTGTGGCCGGGATTCGATCCCTCGACTTCGTGCTTAGCAACCTAACACCATAGCCACTAAGCAACCACGTCGGTGCCCCGTCTCGATGTGGAGGCGGGCTCAGAGTTGCTCCTATATACTGTCTCTCTCTTTGTCAGGTCCTGAATTGAGAGGCAAAAAGTGTTGAGACTATCTTAGCTTGTATATTATTCTCTACGCAGGCCATGCCTGCTTTTCCCGAAGCACGTACTCTATCCCTTTCTTCCACTTTCTATACCCATTTCCCCCACCCCCCGTGTAGGGTAGCAAACCGGTGCTGTTCTGGTTAACCTCCCTGCCTATCCTATTCCTGTTTTCTCTCTCTAGTGCGCAGCCCCGTCGAACAATGGCTGACTCAGCCGCTGATACCCGTCAATTAACAGGGTGGGGCTCCATGTTATGTAAGCCATGTATGTGGCACTATGTGAGTTGTCTCTCCTAGCACGCCCTTTGCTTCCGTCACACCGAGACAGCATACATATTTATATCTACTGTTGTACCTCACCTACCAGCTCAGCAGCAGCAGCTTTCGCGGCTCCAGCGAAATAGGTGACAAATAAATTCAGGACGTCTCACGTAGCCATATCTACTGTGGCAGAACACGCACCCTCCGTGCTACATTTATCTACGTCACTGCTGAACCAGCATAGCAATGAGTATGCTTTGTGACCGCAAATCCATCCTCGTAGCGGCCAGTCTGTTTTACGTCACAACATATACGAACACATGGTATCCAATATTGGGGAAATAAATCATCACGCTCTTAAAAACGACGCGGTATCACCCCTTCAGGAATTCTTGAGTCATTGTGGCATTGTCGGCAACGACATTGCTGACAATGTTTGTATGGGCGGCATGGTCTGCCCATGCAGCCACCCACAAGCTTTCAATTCGTTTGGAGAGAACGGACGCTGCCGTTGAACTTAGTATGCTTGCTGGCACTCTGACACAAGTCTCCCGGAGTTCTCTTAGTCTCTTCAATAGCCGGCTGCGAAATGTGAACCTTTCGCTACGGCTACAAGAACCACTTGGCCACTCCCGAGGCACAACACCATTGCTATACCGTCCATGGCTGGGAGTTGCGTTTCCAACCGATTCTTACCGCACAGGAATGGCCAATAGCGAGACCGGCTGCTTTGTTTTGGTGCGCAAGAACAATTTAGCACTTGTTTCGAATCTGTCCTCGGTATGACGTTTGACGCCCCTCTTCCCCAACAACGTGATGCCGTATAGGCCCAGAAACCATTTCCTGAGTGAAGCCTACTGCGGTCGCATCCATTGCTGACTACAAAAACCTACTCGCGTAATAGTGCACCTGTTGGTGTGCAACCGGCCAAAGGACCATTCAGCAATGTCTTCCTTTTCCTCTTTCAATTCCCCTTTTTGACTTGCCGCCAATTTAGGTCAACAAACCGCACGCTTGTTGGGTTGACCACTCTGCCTGTCCTGTCCTCGCTTTCTTGCGCTGGAGAGAGTCCGCTAACTTCACTTTCCATGCTATGCACTAGTCGGTGGGCTATGCATTCTTAGTTTGCAGGAAGAATAAGCTGTCCATTTTCTTCTCTCAGATGTCTTGTGTGTCTTAGAACCTATTCATGAATTCGATTATTTCTTTTTCCTATGTGAATTCCGCAATCCGTACTCTCGCCCTACGTGAGATGGCTGCAGGCGTTTCTTACTTTTATTTATCTCCTAACTCGAGCTATACAAACAGTAAGGTGAAGCCAAGCAAGCCGTGAAGGTACTGGAGCGCCAGGCATACTTGACTGCTGGATAGGTCGCGGCTGTAATGTAGAGCTCACGGCGCATTATAAGCCTAGACTGTTGCCAGTGACATAAAGCGGAATCCTGAGTGAGCACGTCCGTGGTGACCGTTCCCTACAGATACTTGCGGCAACGTCACCCAATGTGTTATTTATTGGGTCCTAAGAAATTGAATTATCTGCCGCGAAAAGCGCATCTAAATTAAATTGTTGCAGGATGAGAGCTGCGGTGGTGGCGTTGTCACGGTACGGTTGAGGTCGAAGAGCTTCTCGCGGTCCCCCGCTTAGGTTTTCTCTGAACACCCCTTAAGAAATAAGAAGAAAACAAGGCAGAGCCTTCGGTGTAGTAGAGGCTGAGTTTCAGTTTTGTTGTTCATACTCCATCCGCGCACTTTCAGAGGAGAAGAATGCAGCCGACCGCATCATACGTCGCACAGAGGTTTTCAGTCGTGGTATAATCTTAAAGATGCGCGGTGAGAAAGCGCCGAAATTACTGGCTTGCGTAACTTACATGGCACTGAATTTTCAACTAGTCAGTAAAATATTTATAAAGCAGCAAATGCAGTCACTGAACACACAAAGCCTGTATGCGGCGAGCGTTTCATGTAGAGGCGCAGACTTTCGAGGCAGGAATTGCTTCACAGCACTATCGAATAGCGTATCAGTATCCCATGGATGTGAGCGCAGCAGAATACTGTTCATACTAACCAAGACCCGTTACGCTAGAATATCTCATAAGAACAAATTCCATCCGGTTCCTATGCTGGACACTGTAAGAGGGTAAGTTGTTGTTGGCCAGTGTCAAACAGAACATATGGGCGAAACGCTTTGTGAATTCAGGCGTGGATGAAAAGCTCCACTTGATATTGTGACAAAAATTTGACACATGCTCTAGGAGAACTTGTTCTCTTTGTCATATCAAACCCAACAACTATTCCCGGAACCAAGCGAAGAGAAAGTTTTAGAGAAAATTACACATCTGTCTCCTTTCTTCTTTGTGTGACGCCTTCTCACCCTAGTGTCAGATGTGTAGAGTATACGTCACTGAAAAAATAATTGGCTTGACCTGATTGTAGATGCGGCGTAAATGGCGGAAAAACTACTGTATGTTCCATAGAAGAGCCGGTCATCAATCGGGCCTCACCGACTATTCCGAATTAATCGATACGCGTGCCCAGCACAGGTTAACAGAAGGAGATGGACATGCAGTAACAAATGCAAAGCTTGCACTTGTGCTTCTTGGGCTAACCTCAAATCACTGCGTAGACAACGACTTGCCTGCATCATTTGAAAGCTAGTGTCAGTATGCAAAAAAATCCCGCCAGACAAATGCGATTCTAGAGAATCAATAACAATAGACAAGCCGAGCACACGCACCTTTCCGCCAAAGCCCATTAAGGCGCCGTCACACACCGCGACACACGCACAGGATTTCATTCCTGCAATAGAGGTTCCTCCCTTGAACTTACTTTAAAGGTCCTACCTTGTTTATGAGTTGAACCTTTCTTTCTGCAGAGAAGCTACTTTCAATTCTAAAGAAAGGCTCAGATGATGTCCAAGGTGAAGTTGGGAAGAAAAGCCGCAAGAATATAGCCGTCATATCCTACATGTATGGCCTTTCGCATCTTCTGCAAAAGGTTGTAAGATGCCGAACCGAAGAGGTTTCTTCGGCGAAGAGTTATGGTAAACTACATCAACTAGGCCCGAGTGAATTCCCATGATTCCTGGTTTCAATCACAGTTGTGCAAGTGATACTATCTCGTGACAACGTCTGCGGTTATTTTGTCTCAAGTATTATCACATAACTGTCACACTTTGACAGTTATATCAAAGACAGCGTGAAGTGTGACACACTGTCAAAGACAGTGCGTCACACTTCACGCTGTCTTTAGACGGAAAACTTTTTGATGTGCCATTCCATGTGCTGCATGAAGATGGATGTCGGTGGACGCAAAAAAATACACATACATAAACATGAGGAAGCAGCACCATGCACCTCAGCTATTACGGCAGCTGCAAAAAATCATTAACGAAGAACAACAATGGGATTAGCGAAGGCTAACCGAAAGGGAGCGAGAGAAGGAGGGATGAATCAGGAGACGAGCTAAGAATGCGCAAAAGGAAGAAGCAAGCTCAAAAGGAATAAGGCCTCGGGTCAGAGCTGCATCCATAGAAGCGGCATCACTGAACGTATTCCCCGTTTCCGTGGTTGCACAACGGAAAGATTCGGCGATGCCCACCTACGTAGGTACTAGCTCTGATATTCTGCAGTTCTGGATGTCTCATTCATACTTTCCTTTAGGCTTCCGGATAATGCTGAAATGTAGTTCGGGGACGTCGTGTACCATGCCGCATGGTCTCTCAGTCACTACGACAAGATCACTACCGCAACCATGGACTTGTGTCATCCCCACTAAGCATTTCATTGCTTCGAACAATCGCACTGTTGCGGCCTGTGGCCATGAGTCAGCGAAGGTGGTATCTTCTGACTTGCGTTAGACCAAACCCTTACGTGACTGTTATAGAGAGATGACAACGTGCTCAAGGAATTTCCTAGGTACTGGCAGAGGCTCACGTCCAATGCTTAGCTGCTGTTTCCTTGAATAATGTCTCCGGAAAGTATATATTGCTAGCTGCCGCCTTGTCTGCATCCTTCTTGAGTAGGCGGTTTTCCATATTACTTATCTTTTCTTTATTTTAGTTGTGTTTATCTTTTGTCTTACCTTTTATGCAAGCACAAAGCAGCCATTCCGTCCAGCGTACCATAATTTTGACGTAATCTTTTTCTTCTCCTCTGTCCTTACTTTTATAATATTTATTTTATTTTATTTCATTTACTTTATTATTTTGTAATTCCCGTTCGCGATCAGCAGTTCAAGTAGGATGAACTGCTTCTTATGTACTGTTCCTCTGACACGGCTCCACTTACATTTAGGCCGTCTGCTGTTTGCCGAGAAGGAAAACACTCGAAGTTTGCGAGCCTTGTGTAGAGTTTACAAGTATAAACACTGATAGGAAGAGGCGATGAGCAACACGCAACAAGATATTGAGAATCGTCTCTGCTTGCACTTGCTCCAGCAAACACGCAGCCGTTGAATTTCATCTCTCTTCCCAGTTTCCAAAGGCATTGTATGTTTATATTTTTACAGTCGGAGGAATATGCACACACCCTGTCCGAAAAACGAAACAAAGGCTTTTCACTTTCCAGGAACTCTTCACTACTAAGAAGTTTGCAACTTTGAAAACTACAATACTGCCTTTTCTTTTTCCTGGTTGTGCTCAGGGATCTTCTTTTGGGGGAGAGAACACATGTTTCAAACAATGCATCTTTTTAGTCTTGCCTCTTCGTTTGTCAGCACTTATTTGCAGAATTTTTTTTCTGTAGGAACAAGCGCAGAGCCCAGCTTTCTTTCGAAACACGTGCGCAAATGATACGGCGCTGAAACATCGCAAATAAGTCTTGATGCGCAGGCAGACGATAGATTTGCTACGGCAACCTCTCCTTCACCCTCCTTCCCCTTGAAACAGGAAACATCCTTGTTTATGTGTTTCCGTATGCATTTTGCATCTGGTAAGTTTTTTGTTATATTATGTTACAAGCAGGGAAGTGGAAAACGAAAGCGTACTAAACAAGGAAATCCTGAAAGCGAAGTGGTACGCCGACACCAGTGGAGAGAATGCACAGTTCTTCCTCTTTTTTTGCGTAGAACATCAATTGGAGAGGTATAATGTATTACGAGCAAATCCCTTGGCATCTGTCTAGCCAACACAAGGAGTGTGCCTTGTTTCGCGGACACTGTGCACTAGCTGGGAAGCCACAGAGTTAAAGCAATTAAATTTACGCATAGTGGTACAGCTTAATTAACACAAATGTAACAATAAACTTTTACGAAAACGAGTACTGTTTTCATGGACATCGAATGCGGTATTTGGGTGCTGAAGACATGTAGGATAACTGTAGTAAAGACGAAAAAAAATCCCTATAGTGGTTCACTTTATTCTAGGGCACTGGAAAGTAAGCTATACTATAAACTGTTAAGAACGGCCCGCTGAGGTTCAAGTTATGCCAGCCAGGTGCGAGAGCGGCGTCGACTTTTCCTAGAAAGCCACCGCCACCCTCTATCCACACGGCGTCACTAAGTCTACTGTGTGCAGGGAACAATACGCCACGTCCTCGACTCTCCGTCGCAGGAGCCGAGATGAGTCCGATGAACCAAGTTTTGTGACGGAACACGCCACCGCCGACCCGGTCTGCTGTGAGCAAGGGAGTTCCCGAGGGAGCGTAGTTGGAGGCCGCATCGCACGCACTGTTCCTGGCGTAAGGCCCGAGTTCCGCGAAGACCGTCTAACCTCGGTTGAGGACCATGAACCTGTGCGGAAGTGTGTGTGTGCAAGCCCTCCCGCGAAGAGCTGGCTCGTCTACGACGACTGGTCGAACCTTTCCCTCACCTAGGGATCGAGGGAGGACCGAGTGTTTATACACCGCTCTTGTGCGGCTGCCTACTATACTTTCTCTTGCAGTCATGCTAGACTGATGAACTACAACGTCTTTATGTAGATACTGCAAATAAACCCGTATTCCTCGTTCTCGATGAGAAGCAGTCTTTCTCTTCAACAACGTCCTCAGCGTGGATAAGTTGGACGACGGCATGGTTCAGCTACCATCTAATTGGACACTCCGTGAGAATGTTAAGAGAGACGTGGGAGGAAAGAGGGGACAGTCCAACAGTGGTTGAATACGTGCTAAATCTGCGGGAACGGCTAAGCGCAACGCAAGAACTAGTCAAAAAGAACATGGGAGTAGCTCAAATGAACGCCACATTCTATTACGACAGGAATGCGAGGCTTCGTACGTTTAACCCCGGAGACCCGGTAATGATCCTCAAACCTTCAAGAAAGGACACGCTTGAAGTTCACTGGGATGGGCCCGTTAAAGTGTTGCAAAAACTTTCAGATACTAACTTTGGTCTGGAAATGCCCTGATATGTGCCGCTTTTGAATGAACGCCTTACGCACCGACGCTTTACCGAGCTGCGTCATGAATGCACTGTGTATGGACCCCTCTTCCATGAATGTCTCATAGACTTCTTCTTCATCATCATCATCATAAGCATCATCATCATCATCATAAGCATCATGATCAGCCTGATTACGCGCACTGCAGGGCAAAGGCCTCTCCCATACTTCTCCAACTACCCCGGTCATGTACTAATTGTGGCCATGTTGTCCCTGCAAACTTATTAATCTCATCCGCCCACCTAACTTTCTGCCGCCCTCTGCTACGCTTCCCTTCCCTTGGAATCCAGTCCGTAACCCTTAATGACCATCGGTTATCTTCCCTCCTCATTACATGTCCAGCCCATGCCCATTTCTTTTTCTTGATTTCAACTAATATATCAGAAACTCGTGTTTGTTCCCTCCCCCAATCTGCTCTTTACTTATCCCTTAACGTTACACCTATCATTATTCTTTCCATAGCTCGTTGCGTCGTCCTCAATTTAAGTAGAATCCTTTTCGTAAGCCTCCAGGTTTCTGCTCCGTACGTGCTCCGTACGTATGTTACATACTTTTCTCTTGAGGGATAATGGCAACATGCTGTTCATGATCTGAGAATGCCTGCCAAACGCACCCAGACTCGCAGACTTGAGTCACTAAAAATGTATCACTGAGCGCTTGATAAGCCAGGGAATAACTCTCAGCCTGCGCAGGCGCCAGCGTACCATGATTTTCGGCTCGGAGGCTACACGCGGACTTCTTGGCAGCGCCATTGTTGGCGCAGCGTGTCCAGAAACGAGGTGCGAGGGAGGAGCCCGGTTGACGCATGGCACATTTCTCCGCTTTCACACGCACTGGCGCGCCAAACATTTCTGAGGTCACGCGCAGGCTTCCCGGTGGCGGCGCTAGATGGCGCCTATTGTTTTTATGGAAGCGCGAAAGAGGATTATCACTGCAGTACACGCCTCTTACATAACTTTTTTCGGCGGTGGCGAGGCCTTGTGTCGCTATATTGTCTAAATGCTAAGGCATTGCCGTCGACAGCCATAGTGAGACGGGTTCTGCCACAATTTTTCTCCCTGTCATTCCATCATCGTCCCTGTATTGTGACATACTTGTTACCGCACCGCCATCCTCACTCCATCACTGTTATTCCATCGTCGTCACTGTATTGTGACATGCTTTTTACCACATCACCATCGTCACTTCACCGATTTCATTCCAGCGTCGTCATTGCTGCATCATCGTCATAACAGCGCTCTCACGCCGTCGGGGTCATTTCACCGTCGTCACTTGGTCGCAGTGATTCTACTGCCATCATTCCATTGTCCTAGTTTTCACGCGATGCCGTCGTCATCGTACCGTCATTGTGTTTGCATCATCCTCATTCCAGCTTGTGGACGGGGTGCTTTCGTTTTCATACACTCGTCGTCATTCCGGGGCAGTCATAACTTTGCCGTCATGTAGTCGACCTCATAGTACTGTCGTGCTACGATTATCATCAATTTATCATAGCGTTGTCATTCCACTGCTGTCATGTCATCGCCGTAACGCCATCGTTAAAGTTTCGTCAGTCCATTTCACCACGCCGTCTCTTCACAGTATCGTCATACCAGCGTCATCACTGGAGCGTCACCATCCTGTTGCCACCACGCTCTTGTCGTCATACCGTCCTCATTATTTGCTTGCGGTAAAGCCTTTGTAGTTACACTGTCGGAACCAATTTTTTGTCGTCTTGCGGTCAGCCTCATACCATCGTCGTCATTGCGTCTTCCTCATACATGCAATCTCACGCAGCCGTTGTAGTTCTGTCGTCGTCATTTCATTATCATTCCTTTATCCTTATGCCACTGTCATCTTGCAGTAGTTTCCATTTCATTGTCGCCATTCCTTTGTCGTCCCGCAATTGTCGCCTTACGGTCGTCGTCATTCTATCGTGATCATTGAGTCTTCGTCATACCGACGTGCTTATAATGCCGGGGTCATTCCGTCGCCCTCGTTTCGTTGTAATTCCTTCGTCCTTACGACCGGGATCCGTATGATCGAGCGCTACAAGCTTACGTAGAAAGATGCGTTTCCCGGTCAACATGTGCCTCAGATCTTCATTTTCTATATAGCTGCAAGTGGTCGTTAAAAAAGAAAGCATTACTCGCAAGCACAAAGTAAACCTTTGTTTTCGTTCTTGTTGTTGTCGAACGAACAAGTGGCTCCTATTCGGTATGGTGAATCGGTAAAGGTATCAGCGGATTGTTTCAAATTGCGATTAGAAATACATCTTCAGGGCTCCTATAGATTAAATGGGATTTAAAGGTTAAATTGCATATCAAAATCAGATCAGTCTAACAATGAGAGAGCATAAAAGACATACAAATGCAACAGGAAATTAGGTTATACCTAATAATGAACTCCTTAGCAGCGGAGCAAGCATTCCCCTCGCAGAGTCTCGAAGTAAAGGCACCTAACAAAAGAATGTCAGGTTCTCTGAAGCCCCGGTTCGAAGAAGCACTTTCAATGTTCTTTTTCTTGCAGCAGTAATGTTGAAGGAAGATAAAAATAATTGTTGGGTTGTTTCTTCTTCATTGCAAAAAGAGAAAGGAGGAAAGCCACCAAACCTGACCCATATAACCAAAAGTCCAGAGAGGGAAGGCGGCCCGTAAACTCCTTCCGAAAGCGCCTAATATCCGCAGTTTTTTTTTTCGCAGCTGACATCAACGACAGCGGGAAGTAAAAAAAAAAGAGAGATATAAGCTATAACTATCAACGCATACCTTTGGCGCACGCTAATGTTATCTTTCCTATCTTGCGAACAGTGCCCAACAACAAAAAAGAGAAAGAAGAAAAAAAGCTATAATGCGCAGCCCAGCCTATCGTAAAATAACGCGATTATTCGGCTCGCCTTCAGTGGGACAAAATTAAGTGCCGCTTAGAGAGCAGGAAGTAGAAAGTGAAGC
This sequence comes from Dermacentor albipictus, assembly GCF_038994185.2. Taxonomy (NCBI): domain Eukaryota; kingdom Metazoa; phylum Arthropoda; class Arachnida; order Ixodida; family Ixodidae; genus Dermacentor; species Dermacentor albipictus. The sequence continues at coordinate 439,192,385 of NC_091821.1, forward strand.
ACGTGTGGAGCCATTCCTGGAAGTAATTAGTGGCAGACTTGAGGCGCATCAATGGAGCCTTCATGCCAGCGTAAACGTGAGAAAGCCTGAGCGTTATTTTCTTTTTGTGTATTCGTGGGAGTCACAAGCAGCTGTGGCAACTTGTGCTTTTGAGTCATTTCCTTTCACTATTTTATTGTCTTTTTATTTGTACTACGCCATTTTTCACGTGTATTCGTTCTTTTTTTCGTCTCAAGAAGGAAAGAGAAAATAAGAAAACCTGCTGGGGCATTCTTTGCCGCCACGAAGACAGGAGCGCTTCTTCGGAAGAGCGGCGCATCAATAAATGGATTTCCTCCTGAATTGTTCCCCCTAAGTGTGTTTTCTGGCGCTCTGCGTGTTAATTTTTATTAGTATATACTCCGGCTTCATCATGTTCTTCGTATTTTCTTTTTCACACTTTCGTAAATTTCTTTTAACTGATCAGATACAGTTTTGATTATCAAAATGTCAGCCTCTCGAATTTCTGGCACCTAAAGAGAGCTATATATGGCTGTCGGTGCCTTGCAGAGATAACCGAAATTAGACCAAAACTGCGTGGGACGGGCAAAGAATCAATCGACCAAAAAGCACACTTCATTTGCCCCCAAGAAAATGGGCTAATTAGATGGCTCTCACTGAATGAATAGCCATACTTCTTATTGATTTACTTTACTAAGCAAGCGTTTCCAGCATGAAACCGCCATACTGCAAAAAAGAAAAAAAAAGGGAAGAAAGCCGCGTTGCTTACTTCCACGGCAGGAGCAGCAGCTCTGAAAAGTTTTTCGTGGCAGTCGTCCTACGGTGAAAGCGTGGATTGTTTTGATGCATTCTCCCTTCTATAGTTGACATAAAACGAAAGAAGTTATTTCATCCTATGACTTGGCTTGCACAATGGAATCTTAAACCTAGCGCTGCCTTCCGCAGTGTTTTATGCGCGAGGCATATTTCTTTTTCAAGGTGGTTCCAATATCAACTTGCAATAATGCTTTGTGGACTATTAGCGACGGTATGTTGTATTGCATCTTACTGCGGTAAGAGCAATTATATTGACGTAATCACAGCTGGTTACAGGCTTACCGCATGTACTAATGACGCAGTTACCCACGAAAGCTAAGATGTAATCCTGATAGATTTGCTTCGCATTAGAAACGACATAAGCAAAATTAACAAAAATATCTAAATAAAATAACCACCAGTATTACGACTTTACAACGTACTGCATGTTTCCGAATATATGAAACTGCGTTGGGATATTCGTCCAATTCACTTATTCGAAAGTTGGACGCAAGCACATGGTCGAAAAGAAAATGAAAGGATTTCAAATGGTGGACGATGTGCTTAAATTCTGTTCTCGTGTGAGTAAGGTAGCAAAAAAAAAATCACGAGGAAGTAAAGGTTTTCTGAAACATTTTGTGCGAAAGGATCACTGGAAAAGCTCCAGCTAATGAAAAAAGGAAATAGTGAATTATAAGCCTCAGAGCGGTGTCATTATACCGTAACAAATGGAGTTCCCAAACCGAAACATTTAGCAGTGTTCCGGGCTGTGTGGTAGTCTGGCTATTCGCATTTATTTCTGAAGCACCAATATATGTTACTCTCGCATCATGAACAAAAATGCAATTAGACTTCCGAGTGTAGGCTCGACTACTCTAAAACAATAAAATTTTTCTGTTTAGTGTGCTCCTAAATAAGTGATGATTGGCGTTTATTGGTTACGAATGAGGCACCTGCACAAACACCTGTACTGAGCTGCTGTTGAAAGTCCTATAACCGCCAATGCACTCGCGCCTTTCACCTATTTTCTCCTCACATGCGTCAGCGCCATTTGGATTCACACGGTAGTTTCCGTTTCCTCTTTCGCAAACTTGTCAGTGAAAATGGTTGTGTTTTCGCTAGCCTCTGAAAATTAGTTAGCGCTTCCTTCGCTCAATAGTGGCAATGGTAACACGGGCGTGGTGAGTGGACCAATATTGAAAAGTAGTGCCGATCGTTCAGCGCCGAGAGTACAATCGTGGGCTGCCGACATTCGTTGAATTCGAAACGTCATGCGTCGTTTGAGAACCTTCTTCTGCTACCGAAGTAGAGCTAATTAATGCCTATGTAGTTCTCGCTTCAATATACGACTGGCACCCACGGGCCCTTCTCATTTCCTTTTTTCGCGTTTCTCTAGTCGTCTTATTCGGCATGCGCCTGTTCCTACCTCTAATGCATTTTTGCTCGTTTCGCGGATATCTGTATTTTACTCAAATCTTGGCATCGATTCGGAATACGACAGGTCGGGGCCCATTTCCAATACACAACATCCTGAGCCTCTCTATGAGCGCAATGTACAATGCGTGGATAGTTAATTTATCGGCAATAGGGTCCAGGTTCTATTGGAAGCTGACTTCGGAAATACCAAAGCGCTGAGGCTTTTGCGGCCGCTCTAGAACTACGGATGGAAAGAAACCAGCCACAGGCTTCGATTAAGGGAGAATGCGGATAGCTAAAATCGTCATGTTACCAAGGAAAACGCATGTTCTCATTGTGTTTTTTTTGTAGTGTCATAGCAAGCTTTGACGATACCAGAGTACGAGGGATATAGCCGAAGTGACTGATGTATCACATTGACTACTACAGATCCTAAATAAATGAGACATGCGGGTGTTAAGATCTTTAAAATTTTAATCAGGAGTTTTAAGTGCAAAAACCACTATATGATTATGTGGAACCCCTGTAGTGGGAGACACTGGACTATATTTGGCCACCTGGCTTTCTTTAACATGCACCTAATACGACAAAGGGGTGTTTTTGCTCTTCGCCCTCGTCAAAATACGGCCGCCGCTACCGCCGGGATTTCATCCTGCGCTCTCGGATTTAGGAGAGCAACCGCAAAGCCACTACGCCACCATGGTGGCTTAAAGAAGGTGGGACAGAAGCTTACCTCGGAGTCAATATATTAATCGAAAAGTTCGTTTTTACCGTTTCTAGCGGTTTCCAACCTTCTGCGAGGAGGAATTAAAAAAAGTTATAGTGACGTTTCACTGCGTCAACGCGGGTGACGCGCAAGCGCGTGGGTGCTGTAGTACACACGACGCTGTCGGTCTTTGGTGTGCCTAGAAGCCTACAGTGTCCGCATCGCAGGTGTTATTCAAGACATGGCTCACGCGGCTGCGCCATACGCACCAGCCACCGAAGCAAAATGCCCCCGTTATAAACCTTCCCTTACTATCTAAATTACCTAGCATGGTGTCAGCACGCACAGGCAAACACAAAGACTTCATACTCGATCACCGCGGACACTCACTGTAAAAGCACTAGCGTGAGGAATCGCGGCAGCAGCAGCGAGTGAAGTGACCTTCATGCTGTCACCACTTCAACTCAAACTGGGCGACGAGAACACAGCGCACGCAGAGCTACTAGCTGTCGGCCCACCGCGCACACGTGGGACAGTATGGTGGTACCGCTCACAGGGTAGTACCGTAGAGTACCGCATGGTAGCACGGTGCTAAGGTTAGCGATCTCGCATTATTCAGATCGCAGTGTCTGCGATCACAGGCAGTGCTAGGCGCTGCACCGGGTCCGAACGCGTTGACTGAGGAAGTGGCACTGGAAGTACCGGTTTGCTTCCGCGTGCGGGTAAAGCCCGGTGGTAAGGCGGAGCACCCCCGATAACAGAGTGAAATACCAGTGCCGCAAATAAGCACCTCTCAATGCATGCTCAACGTCTTGAATAGTATATAGGCGGGGTTGGTTCTTCATAAAAATTATAGTTGTCCAATAATAGCAAACAGTTCAGCAGCGCAATTTCAGGAATATGCGCTCCAGACTTTGTGTTCAAGGTGTAAGTTGAGGACATTTATTTAGACAAAATTTATCTATCTTTATGCTTTCTACGATTTTTCCCAAAATGACACTCTCTATTGGCCAATGGGACTAGCATAACTTTTTTCTGCGTCTGTGTAAGGTTAATGAAATACATGCTCCAATGGCAACAAGATAAAGCATGGTGCGTAATTCGATTAAAATCGGCATTCGGTTCGAACTTTGACCTTTCAGCCTGGCATACCCCATTAACGCGGCTGTCAAGGCTAACATGCCAGCTCCGTCGTGTTATGCTCCTTCAACGACTTCTTCAGCATCTACATGGCTTTGGTTGTATAATTGTGTAACACTGTCGCTGGTGTTTTATGCGAAGCATATTACGAGAGCACAACCCAGCTCCTCAGGCGCGGTGGTGTTGCCTTCAATGACCTTTGACCCAATGCCATACCACGTGACACAATGACGTCACGACAGAGGAGAAACGGGGCTCCAACTCGCGCCGTCGCTCGCGGCGTCGCGGTGGTATATAAGCAGCTGCGCTTGCCTCTGCTAGACATTTTCTAGGTGGCTTTGATCGGACGCGGTGAGCGTCGAGCAGCGCAACGTTCGGCGCGACAACGAAATTTCTAGGAGGCTTTGGCTCAACTCTTGCCAGATGGGCTGGGTGGGAATCGAACCAGGGTCTCCGGAGTGTGAGACGGAGACGCTACGACTGAGCCACGAGTACGATGCCTCAAAGTGGTACAAAAGCGCCTCTAGTGAATGCGGTGTTGCCTTAGAAACGAGCTGTTCTCGTGCGTCGCTTGCTCAGGCGCACATTTCGTTGCCGCGCCGAACGCTGCGTTGCTCGACGCTCACCGCGTCCAATGCGGGGCGCATAGTCGCTGCGCCGTAGCCCATTGTCTTACACCCCTTGGCGGGTCGACGGGAACGCTGTCGCGTTCCACTCTTGAAGGCGAAGCAGAGTAACGCATGAGTTGTTTCTTCGTCTAGCCGAACCAAATATAGCCAAGCAACAGCAGTTCACCAGGCTAAACAGTGGTTCAACAACTAAAATAAAGGCTAGTATGCTTCGCATCCTGGGCTTAACCTTAGCTAAGCCACAGCCATTTTTTTTACTACAGAATGCGAAAGAATGTGCTGGTATGGAATGTGCGCCATTAGAACGATCTGGAAAAAAATTATCCTCTTAACGCTATCCGTTTAATGCACAAAGCTTTTGCAAGTGTTCGACGCAGGTAAGTACTCTCGCCTTTGTGGAAATCGTTTCGCAAGGAGCACATTACCAAAGGAAAACATTTCTTATTCCACGGCTACATTTACGATTTGCTGGACCAAAACAGACAGGTTTCTTTAAACAAACCACGTAAATACTGCCTTGGTCCCACTTTGTTGCAAAGTGTTAAATCAGATGATCTTCCCGAGTTATTCAACCGTTATATTTTAACATACAAGTGGAGCAATGCACGAAAAAAGCGACCTTACAGCCCGTTGCAATGCAGCTGTATCACGTCGGTAGATCATTAAAAAGTTCTACGAAAACTAGTTTTAGTAATTGATCTCTCACAGACATTTCAGCATTGCAATATACCTTATATCCTGTGGTATCGAGTAGTCTGATCTTTTTTATTTTATTCTTTTAGGAACAGCCCGAAAAAAATAGGGCTTGGTCCAGTTACCCAGAACGGAAACCGCACCAATTTGAAACTGAAATCGACAAAGAAGAAGAACGACGACAACCAGAGTTGATGAGGCTTATAGCGCACGAAACATACGAGGACACAGAAAGGCGTGGTACACACACGCGCTAACGTACAACAGCGTTTATATCGAGTGAGGGAACCGCATATATAGGCAGCATCAGGGATCTTCACAAGTGCGCAGTTTTGCACGTGTGACGAAATTGTGTCCGCTCTTCGTAAAGATAGGTGAGCCGTGCAAACGGTGCATTTGTGAAGGTTCCTGGTGCTGCCTATACATGTGGTTCTCTAACTCGAAATGAACGCTATTGTAATTGAGCGCCTGTGTGTACCACGTCTTTCTGTGTCCTCGTCTTTTTCCTTCGCTATAAGCCTCATCATGTCATACCAACACGCCCAAAACACTGCGTTACTGGAGGATGAGAGTTCTTTTTTTTTATCGTGTTCATGTCACGAGTGCATTGTCATGAATGCTGCAGGTATGCGTACACATGAAAGGACGTGTGTAAATTCTTCCGATTCCTTTCTTATGCGAGGCTGCCCCTTCACACAACACCCACGGTGTGTTTTCCAGAGGGGCCTTACCGCTTGGCGTTGTGTCCTGTGTGATCCTCGCGGTCGTTCGACGTCTTTATTGTGCTAGGTAACAACGTCTAAAGTCTGAAATAGGCATCGACTAGCCTCCCTGTCGTCTCTAATTGCGCAAAATAAAGTGCAGTGCTAGAGAATGTAGACAATTTTTACTTAACCGTGTGTCCCATTAAAAAAGAACATTGCAGCAATGCTGTTTCATTTCACAGGCCTTCGTTACATTTATGTGTACTGTAGGCCTACTATCGAGTTCGTAATGGAATCCTACAAAAAAGAAATACGCATGATGAGTAAAGCATACCATTGGGTGGAAGAGTCGAACTGTAGTTGCTTTTGATATTTCTTTCCGACTAACGGTAACATAAAGGAGACATTTCAAATGTTGTTTCTTAACGTCTAACTCACCAGCAAGCTGGGCATTCGTTACGCCTGTCTATATAAGCCCGATGCTAAGTGAAAGGGCGAAATAAGTACTATGATTTAGACAGCGACGCTTACAATACATTTAGTACCCAAGAATTTCAGCGCTGCCTGACTGTCACCAAGGACACGAACAGCGGGGACACTAAAGGACAACTGGTTGCAGCAGCGTCCATACGCTGCTCGAGGAGACGCATATTCCCTACCGAAATTCATCAGCTGCAATATGTAGGTCGCACGGCGCCTGTCTCGTGCTGTTCCAGTTAGTCCCGGGAAACATTCATCACGACATCCACACTTTTTCCGACGTCCAGAGGCCATCAGGGCTCGACACGCACGGCTGTCACGGCAACGCGCGCCGCCCGTACATCGAGACAAAGACACAATAATGGCCCGTACGAAAAGCTGGCATTGGATTTGCGTGCAGAAAAAGAAAAACAACTACTTAAAGTGCAACTCATTACGATACACAACGTCGCTCTCTGGTCGAAGTGACGACCTCCCCTTTCCTATTTGGCCGCGTCTAGCGCCCACGGCGTAAACGAAACCGGGTCGGTCGCCCGAGCAATCTGTTTGCCTGAAGCGCCAGCTCTCACTCCTCATTTGCATAAATGCCAGCCGGCCCTGTCTTCTGATTTTCCGCCGCACGTAATCCTAACTTCCGTCTATGCCAACAGTCCCTTTTGATTTTGCTGCTCTCACTCCGTCCTGACATTCGCGTTTTTTTTCCGCCCTGCAATGGACTAGAGTTGTCTCTCCTCTCTTCTCTCTCCCACACTCTCGCCCTTCTTCACGCCCTCCTTCACTCCCTCCTTCACTCCCTCCTTCACGCCCCCCTAGCGCGACGAGACAAAGCATTACACAGTACCGCACAAAAAGCAAGGGGATGGTCGCCGCTGGAAACAGGGCCATTAGTCACCGCGTTGCCAGCGTGGCGCAGACTGAGTACAACGGCGATCGCGACAGCGCATTAGAGCCAACGAATGTGTTTAGCCACGCGGCTTGGACAAACCGCCAACAGCGGTCGCCAGTGCGAAGACGTACTAAAGACAACCTAATAACGGAAATAAAATAGACAACGAAGGAGAGAACTCCGCGTTGTAAACGGGCCAGATGAAAATGAACCTCTACAGGAAAAAGCGCTTGTCACAGAACGAACGAGAAAAAAAACAAGCGGAAAAAATAAACAGACGAACACAAATGCTGAACGCACACAGATGGGGAAATCTGGGTTGCGGGCGTTATTAGACTGTACGGTCTTCTAACTCCCAGCTGGAACACTTCCGAGGCCCAAATGAACCCCGGATTTTTTTTTCCATGTCGCCTGTCTGAAGGCGGAACTGCAAGCTGTACAACTTGGCAGTGCTTGCAGTGGAGCCTCGTTTCGCCGTAGGATACACGCTGCTCAAAACTTCACTGTTTTTTCGAGTGCTGTGAGCGGTGTTCATTTTGCATGAGGCTCAGCAAAAATTTTAGAAATTGCGGTAACGGAAATAAGGCAAATAAACTCTAAAAAACCATTCGGAGACCCTTCGTAGACCAGTGCGTTCAGTAATGCGACTCAATGTTTTCTACTGTTCGTCGGCGAGGCCATGAAGTAATGGTGCTCGTGGTCTCGGCTCGCGCGGAAAATACAAATGCCGTTCATGAGTAACTTACATATCTGTTGTTCTCATTAGCCTGTTTCTTCTGTTGCGACCAGAAGTGCACGCGAATTGGAGGCACTCATATGCTGGACCCTCGCCAAGTTGTATTTTGCCAGTGACTCAAACAATGGCAGCTTATGGTGCTGTACTTTGAAAATTTACCCTGTTGGTTCCTTACTACTCTCGTCGGTCTCATAGCAGTTACAGGTCACTATAAAAGCGGACAAATAACGCCACGTCAATTTTTATAAGAACAACATGGACGCTTGCTCGAAAGAAAGAAAGAAATTCGAAATCTTCATTTGCTTCAAATACTGTACCATACATGTGTTAACTGCTTGCTCAGTGAAACAGGTTATTTCCTGCTACAGGTTGCAGCGAAGTAGAATTTATGTGGAATTATCTCGCCTTCCATTTTACAGTTTATGCATAAAGTAAAATTGATAAACCGATTTGCGTCACCACTGGCGATGTCACAAATCAAATTGTTTCGTCTTTACCCGTTTTAAAAGCTTGTGGCAGTGAGCTCTTTCAGCCATGGAATGATATAACAAAAAAGTTCGCTACGCGGCGATTCTTCTAACCGCATCACTCAGGAACTGCTTCTCAGGAACTGAAACACCTGAGAAGCAGTATAGTAAAAAAAAAAAAAAACTGAACGTAACTGTGCTTTAAAGATAATAGAATGAACATATGCCATTCAAGTAATCGCCACTTTATCTAAAGGCAATAAATAAAGGTAACAGCAGACTAGAACAGCAGGTAGACAGGGTTGAGAAGGATTCAAGTTGGCAAGTTGGAAGCAGCGTGCCTCCGGCTTTTGCTTCTCACTTACAGAGTAAATATAAATTTCCATGAATACATAATGAAATAAATAAAACAATACTAATAAACAGTACATTTTGCAAGGCTCAAATATAAGATCATCACGAGAAAAAAAAAGATGAAACGATAAAAAGTCACGTGAGTCACTTGGCATGATATCGCCAATGGCAGACCCGTGATGCGAAGCCTCCGGGTTTTCAGCTCTGGATCCGCCAGTGCATAAAACATTCTCCAAGGTATAACCTGAGTAATGTATTTTCGGCTCTGCATGTCCACCTTCTTCATCGCGCCGCAATCTACGCTGCCAGCACTAACCAGGAAAGTTGAGAAGTGGCTTATTGACTAAACTTCAACAATGTAAGAAATTATAGATAACTATAAAGTGGCGTTAATATAATATGCACTGCTCGGATGCTGGAGTTTCTCGTTAGGTGCCGCCATGGGTGTATAGAAAAAATCTGGTTTTATTTGTGGCTGGGTAGAGAAATTCGCGCGCTATATTTTTACATAGAGTCGAATATCCTACATGTGTATATGCCATAGCCAAAGAAAGCGCTCCAAAGATGCTTATGGCGAAAACACAGGAAAAATAATCTAGCTGGAAAGCACGATGTTCCTCAAGAAAAGTTTTTGTATTGGCAAGAGTTCATGGACGAGAAACTTGGAATATAATGGAGACTTAATCAGCAACACTTTAAAAGTGGCGCCACACTACGTTTTGTTATTCATAGTGCTTGAGTATTACATCTGACTTTCTGTCACCCTTCAACTCTTTCCTTAGCACAAGGTAGCCGGCCACTACTTACCTTGTATAACCTCCCTATATTTATCTTTATTTTTCCTTGTCTTCCTCACCTAGTGTCACTGGTCTCCGCTCCTTTTTTAGCAAGACAATGTGCACTTTCAATTGGCCATAATCTTAATCAGTCTAATTAAAACGCTGAACGGAATACAGTGTTCGAAAGTTGCAGCCTAATAAACAAAGAGTAAATATTTCTTTCCTTAGGAAAGAAGTATAGTTTTTCATACTTTCCCTCAAATTAAAATCTCGTCAGATGACAAATGCAGCTCCACAATACAACCTTGCAATGGGCAAGGCGATGAAAGCATACATGAAGGTTTCTAGAAATTTAATCACTTGCGATAACGAAATTGAAAAATAGGCGAGAAGTAATGAAGAGCAGAGTTGTAGCAGTTGTAGCATTTATGAAAGAAAATGGAGTTGTAGCTAGAATCCTATGTCGTCGCACTTAAATTTAGTGAAATACTTTTTTACAGCGAGAAGATGCAACAGCAGGTTTGGTATTGAAAGCGCTAGAGATTTCTCTGCCAAGAAATGCAACCGGTATGTATAAGTAAGCATTGCATGCATTCGAATTCTATCCGTGTGGTGAACTTAGATCACTGGCATCCAAAACAGAAAAAAAAAGTGTAAGGTGGCCAGGACATAACAGGTTCGGTTCGACAGGCATGCTGACTGGCAGTCGTTTGTGCCTGGGCATCTCCGACGTTAGCAAGGGTTTGCCATAAGACTGCGTGCTCCGTACCTCGAAGGAAGGCTGGGAACAGTCGTGGAAGGCGGGCTGTGTAGATAACGCTAAGTAAGGTGCGTATCTCAGACCACGGGCAATGTGATGTATGAGACTTCTTTGTGAGTATTTGTGCACTTGCACATACCTGGCCCAGGTTTGGAAGCGAACTACTGCGTAATGAAACGACTACAGTTCACCTCTCGTAATATTTTCTTCGTAAAATTTATTCAGTTATTTATTTTTCCCACAAGGTGTATACATACTCGTCATTAAAATACATACAATATACAACATTTATAGCAACAGACGGTGAGCGTAACCACGACTTAATAACAACATTTCCGGAAAAGAATGACATCATGTACTCACTGCCAACATTTTAAATCCATAATAAATAAAGGAATCAATGATGCTGGTCTCAGTCGTTTATGAGACATATAGGTCGATGTAAGCTATTTTGGTAATAGCATCTTGGGTGTTTCGGCGTTTGTTAGTGCTTGCGTGTATATGAGCGTGTTTTCATGGTCTCTTAGCTGTTACTAAGATAGATTACCAACTAGCCCAGCCAAAAGCTTTTGTAGTTTGTCTTCTCGTTCTTGGTTCTGCACGTAAATCGCGAGCTCATGAATACGGAACGAACATAAACCTGCGTGGTGATGTAATATTATTTGGATTCATAACATCACGGACACTGCAGGCCACAGTTGGGAAGAAGTAGCAACACGTCAATGCTATGAAGAGTCAACACCAGTGATCGAAATGAGCTATTGAGAAATTGTGAACTTTCACATGTTCTTTTGATCCTATTCTTAAGATAAAATGAGTCATTTATGGTTTGACTATTGCAGAGCATCTAGACATGTCAATAGTTTGACGGTAGAAGTAACGTTTTAAGCTAATAAAAGCATTAAAAACATACGGCAAATTAAAGGAGAATCGTGATTCCAGTGTAGAGGTTGTCATTAAAAAAAAGAAAACCTATAAGATATGCGCTGCGTAAATCAGTAACAGCTCATTTACACGCGGCAATCCCTTGTGTTGGATTGGTTGCTTTCGCTTATTGCATGATGGTTCGATATGTGGTATAAAATACGCACTAAGCAAAAATAAAAAAAAATAACAGGAAGCAAACACGGAGTTCTAGCGTGTATATTTTTGTTTTGTCGGCACGTCCTTTGTTTACAAGTCTAGTCTAGGGAATATGGGAATCTGGTAATACGAATTACATTTTAGCATCACATAACTATAGCGCATGCGTACAAACAGAAAATACACATTCGCGGTTGTTGTATTAAACCCGGCATCCATGCCAGCTTATATTTTCTTTACGCTACGCAAACATGACCATCTCCATCGTTCGTTTTTGGTATATGAAACGAAATATTAGTGGTAATATCAGATTACAACTGGCATATTTAAGATGACACGACTTTATTTTGACTTCACTAAGCCTGAACGAATCTACAGCGTCTAGGTGAACTCATACTTGTTTCCCAGGCTAACGCGTACATGCTAAGCAATGCGTTTATTCACTGTGGTAGCCTTTTTTTTTCTTTTTGTTTGAACGTGTCTATGGCTGGGACGCACCTCACCTGGAGCGTTTTGCGATGGCATCACTGTTGTTTTAACTTTTTATGCGGTCATCTAGTGTAGTCAGTCGATTGAAGAGGCACTCCTAATTTTACTATACATCTGAATGTTGCTGTTATCAGGACGTTATCATCGTGCGAGTTTGTTTCTTCGATGAAACTTCTGGTGAACTAGTTGGTACATGGTATTGTGACGGCGAAAAATTCAGCGCTGTACCCAGGGCCACCCACAAAGGAGAGACGAGACAAGCACCGGCGAAATTTCATGGCCATATGAATCAGCGTATTTTTGATCGCCTAAGAATTGTTCGTGAAACCAATTGTGTGATTAGATTATCTCACATTCAAAGAGTTCCGTCGTAGGCGATCATTGTGAGAAGCTACTATGCCTCTCACATATGTCACACAGCGTTCTAGTCGGATATCGCAGAATAATAAACTATATGCTACGTCAAATATTTTGATTATAAGCTTCAAATGAATAGATAATATTGTGGCTTGGTAGCGACAACTGCTGGCTGACAGGCAAGCAGATGGTGTACTTGGTGACGTGGTGACTTTGCGACTGCATGATGGTGGAACCTGTCCCCTCAATGATCGTACCAAATTACCCTGTGCTACTCGGTCTTCTAATAATGCGAAAATTTGTTCGCCTACATTCACGGACTATATGTATACTATAGTGCCCTGAGACGTCGCAGCCAGGTCACTAATTCATACATCTTTGTAAGTACTCTAGAGTATAGTATCGTTAACTTTGCTTCAAACGCAGACGTTCAAAGCAGAATGATCCCGATTACTACTTTTAATTATAGAAAAAATAGGAACGTATGTCAAAACAGCAGCCTTCTTTTTTACCTCTTGCGGCTGCTCAAAGCATATGGCACCCGTTTCACCACTCTACAAACGGAGTCATACGGAGTTCTTGCCATGCTGAATTCGTAAAGAAACCAAGATCGTGTTGACTCTTGCGGAAGCACCTTGGAAGGAAGGCACGGGCTACACACGTAAGAAAAGCCGCTGGGCATGGACGCCGCGACAAACTGACGAGCGGAGTTCTTTTCGTGGCTATTCGCACTCTCTGCACTCAACTCGCGGCAGTCAATGAAAGTGCGCATCAAATGGATACTGCCAGGATTGGGGATCATTAACGTGCTCTGGCAAGAAAGAGACTCAAGTGGATGGCATAGGCATTGCGTTCCCGCTTCTACTGCGCAACACATTTCACGTGCTCGATAAAGCACGTTGCAGGGCTAGTTGGAGCACGTTTCTTTTTATTTTGGGGCGCTACAATTCTGGTAGAAAAAGACTTTCACGCGACATATAACTGCAGCCAGTCCCGTTCAGAAGGTGACTGCGTTACTACGGTGAGTAATGTGAAAAAAAGCTAAAAAAGAAAAAGAGATACGTGCCCCGGAAAGGGAACAGTGCGCACCTTTATCGATAATGAATATGCTGAGGTCGTGCTGACCGTGCGAATGCGCTGAGGCGGGGCCAGTGAGCAGTGGCGCGGCTTCAAGACAGAAAAAAAAAAGAACGAGGCAAACAGGGGTGGTAACAGGCGTTATGCGCTGAAAGTTTGTCGACGTTGAAGGTGCGATAACTGATTGCTCGCTTCTAACTCATGCGCTTGCCGCTGCGCGATATGCCAGCTCTCTACGTGCAAAAGAAAGCAAGAGCAGCGCTACGTTGGAGTGTTGTCTTGCGACATCGCGACGTTCGCGCCGCGCCGCGGACGACACGTCACCCGAATGATGTCGTGCCCGAGTGCTGAGTGTCGTAACTAGGTTGTATAATCGGAGACCGAATGTCGCCATAAGAGACGAGTACTCACCGTAGCTTTCTTGCGCGGATACTAGTTACGCCCATTCATGGCGCAGCTCTGCAAGGGAGACAACATATTATGGAGGGTCACCGTTTTTATTTTCAATACAGAACATATCCATTTTACTCTATTATCCTTGAGGGGAAAGCTGGAAGTCCTTAAATAAATAAAAAACGGTATTTTACTCGCATTAATGTGAACACCATCTTCGGCTCGGAAAGAAAACGGGGTGTGAAATGAGGAACGTGCGCTGTGTGTCAAGATCGCGTAAACATGTGGCGCAATGCCACCGTCTTGCGTTACAGAATTATTTGCGCTCTGTGGCAACACGTATGTTGTTCACAGAGGAGAAAAAAAATGGTGCACGGATGGAGTTTTTTCCAGATGGAAACTAGAGAAACCTCGGAGTGTATTACAGACCCTTGAAGGGACACGAGTCTTCGCTGGAGCAGTCGCATAGCTTAACGACTGCTAAAATTTCCTCTAGCCTAAGTTATATTGTGTGCATATTTGCACCACGCTTTCGCAATCGACTTCAAAAAACCACTTGCGAAACAGAGGTCAGGGATCTCTGCGAAAACGAGGGACCATTCGTCAGTGACAGTTAAGCAACCCTGTTCATGTATTATTAAAGCTTAACGCAAAGTTCTGCCAGTTGGCCTAAAGGCGCTAGCTTTCGCACATTCACAGAAATAAGGATACGCTCACTGTCGTATCATTGTTTCTTCACCTTGCCAATATTTCCACATTTTCGCACATTAGATTGAAGAAGGCCTCAAAGTTTTTTCGAATAATGCTGTATCTAGATACTCTGTCACCTGGGATATAATTTCTTGCGGTGCCATACTCGTATGCGCGTGCTCAAGGCATGTGAGTACAGTGTTTTTCTCAATCTGTAATGGAAATAAGGTTAAATCAATTATCTCGATTGTTTTTCTCTTCCTTGAGCCTGAGGTGGTTGTCTCGCACTCTAAACGCACGGGATGTATGCACTGAAGTCATGACCACTGAGCGTTCTGAAATCAGTTCGGCCCGAGCTTCCAGAATTCTCACGCCACAACTGAAACTGCGATCAGTATACTTCACTCAGATCAGTATACTTAACACTCACGATCAGTATACTTTCGCTCAACAAATGCTAACGGATAAATCAAACACAAGGAAAGCCTTTTTGAATGTTGGCTTCAAAAATCTGTATCAGCGTCAAACTTGGCGTTCCAGGTTTTCTGATGGAAAAGAATGCCATGCGTATATTCAGCAGAGTATACTGCAGACCTCCAATACATTTCAGATGGCGCTGTCGTGGTCCATCGATGGGCGAATATTATTGCCTGGTGGCAGCATCATCATTAGGCTATTTTTTATTGTCAGCTGCGCGTCATCATGCTGCGATCTTCCATTACCCTCCATCGTGGTGAGCCAGTTGACTCCAACATGCGCCTGCAAATGTCCAAATTGCATCACAAAACCAACTTGAATTCCTTTTTTGGTTGCGCTTCCAGTCCCTCGGCAGCCATCTTTAAGTATTGACAGGCTACTCGCTATCTGACCCACGCATTAAATGACCTGTCTAACTTCATTTACTCGTCTTAAGCAGATTTATAGCGGAAATTCTTATAAAAACACACGTAAACGGAGAAATCGTTGTTATCGGCAACGACTGCACTGAAATGGATGAAGTTAGTGACATTTAAAAAAAGCAAAAGTGTATATCTGGTAGCTGTAGCAAGCCAATATTTAACATAGGTCACCAATTTATCGCTAGAAATGGCTGAAAGTTTTAGAATTTCAAGCCTCTAAGCTATAAGATTTAAAACTCTGTAACTCAGCAGTTTGATTGTTGTATTCATATGGGAGGTTGCGGCCAAGTACTGCACCAGGGTGGCCAATCCTGCTCTGGTGAGAGAGTGCGTTACCGGTTCTGGTCGCCGGGATCAGGCCGTACTCCAGGCCTGTTTGTGCAATTTTCTCAGCACCGGATTTTTTTTGTATTTTCCGGTGGAGAATAGCGCGGCACCGGGATTTGAACCACGGTCCTCTTGCACGGGAGACAGATACTCTACCGTCCCCGCAGTAGTTAAGTTAAAAAATTAAATTATGGGGTTTTACATGACAAAACCACTTTCTGATTATACGGCACGCCGTAGGGGGGGACTCCGGAAATTTCGACCACCTGGGGTTCTTTAACGTGCACCTAATTCTAAGTACACGGATGTTTTCGCATTTCGCCCCATCGAAATGCGGCCGCCGTGGCCGGGATCCGATCCCGCGCCCTCGTGCTCAGTAGTCTAACACCATAGCCACTGAGCAACCACGGCGGGTCCCGCAGGTCCCGGCGGGTCGAGCAGTGTTATTGGAGGAATTAGAGGGTAGTAAATGGGATATAATTGGGCTCAGTGAGGTTAGGAGGACAAAAGAAGCATATACAGTGCTAAAAAGCGGGCACGTACTGTGCTACCGGGGCTTAGCTGAGAGACGAGAACTAGGAGTCGGATTCCTGATTAATAAGGAAATAGCTGGTAACATACAGGAATTCTATAGCATTAAGGAGAGGGTGGCAGGTCTTGTTGTGAAACTTAATAAGAGGTACAAATTGAAGGTGGTACAAGTCTATGCCCCTACATGCAGTCATGATGACCAGGAAGTCGAAAGCTTTTATGAAGACGTGGAATTGGCGATGGGTAAAGTCAAAACAAAATACACTATACTGATGGGCGACTTCAATGCCAGGGTAGGCAAGAAGCAGGCTGGAGACAAGTCAGTTGGGGAATAGGGCATAGGCTCTAGGAATAGCAGAGGAGAGTTATTAGTAGAGTTTGCAGAACAGAATAATATGCGGATAATGAATACCTTTTTCCGCAAGCGGGTTAGTCGGAAGTGGACGTGGAGGAGCCCGAATGGCGAGACTAGAAATGAAATCGACTTCATACTCTGCGCGAACCCTGTCATCATACAAGATGTAGACGTGCTTGGCAAGGTACGCTGCAGTGACCATAGGATGGTAAGAACTCGAATTTGCCTAGACTTGAGGAGGCAACGGAAGAAACTGGTACACAAGAAGCCAATCAATGAGTTAGTGGTAAGAGGGCAAATAGAGGAATTCCGCATCAGCTACAGAACAGGTATTCGGCTTTAAATCAGGAAGAGGACCTTAGTGTTGAAGCAATGAACGACAATCTCATGGGCATCATTAAGGAGTGCGCAATAGTAGTCGGTGGTAACGCCGTTAGACAGGAAACCAGTAAGCTATCGCAGGAGACAAAAGATCTGATCAAGAAATGCCAATGTATGAAAGCCTCTAACCCTACAGCTAGAATAGAACTCGCAGAACTTTCTAAGTTAATCAACAAGCGTAAGACAGCGGAAATCAGGAACTATAATATGGATAGAATTGAACAGGCTCTCAGGAACGGAGGATGCCTTAAAACAGTGAAGAAGAAACTAGGAATAGGCAAGAATCAGATGTGTGCGTTGAGAGACAAAGCCGGCAATATCGTTACTAATATGGATGAGTTAGTTCAAGTGGCTGAGGAGTTCTACAGAGATTTATATAGTACAAGTGGCACCCACGATGATCGTGGAAGAGAAAATAGCCTATAGGAATTCGAAATCCCGCAGGTAACGCCAGAAGAAGTAAAGAAAGCCTTAGGAGCTGTGCAAAGGGGGAAGGCAGCTGGGGAGGATCAGGTAACAGCAGATTTGTTGAAGGATGGTGGTCAGATTGTTCTAGAGAAACTGGCCACCCTGTATACGCAATGCCTCATAACCTCGAGCGTACCGGAATCTTGGAAGAACGCGAACATAATCCTAATCCATAAGAAAGGGGACGCCAAAGACTTGAAAAATTATAGACCGATCAGCTTACTGTCCGTCGCCTACAAAGTATTTACTAAGGTAATCGCAAATAGAATCAGGAACACCTTAGACTTCTGTCAACCAAAGGACCAGGCAGGATTCCGTAAAGGCTACTCAACAATAGACCATATTCACACTACCAATCAGGTGATAGAAAAATGTGCAGAATATAACCAACCCTTATATATAGCTTTCATTGATTACGAGAAAGCGTTTGATTCAGTCGAAACCTCAGCAGTCATGGAGGCATTACGGAATCAGGGTGTAGATGAGCCATATGTAAAAATACTGGAAGATATCTATAGCAGCTCGACAGCCACCGTAGTCCTCCACAAAGAAAGCAACAAAATCCCAATAAAGAAAGGCGTCAGACAGGGAGATACGATCTCTCCAATGCTATTCACTGCATGTTTACAGGAGGTATTCAGAGACCTGGAGTGGGAAGAATGGGGGATAAAAGTTGATGGAGAATACCTTAGCAACTTGCGATTCGCTGATGATATTGCCTTGCTTAGTAACTCAGGAGACCAATTGCAATGCATGCTCACTGACCTGGAGAGGCAAAGCAGAATGGTGGGTCTGAAAATTAATCTGCAGAAAACTAAATTAATGTTTAACAGTCTCGGAAGAGAACAGCAGTTTACGATAGGTAGCGAGGCACTGGAAGTGGTAAGGGAATACATCTACTTAGGGCAGGTAGTGACCACGGATCCGGATCATGAGACTGAAATAACCAGAAGAATAAGAATGGGCTGGGGTGCGTTTGGCAGGCATTCTCAAATCATGAACAGCAGGTTGCCACTATCCCTCAGAAGGAAAGTGCATAACAGCTGTGTGTTACCAGTACTCATATATGGGGCAGAAACCTGGAGGCTTACGAAAAGGGTTCTGCTGAAATTGAGGACGACGCAACGATCTATGGAAAGAAGAATGATCGGTGTAACGTTAAGGGATAAGAAAAGAGCAGACTGGGTGAGGCAACAAACGCGGGTAAATGACATCTTAGTTGAAATAAAGAAAAAGAAATGGACATGGACCGGACTTGTAATGAGGAGGGGAAATAACCGATGGTCATTAAGGGTTACGGAGTGGATTCCAAGGGAAGGGAAGCGTAGCAGGGGGCGGCAGAAAGTTAGGTGGGCGGATGACATTAAGACGTTTGCAGGGACAACATGGCCACAATTAGTACATGACCGGGGTAGTTGGAGAAGTATGGGAGAGGCCTTTGCCCTGCAGTGGGCGTAACTAGGCTGATGATGATGATGAACTCAGCAGTAAAAAAAAAACCATATGGCAATTCTGTAGAATACCTAATAATAAATCTAAAGTGAACAAAATTGATGTATTACGCATCCTTCTGCATTACGCAACTCATTCTTCAATAGGTTTTTGCAAAGCCGTTGTAAACATTGTAAGAAACCCACGCAAGCTGTGAATTCATATATCAGACTTGTACACTTTAGATGATCTAATGGATGCACTTTACAGAAATCGTAAATATAGTTCTGTTGCAAGGTTAGACGTTTGTAAAGTTCATGCTTCCACTTTTGGGAAAATTATCAATTCCTGGAGAATAAAAAAAAAGTTTGAAGCCTCGAATAAAATTTCTGCTTGCCCCAGTGACTAGAATTTAACTTTCTCTTAGGAATGCAACAATATTATTTAAACTAGTCCAGTGGTTGTCTCTAAAGCATTTCGGTATTTTGCATGTATTTGAATAGGAAGCAAGGGAGTTTACCCCAGCTTTATTTTCCTCTAATATCAACTAAAATATTGGCTGCCCGCAGTAGTTGCCAAATCCACATTGACGTTGTCCTCTCTTTTAACATTCGGCCTATAATTTTTCTTTCACTGGTTCGCAGTACATTCCTTCGCATCTTCTCAAGCCTCTTTATTAACTTCCGAGATCGCATCGGCTATACTAGCACCGGTAGCACGCAATGATTACTCACTTTTGTTTTTTGAAATATAGCGGTAAGCTGCCGGTCATGACTGGGTAATGCCTCCGGTACGCGCATCCAACCAATTTTTTTTTTCAGTAGCGTTTCGTCTCATGTTCGAGATTTTGTATAAATGACTTCTCCACTTTTACGCATGATTATGAGGCTCGGCGTAGTCGAGTACGCGCCGCAGTAATTTTGGCCCCTCTGTAGGCCCAGTGCCTCGAGCTGGCGATTAATTCGCCCTCAGTCTGCGATCTGCTAGCCTCCTGGTTAACAAGGATGGTAGAGCCATCGCCGCCAAAACGTGTTGGTTCTGCGTTCGAATCCCGGACGAAGACGTACTGCGAGGCTTCCTTTCTTAGAAACCCTCACGGAAACCCGTATGGGTTTCCTTTGTAGCTTCATGCTACGATTCGCGGTGTATCAGTGTGTGTCAATTTTTCCCCCTTTCGTATCCGACCCTACCACTGAAGTTATCAATAACCCTAAGAAAATTCATGGTAAGGCTTTTCGGGTCTTGATTAATTGCTTGCGTCGTATTTACAGAAACGTACAAGAATAGATAATCGGTGTACCTGTAAAAAAAAAAAACTGTTTACTTCAAGTGAATGGATTCCGCCAACTATTTAGAGGCTTTTCGTGTTTCATATATCGGGAGTAACTTTTTCCGTCTGTCTGCCCCATTGGAAGAAAGCATGTCTTATCACTGGCCTTCTTTCGTAATATAGCATTATTAATTCAAAGTTATTACGCTTTGCAAAAAACGTTATTGCGTGGAGTAGCTTATGTAGGGTCGTCATTTCTGAAGAGTTCGTTGATGTTATCTGCATCACCTGCCCTCCCCTCATTCCTAGTGACGTTCCTAATAAATATGTGGCATTTGCTTTCGCAACTTATTCTTTTTGTACATTTCCTGGTATCTAAAATGCGGTATGATTTTACAATGTGCCCTGCGAAACTTATTAAGAAGATACATGTAAAATTCAAGGAATATTTAGTGCAGGCTGAAAAAGTAAATGCAATTATATTATTTGGGCAATACCATTTATTTATGTAACGCACCGTCAAATCAGAACGAAAGCCATTCACCGCTCGAGGTGTACCGTCTTAGTAAGAGTCCTCAGATTAGCACCACTTGCCATATAACTGTCCTCTAAGTTGCAGTCAAATACATCTGCGGTCGCGGTATCACCTCTGAGCAAAACGGCGCTGTTTGCGAAACAAAAAACTAGAACTAAACCAAGTAAACCTTGCCCCTGACGTCAAGAATCAATATCTAAGAAGCTACATCGTTTTCAAGTTTTGCTGAAGTGGACATCCACGGTTCTCGAATTGGCCTAATGATATAGCTCCTTAGTGGCTACTGTGCAGCTTCTACTTACCACCATTGATGTATGTCTAGCACCCTTTGCTTTCGGCTTTTATGTTTTTGGGAATTCGGGGAGTAAAAACCAGGTGGTATTTTGAAAGAGTAAAGCAGGAGAGATATGGCTTGTTTTTTCTTGTCCGGTATTTAAATGGGGGAGTAATCAGGGCTTTTGTTGTTTGGCTGCCCAAGGCTTAAGATTTATGTGATATGTATTACAAAGACTTAACACAAGCAATAATCTACGTTTAAAAACATGAGGTCTGTTTAAAGGAGTCCAACCACTCGCAGGAACATGTAATGACAAACGGAGCTGTTCGCCAGTCCCGTGATGAGCCCATCTCCACAAATCTTCGATATAACGCATTATTAATGATTGACAAGAACCCATATTAACCAAAACAATAAATAGAGAGGGGTGTGGTGATCACTTTTTTCCTTTTCAGATTCTTCTTTGGAACATAGGAAAAAAGCACGAGAAGTAGTGCCTGTGGATATGCTTCGCAGGAAGTGTGGTGTTTTCAATTATACTACACGCCCTTTTCTGCATTTCTCTGCCCATCCTAGAGTTGCGAGGTCTTGAGTCCTTGCTGTGTTGTCGTTATGTTTTACAGGTTCCCAGTACGCGTTCTTGCTATAAAAATACGGCATTGCGAACTAGACAAATCAGCTACCCTTCTTTGAACGTAACGTATTTGGGTAAACATCCTCTTAATGTGACAGTTACCATTCGAATTCTTGAGTAACGCCAGCGCTAAGCTTATTCACTTCTCAGTGCATTAATTACTGTCGTTTACATGTACGGGACGGACCAGAAATGCGATGCAATGGGCCATTGTTGTATAGCTGTAAACAAGGCTAATAAAAAAGCAGCAATTTATTGTTCACTTAAGGCCGGAAGACACTGAACATAATATAACCTTATATATGCATGCTTTCGCTTATATGATAGGCGAAAACAAAGCATTTACGATGTTCATACATTGGTGATATTAGTAATATGATATATCGATGAACACTTGCCGCCAAAAGGAGAGCAGCGTTCAGTAGTTTCGCGACAGATACATGTGCTATCCTTTACGAACGGGTTAATTTCCAGAAGAAATTGGGTATAAATTAATTTTGATAAGTTTCGCTCGCGGTTATAAAGTTGCGAAACATTGGATATTGCCTGAATTTGAAGGACTCTATATATACATTGCGTAACTAACTTACAATTTTACATTCGAATTTCGATCTTCAACCAATGGTACAGTCACTGCTAAATGCACCAAACTGCCAGCTCCAATGCTACTAAATTTCGCTGTTCATATGCACGTCTATCCTTTTCTATAAAGGCAATAAAATATTCCATTTTGTTTTGTTTGTTGCATGAAGCTTAAGATTATTTATTGTGAAAAATGGTGTGAGCATGAAGCTTGTGTGCACAATTACCTTAGGCTGATACTTTTTCTTGTTCATTACCAAATTAGATTACATATCTGTTATTACTTACATAGCATTGTCGTAAGCGTATTCAATTGATAACTATATTAATGGCCATGTTTATATTTGATGAGCAGCGGCATTGCGAATCACAACAACAAATTCTTGTTGCTACAAACCCACTTCAAGCAATTTGTTTCGTGCACGTTGTCTGCTTGTGTGCATTATTTTTGTTTTTCTGTTGTTTTTCTTCACTTTTTCAGAATTTGTAACTTTTGACAGCCTATACATACTTAAAAGGAAACTCTGTAAACGCGAAAACCATTCAAACATTGGGCCTCGTTTCCTGTTTTAAATAAAAAACGTGGAAAAATTTTAAGTTCTGTTCAATGAACTCTCACATTTATGTCGTTACGGCACGGCTTTCCTTTGTTGTTATATTGGCCATGGCTCTCGTGAAAGAAATTGCAGAAACGTTTTTTGAATATCTAAAGCACTAGCACCGAAATGCGCCGCAGGAAATCAGTATCTGGCCCTCAGCAATATAGTTCCCTCGACTGGAAGCCTAACAAAAATATTGTGAACACGAATGATGCTTTCAGATTTTACGCACGGGCAGTTCAGAGTAGCATAACTCCCGAGTTTGGAGAGTGCAAAAAACAATGTGGGTGAGAGTGTAATTGCGTACTGCCACAAGGGAATGTAAGCCTGAGACAGGAAAATGGGCTTGCGCGCCCATGTGTAAGTGGGAGGCCACGGGAATGCGTGCATGGGTACATGTGTGTGTAAGGTAATTCGTAATTATTCAAAGACGGCCTCTATAGGTCGCAAGAAACGCACGCTCCGTTATACAGAGAGCAACAAGCAATTTTTCCGGCGTTTGGGTCAATTTTACGACTTGACAAAGTAATGAATGAGAATTGAAAAAAAAAATCATAAATTTTCTGGGCCATGAAATTATATCTGCGTTTCTGGTGACGTCTCAAACTTATTAAGCGGCTTCACTTCGAAACACTTGGACAACGATCGAAATGGGCATTCAACGATCTCAAGATAATAGCAACGTGTTTTCATTGCTGTCTTTCCAGCATTTATCCTCCGCTGTGGCTAATTTTCTTTACTATTTTTATAACAAAGCGGAATGACATTTAAGGCTCAAAATAGCGTAGCCGCCATGCTATGCACGATCACGGCTTCGACCACATAGGACACTTCTGAACCATCATGGTCACTATCAGAAACATTATCATCACCTTAGCCTTGATCATACAGAACCATGTTAAATGAAGAGAGAGAGGGAGGAACGTGGTAGAGACCAAGGTTTCCTGAGAAGGAATGAACCTGCATGTCTATTAGCATTGCTCACTCACATGGACGAGCCCGGAATTTGTTTCGCGGACGCGCAGGCATTGAGGCTAAGAACCGAATGCACGTCACGCTCACACGCACCGTCACGTCATGGCGTCGAGCCTTTTACGTAGTTAAAGCCGGCGTTTTCTCTCCCCTACATTTATGCTTCATTCTCTTTCTTACCTTCCTTCGTTCTCCTATTTTATTTCCTTCAACGTCCTTACGCAATCGGCTGGTCATCGACGCCTATATCACGGGGGTTGCCATCGAGATCTCACGCAGCCACATATATTCCTGCTGCTGACGTGCTCATAGAACGACGTGGGAAGCTCCTAATTAAAGAGAGACTGCATGGAGGACAGGAATGGTAGAGGAGGAGAGTAAAAGGAATGACGACGGAGAGATGTCAGTAATGGAGAGCAACGTCCTAATTTCACAGGGGCGCGATTTTGCGTTGCGGCGCGGTCCGGATAATGATCCCTTTATAGAAAGAGCGGAAAAAAAAGTGGCACCGTCGCGTCTCCACCACAGATTTCTTCAACTCTCTCGCTCTCTTTCTCGCCGTTCCCAAAGTCTACGTCGAAGCAACGAGCGTCATTGCAAAACTATAAGTACAGGTGTACGACGAAAGACCCATTTCAACATCATTCTGAAAGTACAAAGAAAAAAAAGACGGCTGAAATTAAAGTGAGACCTACCGTGCAGGGAAGCTTCATATAAATCGGCTCTGTACGCGAAACGCGAATAATAAACTAAATGGAAATGCATGTACAAAGTGCTCCTTACTTCATTACCGATTCCATTAGGGCAAGACCTTAGGGTCGTTACATTTGGGGACGCTCCTCGCCAGAAATGAAGCGGTGTGATTCATTAAATCATATTTGCACGGAGCACTTATATCATGGCACGTGCTTCTTAGGAATGAAGTTTTTATCTCTACTCATGGAAGAGCATCGAGCGCACCCCGCAGGCGCTAGGGGGCCACGCTAATTAGGCGCCCTTCTTTTACCATGTACGAAAGCGTATCGATTCCTTATCTTCATTTTACGGCCTGGATAGTATCCTTGTATACTCAGTTCAAGTACTTTTGAAACCTCGTACGAAATCATTACATTGAAAATATCCACAGGGCATATCTAGCTGTTATTTCTAAATTTATTTCGGAATTTATGTTATAGTGACAGCCTTGCAATGTTGCGAAATGTTCACTTGACGAAAATAAGAAAAAAAAACGATATATATATATATATATATATATATATATATATATATATATATATGCCATTTAGAGGCCGTAGATATGCGTGGGTGTCAAAAGTTACCGCACGAAAAACAATTGTACATCATACTTCTCGAGAGAAATGAGAGTTTGTAAACACAACGCATACCCTGAGGTTTACGCATTCTCCCATGCTATTAAGTTACGGACTCCTGTTGTACACTCAATCTTTGTGCCTCTTACCATCCATTCTGCCGTTATAGTTCAGTCAACAGAGAGTGCAAAAAATGAAACTTCCTTGATTCCCTTCATATATTCGAAATCGTGCTGTCTACGACCTAGAAGTCGCTCTTTAAAAATAAGGTGAAGGAAAAGGAAATGTAAAAGTGTCCAGCACTCCATACATAATGGCTGCTTTGGAATAATACAAGTGTACTAGTTTTCATACCCACTTGTCGTTTCCCATAGAGCCTTAGTTGCCTTTGTGCAAAAGACCACACTTAACTTATTAAATAAATGGTTAGCTATACCAGCTGTGATGTCGTTGAAAAGGAAGAATTACCACATTCTAATTAAAGTAGGCGACAACTAGAACCAATTATAATTGCCGCTGAATATGCTGAAATAATTACACTTGTGCTACCACTATACTTACTTTCATGTATGTCTCCCTGTCTTATGCTTTTACCACAGGCTCGGGCTTTTTCTTCGCCAAGTAACGCTTACATCTGACCTGTATAAATTGCTCATTGCGTGCCATGTCGAGATGTCATATTCTTTTATTTAAGAAATATACTGATTTGGCTGGTTTTGCACCAACGTGCTGTCAGCCTTTTTTATTTATTTATTCTCGCTAACGAATTTTCTGTTCCGCTTAAACGAGAATATAAGTCATATGTGTGTTCTTTATTTAATTCTAAATCTGGATAACATTGCATTATTGGAGACATGGCAAGTGAAGCCTGGCGAACCGCTTGTTTATGCCTCTACGTCTGCGTCATTGACGCCACATTAAAACAAAATGACGTGTTATAGAACTATGTTTAATGCGCTGCAGGGCAACTTGCGATGGCTACTTGTTTTCTTCCTGCAAATAAGTTTACTAGCCACCAAGTTGACTAGCCACCTCCACGGTCATATCGGGACCGAAGGGCTACGGTACTCCAAGTCACCTGGTGCGAGCGAAATTACCGACTGGCGGAGGTTTATGAAAATTGTGGAAGGTGGTTGGCGTGAAGGCTCGTATTCGCTTCCAAGAACCTCTGCACGAACCGATTAAGACATGGAGTTAGAGAAGCTTCGTGAACCACATTATCTTTGTCATCAACTACGGCCACCCGTTCTGTTCGGAGGACTACAGCAAGCCAAGGAGCTGATGCCTGGGCTCAAAGAGTTTTTACTCGCTTGCAAAGCGGCCATTTCCCATGTGGCGTCCCAAGGCATCTACTACGTGGAAACGCATTTGGGTTTGGGACAAACACCCCTTTCCAAGTGTCCACGTCCCATACTGCCCGAGCACTTGGCCAATAGCGTGTTTGCAGCTATTTTGCCGGTAGTTACCTGGCGGCAGCACTGGCCTACCTACCATAGCCACGGTGAATGCATTTCAAGAAGGCCACTCCTTGTTGGGGAAAAATTGTCTCTGTCGGCTTGCGGAACGAAGATATAGACGTGACAGTCCGTATAAGACTCGAGGTTGGGGAGACACCGACACAAAAGGAAATGGAGCGTCTCATAAAGAAACCAGCATCACAGCAAAGGACGTCACTCTGTGAGTCCCTGGGTCCTGAAAAACATTTTCCTCTCGTATAGCAAACTGTGCGTGGTCTCCATGGCACCCCTGGGCATCGCCACCCTTCTAAATATCGGGATGTTCACTAATATTACAGTGACGCTTGCATCGCTAGCGCTTACTCCTGTAGAATTGCGATTTTACGTGATCATACATGCACTCCCCTTTCGTGTAGACAAACGGAAAGCTGTATTTGCCTTCTGCAAATGTTCAGCATCGCCAGGACCCAGTGGTATAAGTTACCGAGCCATACATAATTTGGTGAAGAGGCTCGTACAATATTCCTAATTTTATTCAACGGCTCCTGGCAGACAAGCGCACTTCCACAGGAATGGAAGACAAGTGCGCTCCTCAAGCCTGGCATGTCATGTTTAGGTATTGCATTATACTTTTCGATAGCGCTTTCCAGCTGCGTCGGGTTTTTAAAGGAGAGAATGCTTGTAGCAAAATTAGAATGGCATCTAGAAAATTACGAGACGTCTCCAGACGCTATGGGCTTCGAATTTTGGACGAAACTGGGATACGTTTTAACTATAATCGACTTATTTAACATCTTCATTGATATCTAGGCTGGATTATGACGCGGCCATTTCTCAATAGACAACAATATTAACTAGTTGACGTACATCGAGCACTAGACTGCCTGTACGTGACAATAGCCTGTTTACAGATGTTAACGCAGACTATAACGGTTTACACGAACCAGCTTCTGCACGTTAGAGGCATCAGGGCTTGGATGCAAGATTTATCTCTTGATATGTAGCTACCAATAAATGAGATCTTTCTTCGTAGTACTCACCGAGGATGGCCCGACCTGCCGGCATTTCAGTAACCATGGAGTCCCTCAGGACGGAGTACTAAGCCCAATACGTTTCCATCTAACTCTCATGGTACTCACGACATGCATATATACCGACGACATTAGTATTTGAACGTCGGGTGTGATGCGGTTTCAGCAGATACTGCTTTAACATTATCCTGGATTAGCTAACAAGGATGACAGATATGTGAAATGTGCCCCCGCATTAGCATTTACTTGAAAACCAATGCCTTAATACGATATATATGTTAACGGCCAGCTGATCTCTTTCAGCAGAAGTCGCATATCTTTGGAGGTGATTACTGACCGAGACCTCTTCTGGACTCCTCATCTGGATTACGTGAAATAAGGCTGATTACAAATGGCGCTATGTTCAGGTTCCTGGCGGGATAGACATGGGGAGTGTTTGCTACAACTGTTCAGTGTCATTTTTATTGGATTGCGGCAATACAGCCTACCTGTCATCTCAAACACCTGCAGAACTGCAGGACATGCCAATCATGCCAAAGGGTTGTTGCTAGGGGCTTTCTTGCCATCGTCATCCTCCTCGCCGGTTCTGAATCTGCGTGACGAGTCAAAGTTGGTAGCGAGTTTCTCACATGTCTTTCGTTACACCGTTGCTATCTTGAATATAACACAAGTGGGCATACGACACACTTCGCCTGGACTTCATACGGCCTCCAGTGGTATAGCCAGAAATTTCGTTCGGGGTTGGGGGCTCACATTGCAGCTCGGTCTCCTCCTTCAGAGGAAGTTTTAGCTCGCGTGCTTGTATCTAAATACACGTAGAAGCAGAATTCGTTTTACTCGGCAATCAATGCACCAAATTTGATGAAGTTTATTGCATTAAAAAGAAAAACTTAAGTTCTAGTAACTGCTGGTTTCAAATTTTTTATTTAGGTTGTCAAGTCTTTATTAAAAATTCACCAAAATTGCAAATTTTCATATATGTAAACTATCAAGTTTAAAACTATGTAACTCAGCACTGAAAAACGATTCAAAATTCTGTGAACTGCACCATATACTACATCTACAATGGACACAATTTCTATGTTACAGGTGAATACCCAGAAATTTAGCATTATGGAAATGCGGCTTTCGCAGAATCCTTGTGCACAACGTAACCAATTCACGTAAGATATGAATTGATACACCAAATTTGTCCGCTTTGACTGTTATAATATATGCAGTTTACTGAACAGCGACATGTGTAATTGATGCAGCGCTAACAAATTGTAAACGCTGTGTTTCTATTTTTGTTTTGGAACTTTCGAGTTTTTCAAAATATTTAAACAATGTTCAGGCCCGAAATGGAAATTCCGCATCGAACAGACACTAGAGTTTAACTTTCTCTCTCAAATGCAACAAATTTCATTAAAAGCGATCAGGGGTTTATCACAGGAAAGCGTTTTAGTGTTCTACATGTATTTGAATAGGCTGCGTCGCAGTTGGGCGTGCGCTAAAGCTTCCTCCTAAACAATTTATCTGGGGATCAAATACATGAATAATAACTGCACTGTCAAGATGCTGCAAACAAATTCTTGAACGCTACGCACTATCAAAAGAAGTAAAATATGTATTTTTTTCATAAAAGAATGTACTTGTATGTACCAAAAATTGTGCCCAAAATAACCGATATCAATTCTTCCATGTTTTTTTCTCTATTTAATAAGTAAATAAAATATCACACGAACTTTAGAATTATATCAGTTCGAAACCAGCAAGGCAGTACATGCCGCTAGTATGAAAAATGTAAAGGCCATGAAATTAACAAGCTGAGAACAAATATTGTAATGAAACTTTGTCATTCAAGAACCTTATTGAGATTATTGTACATATGCAACAACCAGTGAAAAATCTCAATGACGCTTTCACTTGATCGAATGTATTACGCAAGAGAAGCTTTCACAGATCGTGTATCGTGAGTAATTGCACCGAAGTTATAACCGCAACAGAGAGCACGTATAAAAAGCGGGAGTTCTGCAAAATAAACGAGGGCGGTTCAAATGAAAGTGAACTAATGCAAATAAATGACAAACGGAGTACCTTATTTAAACGTAATCTCCATGATCATTTAGACATTTGTCCCTTTATCTAACGAGTCGCATGATTCCCGTCTCATAAAATTCCTTGGGTTGCTGATTCAAAAAGTCTGCAACTAACTCTTTGAGGTCATCGCCGACACGAATCTGGTTCGCTTGAGATGTTTTTTCGTTTGCCCCGAAATGTGGAAGTCGCAAGGCGACAGGCGTGGCGGATGTTGTAGCGTTTCCCACTTGAACATTGCCAGTTTTGTATTAACCACATCAGCGACGTGGGGACGGCATTGTCGTGGAACAAGATGACCCCATTCATCAATTTTCCACGTATACCTTATTCTAGACTGTGACACGCAGCCGATCTGGCGTTTTACAATAACGACAAAAATTGATAGCCTCTCAAGATATAGCAAATTCTATCAGTAATGGCCCCTGACGATCGAAAAAAAAAGTCAACAACACCTTTCCGGCGGAAATGACGGCCTTTCCTTTCTAGGGGTGGTGAATTCGAATGTTTCCACTGTAAGCTTTGCTGTCCTGTTTGAGGCTCGTAGAAGTGGCACCATGGTTCGTCCCCGATGACAATTGGAGACAAGAAGTCGTCACCCTTATTGTGATACCGGATCAGATGAGTCAAGGCTGCGCTGAACTTCTCCATCTTCTTCAAGTAGTTCAAAATCTTGAGCAACCATTGCGGACACCAGAGCGGATAACCGAGATGTTCATGAATTATGGCGTGAACCGAACCGTGACTGACGTTCACACGCTCTTACAGTTCATCGATGCTTATCCTCCGTTCTTGTCTCATCAACTCATCAACCTTTGCAATTTCGCTAGGGGTGATTGCACGATGGTACTGGGGCGGCTTTGGATCGTCTTTGCAACTTTCACGTCCTTCTTTGAACCGTTTGCTCGAACGCTTCACAGTGGCCACTGAAATGCAATGTTCAACGTACACGGCAGCCATACGTCGACTAATTTCTTTTTAGGAAATGCCTTCAGCTGTCAAAAACTTCAGGGCACCACGCTGCTCAACTTCTAGAGCGTCCATTTTTCGCGCAACCATGTTCAAACCAGTGTGTGAGAGCATTAAACAACCTTGATACTTACACCTGCGTATCCCTTTTGCAACAGAGAGATACCTCTGTGTCACGTCTCACAGATAATGGACCGAACAATTATTGCGCGGGGTGGGTTGGCTCACTTTCATTTTACTCGCCTTCGTACATTAGAAATGCGAAGGTACAATGGAATACACCAATGCGAAGATGCAGCTTGATAAAAGGCAGAAAAGTGTCACTGGAAACAAAGTTCACTGCATGTTTACACAAAACCCCGCAACAAGATATATAAATATACGTATAAGTCTCCAATAAATCTACGTATATAAAAAAAGTCACTGTATACAATGTGTCAAACAAGGCCAATAAACATGTTGCGCTATTAGAGATTCACAGAATCCTAGATTCAATCCACGCCCCCCGATGTATCGCGCGCGACGGAAGGCGGGGTGCTTGCTCCCCGCTTTTTTCTTCTGCGCACAAAAGACTGAGCCACCGTCGTTGTCTCACCCGTTCCAGGCCCCCACCCCCCTTCCTACGCTTTCACTCGCACATACAGCATGCACGCGCGGTTACAATGTTATCACCCTTGGACTTTATACGAAACAGGAGCGCGATGGCAACGTCAGGAATGCGCCTCGAGTGTCCATATAATTGTTATCGCAGTACTATATAATAAGACTATCCTGCAACTGAAGCGTGCCATGGCCCATTACTGTCCGCAAAAGAAGTAACAAACTCGAACTTTCACAATACGACAATTCGCTGCTCCACAGCAATGTCATTTCTTTTGTGGAGCCCGGGCACCGAAATGAAAAAGCGCAAAGTATGTTGGCCACAATCGAATGCCTACTTTGGGCAACTAACGTGGCTATTAAAGTAATATCGAAGAAAACACGAGACGCTTTGTCCACCAAGAACCATGCGCATACTGCCCGGTATCCTACTCTGGCGAGACAAGACTTTCCGGAGAGGTTGCGCTCAAGCGAACGCAGTGCAATTCGCCGAGTCCCCACAGTGATGGCGGTGAGCTACGATAGTTTCTTTTTCTCGTCTGCTAGTCAGAAAGTAATTCTGGGTCTCGATTTACAAAGTGCATTCGACAAAGTTAAACACTCAGCCATATTAGTACAAGTATCAAGACTCAACATGGGGGTAACGAGCTACAATTATATTCTAGACTTCTTGACCAACCGCACGGTAGAACTGCACGCCGGAGACCTCAAGCTCCCCGAACACAAGCTCGGCAGTACGGGTACTCCACAGGGTTCGGTCATATCGCCGTTGCTCTTTAACCTCGTCATGATCGGGGTAGCGAGGGCAGTAGCGGGGACCGGCGTCCGGCATACGATCTACGCCGACGACATTACCCTGTGGGCGGCCGGCAGCACCGACGCCAGCATCGAGCAACAGCTGCAAGCGGCGGTTACCGCCATCGAGCAGCACCTTGATGGCACAGGCCTAATGTGCTCGCCCGCCAAATCCGAGCTGTTCGTCCTCAAACCGCTTCGACCGGGACGGAAGCGCGCTCCTCTTCGGGAGTGTGATCACATCAAAATTGTGACTGCATCGGGGCAACGCATCCCCGAGGTGCCCAAGATCAGAGTACTGGGCCTGCTGCTCAACAAGAGCGGCCGCAACGACGAGACCATCAACAAGCTTACCACCAAGGCAATGGACGCCATCCGGCTCATACATCGAGTCTCTACACGACGGGCGGGCATGCGTGAAGACAGTCTCGTGCGCCTTGTCCAGTCGTTCGTGATCAGTCACATCGCCTACGTTGCGGCCTACCTTAATTGGCACGTCACTGACAGGACCAAGATCAACACGCTGATCAGACGGGCTTACAAGACGGCGCTGGGTTTAATGGAGACCACAAGTACGGCTCGGCTCTTGCAGCTCGGCGTCCATAACACCCTAGAAGAAATAGCCGA
Organism: Dermacentor albipictus; assembly: GCF_038994185.2. Taxonomy (NCBI): domain Eukaryota; kingdom Metazoa; phylum Arthropoda; class Arachnida; order Ixodida; family Ixodidae; genus Dermacentor; species Dermacentor albipictus. The sequence continues at coordinate 439,225,145 of NC_091821.1, forward strand.
GGCGCAGCTCACCGCGCAATTCGAGCGCCTCTCTACCACCAAGACGGGGCGCAGTATACTGACGTCCCTGGGTTACAACCCCCAAGCTCCCAGCCGGCAACCGTGCGAGATCACAGATGAGGCGCGGGCCCACATTTACGTGGACCCCACCCCGAAGAACATGCACCCAGAATACAACCAAGAACGGCGGCAGGCGCGGGCCAAGGCCCTCACCGAACAACACGCCCAAGACCCGCACGCCCGGTATGTGGACGCCGCGGAATACAAGCGGGAAGGCTTCGCGGCAGTGGTCGTTGCGGCGGCTAACGGCACCAAGACAAGGGCAGCGAGCGTGCGGTGCACGAACGCCACAGACGCTGAGGAGGTTGCCATCGCTCTGGCGATCACCGAGGCCGAGTGTCGCACCGTGCTCAGCGACTCGAGGAATGCCGTGCGCAATTTTGCCAAGGGGCGAATATGCGCGCCGGCTGCCGCCATCATCGGCAAGCTCCAATTTCAAGACCGCGGCAGCACCGTCTGTATCAAGTGGTTCCCGGGGCACGCCGGCGAGTGTGCATCCTCACCGAACCACAACGAGACGGCCCATTCGGCGGCGCGAGCGCTTACCTTCCGCGCCCCTGAGAGTGACCGTTCCGTGTGGTGGTTCGAAACCAAGGACAAATTGACTAGTTATGCCGAAGTAACCAAGTGTTACCGCTTAGCTCGACGGACAATGCCGCCTCCCCACCCGGCACTCAGTCGGGAGGAGGCCGTAATCCTAAGACAAATACAGACAGCGTCACTCCTTGCCCCCGCAATGCTGCACGTGCTTCACCCAGAGCTCTATCCGAGTGGGCTGTGTGGTGTTTGTGCAACGGGTCCGGCGGACCAATGGCACATCATGTGGGACTGTGCCAGGTTCCCGACGGCAGCTACCTCCAGGACTTACCCGCCAGAACTTCAAAGTGCGCTGCAGTCTACAGACAAGGACTCACAACTATGGGCCGTCCAGCAGGCCCGGGGTGCGCTCGAAAAGCACAAGCCTCGTGACCCACTACAAACGGGCCCAACGGGGCTAGTGCAGAGTAGAGTATAACCCCGGGTCGACGCTTGGCCAGCGTCACGACTCGTTAAATCGTCGTTTGCCGGCACTTTATTAAAGTTATTCCTATCCTATCCTAGTCAGAAAGTGCCCAAAACTCTGCCAGACGAAAATTCACTCGGCCAGAGAAAAGCGAACGCGCGCCTAAGTGCGCCGCGCGGTGGTCGGGGCAACACGAGAAAAACCCTTTGGCAGCCCGCGGGTAGGGTAGCGAGGACAAAAAAATTGAAGCGGCTCAGTGTGTTCTCGCGAATAAAATTCGAAGTAGAAAAAATAAATTAGAACGTAGTTACCTTGGCTGATTTTAGTGTCTTGACACGGATGCTCTGGCGTAGGGGAAAAAAATGTTGACATTTTTTTATGTGCCAAGACGGCACAAATGAACCACCACAACGCTTCATCTCATCCGACATCGCTGCTGGCTTTGTCACTTTGTCTGATATTGTGTTTATTTGGCTTGTCTCGTTGTATGGTCTGAGGTAAGACTTTAGAAAAGTCAATGCACTTTGGCGTCCAATATTTACAGTAACATAAAACCGACAAAGTTCCGCAACTGAAAATCTAAAGCACAACTTTGGAAATGTCAGTGCACCTTTCACGTCAAATGTATATGAGAACTTTATACCCATAAATTTCGGAACTGGCATCCGTGAGCTGCGTAGATTCCGCGGCCTCCACAAGATGCCGTGGCGAGCCCGTTCGCCATCAAAACGCCCTTGAAACATTGTGCTCGGATGGGGCTGCTTGGCGTTATGCGACTCCCGGTGCATGAGTGCTTCCGCCAATTGCTGCCAAAGTGCCAAAGTTCGCAAGGTTCGCGCTGAAATGTCTTTTCGAGCCAGAAAAAGACATTCTAGAGAAAATGCAGAATAATTTCTGGCACCGGTGATTGCTTGGGTGGGCGGTGCGTGGACAGCACGAAAATATTCGCTTTCCTCCCTCGCGTGCGCCAGATCCAGCAGTGATCGCCGGCTCCCCTCACGTGTTTTAACTCGCACATGTAGCATATGAGGCGCGGCGGTGGTGTTATCGTCCTTGTACTTTATACGAAACACCACGACGACAGCAAAAATGCGCCTGGAGTGTCCATATAATTGTTATCTCAATAAAATGCCAATAAATTTGTTTCCACTGCTTACGTTGACATTGCGATGTCACTGGAAATGACGCCGACGAGGACGCTCGGATGTCCCATGAACAAGAGCCCTGACTCATATTTCCACTCTCTAGGACAGACCCTGATAAGTAGCTTCGCCTTCTTATTTTGCTCTCTTTGGTTGAGTGCAATAACGCAAATATAAGCAGAACCAGGGCGCTTTGGACAAATCCTTCGCAGCAACTTGTATGTCCAAAGGCACTGCACCAACACAAAGCATCGTTTGTATGCCGGTTGTGGTTAAGAGTAGATTTCATGCGAGCTTATTAGGCCCCAATGGGAATGGCTGACAGTCCTGCATGTGGCATGTGCAGCTGCGATTCGAACATAGACGACCTACTGTGGTACTGTCCTCGATTCGACAGACAATCAACGCCTACAGCATTCAGGCCACTAGATGATCATTCACTGAGTGTGCACGAATCACTGGAACGCCAGGCCCATCTGTTATCGGCCCAAAAGGCAGCCGTTGTCAGCGTTGTCGTCGCATTACACATGCGGTGCGCCAGAAACTTTGTAAGAACTTTCTAAAATACATCTGCTCTTAAAAGACGCTATTGCGCTACATCTGAGATAGAAAGTTTATTACAGAAAGGCAGAAAGGTCGCCCTGAGCTATAACTTGCTCTCGCCTGCTACTCTACACTGGGGAAAAGGGACAGGGAGGAAAAGGGCTCATGAATTATGATGATGGTATCAGGAAGAGATGCGTATATACAAATTCACAGAGTGGTAGCATCTCTAAAGCCGAACGTTCAGCCCAGTGGCTTGGAGAAAAGCTATAGTGGCACTTGTTACCAGGGCTGCGCTGTTTGCATTAGGGGAAGGACCTAGAAGAAATTCGTTTGATAGCGGCCTCTTATGCATCTTTGCAATGGAAGAGACCAGTTGCTGTCGTCCTTGCGCGTACGTGGGACACACGCAATATATATGATCAAGTGTTTCTGGCACCTCACAGTATTCACAGTTTGTGCTAGTGTCACTGCCACCTATCATATGTGTATAACGGTTGGTGAATGCGACACCAAGGCGAATCCGGTTCACCATGCTCGTTTGGCTTCTTTTGAGCTTGTGAGGCATAAGAAATTTCATTTCTTGGTCCCATTTATGTACTCGGTTGTGTCGTCGATCAGGTTCGGTCCAATGCTCCAACGTAGGGTTGCGTTTTACGTGACGAAGTAGGGCGTTTGTGTCTGTTCGTGAGAACGGAATACGTACTTCAGAAGCAATATCTAAACCAGTTTTCGCTTCAGCGTCAGCCTGTTCGTTTCCTATCACGCCACATTGTGAAGGTATCCACAGAAAGGTGGCATTTCTAGTTTCCTATCCCGCCACATTGTGAAGGTATCCACAGAAAGGTGGCCATTTCTAGTTGCGTGGTCTAGATACTCTGTAAGTTGTGTAGCCATGGAATAATACGGGCCCCGTCTGAGGACACAGTCAATCGTTTGAAGAGCTAGCTTGCAATCGCAGAATATCGTTCATGCGTGAGGGGGCTCCTCGGAGAGAAATCGAAGTTCCTCCCGGATAGCAACAAGTTCTGTGGCAGTTGATGTTGATCCATGGTCTAGTTTAAACCGCCGAGCGATGAACATATGTGGAATGACGAAGTGGAGGTACATATTGTGACAGAGCCATCGATATACACTTGTACAGTATATCCGTAGTCTGCAGAAATGTGCAACAGGGTAAGTTGCTTGAGGCCAATAGATGTAACGGATGACTTTTTAGTAATTCCAGGGATCTACAATGTAACGAAAGGTTTAGGCAGAACCCACGGTGGTATTCTCAGAATACAGGCGGGAGAAAATCTTGACGGTAGAACACTCTGGTGACGCGATATAGTCCTTGAAAAGCTGGAACCTTGGTGGGTGGCAGGGAGCGAATACACGAGTGTTTGCTGTCAAAGTAAATCCGCTGCTGTCAGAGTGTATATTTTTGTCTAAAAAAGCTAATGATGTGGCACATGCATATCTTACTCCTATATCTTCATACCTTTTGTATAATGATTTTAATGCTAAACACATTTCATTGCATAATACTTACTGTGAAGCACTAATATTGACAATAGATTAGCCCTTTATGCCCCGAAACACATCATAAAACATACAACACATCTGAAACTAAAAAATAAAGCATGCCAGAAATTTTTTGTTCTTGCAGAATTTCGGCATGAGTGAAGAGTTTCTTGCTAAATGTGTTCAGCCAACACAACATGAAAGAGCGCAAGTGCCATATGGTGATTTAGAGCAGGATCACAGGACGAGGACAAGAATGTCTGGCACATGGCACAAAGCATTGTCAGAGGAGACATACCTATGGAAAAATTGCAGCTGCAATGGCATCACACAGGTGATGTACAGCGAATAAATTGCACAGCTATGGTTCACATATGACGAGACCTATCCGTACTAATTCCAAATCAAGTCATAATGAGCTTGGAATGAAGCCTACTTCCAATATTCAGCCTGGTGTTTCTTCCCATAGTTAAAAGCGCTCCCGCAAGCTATTTTCTTATTTCTTTATTTTACCTACTCTCGGTGTGCGTAGCCCGTTTAGGTAGGAAATGAACATTCTCCCTCTATTTATGCCTCGCCATTACAGTATTAAAGTGCATTCGCGCTCAGTAAACTAAAACCCGTAATGAACCCACCACTTCTTTTCTTTTCGTTAGAAATATCAGATGAATCATTTTTCTTGGGAACAGGGTGCTACAAGCGATTGGAGTGGCGTTTAGATTCGCAATTTTCGTGCCGGTTGGCACTACCCCTGGTCTCAGATTTGCAGGCTTCATAGAGACAGATTAAATTGTTTTAAGGATGGCTCTAGGCCTATTTGGGGAAGCGGGTAAGGGCAAGGGAGCTGCGCATGGCTCATTGGGGAAACGTTGCAGGCAAAGTTCGATGCATATTCCTCAGTGAGCGCATGTGTGCGTGTATACATGCCTCCGTGCATTAAGGTTTACCTCTATCGAACCCCTTTGGTAAAGGGCGACCGTGCTGTAACTTATGTATAGGGCGATAGTACATGCATGACTGAATAAATCCGCAAGCTATTTTGCGTAACATGGACCCTTTCTTTGCCCTTCTTTCTCACTTTTCGTTGCTCTATTATATTCTGCAAGTGCAGGGTAGAAAACCTGGAACTTATTTGGCAAGCCTCTATGCTTTTACTCTAAATTCTTTCTCTCTTCTCCTCAGTTTTCTCTGTTCAGCCACAGTTCCTGCTTTCACAAGTTTTCTGGTCTTACATTTCGCGAGGAAAGAAAGGCAGTTTTGATGCGCAAGACAGAAAAAAAATTAGGATCTCAGTAACATCACACAGCGCTGCAGGATCGTGTAAGTTTGCGCTTTCTGTGAATCATGCCACACCGGAGTTTTAGAATGCGGCTCTTAGGCGAACTTGGAGCGCAGCGGGAGATGAAATACTGCGACAGCGAAGACAGCGCGAGGAAGAAAGCTGAGGGAGAGGGCGAGGCTAGAGCGTTAGAAGAAAAGCGTAGTGCCGCGAAACAAGGCTTTGGGGCGACCATGGTTAGGAGATAGCCCCGGAGTAGCGCGCGTTTTCTTTATGAAAACAAAACGCTGCATGACAAGGGGTCTGTCTCCGGCGGTAGTGTGAATCGCGCCCACGCATCAGCCACGCGCTGCCTCTCGTAATCTCCCGATTAGCGAGGCAGTCGCGCCACAGTTCGCTTCGTTTGCAACGTGGCGCGCGAGACAGGTTGTTATATCGCGAAATGGAAACACGTATAGAGCTGCGTCCAAATTTCGTATTATAGAGCGTTGTGACAGCCGGTTCATTTTTTTCAGTTCCCTGTTGCTGTAGAGGCCAACATAGAGAAAACAAAACTGTTTGCTTCAACACGACGCTTACAAAAAAAATTTAAATATGAGGTACTATTTTTACTCGTGCGCCCCTTGTTTATTCTTGCCTAATTGAAATGGGTGACACGCCCACGTGCGACTCTTGCGGTAGAGCAGACTCTTTATACTCAATCAATCTATCTTTGTTAGCGGTAAAACTAAGAGTATACAATACTGGTAACTAAGCAGAACGAGGTCCCAAAGGTTACAAACCGCAGGCGGGACCTCCAATGTTATTACAATAGAAAAATGATGAGATGAGTATCTAAAAATGAAAACATAGGAATGCTGCTCTTAACAAAGACAGCGCGAAATATATAAGTGATTACGTTGAACACTCTTTCTGCATTTCACGCGAGCATGGCATTTGGCCTGGACTTGTCCAGATAGCGTTAATCTAGCTGGACCCAAGAAGATTTGTGGAAGCGAAGAAACCTGGAACATAGTCGCCAGCGTCGCTGGCACCCGAAACCAACTAGAGCACTGTTACACTATACCTTAAGTAGAGATGTCCCTGCAGGCATTTATAGGCTCAGTACATGCCTTCAAGTGTGTGCGTAACATGGACCCTTTCTTTTCCCTTCTTTCTAACTTTTCGTTGCTCTATTATATTCTGCAAGTGCAAGGTAGAAAACCTGGAACGTATTTGGTAAGCCCCTATGCTTTTACTCTAATTTCTTTCTCTCTTCTCCTCAGTTGTCTCTGTTCAGTCACAGTTCCTGCTTTCACAAGTTTTCTGGTCTTACGTTTCGCGAGAAAAAGAAAGGCAGTTTCGCTATTTGATTCGCCTTACTGTAAACTAGTAAAATGAAGCATAGCTAGTGTGTGTTTTCTGAACATTTTCAGTAAGTCGTGTTTTAACAGCCGTCAGACCAGTTTCACTAGCCAAGGTGAACGTTCGGTATCTACGGGATATCACGTCGATGTCGTAAGATCGCTCGCGAAAGAAAAAAACGCTAAATTCAATCAAGAAAGCCCGTAACGCTGATTGAAATACCTGTGGCATTGAAAAACGGATGACACAAGAGTTGCGGTCATTCCTTATTGGCATAACATTAGCTATAATGTTAAGCGCATTGGTGAATGAGTTGGAGTGAAAGTCGGGTTTTGGGGACCTGATAAACTCCCAAACATCTGCTCTCAGGTCAATGTGAACCACTGTCCTAGAGTAAGGTGCACCACAAAGCGTAAAGACAAGTTCGTGCCATGAATTGACAGTGTTTACTGTATTCCGTTATAGTGCTTTAGTGAGTACATCCGGCCAAGCGGGCGGTGCTTGAACGAACATCATCGAGAACACAGACATAATGTTGAAATGATTGTCAGTGGGAATCCTGGGGTGGCATTGTCGCGATTTTAGCTAGCGGCCTCTGTTGGATAAAGCATGTCTATCGCAAAACAAAAGCTATCTCATAACATCTGATTTTAAAAAGGGGCGACAAGTCCATAAACGTCGCATCACTGTCATTGTGGAAGAAAGAGTGCGCATTCTTGTCCCGTAACAGGTGACGCTTGAGTAGGGTTGTATGCAGCTGATGACTTTTATTTGCCTCCTGTGCCTGATCTTTTCTGCTTTTCCTGCTCATGTGCATTTATACCGGTTCTGAGGAAAATAAGCGTCCATTATTAGTTCAACGCTGCGTAGCTCCACTTTCTTGTCCCCGTCTAATACGCTGAAAAATTCATCAACAAATCTGCTCACAGTTAGACAGGTTTACTAGGTCACAGCCGAAGATAAAATGCTCACCATTGTGCGAAAATTGACGTTAACCAGTTGACCTAACAAAATATCTCACGAGCTAAAGTCGTATTACGTAAGGAGGATAGAAATGACTGTTGACATGTTCTGTGTTTTGTGAAACAACAGAGTTGTGGTTCGAGCCTTACTTGAAAGAAAGTTTCTCTTGGGTTGCTGTGCAAACAGCCCACTGGTGTCACTAAAGTGAAGTCGCTTATCTGGTCGATGGTGTAGTGGCCTGTTACTTTGAGAAACATTAAGGAGATCGCTAGAAAGTGTGATATTGTCACGAGAGGTCCACCCTTTTGGATTGTGTTTGGATTTCCACGCATGATGAACTCAGTTTTCTCTGACCTCAAGTGGAACTCGTGTTTCGTCTACTTAGACGATGTAGTTTTTTCCACCACGTTTGAACAACACATCCAGCGGCTTGAGGCGGTTCTTCAAGCTATCCGCACCACCGGCCTCTCCCTGAAGCCCGAAAAATGTCACTTTGGCTACGAGGAGCTCCAATTTCTAGGTCATATTGTCAGGAGCACCGGTGTGCGCCCTGACCCTGACAAAGCCACGGCAGTTGCTCTGTTCCCGATACCGAAGACAAAACACGATGTCCGCCGATTTTTAGGGCTTTGCGCGTATTACCACCGTTTTGTACCCAATTTTTGTGCAATTGCCGAACCTTTGCTACGACTCATCAAGACCGACGTCACATTTGTTTGGGGCCCGGCACAATCCGCCGCCTTCCACGACCTTCAGCGACGTCTACAGACACCACCGATCCTTGGTCACTTTGACACCGAGGCTGCCACAGAAGTGCATACTGCTGCTAGTAACGTTGGTCTCTGAGCGACACTCGTACAGTTTCAAGCTGGTGATGAGTGCGTTATTGCGTATGCCAGCCGAACCTTGTCTGCTGCTGAACAAAACTACTCAGCAACTGAAAAAGAATGTCTGGCAGTCATATGGGCTCTCCAGAAGTTCCGCCCATACCTATACGGACGCCCCTTCTGTGTCGTCGGCAACCACCACTCTCTCTGCTGGCTGGCGAATCTCAAAGATCCATCAGGCTGTCTCGCAAGATGGAGCCTTCGGTTCCATCTTGCAATCCGTGGCAACATACATGGAAAGCATATGCGCAATCGTTTTGTTCAGACGCTCAGTTAAACCGTTTTTGCAGTAGCTACCACGCACACTTCTTCTTCCTCGACTTCTAGCGTAACTAGTGCGTGCCAATATTTACCAAGATGTGGCTTCTACAGGTCACCCACTCTCCTGCAGCCATGCACGTGGTGTCTGAAAGCTTCCGAGCCCGCGTAGCTGTTGCAGAAAAAGGGCGCAAATGATTTCTCATAGCTGTGCACTGTCACTCAAAGTGTCTTGAGGCAAATTATATTAACTCCAGAAAGGCGCAAATGACAATTTAGACAGCGCGAACAATGTTTACTGCTTATGTATTGCCACACGAGGTTCTGACAGGCGATGAAATGGCCTTCGATTTAGGGCACAAGAATTTTAGGAATTTGTGAGAACAAGCGGAGTCAAGCACACAGTAACTCCTGCTTACCACCTGCATTCAAATGCTGCCGCAGACAGGGCGATGAAGAAATCAATTATAACGTAGGAATTCAGCGATCAAGAGAAAACCAGCGGGCAACACTGCAGCAGGTATTCCGCAACCTCGTGTTTGGGGGCAGGGCCAGCTAACATCGATTCAAAGTGCAGATGCTAGCTGAATTGTTAGAGAGTTACGGCGCACATGACTCTAACTGCTAAAGCCAGACCTGGCACGGAGGCTGAAGGTAAGAAACAACTTAATAAAAGACCGAGTAGACAATGACAGCCGTCAGCCAAGATAGTTTTAAAAAGGAGATCTCCTTTACGAAAGCAGCGTTCGAGGCGCAACTGTTAAATGGCTCCCCGGGAACATTTTCAGCCGGTGGCCATGGATGATCTAATTAGTGTTTGTTTAGAGACCACGAACTTTCTTCCAAGGATGGTGCGTCCAAATGTATACCACGAATGGTATACATTTGTGTTGCGTTCCGCGGATACGACAAAGCAGTGTCCCCCTCACCATGATCATTGCTCAAACACCCTGCGAGAAAAGTGCACTATCTGAGATGCTTTGTTATTTGGGTAACGTAAATTATCAGTGAGTGCTCCTCGTAATTATTACCCAAAATATTCGCTCTCTCTATTTCTTTCCATCTACCTCTGTTGCAATTTGTACTAAGCCAAGCACTAATGAACAACTCTGAGACAAGTTTTCCTGAACTGCTTGGCATAATCTCTCGTTGTGGCAAGCATGCGTGTCTGCATTCGTTAAGGGCTTATCATGCGTAAATACTGGGGCCGTAAACTCTAGCCATAGTCCTCGCTTATCTTTTACAGCATTTTTCTTACTTTGTTTTTTGCTTCGATGGTTTATTGGGCTGCTTGCATCCCTCGTGGCAGTGCAGCACTTAAGGCACTCTATAGGTACCCACGTACACTTCTATTTAAAATAGGATGAGGACCATCATGGACCATCATTGAGGGTTAAATCAAAGCGGCAATTAAGCACCGTCTGTGTATATTCATCGGTGTTTACAGAACGAGAGAAAGTGGCAAAGAGAAAAGAGCGCTGCAGAGAACCGACGGCAAGTAAACTTGAACACGTATTGACTGAAAGCTGTGCTCATGTATAATAAGCTTCGAGACCTTTGAATTGCAGTACCACAGTTTTTAATGGGTTAGCATTAGGAGTGGCAAATGTCCAAGTGAGAAGAAGTATGTGTGTATGAAATGCGGAATGCCGGTAACGTGGTCAAGGCATATGTATGATATGACGGGAGGAGGGAAGTTGCAGACAGAGACAAACATAGTCGCCCGAACATTGTCTTTAATCTTCTTCTTCCTGTCGTTTCACGTACAATATATCTGCCCTCCGTAACCCATTCCCCCTCCCCCGATAGGGCGCGCGCAGAAAACAACACAAGAGGGAGCAACGGGAAGCCACAAAATAACCAAATGTCCAAAGGTGCAGTTGGTCCAATGTCTCGATTTAGCTCTGTATACTGAATAAAGTTCAGAATAAACTGTAAGAGTCCTGAGACGTCCAGCACAGCGCTCGAGGGCAAGCCTGACTGTTGCGATGCGCGACGACGTCTACAGGCGCCATAGCTCACGAGCACTGATGGTCGTGCACATTCAGCTCTTGACGCAACTGAGTACAGTTCGAGCGCCTTAAAGTAGCAGAAGCGGTTGTTGCTCTTGAAGCTACTACGGATGAAAGGATGAACCTTGAGAGTTTTCTTTGAGATATTGTGCTGAAATGACATGCACCGTTGGTGCGAGAACCATCTCGCTTCTGACAGTTGGCTGGCGTGTTTGTGTCTTTTTTGTTGATGCCTCCGTGTTTTTGGCGATGCTCTTCGTCGTCCCTGTGCCAAAGTTGCCGTCGTGATAAATGAAGCTGCTGATGTAGTTTATGCTGATCTTTTTGACGTTTCTGTGGGAGTTCTTGAAGGAGTGTTTCCATCAGAACTGATGTTTGATTTGTTTCGCAAATTGACGCGGTAATCAGGGGGTACTCAGTATACTGCTCACTTTTGACTGACTTCTTTGGTGGGAAAAATATTGTGTCAGGCTACACAGAAGGCTGTACTGAGGCGGTTTTCATGTCGCAGGGCGCGACTCTTGGTGCCTGCGACGCTACTGCAGAGGCATAGACTCTTTCGGGTGTTGCACGCGCAAGAAAGTTTGTGTGTTGAAAGTGGTTTGGTCTCACAACGTGGGTGGTTCATCCACTGCTGCTAAAATTGCATTGTCTTCCCTGCAAAAAGAGCCCTCGTTGGTGGTGGTTTTCTTCTCACCTATTGCAGTGTAGCAAGTGGGCTTCGAGTCATCAAAGTAAGTAATAGCTGCACTTAGGATCCGGTGCTTTCTTTTGACAGCCATAGAAGTGTCCCGTGACGAGGAATTTGATGGTCGGCTTCGCGTACAAGACCACGGTGTGAACGCGTCAGGTAGTTTAGTGACATTATACCTGCAGGGTTTCGACAGCGTATATGGTGAAGATGGCTCGGCGGTAGTCATCATAATGCTACGCATACGTTTGTGCGTCGTCCTCTTGGGAGGATCACGACGTCTCAACTCAGCAACGGTTTCTTCATACGAGGCCTTGTTCGGCACTGATGATGATCGTTACGCGGCGTCTGCGCGTGGATACGTTGACCCTGTCGTAATGTCTCCAGTTGGTGAATAATAGATGAATCTGCAACGTGTGCTTGAAATCGACTGATCAACTCTTCTTTGATTTTCTCCCACGATTCGTTGTCTTCCAACACGCGTTGTGAGGTGGAAGCGAAATGCCTCCCCCGTCACGTATTCATTGAAGTAGGTGACCATCTCCTGTTGCGATCATGTTGCAACGGTTGCGTGGAGCTTGAAGAGGTGGAACCAATCTTCCACGGGCCCATCGGCCGCTGATCCAGTGTACTTACAGACGTCGACAGCTTCCAATGATGCGGTCATGATGCTGGTCTGTTTCGGTGGTGGATCTGTGCGCTTGAGTGGAATACTTCCATGTTGATGTGTGGCTGATGAGGTGGCTGCCAGTCGTAATCTTGTCGACTTCTGTGACACAAGCAGGAGGTTGCGGATGGAGACGTAGGTGTAGATTTAGATGTAGATTTATACTCTTGTAATCTACTGGCACGTATTCGCTCTGTGGGGTTGGCCAAGAATCCGGTAGCTTATAGTAAAGCGTAAAATAATTCAACATTTTATAATAGGTAACCTATATTCGGAAGTTAGAGATTGTAGAGCCTGCACAATATTTTATTAAACTGAAAATTCCACTTTGGCCATAGCGGACAAAACTTATTGTATTAAGAATTGAAATTTCATTGACTGCAAAAGAAAATTCCGGATGACAGCGCTAAACTTTCCGTCACACTGTCCAAGTGGAGAGGTACCGAAAAAAGCACATTTGAAACAGTTAAATTGTGTTCAAGAAGGCGGAGTGGTGTATCTAGGGCCTTTAATCTGCGGGCTCCGCTCCTTTTACCTAGAGTATATCTGTCCTTCAGCATATATATATATATATATATATATATATATATATATATATATATATATATATATATATATATATATATATATATATATATATTCTTCAAATTCTTCAATTTACCTTTGAAACGTAAAGAACTTGAATGATACCATAAAGTAAACAGAACAAGTACTTCAAGAACAAGTATTTCAAGAGTTTGCAGTGGTCGACCGACCTTCATCAGGGTTTGCAAAAACGTGGCACTCCGGAAATGATAGTGACGACAGCAGACAGCCTGCTTAGCCGTTCTTAGTGCAAACAAAAGACATCCCAAAGGTACTTCAAATGAAATAAATACTAGTGGTCACAGTGGTGTACTCTTTCTAGGCGTTTTAACAAAGTAGGGCAAGACGAAGCCAGAGTCTCATGCTTCTAGTGCAAGGAGGACATTGGAAGAGGAAAGAAATAAGTTGGAGAAGAAAGAGAGAGGGTCGGAGAGTAGCGGCAGCTGGGTTCACTTGACAGGTAGGAAAAAAAGGACCGTTAGGAAGCGCCAGTGCGCGTGTCGCCGTTGTAGTAGGGAAAGAGGGCACGGAGAATAGTGTGGTGGAGGACACACTAGAGAAAGAGTTCGGAAAGCTTTCCTCTCAATAATCCTTTCTCACAATTGTACCACCTTCTGATGATGGCTTCTTACCCATGTGCTGCAATAAGTTGCGCAGGATACTGAACAGTAATAAACGAATTTCCTTTGGTATCGGGTACGCAGTTTATTACGGTTTTCGACAAGCTTCGGTGAAGCAAGGCCGATGCTACAACATGAACATGGCGACAATGACGACCACTTGCGCGAAAACGAAACATTCGCATCCACCGCAGGAACAAACACCGACGCCAAATGAGCGATTCGTGACGTGCCATGCACCTGTGGTCGGGGCACATTCAAACACGGCGTAACGATTTGTTTCTATTTTAGACCGGAAGACAGAACCTAATAAAGGAACAAAAATATCACAGTGCCGTCGCACTATATTTTGAATTCCATATTGCAAGAGCTTCTTAGTGGCGATAGGCCGTTGCTGGGCTAATATTTGTATCTTTCTTCAAGATATCAAGCAATCTTTAACTACGATAAATATGCTGCGAAACTTTATTATGTACGTGCGCTTTTAACCTAATTTTCACGTGAAAATAAAACCGGATGAAATACTCACAAGAAGCGCTTTTCATTTTGGCGAAATGGAAGGAAAACATGGTATAATAATGTTGCATATATCCCTGCGAATGTGTTACTCATGCACATTACTTTGGTACTGTGTCCAGGAAAGCAGCCTTCACTCGATCATGCATGTGTCGCGAGGACAGGGGCGCTATAACGTAAAACTGTTCCAAACTGTTCTATTCCAATTCTGCAACCAGCCCTCCGCGATTGGTCAAAAGCTTTTCTGGACCACCCCCATTTCACCTGTCTGTCACGCGACGTTACGAAAACCGCGATAGCGCCCCATCTGATATCACGTGTACACACGGATTATGCGTGATTTGACCGAACAAAAGAAAAGCAGTTATTTCTGATTCGACGCCTCTTCGCCATTAGCCCTCGGCTATTGGTCAAAAGTTTTCGGGCTACGTCCACTTCACCAGCTTCTCACGCCACGTCACAAAACCGCAAGAACTCACCACGTCAAAGTGACGTGTACGCGATAAAGATGCATTAATATGCCGAACTAACTGAATTTTCATCTGAATGGCCGCAGGTGGCCCCGTTCTCAATGGAATGAAAGATGGCTCCCGCCATTCTCTCGGGCACTGGCTACTCGCACCTGTCAGAGAGCATGGGTTTATTTGTGTATAATACAACTTTTTGCATGGCCGTGTAATGTTTTTGAGCACTTTCGGCATGTTTACGACCTCGTTTTGCCAACTCTTCTTTGCTGAGGATCCGTATTAGCGTCATTCTTAAGCTTCCGTTGCATGCCGCCACAGTTTACGACCAGCCACCACAAGCTAAGTAAGGGAAAGCGGATGAATCGCGGACGCCGGCCCCACCCTCTCCGTCCGGTTATCGATTTTCAGTGCTGTAGCTCGGCGCTATCGAATCCCTCTCCACTTGAGCGTGCTCCTCACCTCTTGTGAGTCAATTAGATAAGAGAAGCCGCTCAGTGTAGGCAATGTTATTCGTTTTTCAAGCAAGCAAAAGTGACTTCTTATGAATGAGAAGAGCGTTTGAGCGGTCGGTTTAGACAGCTCTGAGGGTGACCGCCCGATGCTTGCGTGAGCGGTTACGCAAATTTGACGTCAGGAGATCGGAATGAAAACATATTCGAATAGTTTTACGTTATAGGGCCCCAGATCAGACCCTTGTCGCGCCACGCTTGACGCAAATAGAGCAAAAGTTTTCTCACCCGTCGTTTATCGAGGCGTCGCTAGGCAGCTTTTTAGACAGTCAACTCTGCCATAGTATATAGATATTTTATCAAACTAAATCTGCGCTAATTAGTAGTTATAAGGCCTACAAATGGGCGATTTGAAGAAATTTCACGATCGCTCGGCTATGGCAACCTCACGTTCGACACGTCGGGTCAAGAAATAGCGTGAAGAGATTCTGGCAGCAATACAGAGGGATGCCGATTTTCGCCCATTTCTTTAGACCACGACTGAACGTGTCCGTCTCCACAGGGGCCTGCGCGCCCTATAGAAGCAGGTGCCAGAGCCGCAATTATCTACGTGTGCGGTGGGCTAGAGCGTCGCAAGGAAGTCTCAGGCACCACCAGTAGGGCGGTAGGGGGGCTGCAACTCCAAAGGAGGTAGACGAAGCGATCAGCCCATCAGCATTCATCAGGAGCATCCAAGGTACATCGAAGCATCCCAGCCCGAGTGTGGAACCGAAGCCAGAGCAGATTACGCATGTGCCTGACTTTAATATGGGATGGAAGTTGGCTACAGCGCCGTTAACAGCTGTCTACATCGACAAAGAGTTGTGCATTCGTTTACGTGATTTCTGCACTTTAGTGCGTATGCGCCTTCTGCACCACGCTCAACAGGTTTCACGTACTCCACTGTGACTTCACTCCGGATACAGCTTACGCAAAGGTCTTTTACGGCGTTGCTTTACGTACCTCTAGGAGGGCTCAGAAATATTGCATGGAAGTTTTCACGGTGTCCTGCAAAACCTACGCCATTCATCGAGCTTATACTTAAAAAGAAATGTGAGTTACGTTAGACGTGATGTGCAACCAAACACTTCCATTCATAGCGAGATTTTGTGAAGCGTCTGAAACAACATTGCTTAAAATAGTTTGCAAAATAAGTGTGACGATTGTGTTTAACAATTTGTGCCCAGTAACGCATGTTGAAATGTTCATGTATTATATATAAAAAACTTAGCAACTTTGGCGCACCACAAAGAACACTATGTGACCACCGTAATTACTATGTTACTTTTCCCTCCCATCGACAATGGAATATTTTTTCTATTCCATTCTAGCTATGCCCTTGCATGCTTGAAGTAGAACTTATTTACGATGACTATTCAAGTATGCCAACAGCAGAAACGCCTCATTTGTCAGCCGGGCTCCTGTCTCGCGCTTCCCTCGGGACAGGCTAGGCCATCTGGCGGCACACCCGTGAGATACGCTCATACCCAATGCGCATACACAGCTACTCAAGATGTCGTCAAAGAGGTCTATTCATGAGCGGGGGCATACTTAGTGGCACATCGTCAAGTTGGTGTCAGAGAGGTTCAGCAACAACTTAAACTGCGCGAGGAAGACAGGACATGAACAGAAATATACACACCACACGAAGTGAAGACTGCCAATTTGCTTTATTTCGTGAAGGTAGGAAATTTATCAGGTTCTAGAACATAGAAAAAAGATCAAGGAACAATCGCGATGAAATTGTGCACGAGAAAGTGACGAAAAATAGAAGAACAGCAGTGTGTGCGTCTAGGTTTCTGTTTCTGTAATCAGAAAGGGTCTAGTACCCATTGAACATGAGATTACAGGCCCGCAGGCCGAGCATATAATGATAGAAATTATTCCTAACAGAACGCAAAAGAATAGCATCTTCATATTGAACATATACAGTAGCCCATCCAAAAGACGGCAGCGTTTTCTCTCCCTGCTCAAAAAGGCAGCCGAGCTCGCCGGCCTGAACCCGCTAATAGTGGGTGGGGATTTCAACGCGCCGTGCCATGCCTGGGGATACGGCCACACCACAACCAAGGGCAAACAGTTATGGCAGGACTCGCAAGACTTGGGATACACGCTCATCACGGATTCCAGCGCCCCAACGCGTATGGGCAATTCGGTTGCAAGAGATACCACACCGGGCTTAACAATGGTCAAAAACATCGAGAGGGCTACCTGGAGAAACACCCTAGAAGACCTAGGTAGCGACCACATGATCATCGAGATCACGATCCCCCGAGCGGGAACCACCCTCCCAGTCAAAAGCTTCAAATGGACAGACTGGGACAAGTTCCGCAAGCACCGGGATATCAGGCAAGACGACGAGCCATTCGGTGACATTGACAGATGGATCGCAGACTTGACCAGGGATGTCGGGGAGGCCACGCAAACCATCACTCCCGATTTCCTGACGGAGAAGATGGACAGTCGCCTCGCCCACCTCTGGGAAGCCAAGAAATCCATAAAAACCCGATGGCAAGGCCAGCGGTTCAATCGAAAGCTGAGAAAAAAGATAGCCGACTTAAACAAACAAATCGAAGAGCACTGCAACACCTTGAGCAAGCAACAGTGGGACGAAGTCTGCAATGCCGCGGATGGCCAACTCCACAACGGAAATACGTGGCGACTGCTGAGGCACCTACTGGGCGAAACCCAGTGCAAATCCAAGCAAAGAGCCGACATGCAGAGACTTCTGCACAAAGAAAAAGGGGTGGCGAGCGAGAAGCAAATCGTCATGAAACTCTGCGACAAATACCTCCCGCAACGACCGACGGTCGAGCACGGCCGGTACACTGGCAGTCCTAGTCCCAAGTTAGATGAAGACTTCAGTGAGGCGGAAATCAGAACGGCACTCCAAGGACTCAACAGCAAGTCAGCCCCAGGACCGGACAGGGTTAACAACAAAACGCTCAAAAACCTGGACGACAAATCTGTTACCAAACTCACGGGCTATATGAACAAGTGCTGGAGAGAAGGCCGCATCCCGGAGCAGTGGAAGAGGTCCAAGGCTATCCTCATACCCAAGCACGGAAAGCCGTTGAGTTTGGAGAACCTACGCCCAATCTCTCTCACGTCGTGCGTGGGTAAGGTCTTGGAACCCGCCTTCCTGAACCGTATCAACAGCCATCTAGAAGAGACGGAAGCCTACCCCCACACCATGATAGGCTTCCGATCCCGCCTGTCCACGCAGGACGTCATGTTACAACTAAAGAACCAGATCCTTGACGACAAGACAAGAAACACCAGAGCTATCCTAGGACTAGACCTGGAGAAAGCATTCGACAACGTCGCTCACGAGTCGATCCTTAAACAAGTGTCTAATCTGAACCTGGGGGAAAGGTCCTACAACTACGTGAGGGACTTTCTGAACGATCGCAAAGCCACCCTTACGGTTGGCGACCTCGAGTCCGAAGAACGAGCCCAGGGAAGTGCAGGTACCCCCCAGGGCTCAGTTATATCTCCGCTCCTTTTCAACTTAGTCATGCTGGGTCTCCCCAGCAAACTACGCGAAATCGAAGGAATCCACCACGCTATATATGCAGACGATATAACGATATGGGCAGACCGCGGCAGTGATGGGCAAATTGAACACGCACTACAAACGGCCATTAACAAAGTGGAAGAGTACCTCCAAGGAACGGGCCTCAAATGCTCCCCGAGCAAGTCTGAACTACTCCTTTACCGGCCCACGCGCAGAGGCATGCCACCAAAGAGCTACACAGGACCCCGGGAGTACGAGGAAATTCGCCTGTACACCCAAGACGGAAACGCAATCCCCAAAGTGAACAAGATCAAAATCCTCGGAATGATCATTGAGGCCAACGGAGCTAACGGTGAAACCGTGAGGAAGATCGAAGGCAAAGTCATCAGCGCCACGAGACTCATAAAGAGAATAACCAATAGACACGCGGGCATGAAGGAAGACAACGTCATTCGACTGATCCACTCATTCATTGTCAGCCACATCGCCTATGTAGCCGCCTACCACAACTGGTACGTCGCGGAAAAGAACAAGATTAACACGCTCATAAGGAAAACGTACAAGATAGCCCTGGGCCTACCGGAATCGACGAGCACCGAGCTCCTGACTCAGCTGGGCATATACAACACCATAGAAGAAATAGCCGAAGCACAACGCATCTCGCAGCTCGAACGCCTGTCGACCACCACGACGGGAAGACACATTATGAACACGCTCGGCATAACGTACCACAACCAGCACGGCCAGAAAATGCAAATCCCCAACAAAATCAGAGAGACCATTACGGTGGCAACCATCCCAAGGAACGTGCACCCCGATTACAACCGAGGTAGACGAAAGGCAAGAGCCGAGGCTCTGCTCCGTTCATTCGGCAGGGACAGAAACGCGCGCTTTGTCGACGCAGCCGAATATGCGAACGGCCAAACATACGCCGCCGTAGTCATAGACGCAGAATCAAAAATCAGAACCACATGTAGTGTATACACCAAACACTCAGAAATAGCGGAGGAAGTAGCGATTGCGCTAGCCCTCACAGAACAGGAATGCGAAGTCGTACTAAGTGACTCGCAAACGGCAGTAAAGAATTATGCCAAAGGTCGAATTTCCAAGGAAGCCATGTCCATTCTGGCCAAAGCGGGCAGATCCAAAACCGCGAGCTCGAGGATCATATGGTTCCCCGCGCACGTCACCACGGAAGGCGACGCGCTCCCGAACCTAAACGAGACGGCGCACCGGACGGCGCGAGACATGACCCGCCGCGCCGAACAGGGAAACGCCTCTCGCACGATAGCGAACGCTTCTAGAGCAGAACGGGACAGGCTCACAAGATACAACGACATCACCAGTGCATATTTGAACGCCAGAAGGATATACCCCCCGCCGAGTCCCAAATTGAACAGGAGGCAGGCCGTCGCCTGGCGACAACTCCAGACAAACACGTTCCCTAATCCATTCCGTCTCAAACGCATCTTCCCAGATAAGCATCAGGATGACACGTGCAAATTGTGCCAGGAAAGACCAGCAACACTCAAACACATGCTGTGGGAGTGCAATGTAGTTATAGGAGGGATGGCAGTTACTCCGGAGACCCTGTCGTCGAGGTGGGCCGCCGCTCTGCGCAGCTCAGACCTCGGAATCCAGACGTGGGCAGTCCAGCAAGCCCGTGAGGCGGCGTTGAGGCAGGGCCTTGACGTTCCTCCATGGGAGACCTGAGCCCGGGTCGCGTTAAACCTTGCCGGACGTACATGAAAGTTGTATCCATCCATCCATCCATCTTTCTAACCGAGTTGCACCCACTTTTCACTCTGTGGAGAATGTGTTTCTAGCCTCTTTTGCAGCCCAATCCAGGAGACAGCGCATTATAAAATGTGCGCCGTTCTCAAAAAATTAAACAGTCCCACCCTGTTCCTCCATCCTTCGCGCAAGGGAGGACGCTGTAGAGTATTCTGCTCACTGACTCCGTTCATTCTTACTGCAAGCTAATCCAGGAAGACATAGTATTTGATCGAGTTTAACTACGCGCTGAATCGCCTTAATTCCAAGCTTTTTTCTATTCCTTTGTTCCACTTCCCCGGCGCACGGTAACCAACCAGGTGCTCTCCTGTTTACGACGACTGACTTATCTCTTTCTTTTCTTTATTTCTCTTCGTATGCATCGGTGAATTGAATATATTGTTTGAAGCAAAAGATATTCATGCCTTAGTCCAGCAGTCTAGTTTCAAGTCTCCACTTTTCGCCAAAAGCCTAGTTTTCACCGTCGTTATTATATCAGGCGAAAGGGAAACCGGAGGTACCTAATGCAAATGCACATTTCCAAGTGCTGACATTGTGACCGGCTGTACAGTACGCTTATGTGCACGCTAACCACTCAAATGTAGCCAGTGTGAAAAACTATGCATTATGAGCGTTCAACAAGCTCCACTATATGATCAATACGAAACTCATTCCAAGGACGCGTAACCACTTTTGTTCACAGAATATCTATCGTTAACGAAAAGTGGAACCTGATTGCCCTAAGGGTAATAGTTTCAGAAACCGGGTCACGGAAAAAAAAAGTTAGCTTTTTTTTTGCAAGAAAAGCTCAGAATTCTTAATATTGACGACCCATTTTTGGTTGGAATCTCTGCAAAAATCGTGGATTTCCTGAAAGTAAATTCTAACAAAGGCTTATCAGCTTGCTCCTTTGACATAAAGGACTTGTACAACTCCTTGCCTCAAAAGAAACTAACAACAGGCGTAGAAGAGTGCATAGATGAGTGTGGTGTGGTTTCATTTCCGAATTCAGCCGGTTTATTCGTTCAGGGCTTTTGAAATATACTTAGTTGCTACCTTCACTCGACGTAAGTAGCGTGGAATGACAAAATTTTCATTCAAAAGCAGAGGGTTTGCATCGGTTCATGTTTGGCGCCTGCACTAAGCGAGACTTTTCTAGCTCACCATGACAAAAACCTGTAGCGTACCTTGTCGGAGCACAGGGTGGATAAAGTTGCCAGGTGCGTTGATGACTATCTAGTGCTTTTCGAACCAGATGCACGTTCTACAGTAGGCAAGCTCTATGAAGTTTTTTTCTGCAGCGCTTACCCCGCTTACTCACGCTTGAAGAGCCGACTGATAACGTGCTGCGTTTCTTAGATATTCCGCTCGAGTTCATGGAACGGCACATCTGTTGGGAGTATAAACCTAGAGCTAATAAGCCCCTGTTGCCGTATCGGTCAGCCCACTCGAAGCTCGTCAAGAGGAGCACTGCTAACTTGTGCTTTAGAAATGCATTAAAGAAATCTTGCAACCATAAGATATATGCAAGTCGTATGGATCAGTCGGGAAGGTTACCAGCAGCAGGGTTTCCGGAGTCAGTGCAAGTTTCGGTTGTAGAGCGGCTGCAAAAAAGGCGCGGGTCAGATAGTACAATTCGGGACGCGGCAAATTAACGCACGGAACGCAGAGGGAAGGTAGCAGTAGTGCCCTACCTGCATAGAACGGCGCATAATCTTAAGAAAATGGCTGGCCGGGTGGACCCAAAAGTGGTTTTTTCAGCGCGAGAAAAGCTCGCGAAAATATGTCGAATAACGGACCCGTACTGTAAGCCAGCTATCGGGTGCTCCACGAATCGTCGTAAAGCACCAGTGGGTTGCGTAGCAGCTGTACATAACAAAATACATCGGACCGACAGGAAGGTGTCTTAATGAATGGTTACGAGAACATAGCCTCAACGCGAACAATAAGCCACTGTAATATGTTTTGACCATACAGGGTTACCTTCGTTCTATATAGGACTAGGCATGGAGGAAAGATTCGAGCTCTTCACAATATGTAAAGAAAGCACGTCAAATATGAGGCCGGTTTCATGTTTATTTCGTGGGGCTATTTTTCACGAAGTTTTCAACACGTCTAGGACACAACTGTGGCGACAGATGGTGCACCCCTTGTTATGCGAGGACGCATTCAACACCCTCTCGGCGTAATCACAGATTTCAATTAGCCTCTTCAGATGTTGCAACTCATTTAATGAGTAACGACACCCTTCGAGAATGCGCGTGATGTTGAAAGCCCGGACATCCGAAGACCATCAAACTACAAGGGAGTTGCGTTCGCGAGACTTGTTCCTTGCACGTGGAAAGACGTAGCAGAACAGATTTATTCCGCAACAGCAGTGCCAGAGAGATGGAAGAACAAGACATTGATTTAGGTGCATCGTTAGAGGATGGTTACTGTCCTGAAATTACTACCTGCACAGCAGTGCCTGAGCAAGTAGTACAAGATAATGTATTCGAGCAGGCGTGCACTGACCATGGCAGCGACTGTGGTTAAGTTACGTCACCGTAACCCAGCCTTCAATGCAAATATAAATGACGTGCGGCTGTCACAAACAGATGCACGCCATGCCTTCTCCTACTCTACCACTTCGTGCAACGCATTCTAGCTTATCTGCATTGAGAGTTAGCTTTCAGAACAGTTAACAGTGCAAAAGGAGGACGTCATGTGTTATTTTTGGCGAGAAAATGACAGACAGAAGAAAAGGAAGACACAGGCACCAACTCGAATACGGGGCACATTCCTTCTAGACATGGTTGCTTTTCTACTAGTTCTGATATTGTTACAGGCTATTCCGCATTATGAAGAAGGCGCTCGACATGAAGACGAAGACGACGGTAGAAAAAATTCGCAGTTCCGCCCGCAAGGCGAGGACCGATTGCGATAGCAAACTAGAAGCTAGCTGTGAGAAGTAAGGATAGCAATTTTATCGGCCGAATGAACTTGTAAACATTCGCTTACTAATTAAGTTAGCAATGATGGAATGTGTAAGTGTGACTCAACGAGGACGTAGAAAGAAACAGACACACGGAGACAGCGCTGTCTTTGTGCGTCTGCTTCTTTCTACGTCCTTGTTCAGACGCGCTTACAAATTCTGTCATGGATTCAAACCAACTAGCCCGTCAACGTGATTTAACTAAACTAACCAGCCCGGTGTCACACGCGCACAGGTAAACATGAACTCATCTCGCTCGATGACAGCGGAAACTGTCTGTAAAAACGCTGGAGTGAGGAATCGCTGCATCAGCCGCGAGCCAATTGAACTTCGTGCATCTGTCGCTTCAACGCGAACGAAACGTCAAAAGCGCAGCGAATACAAAGCTACCGGCACTACCCGCGCTCTACGAGCATCGCACATCACTTTAAAGATGAGGCCCGCGCGGGACCGCAATTTGACCACGTCGCAGATCACTTTCAAGACGCACGAGCGCCGGCAACCCCTCCCTACTGCGTCCGCCAAAGGCGTCTACATGGGCGCCCGCGACTTG
Organism: Dermacentor albipictus; assembly: GCF_038994185.2. Classification (NCBI taxonomy): domain Eukaryota; kingdom Metazoa; phylum Arthropoda; class Arachnida; order Ixodida; family Ixodidae; genus Dermacentor; species Dermacentor albipictus. The sequence goes on from NC_091821.1 coordinate 439,248,993, forward strand.
CATGACCAACGCCGTAGTGGAAGAAATGGTTGTCTTCATTCTGTACTGAGCGGCGAGCCTAGAGGACATTGAGGCACGCTAGCAGCCGCCCGAGAAGAATGGCGCTCGTACCACACCTGACCCTTCTTGACTCACGCGCCATAGGAGAGGGGTACGCATCCGGGCCGCGTTCCTCACTCGCGCACTCGATATTGAACCGCATTCGCCGGCTCACCCTCGCACACTTTCGCTCGTACGGAACCTCACGGCGACGGCGACGGCAGAAATGCCCATGCAGTTCAGTAATGCGGAAAGTTGGGCTAGTTGGTGATTAACCATCATACCTTGCTGTTGAAGCAGCGCACCTGGAGCGTCCATATAATTGTCATCGCATAAAAGCACGTTTGTGGTTGTTGTTATGCAGTCAACTTGGCTATGGGCTCTCTGTGCATGTGTTTTCTAAATATATCTTTGCTTACTCGGTCAGAATATCATTAGGCTGGTCACAGGAAATAACCATACCGAGAAAAATACAGGGAGGTTGATGATCTCGTGATTTATTGATAAGTGAAAGCTTAAAGTCAGCGAGAGAGCGACACGGAGTAAGGGAGGGAGCGTGGCATGGCGGGCAGTTTAACATGACTTTGTCATGTTGGTTACTCAGCACGTGGGGAGGGGGAATATGGTACACGCGGTTCTGAATATTTCGACGGAAATTTCATTTCTGGGGGCGGGGGGAGGAGGGAGCTACTTGGCGCTTTGTCTGCTAAATTTTCCGGCTAAATTGTGCATGTCACTGGCGATTGAGAAAATACTTAAGGTCGTTTGTGGCCAAGCTTCTTCGTTACATATATATTGTGCGTCTGCCCAAGTTATAGTACGGTGAGACAGCTGCTGAGCACCGCGCTAGAGAAACTGAAGAACCAGCCACTGTGAGGACAAAAGGAAAGTGCTTCCATGCTAAAGGCAGCAAAGGCGCTAGTTTGCTTCCTGCGCTGTACGGGCCTGCGGCATCTAAACCGGGATAGTGATGTGTGCCAGCCGCGAATTTATTGTGCCGATTCCCGTTTCTGCCTTTTACAGAGTAAGCGGTTATGGGCTCATTCCAATAGCTGTTTTGGTTGGTGGCCATGTCCACCGCTGCCTCGTCCGGCGCAACTAAAGAAGATTAAGGCGATGTATAAAATAATTCTGCAATGAAAAATATCTACAGCATGAAGCGGATGCCAATAAATCATCATGATCACCATTACTAGCATCGCATTGTGCCACTAGCCATGCGATGTGAAATGCGCGCGTTTTGTATTGCATTTGCATATTATTACACCATGTGGCACGTCATGTAGCAGTTGCCTAGGTAGTGGTACAAGGTAGCTTCCCTTTCCTATCAAGTATGTGACTCCTGCCCACTATGTGGGATTGGCCAACAGATGGGTGGATTGTCTTGAGAAAGAGAAGATTAAGGAGATGTATGCAAAACTGATAGAATGAAAAACGTGTATGACGTACCTGATTCGATCAAGCAGTTCAAGTTACTGTTTGTGACCTGAAACCTGTGTTTGTGATGGAAAGAGGATGTCCATAGATTATCGTCATCAGCAGCAGCAGAATCGAATCGTGCCACTTTTCACGCGATGTGATGTGCGCGCCGCGTAGCTTCGACACGTGAAATTTTTCCATTGCAGTTGCATTTTACCCACCAGGTGCCTCAACATGCAGCAGTTGCTTGTAGCAGTTGCATGTTGCATGTAGCTGGAACTGGTTAACTCAACCAGGCTAGGTGACCATTTGTCAACGCCCTGTTTCGCATTAAAGACCAATAAATCCTCATCTTCATCATCATCATCATCATGATCATCAACAACAGCATCGTATCGTGCGACGGGTCAAAGGATGTGATACGTACGCCGCGTACTCTCCATAGCTACGTTTACTCTTCGGTACACGTTATGGCGCCTCTTCACGAGGCCGCTGCTGTAGAAACGAATTGTGGAGCTACGCCCGCGGCTGCAACCAGCCAACGTCGAGCTCAGCAGACCGCAGCGCAGAGGGCAGCACAACCCATTAATTGCTGGACGGACAGTTCAGATTGTTCTTGTGAAAACGACGCAAATAGAATTCGTCGCGAAGACCTCCCTGGTGCCTGCTGGTGAAAATGGCATTCCTATGGAGCGCCTTCTCCGGCCTACGCTGTGACTTTGCTGCGTGTGTCGCCCAGGCCTGTGACCTAATTCAAATATTTTTTCCCCTTCTCTTCGCACAAGGCAGCGAACCAGACGTTCTTCTGGATAAAGTCCCCGTTTTTCGTCCGTTCCAATCTCTCTTTCGAAGGAAGGTTTAACTTCGTTTCCCGGTATTTCAGATTTAATAATCAGGCTTCGCATTCAAGCGGGACATGTGCTGGCTAAAACGCACTGACGTCTGTTTTTCTTGTGGTATATAGTTGCTGTATGCAGGTCAAAATTTCACGTTGTGTTTTATGTATGCGTTGAGAAATTGCTGCAGCAGCAGAATGATTCTCCATACTACCGGGTGGGAAAGTGTAGGTGTTGGCAGATGCTGTTGACGCTTTATTCTCATATTTACCGGATTATATGACCTGTTAAATGGCTCATTTTATTAATCGTTTGTCACCCAACAATTTTGTACAATATATAACAGAAGTGCTCCCTCACGGGATCAAATCCTAGCCACGGCGTCCGCATTTCGGTGGGGGCTAAATGCGAGAAAAACCATGTACGTAGATTTAGGTGTACGGTAAAGAATCCCAGGTGGTCGAAATTATTCAGGAGTTCCTCACTACGGCGTTCCTCATAATCATATCGTGGTTTGGGCACGTAAAACCCCATAAATACATGCTTTTTAAACTAGACTACTCCTATAAGCCAAGCTTCGTGAAATCCCGGGACGGACTTAAACGATAGTAAATAGGCTGCGTTTTGATAATGCAAAGAAGGGGTAAGGCATGCAGACACGGACACAAGAGAAGAAAAGTGGACAACATGACCGCCGACTATCAACTGAAGAAAGCACTCAGACGAAAAAAGAAGGAAGACACAAAACTCCTCTGCGCATGCTAGTGGGCGTTCGAGTTGTCCACTTCTCTTCTCTTGTGTCCGTGTCTGCACGCCTTATCCCTCCTTTGGAGTACGATTGATTCCCAACTAGCTCAGCTTTCTGTCGTTCTAAGCTGCGTTTTGACCTGTTGAATTGGTGGAATAATCAAACAACTAATTGTTTTCTCTTGCACTTATCCTAAAGGTAATTCATAATATGCACGAGGAAATCGGTTAACGAAGCAGACTTCATTAGTTCCTTTAAATAGAAATATGAACTGGTGTGGGAACAAGGGCACGATATTTCATTTTTACGTACTGCACGCCTATGCACTCAGCAAAGTCCTTTCTTCCAGGCTAGAACTTGTTCTGAATTTTTTAGTGTGTGTGCATGCGTGTATGGTTAGAAGGGGGCGGCTGGTTAGTGTATATTTCATCTTTTCTGTCTCTCCACAACCACCCCATTCTCATCAGCGCCTGCACCCACAAGCTTATGCTGTGAAAACTGCAGCGTACTCTAGATGCTTTTCGTTCGCCGGTCATCACGATGTCTGGGATGAGAACGCGAACCCTCGGGACGATCCTCATAGAATGGGCGCTGGCATTTCATCAGGGCTGCATGGCACGTGGCTAACCGTATATGGTGCTTGGAATAAAGATGCATCCCCCTGATGTGGCTAAACCAGTTGCCTGCACAGAATGAATTCTGAGTGTCGTGCGACCTTTCCATGCACGCATGCATGAACTTTACCCGAGGGAGCAATTCAGTTGTGCCGCATAACTTCTGCCTGCATCGCTGCCCTATAGCTCGGCTGCTAGCACAGCGAAATGCCGCCCCAAGTTCATATACGCTTTACTTTAATTATAAAGAACGTAACTATAACTTACCGAGAGGGGATTCAAGTTTGACTTTAAAGAAAAAAGTGACATAAAGTTCGCATCATTCACATTACCTGTTGCACTTGTGTGCAAATTACCGTAGATTAGCAAACATCACAGCACGTTTCTTGGTTGTACCGGCTCTTAAAATGCATTTTAAGGAGCGGGACTGTCTTCTTATTTTTGTTTCAGGGGAAGAGCAGAAGTACATCTCGGGGGAGCTCCTTAATTTGTCTTGAGCGCATGGTGTCATCACCGACTCAAATGCGATAACTCGACAATACTAAGGCGTGGTCAAAGGTGCGTTCTGCATCACTGGCTACTATGGCGTTTCCCAGAAAGTTATTTTGTCAGGATGGAGAGGCACATACTAACATAGTGCTGTTGCACTGTTTGCAAAAGCATACGTATGCGCTCAACTGCGGCACAAGATTCACTGAAAATAGAGAGTTATAGCTGAATGGGTTTACGGGCGGCGAGTGTTTTCACGATGCGGGCAGCTTGCTCGTTCGCCTCCTCTCTCCAGCGGAGCGCACGCAGCGGACCAGCATTTTACAGCGAAGCTGTATATGCGGATCCTGTGCCGTTGTTGTTGACGTTCTCTGAAACCATCATCACCATCAATGGCTCGGGCGTCTTCATCTTCTTCCACAGATGCTCAGCGGCCACTCGTATGCAATAGCAGTGCCAGAATCATGTATGCGGAGAGAGTGAGAGAGAGTAAGAGAGTCAAATAAAAAAATAATGAGCTATTCCACTATGTGAAGGTGGTTGACCAGCGAAGCTGTTTAGCACACGACACGGAGGTGACACATAATTTTGAACAAAGGTACTCATTTATTGTCTTGATAGGGGGTCATCGTGACGAAAGGTACACACACTCAGTTATTACGTCACCCGTTATCATAATTTCGCTCGCAACCGGAATCAAATTTTTTGATAATTTCAAATCGAAGCACGTACGCCGCTGGCTGGTCGGTTGGGCCGGATCGGTGTGGCATCACGAGGGATACGTCTGCAACTCGGAACGTGTAAACCGCTCCCTTTTCGGTACCCACACAACCACATTGAAATCACCGACAACGACAACAGGGGTAGTGTCATGGCAGCTAATTCACGCAAAGTGAGTAGCCCTGAAGCTTACGGGACTGTGAGTCATTGCTCACATGGGTATGAGCCATTGAGGATGACAGTTTTGGCATGCTGTTCTGTATGTTGTACCTGTAATTAAAAAGAATTTATTCACTGTTCGCTTCACTTTGCTGAGTGCCTCTGCCTTACGGGCTGAACCATTGCATTTTTTCCTTGCTTACGAGAGTATGAATGCTCACGAGTGTACGAGCTATTGATGATGATAATTTTCGTACACAGAAATAATAATTGGAGGACGCTTAAGCATCGCCTTCAAGAGTGTAACGCGATAGCGTTATCGCCCCCCGTTCGCACCGCCTACTCAAACGCGCTACGCCAGCCAAACGTCGCGATCGGCAGAGATAGCCGGGCCCCGACGCGCCATGAAGGCGGACGCGGTCATGGGGCGAGTGGCGCGCCACGTGTCGGGGCAGCGCCGTACATTGCGAGGAGGAGGTCTTCTGTGTTTGCATCAAGATGGCTCTGCGTGTGCACAGAACGCAGGAGAAATTTAGCGGGAACGTACTTCACTACTCGTGAAGCTGCGACTTCTGTAAGTTACATGGTCGTAATTACCGATATGCACCGCAGTATAACTATCTACGGCGCGTTTCTAAGGCAACACCGCCTTCACTAGAGGCGATTTTGTCCTGTTTTGAAGGAACGAACTCGTGGCTGAGTGGTAGCGTCTCCGTCTCACACTACCCGCCGTGGTTGCTCAGTGGCTATGGTGTTGGGCTGCTGAGCACGAGGTCGCGGGATCGAATCCCGGCCACGGCGGCCGCATTTCGATGGGGGCGAAATGCGAAAACACCCGTGTGCTTAGATTTAGGTGCACGTTAAAGAACCCCAGGTGGTCAAAATTTCCGGAGTCCTCCACTACGGCGTGCCTCATAATCAGAAAGTGGTTTTGGCACGTAAAACCCCAAATATTATTATTATCCGTCTCACACTCCGGAGACCCTGGTTCGATTCCCACCAGCCCATGTTGAAAGATGTTTTTTATTTATGAAGTGCCTTCTGGTATTTAACACTCATGGCCAACGCCGCTGACGCCGACACCAACGCCGACGACACCGGCTTTTCTGCGACACGAGCTCTTAACGCTGTCGCGTTAAAATATATGGAACCCTAATATACAGCTTTGTTGTAAAAACACGTATTGTTAAAAAGGTAAGCTAAAAAGCAGTGCGTTTTTACGATACACAAATCTGACAGCGCATATGTCAAAATGAATGCGAATTTTAAAAATGTGCTTCAAGCCTATGTGTCTTGGAAAATCACTCGATTCACTTCGTGTATTGCATTATGTGCGCTACAGTGGCTAGTTGAAAAGTTGATTATTGACCTTCTATAAATTAGTCAATAATACATCTTGCCTTTCAGTGTAGGGATAACCAGAATGTCTGTGTTATGTGCCATGGGCGATCTTTAGAAATGCTATGACATTTAACCTAAAACAGCCGCTATTTTTTTTTCTACAATTGCAGCTTTGCCATGTACACAAGACGAGCTTTTATGCCAACGACACAGCGTGAGGAAGCACGTGTAACACGCCCCATCATAGCATGTGGCTGCTTCAAGTCGGCCAGACGTTAAGTGCATTTCTCAGTTAGTATAGCTTCCATCCGAGAGGTCCTTTTGTTTGCTGGCGCATGTTGTTTTTGAGCCTTGCAACTTCTGTTGACAAAAATGTATCTCATGCGAGGAGATTAGAATGCGCCTAATTAGCAATTGCATATTACTCAACCACTTTTACAATTAGCGACTGTGTTCTTTGTGCCGAGCCCGTTCACTGGACACACAGTTTCTGCATTCGCGTGCCAGTCTACGTTAAACGTTACGATTGTGGTTAATAATGCGAGAAACGTCACTTATTTATTTCGAAAGAGCATTTTTGTTGACTATTAGTAAGAGAGTCAGTAAGTCACAGTATTCATTATACGAAATCACGTCGTGCTTTCAAGGGATGTTTAAGCAACAGCCTTTTTTTCGGACCCAGTTTGTTAAGAATCAAAAGAAGTTGTACTAATATGACGCCTGAATAAAATGCTAACAGCGGAACCCATTACTTCGGGTAGATGATCTACCTTTTAACGGCTTTAACCTGCCACACGTGCGCAATGTGGTTACGGACGAACATTTCTTTAATCTGTGAATTTTGCAGATGTGCACACACACACGCGCGCATACAGCACGCCGAATTGTTTGACCCTTCTGTGTCTTCATGCTGGTTTCACTGGGTAAAGAAATATCGTCCCACCAGCTACCTACTTCCATGCTGTTGTTAATTGCTTCTTCGTTTCTTGCTCCCCGTTTTTAACCCGACAGCGTTAGGAGTTCCGTGTCGCAGAAAATCGGCGTAGTTGTCCGCCAGCGAAAATTGCCGTATATATTTAGGTATATGTATATGCCACGTCTTGCTATATGACACACGGTATATGCGGGTTCTATCCTTCTATTACTACAGCATACTATCACTACTGTTGTTCATACCTTGTCTTACACTCCTGATAAGGTTACTCTTCGGAATTTTGAGAATGACAGCCCACAAATAAATTTCGTGCAACAAAACAACGACAGGGCATGTCCTTTGTGCTAAATCGTCTCAGATTTAAGTACTAAAAGTGCGAACCGGTAACAGAAACCTGGAAATGAAGCAATTTTTTTTTGTCGCAGCTGTGCACAACTACCGGGATCGACCCACGCAAGAGTGCGCGTTTCTGCCTGAAAGCTTGCAGATTACTAAAAGACGAACGCTCGAGAGATTTCACAGGTGAGAATGCCAGAGCTAGCAGCCATGAGCATGTGAAAACCGCTGTGATTCGGTACGTACACAGGTCTTACATAGCCTTAAAAAAATATGGAAGTCGCGCCATCGTACTATTTGTTGTTTCAGCTCCAAATAACCTTGGGTACCTTCTGCAAAACCACGAACCCAACGAGGGCGAAAAGGCTGGTGTGTGATAAGAATCACAAAGATCGATTCGTAGGATGTGCGGTGGAGGTTATCTATCCCATTCCGCTGCCATGTGGTAAATGTTACATATGCCGCAACGGAAGATGCATCAATAAGCGTTTAAGAGAGCACAGAAATAAGTGTAACAGTGTATCAGACGACAGTTTTCTTGCTTTTCATTGTAAAACTTGTCCATGTCGGTCATGTCGCCCACTTCTAGAGGATACCACTATTATATGTAGGGATAAGCGCGAATGTGTAAGACGAATAATACAAACGGAGCAGATCCTCTCGGCTTCTGACCAATGCATCAGCAAGCCGTCACTGTCATTGTCCGCGAGAGAGATAGATTTGTTACGCATGGCATAAAGGCTGAACTGCATTTTCCATTTGCCATTTTAATTTCCTTGTGTTTTCCCGTTGTTTGGGCTTTAGATTGCTTTCATACCACCATATACGTAAGCGCATCCTCATGGTTGATATAATAATGTGCACGTGGTTGTTTGAGGCATATGTATGACCGAACCCGGAAGTAAAATTTTCGTTGTTTACAGTTAGCGCTTGTCTTCGTCTTCGTTTTTTTGCGTCTTTGTTTTGCTGCTGTATACGGATACCAGAAGTGAGGCGTTGGCTGATGTTCTGATGACCTAAGAAGTCAACGTGGCGCTTTTTCCCAAATGCAAGTTGCAGCATGAATTGGTACATCTGAAGAACAGGCTGTAGAACGAATTGTTTTCTGGCTTGGTGTTCGTCGGCGTATTTTGTTGGCGTTTACACCAGCAAAGTATGCAATTTTTAAATGTGCTCGAAGAACATGTGCAAGAACTGCACGTGGCAGTCTCTAACCGCGACATCAGCCTCCTTAGATAAGTATTTTATTGTTGATAAAAAGGAACTGCATTTCACTGCAGTATCTGCAATGCTTGCTACCTAGACTACATACAGAGAGACGCTGAGTCGCACCAGTGGCATTATTCCGTCTGCATAGGCAAAATGCAAGAGTTTGATTTCAGACAGTTACGGAACGAGGCTCCCTTACAAATAAGGGGAAGCTTTTATCAGTCATACAGTAACGCCTCTTTATAACGAAGTTGAAGAGGAGCCGACATAACTTCATTATGTTTATTACAGTCCATCACTGCAATATATACCCAATAACGGGCGCAAATTTGAACATGCAAAGAGGAAAACGGCTTTGCGGCCCCCACTACCATTACCACACGAAATAAAAATCACGAAATAAAATACGGAGTCCATAGAAAAGGACTTCTGAGCACCTGACACGATTGCCTTTACGATAGCTGCCTTCTGTTTCAATGTGATTGTCTGTGGTTTCCGCTTTCCAGTTGGCTCACGGTAACATCCTGAAACCGGCGAAATAGCTCGGACGCTGCGGACGCGAACAAAGTTCTTCGTGTTTGCGCAGCACGTGGCACACACAGAGAGGCATGGCCTCCGAGATTGCAGCGTTGTAACCTCCGAGGTCATGTTTAGGTGCACGAGCCTGCGCGGCGCCGCAGATAGAGAAAGTACGACGGCCATATTGAGCTGCTGCTTATAAGCAGCTACGCACTGTGGTGAGAAGGACCAGTGTTCCACGAGTTTCGAACTTCAGCACCGAATATGTGCTGGACCTTGCGGAAAGTGATATATTTGGCCGGCTAGGGTCGCGATTTGTTTCTTTCGGTACGAAGTCTAATTTGGTATATCAATTGGCCGGATAATATTACTTCGTTAAAAGGTACTTTTAAATACATGTATATATATGGGGATTTCTAGGGTAATTTCACTTCGTTATATACAATATTCCTTATATACTATTATTCATGATATCCCGTCTCGTTATAATGAAGTTTGGCTGTAAGATATATTTGTTCACATCTTTTGTTTTCTAATTAAAGGTGGAAATCCTAAGTCAAGCAGTATTACGAACACGTTCATTTTTCTGCGGGCTCGTCAGACTGCATCTGTTGAAGCCAGCTCCGTAACTCTGCTACTTAATTTCTTTTTCTTTTAGGATATAACACACAGAATTTCGCAGGAACAAGCTAACATAGAGAGGGAGATAAATCAAATATAAGAGGCAGCGGCGGTAACTAAAAAAATTATTATCGAGTTTGAATCTGCCCACATAAAGAAACAAATACCTTCTATAACTAGGGTGGAACTAACGTCCATAATGCAGAAGCATCATCTCTTATCCATTTATTTATTTCTGTTGTTCCCTAATTGGAGTGATTGAATACAGCAAACTGCCACTTAATGTCTTTTTTGTTCACAGTACAACGCCCGCAATTTCACAGGAACTAGCTCACCTAGAGCAAGAGAGAGATAAATTGGCTGCGAAAGGCAAGGAGGTTAACTTGAATATTGATGTCCAGTACGCTCTGCTCACATAACGAAACATATAACAAGTATGGCTAGGGTGCAACTAACGCCCATAATGCTGAAGCAGCTTTGTATAACGACAGATTCATTTCTGCTCTTCGCTAATTTTAATGACTGAATACCACAATAAATATCTGATGCAATCTTTGCAACGTTTCTAGTTTGTCGTACAGCTCTTTACCGTCGTTTTTTTTGCGCCCTATGCTGTCCGCTGGGCAGGCACTAAGAGGTTAGGTAATTGAGCAATACATTTTTAAGATTGCATAAAGGCATGTACGGATGACCTCATTAGTTATTGGGCTAAAAGAGGTGAAATAGATAGTTGAGGCTATGAGCATTCAAGGAAGCATTCTGGTGTGTTATACTGGTGCACTAGGTGGTTTAAAGGTGGAAATTGCGAAGTTACTATAAATTTATAAGCAGTGTTGTTGATGTCTTTATTCAAATACCGTGGCTGATTGTGAACACTATTTCTAAAATGACTTAAGACAAATTTTTGGAGAAGGTTCGAAATAATTGAAGTTGCGATGGTACCAAGATATGTGATTGTAGAATGCTGAGAACAGGTTGACAAAAAGTCTACAAACACGCTTCGATTCCATGTCAGTGGACAATTGTTGACAGAATATTACTATGGTGTCTAAAATACATGCTAGTAAATTGTGAATAGGAAGCTAACTGAAAATGTACGATTATGTTTTATAATAACTGTTACTAGAAGTTCAAAAGGAACGTCTTTCTATGGGGAACCAGCGCTGGAGTTTTCACGGCGCCTGCAGCGCCGCCCTGGCGGTCAGAACGTGCACAATGCAGCCTCCTCCGCGGACGAAAATTGCGTTGCGTGCCCTTAAAGTCGAAGGAAAACAAAAGGGCGCCGACGATACTGTTGCGTATACAAGTGCCACAACTAAGTCGGGATGAGGGAGCATGTATCCTTCTGCGTCTTTCCATCTAAACCCTACGAACAAGAACGGAGGCGGCATTGGATCCAAGCAGTCAGGCGAGCGGAGTAAGCTCCCGTCTTGTCGCCCTGTCAAGCGGTGTCGGGCTGGTTTCTAAATCAAATTTCGCGTGTATCCTTGCTTTATTCGATAGTGAAGATGGTCAGCCATGGCAGACAGTACCAAACAGCAGAATCTGCAGTCGGTATTTCGTCGGAAACAAAATAAGCAATAGCATGCACCATCCGGCATATGTACCATTTTTCCTTCGCAATGCCACCGCCAAGCCCCTTCCAAAGCCACCGCACCAAGTGAACGATACGAAAGGTAAAAATTATCCATTCATTGCCAAGAATTGTGTGGGAGGGAAACTGCCTTGTAATACGAGTTGTATGCGCATAGTGCCGGCGCACGCGCGACTAAGCCACCTATGTGTTAATAGAAATGCGGATGAGGACTCGGCGCTGAGATGCATCCGGCAAATTTATGTAATTAGTGCTAAATGTAGCCAGGATTGTTAGGATCAAGCAGCGGAGCACTCAAACCTTTGCTTGCGCGAGTCAGCTGATGCGATAAAGCTTTCTTCTCCATTGACTGCTGTGGCGAAGTAACATCAGAATTTTTATGTCTAGCCAGAGAAATATGGAATATCTTCAGGCTAACTAATACTTACGAAACCATAACGCAGCACGACCGGAGCCATAACTGCTAGATTTGCGAGGCAGGCAGCCACGCAAGCATGGCATCGATACACGACGCAACCGTTAAAGAAACACACGTGCTCGCCACGACGCACTGTGAAAAATATTTAAAGCTTAAAAAGCTTCCTTCGTCATTTCTTCACTTGATGGCGCTAGCTTCTTTACAAAAACTCCACTTCAAGCGGCGTGAAAACGGAAACATACGAACTATAATACGGCTGCGTATGTGTGTGTCGTCTGGTTGTGTGGCTGAAATATGCCGCGTTTCGTCGCCAGGGCGGCGTGCAACGCACTCTTTTCGACGCGCCGCCTATCCAGCGCTGGTTCCCCATAGGGTTAGTAGGAAATTACAAGAAAGTCTATGAAGATGTGGCCAATTGTTGAGATGTTACCAGTAGGTTGTTACGAAGGCTAAGACTGCTTGAAGGATTTAAGTTTAGTATTGGTAGGTTGCAGTAATAGTCAAGAAACGTTCACAAAAATGTTGCAAGAAATGTTTATAAGGGTTGAATTATTTAGATTTAATGCATGGTTTTATTAAACCTTACGTTTGCGGCTGTTTGACGCAAAGTACATGCTAATTTTTTCGTTCGAGGTGGTCACGCATATCAATATGTGAGAATAATTGATACGGACAATATTGGTTCGTTATGTTTATATTTGTTTTTTTGTGCGTAATCATGATGAATCAATTCAGTGGTTAATTTAATAAACTTCCACAAGTTGTGGAAAACAGCCATAACATATATCCTGTCATTTGAGGCAACGTTTAGGCAGAAAACGTTCTTCCTTGGCTTTCTAAATTCAGTACTTCTGTAAGTCAACGCTTAAGGCACCGTTGATGAGGCAGTTGCCGTGTTAAAGATTTCTTGCTTTTCAATTACGATGACTGTTTTGGAGATCTCGGCTGATGATTATTCAATTCTAAGGCTGAAATTTTTATGACTGATGTCATAAGCGAAAGGACGAACTGCCATCTAAACAATATGAGTGAAACGCTTTTGTTTGTCCATCTCCAGCGCTGATCTATTGAGCGTATAGATGTATTGAGTTGGTGGGCTTGGAAACATGTGGGGTACTCTAGGATACATGTAATACGTAAAAAAAAATGTATGTGGCACTGTCGTTGCGACGTCATTGTTGGCAGTGATTCTATCAATGTCGATACTTTTACCCTTGTTTTCCCCAATTTGACGCATTATGCACTGTGGTTATGCGCCATGATTGAGCTGCATCATCACCATTTGTCATGTACGCCTATTTTGTACTGTCAAAGCTGTTTTGACGAAAATGACGACGACGAATATCACTACAGCACGTCACCACTTTCACGAACACAGTTGCGCGATGCACGCCAGTGTGGTCCTGGTCTACTAAAGTATTGCTTTTTTTTTTCTGGCCTACGAAATACCCACGCAGGCGCTCCCACTTTCAAAACATCTATTCAAGGCGACACTTTGCATAATTTGCATGGTGATATCTCTGTAATATGACGCAGCGTTTGCGCACCGAACTCTCGAGTGAAGACAGCTGCGGTAAAACGGGTACGGATCCTAGTTGTTGGGGACAAAGTTTTTTTTTTTGGTTATCCTAAGGCGATGGTGAAGCTGGTGACGATGACGTGGTTTGAAGACGACAAAGTTTACTACCAGCCTAACGGGATCCGCCGCAAAAAAGAAAAAAAACAATGTCTTTTACCCATCCAGAAATCTCTACATATTTTTAGACGGGCATTCCACAAAATACTGGCGCCAGCACGATGAAGGTTACTCCAACGCTTATTCGAGCTGAAACTGCAGTTCAATTTGGATAGGCGCTCACCGAGATTTGACGGCGGGTACAAAGTACTGGCGGCCTGTGAATTGGAAGTCATTTTAGCGCAAGCGAGCAAGGAAGAATAATTTCGTTGAGAAAAACAGCAAATTCAGCTGGCCGTGCTACCAGTACACAATAAAAAAAGCAGCAACCTGCGCCACGACTAGCGGTAATTCGATTAAGCCAAGAATTGCGCAAAAACTTATTTTGCTCTCATAACCCAGCATGCATCGCTGCGAACTATCGTATCTTCCTCACACTAAGGCCGCATCACTGTTAGTGCAAGCAAGCTCAACGTAGATTTCATTACCGCAACATTCTCGCCCTGCTCCTTTTCTCAGCAGTAAAAAATATGAGAAAAAAAAGATCGATGTTCGAAGTAGTGCGCCTAACAGCACTGATGGCCGTCCCCCATGGGGCGAATAACGATGCGTAGGTTGCCGCTACAAAACACCAAGCCGTAAACGGCTTCGGAGAGGCTCTGAGCGGAGGCTTGATTTTGCCAGACAATTAAGTAAAAACACCCTGCTGTGCAGCTTTGCTTTAGCTTTAACATCGACCACGTCAGCAATTAATTCCTTACAAACGGTATAAAGACGTCAGCAAAGCGGTTATTGATAATGAGTAGCAAAAGGCACGCGCTCGCTCTCGGCCATTAATTAAGTCAATGTTTTCTTCATATTACCCTTGGCGAAAAAATAAAGGCGTGGAAGTGCACCTTGTGACATGCATAATTAATGGCTATAAACATGAACGCTTCTGCAGATAAGATAAATAAGCGTGATGAAGCGGTTTGCCAGAATTAGTTCTTCAGTTATTAGGTTTTATCTCACCTGAGAAATCTGTTCAAACGCACTCTCTATCTAGCAAAGAACACTTCTTGCATTGTCAGATTGTGGTATGTTGCTTCCTATGGAAACGCTGAAGAACACCTAGTAGATACAGCCGATATAAAGATATATTCTTCTAGATTGTGCAGGAGTATGCTTAGTGAGCTTGACGAAACGAGTTTTTTTCTAAATTGTCCTGGTTGTTGCTCGTGGTGATGTGGCACGGTGGCTGCGTGACTACCGTGAATTCAGATAGGTAATGCTATTTGGTGATGACACCGAACGAACCACTTGCTTCCCGCTGGTTTATATTAATTTGTGTGGGATTAGGTGGTCATGAGTGACAACTAATATTTAAAGTAAGAAATACAGCTGCCGATGTACATAAAACATGAAAAATAATATATCTGACAGGACATAGCTAAGCGCCAGCTCATGACAGAAAGGGGGGGAATGGATATACGCTGTCAGTACTTTGAAGTTAAATCACGCTTAAAAAGAAGATTGATGGGGCGCGTAATGCCCTCCTTGCAATGTCTGCATAATGTCACCATGCGACAATATCTATCCAGTGAGCAAAAACGAGAGCGGTGAAGAAGGGAAGGCAGAGAATTTAGCCCCGGTAAGACCCGGTTATCTACCTCAGACGTGGGGAAGGAGAAACAAATCTTAAAAGGAAGAATAGTCACTGCGCGCACACGCGAAGATGAACGTTTATTCACTACGTATAGAGCGTTCAGTTCCCGAGAGCCCTAAGAATAACGCGTCTCCGCTCTGTCCTAGGCATAATGCAGACAAGGAACACTACGTTCAAGGCGTCCTCGTCTGGTATCCCCAATGTCATGATGAGGCGACAAACCGTCCCATTTCACGTAGGGAGTGATTGGTGGAGGTAAGACATTTCGTTTGGCGAAGCGGCAGGACAAGTGCACACCTGCATAGCACGAGCACACGAGGACTGAGGAAAGAAGAGATGAGTTGTCCCTCTTCTCTTCGACGTCTTTGGACTTGTCCGTTCGTGAAGTGCTTGCAACGGTTGGTAAAGGCGACGTACAGCTGGTACTAATGACAAAATCGCAGCATCTCTCTGTTGACCGAAAGTTTGAATTGCATGTCACGGAGTACTGAAATTGATCGTTTCGCAGCATCATCGAACCTAGTAGACTGCAATGCCGTGGAAAGTTTCTTCAAGGTATGGCTTATGTCATGGCTGAAAAAAGAAATCATGCACCTGAAGCGATGTTCATGTGGGCAGTTTTCTCTGTCATCTGTCCTATGACCTCGACAACAAAGAATTTCGTTAAATGGCCGCTGTTTATGGGCACATTTCCATTCCCCTAACATTTACTAAAGCTTTCGCATGAGCCTCTCATTATCTTTATGAATGAGATTTTTTTTACTTTTCGATTATTAGTGTTTGTATTTCGTATTCATATTTTGCGCCTTTCGCCCTAATCAATTGGAGTAGCGTGCCAGAAACTCGTCTGGCCTAATAGATCTAGTTCTGATTAGCGCATATTTTCTCCCTCTTCTTGGCATACTCCAAAACACCGGTTGCTAAGTCAGACCCAATAATGCATATTTCAAGGTACGCATTGAAACAAACTTTCAAATAATAAACACATCTCTAAAATCACTTCTAATTATGTGGGTATCCCTGATTAGTTGTTAGTATCGATTATTAAAATGGGGGAACCTGAATTTTTTTAGCGAGACCATAGAAGAGGCTGACTTATGGCTGCAACCAACGGTATGTTCATCCCTGGGACCAGTTCCACGGTTGCTACTTCATTGCTTTCTCTTGAACCCCCCTTAACCATGCAATGTGCCTCTCCATTCTCTCAACGTAAAAGCCATGATTACTATCTTCAGATAGATTACCACGATGCTATTATGGAGACCGAAAGTACAGCACAACTTTAAATTCATCTGCCCCGAACAAGCCGATGAATTAACGTTGTGCTGTACTTCCGGTCTGCTGGAAATTACCTAATTTGTCTGAAGATGGCAATGACAACAATTATTATTCAGGAAAAAATTGACATGAAGCAGCTTCGTTTCGCTTGGCACAGTTATTATATGAAGCACGCTGAAAGCGTGGCATTTATGAGGCCATGGAAACGACTTAGGTGATCCCACGTAGATGCGCGATACGACGCCTTTAAAGGACATTTACGTTCGCTGCGATGGGTGGTGGACATGGCACTAGTTTCGGATCACAACAATGAGCGCTACGAGTTAATACCTGTATCGTTGGTTGTTGGTCTCATTGACGGTAGTCAGGTTTGTTTTCATGATGGGCGCGACTGACCAGAAAATAAATCAACTTCAGGTCGCTGCCAAGTTTCCCCTCTTCTTTTTCGTCGGTGTAAAAATCTTGCTGTATATAAGAAAAGAACAAAGAAATATGCCATAAGGTAATAAAGATGCGCCATAGCGTAAGCTCTTTAATGTGATAAGACATTGTATGCAATATGAAGAAGTCAAAACGGCAGTACTATGAAACACTCCTGTCGTCTCTGGATTCACGCTGTTACAAAGATATATTCTTTTTTGTGCTTACCAAAAACTCAGTGACATCCCAGCCTTTTACTTGCAAATGTGTGCCTCAACGGCGTCGTGTTAAGCCCAACGCTCTTCAACGTATGACTGCTAAGCCTTGTTAGGCTATTGCCAAAGAGGGTCCAGATAGCCATTTTTGCAGATGATATCTGCATCTGTGCGTCCGGCGTGTCACGTCCGCAGATATATCGAGACTCCAGAACGTGGTCCCACAAAAATCTTTTGACCTGCACAAGGAAAGCCTACAACTACCTTCAGAAAGTATCGCGTAGTTGCAATTACACGCAATGCGATGACTCCAAAAGTTATAGGTGCAAATGGAAAAATTATGTGATTTGTGTTGGACGCTACACATTTCATGTATGAAGAGGAGGTGTTGAATGCAGTAACGCAGGTATAGCCAATAACCCTCATTAGAATGAAATGAAAAGTCCTCAGCACCGAACTCGACAAGATTGACAGCCATCCCTTTATAGAAGCGAGAATTTTCGGGCTATAGTTCCAGCTTACGCCAGTCCGAACTGCATTGAAAGCACTAGGGTACTTATCCAAAGCACCGGGGCTGATGTGGAAACTAGAGTGTGTAGACTGGTGCGTTATGTTTTATATTCTCTTCTCATTTTTCGACCGTTAGGCCATCTCCCTGCGCATAGTAGCCAACGCCTCACTAAATATGGTTAACCTCTCTGCTTTTCACCTCATATTTTTTCTCTCTATCTTGAGGCTAACATGGGTCACTGGGTACGGGCCGTTCATCAATGCTGAACAGCCCTCATCATGAGCTGCACTTTAGAAATCTCTTTCCACTTCACATCATATGTCCTTCAATCCCGTAAAGCATGGAGTAGCAGTCCAGAGAAACCTCATTCAGGACAAGCTCTCCACCTTTCCGCCAATAATGTTTCTCGAACTCAAGGTGCTCCTTTGACGCCATCTTGGGTGCCTGGGTATGCACCATGGTTATGTGCCGCTACTCAATGAGAAAGTCAGAGAGAACCTGAGGTTGTTAGTTTAAAAGGATGATGACAACCTATTACTTGAACTGATTGCACACTCGGGGTGTATATACAGTTCGCTCTTGGGGTAGCTCCCTCGAATGTGACCAGTGCAGTTCGTGCCTCGAAGCAGACTGCCGCTCCTGTTTCTTCCGCTGGGTCACTCGACCGGTGTGAACTTTGCGCTGCAGACCGCGCTGCCGACCGAGTGCACGAAATCTGCAGTCGTTTTTTGGGAGGTTTTTTTCGAAGAGTGGGCCCGTATGATTCTCAAGTACCATTAAAAAGTCCTCTTGTAAGTTGTTCGTTCTGTTCATCATGACATTGAGCATCTGAAGAACAAAGCAATTTATTCAAAATTATTCGAAAGGACCAGATCACCAATCAACTGATACTTCAGTCGTCAGAACTGTGTATTGCAGCGCAAATAGTATCCAGGTGGCTCACATGAAAAAGAAATCGGCGACCTTTCTGAGTGTCTACTTACATGATATAAAAAAGGCAGTCTTTAAGTGGTCATGAAGAGGTGAGGTTTTATTTTCTGGTTACATATGAATCTTCAGCGGATGTATAGACATCGCTTCTCATTTTAAAAGTGGGCTGTTAGAAGCCAGCGCCATGAGCTATGTCGTTCGTGTGTTTTTTGTTGCCCAGTTTATTTAGGCTGCAGTTTTCCTTCGTCAAGATGACTTGGCAAAGCAGAAGTTGGGGTATAAAACTAAGTGTTTGTAAAAAAAGAATAGAGGCATTGCTGAGAGCATGGGCCACTAACAACGATTACAGATTCTTAACAGAAATCACAATCTTGGATTGGCCCTGTTCACGCACAAACGAGAATTATTTTACACAGGTTGTCTAAAGGAAATCGCTTAAATATATCTCAAGTGTAATTCTGACGGTGTCGCTCTTACCCTTTTAGAGATCCTGATATCTATCAAAATCAATGCTAGCTTTTCAGGGCGCCAAACCTGATTTCCTAAGTCGAAGCACGCTTCACGCACCCGCTCAAAGGCGAGCAGACGCACCTTGTGACGCAAACACAGCGTTCAAAGCAGTTCGGCCCAGCTGCCTCTCGGTGATGCTCGAGAATCCCTACCGACTCTTAGTGACTGAGATGGGCCAAACGCTCTCGGCGGGTAGCTTGATGAATTACGGTCACTGGTCACCTTTGATATCGGAGCGGTCACGTCCTCGCCGTAGGCGACCGCGTTTAGTTTCCGGAGAAACTGGGCTCGCTTCTATTCTCGGAGACAAATCTCGTCGCTTTAATTAGAGGCTCTCGCATAGGCACGCTCTTCGGTAGCTTGACTTTGGGGCTTGCGAGAGGTGGCCGTTACGACAGTGCGAGACGTAGGAGGTGCCGTATAGCCAACGACAAAGGAGGGAATCCGTCTGATTACCATGACGGGGTGGGGGGGAAAGCGAGGAGGAGAGGGCGCTAACAAGTCGAGTCTCACCAATTTTCCTAAATGTAGTGGTTCTCCTCCAAACTGTTTTGCTTCCACCAATTTCTCTTCGTTTTTGTCTGTTTCATGCAAACGCTTTGCTAAACCGTCCTCGCTTCCCTGGTCCTCTTGTGATGCCCCGGATATCACCTGTTTGAGCGAGCTAGCGCTAGCCGTTCATAGAAGAAAGTTGGCTTCACGTACGGTTGTAGCTATGGAAGTAGAGTTGCCTATAATCTGCTCTTAAACGGCAAGCGGACCCTGACAGTACAAAAGTGCGCCGCGGGTCTGAGGATGTATCGCGTAACGCCGGCAGTCCCATGTATCCTGTAGTAACAATTATGCGCGCATAACAGGAACTCCAATTTTGTTTCGCGCAGTAGGAAGCAATAGAACTCATCAGTTTGACTTTGAGACCAATGTTTGGCAGGCACGGAAGAGAATTAAGAGCAAGGCGCAAGGTGAGAAGAAAGCGCCACACGCAAAAAATAAAAAAAATATACAAAGAAAACCAAGTTCTCTGGATCGGTTAGGGCTTATAGTCATACACAGCGAATAGCTATGCCGAAATTTGGGCCAAGAAAACAGTCCTTTAAAACATGGAAACCTGTAAGCAAGCGACCCGTTGAACCCACACATCAGTCTAATAACTCTTGATTTACCAGTTAACCAGGTTAGACGACATGCGCTGAAATTCATTGCATGTGGGTCTCCTGGCTTTATCGAGGCGTAGTGGTTACTTAGCGCATACTTCCTCAAGTGCGTGTTTTGGCGAACGACACGGGACCTCACATCTCCGAAGCAGTGCCTGCAAGGACTATTACTTGATCAAAGGCTAACGACGCGTAAAGGCTACATAAAGGCATGTCGCTCGTCAACACCAGTGGTAGTATCCACGTGACGCACTCAGTATTAGGAGCCAAGTTTATTTGTCTGATTCTGAATTTTGCAATATAAGGATTGACTAATGCGGGCACGACAGGCAAAAGAAGCTAGAGAGCGTAATTTGTCGTACAAAAAGGTTACTCAATGGTTTTGCTAGGAGAATACAAGCTGGCACCGTGGTATTTGTCAGCCAAATGCTCTACAAAGCGAGATAACTACGAGGGTTTGGAACGCGCCCTGAGTGCGCGTTAATTGAGAGCTCTCAGAGCTGCAATATAAAGTAGCTGCAAACGTTTGATAAGTTAATAAAGTATGATAATACTATGGGAGTGCCCTGCATTTCAGAGTGCCCGCCTTGAGAACGAGGGGATGATACCGAGACGGCACGAAAGGATAACTCCGCAAGTAGAGGGAAGGAAAGGTTTCCTTGCCCTCTATGAATTCCCAAAGATACACGGATGGTACGTATAATATGGAGGGTATGTACGGCAGGTTCCCCTTCTCCTTCCCGCTTTTATTGTAATGCCTACATTTTCTTTTTATTTATATATTGTTATACTCCTGTCATCCGATTTTCTTTATAGGATAATGAGCCATCCTGTCAATAAATGGTTGTTGCATTAGTACATATATTTCTTTGCACGTAACCCGTCTTCTTTCTTAATTTGCGGTGACTCATGGTGGATTTGAAGTATTATTGCGCTGAATTTACGTACTCGTTACGGATTTTCGATGATTCATTTAAGAAATGAGCTGCCTTGTATAGAAAGGAAATTTACGAAGTGTGCGCATTGCCGGTGCGCAGGCGCCTGTGCAATGTCATGACAACAGAAATACATTATGACGACAATACAGACTCTGTATTGAGAGCTATAGGTATATTGATGACCTGAAATGGGATGAGATAAACTACAGTGTTCACGCGTTATATATGTAGAAAGACGTGACGGCGGTGGACCTGGCGTGCGACCGTGCCTTCATTTATTTGGGAGAGTGAAAGGCGAAGTAATGGCTGCAGCGCCCAGCCTTGCCGGTTAAACGAAATCGAGTTCTGCAGTCTGCCCACTAGTGAATCTATGCGCGATGCGCAGCGATGGCGATGGCGCACGATGATGCGTGCTGATTAAGATCAGGCCACAAAGATCTGTCACCAAAGGCGTGCAGCAGATGACCCACTGCGATCTGCTCAATGCTGTTGTAAAGCAATAAACTCAGGAGATCAACTGAGTCAACCGCAACCCTACCGTATTTTTGAATCTCGACGCAGATAGATGTATCCATGCTTTAAAAATACGGAACCTCATTTCTGAACGCCAAGTAAGTCGCAATAGCTGACGACTTTCCCCCAATTCAGGGTGGAAGGGCACCACAACGAAAGAACCATGGAAGTTCAGCTAAAGAACGGCGTGGTCCATCCACGGGGAGAGGAAGACCTCGCTTATGCAATGCAGGCTGATATGTGAACTGCGCGTTCGCTACAGAGGCCCGACCGCTTAGAACAAAAGAGCCGTGGTCCCGCATCAAAGAACCGCTCGTGCAATACAGTAAATGTGCTGTGCCATGAGCCTCCAAAGGACGTTGACGTATACTTTGTTGTGGTGACTTGATAACGGACAACAACTGCGCTTATTGATTGTGGCCGTACGTGCATCAAATATGACAGCATAAATTGATTTGATGCCGTTTTGCTATTACACGTTTTTTGACCATATACTTTGTGGAAAATGCCTTGAATAAGAACAAAAAGAAAAACGAGTAGCTTACCTCTAGAGTACAGCGATACCTATACTCATGCGGGGACAGCATGTCTTCGATACACACAGACTTGTTAGGCTGGTTGAGTTTTTTTCCCATTTGTCTTAGATAGAATATTTTAAGCAGCCAAAGCGTTTATAAAAAAATCCGTTTATCTACGTTGTTCCGTGCATCCGAACGGGAATTTTCGCAACGAAATTACAAACTGATGCAACACTGCTGCAGTAGATCACATCTTATTGCAATATCTTCACTTTAGCACTTCATATGCGGCACGCAAAATAATTGGTGGGTTCAGTGGTTTGCCGTGGGTGTGATGAAATAGACTAGAATACTAACGGTCGTGTCGTACGTGGAGACTCATGGAGTTGATTTCCATATTTATACTGAGAGCTGCCGCACTTACATATTTTCTAGATTACTACGAAAGTAGAACGTAAGCTTGCGCAATCACCAACCATCATGAGGTCACTGCCATGGTCTACGAACCTTCTCTTAAGAAAGGGGAACGTTGCCTTATTTGAATATATAATCAAACTTCGATACCGTGAAATGGAGAACTGGTTAAAAATTCGCGGGGAAAGAAATAAGAAGAGCACAAAATCACTTTTCCTGTACTCTCTTTCATTCACTTCGAATCATAAAGCCGGCATTACACCAGCAGCAGAGACCTTATGTGCCTTACGGGCGTTTTACCCAGAAGGCGATGATTTGTGGCTTTGTGTATATTGCAAGGAAGATAGGATATTGTGCCCCCAATGTGTTTTTCAAGATGCGTCGTGCATGCGAAAATAAAAAAACAAACCACAGAGGTCGTCCGTCAATTGCGTGACTGTAACGTAGCAATATGAGATGCTACCATACAGTAATTATTGATTGACATTCCCCAGAGTGCTTTTCGCAGGTCGTGGACATCTGTCAGCGATGGTATGGTGATCGGTTCATGCTGTCTAAATTGATGCAGCGTGATGCTGCTGTCTGTGATGGTAGGCATGGTGAACCAAAATAGAGCAGCATGACTTTTTTTATTTGAAGGCGAAGCTTTCTTTGCCTCTTTCTTCGACTTTCCGCTGCTGCTGATGCTGTGGTCTTGCACGCCGCTAACGCCGGCCATGTCGGGACGGGGTTGAGACGTGGCCATGTCACAGAAACATAAAAGGCATGCGCTGTCGGTGTTTCACTTTATTACATTTCTATATCAGCTGTCAGTCACAAAATTTTGAGGAACAATTTCGTAAAGAATGTAAGACTTTGTGTGCGCCACGTGGATGGCCTGCGCGGTTGTGGTTCACAATGATTATTCGCCAAGCGACGCCCGCTGCGTCGACACCGGATTTTCTGCGGCACGGGGCCCTTAACGCTATCGCGGTGGTACATGGCAGGAGTGTGGCATAAAGAAAATACGACCCGAGAAACTCGTGTCAACGTTTACGCCGCGTCGCGTATGCACAATGACATCTGACCACCGTAACTAGGCGTGACCCCCTGCAAATTCAGTGCAGGAGCTGCCGCGGTTGTCCGCGTGCTCACCCTTAAGAGCAACGACAGTAGAGGGAGGATGTGGGGAGAATGTTAGCGAGGGAACAGAGAAAGAGAAAGCGAGGAGACAGTTCTGTCAGCAGCAACGCTACAACCCAGAATGACGCCGAAGCGTGCACTTAGTGCCGAGAACACCAAGGCTCGCATACAGCGTCGTGTGGAGCAAGAACAACAAGCACAAGCGGAGCAGGCAAGGTAAGATTTCATATCATGGCACGACTGTCGTATGCCGTCAATATATCACCGCCAAATAACGTCAGTGAACGCAAACAGCAGACAAAGGTTCACTTACATTGATTCCCACAGGGCATGGGATCCGCATATTTTTTTTATTTTTACATCCTGCAGTCATAGTTTGAGAGGAAATTATACAATTGTGCAGCACACAAACGGTACGAATACACAGAGCACTACAGAACGAGAAATTAAGCAACTGTTACACGTTTCTAAAACGTTAAGGTGAAAGCCTGATCGCACTCTTAGCACTCTTTTTGTCACGATTAAGAAACGTTTATGAAAAAGTGTGGCAACAGCGTGCCAAGCGCTAAATCAGGCTTTCGTCTTCACGTTTTACAAACGTGTTACACTTGCTTAATTCTTTCTGTTCCATCTCCATCGAAGCTTCGTCTATCGGTGCGCATGACAGAACTCACCGAAATCGCTACACCTACTGGTAGTCAGCCAGTGCTGTCAGGGTCTTCATAGGGGGAGGGGCATTATAGGGACCCTCGCATGAAGAGCGGCATCGGAGCAAGCTGTGGAAGAAGACAACAACGAACGCGTGAGACGTGGCACGAGTGCGTCTCTGTGACGTATGCAATCACGCACGTACTATAGGCATACCTTCAGAAGCCAGAACCGTGGAGCAGCCGTGGCTTAAGGGAAGCTTGGTCGTCACGCCCCCCAGAGGCCCGTGCTCTATTCCCACTCAAACCGAAATGTACCACATATGTTTTTCAAAGTCGCTAATTTACTGTGTTTACAGCAACCCCCTGACATATGTGACGTCAATCCGAGCATTTGTTCAAATGTTTTTAGTCTTTACGGCCCCGGTCCTTTTGATCACGGCGCACTTACTCCAAGATCACCACCAACATAGGCATCTAAGGTTCTTGCCTTAAAACACTAAAAAAAAATAATCTGGCCTTCCACTCTGGGAAGAAGGACGACCAGCGAAGGTGGACATTCTTGACGGGCACGCTGCGTGTCTCCCTCGGTCGGCAAACACGACGCGCAAGGCTCATCGATGGACGCATGATCGGCCTTAGCGGCTTCCCGCCGTTGACGCTCCCATTCTAGCTATCGATCCCGTCGTCGTTCTAGAAGGACACGTTGATCCTCTTCCATGCACACGATACACGTCCGTCCCATAGAAACACTCAAGAACAACTGCTGATAAAGTCGCCAGGCGACACTGACGTCACTCTGTAGACGAGCACATATTGGACGATACGTACGTGTACGTTTGTTACAGCCTTTACACGGACACATGGATAGATGGATGTTATGAGCGTCCCTTTTGGAACGGGGCGGTAAATTGCGCCACCAAGCTCTTGCTATTAAACTGCCTAATGTGCTACCTAGGTTAAACAATAAAAAAAGAAAAAAAAATGCTATGAACTCCCACAACCAAATTTTCTGTTCCTCTATTGCGAACTCTGCTTTTGCACGTCTCCATTTTTGTCGTTTCCCTACTTTTTTTCCACCAATCTTCCAATCGCCTATTACTAATCCCTATTGCGGACCTGTTTACTTTTCCACTGCTCTCGAATAGCCCAAGGGCTTCAAGGCGGCCAGTGGTGCCTAAATCGACCGCTGGGTGGACGTCTTCACATTCTAATAAAACATGCTCGATAGTCTCCTTAGCTTTACCACAGCCAGCACATGCTTCTTCTTCCTTCTTATATCTCGCTTTGTAGGTGCGTGTTTCATGGCACACCGATCTCACTTCGAAAAGTAATGAGCTTCTTATTGAGTTATTATAAATTGTTTCTTTCCTGATTTCTTTTTTTTCCTTTTAAGTAGTTACCCATGACCAGTTTCTTTTGCATTGCCGCCACCCATGAGAATATTTCAGCATCTCTGACTTTCCGCTTGACGTTCCGTGTTGGTTTTTTTCCAACCCTACAAGTCGCATACTTGCTGGTGAGCTTCCTGGTTGTTTTTCTCCATTGTGAATCAATGTTTTTCCTCTACAGATACCTCAACACTCTCCCAGCCCATTTACTTTCTTCCGAATTACTCAGTCGTTCTTCATAATCAATTTTACTGTGAGCTTCCCTCACTTCAAAACTAGTCCAACCCATAGGGAAGCTACATATCATACCTACATATCACCCATCACAGCTTCATTTGTAGTCTTCCAGTGAGCGCCCAATGCGAGGCAACCCACGGACCTTTGACCATCGAGTCCTGATTGTACCCCTGATTTAAGACAAACAACCGCATTTCCAAAGGTAAGTCCTGGAACAATTACACGTTTCCACATACCTCGGAGCACCTCGTACCTATTGCATCCCCATAGCGCTCTGTGCTTCACTATGGCCGCATTTTTCTTCCCTTTCACTGTTACTTTTTTTCTTGTGTTTCCATATATCTATTGCCTTAGTTTATTTACCAAGGTATTCATATTCTGTTATCTGAGGTATTTCCTGGACCTGTATCGCCGTTGTCTGTTCACTGTTTTCATTGAATACCATAACACCTGATTTTCTAACACTAAATTTAAAACCTAAATTGTCGCCTTCCTGTCCACAGATAATAGCCAGACGTTGCAAATCACTTTGCTTGTTATAGCTAGCAACACAATGTCGTCCACATAAAATAAACCTGGAAGGTGCTGCTCTAGTACTGTACCCGCCTATTTCTATGAGAGATTAAACACGATATTACTTCCTTCTAGTGCCCTCTCCGTCCTCACCATGTACGTCATAAACAGCAGTGGGTATAAAGGGCATTCCTCCCTCATTCCATTGTTGGTATGAACTTTCTCCTCGCTCCTCATCTCTTCCCATTCAACACAAACGGTGTTTTCTAGGTAACTCTCAAAAGCTGTAGACAATCGGGACCTAAGCTTTCCCCTTCCAGACTATCCCACAAAATGTTGCGGTCTACGTTGTCATAGGCTCCTGTGATGTCTAAAGAGGCCACATATAATGGTCTGCTTTCCACTTTTGATATTTCAATACATTGAGTAAGAAAAATTAGTTAACATCTAAACGCTTGCCTATTCTGAAGCCATTCTGAAGTTCTCCCAAAATGTCGTTACTCTCTGCCCATGCTTGAAGATTTAATTTGGTTAGCTTCATTGCTAGCCTGTACATTACCGATCCAATGGTCAATGGTCCATACGAGTGAATTCTTTCGCCCCCTTACCTTTATAAATTAAATTTATTCTACACAGTTGCTTTAGCAGCGTGCCCTCTAGCGGTGGCGAACGAGTACGGCACCGAGAACAATAGGTCATCAATCACTCGACTTGACGCTTGGATGAACAATGGAACATCCACCATAAGCTTTGACATTTATGCTAATGAACCTGCAAGACTATACTCTCTTTCACTTTAGCCGTGGATACGAAAACTTCTTTTGTCGACGCAACGGTGTACACACACGGACACAGAAAATTTACGGGGTAGCGAAACGCAGCTTCGCTCTAAAAATTCGTGATTCATTCTATTATATGGAGGTGCATGATCAGCAAAGCTAATCCGATCGGCGTTGAGCTTCGGAAAATTCACCGGACGTGAGGGCACTCGTAACCGTTCCTCGTCGAGAAGTGGGGAACCGTACCCTTTAGCAAAGCCTCTGTACACACGCTGTACTGAAGCGAGGCACGTTACCCTTTATCAGCACCCCCTTACGCGTGCCGCAGACTCGAAACTTGCCAACGTTCTCGCCGGGAAAGAACTTCGCAAGCGCATCCACCCCTTCTGCCGTCGCTCTTCCGACATCATTCAGTTGATTTCCGAGTAGTCGTTATCGAATTATAGGCGATCACATACTCGGCAGCTTAATCCGAAATTGCGCCGGAGGAATTCTTTTGGAACCTTCCGTAGGCGCCGTCGAATCTCCGGCACCGTGCCCTCGTGGAGTCGACCTGTGTTTGTGGCTTTCTCAGCGTCGCGATATGCGTCGTCGGCTCTTGCTCATCACTTACGTACCACATCACGGGCGCGCTCTTCTTCTCGATCCACCTAAATGGCCCGACGTCGATGGTCTGTCTCCCATCGCTGCTCTCGCTGTCGCTCCTCGTAGATAGGCCGCTCTTGAGGCGTACGGATCACGCGTGTCGTTGTCATAGCAACGGTGGAGCGTAATGATACGAAAAATTCACTTTGCTTGCTTTCTCATGGGCACACTGCGTCACGCACTACGTCATACATTCACAGAAACACAGCTGCGGCTGAGCGCCGTTTTAGCCTCAGGTGGCCGTTGAACCGAGGTCCGACATAGCGGTGATATGCTTTTGCTTTTGTTGTTGGTTCTTTCACTCTCATTTTTTGGGATAGAGTTTTTCCGCGTGGACGCCATAAAATCGTCGATCATGGTCATAGACAGCCTAGCTGTAAAAAAAAATAACACTCAAGTTCGAGCAAAAAATTACCTAACGGAAGGGATGAGTGGCTCCAGGCAGCAAGTTCCAAAATTCAATACCTAGAGGGAAAAACTCTCTAGTTAAAAGCGTCAGTTCGTGACCAAGAGGGTACAATATTAGGATAATGCTACCTTCTAGATAAGGGACGCATCGAGAATTTTTCGTATTTGTTTAGAGAAGAAAGGTTAGCTGAAATTATTAAAAGGTCCCTGGTACGGTTCGGACAAAGTTTGTAGACGCGTTGGGTACAGCTGCAGTTAATCATTCCCACCACTATTTGTAAGAAGCATCTCGCATTAAGAGAGCTACAGCCGATTACAAGTCACCCTCCTCCATAGCTATGCATTTTTTCCTCAACTCGTTCGGCGAGTGATCGGGCCTAAGCTCCACCTGGTGATGGTATATCGTGTCGTCTACTTCCGGTTTTCGAACACTGAACGCGCGAAGCCTCTCCAACCTCTCCGCCAGTCGCTTAGCAGTCGACCCCAAGCGAGACCTATCGACGCAGCGGGCATTGCGAGCACTCGGCCGCTGGCCGATTGTGTCTAGTATTGCGGTAAGCACTGGAGAGCTGGGCGTTTCGACGGATGGGTGGAGGCATAAATTTAAGCTGATGAAAGAGGTCTAGCGTATACGTACGTGAGCAGTCTGATCAATCACCCCTTAATCAGTCTGCACGGTCCAGCCACCTGGTGGCGCTGAGCTTAACCAGCTAAGCAAACAGCTAACATTGCTCTAGCCAAGTGTAACAAATTTTAAACATTTTTAGAAACAGCGTGTTCATGATTAAGCTCCTGCTAAAAGCTTAGGCCAACAGCAAAGTCGAATACACTACGTTCCTGCTACTGTGTTTGGTCGATCTTAGTCGCACCAGGTGGCTGCACCATGCAAACCGTTCATGTCTGTGTGCTCATACCGTGAAACGGCACGGTGAAATGACCAGGCCCAGCCCCATTGCGCTTGCGCTTACCAGAATACCGGACTAGCGAAACGCAATTGTAGTAGTAATCCTCCGTGTGAAGTGACAGTCGCAAACGCGCAAATACTGTTGCCGATTGGTTAGCGACAGTCCGATTCGCTGCAGCCAGTCCGCTCGTCTGCTGCCTTGCAGAGTGACACGATGTCGCAGTTGACATATAGCCAGTCGCCCACAACGCAACAAAGGCGAATTTTGGTGCTCGCGAAAAGACAGACCGACACTGACCGCGGGGCTCTCGTCAACCTAGAGCACGTTGTAACACAAGCACACGTTGCTTGCTTTGGGCCGGAAGTGCTTAAATGAGGTGAGAAATTGCCCGTGTGCATTCTCTTTCTGTTACTTTCTTTTTATAAAAACAAATTAACTAATATTTCAACTATCACGAACAGCATTTGTTCGCCATAAAATTGGAAAAATTATCAATGACGCGTCCTGGGCAGCCAATTGGATAGCTCGCCCTGCTAGCGTTATTAGAGCAGCTTCCGTCAAATCGTGGGGCGGCTGAAAATTTAGCCGAGTGGCATGCTGCGATCAGTGGTGATGTACATTTTTAACACCCTAGAATAAATTACAGGCGTTATGCAGAACACATAGATGCGTCAATTGATGATCAGACGAACCCAACCCAATGACTTAGTACGTGTGTACAATATCGCCAAAATTGTTTCAGGGTCCTTATAAGAGGAGGGTAGATAATCGATGACCATTAAGCGTTACGGACTGGATTCCAGGGGAAAGGAAGCGTTACGGGGGGCGGCAGATAGGTGGGCGGATGAGATAAAGAAGTTTGAAGGGACAAAATGGCCATAATTTGTACATGAGCGGCGTAGTTGGAGAAGTATGGGAGAGGCCTTTGCCTCACAGTGGGCGTAACCAGGCTGCTGCTGCTGCTGCTGCTGCTGCTGATGATGATGATAAGGTGTGTAAAAGCTTTAGGGGTTCTATGTAGCGATGGCTATTGAGGGCAGTTAGATTTATCACAAGAAGTTTAGAAGGCAAGAAAAAGTTGCTATCATAATGGCGGTAGATGAAACAGAGTTTTTTTTCCTGAATTTTTTACAACTTCCCAATGTCCAATTTTTTTATGGATTGCATACCACAGAGGGCTACTCCAAATGTGGCTGGATAACTTATTTAAACATTACTAATTTAGCATTTAGGGGAGCTGGGCGCAAAGCACACCGTGAGGAACCCTGCTTTGTCAGTGTTCTCTGTACATTTATTTATAATTATTTATTTGATTAACTTATAATTCCTATAAGTAGCTGCAGCGCCACAAGGGCAATATTTTGTAGGGGGAGATTTGTAGCGGAAAGAAAAACCTAAGAAAAAGATTCGGCTGACTAAAGAAAAAAGACCCAGCAGACAGCACAGAGACCATGACATGCTGCTAGTAAAATAAAGGCCTTGTTATTTACATTCGGCCACATTTTCCTGTGAGCAAGTTTTAAATTCATAACGAAACCTGGATAGGAACAATGGTCTAGAAAACCACGGTTTTCCTAAGATTTGTAGCCATTTGCCAGGTTTTGCACCATTGCCCAAATTATTCACCAGCATCATTAGGAAAATTATGATCATTTGGTGAGCTTATAGTTTCATAATTGCGCAATCATGTGAATATAAACGCACCAGGACAGATAAGTTGGAAGGGAAATCATTATTATGCAGCAAGAAGATGAACGGCCCGAGGACGGTTCCCTGTACCACGCCAGAAGATGCGTAAAGAGCAGGAGAGTTAGTGAGCTCGAAAAACACGAACTCTGAACGGCTGGTAAGAAAACTAGCGATCTAAATAAGAAGAGAACGGTTTTCAAACATTGATTCAACCTTGGGTAAACGTTTTAGTGAGTGACTATGTCGAATGCTTCGGATCAGTCGGTAAAGATATCAGCGATTTGGTGACATAAATCAAGTGCAAAAATGATGTCGTGACTACATTTTAGCAATTCATCAGTATTACTACAACCACGTATACATCACCATATACGCGGATATATGTGATGAAGGGCTCCTGACGTTCTTGCGTGCGGGTTGCTATTAAATAAGGTACCGGCACACTACAACAACTGATATAGTATAGCATAAAATGTAGTTCTCGCTATGAAAATTTATACACACTTATAACATATATGAATAGATACCACGCATCTGCATATAACGCATATAAAATATACGTAGGTACACCGGTAGAACATGGTTCGTAGTGGCTACTCTTGTGCTTTTTTCCGCGTTAACGAGCTCGTTCTTTTGAATCACGCAATACTACGAGAGATTTTTTTTCAATATTTTTATATTGTTTAGTACTCTAGTAGTCAGCCACAGGTGTTGATCGCGACACTATACCTGTCGCACAGCTGCGAATAGTGGCTTGGTCCTTGGGGTAGATTTCTTATGTTGCTTTACTGGAAGATGTTTTACTGATACTTTAAATCGTACGCTGTAACAAATTTTATATTTGACGTACTCAATTCGTAGTTTTTCATTGAACCACACCTCGAAGCCTAACTCCACTTCAGCAGGGGCGCAATGAAATATCGTGAAATGACAAACCACTCACCAGACAGAAAATTCACTAGTGCCGTTTTTTGAACGGATCTATATGCGGTTGATAAGAATGCTTAAAATATTCGCGATTTTTTTTAAAACCTTTTGTACAACGAACTCTACTTTACCTTTATGATGCATGGCCTTGTTTCTTGCTGTAGTAGATATGAAACATAGAAAAATAATACATATATAACGCAAGAAGGAGCTACACTGTACGGCGTCCGGGAAGTAGGAATTCGAATTCTGGTTTAAAACGGCCTTTGAGGGAACCGTTGGCCTCTGGCTATTCTGCAATCCATCAAACGTCACTAGGTCAAAAGAGAGAGATTGATCACCCCAGCGTAAAGCTGTCAAAACTGCACGAGTGCAAAAGTTTTCCCGTTGTTCTGGTAAATGGGCCCAGCAGGGCGAAATAAAGTTAAACAGCAGCCCAAGAAAAACTCTATCGCATGCAGGAACGCCGACGAGCTGCACTATACGTCTACGTATGATATAGCGGGCTTCAGTATGAAAAGTGTGGCTTCTTAACCCGCGCGCTGTATCTCTCTGCGAATCGACGACCAGACCGCCATCGTTGCATTCATTATCACTGACTTTCAAATGTGTGATCGGCACCGATCGCTTGAAGAGCCTTTGGAAAAGGCATTCGCGAGCGATGCATTTGGCCGGTAGGGGCGGGGAGGGGGGGGGGGTGCATATTCACTCAACCTAGTATCGACTCGGCTTGAACCTAACCGTTATAAATGGTGGCACTAAAGCGGCACGCATTCGAAAGTCTTTTCCTGTGCGGGTTATCCTAGGATCCTGCACCCGGTGCCGAATGTTGGCCCCGAAGCTATTTCAATGAAGCTTTCATTCACTCGGCCTGCATTGCTCGCACTCTTACAGTTCGATTCTTGTGAGCTTGCATTTCCCCTAGCCGTTCACGCCATCAACCAGGTTCCGTCCGTACCATTATTCACAGTTGCCCGACACGGAACACATGCCGGCCCCGCAACTCCACGTATTGCGATGCTGCGGCGCCACTCACTGTTGGAATGCCGCCGGCGAAGAAGGATGGGCGGTTGGCATTTGTCAAAAACGTGTCATTGCGCGCAAAGGACGTCGCCATTTTGGCGGCTCTGCTACCCAGGTAGAAGCTCGCTCATTATAATAATATTTCAAAAGCCTTCGTTAGCGCATTACGGTATAAGTTTGCTGCTTTCCCAAACTACAGTGTCCAACTTTTCCAAATGAGAGAGAGAGAGACAGAGAGAGAACCCTTTAATGAAAGGCAGAGATTTTAGCCGGCGTACAGACATTGCTGATATGCTACTCTGCTGGGGAAGGGATTTGGGAAGAGAAAGAGAGATGGAGAGAGGCGCAAAAGAGGAAGAAGTTAAAAAAACAGGCACTGAGCTTTCTGACTCACGGGTAACAGCGTGAGTCAAGTCCTTCAGTGCATGCCCCGTCCATCAATGAGGTGACAGAATTCGCTGCGTGAAAGGTACATGACGATGGCAGAGTAGTACTAAAGTTTCTTGAGTGGACCAATGTTTTCTAAGTATGTGAATAAAAAGCTCATCGCAAGCTTCTGTTGTGTGAGGCAGGCTAAAAGGCGTAAGACACAGTCAAATGAAAAAAGGTGTCTGTGTAAGCGAATGCATGCAATGTTCATAGAACGCAGCTTTTCGGCATACGTTCGACACTCAAATAGGATATGCTACAGTTGTTGCAGTGCGGACTTGTCACTTGCCCGAAGTGGTACCGTAAGCCCTTTCCATAAGCGGTGTTCAGGCGAAAACGATGATATAGAGTCTCCAAATGGCGAGGAATGTTGTATGGAAGTCTGGGTCTGAGATTTGGGTGGATTGAGTAAAAGAAAGGGTAATGTTGTGTCGGCAGGCTCCACAGCCGGTCCTTTTCTTCAAAGGTAGATCTTTTGGCTAGTTGGGAAGCATCAGATCTAGTGAAATATATCCGCTGATAGTTTTGGTGTTGAAGACCTTTGCGTGCCGCTTCATCTGCCTTTTCGTTGGCCAGAATACCACAATGAGGAGGTATCCACCGAAAGTTGATACTGTGGCCTGATGCAATGGCTAAGTGATGTAAGCACGCAATGCGGAAAAAAAGAGGCGGATGATTGTTTTTTTTTAAGCAGACTGAACAATGTTTGTAGTGCTCTTTTAGAGTCAGTGAAAATCGCCCATTGATCAGGCGCTTGGCGCACTATATGGAGGACCGCTTCTTTGATGCCACGAAGGTCTGCTGTCGTGGAGGGTGTCCTCCGCTGCAGCTGATAATAAAGCATTAGTCTTGTTGAAGGCACATACAGGCCACAGGAGGAATTCTCCCGAGTGGCTGATGCATCACTGTAGATGTGGGTGTGTTGAGTATATTTCTCGGCTAATAGAGGAGAGTAATCTGCAGCAGCGTGGCCTGTGGCATGCGATTCTTTGTCCCATTTACACAGGGTACAAGTATGTGCATATCTAGAGGCGAAAGTGTCCAGGCAGGAAAAGTCGAAGGCAGTAATTCCTGTAGCTGAATTATCGGAGGAAAGTGCAAGATCTGCACAGCTTTGCCAAAGCCAGACTTACTGTAGATTACGTGGACGCGGTACATGAAGTGCTTCTTCCCTTGGAGCACATGCCGAAGATGGGTACTAATTGTTTCTTTGGTAGAGATTACATCTAGCGGTAGACATTCTGCTTCCGCTACTGTTCCCGAGGCGGAAGAGCCCTTCGGGGGGCTCAGGCAAATTCGCAGGCAGTTGTTCCGCGCGGCTTGCAGAGTCCTCTTGTTTGCTAGTGATTATCTCGGAAGCACCGGTAGCCGATAGCGCAATGTGCATTCAATATAGGCTTTTTGAAGTAGTACCATTAAGCGACAGCTGCAGCCCCATCGTGTTCCAATCATGCATTTGAAAACTTGCGATGCTGCAGCAATCCTCGCACGTATTTTTTCCCGAGGTGATCACGAGAGATTTCTGTCAATCACAATTCCAAGGAATGGCTGAGACCGTACATAGGGCAGCGATCGTCCACCGAGTAAGAGCGGATATTTGGTAATTTTTTTTCTTGTGAAAGTCATCGCTGTGACTTTTTTGTGGCGAGATGTGAAGACCTCGAGGAGCCAAATACATGGAGACCTTTAGTAAGTAAGTAAGTCGTTGTTGAGTGATGTAGCGCTAACTTCATGCGCGCCAAATGCAGATATCATTGGCATAGATTGGGATGTGTACTCCTCGCGACCGGTTTCTTCTTATGTGTATCAGGGGAGGATTGAATAGGAGCGGAGTGAACACAGCACCACCACTGCGTAAGGCTGCTAGGTCCCGTTCGGACTACTCATAAATATTTTCCGCTCTGTTAAATAGTTTTTTATCCACTTGTATAGCTTTCTTCCGAGGCCAAGGTTAGCCAAAGCTGTGAGAATGGCATGGTAAAAAACAGAGTCAAAAGCTGCCTTGATGTCAAGGAGAACGGCCATTGGGACGCGCCCAGCGTGAATTCCCACTTCAAGTGAACAGGCGAGGGCGATGACATTATCAATAGCAGACCTGTTTTGGCGGAAGCTGCTCATTTTATGGGGAATCTTATTGGGGCTTTCAAGGAACCATGTAATACGTTGGTAGATCATCCGCTTCATAAGCTTGCCTACACAGCTCAGTAATGCGATGGGCCAGAAAGACGCGTAGCTTGTTGGTTGCTTAAAAGGCTTGAGAATCGGCACGATTTTTGCCAGCTTTCATTCCGTTGCGACCTTAACAGACATCCACGATAAATTATAATACTCCAGGAGCCGTAAGCGGGAGGTGCGCGTCAGCCTTGTGATGGCTTTATAGCTTATTTTGTCATGGCCCGGAGATGTGTGCCTGTTTGATTCAGCTATAGTGGTGGTGAGCTCTTCAATTCTGAAAGGCAGATCCAATGCTGGCACTGCCACATGTGGGATGTCAGACTGACAATCTGTGGGGAAAATCGAAGGCCCTGAACCCGCTAAAAGTAGTCGACAGTATTAATTGGAGATTTCTTCGAGGGAATTTTGTTCATGCAGAGAGAGTGCAGCAAAGAGTGAAGCGGTTGGGGCGTCGTGCGCATACCTGTAAGGATCCTTCAAATTTCGGCTACAGGTTGACGCACATGCAACGTGGAACAGAAGTCGCGCCACGTTTGCCGACTACGTTTATCCAGGTATCGCCAGAGATGGATTTCCCCATGGGTGCACAAGAAATAAGGTGCCTAATGGCTGATAATGAGGATGGCTTTCCATATGATATTACTAGGTGATTGGCTCTGCATAGTATTTGGACGTCACGCATGGCTGTTGGCCATGCAGACGTTAATCTTCGTCCTGCTAATGGAGTACACTCGCTAATCTCTGATGTCATTCCTTGAAATAGAAAATGCGCAAAAGTGTGTATCCGACTGGTTGCCTCGTATGGAATCTTTGTTACACGTGAAACAATCGTAGAATATGAACTTTTCATTACGTGGTTGACAATTATGCCATTGGAATAAAGAAAAAAAAAGCGTACGTGAACTAACGGTTCCAATATCGGCCTTCTGTACTAGACATCGTGAGTTCGAATGCTGCCGTCGGACAATTTGATGGACTGTAAATATTTTTAGAAGAATACTTTGTTTCAAATGATCAGTTTACGAAGTCGTTTGAAGCCACAAAGACGAAGTTTAGGCAAATATATGTACTAACCCATCACTCCCCTGCTGGCTGACAAACTATCGCATGCGAGGTTCTTGCGCCCAAAAGTAGGTGGCGGTAAAGATACTAAAGCGTGCATTTACAGTAATTTACCTGTTCAAGCCTGTATAGTAGTAAAGGTTTTTTTGGAAACACGAAACAGAAGAATGGATAGAATGGAGTAGAAAATGACCCCACGCACTTAGCCAAGGAATGCTACTCATTAAATAAGCTTAACTTTAATATTGCCGAGCAATGCGTTTGCAGCCACTTCCTGATTTTTATCAGCAGGCAATATGTTGCAAATGCCATTGACGGCCTGCTACAACGCCGGTACGTCGGTTAGCTTCCATCAGTTTCAAAATACTACTCTAAAGAAAACCACATCCACCACGTTCTAATATCGTTGTCAAAAGAACACGACGTTAACGCGTGTAGAGCATGAAAAATAATTCTTCAAGAATAGTGACAGGTCAGCTTTTTATTCTTATACTTCAATTAGAACCAGAAAAGCGAATTTTGAAGTATCGATGGTGCCTCCAAGGCTTAACGAAGATAAATTGCTTAGCGCTCGAGCCAATACACAATGTATTCGCCGCAACGGCATTGCGCGGGTGATTTTGTCATTTTCTTTCACTTGCTTCTATGTTCTTGCGCTATTAACGATTATACAGATCAAACTGCCGAACCGTGCATGGAATAGAAAAAAAAAACGCTAATGCTTGGTCGTAAGCTGTACCTAACCATTTCTGTTTGAGACATGGAAAAAGAGCAGAAACTCGGGATAGAACAGCGTTTAGATACGAAATGAGTGCCACAAAGAATTGCGTTTCTTTTCCTTTATTTTGCTATTCTCCTTCTTCATTTATCAGTTTTCTGCTGAAGAATAAGCATCAACAGTGAAAGAACATAACGAAGCCACTGTGCACGCAAGCACAAAGTGACAACTGTAGCACTTGCGAGAAATACCGGTCATACATGCAACATTTTAGAAAGACGAAAGCCAAAGTCAGGAAAACTACTTACTTGAAATGAAAGCCAATTACAGGCGTTAGGAACGCAAACAGAGATACAGCGATAGAAAGAATAAATGAATGGTACGGATGTTAATCAGACGACTTGTTCAGTTTGCTACCTTACAGCGCGTGCAAGGGAAGAAAAGTATGAAAAAGGGGAAAACAAAGGAAGAGAGAAAAAAACACTAGTGGCGCGCACAACGTCACGGTGCGTATACCAAGTCTCTAAGCAGTCGCAGGCACTGAGGCACTTCAGGTACTGAGCAATGCCCCCGTCACGCGTGTTGTTTGTCTATCACCAATACCGTTCTTCATAGCCAGTGTGCATTTACTGCGGTGGCAATGCGTCTTTTTTGTGCTATTCACGAGCACACTGTTTCGGACGTAGCAAGTGTGGTCTTTGGGGACTCTCAAAGGAATGTTCACTGGAGGTCTTCTAAAACAATGCGTTAAAAACCAACCCGTACTAAGATGCCGCACAGAGTAGTGATCGAATGTGTACATAATAACAAGCCTTGAACACGTAACTGGGTGAAAGAATGAGCAGACGTCCTTGAAACTGCGAGTTGGGTTCGTCTGGATTTGATTCATTAAGGTGGTCCCCAAAATAAAAGCAGCCCTATACTGACATTGCACCCATGCTCATGCGCTGAGATGAGTGAGATGGAATGCTCGTTCTGTGGAAACAGGCTTATGGGCGAATGAAGGCTGAATATTTAGGCAACACAGCTAAAATTCATAGCATTTTTTACCGCCGTCATGCCATACACGACGCTAACGGAATGTGCTAAGATATCCGTATAAAATATTATTATCTCAAAATAATATATTTCACTCCAACATAGAGTAGCGTCAGATTTGAGAATGGTCCCAGATACATCGCTGCGCAAAGCTATCAGCGCAAAGCTATCAGCGTAAAGCTATCGCCACTACCATTACCAAATGAAAATACATACATTTATTCTGTGGCGACGTGCGACCACGTAGACCGTCAAAGTATCAGGCTCTCGCAGGAGAGGAAGAACCGACACTCCGTCGCTTAGCGTAGCATTCTTTTTAATGATCTTCGGAACGCTAGCCCGCGCCGGAACGCGCCAGCCGCTCGAGCCTCGTGTAGACGCGAGGGTCTGCGTCAACTCTCGTGCGACGCCGATGCTGCTGCCGCTACAGAGGGCTCCCCCCCTAGAGAGGAGGAAAGTTCGACGAACGATGGAAAGTCCACGTGACGCGGCGTGTCTTGGCGTTGGTCTTCGGTGTCACGTTCGCTGGCGGCGGCGAAGGATGCAGCAGAGTCGCGTCGCATACTGGTGGGGCTGAGGGCGCGGGTGCTTCGATGTAGGCGGGTTTGAGACGTTCCAGGGCAATTGTGTCTGATCGGCCGTTGACATTGACAACAAACGTCGTCGGACGACGCTCTAGAACACAATATGGCCCGGAGTAGTGTGGTTGTAGAGGCTTCCGCACGGCACAGTTACGCACGAAAACGTGGGTAGCAGAGCTGAGTGCGGGAGAAACGTACGGGGACCTTGCTTCTTGTGAACGTGTAGGCACGGGGCGCATCTGGCTGAAGAAGGCTTGCAGGTCGGCGACGTATTCGGCAGGTGATGGCATAGGCGTGTTGGGGGTGGCGACAAAGAAATCGCACGGAAGGCGTAGGTGAGTGCCGTAAACTAGCTCAGCACAGGAGCAACCTAGGTCGCTCTTGAGTGCGGCTCTGATGCCAAGTAAGACGAGGGGTAAATGTAGGACCCACTTCTCCGGTGATTCATGTGCCATAAGGGAGGCCTTGAGATGCCGGTGAAAACGTTCAACTAGTCCGTTGGACTGCGGGTGGTAAGCAGTTGTGCGAAAACGTGTCGTTCCGAGTAGTTTGAGTAGCTCGTTGAAGAGCGCTGAGTCAAACTGTCGACCGCGATCTGTGATTATTGTGGATGGGCAGCCGAACCTTGCTATCCACGTAGACACGAACGCTGCTGCAACAGTGGGCGCTGAGATATCAGATATAGGTGTAGCTTCTGGCCACCGTGTGTAACGGTCGATGCATGTCAGTATGTAGCAGTATCCTTTCGAAGTTGGAAGAGGGCCGACGAGGTCCAGGTGTACGGTGTCAAAACGAGCATCCGGTGGAAGAAAAGATTTGGCAGGCGGAATGGGGTGACGCTGGATCTTCGAACGTTGACATGACAAACAGCAGCGAACCCAATCGCGAACTTGCGCGTTTAGCCGAGGCCAAACGAAACGACTGGAAAGAAGCTTCTGTGTTGCGCGTATGCCAGGGTGCGACAGGTTGTGCACGGTTTCGAATAGACGTCTGCGAAGGGATGTCGGAATGTATGGTCTGGGTGTGTCGTTAGAAGTGTCGCAGACGATGGACGTACCATCTGGGGTCACAACGACGTCTTCCAATTGCAGGGACGTTGGCGAATTCCGGAGTGTACGAAGTTCAGTGTCGTCACGCTGTTGACTGGCGAGTAAGTCGGCCTCGATGATGAAAGGTTCCGATGTCAACGTGGAAACGACATTGACACGACTCAGAACGTCAGCTGGAATGTTGTCGGTGCCCTTGATGTGGCGGAACGTTGTTGTAAACTCGGAGATGTAGGAAAGCTGTCGAATCTCGCGGGGCGAGTAACAGGACGCCGAACGATTCGTTGCGTGCACAAGGGGCTTGTGGTCAGTCAAGACAGTGAATGCACGGCCTTCGAGGAAATGGCGAAAATGCTTGATAGCCAGGTAAACAGCGAGTAATTCACGGCCGAAAACGCTGTAGCGGGACTGCGCAGGCTTCAGTTTCTTGGAGAAAAAAGCGAGTGGATGCCACTCATTGTCGATGAATTGCTGCAGAACGGCACCAACGGCGGTATTTGAAGCGTCGGTCATGATGGCAGTAGGGGCGTCTGGCTTTGGGTGTCTAAGCAGCGTGGCGTCGGCGAGGGCAGACTTGACTTTTGCGAAAGCGTCTGCGGCCTCTTCAGTCCACTGAAGCACTTGTTTGCGCTTGTTTACCAGGAGAGCGTCTAGCGGAGCCATAAGTCGTGCGCACTCGGGAAGGAATCGGCGGTAGAAATTGACGAAACCGAGAAATTGGCGAAGCTTGGTGAGTGTGGTCGGTCGGGGAAAGTTTTCGATGACGCGAATCTTGGACGGCAGAGGTCGAATGCCGTTAGCGTCGACGATATGACCGAGGAACTCGAGTTCGGTTTGACCGAATTCACTCTTGGCGGCGTTGATGACAATTCCTTTACTGGCAAGGCGTGAAAACAACAACCGCAAGTGGTGAAGATGTTCTTCGGCCGAAGAGCTTGCCACGAGGAGGTCGTCAATGTATGCAAAAACGAAAGGCAGACCTCGGGTGACGGAATCGATGAAACGCTGAAAGGATTGGCCCGCGTTCCGTAAACCGAAAGGCATGCGGAGAAATTCGAAAAGACCGAAGGGCGTGGTGATGGCGGTCTTGGGAATGTCTTCTTCAGCGACCGGTAGTTGATGGTAGGCGCGAACGAGATCGATCTTAGAAAAGATCGTCGCACCGTGCAACGCTACCGTGAAGTCCTGAATGTTCGGTAGAGGGTAGCGATCAGGAACTGTGACGTTGTTTAGTGCCCGGTAATCGCCGCAGGGGCGCCAGTCACCCGTCTTCTTAGGCACCATGTGAAGTGGTGATGCCCAGTTACTGGAAGAAGGGCGGATGATGCCAAGTTGCAGCATGTGTTCGAACTCCGCGCGAGCGATCTTGAGTTTCTCCGGGGACAAACGCCGGGGTCGGAAGTAGACCGGTGGGCCGGAGGTGACGATGTGATGGCACACGTCATGTTGCACCGGTTGCGTCCAGTCCGGTAGGCGCGTCAAAGTGGGAAACTCGCGTAGGAGTGCGGCGAAAGGTTCGTCCAACATGGCAGAAATAGGCGCTATGGGCGATGTGCCTGATGATGGGACGCCGGGAACGGATAGCTGGGTCACGGAGTCGATGAGACGGCGTCGTTGGATGTCGACAAGGAGTCCGTAGTTATGCAAGAAGTCTGCTCCAATGACTGCATGACGGACGTCTGCAACCAGGAAAATCCAGCGGAACGCTCGTCGAAGGCCAAGGTTTAGCATGACGGAGCGTGACGAGAAAACTGGAATCCTGGTGCCGTTGA
The DNA here is from genome assembly GCF_038994185.2 of Dermacentor albipictus. Taxonomy (NCBI): domain Eukaryota; kingdom Metazoa; phylum Arthropoda; class Arachnida; order Ixodida; family Ixodidae; genus Dermacentor; species Dermacentor albipictus. The sequence goes on from NC_091821.1 coordinate 439,290,817, forward strand.
CGGCTTGCAAAGACGACACAGGAGTCGCTTTTCGGTCGGAGCGCTGGGCGGGTAGAATGCTGACGTCAGCACCTGTGTCGACCAAGAATCGTTGTCCCGTAACTCTGTCCGTCACGTAGAAAAGGCGACTTGTGTGCTGGGCCGGACCACTCGTCGCCGTTAGAGGTCGGCCGGCGTGTTTCCCTGCCAAGCGCAGGGACGCCGACAGTGACGAGCGTCGTTTCCAAAACGGCGGTGGTAGTAGCAAACGCCAGGCGTTGTAGTTGAGGCTTCATTGCGAGTGCCCGTGCGTCTTGATCTGCTGGAACTACGGCTGCGTGGGCGACGAGACGTGCGGCGATGCTCCGCTCCACTGATGATGCGTTCCAGGCGCTCACACAAGGAGTCGAGCGGAGAGTGCACTGCAGAAGAGCAGGGAAGAGTTTGCAGAGCGGTTGTATTGTCATCCGGAGACGGTGACGTGGCTGCGATGGTTGGGGTGGCTACTTCCATGACTTTGTCGGCCAAAGCGGCAAGTCCGGTAAGGTCCATGGTAGAGGCTGTCGCCAGGACCATCTGCACGTTAGCCGGGAGTCGTTGCAAAAACAGTTCGCGCAACAGCGTGTCGTCGATGGATCTCGCGTTGTTTCCGAGCAGCTGGCTCATTCGGCGAAGAAGTTGACTAGGGCGTCGGTCGCCGAGTTCTTCAGCGGACAGAAGCTGCTGGATGCGAGAACGCTGTGAAGCTGCTGTGCGCTGTAGCAGTGCTGCCTTGAGATCGTCATAGGCGGCGGCAGACAATGGGGAGTTCAACAAATCTGCTACCTCGTCAATGGCGGCGGGCGAGAGCGCTGCGACGGCGTAATGGAACTTCGAGGCTTGAGAGCGGATACCAGCGACTTGAAATTGCGCTTCGGCCTGAAGAAACCACGCCGAAGGATGCTGGTCCCAGTACTGTGGGAGGCGGACAGCGATGGCGGAACAGGAGGGCTCACCGCGTTCCTCGGAAGGGTTCTGGCCTTGAGCTCTCGTAGCGTCGGTCTGGTCCATGGTCGTCTCTACCACAGGAGCGTATGGCAATATCACGTCCGGGGTCACCAAACTGTGGCGACGTGCGACCACGTAGACCGTCAAAGTATCAGGCTCTCGCAGGAGAGGAAGAACCGACACTCCGTCGCTTAGCGTAGCATTCTTTTTAATGATCTTCGGAACGCTAGCCCGCGCCGGAACGCGCCAGCCGCTCGAGCCTCGTGTAGACGCGAGGGTCTGCGTCAACTCTCGTGCGACGCCGATGCTGCTGCCGCTACAATTCTATGTCTAACCCTGTTACAATGTGCTATAGCATTGATAGTCATCCACGTTCACAAAATGAACTAGCTCTTCAATATTTTTTATTGAGCGCTGAATCACATAGTATCGTAGTTTTCTAGTTTTCTATCGTAGTATATGGTAACAGAAACTTACGACGCATACATATGGGCTTTTTTACCACCTCGCCCTTTCGTCCTGCTAAAGGTTCGATAGCTAGTGTCTTCGTCCACTTACGTTCGAAAGAAAACATGCTGGATATAAGAAAGGTATGACTACAATAAACAAAAAAAAAAACAAGAAAAAATAAGAAATACAAATTAAGGATGTCCACTATACTCCTATGCTTCATTCCGATAACGATGGCCACATTGAAATCATATCAGAGTGCCTCACCGCCTGTTTCATCTTTACGGCACGCTGCCAGGCAACTCTCTACGAGCGAGATACGTATTGTCGCTGAGGAATGGAGTCATGCTCTCAAAAGGGCTGCTGCTGATCACAGGAAACTCCCGATCTTCCTGGTGTTTCAACGACAGCCTCCGCCTAACTGCATATGATCGAAGCAACAGCCGTTCAGTGTGCCACCTACATGGTGGCGTAATGACGCGTATCACGGCTCACCGTAAGGAAAAATAATCGCATAATAATGATGCTTTCGTCAACAAATCGAAACGCGTATGCAGACGGATCCAACGCAACGGAACTGCGGAAAAATACAGAAAGATGTCGGCGACCACACGACAGTGGCGCCACCTGATAACGAGAGCTAATGCTCATTCAGTGAATATGGTCATCTGAGTGCCGGAGCCATGACTGACTGGCCGGTATTCATGGGAGTGCTGGAAGCATCGGATTATCATTACTCAGTGGACACAAAGAAAGAAGAAAGCTGTGCCCGCTAGCTATCTTTCTGTATAGTACAGTGCAAAGAAGTTGGGCCGTCTACATTAGAAGTAGCGCTGAAGTATTTTTGCGCACAAGTGCATCGAACGCTGATACATTCCAAGTGCCTTCCAACATGTGCCTTTTCTGGCGAGAGTACAAATTGACGCGAGTAAATATTTCGTTTCGTTAAATTTTCTGCCTAGATTATGTAACATCTGAGAAAAAAGAACCGAAATTCTTCATGCGACTACAAAGCACCACAGAGAGCAAGAATTTGCATAGCATACCCGCATCTCATATTCTATCGCAAAGTATATATGGCCGCGCTGCAGCAAGTGTAGCAAGCTGCAGTAGAAGGATCCTCGACCGCCGCCTCCTACAAGTAAGATCGCAAGAACTGTAACGAAATGAATTGTGTATTGTGTGGCGCACTCAGGCGTCATGTTAAGATCTGGTGCTATGCCGTTCTGCGTGTGGCTTTCTAGTACACAATAGTGCAGAGAAAAGCCATTGTGCAGGGAACAGCACAAGTCTCGCCGTCGACACCGGGCGGACATTACGGTTCGTTTTCATGAAAACGACGTAGAAACTTCATGAAGAATCTCTAGTGGGTTCTGCGAAAAAAGATGCTTCTATGGAGCCGCACCTCCAGTTTACGCTCTCACTGTGGTTGCATGTGCTGCGCAGGCCTCTCATTTTTGACGCCATCATGTTGACTTGGCAACTGCACAGCAAGTGCAGAACACCATAAGACAGCCGATGGCTGGAAGAAATTTCTTGCACCGAATCCACAAACACCTACGAAGGCTTTCATAACTGAGAAGAGGGAAACAGAGATAGAACATCGCGTCATGCTACTAAAACGCGTGAGCGACTTACTTTCGTTCAGGACTGATGTTAGTCAGGGGTTTAGAATAAGAATATGACGGCTGTCATCTGCTGTCACTTATGTTTTTCGTCTGGTCTTCTCATGGGGCCCTGCCTGTTACTGGCTTAGCGCATGCAAAACAAAAACGCAGTGGCCTACTTATGAGTGGTATGCTGGGAACGTTTTGACAAAAAAAATCAAGGTCATTCTGCTCTCCGAAGGTGGAAGACCAGCGGATCTGTAAACATTGTGGTAAGAAAACTTTATTGCATCACTCATTGTCACGTTGTAAAGACGGTTACAACAGCTTTGTGGCCACTATGATATACACTGATCGGCATAATCACAACTGCAGACACATTCCTTGATAATGTCAAATCGATGCACAAGCGCCACTGGGTAGTCGGTTGGACCGGATCGGTGTGGCGTCGCATTTGAGTAGCCATGAAGCTTTCGACAGTGTATCCGATGTCAAAGATACTTTAGAGTAACTTTGCCGATGTAACTTTGCCTTTGACGCATCGTTCCGTCTGACCTGCCGCTTACAATCGGTTTCTCATGCACCATCTTCGATGGTGCTTGCTCCCCGCCGCCGCCATACTCTCCTTCGCTTAAAGTCACGCCGTTGCTCTTCCTAAGCGAGCTGCTCTTAAGGAGTCCCCCTCGCAACTCATACACAAGACTACCCAACTAGGTTTCTCTGAGGCAGCCAATTACAGTTTTCGACATGCTGTTCTGTATGTGGTATGCGTGATTGCAAAGAATGTTGGATTCATTTAGCTGAGTGCTTGTAGCCTCTACCGTACGGGGCTATGAGCCATTGCATGTTTTTTCCTTGCTTCGGGGGTTTTAGTGCTTATTTATTTATTCAAAATACCTTGCAGGCCCGAAGAATGGGCATTGGGTAAGTGGAAAAAATTTTACACGGTATAAAGAGCAAACAATTATACAAAATTACACAATTACGCAATGCTTTGTTAATAATAATACAACGAAGAGTCAAGTTTACAGAAACACTAAAATTCTGAGATAAAAAAAGAGCATACAAGAAGCCACGGAGACAAGGTTTTTTTTAACGTAAGAAATGAATGTTTATGTCGTGACGGAAATTTTCTTTGTTCGCTTCAGCTACCAGGATATCGGGAAGGTTGTTCCACAAGCGGATGACACCTGGAAGCGCAGATGAGTTAAAAGCATCTGTTTTGCCGTAGATGCACGTGAAAGAAAGATGATTATGCCATCTTCGTGAGGTGAATAGAGAAACTTGCAGAGCTATTGGTGATGGCCTCGGTCCGTGAACGTACTTGTGAAACAGCAATATAAGTGCTACATCACTACGAGTGTTCAAAGAAGGAATTGATTGATGGTTTTTAATTTGCGTTACACTTTCGTTCCAGTTGTAATATTGTGAAATAAATCGAGCGTCTCTATACGGAACTTATTCTAGAATAGTGGTTAAATAAATGTAATGAGGGGACCATATTGAAAAAACAAATTCAAGTTTAGGGTGAACAAATTTAAGATAAGCTAATTTGCGGACATTTCTCGGCGTCTTACGGTGGTTCCGGCGTAAATATCCAAAGGATCGGGAGGCATTTCCGCTGATATTGTTGATATGTGTAGTCCAGGAAAGGTTTGTTGTCAGGGTTACGTCTAGGTATTTGAAAGAAGTAACTACAGACACAGGATTGTTAATAATATAGTATGAGAAGTCGTAAAGAAAATGCTTGCGAGTGGAAGACATTACTTTACATTTATCTGGAATAAGCGACATTAGCCAGGTGCTACACCAACTGTTAATAAGGCCAAGATCATTTTGAATCCTTATGTGGTCATCAGTACTACCAATTTCTCGGTAAACTATACAATCGTCAGCAGAGATGCGCACATGAGAAGAAAGCTTATTTGGTAAGTCATAAATATATATCAGCGAAAGTAGTGGACCGAGAACACTGCCCTAAGACGCAAGAGAGCGTAAGAGACGTAAGAGAGTTGGGAGGAAAAATTATTAACCACGGTGAACTGCTGCCGACTGATAAGGCAGTTCCGAATCCAAGATATCGTAAGTGAATCTAAGGACAATGAAGACAGTTTAGAAATTAGTCGGCAGTGAGCTACTCGATCAAAGGCTTCTGGAAAAGCTAAAAACATGCAGTCAGTTTGTAGCTTATGCTCATACGGGTATGAGCCAATGATGATGATAGCTCTGTGTGCGTACAGGAAAATTCTATGGTGCCCTGGTCATTTACAGGTCCGCTGTAAAGGGACCCTACTCCAATCAATGCCTCCTTTACTAGATTCCCGCCGCGTTGTTGACTTTCTCATTGTAGCGACGGTTCCCTTAGTTCAGCATAAATTCCGTGAGGTGGCGCTCGTTGCCTTTTACCCGCTTACCCGCTTTCGCCGCAAGTGCACACGATATCGTTGCGGTGCTTAGACGGGATTCTGACTTAGAGGCGTTCAGTCGTAATCCCACGGATGGTAGCTTCGCACCACTGGTCTCTCGACCAAGCACGTGAACCAAGTGTCCGAATCTGCGGTTCCTCTCGTACTGAGCAGAATTACTATCGCAACGACCGGTCATCAGTAGGGTAAAACTAACCTGTCTCACGACGGTCTAATCCCAGCTCACGTTCCCTATTAGTGGGTGAACAATCCAACGCTTGGCGAATTCTGCTTCGCAATGATAGGAAGAGCCGACATCGAAGGATCAAGGCTTGTTGCCAAGGCTTGTTACGATTTTTTCTTCCTCTAAATGATCAAGTTTGGTCATCTTTCCAACAGACCGGCGCAACCGAAAGGCCGCGCCGGACATCGGTCCGAAGACCTCACTAAATCATTCAATCGGTAGTAGCGACGGGCGGTGTGTACAAAGGGCAGGGACGTAATCAACGCGAGCTTATGACTCGCGCTTACTGGGAATTCCTCGTTCAAGGGGAACAATTGCAAGCCCCTATCCCAATCACGAAAGAAGTTCCACGGGTTACCCAGTCTTTTCAGACAGGGATAAAGACACGCTGCTTCCTTCAGTGTAGCGCGCGTGCGGCCCCGGACATCTAAGGGCATCACAGACCTGTTATTGCTCTGTTTCGTGCGGCTAGGAGCCGCTTGTCCCTCTAAGAAGGTTGTAAGGTGCTGGGAACCCCGCACCTATTTAATAGGCTAGAGTCTCGTTCGTTATCGGAATTAACCAGACAAATCGCTCCACCAACTAAGAACAGCCATGAACTTCCGGCGGATGTGGCAGCGGCGGCTGAATGCTTCCGCCGGTGCGGTATATGCGCGGGCGTCTGTTAGCGATGTAGGGGTTGAAGGACGGACTTCGGGATGAAAACACAAAGCTTGGGAGAGTTTATTTTACATTATTTACAAGGAGGTGAGAGACAGGTAACAGTCGTACAGTCATTTCGGGCCGGCAGCAACTCGGACGCTGCGGCCCGCGGCAAGACGTTCAAGAGAGGTGAATCAGGGAATCAGGGAATTCTCCAGAATGCTCTGGTATCTCTGGAATGCTTCTTATAAACCCTTCGAGCACTGGAAGTCGCGTCATGTTCGACCAATGGGAGAGTCCGCTCAGATGACACCATTTTCAGCCGATGGTTGGCGCCCGTATCGCGTTGTCACACCCGGCGACTCTCTGCGGTCTTGCCTCGAGGACTTGCAATGCGCTTCTTCAAAGGAGGAGAAGTGGGGGCGCTCATGCTCCATTGTCCGAGGGCCCACCTGCTCCCGGTGCTACGGCGCCGCAGCGGTAGCAAATGTCTTCTTCAAAGGCGATGAAGAGGGACGATTGGGCTCCATTGTCCGAGGGCTCCTCTAGTCCCGGCGGTACGGCTCCGCTGTGGTAGCGGATGCCTTCTTCAAAGGCGAAGAATGGTGACGATTGGGCTCCATTGTCCGAGGGCCCCTTCTAATCCCGGCGGCGTACGAACTTGTTGGCACGTGAACTTGTTGGTTCGTGCGCTCCTCTGGAATGTGCTGCGATTCAATGTGGTCCTGTGGAACTCGAAGTAGGTGCAGGAAACAGCTCCATATCTAACAGCTCGTCCTCGCCCCGGTTGTTCTGAATGGCCGGTGAACTCAATTCGCTGGCCATGAGGAACGCTGAAAGAAGCTGCAGGGTACAGGGGTCGAGCCTCGTTTGACGAACTTCGGGATCCTAGGCACTGGAGAACATAAGTCAAACAAATAAAACAACACAGCGCTGCACCACGTGTAAGCGCAGGCTCTTCACCCCTGACTCGCCAGGCTATTATTGAGTCAAAATGAACCCTGATCTTTTCTTTCCCCAATTTTGACAAAACAGTTCCAACCACCCTTCCAAACAGCCATCCATTTCTCCTCGAATGCCGACAAGACCAGAGTACTATTGTTGTTGCAAAACAAAGTGCCGTTGACGATGCAAACAACAAACGAAAACAGCCGAACATAACATAAGTGGCCTAATTACACGAACAGCATGTTTCCAATCTATCGCAGTGGCGTACTTATCGCATGTATTGGTGCCACTGAACAATCTGGTCAACCTCACAAGTACGTAATCACAAGCGCACTAGCCTTGTGGTCACTAAACAAAACGCGCACTTCCATTGTAGGCAAACTTTTCATTTACGCTTACTCACGTTTCTTCCCTGAAAGTCCTACAGGACAAGTGACATAAACGAACAATTAAACTTGCGGGACTTACACACTCCGCAGAACCCTTAAAATAATGCGTCTTTTAATAACTCGTTCCACGCATACTTATCAGAGAAGTCAGAATACGGCTGCCCTCAACACACACGAGCAACCCAGTCGTAAATCTGCTTCCTTCCGTCCACACAGGACATGCGCTAATGGAACTAAGAACGCTTCTCAGTGCAAATCATGCACTCACTGAAAATCCACGCGCTTAACCTTAGAAAATTCAAAAACACTTAAAAAGAAAGAAGGTTAAATAACACACACGCGCGTTACGATATGCCTCTCAACGATAACCTTGACCTTTAGGTTACTCACACACACACAAAAAAAACCTATCTACTTATTAATGAGCATCTCGCGAGACTACAGGTTTACTTAAAACGCATCTTTCAAATCTCGAGCTTCTCGAACGAAAACATAAACAAAGCTCAAACCCTACACATTGAAAGAAATCCTAGTCTCAATTCGCGAAAACTTTCCGATGCTCAAAATAAAAAACAAAACAACATGCTTTACTTCTACGGAAGCTCTCCTGGCATCCCGTTCCAAACGTTTATGTATGACTCATACTTTGAGTCGTACCCGAGGTGGTCGCGGTTTAGAAGCTACTCTGGCTACGGAGGAACAACAAAAGGGCTGACTCACTATCAGCTCCTTCAAGACGTTAGAGTCCCCTGCCAATTTGCGTCCTGGCGCCCCGCTTTCCTCACAAACTCGATTGACCGCGTCGCTACTCCCCACCTGGTCTCGTCCTGCCACCTTGCGTTTCTTCGAACTGCACGCTGAGCTGTGAAAAGAACTACGGAACGACGAGGAGTATAACTGCCTCGTGCCCTTTGTCCGCGTCCGTGCAGAAACTGCTTCGCGGTCCCCCTTTGACCGGTGGCTCGAACTTTTTGGATGCGTCAACATCGTCCGTGACGACCGCACCCTTTTCCTCGCGCCCTGCCCTTTTGGGTTTCTCGCCATCTATGGCGGCGCTACATTAGTTACCGTCTTTCGGTCTTTACTGCGCTTCCTTTTACGGCGCTTTCTCTTTGCACTCGCTTTCATGTCGCCTTCTCGTGCCTTGTGCTGGCCGGTACACATTTCGTCGGCCCGGATCGGTCTCTTACCCGCACAGTCTGAGTGATTTACATTTGAATCAACACTCTCTCTGTCTCGACTGGCGGACAGCCCAACCGACTCTGGCACAATGCAGCAGGCTGTCCTCGAGTTAGACAACTCGCACTCTTGCGAACTGCACTCTGCTACATTGCCCAGCTCACGCTGTGCATCGGCACACAGCCCGTCGGTATCGATCGCTGTCTCACGCGCACAGTCCGAATGATTAACAACTGAATCATCCCTATCTAGGCCATCTAGACTGGCGGAGAGCCGCACTGATCCCTCAACAATGCAGTTGTATTCTCTTGAGCTACGCAGCTCGCAATCCTGAGAATTACCCTCAACTGCATCACTCAGCTCGCACTTCACTTCTGCACGCAGATCTGGCTCTACATGGGTGCTCGCGTCTGTCGGGTCAGCAGTACCCTTTCCTTCGCTAGCAACCTCGCTAACATTACCAGCGACGCACACGCGCGGTAACTGTGCCAATTTTTTCGCAGCTGGCCTAGCTGTCTCCACAGTCATCTGTTGGCACAGCACCTCGTCGCTCTCCTTGCGGCCTTTAACGGCCTCTGTTGCCACTAAGGCATCGTTAGCAGCTAGCCTTTTCCCTTTTCCTATGAATCTGCAGCCAATCTCACAGGCACTACTCTTCTCGTCGGCTTTTGGCGAAAATCTGCTAGACACTTCCTCATTCTTTCGCTCTGTACTACCTGCAGAATTCTCAGACAGCCGTTGTCTCTGTGCCAATAACTGATCACAATACTGTATCTCTTTGATCAGTGCTGCCTTCTCTCTCTCATACTTTTGCTCACGCTCTCGCTTACGTTCCTGATACTGCCGTTCGCGTTCATTCTCACGTTCGTGACGCTCACACCTAAGAGTAAGTTCTTGAAGCTCATGCTTCCGTTCATTCTCGCGTTCTTCACGCTTACGCTCACTCTTGCGTTCACGACGCTCTCGCTCACGTTCACGACGCTCACGCTCCCGTGGTTCCTGTATCACCTCCCAAGCAAGCTCAATGCTTTTGTCATCATTGCCACTATCGTTAATCGCCTTTATGATAGCTGGCGTTTTCATCCGTTCGTCCGCCTCAACTCCCAAATCGTCGCACATCAACAAGTCCAACCTCGTCAACCTTCTAAGATCCATGGCAGCTGCCCCGACAGGTGGTTAGAACTGTTTTCCTTAATTTGTGCAAACACACAATGCATCAAACTCCCGATTCCCAGAACTATCAAAATGAACACACAACATTTGAGTGTGGCGAATCATAAGGAAAAAAACTACGCGCTCACTTACGGTTGCAGCAACCTGCCATACAGTTCATTGGTCCGCTGTTCCCGGTTCCTCAGGACTCCCTGGGTCGAAGGCTCGCTCCTTCTTCGCTACTCTCAGTTCCTTCGGACCTCTTTCGACGAAGGCTCTCTCTTCTTCGCTCTTCCCGGTTCCTTAGGATCTCTCTCGACGAAGGTTGATCCGTAGCGCTGCCACCAGCTGTTGCATTCGGAGGCGATCCCACCGCTGCTAACCAGATGTAGGGGTTGCAGGACGGACTTCGGGATGAAAACACAAAACTTGGGAGGGTTTATTTTACATTATTTACAAGGAGGTGAGAGACAAGTAACAGTCGCACAGTCATTACGGGCCGGCAGCAACTCGGATGCTGCGGCCCGCGGCAAGACGTTCGAGAAAGGTGAATCAGGGAATCACGGAATTCTCCAGAAATCTCTGGTATCTCTGGAATGCTTCTTATAAACCCTTCGAGCACTGGAAGTCGCGTCATGTTCGACCAATGGGAGAGTCCGCTCAGATGACGCCATTTTCAGCTAATGGTTGGCGCCCGTATCGCGTTGTCACACCCAGCGGCTCTCCGCGGTCTTGCCTCGCAGACTTGCAATGCGCTTCTTCAAAGGAGGAGAAGTGGGGGCGCTCATGCTCCATTGTCCGAGGGCCCACCTGCTCCCGGTGCTACGGCCCCGCAGCGGTAGCAAATGTCTTCTTCAAAGGCGATGAAGAGGGACGATTGGGCTCCATTGTCCGAGGGCTCCTCTAGTCCCGGCGGTACGGCTCCACTGTGGTAGCAAATGCCTTCTTCAAAGGCGAAGAAGGGTGACGATTGGGCTCCAATGTCCGAGGGCCCCTCCTAATCCCGGCGGCGTACGAACTTGTTGGCACGTGAACTTGTTGGCTCGTGCGCTCCTCTGGAATGTGCTGCGATTCGATGTGGTCCTGGGGAACTCGAAGTAGGCGCAGGAAACAGCTCCACATCTAACAGCGAGCGTTATCGTGGGCCTCTGAGACGGTGACAGATGCCATGATCATCTCGGAGGGCGCAGCATGTGATCTAAGTTGCATGCGTTCGCCATGAGAGGCGTTCGTTGCCTTTTCGCGGAGTCGAGGAAAGTGAGAGGGCACAGAACCGAGTTTACCGGACATCGCGGCAGTCATCTAGTAAAGTAGGCACTGCTTCAATGATACCAGTAACTGTGGTTATATACATAAAAAGGCGCATGTGTGTGTGCATGCGTGCACAGCGGTCCTGCTGCATGCAAGCACTCTCTTAGGATGTTACGATGCCCAGCTGGTGAAGGACCTTAGCATCTGTATCGTTTTCGTTTGTTCTGGCACAGCAAGCATCGCGGTCTAAACGTACCTCTCCCAAACAACGCATCTATGGAAAGGTGGACGCCGGGCCATGGGGCAGCTTGTACCCACTTTTAAAGCACGAGGTGGCCGGCGGTGTGGATTGAACCATGCACTTCTCGCTACCGAGCCAGGCGTCCTGGACCTGCACAGCTAGAATGTCTGATCGTATGTGATAGGTACTGGGTTCGAATCCCATTGCCGCCGGAAACCAACCAGTCTTTTCCAATGGATATAGACGTACTCAAGCTGGCGCTCGGTTGTTCTCATGTGAAAAATATGCCCTATAAAAATGTGCTAGGTTCTCTGGGTGGCCCTTGTCCACTACAGCTTTGGTGAAACAGCCGCGCATCTTCCGCTGCGTGCTGCCGCTGGGTACTTACCCATAAAATTGGTATAAAAGAGCGTCTGCCCTGTTTGGCAACAACGGGAGGCCCAGACGCTTGGAAGGAGACCCTACTATTAGAAGTTGATGCTCTTTTTTCATACTTGCACTGCAAGGATAGTGATTTGAACGTACATTTCCCAAGCAATAGACCTCTTCGATGCTAGACGTATGGCTGCTTTTACCCTTCTTATAAACACAGGTGGGTGTCCGGCGATGAGGATCAAACCACCCACAACCTGCACCGATTTGGGCGTCTTACCCATTGGGCATTGTGTGTTTGCCTCGAGCCGACTCATTCGATGTAACCGTAGCCTCAATAAATTGATAGGTATTACAGTCATTTGAATAGCCGTCATGTCACATTCTTTAAATTGGATCACAGGCTACCTTGTGACCACACCCTGCTAATGTATTTTGATGCGATAGCGTTAAGGGGCCCGCGTCGCAGAAAATCCAGCGTCGACAGCCGTTTCGGCAAAAATCATTCCGAACCACGCATATCCAACCACGCAGGCTCTTCATGTAGCGTAATGAAGCTGCTGAACAAATTGAATTTGCCGAAGGGAAATAGGTCAGAAAAATTGTATAGTGCCAGTTGCACACAACCCACAAACATGATAGCGCTGGATTGTAATTTAAATATACAAGAAAAGCTCATTCTGATACGCGGAGTCAAACACAAACACATTTTCCAGCGTTTCTAAAATTCATATGGCGGCCATGGCCACTATACGAGATTTGCGCGCGCCCAGCGCGCGCTAATCTCGAAGGCTATAAAGAGGCACGTCCGGTTTCTTGCAACACCTCTAGATGGCGTAGGCCTCCACCGCATCGTAGAGTGCCTCGATGTACTGTTTGCCTGCCGCTCCATACAGAGTGGAGCCAACTGCGGCGTCTACTACGGCATTGGGCATGCGAATGGCGGACGCCGTAGTGGACCCCTTTGGCGGATACCGTAGGGATGCGTTCCGTAAGCTCGTGTGCGTCCGCCATTCGTGTGTCCAACGCCGTAGTAGACGCCGCGGTTGTCTGCACCTTGTTCGGAGCTGCGAGCGAGAAGCAAATCGAGGCACCATATCGCATCGCGGCCCATGCAAGAGGCCGCGGTTCTACCAGGAAGCTCACCTCCATGCATAGCGTTCGCTGGCAGCGTTGCCTGGTAAACATTAATGTTACTTAAGACGCAGTTGCCGGAAAGCGTGAGAAGCAGTTCGGAATTTTTTAATGCTGCCACGTTCCTTTCTTGAAGGCGAAGCTTAAGCGTCCTACAAATTCTTTGACGACGCTTGATGTAGGCATGGTAGAGCGTGGCTGTAGCATCGCAATCTGGACAATGTAGCAGCTATTGTCTGCGGTGCATGGTGTGATATGGTGTGTGGCGCGGAAAGGTGCTTGTCTGTAGCTGCCTTCACGAAACGTCTTCAGCGTGCGTGAGAGATTCAAGTGTCGCGCCACTTCGGCGTGAAAGCTCATGAGCGCCAACCCTACAGTCACATCATACACCACACATCAGTGGCAGACCTCGCTGTCTAGCGTCAACTCCCGGGAGAAGCTCGATCTGGTCGTGAGAGCGCACCAGGTGGCCACGGTTCATGGGGTCCTGGACTGAGGACTTCACCCACGCCCAGGGCTCGCTCAAGGGATCAGTAGTTTCCCTTCATTTTAATAAACACTTTCTCTCTCTTTTTTTTCTCATGCTGGCATAGATCTTTGTATTCTATTGAAATCCGGAGGTATCGACCAACCTGACAGGTGTTGTTCGCACAAGAGTTGTTAATCACAGACAACCGTATTCGTACACATCTTTTTAACTCGATTGGCTTGAAGAGGACTCATGCGACGATTTCTCACTCCGTTCATGAGGTGTATTTTTTTTTTCTCACAGCAGCACGCTTGTTCGAGCAGTCAACGTAGATTTAGAATCAATGGTGGTGCGTGATTTTATTTGCCATTTCTTTTTTCTATGTGTCGTCGTATTGGCGTCCTGCATCATATCAAATACAGGATTGCCGTCCGTCGTACGGAAACGTTTGTTCACACCGCAAACTACAGCATGAGGAAAACAATAGGCACAAACACTACATCACTTTGACTTAGTGCTGAACTGAAACATGAGCAATAATATAATTGAAGGCTTAGGCTAATAGCATGGAAGATGACAGCAATTTGTCCAAGAGCAACAATTTTTAATAACCAAAACCGTTTAGGCGTTCTTTAGTTGTTGTATCTCACATAAATAATTGTATCCTCCCAAAAGCTTCTGGAAAAATAATCATCCGCCGCCCTATGAGTGAGGGAAAGCTCAAATTAAAATAAAACATAAGCGATAGAAGTGTAAACCACACTTATTTTTCTACCTAATAGAGTATCATGACGCGTATGAAAGTTTAGGCTATTGCTCGCATGAGAAACACAGCCCATATAAAGAATGCATTTGGTAGAAGTTCGCACCAAAGAGTTATTGTTACTCTCTTTTTCGGCAGCGCACGCTGGTACGATTATACCCGAAACTTCTCAATGCAAGTTAAGAGAAAAAATCAGAGCACGTCTCAAAGATAAAACACGCGCTAGCCTCGGCTATCTGTTGTGGCCTCTTGACAGTCGGTCGCAACGGCATGTTCAAACGTTTACCCGCGTTAGCTCGAGCTGCGTAGATAAACCTAATTATGCTCGTACACTGGTGTCCCCCTATCATAAAAATTACTTGTGATGTCGGCCGCTGCGACCGCTGCTTAACTTTTGTGAATCGACTTACGCTTACTATTGGCGCAAGGTCTGAAATTCGTACCTGTGCTACCATCATATACACGCATTTTTATACGGTTACATACACGCTCGTTCTTTCTTGTTTTTCATGGTCTTTCTACGCATGGGTCATTGTGTGCGTGTATCTCCTTGCCGCATTTTTTCTGCTGAAACATACTGGTTTGAGAGCTAAGTTTTTTTGTTAGGACTTCTTTTGACGTTGTACTGTCGTGCCAACCTATTCTGCGCTCTTTCGTACTCGTTGTGTTCCAACTGACTCTAACCCAAGTATTATTCTTTACGAATACTGTGACTCCTTCTCGTGTGTTGCAATGTGACGCTTGTTGACTTTCAAAAAGTGGACATAAAAAAATCAAGCGAGTGGGCGGAGAGCTACCAGGAAAGACGTGTATCCTCTAGCTTTAATCCGTACCTCAATGTCAGGTTTTGTGATTTTCACCGAATTTTTGGCTCAAAAGGAGTCAAACTTTTTTAAATAAATTATTAAAAAAATCATGAGGATTCCACGCTTTGCACGAACCAATTTTAACTGAACATTTCTTTTACGTTTGGAAGAAATGCGGTTCATGCTTAGTGACTATACATATGTATAGATAGTGTAGTTTATATTGACGCTACTAGAAGAATTCTCTTCGTGCGCAGCTTCCTCAGAAGTGTTTAAATATACAGGTTATTCATTGTGGACCCTTACTTCATTGCTAGAAACCTCTTGAATATTGGAATATTGAACTCATAACTTTTAGTTTTATTTTCTACAAAGCAAGAAAAAGAACAACAGTGTATCTCTTACAATACATTTCCGTTTGTTTTCAAAAACAAGAATACCATACTCTACTGTACAAGCTCTTTCGAAACGATACCGTCCGGGAATACGGATGCGTTAGCTCCTCTTTCCTTCACTTACTGTGATAGTCGACTCATTGTTGTTGTTCACGCTTCAGACAAATGAATGCACTAAAAGAATTAATTTTCCATTACTTTATCATGTATGTAATAGGCGAGCAATAGATTTCATTTAATTTTTACACATTTAAGCTAGGCCTTACTTATTCAAGCCTAATGGACTGGTCCAAGTAAAATCTGCACACTGCTACATCAAAGAAGATGGCGCTGGTTCATGAGAGGAACGGATGAGTCATATAAAAGTGGTGAGCATTTGTGCTAACTAGCTCCTCCTTCCCACTGTTTATGTGGCAGTGCAGGCAATCACTCAGTGAACAGATCAATGTCCATGGGCTCTCGAATGCCACATGATAGCGGCAAGCAGGCCGCTGGCAATCTTGGACTTGCGCACACTGAATTCACTGTTGTGGCATCAGAGCCGCCACATATTAGAACACCACAGGTCATGTAACCACTAAGCTAGAATCATATAATTATCACAATAACTAAGTCATTATCAAAATATAAAGTGTGTGACACGATATGTTATGAGTGCATGCTTACTATTCCTTTTTTTTACTTTTGCGTGATGTTCATCCCATCCCGTTGATGTGCCATGCTGTCACAGAAATTTGGAGTCATCAACACATCGCGACAAGTGGCTAACGTTTCACATTCACATCTCGTTGCTGCCACTTCATTTGTTTAAATCAAGATTAGGTGTTTTTCGTGACCTACTCTAAACAACAAGCTATAGTAACATTGATATGACTGTGGCGAGCGGATGGTGCGGCAATCACATCGCGCGCTCGGCACTGATCTTACTTTAGCTCAAAGACGACACCGGTAGCCAAAATGCTTCTGTGCACAGGCAACTATTTCTTGTTGAAGATGTCATACTACGCCTGCAGCCAAAAAGCATCGCGTTAAAAGTAAGCACAAACGTGTTTCAGTAAATGAACTAGAGGAAAGCACCCTCTTTCAACAATTACGCAGCAGGCACATGCTATTGGCCCGGAGAACGAACTACAAGGGCGCTGCGAGCGCCGCTCGCGTGACGTCGGGGCACGGAATCGCGCCAGTCGTCTGCAGCTGTTTGGGCGGTGTCCGGGCGCCTTCTGCGGTGTTTTCGTTTGTTCGCCCCCAATTTTCGCTCTTGCAACCGCGGGAATTTCGGGTCGTCTGCTCCAGTTTGTGCGTAATTTTCTGTCGGAGCGCCGGATGAAAGTGCGTGTCGGAGGAGTAACTAGTGAATACCGAAATGTGACGTGTGGTGTTCCACAGGGCAGCGTATTATCACCGCTTTTGTTTAACGCGGCACTCACCGCGCTTCCAAGTCGTTTGCCTCGAGACACTGACTTCCCTGTGAGCATAGCTGTTTACGCAGATGACATTGCTCTGTGGATAAGCGGCCCTTCGCACCTTGGTCCGCGACTTCGTGCAAGCTTGCAAAAAGCTCTCAACGCTACTTCGGAGTACTTGAGTGAAGTTGGCCTGTTCATATCACCTGCTAAGTCGGCTGCAATAGCATATCACCCTAAACAACGCGCTCGTCGAACAATGAGCCGACTGTATCTTGACGAAACGCCTATAAACTGGGTGCGACAACACCGTTATTTGGGCTTAATTGTGGATGATCGCATCTCTTGGCGTCCTGCCGTTAAATCTGTACGACGCAAATCGCACTCCCTTCTTAAGTATGTGGCCGCCTTAACTGCTCGAGGTGCTGGTTGCGACCAAACAACGGCTCTTCAGGTGTACCAGTCATCTGTACTTTCAGGCATGCCGTACGCATTACCAATTTTGAACATACCACCTAGTTTGATGGCCCAACTGGAACGAGATCATCGCGTTGCCCTACGACTAATGCTTGAATTACCTCGTGAGGCGCAATCTATTGCATTACTTACTGAAGCGCATCAGTTACCCCTGAGGCTGCAAGCAGATCAGAGAGCTCTGTATCACATTGAGCGTCTGCACCGCGCATCGAATGGTCAATCGCTCCTTGATCGTTTGATTCACCGCCCATTATCTCGCATGGGAAAAATGGCGGCATTATTTATGGATATCACTACCATTTCTGAACATGCTGCTCCAGATACGTCTCCGCCTCCAAAAGGTATCACGAAACACGTATTCCCCATTTTCCTCACAATCCCTGACATGCACAAAAAGTCTGATATGGCTGTTTCGGCAATATTTCAATTGGCTCAGTCTCACTTGTTCGAAAAGTTTCCAGATTATCTTCAAGTTTTCACGGATGCATCTGTACACAACGACGGTCAAGGCGCCTCTGCAGCTTTTTACTGCCCTTCAACAGAAGTACGACGTATCTTTCAAATACCTCATACAACTTCGTCAACAACTGCGGAACTAGCAGCGATTAATGTTGCACTGCAATACGTGCAAGAGGAGTTAATTACATCGAAGGTTGTCATCTTTACGGACTCCCGTGCTGCCCTTAGCAGGTTACAACGCAGTGAGCTTGATTGTCCACTTGTGCGCAGCATTAATGACTCTGCGAGCAAAATTACATCACGTGGGGTATGTCTCGTTGGTCAATGGATACCTTCACACGTACGAATCGCCGGCAATGAAGAGGCTGATCGGCTCGCTTCAAGTTGCGTTCATAACAACTGTGACTGCCCAGAAATTACGTGCAAGCTTGATGACGCTCGTCTGTTGATTCGTCGCCACCTACTCAAGCAGCACCCAGATCAGCGCGTCGCAAATGGAACGTTCCCGCCCCGTGTGCGTGGTCGAGGCTTGCCTCGTCGCGCTAGAGCACAACTGCTCAAGCTGAGGGTTGGTTGCGTGAACGTGCACGAACGTTTATACAGACAAGGGCGTGCGGAAAGTCCATTATGTACGTCTTGTGGCTGTTACGAGACACTTCAGCACCTTATACTTGAGTGTCCCGCTTTCAGTGCGCAGCGCATGTCACTAGTAAGAAACTATCATCTCCTTGGCCTGCGGTGTGCGACACTCGAGGAATGTTTATACCCCAGTGGCTGTGCATCTAAACGTGATCAGGCCCATCGCGCCCTACTAACCTTTATAGACCTAACTAACTTAGGTTCACGTTTGTAGCATGAACATTCGACATTCAGTTGTAGCGTGACCTTTAGTGACCGGCCCTGCTGTGTGTGATCAGTACTGTACCCTAACGCTTCTTCCTTCGAAGATGGGAGGTGGCGGGTTCAAACACCTTGTAGTGTATATTGTGAACCGGTGATTATGTGCAGGTGATTACGTGAAACGGTGATTACGTGAAACGGTGATTACGTGCAGCTTCACTTGCAGTCTCATCGTGGAGAACATAATCAGCCGCATAGCTAACTAGCCATGGACGTGGTTAATAACTGTGGAGGCTGTTCGACGCGGCGTCACTTTAATTCCGGCTGCAGAGTTCTACTTTAGTCTTTAGATTTGACCTGTTGCAGTGTTCTACTTTGGTCTTTAGATTTGTCCTGTTGCTCTCCTTTCCTTTTCCCTTTTTCCTCCCCTCCTTCCTATCTTCCATTTCTGTGTTGCTGTCGCCTCCCTTCAGAAGAGTAGGCAGGCGTTGTGCCCCTTCCGGTGGCAGTTGCCAGCCTGCTCCTCGCTATCCCTTTCCTGTTACCTGTGTATATGTGTGCAAAACAAATAATAATAAAACAAATAATTGGCTTTGCTTGCGTACGTATGGCGGTCACCCAAATATATTTCTGAGACGTCTTCCATCGTGAAAACGTATTCAAAGATCTTATTTCTTAGACGACAGTACAGTTCTCACAGGCAACGCTACATTGCCAGCCGAAAGAGCGCAGACCAGCCAATTGCGGGTTTTCATGCCCGGACCGGCCACCACAAAACATATAGCATATAAGAATCCAGTTATGGGGGAGACCATACCTGCCGCAGTGCAACACGTATGTAAGCGCTGCCTATATATGACTTCTGCAACAGCTGGTTTGATTTTATTCTGCTAAAAGCAGGTTTTCTCATGACGAGTAGTGCATCGTATATTATCAAATTTTTTGCTTTTCTTCACAGAAACGCTCGGCAGTAACATGAGGACTTAACACTGCAGTTTAGAGTCTACCAGTACCACTTGCTTCTTTAGCTGCTTCTCGAAATTAGGTGTTTCTTCACGTGTTTGTTTTAAGCGGAGGTAATTTAAAGTACTGCTTAGTGCTGTTTGCAAAATACGAAAATGATTGTACCAATACATATTCCCTTTCTGTGCTACACGTTCAAATCACTCAAGCAATTTACTAGTGTTTGTTGCTTCAGGAATATACATGACGTATATGTTTGAAGAACGGACGCAGTCTGCTTGGCCCAATTTTTTTTATTTAAATATGCCTTCTGGGCCGTATGTCTGCAGCCAGAAAGGAGGCGAAGCTTCATTCGTTACTAGTATGGGACATATTGAAATGAACTCAACGCAATTTCCTTCTTTCCTTCCCTCCTCTCTCTCCCTGTGATCTTTGTTTTCCCCATTCCCATACCGCCAGTGTATGGTAGCCAACCGGACATTATCCTTGTTAACCTTATTGCCTTCTGCTTTTCTCTTTCCCTCCTTGAAGATATTATAATTCCGCGGTGGAGGCTCAAAAATCAAGTGAAGTATGTAAGCCTTGTGGCGTCCTCCTTATGAAGGTTTGCGAGGTTCTCCTTTACGTACTGACTAAGTAGTGAATAGTTCTCCGTTTCCCTCATTAAACAACGCTAGATCGAGAGATGGTGAGGCAGAAGGTGCTTGAATTTTGCTTTTCTAGGCACCGTAAGCTGCGCTGTAGTACCTCGACTATATATCAAGGCATTGCAATTGACGCTGTAAAAAACTGCTTCATGGTTTGAATTAGAAGTTATAGTGGACTGATGGGTTTCTCGAACAATGTGTACCTCGTCATAACGACAGTCGGCTACCGTTGTATGAGCGGTGTGCCATATTGTCGATGAAAGCTACAGAGTGCCACCATGACACATTTCATCGCTTGCAGCTGACTGGCCCTCGATCTTAACCACGAAACCTTGATTTCAGGTTATTGGTACGATGATATTTGTGAATTACCTGTATAATACGCTACATGATGTACCGTCTTGTTAGTCGCCATGAGCAATTCGTTTTATGGGGGCCTGTTTCAGAGAACGGTGAAAGTAGCAGTAAACGTTTTCATACAAAATACGGGCTGCCTAACTCTTTCGGTCACGCATTAATAAAGGGACCATATTTGACCATTACAGACCGATCAGCTTACTGTCCGTTGCCTACAAAGTATTTACTAAGGCAATTGTAAATAGAATCAGGAACACCTTAGACTTCCGTCAACCAAAGGACAAGGCAGGATTGCGTAAAGGCAACTCAACAAAAGACCATATTCGCACAATCAATCAGGTGATAGAGAAAAGTGCGGAATATAACCAACCCCTATTTATAGCATTCATTGATTACGAAAAAGCGTTTGGTTCAGTCGATACCTCAGCAGTCATGGATGCATTACGGAATGAGGGTGTAGAGGAGCCGTATTTAAAAATACTGAAAGATATCGATAGCGACTCCACAGCCACCGTAGTGCTCCATAAAGAAAGCAACCAAATCCCAATAAAAAAAAAGGCGTCAGGCAGGGAGATACGATCTTTCCAATGCGATTCACAGCGTGTTTACAGGAGGTATTGAGAGACCTGGATTGGGAAGAATTGGGAATAAAAGTTAATGGAGAGTACCTTAGTAACTTGCGATTCAGTGATGATGATTCGCAGAAAACTAAAGTAAGGTTTAATAGTCTCGGAAGAGAACAGCAGTTTACGATAGGTAGCGAGGCACTGTAAGTGGTAAGTGAATACATCTACTTAGCACAAGTAGTGACTGCGGATCCGGATCATGAGACTGAAAGAATCGGAAGAAGAAGAGTGGGCTGGGGTGCGTTTGGCAGGCATGCTCAGATCATGAGCAGCAGGTTGCCATTACGCCTCAAGAGAAAAGTGTATAACAGCTGTGTCTTACCAGTACTCACGTACGGGCAGAAACCTGGAGGCTTACGAAAAGGGTTCTACTTAAATTGAGGACGACGCAACGAGCTATGGAAAGAAGAATGCTATGTGTAACATTAAGGGATAAGAAAACAGCAGATTGGGTGAGGGAACAAATGCGAGTTAATGACATCTTAGTGTAAATCAAGAAAAATAAATGGGCATGGGCAGGACATGTAATGAGGAGGGAAGATAACCGATGGTCATTAAAGGGCCGTTTATAGTCTGACGTTATCGGCGCGCGGGCGAGCGTCGTTCGCGGTCAGTCACGCTACGTCGGTTGCGCTGCGCCAGCCGAGATGCCCTCCCCTCTATACTTCAACGCGCGCGCCGTAGGCTGCTATCTTCGGAGCATGCGCAGAAGGTTCGCCAAGTCGCGCGCCGTCCGCTAAAGCCGTCCGCGGAGTTGTGTTGGCACCTTTTTTTTCGCGCGCAATGCATTGTGGTGTGAGAGTTCCGCCATGGTTCCGCCGACTTCGATGCGCGAATGGCTCAGGAGCCATATCGGCGCCGGGCCCGTCGGGGCGCGTCGGAAGCCGCCGGTTACGTTAGCTGCGCCGGTGCGTCTGACTATAGAGGGGTCGTTTTCACCGATGTGACGTAGCGTGCGCGCGCGCGGGCGTTGCGTCGGACTATAAACGGCCCTTAAGGGTTACGGACTGGATTCCAAGGGAAGGGAAGCGTAGTAGGGGGCGGCAGAAAGTTAGGTGGGCGGATGAGATTACGAAGTTTGCAGGGGCAACATGGCTAGAATTAGTACATGACCGGGGTACTTGGAGAAGTATGGGAGAGGCCTTTGCTCTGCAGTGGTCGTAACCAGGCTGATGATGATGATAACGATTTCACTAGAACAACTCACCAGAGTGATAAGACTGGGCAGTGTTTTTCTAACACGGATAACATGTTGACACCAAATACCACGATTATTATTCCATGCAAAATGCAATGTCACTCATGTCTAAGTACTAAGGGAATGTCTAGTGTTTAGCAAAGCATCATACACCACTTGACGTATTGAGTTTGCAGACGTCTGTTTCACTCAAAATTTATGGACAGACACGGTGCATATACGCATTTCAAAACCAATAGACCCCTTCAACGCTACATAGCTTGCGATATCCAAGCCGAAAACTTTCTGGACTCGAGCGCTTCTCATTAAGTAACTGTGGTTCAGGCATGGCACCAGAAAGATGCCAGCACATCATTCAATAAGTACTGCTCGAGGCACCCGCACTCCAAGCATACACGAAGGGAACGAGCGCGCGCGGCAGTCGAGCGAGCCGGAGCGAGCGGTGTCCTGGCGGTGACGTCACTCGCGAGAGGGCGCCACTCCAAGTTCTCGCAGCTAGTACTGCCTGGTCTTGTGCACAAGCTAGCATACTTGAAGGACATCTTACTTGGAGTAGCACGGTTTTGGCCCACAATTTTCGGTGCACGCACATGTAAAATGCACGGAAGCAAAGACATAAACAGCTTCGCTGTAAAGATTAGCCTCCATTCCACCCCGCAAAATTGCATATACAGCCAAGCTCATGCCGATGTTAGACGACGTTACACAAGTACCACCGCCACAAGCGCACACGCACGTGTGCGGAAGTGCAGCTTACATTCTCATTCTTCTAGGCCGTCCGCCAACGCAAGTTCCTTACTGAATTAAATTGTCATTTAAAAGTAAATTGCATCAGAAAAAGCGTAAGCTACGATTACACAAGCTGCAAGCATGATAGGTTCGGATTCTTATTCGAAGAAATGTGCAGGACGCTTATGCTTCGCCTTTAAGAGTGGAACGCGATCCCATTCAAAGATCTCAGACTTCATCTTATGTAACCGTAATGTTTACCGGGAAACGCTAGCGGCGAACGCTATGCACGAAGGCGTCTCTGTCTCTTGCTTGGGCCGCGCATTCGCAGAAGCGAGCGTCACCAGAATGGTGTTGCAAGAAACTCATCGGGGTGCGTCGTTCTATGAATAGTAGTAACGCTGGAAGAGGGGTGTATGTTTGAGTTTCGACGTGGCAGAATTATGTTTTCCTCTTTATTCAAATTACAGTCCGACGCTATCATGTCTCTAGGTTGTGTGTACGTTGCACTTTAGGATTTTTTTTGACGCATTCTTCTTTGAGAAGTTCAGTTAGTTCAGTAAAGTCTGATCTACACGGAGGGCTTGCGTTGTTGAGTATGCGTTGTTCAGGATGATTTTTCGTTCACATGGTGGTACACGCTGGAGTAAGACCGCTTCTGCGACACGGGACCCTTAACGCTGTCGCGGTAATACACGAGAACACATAAATATGTTACGCAGGAACAGAAATACAAAGCCCTAATACAGCTGCCGTTTTAAGTATGTCTGCTTGTCCGCGGACAATACGTGGCGGTACTGTTAGAATCGCATACATTCTAATTCTTGTAGGCTCTGCGCCTAGCGCAAGTGCGTTATCGAAGTAATTAGAGTTTTCAAAGTGCGTCACAAAATATGCAAAGTACTACTTACACACAACCTCCAGACATGACGGCATCATATTGTAATTCGAATACACGAGAAAACATATTTCCGTTACGCCGAAACATGTCATGAATATCATGACACGTGTGTCCTGTAGGCCATGAAACGGGCGCCTACGTCTTGGTGCTCTCATGGTCGTTTCCTTAACTTCGTAGGCTCCCCGTAAACTGCTTCGCATAACATATGTTCCCACAGGGCGCGAGATCTGCTGACCTTTTTTGAGGGCTCCTGTTCGTTCAGTGGAATGCGCCATTATAATGACATCAATACCTCTTTTAAATCGTGACCACGACGGCCTTGGCTGGAATTCGCGTGCGCAGAGCCCGCTCCAGCCGCGCCTACTTCGAGAATTACATTCTCCACTTTTCTCCTCGCAATTCGTTCATCAGTGCGAGGCGGCGAAATTTGCCACGATTATAGTCAAACAAATGCTATCGTATTTAAAACGACCACCACCTTTTTAAAACTGAGGTTTGCCCCAATAGCTTCTTGAACAAGGCCTGTGAGAAAATTCATAGATTCTTTGCTTGTTTGTGTTCGCTAGCAGTACAAGTATTATGTTAAATGGCTTGTGTGAGCAGTGAAGGTGTTATATAAACGCATAGTTGATCGTGATATTTGGCGGCATATAAGAAATAATGAAGGAAGATTTGTACCCATTCACGTATGATGATCCTCACGAAGAGTATCTGGGCGTGTAGTTGCTACTGAGTATACAGTAGTACAGTCCCTTTCATAATCTCTGTACGCGAAGATCTCATGACGCAAAAAATCACGCTGAAACTCCTCTGGTATGTAAGCATTGTGGTACATTCTCATCTCCACGCAGTCCGGTGTCATTATCAATGTTAAGGAACTTGATCTGACCAGTATAAACCCTTATCAACCCTCATCGGTCATTCGCTTGTCATGTTCGATAGCGAACATGACGAACATGACGAGTGTTATGCGGTGAGCTTCCTTGTGGCATCGGGCGTTGGCGCGTTGTTGTCGGTGGCGCTGGGTATTGGGCGCTTGCATTTGCAGCGCTTGTCATGCTTTGCCGCCTTCCCTGGAATGTCGTTGTTGGGCGACAGCGGTATGGCGTCTTTCCACTTGGTGGTTGTGCTCGTGAGCGTCTTGCTACAGTTCCCCGTTCTGCGCAGAGTCATTGAGTTGTTTCTGGCGTTTTATGTATCGACGCTGGTAATTAGCATTTCTCCGTTTCCGTTCTTCTTCACTAAACGGCTGCCGTCGTATTGGTGCCATTAAGGTAAATGCGATAGCACCGTGGAGACACGAACCGCGGGTGCGTGAAACTCGCTCATGTCCGTGTAGCATGGTGTCATTATCAACCTTATGGAACATGATCCGACCCTTACACTTTACACTGCCTCCTCTATAAGCCTACGACCTGCTCGCTGACGCCACCCCTACGGGGGTGCGCGGAACTAAATGTGTTTTATAGGGACCAAAGTGCCGCCAGGTGTTGCCTGAACTAACCCCCACACCAGACGATGCGACGTCGCGCGCATCCAGCGCATGGGGGTCCTGGCACTGCTGTGCGCGTTCTTCAGTTTGCTTTTTATCTTTACCGCGTAGGTTGACTGATTCATGGGGTTTAACGTCTCAAGGCAATACCCTGGTGATGAGAAGCACCGTATAGTGGAGGTCTCCGTTGACTACCTGACCAAGATGCACGACCAATTTTGCTGCGGGAACGTGTAGGCATCAAAAACAAACAAAATTAATATATAGAGCATGGCGTGGCACGTTAAACCCTTATGTTCCTTGCTTCATTTCGGGCAGCGGCGCCTCACTGTCTGTTGCAAAAATAATTCGTCAGTCAGCTAGTTGGTACATTGATCGTGAAACCCGATTTTCTGTAGCGCGAATAAACAGAACATGTACAAAGAACGTGCACGGTCACCCACCTAAGTCGTTTAGGTTTATGACCTATTCATTGCTGCTGCATAAACTTGAGTTTCAGGATTACCTTTACCATCCAATCCACAAAGGAAGATAAAAGCGAGAGGAAGGAACGGTCGTGTTTTACGCGTCGGTGTCTAGTAATAGCAACTTTCTAAGGATGAAAAGGCGCAGCACAACTGTAGGCGTACCGCTACGTGCTACAGCGTCTATACGCGCGTACAGTGTTTTGAAAATGACAACTAACACCGTTTGTTCTCGCGGTTACGCCCCTCGTTCGAGCATCTTAGAAGCTTAGCTGTCATTGCCGTGTATCTCGCATCGGCTATGGTCCCACGCTTTCATCGCTTCACCTACGTCGTTTTAAGAATGCTTCAGATAAATGTGTTAAGAGACAAACCGAACTCAATTCAGCAATTCTTGTGCGCACAACTGGTCCAATGCAATGTTGTGTAGAAGCAGTCAACCTTAATTTTAGTATGACAAATTTCGGTGCTCTGCGTATGAAAATCTTGCGCAGGAAAACTTTTTCTTCCGTAGGATTTTCATTTTGAAAAGGACACTTCTTCTGTTTTGACATCTTTAGCAGTCACAGCCTATTGTTCGCAAAACTAAATTAACCTGTATGATATAGCCCACTAAGAATGTCTGATCAAAAGCTGTATTTTCTGAATTCTTGGTTGACATCGTGCGCGTTATGCATGATGCAATCTACCGACATCTCGAAAGCCTCTAGCAGATTTTCTTGTGGGTGGGCAGCGCAACCCGGACGAAGGACGAAAGGAAGAACACAATGCGAGCGCAGACTTCCTTTCTTCCTTTCGTCCTTCGTCCGGGTTGCGCTGCCCACCCACAGGAATATGTTCAACCACCAACTCGCCCAGCTCGCCGTCTTAATTCAGCCTCTAGCAGGGAATTCCAGAACAAAATTTTACTTCACTGCAGCGAATGCATTCACCCTCAAAGTAAAATGTTCAGTGGACACATCCCCTTATGACGGCTAAAGATTTTCATAATTTCCATGCTCTTTGTTGAAGACGCATGAAAATTGGAATTTCATTGTAAGTTCTGTGCTCGAAAGCTTTTGCAGGCAGGTGTATGTAACACATTTGCAATGCAACAAATAGAAATAAGAAGCAATCTCACAGCCCAAACAAAGTTTTATTCCCTTAACATACGGTACATTGAGCCACCCGTACTTGAAGTGAAGACTCCTGTTCACAGTTGCAAGCATTGCTTTCGAAGCCTCACAGATGTAGGTAAATCAGTCTAATATGCAGCTAAAACGTTCAAACCTGCACAACACATTTTATTACTGTGCAGCCCATAAACACTAACACTGCAGTCTGCGATATTACCAGTCAAAAGCGGTCTGTACGACTAAGGACCTAATCGAGTATATCGCAGCTGCAACTGCTTAGCATCCAGCAATTGACTGACAACGCATCAGCATCATATCTGAAGAAAGTACACATGCACCGATTCCCCACTTACTCTGGCGGAATTCAAGTCACCCCTGCTCCAACTGCAACAAAATACTGGCCTAGGAGCTGAGAAATTTGCAAATGGGACGGCACATAATAATAATAATAATAATAATAATAATAATAATAATAATAATAATAATAATAGTTCCTTCATTTCTCATCATTAAGATGGGCTGGGAGAAAATGCTGGGAATATCCAGTCATGATCTTGGACCGTCACCCGCTTGACTTGTGGAAATGAATTCAACAGTAGAACATGGCGGGAAACGGTGTTATTTCTGCCATACCCAAATGCTGTTATTGATTGTGTAGTCGCTGACACACGATCACGTGACTCCAAATGTAACAAAGACAAGCGCCCTCCGTACGCACCCAAGAAGGAGACCATACAAAGACAGCGACTGAGAGCGTAGCCGATGAAGCAATAGGGGCAAGTTACGATGGCACGTAATGCGGCGACAGTTTGGTGAACTAAAGAAAAAAAACTAGACAAGCTAAAGCAAATCTGGCGGCAGTGGGAGCGCCGGCTTGAGCAGGTCGTGACACGTTATGGAATGCTTTATTCGTGTTTCGGATGCTTGCTTAGAGCTTGTTTTTTATTCAAACGAATGCTGTTCTGTTTGCTTTATGGTTGCTATCAATAAGTTTGCCTGCTTACGGGGATATGAGCCATTGCATTCGCCCTATGTCACAGATATGTTTCTAGTTGGGTAGGCATTGAAATGCTTACACAATCAGTAAGGCTTTATGGCACGACGCTAAAACATGCGTGTTGCATATTTCAGTGACAAAGCGCCCCGCAGTCACCATGGTGGATCTCGCAAAGCAAACGGGAGATTAGTTGAACGTTAATAATGTTCGATCAAAAAACACAACGGGCTTGATCTTGTAGAAGCGCAGGACGATGAGAGACGCGCAGGAAATTTCAGTGATAAATATGTCCAGTATCCTCTTTATTGTAAGTGGACAAATGAACGCGCCAACGTATAGTGCATAAGCATTCTAAGGCTATTTCCCTAAGAAATTTGTCCGCCCGTCCGATCGTTACAATATGACGACCTGTTTAGCACTGTTTGCCTTTGTAATGACTAAGCTGATATAAGTAGCATTTTCCTCCTTTTAAGCTCATAAGGTTTTCCCGTCACGATTATCCTTAATGAATCTTTAACATGCAGAAACAATGCATTGAAATATTTGCCATCCGACCGCAAGTCCTTTGCTGCCAACTAAAAACCTTGCAAGTTGCGCCAAAGTTAGTATACCGCTTAACTTTAATCCTCACTAACCTTACCAATGTAAGCTGTGTGCGCCATCAAATGAAACTTATCCCCCTCAAAGGCTTATCGCCTGTTGTCAGACGAGTGACCGGCTTTCATAGAACTCACCGCAGCGCCTGCAACGTCCACGCTTAGCCCAGTGTTTTATTGCGGCAGCCACAAGAGCCAGAGGGACACATAAGCTGACTGCTGAGCGCAGGCCCGACGAAATGGGAAGAAAAAAAAAAAGAAAAAAAAAAGAAATAGACATCAGTCATAGTTCCTTCGGTTGAGGCACCGCTCAAATTTGAAAACACTCGTCTTTTTCTCATCTTTTCTGTTTCGTCCTTGGGGAGGACAAGACAGATAATGTCAGCTACAGAAAGAGACTGTTTGTTGTCTGCGGGGCTCTCACGCATTGAGCGCGAATAGCGGGAGCGCATCAAAAATTGATCCGCTCGTCGCTGCGTTGGAATTGACGGGCAAACGTGCGACAGCCTCTGCGCAGAGTAAACAAAGGCGAAGGAAAACAGTGCGGAGAAGCAGGGAGTGTAAGAACGCGCCAGTGTAGGCAAGCCCGCGCATGGCTAATGAAAAGTAAAACAAAAGAGAGGTAGCGATATGCGCTATGAAAATATATGCAGGCAGAAATCGCACGCAAACGCTTCCAACAACATGCGCGTGAATGCACTTGCAGCTTGATAGCTTGCTTACCAGCTGTCTTTTTTCATTTCTTCTCGAAGGTCACGTCTCGCAAGAGGGTTCCATGTTGTGCGGCTTTCAGGAGAATCCGACTGAAACTGTTCGACCGAGGCTTTGCGTAGGTTGCCGCACGAACCTGTCGTTATTCTCGACGTCTCCAGAAACTCTGAGTTTTCTTTTTCCTTACATATATAGTCGCATGGTTCCTTGCTTTTTCTTGTCGTATCTTTTTCCATTCCCTTGTGTGCGCCTTTTTCCTTTCCTATCATACTTTCTAAACCGCTCGCTATTGTTTATTTTTGTTTTCTTCTTTCTGAGCACTTACTGTTCTAAGCTATCCCGTTCACGCTCCATAGTCGGAACGGAGAATGAAGGAAACGCCAAAACACATGCGGCCTTGCCTTGAACGCGCGGCGGTGTATCCTGTCCCTTTCTCTGATCCGGGGTGTCGTGGTACGTTGCAGTGAAAGATACGCCTCGAAAGCAGGTGCAAACAACGACGCTTACTATGTTTCACATGTGACAGCACCACTGCCGCTGTAACCTTTGTCGTAGGCTATGCGTTCTGCGAGGTCTATTCGCGACGAATGACGCGATTCCATGAAGACATTACGGAAGTCATTTTTGTTAAGTCATTTTTGAATGCTATAGCGTTCCACTGTTAAAGGCGAAGCTTAAGCATCCTGCATCTTGTTGTCCCGTGGTGCAGAAACGTGGCTAAAACAGAACAATTACCTCAATTAAAAGAATGGCTGTGTGTTATTAACTTTCTGCTGCAAAGAAGAGGACGAACAGGCCAGCAATGATTGTGACAAGTACGTATAGCGACTGTCGGAGAAAGAGACTGAGATTATGTCATTCGGCTAGTGGGATTGTGAATACATTGGCGAGCAGAGCAGATGGCATGAAAAAAAAAAGTTTGCAGATTTGATGCGATCTTGAGGAATGACACCTCAATTTCCAGGAAATTGTTTTTTATATCAATTCGAAGAGGAATTCCAGTCGACTATAATGAAAGAACAGAATTTGAAACACTGCCCGCTTATGACTTGTTCATGTAAAACCTTAACAACATAGAGAGCTTTTGAGGACTTGTTTGGGAGGTTTACAACGGAAGTAAATTATGTACAATTATTTCACTTGGCGAGAACACTGGCCATTAAGTTCACACTATTCTGCCCAAAATATTATTTCAGGACATTTTCTAGTTCTCCTTGGGCAGCAGGTTCAATCTTTCGCCGTCTCTAGAAGACATGCTTAAAGTTCTAGAGTGCTTATATTTGTACTTTAAATCCCAGACTACAATTGCCCGCAAGATAATAAGTACACCTATACATTACCCGTAACCTAGCCACCCTTTTTTTTCACCAAATGCAAGTGCAGTGACTCAAGTCGTTAACTGAGGACACTGCCGGGAAAGCCTTCTGCGAACGTCGTTTCAAGCACGATAACATTCCCCAGGATTTCGGGACATGTTCCCGTCTTGCCATCCTTCTGTGGCTGCCGCTTGCGCCACCCTAATTGAATGGGGAAAGAAGAAAAAAAATAACATGTCACGAACAAAACTAGCTTTCGAAAATGGCTCACGGGCCAGTGCGAGTCAGCTCGAGTCAGTGCGAGTCAGTCAGCTCGGTCAGTGCGAGTCAGATAACAGCTCTAATAGCTCGAACAGGTAACGCGCGCATTTGGAATAATATTTTTAAACGCTCTGTCAGATGTACTCGTAGTTAACATAGTACACTGAGTTTAAGAACGCAGCTCTTTGGCGCCCATTCCCGCGTTTCGCGTCACCGTAGGCCTGCACCGTAGGCCTGAACCATAGGCCTGAACCAGCACCGTAGCCGGGGCCAGCACGCCGCGCTAGCTGCGCGCGCTCCTGGTGTTATCTCGCGCGCACCACGCGAGCCTTGCTCTCCCATTGTTCTCCAAAGCTGGATCACGTGTTCTTGCCAATCCTCTCGCCCCCTTCCGCCACGCAGCGCCATTGCGGTGATTCTCGCCGCTGCCGTTCACTCCGTCCTCGCCGTCCCTTCTCCCGCGGTCGCGGCACTGCCATGGTGCCGGCGGCGGGCGCTCCTTGCCGCCTCGCACGTGATCCACGGCTCTCCGCCCCTCCGTCTCCGCGTCACGTGGCTGTACGGCTCTCAGCCGTGTCTCTCGCTTGTCCGTTTGCGGGGCGCGTTCCTCAGTGGGATTTGTGGCTTCTGGCATTGCTTGCGCCTGGCTGTTTTTCTCTCGCGTCCACTTTAGCCCTATACCTCCCCTTAACTGGAGCAGTGCCGTTCCGGTGTCTCGAACGAAAGTTATAGTGTTTCGTCCCCTTACTTCTATTTCAGTCCCTTAGCTTGTGTGTCCACATTGAGGCCTGTCTACCAGTGAATGAGGGTGCGACCTCTACTATACACCCCTCTTCCCCACCTGTTTCCTCATCCCACCTCAGGAGAAACATTAACTAATAATTACTAATCTCGCCTTCCTCTCCGCGGTGGTGACCCGCTATAAGATGGCGCGATGGCGCGTCGACGGAGCGCTGGCTCGAAAGCGGCGGATCGCGGTGCGTGCTGCCCAGTAAGAAACGCAGAACCACCTCCGTTCGGCACTTCGTGTTCTGTATGCACCTGACTGTTGTTCAATAAGGAAGCAGCTGCGCTCAAATACCGCATTACCAAGAAGCGTAATGGTCGGTCATCTTTTTTTCTATTGATTCCTCCTTCTTACTTAATTTTATCTTGATGGAGCATGCACTTATGCAAGCATGGCCTGATATATATTGTGGCACTCGTAAATCAGAGTCACAACCCTCCAAGTACTTGGAAACGTAATTTATTGCGATTACCACAAATAACTCACACACTTCGAACTTTGCCTAGACGTAGCCAATGATGCCGAAGCTATTTTCATGATTATACACAAGGTGCCTCATTTAGATCACCAAGGACACTGCAGAAAGCAACTACGAACCTACTACGAAAGCAACTACGAATTGGGGGAAAACGAGGGTTCGGCAATTCCAAGCAATGATCTTAATGAAATCAGAAACGTGAATGTTTTGCAATGCAACACACCAAACATGCACAGTTATTTTATGATTCTGGTAAACATAGCGGATAACAGCAGTATGAGAATGAGGAATGATTGATTAAGTAATATATGAGAACTCTAATTATCCCAGACAGATAAATCATTTATCGTACGCCACCCACTGCATGCTTTTCACTTGAACGAAATATAACCAACTTTTCTCGCACCGATAAAAACCAGCCAGATGCCTCGTATAGAGCATAAGAAACAACAGGAGAATGATAATTAAAAATTTATTTTGAACACATAAATTACCAGCAATTCACCCTTTCGATGCGTGTCAGAGAAAGCATGGCCCACATTCACTAGAAATATGCAATTTTTCGCGCCTGTTTTCTAGCCTAGCAGGGTAGAGGGGAAACTTTGTAAGCGTTCAAAGTAACACTTTAAAAAGGCTCAAAACACTGGTTGCCAAGTTCCATAAGCTCCTAATTACCCCACACACTAAAAAACGCCTGGATGTTGTCTTTATGATTTTCCACATTTTCTCAAGTTCTAAAGAATGTGAGGAATCCAGCTTTTTCAGAAGGCTGTGCCAAATATGCATTTGACCCGTTTCACCGCTGTTAGTAGCGCTTACAGTTTCGCTGTAAAAAGAAAGACGCTTGTTTTTTAGTCATAATTTCTTACTTGCCACGTCATATGCAGTTTTCGTCACAGCGAATTAGAACTTAAGGGACTCTCACCAGGACGCAATGTAGCATACAAGATGTATAGTACATTGTAACTATAGCATTGAATAGCATAGTACATGTAAAAACTTTTCGATGACCTGCGTATAGTCCGGCACATGTATGTGAATGAGCCGGACGCTTTAAATTTAAGGCGCACAGAGAAATGTAGATACCAGTAGAGATGGAGACCGCACTGGGTGCATCTACTTGCGCTGAGTAATTATGTCAGTGATGATTAGAAATCAAAGTAAAGCAAACATATCACAAGGCATTATGAGCCTATCCTTGTCGAGCTTTCTTGCCACTTTTTCCTTCCTGGATAATTTTGCTTTGTTCAATAAAAGCCAGTTATATTCTGCGATTATAGATTGTTTAGACTCTTTATGTTTACGCCTTGCTGTTGAAACAATTATCCTACTGATTATAGCAATGTCCACAGTAAGAACCGTATGCTGTTTGTCATGGAGTTTTTGTCGTTGTACTACAGGTCGTTATAACTGCTGTCTCAGATTGGGATCATGTCTACATGCAGTGTCTGCCGATGAGAGAAAGAGAGAGACAAAACAGGGATAGGAAAGACAGGAAGGTCAAGCAGAACAAGATGCGGTTTTATACCCTACATGGGGGGTGGCGGCAAGGGGAATAGAAAGTGGAAGAAAGGGAGAGAGTAAGCAATGAGAATGTGTAGGAGGGACACCATACACAAGGACACTATAAACAGTCTCTTAAACCGGTACATTTAAAGTACTGCACTAGTGCACGAATCGCTTTTCGAGCCAGTGACGGGTGTCGCCGTGGTCCGAGTACTTTTGACTCGGTGAATGGTCTCAGGTCTAGTCGGTGTAAAGTTGCCCGCAGAGAAAGGTGTTGGACATCGTAGCGAGGGCAGGTACACAATAGGTGCTCAATGGTTTCCTCGCACCCACAGGAGTCGCACATCGGGCTCTCGACCATTTCCATAAGGTAGGAGTATGCGTTCGTCAGCACCACTCCCAGCCACAAGCGGCACAGCAAGGTTGTTTCGCCGCGGGAAAGGCTAGATGGTAGTTGTAGCCCTAGCGTGGGGTCCAGTTTGCGTAATCTGCAATTGAAGGCACTTTAAATCCAGAGATCTTGTGACGTCTTGCGTGCAAGTAGGCGAAGTTCCTTGGCAGCGTCCGACCTCACCACAGGTGTTGGACGCGTCTTGGTATGTTCGTGGGCACACCGGGCAGCCCTGTAGGCTAGGTTGTTGTCGACTGTGCCACAGTGAGAAGGAATCCACTGAAATATAATGTAGTGTCCTCTTTCCAGAGCTTGGTGGTGCACTTCCCTGATGTCAGATATCATCTGCTCGTAAGTTCTGTGATGTAACGCAGATTTTATACTGTAAAGAGCTGCCTTAGAATAACAAAATACGACCCACTTCTCTGTTGGCTGTTCGGTGATGCACGTCATAGCGGCATGGAGAGCTGCAAGTTCTGCCAACGTAGATGTAGTCATGAATAAAAGGAAAATCAGACATCCACCCGTTCGCATCGATTGCTACAAAGGAAACACATACGGGTTCCTCGAAAGAAAAGCCCTGTCTGATTTTCCCTTTATTCATTACATCTCTTCACCTTGCGGGTTTACGCTGAACTACTACGTCAAACTCTTGCCTTTGCTTCGTGTTGTCGGCGAATTCGACTTCGCCCTGCCATGTGCTAGCCCCCTGTGCTAACCAGGTTCTAGTCCCCTGGTTAGCTCATATTGTAGAGCGGCTGCCATGGAATGGTGGTGGTCCCGGGTTCGAGTCCCGGACCAGGACGAATTCTCCTTCAACTTGAGGCTTTTCTTACGAGGAACCCGTATGGATTTCCTTTGCAGCAACTGCTATGAACGAGTGGATGTCTGATTTTCCCTTTATTCATTACTTCTCTCCACCTTGCGGGTTTCCGCAGAACTACTACGTCAGATGTAGTCATGTGTGATAATTTGATTCTAACTGTAACCTGCCTGGCTGGAACGACGAACGCGGCAGTTGGGCTGGTAGGTGAGGTCAAACCATCGGTATATATATGAATGTTACATATATGAATAGCAAAATTCAATTGAGGCTGTCGCAGGCGTCACAGGGGAGATGAAGGCTTTGCCACCGGTGTAAAAGATGCCGGTATGCACTCTTGATGAGCGCTAATCACTCATGAAAAGGTCGCTTGAGGTCTCTCGGCTGGTAGGGAGGTCAAATGATGGTCGAGGATCCTTGACAGATGGCGAATGTGCGCTCTGAGAGAGTCGACAGCTAAATGTGCCTGGATTATATGATCTCCCGCGATGGCAATTGTTGCTGCTATTGAGGTGCACCAAGGCAGCCCTAAACACGTGCGTAGGGCTTGACCTTGTATGCTCTCCAAGGCGCAAAAGTTCGTCTTGCACGCATTTGACAACACTGGTAGACTGTAACATAGAAGTCTGAGAAACAATAGCCAGTAAAGCTGCATCATAAAATGGACTGGTGTACACCAGTTTTTCCCGCAGAGAAATTTGAAGACCTGAGCAACGGCGACTAACTTCAGATAGACGCAGTGAGGGCTCGACTTGCGGTCAGTGATGACACCCAGAAAACGATGCGTCTTAACATAGGATACAGCTTGACCATTGATGGAAACAGGATACAATGACATTTGTTTGCACGTAAAACCACGCAACGCGCACTTTTCAGTAGACACACTGAGGCCTTGATCTCGAAGATAAGACGCCATCATGGTTGCCGCTCGCTGAAGCCTGGCTCTTAGCTGAAGGCGAGTCACCGCAGAGGCCCAGATGGAAATGTCGTCGGCGTATGTTGAGACATGAACTATCTGTGGTAGGTACTCCGCTAGTCCTACCAGGACGAGGTTGAACAAAATAGGGCTCAACACTGCACCCTGCGGCACACCACGGCAGGTGTAATGGTCTGAATTTCGGCCGTCTTCGGTCTGCAAGAAAAAGTGCCTCTCAGTCAAATAGTCCCGAATCCATTGATATATCCGGCCACCAACTCCAACAGCCTCAAGTGAGTTCAGTATGGCCTCACGGGAAACGTTGTCATATGCTCCTTTTATATCTAGAAAAAGTGCTGCAGATAGGTGCTTGAGGCTTTTTTTTTATTTCGGACCCAGGTTACGGTGTGAATGACGTTGTCGATGGACGAGCGACCTCGACGAAAGCCTGTCATGGCGTCCCGATAGATGTTGAATCGTTCTAGGTACCATTCCAAGCGAACAAGAATAATTCTTTCCGTCACTTTGCCGACGCAGCTGGAAAGCGCAATCGGACGATATGATGAGATCTCAAGCAGAGACTTTACAGGTTTCAGAATGGGGATCAAGCGGCTCGATTTCCATTGTTTGGGAACGACGCCGTTCTGCCAAGACTTTTATCTATTTACTGCGAAATTCAGAAAGATAAGTATGCGATCGTAAATAATATACGCTGACCGCTCCGGAGAAGTCACCACCAGCTGTGGATGACGTCATCAGATACTTTGCTTCCGTTTCTCTACGGAGTAAGCGTGCTATTCGACTTACCAAGTGGGCAACCGGTTGAGTGAGCTGCGATGCAGTGCACTGACCGCAACCGTCATTTTGCCTGCTGTTTATTTTGTTGCCTCGTAAACTTACGCGACTGTATACCTAATTTTCATTAATTCCGCCTGCGAAAGCTGATTACAAGGGCGTGAGGCGTACGCTTTTTATTGTCGCGGCATCAAGAATATAACCGTAATGCAGGAAAATTCGACTGATGCCACAAACGCTTTGTGTGGGCAAGCTATACGTAAGAATTAGTAAAGGCAAGGCGCAGAAGAGTAGTTGAGCAGCTCATCACGTGCGTCACGTCAAAGGTGGCATAGGGCAGCATACATGATGCCGTCAGGTCTTGGTGACGAAGAGCGCCTGCAGGTCGCCAACGCAGCATCGAGCTCTTCGAGAGAAAATAGCACGGTCATTTCTGGTACACGTGCCTCAGCAACGCCTGCTCTAGAAAAATGCCTGCGGCATGGTGGTTGCGTTAAAGGAAACGACATGATTGAACAAACATCATCTTGTGTATGGCTGCTCCAGCGGCTCTTGTGCAAGATTTGCAGGTTGGGGTCATTGCAAAATCGTGTACCTCAACGACGAAAACAACATAACAGCGAATGAACTTTCACACGATGCGGTGACTGCGGAACCTGGAAATCAGACGCCATTGACGCACGAAACAATGAGCAGGAGATGTGTGTAAGATAACTGGTGCAAGACAGGCTCAAAGACTAGAAAAGTAGCAAACTGAAGCTCGTGAATTTAAACTATCACAAGAAGAGGTGGCAATTCGCTAAATTTCGCTCAGAAAATCTCCATGTATGGCCTTTGAAACGATCTTGAGGTTCTAGCGTAATATTGCAGAAGGCATTAGGAAAAATGCCATGGCCCACTCTTGAACCCGTTTACAAACAAGTTCTTTATCGTGTAATAATTGCGTCTTTGCTAGTGCTTTACGTGCTCCCATCGTATTTTGTTGCTGTTCTGCTCCACTCATTTTATGTTAATTGGGGCGGACGTAATAGCAACTACGGATGCTGCGCAGAATTAAAGCCTTTCGTAGTTTTATTTGCGTAGGGGTCGGATAATTCTCATTCTCTGTGCGGAAAGAGGAAAGCAGCAATGAATTTCTGGTGCAAAATTTGGCTGAGTCGCCAACGCTCAGCATACTGGGGCGCAGCTTCTTGTGTGGAAGGGCTCTCTAGGTCTTGATGAGTATCTATTTTTCTTTTGCGACCTTTCCACGACATTATCAGGCAAACCGGGTTATTGTGGATCACCCATGTAATAAGGCTAGTTTGCAAGGTAGAAACTGTCATACGTGAAAATTATACTGCAAATGGAAATTTCAACTTTCGTATTGCTGTACTAAAACCAATGGTGTATCGTAATTTAGTCAACACTATCACGATGTACATGGAGATGTCAAAAAATTTTATTTTGAACCGGGCAAGAAAATTCATGGAAGGCGATGTGCTCGCATTGGGTAACAAGCATGTGAATCCAAGAAACAATGAGCCAAGGAAAGCATAACAGATATAAGCTGTCTTCTTTTAAAACTGAAGTATCGAATGCTTAGGAATAAGGCTCGAATCTGCGATTGCATTCTAAATGTTAAAGGTGCCCTTAACTTGGGCTCTGAAATTTGCAATATAGTTGCAACTGTGCGATCATTCTACGATAAGCATACTACTGCCACAATGTTTCAAACTGCACCTCATAATAGCAAAAGCTACAGGCATATGATGAATGAGTACGCTGCCACCATGGTGTCTCATTCCTCTTCGCTGCCCCATCTCTCCTCCCTGCCATTTACGCGCAGTGCAGCGAAAACTACGCCCCCCCTCCCACTCAGTGTTCATCCACAAGAAAGCAAACCAAAAGAACATTGGCGCCTTCATTGTCGGCCTGTGATCGCCCTTCGTGCGACGAATATCTCATGGAAACTTCATGTAATGTTCATAAGCGCACCATGGCCGAGGTCCTTGCCTTCTCACCAAATGCGGTAGAGAAACCCGTCAGTTGACTCACCAAAACTCACTGAAACTCAGACCAACTCATCAGTCTGAATCTGAATCAGCTCGAGTGGGTCTTAGCGATATGAGCGTGAGACCGGGTAGAATGCTCACGAGTTTAGGTCGGAGTGAGCGCGGCTCAGTAGAATGGCATTTTTGTAGGTGCGAAGCCGAGTGAGCACTAATCAATAAATACATTTCGCGAGTGAGTCTTACTGAGTTTCATTTACTCTGTGTACCTATGCTTCTTACAAGAAACAGCCGGTTTTCATCGCCTTGGTGGTTTCTTCTCGCATGAATCAGCCAACAGACAGCTTTTTCATTGACGACCACGCGCATTATAGATTTTGTGTCACGTCAATGTTAAAATGGATTGGAAGAGCCTGGAAAGTAGAAGGGAGTGTTTTTAAAGCTGTTACTTTCCCGTTGCCCGAAGCGCTGCCATGTTCACCAAAGATTATCGATACTACCTTCTGTACATAATACAGATATTTATTAAACATGTGTTCAGGACGTTTGAGGTATCTAATGGGCCTTTGGATTACCAAAAATGGAAACGAAAGGTGAGAGCTGGCCGCCGGTGTAAGGCGAATTCGCAATCTCCAACTAACCTGTGCGATAGTTTATATTAATTGAATTACAATGACTGCTACGTCCACCGCCAGTTCTTCAGGTATTTGCGCTGATGCATTTGACGTAGGAGCGGAATGGTTTATCAGTGCAATTCACGAGCGTGGCGGGGCTGCCGCCGTGGTATAAATTGCCATCGTGCGTACCTAAATGACAGTTTGAATGATTACGATAGTGAACATACTTTATTCCAAACAGGTCGCACTGGTTTCAAGTCACTCTGAGCGAGGCTAAGCCAAAGGATGAAATTCTAAAATAACGTTTTCTTGTTAGGTTTCAATAAATTTTCCCTTTGCCAAGCACATCCTATACTTGGGGTCTAGTCACTGGGCCCTTGAGTGCATGTATTTGTGCCTCATGCGCATTGTTCCATTTTCTTTATACGCATAGTTTTGAATAAGTCTTCATGGAGAAAAAAGAAGAGCGCGACAAATCAGCTGAATACGAACATCTTCAGAAATATTGGCCATTATCCGTTCGGCTACCTCTTAACTTCAACACTGCACTCGAACTTAACTCAATGAGCGGCATTAAGTAAATATTTCAAAATCCCTCCGCAATTTAAGCAACACTCAGTTAGCAACGTCTAGGGGATACTTCTTTTCATTTTTGTGAACACTTATGGTACTTAGTCGCATTTGATGTTATAGCGCTACGAAATCAAATAAATTTGAAATTTAAATACCTTACCAAATTTGGGCAGAAATATATTACTGGCGAATGTCCAAAATTTCTGACTGTTTGTGAAGAGGTTCTATGTGCCGTTCAAAATAATTTTTTGTGTATTCTGGTTATTTGTGATCTTTTAATTGGGCACTAGCTTTGCCATTCTGTCTGGGAGCAGCACGCATGAAAAAAGAAATTGCACTATTGTTCTTGGAGATCATGACACCGACGGAGTTCCAAAACTTCTGTCCTCGTGTTAGTATAGTTCGTTCAATTAAGTTAAGCGTACAGCTCCATGTTATATCAGAGCAAAGCTGCCACTATACAATTTTTCAATCTGAAGAGGGTTCACGTTTCGTGTTTTTAACCAATTTTCCCCTTTTGCATATGCTGCGTGAAAACACGAGCTGTCGCTTGCTGTCAGCGCCCTAAGGGTTGTGTACATGGTGCGCTTCGTAAAGAAATATAATGAATAAAACAGGTTATTTCACAGAGAGCCTGCGAATTATTTAGGTTTTATTGCGTTTTATTTGACAGGGAGCCTGTTGCGCTTCACTCTTTTTAGTATACCGTCAGCATTTCACCACCCAAGGTATTTTCCAAGGTGGTTTCTACGTGTGCTGTTCAGTTTCGTTTGGCGGTGTCCTGTGAGCCCATGAGCATAACGAGGAATCTCTAAAGCGTGCACGAATTGCCTCTAGGTAACATAATCACTCGACATCATGTAAAGCAGATGAACAACCTTTTTAAACGGACATGATTTCGCAGTCGTGAAGCATAAAAGAGGATGGTTTACATTCGAAAATATATTTGGCCGTACTAATTTGATACGGTTATACGGCTTCGACAAAATTGAACACGCTAAATATTTAAAATATATATTTAAAAACAACCCATGTGTAAGTCACACCCTTGATTTTTCGAGAAGTGTGGCAGTGCTATACTTCGTGTAGTGTGAGAATTCTGAAGCTTTTATGTGTTGATCGGAGGCAAAACATGGCAGCCATACCGAGTTTTCGGCGCCTCCAGGTAGCAAAATCACCGCTTCCATGATTGAGCAGCTGCCTTCGAGACGCTGCCGTCGGTGGTCTCTGGAGCCTCACCATTTATTGCAGCGGGCAGGGGACCCGCTAAGGGATTCCCTAACAACAGCCTCAACCACTATAAGCGAGTACTGTAGCTCGATAAAGGCAAGTACCACTGAGAATATTTACTAAAAAAATCGTGTCTTTTTCTGCATGTTAAGGCCGCACACCGAATTTGACCCCAAATCTCAGAAAAAACTGCGGCCGTTACGCGAGTATATGCGGTATGTATTTTGTGAAGCTGTCAAAAAAAATATTCTACCTGAGGCATTATAGCAGTGAGGTCTAGTTTCAGTTCTGCCTGATTGCGCAAGTTAATGACCCAGAAACAATTTTGATTAATTGGCACTCTTTGCATATGAAGTGTTCATCGTGCCGCAATGAGCCCACTTTCTATACGAGATTTGATCACGTGCGATGCAAAATACACGTGGGTCGTGTTCTTCAGTCCATGTGTTTACTTGCGCTGTTCCTTACACAACACAAAACGTAGGAAGGCTGTATTTTTGCCATAAAAATGCAGGGTTGAGACCATCAGATGGTGGCCTCAATATTGAGGCCAGTTTAATATTGAGGCCAAGTTGAGACCCGTTCAATATTAGCATTTTACGATTCAAGAGAGACAATTTCATTTGTTAATTGAACCGCATTTTGTTTCATTATACGCGCTTGAGTCCAGAGTGGGATTCTTTGGCATCAGGCATTCAGAACGTAATGGGTCTTCCAAGGACCTCCAGTGAGAAATTTAAAACGTAGATTCTACATATTCGTCAAGTCAGAATTTACCGGATTTGAGAAGTGGTAGTCAGACGGATCCAGTGGTGTATTCAAAGGTATGCGTGCTTTTAGTGGTTAACATACCTCCTGAACAGAAACCTCTCTTCCGGCAAATGCTAAGAGAAGTGTCTTGAGCAGCTGTGAGCTAGGCATTGTGAAATATTGGATGGCACGAAGCCTTCTCATTGCGCGCAACGTGGTACGCTGCTCGAAAGTTCCTGCCATTGCTCCTATAGCCAAAACCTATTCAAGAACGTTTATCGATTTTCATCTCTAATAGGCCAACATGTTTGTTATCTTAGGTAAGCACTCTCACATGCAGGTCTCATAAATCTAAACAGGGCTCAATGTATTTGATTGCGTTATTATTTTAGACCTAAACAAATGCGGGAAAAGTAAACTAGGACTCGTTCCATGCATGGAAATCAACGGTATTATGCCGTGTATTTTCTGAGCAGGTCGCCACTGAACAGGGCGCAGCCCATGGTCTAAATTCATGACCTTCACTATGATTGTATCCGTCCGGGAAGAATATCAGCAGAAAAAAAAATTTTTTCACGTTAATCGTAATTGCCCAGGTTAATGTGAGTAGCGAGTGTCAAGGTAAGACCATGAAGCGCAAAGATATGCTCGCATGCCCCTCAGATGACCATTACAACCTGCACAGTAAAAACAAGAGATCATTAGGTTTACTGGTTCGACAAGTGAATATTAGAAATAATGCGCTAGTGCACAGCAGTCTCTATAGGTCAGTGTCAAAATGAGGAATGACCAACATTTTACCAGCGATGAATGATGAAATCGGCATTGCACTACATGTAGGCAGGCTCTTTGGCGAACGTGACCGAGTTCGGTAAACTACGAATTAAGGCCGCTCTCTCTGTGAGATGTAAACAGCAACAAGAGAGAAAAAAACCCACAAAAATTCAGACAGCAGCTCACGCCACTTATAGAGACACTGGCTTTGGCGACGGTACATGCTGAGGAAGAAACACCAAGTTCAAGAAAGTTAGAATCTCAAACTTAACCGTGCTGTTTTCGTACACGAAAATGTCCCCTAAACTAAAGAAAAAGCAGGGCATATTATTCTTTAATTATAACGGCAAGACGTAGGTTTAGAGTTATAGGCGTCCAGAGAGCGGCAAAAACGCGCCTGAGAGTAAAGGCTTTTTGTCGATGACAGCGGCAGGAAGATTTTATCGCCTACTCAGGAAGGGCCAGGCGTTACGTCCTTCGCGCATGAGGGGATGGAGTGCTGTTACCACAGTTGATAAAATATAAATTGTGGAACTTAAGTTTCTTAAACGGCGCACTGTGTTGGGTGGGACGCTAGTTAAGCTACAGAAGCGAATAAAGATTGCGCCGATATGATCAGGGAAAGGGATGCACTGTTGGCTCCCGGGGCCGTCACACACTACGGTACTCGAATGATGGTATTTTGTCCTAGTTTATTAAATCTAAGAGCTGCCAAAGGAAAATATGTGTGCTTATTAAGATGAAGCAGTTTGGGTAGTCGAAAACTCAAAATCG
Source organism: Dermacentor albipictus (assembly GCF_038994185.2). Lineage (NCBI taxonomy): Eukaryota > Metazoa > Arthropoda > Arachnida > Ixodida > Ixodidae > Dermacentor > Dermacentor albipictus. Next base: position 439,334,187 of record NC_091821.1, read on the forward strand.
GCGGCACGTGCTAACGGTGACCACGCAATTTATCAGCGCAGCAATAGAAAGTGTACGCGTGAACAATAGGCAAGGCTATAGAAAGTAAACACGTGGGACCGCACGGGCTTATATGCTTTCGAACTTTCATCTTAACTTCCAAATTGCGTGACCCAAACGCGACACCTGTTGCTTTAAGTACCCATAAAATTCAGTCGAATGCTGATCTGCGTTCTTGTTATTATACGAGCGTTCAATAAAAGTGTGGGAAAGAAAACATTTGCAATGTTGACTACATTTGAGAATTGTCTTTTTGTTTCATATACGCCGCGTTAATGTAGAGGTTCCAAATTATTTATGTTTTCAGCGTTCTGTTTTTGAATTTAGGACTGTTAGATCAATATGGGAATGCCTTGAGGCCGCATGTGACTGCCGTCCTATATTTTGACTCAAGTGAAAGGGTATGGTCCAGGTGACTGTGACCTGTTTCTGTGACTAGCTAGGGACTTATATATAATGAACACACAATGTTCACTATGCGTACGATAAGTTTTGTTTCGAATTATGTCATAGAGGAGCTGTCCTTACTGAGAATCTGGAGATATATTTTGGGCGACCGCTTCACAGGCAAATCAATGTCCTAGGTAAGTAATTTCGGTGATTACACACACACTTTCGTACACACGCTAAATCTACTCACAAATTCTCATTAGCAGTTGCAGACTTGATAACAATCAGAAGCGCCTTCGCATTGCTCAACGCCCAGACTGCGTTTCAATGGTGGACAGGAACATCACGTAACTAGAACCCCACTGTGTTGCAGAATTGTGAAATTGTGTTAAAAAATAATTATGGTTTTGGGAAGTTACCACAAGCACAACGCGAGACTTGAAGAAAGCGAGACCATGAACCACTTCGTGTTATGCTTTTCTTCAAGCCTCGTGTTGGGCTTTCGGTAGCTTCCCAAAATGATGAATCACCAACTGGCGTAAACCCATACTCTGCTATGTGTAAAAAAATAAGGACAGCAATCACACAGAGAAGTTGCATGCACTCAGGAATGTTACACGCGAAACATTTTGTCCAATCTTGCGAGTCACTTATATAGTTAAAATATGCTTGCTGTAGGTCACGCTGTGCCTGATGATGTAAAGGAATGCGATGTTCTTGTCTCTGGAAGCCTCACTGCACGGAAAGGTGAAACGAAGGTTGAATATTGTGAAGAGATCCGTAGGCATTTCTTGTGTGAAAGCTCGGGGGCCGCTGTGGCAACAAATTGACCAATGTGTTGCTCAGAATACCGCGCTGTTGGCGGTCCTGCCATAATGTACCGCCAGGAAATATTGAGAAGCATGTTTTTAGCATGTGCGGAAGACTTGTGCTCCAGTGGTTGGGAAACAGCCTGTCACCCCATCGAACACGTTGAGCAAAACGCGAGGGGGGGAGGGGGGGAGAGGTGTTGCCTATGTGAAACCCAAAGTGACAGTCCTTTAGGTTGTTATAGTGCGTAAGGGGAGTTAAGGGGCAGCTTAAAAGCAGGGAAGAGACAAGAGGGAGTCAAGACAGAAAGATTGCTCAAACCACCAATTTGGTTACATCTTTTGGCATGCAGTTACATAAATAGTGACGCACATACGGAAAGAACAAAATTCCGCGGCAGAGCACCCGCGTTTTTGATCGATCACCACAAGAGGTCTGATACTTAAACAAAATTCAACAATATTTTAAGAAGCTGTTTCATGGAGGAGGTGCCTAATGACATGTGTGTGAACGGGCTAGCTAACGGCTGGTTGCTATTGTTTTTTTTGTTTTTTTGTCTAGGCTGGCCCATTAGAAAGCAGTGCTCTTGACACAAACGTTGTGGACCATGGCGGGACGTTTGTCTAAATGAATATCCATGAATACGTCGACTGTCTCATATGAAACGTTGGTGGTAGGTATAGAAACGTGTGGCGCGGTTTCAGCTGGCAATTCGGCCCATTCTTCTTTGTCTGTTTTTTCTTGATTAGCTATAACATATACAAGCATTGCTCATTAGAACTGCAGGCTATCCAAATCGTAAATTCTTAGCCAACAAATATCATAGAAGGAATGGTGTAAGCTGTATCAGGTAAGCAGAAAATTAATTTCCCGACTTTCTGTCTCTTGGTCGGTTTTAGGAAAAAATGTTAATTGTCCATTCCTCAACCACAGAAAACGTGCAGTATAGTTTTCATCACAATGTTGGTTGCGCAAGAAAACCTGTAGGAAGCGGAATGTAGCACGAGAAACGTTTCTTACGGATCAGTTTTACCTGATTGCTATTTTTAAAGGTTGACCATTTTCACAGATTTACTGGCCACGTGCATTTATTTGAATAAGTCTGTTCCGTTTTTGCGAAATGTAGGAAACAAATATCGGAGTCAAATTATCGAGGAAGTGGAAATAACGTTCTACGAGTGTGTTGCAACCATGCGCATTGTGTTTAGTAGTTTGCATGAGCACTGCACCTATACTTCCCTCTTTCGAAGGCGCACTGACTATGATATGCGGTGGTGCAAGGGTCAACCAAGGGCGTACTGTTAAAGTGGGTTTGCTGAACCTATGTCATTTCACCAACCCCTCATGATTAGGCATTGGTAGTGAATTCGATAGTGGCCAGGTGAAAAAAAGCCCCTCCCTGCGGACGTTCCAACCTATCCACTTACCCCTTTTGCCCGTACAGGTAGCTAACAAAAACTACCTCTCGTTATGCTCCCTGCCCTATTATACTATTTTATTTTTTATGTATACAGCCCACCGATAACATAACCCACAGAAATCGCACATACCATTCCCGTGGGGAAAAGGAGGCAAGCATTCAACCTGTAACAAAGTTTACTGGCGACACAAAATATACACGCGCACCGTGACACGCACCACACGATATGAAGTTACAAGCGCCACTCTGGGCATGCTTGCGCGTAGCACTACATTCTTGTTAGCATGCACTGTAACGCTATGCAAACAGTGAAATGACAGGAAAATTTTCTCTAAGAGAAGGGAAATACTCACCTCAGTGTAAGCTACACTGGGAGTGAAGGTTTCTATGGCACATGCTAAATAGCTTGGACCAATGTATAAGCACTACAACACAAGTTCGCTCGAAACCAATACAGTAATAGCAATAATATTAACAGGTTTGCTATGTTTCGTTGCGAGTAAATATAAAAATTATTTCTAAGGAAGAAGCAGCAGAGGGCACTAAGAATCTCTGGAGCAGGTCAGGCCACCACTGGAAACAGACCCTGGCAACATTCAACGTGCGGACCCTCCCTTATGAAGCTAGCTTGCCAAAGCTCTTTCAGGAACTATCAGGCATCGGTTGGGATATCAGTGGCCTTAGGGAGATCCGAAGAACTCGTGAGGCTTATACATTGTTGACTAACGGCAACGCCCACTGCCATAGAGGACTCCCAGATAAGAAGCAATGGGGGGTAGGATTCCTAATCAATAAGGACATAGCGTGCAACATTGAAGAACTGTACAGCCTTAATGAGAAGGTAGCAGTAGTCGCAATAAAACTAAATAAAATGTATAGAATAAAGGTAGTCCAATCCTCCAACCTCCACTTAAGATGATGATAAAATAGATCACATTGGTGAAGAAGTTGAATTAGCGATGATAAAAGTACAAACTCAGTATACTGTAGTCATGGACGACTTCAATGCAAGTGGGGACAAGCAATTGGCAACTACAAATTGATTCTAGGAAGACTAGAGTAGAGCTGTTGGTAGAACTCGCGGAAAGGAATAACCTAAGAATAATGACCATCTTCTTCAGGAAGCGTAGCAAGCGAAAGCGGACTTGGAAAAGCCCTAATGGTGAAACAAGAAATGAAATAGATTTCATGCTTTCTGCCGATCCCAGCGTATTGGAGGACGCAGACGTCTTAGGTAGGGTAAAGTGCAGTGATAATAGGTTAGTGACGCTTAGGATTCACCTCACTATGAAGAGAGAAAGAGTAAAATTGGTCTAGAAGAAAGCGGCCAACCTAGACGCAGTAGCAGTAAAAGTCGTCAAAATGAGGCTGGTGCTTACAAACAAATATTGAGCCCTAAAACAGAGGGACAGAGGTTACATCAGTGGCGTAGCTAGGTCGTCTGGTACCCGGGGCCCTTAGCTCTTCTGTCACCCCCCCCCCCGCCCCCCCACCCCCGGGTGTAGTCGAGGAAGGCTGGGATATCGACAATTTTCGGGTGTCTTCAGACGTATATGACACCCCCCCCTCCCTACTGGCCCCGTGCACCCGGAGCCCACGGCACCTCCCCCCCCCCCCCCCTTGTTGCTACGCCAGTGGATTACATAGAGGTAACGAATGGAAACGTAACTAGACTGGCTTCAGAAGCAACAATTAAAGTAAGAGGTAAGGCACAAAGGGAACCAGTAGGTAAGTTCTCCCAGTAAGTCAAAGACCTCGTAAAGTAACGACAATGGACGAAAGTCTCCAACTCAAGAAATCGGAATTTGCGGAACTGTAAGAACTTATAAACAAGGAGAAAGTAAGGGATGTTCGAAATTATAACGCGAAAGACACTGAGGAAACAGTAAAAAAGGGACACAGCATTCGATCAGTGAGAAGAAAACTTGGCCTAGGAAAAGCCAAGATATATGCACTGAAGGACAAGCAGGGTAATATAATGAGAAATTTGGACGGTGCAGTAAAATCAGCCGAAGAAATCTATACTGACCTGTACAGTGCCCAGAGCGATCAGTACTGACCTGTACAGTGCCCGAGTGAACATGTTGTTACAGAGGCTCCTCCTATAACTATCAATGAAGTTATAGGGGCATTGGAAGACATGAAACGCGGAAAAGCGGCAGGAGAAGGTGGAATAACAGTCGATATAATCAAAGATGTATGACATATCATGCGTGAAAACCTTGCGGTCCTTTATATGAAATGTGTCACGACTGCAAGGTTCCCATAGAACTGGACGAATGCCAGCATTATACTAATCCACAAAAATCGAGACGTTAAAGAATTAAAAAAATACAGACCCATTAGCTTACTTCAAGTATTGTATTAAAGCTTCTAAGACAGTTTGGAATAAAATAATGGCAGCATTTGACTTCAGTCAAACAAGAGAACAGGCTGGCTTCAGGAAAGGATACTATACAATGGATCACATCCTTGCCATCAATGAGGTAATCGAGAAATCTGCAGAGTACAATCAGCCTCTTTATGTGGCTTCCGTAGATTACAAAAAGGCACTTCATTCAGTAGAAATACCACAGATCATGGAGGCATTACGTATTCTAGGCGTGCAGCAGGCTTACATAAAGATGTTGGAAAATATCTATGAAGATCCCAGAGTCAGCTTGATTCTCTACGAGGTAATTAGAAAGAGACCTATGCGTGGAAGGAATATTCAAGCTATTAACCTCGGAAAGCTTAGGAGTGACGATAAACGGCGATAATCTCAGCAACGTTCGGTTAGCAGATGACATTGTCCTGTTCAACAACACTGGGGACGAGTCATAACAAATGATTGAGGACCTTACCAGAGTGAGCGGAACAGTAGGGTTGAAGATTAATATTTAGAAGATAAAGATAATGATCAATAGCCTGGCAAGGAAACAAGAAGTAGGTATCGACGGTCAGCTTCTACACTGTGTGAAGGAGTACGTTTACTTAGGTCAATTACTCATAGGGGACCCTAGTCACGAGAAGGAAATTTACAGAAGAACAAAAATCGGCTGTAGTGCATACGCCATTGTGGAATTCTGACTGGAGGCTAACCACTATCAATGAAGAAAAAGGCGTCCAAGTTTGCAATCAATGCATTGGACCAGTGCTAGTATATGGGGCAGAAACTTGGAAATTGATAAAGTTCAAGGCAAAAGTTAAGGACCACGCAAAGAGCGAGGGAACGACCAATGTTAGGAGTAACGTTAAGAACCATGACGAGAGCGGTGTCGATCAGAGAGTAAATGGGGGGATAGCCGTAATGCTAAAGGACACTAAGAGAAAAAAATGGAGGTGGGCAGGCCATGCAATGCGTAGATTAGATGAACGGTGGACCGTTAAGTTTACAGAATGGGTACCAAAAGAAGGGAAGCGCAGTCGAGAGTGGCAGAAGAATAGGTGGGGTGATGAAACTATCAAATTAAGAGGCGCTGGTTGGGATCAGTTGGCTCCGGACAAGGATGATTGGAGATCACAGGGAGAGGCCTTCGTCCTGCAGTGGACATAATATAGTCTTATGATGATGATGATGCGAATTTTTTATTTTGTTAAATCATGATTGATGCAATGCCAGTTTTAGGAATACTCTTTTTGTTACTGTATGAGATTATGAATGAAGTAATGAAGATTGAATACAATATTGTTGATCGCCAATAAATTGTACGTCTACAAGTCCCTCAACCGGTCCTTCTACATGTTTAACAAATTTAACTGCCCTTGTGATTTCTCACAAAAGAAATGAAAAGGAAACTCACAAACGCTTCATTGAAAAGGCTGTCGCTGTTCCCAGTTGAGTCTCCATTTTCCGATGGAACAATGACTTTATTAGGCGAATGAAGTTCTGGTGCAGCCAAAGACATGAGATCTGTATGACGGATGTGTGAGGGATGCAGTTGACTGCGAAAGATGATCGACACAGACGACCTGTCCGTGATAGGACCGACCATGGGCGCCATTGTGCTAATGTGCGGTAGCTACGGAGCGAAATATAAACGCTGTGACGCAGTGAATTTTATGTCGTTTCGAAAGACTGCAAGCCTAGAGTTATCCTTTCTCTATTCACCAGGCCTGCCAACAAATCGCAGTCGACAATACTGGCGCCAGGCCGCAGTATCCTCGGTGACGGCCACATCGGAGAGGGTAGTTGCGGACCCTGCTCATGTATCCCTGTGTGTACACGCTGCGTAGTAGAAGGCGGAAGCCGCTAGGCGAGCAGGGATTCAATCGCGCACCGAAGCGTTACACAGCACACTCGATTCACCTGTATTTTTTTGTACGCGTGCAACAGAGGGAACGGGAAGACATGGTAATCGGCGTTGTGCTCTTCTAGACTACATGATTAGATCTTGCTGGGAAACGTGCTGTAGTATTTGTTCTCGCTGTCTACATCTTCCTCTCGCTTTTAATGAGTCGAGCGATGGCACGGTCGTTTACGATTTCGCTTCGGAATCTATAGCCGCATTGAGATGGAGGTAGAAATAACCTATGGGCGGGTACGATTATACGAGAAGGATGGGACCACAGAAACCCAGGGCTATACATTGGGCTAACAACGAGCAACAGTGCCCAGAAAAAAAAAATGGATAGCTAGACAGAGAGAGAAATAGATATTCTATGAAGGAGACACGGTGGTATAGCTACGTACACCGGTGGTCTCCGTAATCAGTTTATTTCACGTAGCGCTGTGTTAACGCCATCCTAATGGTCGATTCGGAATATAATGGCTGTGCTGGAAACAACATCACGCACGGTGATTCGAGGTTGTTAACGCCTCCGGCGTACAAAGAATAACGCCTGACGTGTGCACCTTTTCGACGCCTGAATTCAACGCTGTGGCGCGGGAAGTCACGCACATCCCAGAGCAGTTGCTACGTTGATAGAAGCCATTATGCACTTATTTTTATCTCTTTCTCGATAGGCGCACAAGCACGACCAACTAATAATGGCGCGGTGGTCGCTGTGCTTGAGCAGCATCAATGCCTTATTTCCTCGTGCGGCATATCTAACGCTTCCTACGCGGTAATGCTTACAAAATGCCTAAAGGCACGCTGACGTTGCGGGCATGTATCACGCGCGAATATCCTATTTTAATTACGCCTGCACGCGGTAGGCAAGTTAGATGCAGAGCTTTATAGGGGAGGGCTAAACCGCAACTTTCAGAAGCATCGAACTCGATGTTATGTAAAAGCGAGCAGTTTATGTACGCGTAAACCGGCAGACAGCCACGGTGTGGACTGCGAACTAGTGTCGAAGCAAACGGAGACACACGTGGCTCCAGAATAACGTCGTTACGACGGGATCTCATCTTTAGGCCCCGAAGCGTTCTGACGAGCGCCTCCCCCTCTACGTCCACGTGATTCGCTCGTGTAAAGGCCCCATAAGCTCGTTTTTTTTTTAAATGGCAGGAGCGTCGTACATGGTTCTTTCTACTTCGGCTCGTTTAGAATAATGGTAACGACTGCGGTGCGTTTTCATCTTTATTTGCGGAGTCTCGCGTGTTTTATAAAGCCCCTCACGGACCACCAAACTCGGCTAGCCCGAAATGTACCGTGTCGGAGTTGCGGTAAATACTGAAGTTGTCGCAAGTATCGGCACTGCGTCGTTAGGCAATAACGATCTGGTCCAGCCCTCCCCTCCGCTTTCTTCTTGAGGCACGTGTGCATCACATTCCTTTATTTCATAAAATTTCGAGTTGGTGTGTGTATGTCGGGAGGGACGTAATAGATGGAGACGCAGAGTTTGAGTGACCACTTTTATTCGTTGAGACGGTCGTTATAGTGCATGCGATACTGCAAAAAAACCAAGGTGGGCACTTATCCATGAGTTCCTTTTCTGCGGAAAAGGAACTCGTGCATGCTCGCCCATAATACATACTTCTAGCATGAAAATAGTAATACTGCTGTTCTTGGTATCCTTTTTACTTGGGAACGCTTTGAGTTTTTTTTCTTTTTTTTCTTTTTTGCAGAGACAGATTGCTTGCGTCTAGACTGTTGTGCTGCATGCAGATGCAAATATGTCACAATACTAAAGACACTCAATTATTGTACTAAAAAGTATTGCAAAACTTGTGTATTGTGCAACCAAACACGCCTATCGCAATCTTGTGAGACACAGATTTTGTTTCTGCTTGGTGGCTCAAGCAGTAGTGGAACCGAAACTACAAACGCAATATCAAAAATAGCCAACCAGATTGTTACACACATAGTGGGCAGCAGATTACGACTAGCATAAAAGGTTTGCCGCACCATGCGAACAGTCCGCTTTGATAACCGCAATATTTTTTTTTATTATCTTGTTTCACTTCTTCCGCTAAGTTTGCTTCCCCTTTTCGCGTCAAAGCTGTTTATTGTGTATTTTAGCGAAGAGCGTAAAGCAACCACTCTGTCGCGAGTCACTGTTCATTTTTGTCTTGCTCTCCTTAGATGTATTGGTAGTGTAGTCCCTCATTGGGAAATATTTCGAAAAGTGTAGGCAAACAGTTGAATACCAGCTTAGCTGCCTTCTTGTATTAGGTTCCTATATCTTTCACACGGGACTTGATGATCATTGTTACTAGCTGGGTACAGTAACACGCTGTCTCTTTCTCATTTTACTTTCCGGGAGAGTTACAATGTCTCTTAGCGGCAATTTATAAATGGCGTTGTTCAGTGGTGTATTGTAATGACTTTATCGGTTGCTTCCCTTGTTGGTGTTGCTATGTTGGCAGTAGTAGAACGCACTTTCCGTCTGACTAGCTACCGTAATTGCTATTTAATGCGTATGAATGGCACTTTTAGACAATTTTAACAATACTGCGTGCACTTACAATATTGTTGGTGTCCGTGCATTTTGGCTTACTTGAGCATACAAGGAACTAATATACGCTAATTCGAGCTTAAAAAGTCAATACTGACCTTGAGATTGTAGTTGTATGGTACGCTAGACATATTTAGAGGAAATAGATGTATCGCCTATAACCTACAGTGAACCAACATATCGCGCTTCTCCTCAGCTTTCAAGAATATTCTTTCACGTGTATCTCAATATCTCACCATCAGGGCGCACAGCGTTACAAATAGCATGCTGTTGTAAATGTAACCGTGGCAGGGCGGTCGAGGGTGGCAGCCAGCAGAGTATTTCATTGGCGACATGGTAATAATGAAAGAGTCACGCAAACAACTGCATACTTCACGAATAGCTGCCAAATATTTACCCATGGAGTGTTGAATAAGTTTCCTCGCCACGTTGCAAAGACAAAGACCGGCACTATGAGGAGCATTTGAAACAATTCCCATTTAAAAAAAGAAAACGAATCATCAGGAGGCTGCACGTAATCCTTTCACTGCAGAACTCAATAGAACAGGATAAAAGAAATGTTTTTACCTGTATCATATAAACTGCGAATAACACTCCGTGTGGTGCCGTAGAAGAAGCGTGAAAAGAACCATATTGCAGTTCTTTTACCAGTTTCTCCAAACCTGGTGGGAAGCTCCGTTTTGTTGCGAAAGTGCGCAATCTCTCTTTCAATGTTCCCCTTTGTTGCAACTATAGGGAGCTGCAGTACGCTTTTTCTGTTCCTTGCCTCTAGAATTCAGTGCAGCAGTAAACTGCTGCACACTAAACAATAAAAAGTCATTTTAAAGCAGGCCGAAATTTCTCAATCGAGCCGCGGAAGGAGTCAGCGTGAAATCGGAAACTGTTCGCTTTCTTGAATAGCTGATTTAATGAAGCCCCAGTAAGAAAGTGTTACTCGACACTTAGCTGCGCAAAGCGTTTTGCAGAGTTACGTGTTCCTCGAACATCATCTGCTAAACCCATTATCCGGAGAATGCCACAGCGCTCTCTTTCTCTCACATCAAGCGGAGTGAATCTTCAGTTATGTGCGGAGTTTCATTGTGTACGTCGAAATTGGGACATCTGCTCGATGGGGGGTACCATTTAGGTCTCGTCCATAGCGACAGACATTTTAGGTTCGTCCGTGACGCGACAGACAACGTGCGCAAGGGCGTACAATTGAGTAAGCATGCTGTTGGTTGGGCAGCAAAAAAAGAAATGCATTGGGAAGGGTGGCGAGAGAAGAGGCGAGTTATTTGGGCTGCAATAACGCGAAGGAGCAAGTGAGCAGACAAGAGAATCAGAATGAAGACAGTGAGTGTTAGATGTATGTAGTAGGAAGGTGAGCTGGCAGCAATAAGTAAACAAAGAACTCATAATTGAGTACTAGTAGGACAAAGTTTGTTCATAGACTGACTTCCTTATTAAACAACACGCCGGGTAAGATTTCTGACAAAGTCGACAAGATTCTTTGTCGGCTTGAGCCAGGAAGGTGTTTACCCACACTATTTGGCAATCCATTATGAAACCAACTTACCGGAGGAAGAAAACCGACAGTGGAGACGGATACAAACGGCTATTGTCCGTATCTCCTCTTACCCTTTTGTCAATTGCTGCACTCATTCTTTTATGTGAATGTACAGACTGAAACGCTGCACCAATTCTTCTATATAAAATAAATATTAGGAAAGGTGCGTAAACAGGGTGAAATTGACGCAGCAGTAAGCTGCAACAAGAGAATGCAATTGCACAACTAACGAAAAGGAAATGTAGGATAAAATACATTGCTTACTGTACTGTCGACCTTGATAAAAGAACGCGCGTAGGGGAAGACCCATTAAGAGTATGACTAGATTGTGGGGCAAGAAAAGAAAGAAATGAAAGTGAGGCGAACGATAGCTACACCCAATACCAAACCTTATAGCTCTTCTCAATTATACAGACACTCTGGCGAGGAGCCGACGACTGATGACGGTGGGTGTGAGCTTAGACACGTGTGAAGGAAGCGTCTTCAGGAGCAGTAAAATTGATAACCCAGTCAATGAACACCGACGCCTGCACACGGTATGTGGTGGCTGCGTTGCTGACGGAAGTAATCATGCAAGAGCAACCTCTGCCGCCTGCCTTACTTGTGCGCAGCTGCAAGGACAACAAACAAAAGGGCTAACCGAACGTGAGGGACACAGAGAGGATAGGATGCGGAGGAGGGGGGGGGGAGGGAGGGGGAAGAAACTAGGTAGCAAAGTGGTTGCTTCGATAAGGGATAGCATAGAAAATAAACAACATACGCTGTTGAGCGAACAAAAGCCCCATGGTTGGCACAGCGGCACAGGGATCGAAACTAAAGCGCCACGAAAATTGGGAGTAGCAAGTGACAAACTGTATGGAGAGAAACTAAAACACAAATTTCGCCAAGGAGATGCGAGTGCGCATACATAGCAGTCAAGAGTGAGGGGTCAAAGGGCTCTGCGTATGCGCGCTTGCCTATGCATGTGTGCGTGTTCACGCGTGCCAGTGGACCTTTGTTTATATGTGTATATATGCGGAAGCGCGTGCTCTCCGGCTCATCGTAAATATTTTGCAAACGTCTGCTCGTCCCGTTACTTTCCCGGCATGTTGTCTCCACCCGCTCCCCTTCCCATATCTCTACAAAATTAGCGACACGTGGTGTGGCCTTCTCGTGTTTATATTGGCACGGGGACGTCACTTGCTTCTGGTTTGATCTTCGTAGCGATCAAAGCGGGGCCAGACAGAAAAGAGGAGGCACGAACGCACCACTAAAGATAACAAGATGTGTCAGACTGAGAACCACTGCTCGTATATAAGTAGCAGCATGAAGTAAAGGGTGGCTGAACACTGCGTGGAATAGCTTGGCGGCACGTGCTTTTAAAGATGCGGGGTAGTTCCAACCGTGCGGCCATTTTAAGCGTGTTGACGCAGCACTGCTGTACAAATTTGTGAGCGCTCCAGTTCAAGCCCTAGCAATTTGACCTGGTCCTCCCCTGATTATTGTTACTACTGGCCACCGAGGGCATAGACGGCCAAGTTCAGGGAGCCATTGGAGGTACATGTCTTCAGTGTTGAACCGATTTTCCTTAAGCATTACTTATTCTGGCATTTGTAATGACTTATACAAAAAAAAAACGAAACAACATATTTGTTAAAAAGAACTTTGCCCGTTGAACGCACAAGAGGCGGCAGGGAAGCCCTCATATATTAAAATTACATGCTGACCTTTCACGTGCTAAAACGAGGATATGATTACGAGGAGGGTCGTTGTAGGGGACTCCGGAATAAATTCACCGCCTGCGGCTGCCGCAGTAGGAAATTCATCCGGCGCCCGCTGGCTAGCAGCGCAATGCAAAAGCCACTACGCCACCATGGCGGGTCTGATATATTCCCGTGGTGTTGTTCGATTCCTATTTGACAATGTCATCGTGTGTGTATTAACTGTTCTCCCAAAAGTGTGTGAAAAGTACACCAATGTGTATATTTGACTTTGCCACATTGTTCGGAGCTGAGTAGCCGGAACCGTGTACTTTAGCCAACATCTCCTGTCAAGCACTGAAATAAAATAATGTTGTGCATAAGTGGGCCATACTGATTCAACTCCTAATGTCTTCGCCCATCTCACGCACTATCGCTATACAATAGAGAGTGATATCTTGGCACTGGAATAGTGTTGACTGCCGACTGCAAAATCACATATTTGATAGGCATAAAAATCAGTACAAGACAATGCTTTTGTAGTTTAAATGTTTAAATATTAAGTCGCGAATGTTATTGTTTCATGCAGTGATGGTGGTAGCCTGAAATGACACTTCAAGTATGGCCGCCGGTACAGGTGGATGATCCTAACTCTACGGAATCGAAGACCACGGTGGATACGATTATGGTAGTGATGATGATGCCTTATAAAATAGCCAAAATCCATTGTAGTGGATAGGTTACGAAACGGGTGTTAATGTATACACGTTATATAGCGTGGCTTTTCTTTTCTTTTGCCAGGCTTTCGGAACGAAACATTTTCGAACCGCCACGAAAACAAGACCTTTTTCATTTCCGGCAGGTATTAGCCCGAGAACGATTTAAATATATCACTGTTGTTGTCATTTAGCCATTTCTGGTTTTACTGACGGCCTCTATTCTTCTCCAACGAAGCTAACAAGGAAAGGATTGGGCAGGAAACATCGAGGATGCTTGTAAATGTAAGCGAATACGGAACGATTCGGGAAAGTTGTCATTTTATTAATGGAATGACACGCTTAAAGGCGTCTATTTGTTGCAGTGAGCAAAATTCTGTAGCATTTGGCATTTTATAGTGTAATTCTCTAGAAAATCAAGGCAATTTTGAGCACATCATGGTCGTATATATAGCTGTAACGTATAAGCTTATTCGTCTTAGGTATGTTTTAGTGGTGGTGGTAAAATGCTTATTTTCTTAACGAATGCGATTGCCCCCTTGACAAAAGTCATATGCACGAAAAGTAAACAGGATGGTACGTGAGTTAAAACAGAAGAAAAAGTGTACGACATTAATTTTCCGGATCGCGTTTGTGTTCTCCCCAGCGGCATGAACGCCGGCTTGGAAGGTGACTGCCATCCTCCCATTTAAATGTGAAACTCTCTATCGCAGTTGCGCCAGAGGGAGAGGGTGGTGGAAGATGAGGAGGGGGGCTCTCCTTCTCGGGCGTTCCACCATAGAATCTGAAGGACACCCAAATTCTCTCGTGTGAGGGCATGTGTGTCTCAAACAGCTCGTCGCCGTTCAGGCAGGAGCAACCCCCCACCCCCCCACCCCCTCCACGCCACTCGTTTGTGCGACAGCAAGCGGTGCTCTTTTCGCTGTGCATTAGCGCCTTTCTATTGACAGTGGCAACCATGCAAACGGGCACTATAGCTTAAGAAAGCTGTTCGCTTAAAGCCTTACCAGCAGCAAACAGGTAGCAGTCCAATCGTCCTCCCCCCAGGCGAACGTTTGCACGCTAGCTTTGCCACATGGCGACCCATATTGTAGCAATGCACCCTTTACAGGTGTAAAGAGTTCGGAGTTCGCACGCTCCGTTCGACAATGATATCAGGGAGGCAAATGTTTAAAAGTGAACAAGTAACTGGCCTAATTAACACCTCGTAAGTGTTAAAATGTTGTGGGCAACGCGACGAACTCCGAATAAGCATGAACATAGAAAATCATGAATGCAGATGAACTCGCAGTAGGCCTTGTCGAGACTAGAGTCGAGATGATCACAGACACAAGCTGACTTAAGTTGCAACAATGCTCCATTTGCACTTTTCTTCAGTGCGCAGCCGCGTGCCGTCATGCGGGCACCACCTCATCACGTTACTGGTTGTGAGAACCTACACGTGCGTTGCTACGACATATCAAGTCAGCAGGTGTCCGTGGTCGCTTACAGGGTCGGTGTGACCCCTCCACGCGTGTCATGCTGCTGCTCCATCACTCACCTTTCTCTCTTTTCATCCTCTTATTCCATTCTCCCTTGTCACGGCATCGCACTCGACAACGATATGGGTAACGTGCTTGCATTTGGTTTCTTTCTGTAGAGCATCTCTTTCTCTCTCAAGCATAAGTATTTCTCCGTAAAATTTCAGCGACTACTTTTGCTGAGCGCGTTAGGTTTCCTTTGCTGTTCTGGTGTCCTCTCTGTCGTAAAATTACCAGAAAATGTTTTCTAGAACTTTGTTGCATGGCACCCTGTCGTGTGTGAGAAAGAAAGAATTGTTTAGGATGTGTACCCAATGTCAGATTGAGAAAGCTTTCTATCATTGCACGAAAAGGCACAGTGTGGTTAATATCGCGGATACGATTCATTGGAGTTTTGGGAAACAGTCCGACTTCTATCAAGTATTTTGCAGTAAATGCTAGTGGTGACTGATATATTATACACTAATATTCCATCAATGACTTGCGTTTGACAGCAACCCAACCGACGAGGAGGCATAAGTAACGAAAAATAATTGGGGAAGTGAACAGTACCATGGCGAAAATTGCCAAGTCAGTTGGCAGAAAGCGAAAGTGAAAAAAAGAAAAGACAGATGACATACTGAGAAATTAGCCAGTACAAATGTCTCGTCGGTAATTGCACATTGGAGGAAGAGGGAAAGGTAGACATGTGAATGTGGACTTTCCTGCGACACGTAATCATGTGCCTGACAACAGTGCCGTCTTTGACGTCGTCAGAATACTTCAAAAAAATAAAACAAAGAGTGCATTTAGGGCACTGTATTTAGTGCCGCCTTGGCCTGGAGTCAAACTCCCGACCTCATGCATACCAGCGTGATGTAATAACCTCTAAGGCATCGCGAGGGGTTTATCTGATCGCTTATTCGTCCATTATTATTCTTTTGTGCCTCCTATTCTTTACTTCCGAAGTATTTTGGCACTGATTAGTCGTTAGAGCATTCCTTTCCCTTTTTAATGATTGGGATATATGACTCTCCGGTGGCCTATTTTTCGTGGTCTCATCATTTCCTAAAGAACAACATAATACATCCTAGATATTGTTACAGTGGCATCAAACAACGCATGAGGCATTTGCCAGAGAGTATCAAGGCACTTCGCTGCTTCACTCTCCAAACAGTTTATTTATGACTGCTCTTGACGAAGATAGTATAAACAATTTTACAATAACATTTGGCGATAGTGTGGTGCTTTGTTGTTTTTTTTTGCGGGGGGAGGAAGAGCAGAGCTTATACTAATGATATCAAATATAAAGCAACACCACTGTTCCTACATTCGTGCTTCGTTCTTGTTAGGTGCATTCTAGGAATGATTAAACGTACTACTAATTTCTGGCACCTAATATACCCTGACTGATATCTTTAAGAAGATCTGCTTTTACACAGAACTATAGGAGAGGCTAAGCTTTTCTTCAGAAATTGTTTGCAGCCCTGTCACGAACGTTTGTTTTTACAGCCAACATGTACGCGTATATAGCTCAACTTCCAGCGGTGGTCGATTCCGATCACCCACGCGTCACGGTGACACCAAAAAGTTTTCGACTCCAGTTTCTCGCAAGTGGTTTGTAGCTTTCAATGTAATATAGGTGTCTTAGAAAAAATTACATTGAAACTGGCCGCTAAGACGACTCTATCCTTACGCCGACTTTCATTTACTTTTCATTATTACGTAGTTCACAGCGAAGTTGTAAATTTTGTGTAATTCCCAATTCCTGTCCATACATAGGCTTCTACGGGAGGAAAAGCTCCATGCTTGTCCGCTAGAATAAAGCTCTAGTCCTTCCAAGTTTCCTTCAGCTAATTAAATAGGAGGTGTGCTCAATCACAAATTACAAACAAACGTGTTTTGTTTCGCGCATTTCTCTCACGGAGCCCCGGTCAACACATATCGTCGTTAGTATCGAGGCTCCGTTTAACAGCCACCTAAGTCGTAAACACTCTGTTACCACCAGTGGGCGTTGTGTGTAGTGGTTACGTCATAGTCGCCTAGGCGACCATATGGGCAGTTTCCAAACAGCTCTAGTATGGGTAGGGTGTGTGTTGGGCGTAATGCTATATATACATAGACGCGTTCATTGAGCTAAAACACCACAGCTTCGCTGCTCATCCTTCTGCGCAGAGTGGAAGGGATTAGGAATTTATTTTTACCTAGATGAGTCACGAATGAATGAATGCGTAAGCGGGTGGTCATTTCAACTTTTTTGGATGTTTCATACATCATGATCACGGCCTACCTAAGCGCAACATATGCCCCTTTTCATGCCATTTTTTTCTCTCACTCCACTCAAGAATCAAAATTTCCGCACGAACGGGAATTCTCTATGTGATGTGCGATATAAAAGCTCTCGTGGTCCGATGAGACCACTGAACTTTGCTGCACTTGTATCAAGGAAATCATAGCGAGCACAACGCGCCTTGAAGGAGGGGGAATGAGACACTGTTACTGAGCACTTATCCGACCATATCCGATATCGCTAAGTATGGACAGCTGGCCTAGTTGGTTATGATTAGCATTGTGAAACATAGTTCCAGCGCACAATTGAAGAAGGACGAGGAGAGAAAGACAACACGAACGCCGGAAAGAGCCTTTCCGGCGTTCGTGTTGTCTTTCTTTCCTCGTCCTTGTTCAATTGTGCGCTGGAACTATGTTTCACAATGCTAACCATATCCGATATCACCATCAGCCACCATGCTCACAAAAATGTTGTGGCGCATTTCGTTGCCTTTGGTGCATCAGACTGAACCCGGTACATCCCTGAACAGCTTGGCTTGCACTGCTGCTGCAATTTACGTTTATGTTGAATCAGAAAACGTCGCGAATATTGCCAGACCATTGTACGGCCGTACGGCTCTAAGGCCCTCGATCGCTTCGATCGAGGGCCGCCATCGTTTCCGCCATCGCTTCTGTGCGCCGGCGGGCTTGATGCCTGCAAGAGAATTCGGCCCAAATGTGCTCATTATGTTGCAAATCGGCGATGGTTTTCTTTCCGCATGGCCACATTGCTGTTACGTCCCCCCCCCCCCGAAAGTAAACGGCAAGTGCGAAGCATGCTAGTTTGCGAAACGGGCTAGGAGGCCGCATATGTGACCGGCAGGCATTACTGCAGCAATTTTTCTCCCCGATACTGGCAGTTAGTAGTGCTCGAAATAGGGCCGCTGAAGTTACAGAGCCTTTGCATTTTGTGTGGGTAGTCAACCGAACACTGAGGGTTTGTATTGCCCAGTGTCCGTTCTCCTTCAGTTCGGAGACATTACCAAGACAATCGGCCATTTCAGCTCCGCGCGTTTATGACATGGTGTGGCCATACATGTGTGACAAATAGCAAAATTTATTATGTAGTTATAGTTGACGATTTATTTGGAAAGGCGGGGTCATCACTCGGGAAGAGCTCCATATAAGCTCGCCCCTGAAATTTTCTTGGATTCATGGACCATGCTTGTTCCAGGAGAGAATGACCAAATTCGTCGCGTTTCACTGTCGCGTAACGTAGTTTCTCGTGCAAACCAAATGCCATTGATAAAGACGTCGACGATAACGCACATTTGCGAGAGATGTGTGCGTAACAAACTACATGTAATGAATGAGATTTTTGTTGATTTTATTTACTCAATGTGGCTTGCTGTAGTTGAATTATTTTCTGCAGTAACCAATTGCATGGAATTAGTTATATTTCTGACCAAACGAGCTCCGATAGGGACGGAATATATATCCCTCAAGTTTAGCGGGAACTAGAGTCCAAAAGGTTCAAAACTTGTTGGTGGATTACCTGCTACCCAGAATCAGTGTCCTGCAGCTACAGTTTGTTCGCTTGAACATGGCAACCTTGCAGATTTGCACACGTCTCTCGGAAGTCCGACCACGGCTTTTGTCTTCTATTAAGTTTCTCGCCTTCTCTCCTGGAAGCGCTCATAGGCGGCCTTCCTAGGGAGTAAGGGCTATTGCTCAATTCTTTGCTTAGTGCAGTCAGTTACTTTTCTAATATACACCAAAGCGTTTCGCCAATAAACGTCGGTGTTTCGGTCTGTGTGATATTTCAGGGCTCATATACACATATATTTGTGATTCTGACACACGATCAGTGTATTTAGGGTTTTATAATATGCAGGCCAAAGTTAAACTAGATTACACATTTCGCTACGCTTTCAAGGAACGTCAATGGTTGCTGTCATCGTTTACTATGAGTCGTTTGGGTCAAAACTGGTAACGAGTGAAGATCACCGAGAAAAGTTTCACCATATCTTTGCAAAAAAATTTAACCGGTGCTTCCATGGCTCGATAGCGATGTGCACTTGAAACGCTCATGGCAGGGAATCTCTTCAGGACGGCTTTTGTATAGTTTTTTCACTCACCCTAACATTATCACCTTCTCTAGCCCCTACAACAACGAAGTCCGGTGCTTCGTAAAAAAGCCAGACCTAAGTAACGCGTCATGAAGTAACGATAGCCTTGTGAGCAAGGTGTTTGTGCATTACTATGCAGCCCTTGACCCCAGCGCGCACAACAAGCGAGTTTGCAGTGTAGCTACCCCTCCCCCCAAATTCACAGAAGAATACGGGCAAAGATTGCCCAATAAAATTTTGAAAAGCTATTCTCAGTGGAGTTAAACAATGTGTAAAGCATTGCAGAAGATGCATTGAAAGAGCCAGGCCAGCTCGTTCTGTTTAGCATACTCGCACAATATTTATAAATGCCGGCAGGAAAGTATCGTTAAAGCAATGGATTACGCTGTAGTAATTGCTCAGTTACTTTCGTGAAGCAGCAATGGGTAACTGAATAACATTTTTGACAAAGTAATTGTAATTTTAAGCGGTTGCCTTTTATTGCGGTAGGAATTAAATGGACACTCCAGGCACATTTCCACAGTCGTCCTCGCTGTGGCCATCGCCGTAATGTTTCGTATAAAGTCCAAGTGCGATAATATCGTGGTTGCACACCATATTTTGTTTGAGCGAGTGAAACGCGGAGAGGAAGCGCACCGTCTTCCATCGCGCACAAGACACCGGAGAGGGTAGCTTTACTGAGACGGCGGCTGCGAATGGCGCGGCTGAGCGCGGCCACGCGGCCGCTATCTTGAAAGCGACCTGCGATGGTCAACATAGTTTAAGTGCGCCCAGTTATGATACCTTCGTCTGCTGCGTGTGCGCTGTGTTCTCGCCGGTGAGTTAGCGCTAGAGTGAGATGCAGCGGGTAGGTTAACTAGCTCGCTGCTGAGGCCGCGCTTCCTTAGGCGAGCGTTTTTACAGCAAGTGTCCGCGGTCATCGAGTGAGAAATGTTCATGTTTACCTGAGGGTGCGTGACATTGTGCTGTTAATTTAGTTAGTAAGAGAATGTTGAAACACTTACACGGCCGTTAGAACTTCTATCGCTATTTCGCGTAGCTGTGTAATATTTCGCTGTCACAATCGATGCTTCATAAAAAAAAAAACGTTTTACAGTATGGCATCAAGTGCACAAAGGGACTGCATAACAATGAACACAGTGCCTCGTGTGTTAACACGCGGCAACCAATACCACTATGTTGCTTGTATACATACTCGCCAACATGTCTCCAAGTATACTGAAGATTGCAAACAAGGTACGTCTCAGTTCATGCCAAAGTACATGGACAAAAATCCCCCACCATCAGAATCTCCCCTGTTTGTTCCGCAGTTGATATGTGCTTCGGATGATTTGTTGCTGAGTCATGAATCTGACGGATCGGAAAAATACAATTTGCACCGTATCATGAATTACCTGATCCGCCACTAGTTCACAGTGCGCTCATACGATGGCGATTTTTTGGCATTCGTTATGTAAACATCCGTACAGTTATATGATTGGGGTTGCTAGGGTATGCCAAGGGATACATTGCGATCAACCTGCGTAGCGCAAATATTGATCGTACCTGATTAATGTGCCTTCTTTATCTTTCCTAGATGCGCTGTTACGTCGAACTGAAAACAAAGTTGGTATCTTCTCCTTTCTGTCCGACTGCCTGCGCTCGGGCAGCTATAACGGCTGGATCGGCGCGCCGACGGCGAGCCCTTTCACGGGCCAGTTCTTGCACCGCTCGTCGAACGCTGCCAATTCCCCGGAGGAACACAGAACACGTGACCGGCCCATCCGTTTTCTGAGACTGAACCGAACAGAAACCAAGCCGGCGGGAGCACGCGCGATACGCTTTCCTGCCCTTTCCCTTCCTAGAGGGAGCGAAACGGCTCCGATTGGTTGCGCGCGTGGCATAAGCGCTCGCATATGCAGCTCGAGTCATTGCTGCCAGCTCATCAGACCGCCCTTTCCCGCCACTGCTCTGCTCTGGGAGCACCTGGGTTTTCCTGCATCACCGCGACAACGCCACTTGATAGGCAATAATAGCTTCACTTGAAAAAGTCGCAGTTTCGCTGGAAAGGCAAAGCATCTACTGCGATAGCAAGTTCTTCCACAGCTATACGATATAAGGATTGCAGTTTTATCGGTCTACAAACTTGTAAACATTCGCTTACTAACTAAATTCACAAACATGATGTTAGGCCCGCACAGGCAAATATGAACAATTCTTATTGGAAGACCGTGGGCACTCCCTGTGAAACTCTGGCCTAAGAAAGCGCCGCAGCAGCAGCAAGCGAAATGACCTCCCAGGTGCCTCTCGCTTCAACGCGGACTAAATGCAGAGAACACATTGCACACGAAGCTGTTCGTACAGTGATAGGGAGTGCTCGTACCCATATTTGTCAGTATGCCCACGCAGACACAGTGCACTTCCACTACAAAATCGTTAAGCAAAATCCTGGCAGTACATTAAGGCACGCATGATTTAAGCTGGTAGTTGTGCAGCGTTGTGTGGCACGTAACACAGATTAAAATAAATTAAATCATGTGATTTAGCAGTTACTTCAAGGAGAGGCACACATTGGATGGCAAGAATAGAGTTGCATTAAGAAGCTTCTGCTGTTCAAGTGACGGAAAATTGTACGCCTACATTGCTAATATGCGTTTTACCACCAACTCGTTTTACATACCAACTCGCCCAAACTGCTACGCTTTTGACATTCTGATATGAGCCTACATTCCAGAGTGCGCGAGTTATTTGACGACACAACTTGGAATCACCATACACAATAACGTCGTGCTTCTGTATGTCGAGGGGTTTTACTTCCACATCACCAACTTCTCTTTCACTGGTAGAGCACAGTGTTTCCAAGGTAGTAGCTCCAAGCCTCACAATGAAGGCAAAGTCGTATGCAGTACTAGCCGTCTTTCAGGCTAACTATAGCGACTTTGATGTAGCCATCTTCTTTATTGCAGCAAAAGCCGTTGTTACTCGGTTCACACACAAGCGTATGACCATTTGCTATCTGTGACGACGAGAAATAGGCGGCGCGTCCCGCCAGACGTTATAGAAGCGGTTTAGTTTCTTCAGCACCTGAAGTGATATTGAGTGAGAACACTCAAAAGCTAGTCATTATCATCACTAAGCAGCTTCATATGGCGGAGTCAACAGACAGGCTTTCTTTGCGCGAGGTCTTGAGGCAGCACTCCCAGGAAAAATTTCTTTTCTTCCACAGGGTCTATGCAGGCTGCCTTTGAACCTGCTGTGCCGCTATGTACTGGAGACGTCACTGGATAAAGACTAACAAACGAACAGGCAACTGCTGAAAACAGGCCAAGTGCGGATATCCTGGTTTCACTTGCCTGTATCGTATACACGACATATTATCCGCTCATACAACCGTTACCCAAGCAGAATTAGGACGGTTTCTAATGTTGAATATGTCTTTCTAAAAAAAAGATGCTTGAGAAAAATCGAAAAAAAAACAATGACCGAAAACTCACAAAATATAACTAAGCTGGTCTGAAATACTCTTGCGATTGCTGGAGTAGTCATTGTGTTCTCAGATACCTGATGCACATTGTATGGGGAACGTTATCGTCCTAATAACGTTATATAATGCACAACTCTCTTTTAATGTAGATTATAACGGACGCATTATTGGCGATCCCTATGGGACTACAGAAAGAAACGCGGTTCACTTTGTCCCCCTTCGGTCTCCCTACTGACGTCGTTGCACAGAAGCACCCGCAGAGCGCGCTTGCACCTTGGGATAGGGTGTTTGCACAGCTGTCCTCCACCGCAATGAAGAAAAGGTGCAAGTCCTTGAAGCAGGTTTCAAAATATTAAGCCTCACTAGCTGCATGAGAATGGCGTGGTTGCATTTGCAGACAATAAGTGAGCATATGAATGAGAGCTGGCCTCAGGCACGCATGCTCAGAAGCATGCTTTCGGAGGCTGTCTGCCTCAGCAAGCATGCTGGCCTCAGGCAGAGGCACGCGGGAAGTTGTGTCTAGGTGATCAAAAAGCAAAGTCTTTGTGGAAGCCTAAGCAGAGGCGCAGAAAGTAATTCATGTTCGGTGCCGAGTAGAGCGTGAGTACACAGTCGTTGAGTTTCTTTAAGTCCCTCTAAGCCTTACATCACCTTAAAGAAGTGCTGACAGAAGAGAGAGATAGAGAAAATCCAGGGGGGTTAACCAAAGGCGAGTTCTCGGTTTGGTGCCCTCCACTGGGTTGGAAGATGTAGGGTTTAGAAAGAGTACAAAGATGGAAGGCGATAAAAAAAAAGGAGAAAAGAAATTTCAATATGAAATAACGGGTAGATGTCACTCACGTCAATTGTAATAAATGAATAAGAAACGCAGCTTAGAGCACGTTTAAATTTATTTTGTAGTTGGGCCACGTGTCGAATCGGAAAGTGCAGCACCTATCGATGCAGTCATCAGCCTAGGCCCTACTTGTAAGGAACGTTACCTCACGAGTTGCGGCGATTGATTTCGGTGGTGTGCGGCGTCATTGGCTTGTCTTGCCGTTCGTAGTACGCTTCTTCACTGTTTTCCTAGGGTGTTTTGCACTTAGCGCACATTAGGCATACGTGTACACTTCTTTGCGTTTACAGATCACCAGGTTACTGGTGCCACGGCCGGCTGCAGCACAAAGCCCCTTCACAGTAACAAGGCTGTTGGCCACATCTGGTGAATATTTGTCCAACAACAAAGCATTCCAGTGGTACTTTTTCGCGTCGCCGTTATTCTCTAAGGAAATCAAAGACTTCCGGTTCGCTAGCGATTACCTCATAGTAATCATCATAGTACTCAACAGTCCTCATAGTCGGCTGAGGCTTAAAGTCGAGTCCAAGGAATGAAGTAGGGTATCTCAGAAGTGTAGCCCATCCCTACCAAAAATATACAATTCTTTATTGCAGCGTCGCTCCTTCTAAGGTTTATTGATAAGTATTTCCTTCTCCGTAGAATAATTAACAAGCTTGTTCCTATCTTCTCTTGGTCAGCTGAAGTTCATCATCCACCAGAGCGTGACTTAGTGAACTCAATGAGCAATGATGGATTTTCTGACCAACTTTCCACATCAAATAGCAGAAGTATATTTTTCAAGGACGCGCGCAGTAGTGCTTTGTTGTCGCAATTACGCTAAATATTGTAAAATCAGTGCATTAGATTACTACATAGAAATGTATTTCGAATAATTTTCTACTTGGATGAATATGCAGGTCAGCATGTATTTGTAAGAAAATCCACAAGAAGTTTAGCAAAAGCAAACCACCTACAAATCTCTTCCGTTTGCCCCCCCCCCCCCCCAAAAAAAAAACGATAATATCCTGTTCAACCAATAAAAGCATCGACATGCCCTAATATGGTGCCAACCCATTGCAAATGAACAAAAGACATTTTCAAGTCCGTACATACGTATGTATCATGAGAATCTTCTTTTCCTCCGACCATTACAATTTGATCGCTGTGAGCAGAAAAGAACTTCGTTGCTTTTACTTCAAGGAAACGCCTTATTTAATTGGTAGATCATGTCGCTCAGAAACGCTCTTCTTCAACGTATGTGTGCAACAGCGTTTTCACTCAGCTGCGGTGAGACCAAGTTGAACGCAATGCGTCGGAACGAACTGCCGTCTATATTTTTTCTCCTCGCTTAGGCAAATGTTTTTCCATCTAAGATGATTTCATGCGCGAAAATTGGCCAAAGTCTATGGTTCGAAAGTTAACATCTCTTGAGAAAATTGCTGAGATGATGTTGAATAAGATATTTACTTTAGGAGAAAAGTATCACTCATTCCTATAAATGTGTGGAAAAATTAATGCTTTAATTTCATAAGGACCTGGTTGAACAAGAGTATGAAACTACAATGTAGGAGGAAGTACTTACAATTCAAGGCTACAGGCTTCGATACCGTAATTATGCGTTACCTTCTGTGTCGCAGTACTTTGTTCAAGTTGCGCAGCATGCGACCTTTTGCAAAAGCTGTCCCTGAAGTCTTTGTAATGTTGCTGATGGTTTCGTGTTTGACTGATTGGTGACTTCGATGCTCGGCAGTTTGTGACTTTTCAAGCTTCGCATTGCTGTTTACAATGCACTACATGATAGAAACTGTCACAAATATCAATTATTATCACGGATGCCTCTATTGCGAGGCGTATCTTTAATGTGCCCGACCTAGTATTGACGTCATAGAGGGGAGTGCTTGCACCATAGACTTCAGCAAATCTTGGTGTTACATTGAATTTTTGCAAGGCCAATGTACAGGCTCGAAAATAAAGAGTGCGCGTTTTAGTTTTTTTCGGAATAGATCCACAGAAATTACCATAGAAGGGAGGAGTTTCTGCTAGTCACCGTATTCCTGTAGTTTTGTTAGGCGATAATTTCTTGGCCACTTCAGCTGCTTTCCTCTCTCATGGGATGGTAATTGCGCTGGCGTGAGATGTGGCCCCAGCAAATGTGCTTCTAACCGAGCAAGTGATGCAAAAGTGAGAGTCTGGCGAATGAGCTTATACAGCAATCTGTGCACGCCTGACCGATTTGCTCGTGACCAGCACTTATTGCTACAGAAATACTCAATGAAACAACACAAACAACCTAAATACCTTATCGCAATCAACTCGCGCCTTCAAATGCCTTACTTTTTAATAATGCGAATCTTGTTTTGCCTTCGGATCTGGGGCGTGACGTGTCTGGTTGGTAGACTTCACGCCGAGGAGTGTCGGCCGGCTACGGATAGAGTCTCAAGGAAAAGTGGGCCAATCCCGGGCTCCTTGAGACTCGTACGTATATGGATGGTTAAGAAACCTTGTGTAGTGTTGGGTCCAATGGTCGCTTGGGCGCGTGGGTAAAAAAGTGTTGGAAGGGCTGTGGTTATAGAAACTAACACTACTATCCTGCTCAGTCGTTCGCTCATTTGAGGAAGCTGCGATTATTTTGTCCTAATAATGGTTATAAGGAGTGTAACGATGACAATAATGGAGCACCACGCAAGCCACGCCATAAGTTTCAAACCTACACCCGATAGCTGCCTATCTCCCAAGAAGGAAGGCGGATGACTGGGCGACAATGTACACAATAGAGAAGTGTCTAAGGGCAGAAACTAGAGAGCAAGAGGGTGAAGAAGAGCGATGATATATTGTATTAAATTATTCCTACATTTCTTGTTTTATTCACGAGATTCAACGTCACACACGAGCAATGTGGTTATAAGAGCTATTTGGATGGCTATGCAATAAGTTGGTAATAGAATTGTTTTCTAAAATTTGCACAAGCGTTTCTGCATCGCATCCCCTTTAAGGATAAGGCTGATGTGAAGGATATATACTTTGCACATGTGCGATTGACGTGAAATAGAATTGAAACCACGAAATTTTTGTCACCAGCAGAATGGCATGGCCGCTGAACTCACCGAAGCTGTATTTACAAAGTTCTATACTCACGGTGTTGCAGACGCAGCATTTGCCTGCGGTAACATGTCGTGTGTTGGAGCAGCCCGGTATGAATTTGATACTGAAATGGGCACAGAAATACGCAAAGGGTCAGGAATGCTGCGATATCAAGGTCTTACTGCCGTTCTGTGTAGACTGCAGTTGTGTTGGGCAGTTGTGTTGGCACATTATTGCGTTCGTCTAGACTACAGTAATGTCGCGTGATAGTGTAGACACATTTCTGTGTTCTGTTGGCCTCGTCTCGTATACAATATACGCGGTCTACACTAAACAAGAGAGACACTGTCATGAATAAAAATACGAAGGAGTTTATCCGTTTGATACAAACCTCACAATGAATTAATGTAAACATTTTTCACTCCTACCTCCTCGTCGGAGATTTCATGTGTACATGCGAAAAAACACCTGGTCATCGCGCTGTACTCAAATGTAAAAAGGCATTATAGTTATACAACGTGTGTAGCACCCTACTCCTATAACGAGATAGACCACCGAAGCTGTCAAGACTGTTTATGCCATTGGAGCTCCGGCCACCGATCAAGCTGTCCCCGTCTGTCTTAGCTCTTCGTAATCACCGCCCTCCCATGACACGTGGAAGCAAGCTGTCGCTGCAGAAAACGAAAGACACTAAACTCTGCGGTAGCGTCTTCGTCGCTGCCGTACTGCTGTCTTCGGATAACTTGTTCGTCGCATAATAATTTAGCTATTTTTACTTTGTCTGGTTCCTCCAGCGTCACGCTTGTCTCGCCGTCCGCTTGTCACAGTGCTGCAGTGTTTCTTTCTTTCCCTCATCCGCATATATATGTGCGTCGCACTTCACTTACTCGGTGTGTGTGCCTTTCATTTTCGCTATTTCTTCCCAGCGCGACACGTCAGACTGAAGTGTCCTCTCGTCAAGGTTGGTTTCTGGATGGTCCTTGCCTGTCGGTGCCGGGAGAGGCAGTGCGGTATCTCCTTGTTCCGCTTGGACATCCACTTGTGCTCCGTTAAAGGAGGTCTCGAACAACCTTACCACATGAAGTGTAGTGCTTCATATAAAAACTGAGCTCGTCACAGGAAAGGTGGATAACCAACAAGGAAAATATCGCACTCTCAAGTGCTGTAGTGCCCATCATCACCTTCCCGAATTCAATACACTATCGTTGAAGGGAAAGGAAAGAGAAATGGGTGTTTGTTTACGAGAAAACTAATGAATCCGGAAAATTCTGCGACATTTTAACTGTGCGCGTAACAGAATGAAGCCTTCCTTAATAGAATCTGGAGATGTTTGCCTGGGCTTCAACTAAGAATGCCGCTACAGATGATGAAGCTTACATGAAAAATAAGGAAAACATTAATACACTATACGCAAGCACGCAACCTAACGATTGTTTAGAGTGTTGGATGCGGTCCAATTTCTCTGAGAAAAACTAAGGAGGAGTTCCTCAGTTGCATGCAAAGTACTATAAACACTGCAGCAAGGTACGATTACGTTATTAGACTGAAGGAGCTCCGCCGTAGACCTTAAAGAAAACTTTAGAGTAGCGTTTAAGGCCGCCTACGATGTAGAGACGCTCCAAGCTATATTGCAGTGATTACGCAATGTAATTCATCGCATTTTAACGGACAACGTAAGCTACTAAGATTGTATATTAGTATAGTTGGCGACCAATTTTTATTACAAAGGTGTAGAATTATCTGCAACATAATGACCGTGTCTGCTCCAAGGAGTGTGTGGGAACCACATGCCTTGAAGAAGGCTAAGCGCGATACAGGCGCAAAGGTTAGCGGAAAGCGTTGTGCAGTGCTAAGAGGTAACCACCTGGTACACGTCTCGAACATCCTTTTAACTCAGCGTTTCCTTTGATCTCAGATGACTGCACCTGGACCACCCGTGGTGGCGTACTGACATTGGCGATGCGCCGCTCAAATTCTAGACGTGGCGGTCGCTTTTCGATGTGTTTTAAATGCAACGACACCTCTGTACCTTGCAGTTTGTGTACTTAAACAAATACTCCAAATGGTAAAATTACTCCGGAGTCTCTGATTGCGGCGTGCCTGATAATCATATCGTAGTTTTTGCACGTAAAACCCAGGTTATTTAGGCTGAATCTTGTAATTATTTGCTGCAAGATAAAGTACGCTGTAAACATCCCCGTAACTCTTACAGAGTTTCAGCTCTCTATCGGAAATAGGTAAGAAATAAGGTGGATGTGTTTTAGGGTCTTAAACCTGCGACCTTGTCACGTAAACATGAAGTTAAGCCGTGCATTTGCTCTTTCATTTTCTGCACGATTGCTTTAGTGTGCGTGTTTAAATTTGATATTGGAGACCGGCAACTCCCGCCAATCACAAGAAGAGAGCTTAAAAAAATGGTAGATAAAGAAACTCAATTGTTACCGTACTTTTATTTACAGATTTCATTCTCCTATGACCATATCTCATATTGTCTTTGCTGTGTCATGCACCGTAATACTGTGCTAAATCACTAAATTAGGCCGTTGTATTAACATGATGAGCGTCGGCAGACCTCAGCACGAATGGCTGTGACACGTTGTCACTGTCGCCGTAATGCCGTAGTTGTGCCGTAATCTTGTCATTGTCTTAAGAAAAACGCTCGGACCAGGCACGCCCACAATAGACGGCAGTTATCATGAGATGGGTTCCACCGCAATTTTTCTGTTTAGGAACCGATGCTTTTGTAACAACATGACAGAAGAATTGGTAGCCTATTAAAGACATTATTAAAGACAAGAAAGTTGCTCCAGAAATGTGTGTCTGTTACGCACTCTATTATGTAGAATTTATAAGTCCGTGGCCGAAATATACGGTGCGTTCGCTCTCTGACAATGGCCTACAATGTTTTCCACTCCCGAAAGCCATACGCTGCGATGGATTCCTGGGAATGAAACAGGCTTTCCAAGGTTCTCTTTACTATTTATGACATGCATGGGCCCTAATGCCGAGAGTGCTGCTCTTTCGCTATATACGTTTGATTGTCTCACTCCAGAAACATATGCACCCTTTGGGGTGTATATTTGCCGCACAACAATAATCACCATCTGTCTTGCTTGCGTTTCCGTTCTTGAAAATGCTACCCTCACTACGTTCCTGCTGAGAATTCTCTGTCATGAGGATAAAGCACATGCCGTTCGTGACTAGGAAGTACCGGGCTCGCATCGTTAAAGAAAGGAAATGCGGCCAAGACAGATGACGTTTGTTGTTGACTGGCAAATATACACCCTAACGGGTGCAACTGTTTTTAGAGTTTAGCGGTTCGCAAGCGCAGTCGTAAAGGAAATGATCGACACTCGTGAAAATAAATTTTATGACGACCTTTAACATTTATTCAATATAGCAAGGCGTACACATCTGAACGGCATGACTCGTTCGCACGATTCTGAGCGCACCACTTTCGTCACTCGGGGCTTTCAGCTAAATCGATAATCCGCGCATCTTTCAGATGCGTCAAGGGCGTGCAAAGTAGTGTTCGGCTTGCAAATAGGTCGCAAAGTTATCGTCGCTGCATTGACAGCAGCGTATGCGTGTCACGCAATTTACTTCTTTCCCAAATGTGAACTCACTACGCACTATACACAGGAACGCGCTAAGAGCGTTTTAGCAGCCTTAAGATGAGCGAGAAATCTCAGTCGCCATTTGTCGTTATTTCGTAACGTAAAAATAGTAACCCTCTATTACATCCTGCTGGTAATTTCTCTGTTGATTCCTCAACTGCATGAGCACTAGATGGACGGGAACTGTTTTGGCAGATGCGTTACGGTCAGTTTAGACTGTATATTATATTGTTTCAGGGCGCGTATATTTCGAAACGCCCTCGAATATTTCAGTGACTTTGCATGGACACGGGGGTCACAGGAGCCTGGCTCAGATTTTTCTAGTAATCTGTTGATTTAGCATTGTGCAATTATTATTTCTCTTCTCAGCTTGTTACGGTTGTTACGGTGATGTGTGAGGATAAGTGTGCCACTGATAATGGGTCTACAACCACACTGGCCGAGTGGTCGAATAATTGACGTAAAGGAGAGTGAATAGTAGTGCTTCTATACAGTCTGTTGTTAACGCATCGCACACTCTGTCCCACGTGCACCTTGCCCGAAGACAGGGGGATTAGGTACAACACATCGAGTCCTCAACATCCATACCTAGACCCATATTTTGCTTGGGAAGCATGTGGGGACCATTATCTTTGTTGGGGCCTTTCAAATTATTTCAGTTACAAAACGGCAAGTCTCCTCAAATAGCGGTAAAAGCTACTCCTCGCGTTTCGAACCATCGTTCTACGAACAGCGGTTTTCCTAGTAAACAAGCTTACCATAATTAATCTCAACCACTTTGAAAGCAGATCAATCGATAATATCCAGTTTTAATGAAAGCATGCATACTGGGGACTGAATGTGTAGTTGTGGGTTAGAGAAAAATGACATTATTTGACCGCTAGCGCACTCTGGTTGGGAAACGAGACGCGCGAGCGCTGCAGGTTTACCATTTCAAACGTGCGAACGCATCAACATTGCCGAAACAACAAGCACGATATCTCTTTTGTGAAAGCAAGGCAATCGCATCTCAATTTCGTGCACACGAGTAGCGTTGTCGTGGAAAATCTCCGTACAGTTCGACGTCAAATCACGTTTTACCGTACGCGTAGTAATACTAGTTCGTTGGAAAGCAACAACCACATGAGGAGCCTTTGTATGTGGCCCAACTGCGGCCATTTAACAGCCTCCTTTCCCATCTCGTGCAGTGTTTCCTCGCGAAAGTAGCGTTCCTCCCAATTTTGGAGTTTTCGAGCGAGACCTAAGCATCGAAGTTCGTTGAGAGCAATTTCAAAAATTCTTCTTTCGTACTTTTTATTTTATCAATGGATGAGACAGTCCCAGAGACCTACGGCCGCTAAAATTGCTGTTTTCAGGCAAATTAATTTCTACGGTGCTAAGAAAGAAAAAAAAAACTAAACTGTAACGTGGCCCGTATCTGAAGCTAGAAGCACTTTTAATTACCTTTGATCAAAGAAAGTGTGGTAATGCTCTTTCTCTATGCTCGGGGTCTTTTCTAATGACCTGTTGCTCACTGACGGGCCCCGCACACGTACCGGGCTTTAGATAAAGAAACAAAACTAAAAGATTTTGTCGACAGGTCATGTCCCCACGCATAGGCACAGAAGGCGCGCGTGCGTAATGAACGTCGACTCTTAATTAAATAACAGCGCTTTATTTATTTTTACAGCATTCCGCGTTAGTCAGCGCTGGACGTTCCTCCCCGATGTCTGAATAAAAGTAGGCCGCCCATCGTCTGGCGGAGCCGCATTTAATTACTTGTCAGATTGCAGGCTCTTTCTCATTTTCAACTTTGGAGAGCGATAAAATAGTGACTTGACACGTGTGCAGTCTCGTAAAGGCTAATATTTTGCCCTAGAACTTCAACAACGTCGCTTGGACTTGATGTGATATAGCGATACTGTCGCCTAAGCAAGTATGAGCATAATTATTTTTGCTTTGCGTTAAACGAATCTAAGGAGTGTTCTCAAATGTCTGAGGAACCGGTATTACTGCTATATTAACGCGATAGCGTTAAGGAGCTCGTGTCGCAGAAAAGCCGGTGTCGTCGGCGTCGGGTGTCGGCGTCGGCGGCGTTGACCGTGATCGATAAATCACGGCAGGCGCTTCATAAATAAAAAGCAACTTCCAAGATTGGCCCGGTGGGAATCGAACCCGGGTCTCCGGAGTGTGAGACGGAGACGCTACCACTCAGCCACGAGTTCGATGCTTCCAAGCGGTGCAAACGCGCCTCTAGTGAATGCGGTGTTGCCTTCGAAACGAGCCGTGGAAAGTTATACTGCGGTGTATATCGGTAATTATGAACATGTAACGTACAGAAGTCACAATTACACGAGTTGCGAAGTGCGTTTCCGCTGCATTTCTTCTGCGCTTTCCGCACACGCAGAGCCATCTTGCGGCAAACACAGAAGACCCCCTCCTCTCAATGTACGGCGCTGCCCCGACAGGAGGCGCGCCGCGCGCGCATTGGAACCGCTGCCAGGCGCGTCGCGGGACTCCCTCTCCCCTGACGACGCTTCGCCGTGCTCCCGGTTTAGATTACTATCCATCTCTCTGCCCGTGCCGATCACGACGTTTGGCTGGCGTAGATCGTTTCCCCTCCGAGACACCGAGTTCTTTGGTTCGTTTCGTTCGCTCAGGCGCACGTTTCGTTGCCGCGCCGAACGCTGCGTTGCTCGACGCTCACCGCGTGATAGGTGGGCGCTAAGTCCGATGCGGGGCGCATCGTAAGTGATTGCTGTGCCGTAGCGCATTGTCTTATACCCCTTGGCGGGTCGACGGGAACGCTGTCGCGTCCCACTCTTGAAGGCGAAGCTTAAGCGTCCTCCAATTTTTTATTCGTCTACAGGCAAAATGCACTACGCGAAGTGTCTGCAACCAATGCGCATAGGAAAAGACAGCGAAATAGAGTCAGGAATGGGGACTTAGTGGCTAGCGCTCCGAAACATTTATTGATTTATCTTTACTTACTCGAGCAACGAACGTTTTACTCATAGGGCGCACTGGAACATTATTTTTGGTAGTATGAGATTTCATGAAAGAGATCGACATGCACGTAAAACAGCCGTTCTATTTGTGAGAATTCACTACTATCTCCTGTGTTTTGGTAGGGTTTCACAATCGCTAATGTTGACTGATTAGGCCAACATCTATACAGTAAAGAAACTTCGCAAAAATAGTGCTTACATATGCTTATTCTTTTCCATAAATTCGGAATCATTTTATCTTCCTTGCAATAATTTTATTTATTTATAACAGTGTTTGAAATTCGCATTTGCTTGTTTACCTGTGATTTATAATGCGCTATTTTTACGATACCACCGTACCCCCTATTGTGACGCGCAGCTATATTACCAACGAAATATAAAAAAATTCTAGAAACATTAAGCCGTCCACATCAAATAATGAGACCTGGGTCACTTACTTAGTCACCTGAGTTGAAAGAACTTTTATAGAACTCGCAAAGGCACACAGACGCACACTCAGCTGGTCCTTAGCGGATGGCCACTATCACAGTCCGACGACACCTTGCTTCCGCTGTCTACCGATCAGAGAAAGCCATCTTCAGTTCTATCTATTGCACATCAAATGCCACACATTGAGCAAACTTAAAAATGGCAGCCGCAAACCAAGGCATAACGAAACAATGTCCGTTCGATGGCAGTGTTTGACTTCCACCTCACATTGAGTTTTTTTTTTCTCTATAAGGACCAGCTTTTTTATTTTGAATAGAATTAGTAACGAATGTAATGCGCATGCAAACTTCAACGCACCTTTTATTTAAAAGATCTGCGAGTTAGAATTGTGTAAATACGAAAATGGTTACAA
Source organism: Dermacentor albipictus (assembly GCF_038994185.2). NCBI lineage: Eukaryota > Metazoa > Arthropoda > Arachnida > Ixodida > Ixodidae > Dermacentor > Dermacentor albipictus. Next base: position 439,368,311 of record NC_091821.1, read on the forward strand.
TAGTGACATTGAAAAAAAAAGTTACGAAAACGTAATTAGACTACATGATATGGCCAAGTCTATGAGCAAATTACTGCAGGTAGCGTGTTATTCGGCGTGTGAAGAATGCCTTACTGCAGCAGTCTAAATATTTAAAAAAAGCACTTACAACGATTACAAACAGTGCCGAATAAACTATCATAACTTAAACACAGCGGCAGACCATTAATAGCGGCCTCCCCTCGATACCAGAAAGGGGGGGGGGGAGGGGCGCGTTCACCAGGATTCGACCCAAGTGCAGTCAGGGTGGACGTCGGCGCTACGACGACATCTTATTTTAATGCAGTCTGTAATGTGCCTTGTGTTAGGTGCATTCCAATTGGCTAGTAAAGTGTTCATGCCAGAAGGAGATAGAAAACAGGATTGGAACGCAGCGGTCTTCTTCCTATGGTGTTCTTCCTGACTCTGATAATTTCCAGTGATTATTTTCCTTAATGAATAGACAACCAATAAAAATAATATTTAACGCCATCTTTCTTTCGCATGATGGTGAAATGAAGCAATCTTGCACATGAATCGGTCGCGAGCTCCGTATTTGAGTAACAACTGCATAGATTGTAACGCCGGTCTTCAGCCGTGAAAGAGGGCCCACTTCACAAGACTGCACGTGTGACGCTGAAGTGAAGTTCCACGCGCTGCTCCGTGAGTACTGCAGCTACAGATGTCGCGATATTGGGTATCTAGAAAGATAGTATTATTAATCTTCTCAGTAAAACCAAATCACCGTCACAACTTTTCCACATAGTCGTGTCATGCTTGCAAACTGCCCCTTTACTCCGCATACAAAACGGTCGCATCTTGATTGTACAACGTCACTTAATATTTACGAAATTACAAACAAATACCGCGTATAGGAAAACCGTGTAACGGAGTTGTTCCGTAGCCTGTTTATCAAAAAATGACCAACCTTTTCCCTACCGGAAAATGCGGGTAAGCGAAGAATGTCCTGCGTGCATCTGACCTTCGTCAGGGTTAAGTAACCCACAGGTAACGCTGCCCGGTTACTTTGGCCTCGGGGTCCCTCAGCTCCGTATTTTCTCCTCGTTGCTGTTGGATTTCCTGGTCTCAGGCGGCAGTAACGACTTGATCGGCGAGCCCTTTCATGGGCAAGTTCTCACCGCCGCTCGTCGAAGGCTGCCCGTTCCTCGGTGGAACGCAGAAAACATGGCCGTCCCATCTGTTTTCCGAGACTGAACAGAAACGAACCCTTTCCTGCCGTTTCCCTCCCCCGCGAGGAAAATGGCTCTGATTGGTTGTGCACGTGGTGTGAGCGTGCGCCTATGGAGCTGGAGTCCTTGCTACTGATTCACGCTCCAGCGCCGGCGCAGCTGTCAACTCATCAAACTGCCCTTTCCCTTAGCTGCTCTGTCTGGGAGCAACTAGTTTTTTTTGCATCACCGCAACTCCTATGAAACTCGTTAAGCCAACGCAAGCTTGGCTTAAGGAAAAACAATCGTGGTGTCTGCTAGCTGCGGTGACAGCTAATGTAGCAGGCAGGCTGATAAGACAGCCTTTCGAAAACACGTTTGCTCTTGCCGATAAATTGACAAAGGGGGGGGGGGCTGCAACACACTGCACGTTTTAATGCTGGCTCTTAGATGGCTATTTATTTATTTATGTATTTCCTGACCTGTAATGCCTGAAGGCATCACAGTAGGGACGGGAGAAAAAATTCTACATATGGTTATTAGCTTTAGCGGCTAGTACATACAATGATAATCGTCAACAGCGGATATAAATGCAGAAGCAGTTAGAATGTGACTACGGAGGAGTAGAGGCGGTTCCCTCCCTTCTGTCTTTTGGAAAAATGAATCAGAAAATAAGTTAGTGTGGCAAAATGGGACATCAAATTTATGTCGCTGGTTAGTACGATAAGACAAATAAGATGTCTTATTAAGAAATTCATTTTTCAGCAGAGGGTGAGAGACAAGGGGAAACGCTTTATGAATATCCAAGAATATGCAGTCGAAGAAACACCCGTTGTCGAGAGCTGCGAAAAGTTCATTGGTTGAGCAAATTAGTTGCGTCTCACATGAAAATGATTTACGAAGCCCCTGTTGTTTCGTTGTGAAAAATGCATTAGATTCGAGCAAATAACTAAACATGAGTAAGTAATACATTCCTGTAGTTTGCAAGGAATGATACTTAATTTCATTTCATTTCATTTTAATACCTTAAAGACCCTATTCGGGGTATTACATAAGGGGTGGTTAACATGTGAACATAGGAAAAGGCAGGTGTTACATTGAAATACAAGTTTCAACAGTTTCTAGAAATTGTGAATGACCTGTGATGGCAGCGACATTAATGGGTAGGTCGTTCCAGTCCTTGGCAGCTCGAGGAAAAAATGATGATTGAAAAGTGACAGTTCGTGTTCGAGGACGAGAAACTTGGAGTTGATGGCTGGTGCGCTGTGACATGCGTGAAGATGATGGCGTGACGTAAGGCGGGCGGCTTAGTGAGCTGTAAAAAAATTTGTGATAAAGAGAGAGCGTGGCGATGCGACGACGAAAAGCAAGAGATGCCAAGCTAGATTGTGCCTTTAAGTGTGAAACGCTCATGTTATATGAATATGAAGAATGGATGAATCTAGTCGCACGATTCTGAACCGACTCGAGTGCATTGATGATATATGTTTGATGAGGGTTCCAGATGGCGGCGGCATATTCCAGTTGTGGCATGACAAATGATTTGTATGCGAGTAGTTTGACGTGCTGTGGAGCATGACGAAGATGACGCCTCATGAACCCAAGGGACTTGTTTGCTGACGAGATTACGTTAGCAGCATGCGCATTCCAGGAAAGGTCGTGGGACAGGGTTACGCCTAAGTACTTATAGGTTAGAACTGATTCTAGTGGGACGTTTGCAATTGTGTAAGTAGACAGATAAGGATTACGACGGCGGGAAATTGAAATAAATTTGCACTTGTTAGGGTTCAAGGCCATTTGCCAATGGTTGCACCAGTCCTGCACGTTATTAAGGTCATTCTGGAGAGATGCTTGGTCAGAGATGTTAGTCACAGTACGATAAATCACACAGTCGTCAGCGAACATACGAATAGGACAAGATACATGCAGCGGAAGATCGTTAATGTATATTAGGAAAAGAAGCGGTCCTAAGACTGAGCCTTGAGGGACACCTGAAGTGACAGGGAGGGGTTCGGAGGAGACGTTATTGACAAAGACGAACTGGGAACGATTAGTAAGGAATTCTTTTATCCATTGTACTACAAGAGGATCCAAGTTCAATCTAGATAATTTTATTAGCAAGCGGTTATGAGGCACTGTGTCAAAAGCTTTAGAGTAGTCTAGAAAGATCGCATCGGTTTGAACATTGTTATCAAGATTAACGTGGAGATCATTAAGGAAGATAGCTAGTTGTGTTTCACATGAAAGCCCTTTACGAAAACCATGTTGTGAAGGATGAAAGAAGTTTTCCTACTCTAAAAAGTTCATGATATGCGAGTATATGACATGTTCCATGATTTTGCAAGGAACACTAGTTAATGAAATGGGGCGGTAGTTTAAGGGGGAGTCTTTGTTACCTGCTTTGAATACTGGGACGACCTTTCCCACTTTCCAATCATCCGGTAAAGTACCTGTAGACAATGACTGCGTGAACAACAGAGTGAAACATGCCGCGGATATATGCTTAGTATTCATTAGGATCTTTGAGTTAATTTCGTCTACACCAGAAGTACATAATTTGTTTTTTTTCAATGATTGATAGTATACCATCTACCGAAAATACAATGGGTGGCATATGTGATGTTATGTTAGTAGGTAGTGGAGAATCTGGATTGGTAGTTTCTTTTGTAAACACGGAAAAAAATGCTGTATTGAATATATCGGCGCACTCGGCGTCCGTGGCGGTGTCGCCTGCTGCATTCGTCACGCTGATGGTACGAGCTTCTTGGGGATTTAAAATGCGCCAGAACTGCCGAGGATTTTGAGGAAGTTGCTTGGGCGGGTCGACGTTCTAAAAATATTTTTTAGCAGTGCGAAGGGCACTCAGGTAGGCGTTCTCTGCCACGTAGTATTTCGACCAAGCCTCGGTGCTTCCAAGACGCGTGGCTAGCCGGAAGCGACGTTTCTTTTGGTTTTCAAGCTTCTTTAAAGCTCTGGTGAACCATGGCTTATTCTGATTAGTGTACATAGTTATTCTTGGTATATGTTTGTTTACGAGTTCATTAATTTTATTTTTAAATAATGTCCAGTTTTCTTGAGGCGAGCGCATATGGACTAATGTCTCAAAAGTAGAAAAGAAGTCACCTAACTCATAATTAATAGCTTCGTAGTTCCCTTTATCATATAGGCATATAGTTTTGTTAGATTTTGGCTGTCGCATGGGTTGAAAGTTAAAGGTGGCATGGATTACTTTATGATCACTTACCTCACGGAGGTAAGTTATGGATGATAGACTGTCAGGATGGCTGCTTAGTATAAGGTCGAGTACATTAGATGTGTCTTTTGTAACCCGCGTAGGCTCTAGCACAAGTTGAGTTAGACTAAAATTAAGACACACATTAACAAATTCTTTAGCAGCTTCATTGCCTATGATTAAAGCATTATTGTTAGTCCAGTTGATTTGCGGAAAATTAAAGTCACCGAAAAGCAGGATTTCTGCGTTAGGGTGTTTTTCCCTAAGTTTGCTCAAGAAGTTATCAAGTTTATGCGAAAAATCAGGAGTGTTATGTGGTGGTCTGTAACAAACGCCCAAGAGAAGTCTGTGGTGAAGCGCGGCAGATTATCCATATTATTTCCAAGTCAGTCTCAATGGTTGCAAGCGTGCACGATAAATGGTGATGCTCGGCGATTAGCACACCACCACCTCGTGAGATTTCGCGGTCTTTCCGGAAAAGGCAGAAATTCGGCAAGTCAGCAAGAACCTCAGTATCGGTAACATCGTCAGTGAGCCAGGTTTCAGTTATTATCAGCAAATTACTGTTAGACGACAACACGAGGTTAGACAGAATATCGCGTTTAGGAAGGAAGATGCGTGCGTTGGCAAAGATTACGAAAATGTAGAGGTTAGCTCGTGTCGGTACCGTAGGGCGTTTCCCGCGTCGAGTTGGCTGCTATTGCAATTCTGTTTGTTTGTTTGTTTGTTTATTTATACTGTCAGTCCAAGGATGGACCATTACAGGAGTGGATAGAAATACAACACATATACAAAATATCGGTACATGTTGAACAAAGAACAATACAATAGCAGTATCTGTAAAAAGTGACATGCAGTGATCAAAGACAAAAAAAACTCGTAATATGCGCATCAGAAACAAATGCTATGAGGCAGTCATATCCGGAAAAATAAGATTCTCTAAACCAGCAGTAAAAGCACTGACAGAGGAACATGTGACAAGTGGATTGGGTAATTCGTTCCATTCCTTGATTGCCCTAGGAAAGAAACTATACTTGAATATATCATTCCGTGTAACTGGCGGGTGTATGTATAAACTGTGCTTGTGTCTGGAGCGTTGATCTGGTGAAATTATACAGAAATCAGTGAAATTAAGTTTAACCTGGTTATGAACAATTAGGTAGAAAAATTTCAGCCGGTCAAACTTAGTCCTTAGTTCTAAAGCGGAGAGGTTTGCACGTCTGCATAGTTCTGTAGGAGAGTGCACGCGCCGATACTTATTAAATATGAATCTGGAGGCGAGTCGTTGAACTCTGTCCAATTTATGACGGTTGGTTACAGTGTGTGGGTCCCATACAATGTTGGCGTATTCAATAATTGGCCTTACTAATACTTTATATGCCAAGCTTTTCACTTCAGGAGTTGCGCTATACAGTCTTCGCCTGAGACCCCATAAGACTTTATTTGCTCTGCTACATACCTGATTGATATGCGCATTCCATCTCAAATCTTGAGTAAATATTAGTCCTAGATATTTATATTCTGTTACTCTTTTTAGTTCCAGTGGACCTATGCTGTATTTGTACCACAAAGGCACCTTCTTTCTTGTTATGGTCATACAAACTGATTTTACTGGGTTCAGTGACATTTGCCATTCATTACACCATTTTAATATTCTTTGTAAATTGTTATTAAGTTCTAACTGGTCACTTAAAGATCCGATCCTATTGTATATGACGCAGTCGTCTGCAAACAACCTTAGTGGAACAGTTATATCGGAAGGCAAATTCTTTCATACTCTGTGTGCGTTCATCGAAAACATAGCGCTTATTACCCATAAACAGAGTTTTAAAGCGCAGGGAGTAAGGTGCTGATTTGCTTTTTGCGAATGAAAGAAGGTGTCTGCGGGCCAATTGAACAGGACGCGTAAAATGCTCGCCAACACTGAAGTTTGTTCCTTTAAATTTAGGGCCGTTAGAGAGAACAAGATCTTTTGTTTTATGAAAGGTGAACTTCACTATTATGGGGCGGTTACGATTAGCTGCATGATTGCCCAAGTGGTGCGCGCGCTCGATTTCTTTTGGGTCAAGAGTGATGCTCATATGTTTGCGACAGTGGCCAATGATTATCTGCTCCGATTGCGCGAACGACTCTGACCCTGAAGATTCATCAATACCATAAAAAATTAGCTTGTTACGCCGAGAATGATTCTCGGCATCATCAAGACGCGCTTCCAGCCTCTGAATTGTGTGTGCTGCACGGGCAGCATCACTCTTCACGCTTTCTATATCAGAACGCAAGGGGATTAGGTTTTGGTAGTGGGTCTCCAGGTTCGTCATGCGCACGCTCAGATCGGATATTGCTTTGTCAGTTGTTAGTAACTGAGACTTGAGGCGTTGAATCTCGGTGATCAGTTGCGATTGACCTGCGGATAGGCTCTTAAGTTCCTTTAGTACGGCTTGACTATCAGGTCCAGGGTTAGTTTCGATGTCACCCGCCAGCAAAAATAAAGAGCGAATAACATCACAACACTGAACAACAATGGAAAGGCAGCAATGTGGGCCCGGCAGCTGCAGTAGAAAGTAATTACTTGAACGCTTCGTGAAAAGACTGTATGATTTACTAACCTGCATGTAGAACATCAGCGGATTAGCGTGCTGTGTTGAAGCACAGCAGCCGGGCCCACAAAATGCCTCCGTGCGCGCCTGCTCTTTTATATCTGATGGGCGAATTGATGTTGGTGGCGATAGGTATTCCGGCCGCAAGTAGAGTGACGCTGCCGGGAACAGTGGCGCTGCCGGACACACGGACGGTGTCAACGGTCTGGAAGTGATGCTAGCATTCATTGGGTGGTAGAAAGCAGTTGTGTCGTAGTCGACATGCCAGGCAGGATGCGGTTGCGGTGCGTCTAGAAAAACCATAGCCAGGCCAGGGAATAGAACGTAGATCATCCTGGGAAGTGACACCTGCATGTAGAACATCAGTGGATTAGCGTGCTGTGTTGAAGCACAGCAGCCGGGCCCATGACAGATATGTAAATATACGATGAATGAGCGTCACCAGACCTGAAAAGCGCTACCACCTTGCCCACCTTACAACCACCATACAAATGGCCAGAAATGATGGACTGTGAAAAAAGTTTGTCAATTATTAGAGGTGTACATTGCAGCGTTCTTTAAACATTTTAAGTTGCTGCCGCACGTTCCGCGTGACGAATACGATTTCAAGTTTTTAATTAAGTGCAACACACCAACGTATCTATGAACACACGATCCATGGGTGGGTAATCCATTCAACCATACTCCGACCACCGTTGGGAAACAGTTAGTACTTGGGAAACAGTTGACACTTCGGAAACACTTCGGAAAAAAGACATGACAAACGTTTCATTTACCGCTGAATAATATTGAGAAAGTCGAATAGGAACACCATCCTTATTGTTTACTGAGATTGCACTGCCTTTCGAACAAACAATTACATTCCATATCTTTTAAGATGTTCGATAAGAAATGATAGGAAAGTTTTATTGAAGATAAGAATGTCCTTCGCCTCCCAGGCTGCATTTCTAAATGCTAAAAATTGAATGTGGTACTTATTCCGAAATTTCGACTTATTCGATCACTTGTCGTTGCGAAACGTGCGAAAAGGCTTTTTAAAGGCTTTAAAAAAATATTGAACCACGCCGAGCCACGCCCGCAAGGAATCACACGCAATGGCACAAATCTGTGAATAAGGTAGTTCACTTTAGTCTTAAACAAGGACCAATTACACATAATTATTCGTTCAGAAAAATGAGACATGCAGTCATCAATAAAATGTGATAGATCTTCGTTAATCGAAATAAAGTCAGCTATATAATTTTCCCGTATATGTTTCTGTTTTCTGGAAGTCGCTTGATGTCCTCTGGCATAAAGTTTATGAAACAGTGGTCACTTAGACCAGGTGATATGCTGACGGAAGTAACAACATCGGGAGAATTAGTGAGGACGAGCTCAAGTATGTTAGCACTTGTAGACGTCGTTTGGGTTGACTCAAGTTATTCGATGTGCAAACTTAATGTTGTAACATAGAGTCACAGAATCGTTTGCTAAACTAGAAGTAACAGGAGGTATTGGATACATGGCATGCCACATTATTTTAGCGAGGCTAAAATTAGTCATTAAAAAAATTCACCGACGATTACGATACTCCCTCATCATAATTTGAGCGCCACTTTATACGTGTTTTCATTTCTCCAAAGCATTTGAGGGAAACATGTAGCAGGGTCAGATGTCGTAGAATATCTGATCTGCGGGCCAAGCGCACCGGATTTATTGCATGACTCGTCGACGGTTCCAGTATAATTGCTGATGCCGCGTAGCTTCTAGAAAGTACTGCACAATTCACGTCGCGCATACAATCAGCTTACAAAACAACCCCGAACAATGACGATCCAAACAAGCGCGAAGGAGACCAAACCAAGCAAATCAAACAAGCGTGAGCGACAGCTGATGGAAGCAGGCGATAGCACGAAACGAACGGTCCGGCTGAGACCAGCCGCAATCTTGTACACGTTCGAAAAGCCGACGTTCGATTTCGCCTGACGCGACTGGACTAGATTGGTCTAGGCCGCGTTATCGGCGCAGTTTGGACAATCGCGTGAGGCGAAATCACACGTTGGCTTTTCGAACGTGCACAAGATTGCGGCCCAAATACGAGTACGCATCTAGTGGTCGGGCCGGTGTACTTGACACTAGTTTCCGGCGAGCACGCCACTTCAGGGACCGCTCTCAATGGTTCCCGCCGTTCACGGGTCTCGTCTTTAAACATACGCTCCGCGTTCGTTCTTTGATCTTTCGCTGTGCTCGTTTGTTTGGTTACACCGCCGAGGCTCGTCTCAGTAACGGGCATCTCAGACCTGCGCTCTAAAGCATCGTTGAGTGAGGGTACCTCAGTATAATGCTATTCAATAAGCCATAAAGATAAGAAAAAAAAGAAGTTGTGGTTGGTGAGCGGTAACAGGCATAAACGATCATGTCCCGGTGGCTGATGCCAATACACGCACCCACTAATTCTAAAGTTCTAACGATAGGGATGTGAAAGCAGTGGAAGTTAAGAGTTAGTCGCTTGTTAGCAGTCAATAGGTTACAATAACAAAAGTAACAGCTTTCACTTAATTAGTTGCGCAACAGATTACCGGACGCCTCGAATGCAAATGCTTCCGCGTTCAACGCGTATATTACACGGGAATGATTAGCCAAACTTTATACAGGGTGTCTTCCCAATCATGCGTTGCGCTTTAATAGATGGGCCATTCTACACGGAGTTAACCAAGGGCACATTCTTCACAGTTGAGTAGAGTAGCCGCTAGTAATATCTTTGTTAGTGTTTAATTTAATTGAGTTGCAATTATGTAATCTAAAATTGCCGCTCTGAATGCTGTGCTGTCCATGAAGAAGTTGTAGGCATACATTAAAAAAAAAAAACCGCAAAGCTGGCATGCTCAGACAGGTACTTTTTTCGCGTTAATTTTTTTCGAGCGGATAAAAAAAATCCGCGAGAAATTGGGAATGTCACGTGACCGGCCGTCCACACCCCCAAAAAAAGCAGCTCCCTTAAACAAAGAAAAGCCGTTAGTGGCAGAGCTGGTGCTTTACATGGCGCGCCCCACCCGGGACAGTAGGGTGCCTTCGGGTTGGGGAAAGAGTGCCGATAGCTGCTGGTTGACACGTCGTGGAAAGAGTGCGCTGACTAACTCCTATGGAGTGTCTTTGAGGGCGCTCCTTTTTGAGGCGGGTGGATGGTTAGTCAGGTGATGGCGTTAGTTTCTTGGGGACTCTCTTTATCAGTCGGAAAAAAATAAACGGCCAACAGTACCTCGCCTAAAACTTGCTTGTATTAAGCTTCTTTCATTTTTTTACAGTGTATTCGTTGACAATACGCCATTCATAGAAGCAAAAAAGCATCGCCAGTTTTAGTTAATAATTTATTTGCATCAACAAAAAAAGATTACTGGGACTCCTATACACAACTGTAAACAATATGCACTTGATTATATTCATGTTCGATGGCTTATTTTCTTTGAAAAACGCGATGCCTGATAGCGGGGACTCCTTGTATAATGGATGTAATCTTTGCACTGCCTGCTCATGGGTTGCGGAGGCCTTTGAAGTTTGTGTGTCCGGGAGTTCAACAAACCAGGGAGACCATTCTACCAACGACAAGTACTGGGCACCCTGATCAATGACTACCATTCGAAAACGCTTAAGATCAACCCTACTTCATGCGAGTGTTTGCATTTAACGCACAAATAGGTAACAACAAAAGTACTACACAAACTCTGAGGTTTTGTGAGAGGTCGTAGGCCGAGGGATAAATAGCGGTGGTTCTCTGAAGTTGCCCGTCGTGTTTACGTAGGCTCAGTCCTTTCTCATTCAATTTACCACTATTGCCCCATACATGCCGTATGTATGTGACGCGACTGCAAAGCACATATCGGATAACTGTCAAGAGTTTGCCTATCCTCTATGTTGTTTGCGATCCACTCACTGTCATTCCAAAGAGATACTATGCTTTGAAGTAAAGATCCTGAAACGTTGACCTAAATTCAGTCTAGAAGAATAGAATGTGGTGGTATGAGGATAGCAATTTGGCCGAGTTGAGTTAAGTTGTTGGCATGACTTGCAGCACAAAGCGTTGAAGTGTGGAAATAAAATAACAAAATAACGAATGTTCTTTCTGAAAAGCATCACACATCTCAGTGCGCAAGTGGTAGTGGGCGCTAATTAACAAGGCACTTTTTACGTATCAATGTGCTTCGCATAGTTTCTCTTGTTACCAACCTACTCTTGAAAGAAACCCAGTTTTGTAACTGCATTTCGCCAATATGTCGCCGTTTCGGAAACACATCACGCGATTCCTTGAGAGCATAGTTGTGTTTTGTCGTTCTCGGAACTTATGCAAAATTGCAAAAGAAGCTCTTTGCATAAGAACGGCTTTTCTTTCTACTAAAGCATTAACAGAAAGGCTGCCTCAGAATTGCATTGCGCTAGATGTTACCTTAAAGGCTGAATGCGCGACACAACTTGCGTTGCAGCACAACGACAACGATTCGATTTGTTGCAATTCCTGGAGCAATAGCTGTAAAAGATGGCGGCCGAGAAGCCTTCTACTGCAGCTTGCTACAGTTGCTGCAGTGGTGCCATATTTACTTTGCGACAGAAGACGAAAAGCGGGCGCATTATGTCAATTCTTTGTTTGGGCTATGAGCTGTAGTCGCATGGGGAATGTTTACTGTGTTTTGTTTTCTCTCGGATGTCACGTTTCTACGTGAAGAATGTCAGAAAACACAATATTTATTCTCCCCACACTGCACGTTCATTAGAGAAGTCACATGCGTCAAGCTGGTACAAATGTGTCACGTTTCGATGCGTTGTTACGCAAAATTACTTTCAGCGCCATTTGCGGTTTACACTTCCGAACTTGTGCACACTTCAATGTGCTGCGAGATGGTCAGCGGCCACATCTTTTATTTCTTATTACTTTGCGTCCTCTGAATAACGATGTTCCGCTGCTTGCAGCACGCCCATAGAAGAACCGGCTGCTCGGTCATCGCACTGGTACTCAGATCACCAAGTTCGCTGAATGAACATCTGGTCTCGCTATGAGGTTGCACCACTCGCCTACCTCTTCTTCTGTCGTTACGTATAGTTCCATGGTGTTGGCTCCATTTACATATACGACTCGATTCGTTGATCAAAGCTTCATTATTGTACTATTACTTTTGCTTCCTGTAGGGCGTGATAGGAGACATTTCGCCACCGTGGAGACGGCGTACTGAACAGCTGTTGCTTCGATCGCAGACAGCTCGGCGGATGCTGCCGCAGAGGCACGAGCAAGATTCGAAGTTTACTGTCGGGAGCACCACCACGTTGCTCAACGACAATACGTCTCTCGCTTGCTAAGAGCAGCCCTGCAGCGTGCGGTAACTGCTACGCAAGCCATGAGGCACACTGATGCGATTACCATTTGTGCATCGTTAACGGGATGAAGCAGTAGCACTACGTTCGCTGTACCTCAGTTAGCTTTATTTCTTTTTCTTCGTAGTCAAGCCCTTCTTATATGCAGCAGGTTTCCTTTGAACTTAAGTATATGAGGACACTAGATATCGAACCTATCGCAGGACAAGGTGGCGCGGTGGCAAAACAGCTCAGTATGTATGCGTCGCAACTCACCCTCAACCATCTACTACGATAGAAAAAGCTTACCTTATGGTTCAGCATTGAATATAAAAATAAAATAAAATAAAAAAATAAGAAGCAGGTGGCAAATGCAGGCATAAGTTACTAAATTAAGAAATGCATAAGTCAGTTATTCATAAATCTCACGCTGCTCTTTTCGAAGAGAAGTATAATACTTTCGAGAAAATAGTATAGCTTTTTAATGAAAACCCAGCGCATTGTCGGAGCATCGTCTTCGGCAAGACGGTGGTAAAGAAAGCCCTGAATCTTAGTTGAGTTGCCCAGCCATTTATCTATGCTTCGAATTTGAGGCTGTTTTCCCAGAACAAGTCTTCCATTTCACTCAGCCCTTCCGACGATGAGGGGCGCAATCGCATCTTTGAGCTGCTCAACGAATCAAATTCAACAAAAGTCCAACTCGCAGTTTTAAGAGCGTCTGCTCACTTTTAGGCACATTCACGTGTACAACTCCTTGTTATTTTGTACAATTTCCGTCTCTGCGATCTTGACATGTTGGTCCGAGTTGATGTTGAAGACATGCCTTGAAACGGGCGTCTACGACACATTCTTTAAGAGTCACCAAAGAGCGCAGCTGGTGTGCCCGATGCAGTGTGCTCGTTAATTTCATGGAAACGGAAGTGTTCCAGACACCGTAAAAGTAGACTCGATATGAAGAATGGTACCGGCCATGGACAAACAACACGCAGGGCCGGAGCGTTACCAGAATGCTTGAAGCCAACAGGTGTCGGTGACTGCTCGGAAATGCCGTGCGCATTTTCAAGCGTGAGTGCAACTTGTGCTTCTCTGTCTCTCTCTTCTACACTTTCTCTCTTTTGCCCATTTCCTTCCTTAACCCAGAGCCGCATAGAAAACTGGACGTGCATCTTGTTGGCATCCCTACGTTTCCTGTCCTCTCTCTGTCTCTGTATCTCGGTTTGTGTTCATTACGCGAGTAATAGCATTTATTTTTTCACTTAAGTAGCTTGTCCACTTTGCTTGTCTTCTTTCGCAAGCATTCTATGTGTGATAGGCGTTTCGTACGAATGAAATAGTCACTTTCTGCTTGTGTGTGCCGTTGCTTGGTTAGGTTCCTTCGATGTATTGGTGCTTATTTTTCAGCGCAGAAGTGATAAACTAACAAAGACCATAGCAAAAAAAAAAAGTTCTCCGTGGTCCTGATCCCGTATCTGAACTTTGCTCGATCCCGAGCCTCTGCTCTTCTACAGTGCCTCAAACACAAATCGATAGCTAGTTTACAAACAGAGCAGCAACAGTTTTCTATGTTGTATTCACGATTCGGCAATTTAATTTGCGTAATGTTTAATAACGCAAAAACGGAAGCAATGTCAGTTAAAAAAGAAATTCACGTGCTGAATACAGCTGTGGTGAACACATGTTGTGCTGGGTCACGCTAGAAACAATTTGACTTCGTTACGTATTGGAGGAGAGAGCGATACTTCAAAACTTGCTCTTGTGGTTCTGACTGAGGTATAAAAATGAAACGCCGACCCGTAACTGTTCTTGAGGAATCATTTTTCATGGTGTTCTTTGTCTTAGCGTCGTATTATTTTGACAACAATATCAGAACGTGAAGTATGTGTTTTTACTTGGAGTAGTATTTGGAAATCGGTAGAAGCTAACCGACGTACTGGCCTTGTTGCAGGCCGTCGATGACATTTGTAAAATATTGGCTGCTGCTAAAATAATGAAGTGATTGCAAGTGTGGCGCGGGACAATATAAAAGCGGAGCGCTTTTTTCTTTCTAATTTGCAAACTCTCGCAGATTTTGCATACCGCGATCGTGGCTACCTACTGGTGCACTCTCATCGAATAGCCCGAACACAGAACAACATTCATATAACGACTCGGCTTACATATAAGAAATATTAACAGAGATGAAACTGTTGTATTTTGTGTCACAAACAAGACCAAACATGTTGGTGACTTTGACTACACCCTGGGTTCTTTTACACTTGCCGCAGTTGATAGCCTTAAATATTTAGGCGTAACTATTTCCAAGAATCGGAGTTGGAAGGAGCACGTTAAGAACATTTGTTCGAAAGCAGAAATGAAACTGATTTTCGCGTAGGATGCTCAAGCTTGCTGCGAAAGACGTTAAGTTAAATGCGTGCCTATATCTGGTAAGGCCGACACTCGAATGCGCCAGTACTGTATGGGACCTTTATGAATCAAGATTCATCAACAAGATTGAAGGAGTCCAACTAAGAGCTGCTCGATTTATTCTGTCTCCTTACACGCAAGCTGATTCTGTTACAGAAATGTTGCAATTACTGAAATTACCCTCCTTAGGCGAACGACGCCACGTAGCCAGACTTAGGCTTCTTTTATTGCCTTGGAAAGGGCATTTTAACATGACTACTACTCCCTACTTAGCGCCACAATAAGGCAGAACCTCAAGAGATACACATGAATATTATTTCGGGATATCTCAACTTCACATTAATGCATACGCCAATTCTGTTTTCCCCAGAACAATAAATGAATGGAACAGACTACCAACAACAATTATCCAAAGTGATACTGTAAAACAATTTGAAAACAAGCTGAAGCAAATCATGTCCTTAACAAATTGTTTTTTACATTACGTTAGATATAAGACAGACTGTGTTTATTGTTGTATTTGTAATGTTACTAATTTCCCGGTCTTTTATGAATGTATGTTCACAAAGAGAGTATTTCATGTATAATTCGCGCGCATTTTGTGTAATGTACATTATGTTGTTTTCATTTTCTGTGCTGTACCCTACCTCTGAACGGGCGCCGGGCAAACAGTATGACTAAATAAATGAATAAAGTACCCACCTCTACTACTCCTAGAGATGCGCTGTTGGCCGGCATTATTTTCTAGGGAATTGTGCAATGAAAGACGGAAAGCTGCCTAAATATAAGCATAGCAACACATATACGCCTTCGGTCACTCATTCAACTAACATTTTCTTCATGTCGGGGTTACGTACGTTTTCGCAGTGGGTTTCTTACCGATTAAAGTGGGGCGATCTTGTAGATAGTGGAATCGTCAAGTTGGTTTGTCCAAGAGGCAGTGCAATTCGCAGTCGTTGCAAATCGGGCTGCGCTCACCACGTCATGGTATCTTGCAGGGCACCGACATATTAGCCATGCTACAAAACGGAGTGCAGAAGACGAACCGTTTCAAATCGTTTAATTATTCGCTGCGCACAGTTTCCAAATTGTGGGTTGGGTCTGCGTCATATGTTTCAGCACGTTTGTTGGAGCCACGTATTATATAGAAGTGGCCCGCTTCTTTCTCTTCGTAACCATATTTCGAAAGACAAATGATGGATTCCACCGCAAAAATGAAGACTAAAACACACACACACACGCACGCAAGCAACACACACACACACGCACACACACACACACACGCACACACACACACACACACACACACACACACGCGCGCGCACGCACGCACGCGCACGCGCATCCACCCACCCACCGACACACACGCACACACACACACAAACACACACACACACACGCACGCACGCACGCACACGCACACACACACACCGATATTTATGAGCTTGACTGACACAGAGATTGATGAGCTGGTCTACTCGAAGCGGCGGACAATAGTCGCACGAAAAATTGAGACCCAAAATTGAGAACTAATCGAGCTCGCCACCACCAAGCGAAAACATGACCCTCATTGTACGCCGCGAAGTAGAAGCAGCGTTTCCTGCTTCGCCTCAGCAGACGTCTTGGGACAACACTGCTGGGACGATATCGCTGATCGAGTCGGTGGTTCACCAGGTAATCACTAATATGGGTCTTCCCAGCGCCTGCTCCTTGAGTCATCCTGACACCGGCCCTGCTCCTATGCCTTGGTCGTGTCGCAGTCCACCCTACAGTGCCCGTTATCCCTACATAGCCCGGAATCTATCGGACTGGCGCGCATCTGGTGACAGGCCAATCTGTTTCTACTGTGGCCGAATCGGTCACGTTTCCCATCACTGCCAGAGCCATTGGCTGTCCCCGCCTCGAAACACTTTCTGGAATTAAAGTTCGCCCCGAAGTTCTTCACCCGTAACTTCCACGACGCTTCCGACACTACTACCTCGACCCTCCGCTATGCTCACTCGCCCTCGCCTCAACGTCACCAGCTACGCCCGCTCCAGCTTCACTGCTCGCCCTCGTCGACCTCCCCAGGGCCGTCCAAGCAGGAAACCTGGGTAAGGGGCACCTCTTGGTGGTGCTGCAATGCCGGATTCGTCACGAAATTTTCCTTTGACGCTGTTTACGAGACATAACCTTCTTGACGTCCAAGTTAATGGCACACCCGTCACAGCACTCACAGATATCGGAGCACGCATATAAATTATGACCAGCCGCCTAGGCCGCCATTTAAGTAAATTGTTACGCATGCCGTTACATGGCTCATACGAATCGCCAAAGGCAGCACGGTGCCCTTGGTCGGAATGTGTACTGCACGTGTGTGCATTTCTGGCCGCCATACTGTCGTTCTTTTCACTTTACTTGGCCAATGCCTCCATGGCCTCATACTATGCCTAGACTTCCTCTTTGCCCATTCCACGCTCATCGATTGTTCCTAAAGTACTGTACATCATGACCTGCCTCTACTGGACGTTCCTGCAACACCACACGAAATTCGCCTAAGACCGACTGATTTGTTGTCGTTCCACCGGAGGTCTTGACATACATCGATATGTCGCTTTCTAACCAGTTCCCGATGGTGATTACATCCCCGTTCCCACAACTGCCATCGTTCTCAACCCCAGTGTCACTGTCCCGCATACAATGCTGAGGGTCACAGACAATCGCACGTATTTCCCTGTGGTGAATTTCGGGCTCGCTAAGCAAATTTTGCCTAAAGATGTCACCACGGCTACAATCACTGCTTTAAAACTTAGTTGCGTTGAGACTTTTGCCATCGACGCTTTCTGTGAGCTTTTCTGGTCTGACAAATGTACTGATGACATTAGGAAAATGATCGCCCCGAATCTCGCTCCGGCGGAGACTGAACAGCTGTGCAGTCTGTTGCTTTCCTACAAGGATATATTCGACCTGAACCACCGATCCTTAGGCTAGACGTCACTTGTCAATCATCGCATACATACAGGCGATAATCCACCCATCCATCGGCGAGCCTACCATGTTTCAACTTCGGAGCACCACGTCATCAAAACGGAAGTAGACAAAATGCTAGCAAAAGACATCACTGAGCCATCGTCAAGTCCCTAGGTATCGCCTGTCGTGCTGGTCAAAAAGGAGGACGGGGCATGGAGATTCTGCATTGATGACCCCGCAGCTTCACCAAAATGTCACCGGTATGAACTATGTACACGATAAATTTACAAGGGATGCATAAACAGCAGCTGAGAATCCTAAGAGGCTGTTGCCTCTTCGTCGTCTGCACCTTCGTCGGCATTGTCTGCTTTTCCCACCGTAACAACACACACACATTATATATATATATATTGTAAGCATTTATGCGGACTTCATCTTCATCTGTACAAAGTCATCATCAATCATCGGCTCGTGTTCGTTTTTGCGTCGGCGCCATTTCTCCTTCTTGGAATAAAGCGTCGTCTCAACCGTGGTATTTCAAGTGGTGGAGGCGCTTTAAGATCCCTTCGACCTCAATCCACTTCAAGATCTGCCCTGGAGCTACGTTCGGGACGCCGCTTACGCCAAGAGGCCGCCATGTCGCAAGACCAGACCGCAGCATCCACCAGCTCGGTTCAAGTGCCAGCCACCCCCAATCCCAGCCCTGCCAACAACAGGTATCGCGACCCTGAAATCTTCTCTGGCTTGCCTGGTGAGGACGTTGAAGACTGGCTCGACAACTACGATCGTGTCAGCGAATACAACAACTGGAACGAGACATCGCGGTTAAACAACGTGCCATTTTACGTCTCTCAAGTAGCCAAGACATGGTTCCTGAATCATGAGAGAGACTTCCGGGATTGGTCGTCTTTCAGGGAGCACCTACGGCGGATTTTCGGCACGCCCACGGTTCGTTCAGAAGTTGCGAAAAAGAGGCTGTCTGAGCGCGTCCAGCATTATGGCGAATCGTATACCTCGTACATTGAGGACATCCTCGCGCTCTGCCGCCGTGTCGACAGTGCCATGCCAGAACCTGATCGCGTGCGACACCTTCTTAAGGGTATCGGGTCTACTGCCTTCAACGCACTCGCCGCTCAAAACCCTTCGACAGTGTCGGACGTCGTCTCCGTCTGTCAGCGCCTCGACGCCCTGCAGTCAATCCGCTTGCAACCGGACTTTTCCGACAACCCCCTGGCAAACAGTATTGAGCTCCGGTCTATCATTCGAGACATAATTCGTGAGGAATTGCAAGCGCATGGCTCAACCCCTTGCAGCAGCGCTCACGTCCAACCTGCTTCTACTGACCTGCGCGGTATTATTAAGGAGGAATTGGCCTCCCTGCAGACCGCCCAGCTTACCAACGCTTCTCCTTGCCCACAACCGGCTTCTTACGCCCAGATTGCTGCAATGCCAGCCGCGCCGTCTCCAATTACACCATCTGCGCCTGTTCACGATCACCTGGCACCTTTAGTCACCCGAGCTCCGAACCCGCCTTACTACTCTGCCTGGCGTTCGTCGAGGCCTATCTGCTACTACTGCGGCTTTCGAGGACATATCTCCCGGTTTTGCCGACGCCGCCAGCAAGACGAAGGTCGTGGTTACGCGGCCTTTGAACGCGATGAGCCACCTCCTCGCGTTTACCGCACTTATGACGATAATCCTCCTGTTCGCCGATCTCCATCTCCAGCCGACTTCTCCCAAACCGCACTCAACACACGTGCCTCGAGACGCCGCTCCCCATCGCCGCTCCGACGTTCTGTTTCGCCACTTCGACCTGTCTCCCAACTCCATGTCCAGCGACCGGAAAACTAACCAGTGCAGTTTTTGGAGGGAAAACTGCATCACCGCGAAGTGCTCCAAGTCCTCCTGAACGTCCTTCGAACATGTTATTGGTGTCTGTGGAGGGTGTGCCTTTGTTAGCTCTGATTGACACGGGAGCAACTGTATCTGTTATGCGTGCCGACCTGTGCTCTCGTCTGCGGAAAGTGAAGACGCCTTATACTGGATCATCCCTGATTGGGGCTAATGGAGCAATCATTCGACCATCAGCCCAATGTACAGCACGCGTCTTCATTGATGGTATCTGTCATCACATTAAGTTCGCGATTTTATTCCCGTGCGCTCATGAACTAATTTTAGGTTGGGACTTTCTCTCGTCAGCGTCCGCTTTAATCTCTTGCCGTCAACGTGTAGTCCATATGAGCGAGACAGTTCATTGCAGCGGGAGTACCGATGAGCCACGACTGCGTTTTCTCACCGCTGCCGATTCTGTACTGCCTCCCGGCCACGAGCAAGTCATAAGTCTCTCTTCTACGGACATCACCAATGGTGACGTGTTCATCACTCCTTACGGTCGCTGTCTTGCCCGTGGGATTGTCTTCGCTTCCTGCATGGTGCGGTTCAAAGAAAGCTTTGCATTAATCATCGCTTTAAATGCGACCACTGAGACAATCCTCCTACCTCAAGGCTCCGCAGTGACCTGTTATGTGGATACCCAACCAGTCTCCCTGCTTCCTCTTGCCGCCTCGCCAGCTCTTCCTCAAGAGGACAAATCTGCTTCATCTGCCCTTACTTCCGTGATAAGCCCTGACCTTACTGCTGCTCAACATGAAGCGTTGCTAAAATTGCTTACGAAGCACCAGGCCTCCTTCGATATGGATACTTCGTCCCTCGGACAGACTTCCGTTGCCTTCCATCGTATCGACACCGATGGCCAGACTATTGTACGCCGTCGTCCCTACCGAGTCTCTTTGGCCGAACGCAAAATCATCGAGGAGAACGTCGCCGATATGCTGAAAAGAAACGTCATACGTCCCTCCGCCAGTGCTTGGTCATCACCCGTCGTTTTGGTGCAGAAGAAGGATGGATCGGTACGATTTTGTGTTGACTACCGTGCGCTAAACAAGATCACCCGTAAGGATGTATATCCGATGCCCCGTATCGATGACGCCCTTGATTCGTTGCAAGGCGCGCAATATTTCTCCAGCCTTGATCTTCGCTCCGGATATTGGCAAATCCCAATGCACGAAGCGGACAAAGAAAAGACCGCCTTTTCTACTCCGGATGGTCTTTATGAGTTTAATGTAATGCCTTTCGGTCTATGCAATGCTCCCGCCACATTTGAAAGAATGATCGACACGGTTCTTCGCGGCCTCAAGTGGAAAACCTGTCTATGTTACCTCGACGACATCGTCGTGTTTTCCTCGACTTTCACTGACCATCTGCGACGCTTAGATGAAGTGCTGACATGCCTTTCTAATGCCGGACTTGAACTAAACACGAGGAAGTGCCGTTTCGCTAGCACAACGATTAAAGTCCTGGGTCATCTCGTTAGCAAAGACGGCATCCAGCCCGATCCGGATAAAATTTCCGCGGTGCTCAACTTTCCACGTCCACTTCGTGCAAAAGAACTGCGCAGCTTCATTGGACTCGCCTCATACTTTCGACGTTTTATCCGGAACTTTGCCAGCATTGCCTCGCCCCTCCACAAGCTCCTTGCTAGTTCCAGTTCCTTCGATTGGAACGATCAGTGTGAAGCCGCGTTCCAAGAACTCAAGCGCGCACTAACATCCCCACCTGTTCTTTGTCATTTTGATGACAAGGCGCCCACATTAGTGCATACTGACGCCAGCGGTCACGGAATTGGTGCCGTACTGCTGCAGCGCGACCACGAATTTCGCGAAAAAGTTGTTGCATATGCAAGCCGCACTCTCACTTCCTCGGAAAAGAAGTACTCGATAACCGAACAAGAGTGTTTGGCTGTTGTCTGGTCCATCCATAAATTTCGTCCATACCTCCACGGTCGACATTTCACGGTTGTGACTGACCACCATGCCCTATGTTGGTTGTCGACGATCAAAAACTTGTCCGGGCGCCTTGGCCGCTGGATACTCCGATTGCAAGCATATGATTTCAATGTAATATATAAGTCCGGACGGAAGCACCAAGATGCCGATGCTCTTTCACGATGCCCATTACCACCATCATCGGAGCACATCACATCACCTTGTCAAATTGGCCGCACGGAGGACGCTTCGTCTCTTACACCGATTTCTTCCTTGACTTCACCAAACCGCCTTTCAGTGCTTTCCACTCACCAGCGCCCATTCCTATTGCCATAGTATCATCAATCGCCTTAGCGGTGTTTCACCTCCACCCAATGCCAGGCTACGGAAACAACTCAAACTGTTCAAGTTTGAAGACGACGTGCTCTACCGGTACATTTTTCACCCAGAAGGCCATCGATGGGTTCCCGTTCTACCGCGCTCTCTTCGCGCTGCAGTTCTGCAGGCCTCACACGATGACCCGACGTCAGGCCACTTGGGTTACAACAAAACACACGAGCGCATACACAGCCGATTCTATTGGCCAGGCCTTTCCACGAGCATAGCTCGATATGTTGCCTCGTGCACGCTTTGCCAACACCGTAAGCGACCTACTACTGCTCCGGTCGGGACCCTACAACCACTTCCTTGTCCAGCACAACCCTTCTCTGTCGTCGGCATTGACCTTTTCGGGCCACTCCCACCTACTCCAGACGGCAACCGATGGATCGTCACTGCTGTTGACCATTTGACCCGGTACGCTGAAACAGCCTCAATACGCTCAGGAGCTGCCTCAGAAGTAGCGGCCTTCTTCTTGCAGGCTGTCTACTTACGTCATGGGGCGCCTCACGTTCTTTTGAGTGACCGAGGCAAGACGTTTCTTTCAAGCACTCTTCATCAAGTTCTGCAAGCGTCCAACACCGTGCACAAGACAACGTCTAGCTACCACCCTCAAACCAACGGCCTAACAGAGCGATTTCATCGCACGCTGTGTGACATGCTATCCATGTATATTCAACCTGATCATCGTAACTGGGATGCGATTCTCCCATTTGTAACATTTGCGTACAACACGTCTGTTCAACGGACCACCGGATACTCTCCGTTTTTCTTAGTATACGGCCGCCACCCAACCTCATCACTCGACGTTTCTTTCTTCTCTGGCCCCGTCAACGCTTCACCATTCATTTGCGACCAGTTTGTGTCTCGTCTTGCCCAATGTCGTCGTCGCGCCCGTATGAACACTGCAGCCAGCCAAGACGATCGCAAACATCGGTACGATGCCTCTCATCGCGCCGTTTCCTACCGCCCTGGTGACGATGTGCTTCTATGGACCCCTGCGGGAACACCCGGTTTATGTGAGAAGCTTGAGTCTCGATATCTTGGCCCCTACAAAGTCATCGAGCAGACCTCGCCGGTGAACTATCGCGTTACACCTGTTGAGGCCCCAACCGACCGACGCTGCCGCGGAACAGAGATCGTGCACGTTTCTCGCCTGAAGCCCTTTCATATCCGTTCCACTGTCTAATGTGCGGCCAGGCTGGCCGCTTCCGCCCACGGGGGAAATTAGTGTAAGCATTTATGCGGACTTCATCTTCATCTGTACAAAGTCATCATCAATCATCGGCTCGTGTTCGTTTGTGCGTCGGCGCCATTTCTCCTTCTTGGAATAAAGCGTCGTCTCAACCGTGGTATTTCAATATATATATATATATATATATATATATATATATATATATATATATATATATATATATATATATATATATATATATATATATATATATATATATTATACAGAGCCTCCCAAACGTAACTTGAGCAGATATCCTAAAAATGAAAGGTGCGTCGGAAGCGAACTAAATCGAACGCACCCACTTAGCACTGGCCTATAGTAACTCCGGCGTTTTTTTGTTTTTTCCGTAGCTCACTAATTAATCAACTTTAATTACCCAACTTATCAAATATTGGCTGAGGAGCCCAAGTATAATATGCAGATTGGTAGAGCACTTTCAGCAACGACCGATCGAGTTATTTCCGGTACGATACGTCTCACGTAATGCTTGTTTCGGGGTTGCAAGAAAAGCCCGCGAAATATGAAAAAAGGCCACGTGACGGAGCGGCTGCGAAGTGCCATCGTGCTGCTGTCAAGCGCGCGCTCGGTGAACGAGCTCGGCTGCATCATGCCTGGCGACGGGGAAGCGGCAGGGCGTACTTTATCGTCTCGGCAGCTCTCGGCCAGAAGCATGCATTGGCGCCGTCATACGACGAGAGCCGACCTTGTTTACCGAACGCATGCTTGAGAGCAGCACGATACCTGAGAGCAGAAAATGTGTCCTAAATTCCTTAATTGTACAAAAGTTAAAATGATCTAGTTATTTCCTCTTGGTTGCTTTTTCCAACGGATTATACATCTGAAGGTGAATTGATAAAGTAATAAAATGAGTAATTATGCAAATTACACCAATTGCAATTGGACGCAAACAACCATGTGATTACTCTTAATGGAAGAGTTTAAGTTCGCGACCAAGGAACTGATATTCATTTCCAGGAATGCAAAAGGTTAATGCTACTTAGTTTTAGAGCATAATCAATTCCTGCCAATATCACTCAGAATAGCGAAATTGAACAGCTGGAAGGTGGAACTGGCCCACCCTTTGCAGACGTCCATGAGTGACGCGGCTGTTTGCGTCTCGCCGTTGGGCGAGCATGACGCAACCGCGATCACGGCTTAATTAGAACGCTCGCTTGACGTACGCCCCGTACCTGAGGCACAAAAAACACAACGCCGGTTCCTATATAGTCGGCCTTACCCGCTCTCCACTACCCACGCAGCTGTCGCCCTCGCGGAACAACCATTGCGACAGGCCTAGTTGTCAGTAGAATATCACTAAGATTGACCAAGTTTATTATAACACCATTCCGGGGATTAGCCTAGGATACTCGGCAAGTAAACAAGCACAAATGTGTCTTACCAAATCCCAAGGAAGCTGGCCAGACAAATCTTCATTATAAAAGTTTCTCACTGCAGTCTGAAACATGAGCTATCTTAAACCGCAAGTCAGGTACCAAGGCCTTGAAATGTCAGTATAACGAGTCAACTTCCGCTTGGGCATAGAAGCCAGGAATATCTGGGGGGTGGGCGGGAGGGCGTCCTTGGAGCGCAATGGAAAAGTTTAGAGAAATGGCGATCACCCATCCTTCTTCGCCGGTGGCATTCCAACAGTGCCTGACGTCACAGCATCTCAAGAAGTGGAATTGCGGGGCAGGCGTGTGTTCCGTGTCGGGCAAGTATAAATCATGGTGCGGAAGGAACACGCAGAGGGAAGGACGAGATGTTCGCATAAATTCAAGCTCACCCGAACCCAATCTGAATAGTGCGAGCAATGTAAGTCCCGGTGGTGAAAGGTTGATTGCAGTAGCTCGGGGTCAACGTTCTGCGTTGCGCGCATGGTTCTAGGCTGATGCCCACATGAATAGACTTCACAATTCGCGCCGCTTTAGTGCAGCCATTCATAACAGTTAGGCTCAAACCGAGTCGCGCTTAGGTTGAGTGAATCTGCCTCCCCGGCCAAATGCACCGCTCGTGCATCCGTTTTAGAAAGGTTCTTCACGCGGTGCCTATAACACATTTGTAAGTCAGTGATAATTAATGCAAAGATGGAGACACATGGCGTGCAAGTTGCCATACATATTACAATTATGCCAGCTATATCATGTGTAGACGCACGGTGTAGCCTTTTGGCGCTCCTGGATGGAGTAACGGTTTTCTCGGGCTGCCGCCTAACGCTATTTCACTATGCTGAGGAACATTTGTCAAAACAACGGGAAAACATATGTACTCGTGCAGTTTTGACAGCTTCAGGATGAAGTGATGAATTTCTCTCGTTTAACCTTGTGGCGTTTGATGGACTGCAGATTCGGTAAAGGGCAACGGTTCTTTCAAATGCTGTTTCGAAGCACTACTTCCGAAACGCCGTACAGCATAGTTATTCTTGCAACATATCCGTCTTTTTTCGTGTAAGTTTCAGTTCTGCTCTATACTGCAAAAGACAAGAGCATGTATAAAAAGGCAAAATATAGTTCGGTACAAGATGTTTGGAAAAAATGGAAATATTTTCAGCATTCTTTACAACCGCATGGACCATTTCAAAAACATTAGATGGGAGAGTTCAGGGATGGGCGCATATATTTTGAAACATGTTTCTGCATCCCAGTTCAATTGCTGCTGATGTTATGGGGTTTTAAAACGTGGTTCTACGGATTGACCAGGTGAATACTGCAATTTTTAGTACGTACCATATAAAATGCCAGTAAAACATATTGAAGTACGTTAACACGACAAGTCTGCCGAAATGACCAAGTCACTATTCCCTGTGTTGCTTCAGGCAAAGTGTTGCAAACATCTACTGCGAGTAAGCGCTAGATAAATAAAAATACTAAGCTAATGAAGAAATCTTTCCTCCGCGATCACGTGACTCAATCGAACGAGCTCGTTAACGCCTAAAAGAGCACACGTGTACTCACTAGCAGCAGTACTCTATCACTGTGTCTAGTACACGCCGTATATGCGTATAAGCATAGTATTGAGAGATAGATGTATTGAGTGCGTGGTAATTGTTATAGTTGCCAAGACGTGGTATGCTACAGTACAGCAATGGCTCTGGCGCAGATGTATCGGGTTCAACGGCGACAAAGACAGAGACGTCGGCATTGGGAGTTTTCGTTGACCATACGTGGTGCCGTAGGGAGGAGCATCGTGAAGCAGCAACTAGACAGCAGAAGCAGGTCATGATGTCATAACTCACAGATGTCCATCACTTAAGACATGAGCTCATGGGCCCAAAAAAGCTAGAATAATTAAGCGTTTTGATTTCGACGCTCTTCATTTTCATGCGGAGTTGTACTACGCTGTTTCTATGATGTTGTTTTCATTTCATGCTGTTGTAAGCTGCTTATACATTTTCTGTTTTAGTTCGCAATATGCTGCCTGTATGGCGCTGTTTATATATTTGCTCTTAGTGTTATGAATTCGCCCACTCTGTAACATAAATAAATAAATAAATAAATAAATAAATAAATAAATAAATAAATAAATAAATGAATAAATGAATGAATAAATAAATAATAATAATCATTGAATAGTAGAATCAAATAAACATAGCTCATTGCCATAACCCGTTGCAGCATGAAATCATGAGTTTCCTGTTTCTTTTCGCATGCATTAAAATCACGTATCGAGGATATGCATATCTTTTTGGGAAAATATATATAGCGACCACATTTCGCTCTCTGCAACAAGTGCAAGTAGGGCTGGCCACAAGATGCTTGCACAGTCTGCGACCACCTGGTGCTGGTAGGCGTGTAATGCCTGCGCTATTCTGGTATTTTCAAAATTAATGAAAGAAACTGCATGTAAAATGATTTTTTTACTGTTTCCTGATTTCCCCACGTCTTATCAGCCAGCGTTTCGCCCCGCGTTGGGACGTTTAGCGATCGAATATTCAAGTAAAGGGAACATTCCACTTTTAAGATAAGATGCGGAGACCCTGTCAGTTATCCTGCAATGGTTAGTGATATGTCGCGTGCCTAGGCGAGAATGCGTCAAAGCTAGACATGCGCCGTGGTAGCGGCGCCAACGTTATCCCTCTGTGGTTGTGCTTAAAATGCCCGCATTCAAGCTGGCGCGGGCTTCATTCCTGTAAGATAGAACCGGGCGGTTCGCCCGCCGTTAAGTTGATGGCTAAATAAAGCCGTATTGTCTCGCTCAACCGTTGCGCTGTGCTTCCGTCAGACACGACAGTTAGTGACTGCGCGAGCATGTGCTGTTCCTTCGTAGTAATGTAGAGAATATGTGAGAGGGGCCATGTCTCGGAATAAACATGGAAATGAGCTGCCTTATTCTCCGCTGACGATGCACTCCTTGAACTTCTAGTTTAATTCACAATCAAGGCAAGCCGCTGAAGCCATCAAATATGCTTTAGAATCCACACGAAGTGCTGAAATGACGTTACTGCAATGAGCAACCTGCGCTTGTGATCTACCAGCAGCAGTGTTGCATCAGTTTCTAATTATGGGGCAACGATACGTGTTTGGATACACGGAAGGTACCTAAGTGATTTTCCTAAGACTCCAGTGGCTGTTGAAGATAGCTTATGCAAGGTCGGGGGGGGGGGGGGGAAGCTCAACCCGCCTAACTAGAATCTAAGTAGTGAAGAAAATGCGGTCACAGCATGCATATGTCCCCGTCTTCTCAGGAGGCAATGTGCGGCTTTTTACAGCGAAGCCATACATACCCATCCTCCGTGATCGATGTCCATGGGTCTATAGGCATCGCGTCGGCACGACAAAATGTTGTCTCCAGCTTCTCGCAAATGCTCTGTAGCACTCAATCATCTAATGCAGGTATCCCGGAAAAAAAACCACAGGGAAATTGGCTGTTAAGACGACTGCATGATTGCGCCGACCTTCATTTATATACTCGTCATATTTAGTTCACAGTGAAGTTGTAAAATTCCGGTCGGCTGTCACTGCGTGGCCGTCTACGGAGGGAGTGTGGTTACAGAAAACGGCTCTAACAGTTGTGTTATGAAAACTATCTCGAAAAAAGTTATATGACAATTATCCCGTTACACATAACCCATTATATCCCCTTATTATCCCGTTATAACATTACGCCTAGTTTCATTTATTTTTCATAACTATGCAGTCCACAGTGAGGTTGAAAATTTTGTGGAATTCCCGTCAGCCATGCGGTGGTACTTTATGTCATTATTTCCTTAATGAATAAATTACTGCACGTTCAAGATATGTATTCGTCATTAGTGTCCTTCAATAATATTAATGCTAATATATTTACTAGATGCGTGGATTGCGGTAAAGTACGCCACGGCTTCACTGCTCGTCCTTCTTCACGGATCGGAGGGGCTGGTGATTTTTTTTTTCTTTACAGTGAAAGCTGTATATGACCAAACTTCCGTAGGTTTTTCGGCGTCCGGCAAAACAAACGGACTTAGCGATTTCGAACAAGCCCATACGGGTGCTGTGCGGCGGCGTAGATGTCGTAATGCGGAACAGATAAGAACGCTCACCGTGAACAATAGCGTGACGTCATGGTTGTCACAGTATATAAGCAGGAGAGCTATCGGCGCTAAAAACAGCTGCGTTATCGATGCGGCGGACACGTATATAGTTCGTACACTTGAAGAACAACATGCGTACGAGAAGCGCTGGAGGGAACGGCAACGAAAATTTAAATGGCGCCGGCGCGAAGCGACCAACCACGAAGAGTGTTCCCGCTATGCTGAACCAACAAATGACAACAATTACACTCTGTGAAGGTGTAAGGGCAGCGAAAGTGCTTTGCTTTTCGTTTGAGAGCTTTGACTGTCGTCAGCTTTCGCTGCCATTCTATCTTCACAGAGTGGAACGGTTGTCATTTTCCTAATGGATGTATTTGCAGCAATGCATATGTAGACAAAAACAAAATAGAAAAACGACATCAAATCGATGCATGCAGTCCTCTTTCATGCCGGCACTGCAACAATGAATCAGTACATTAGCTGTCTGTAATCCAGCCCTCGCAGCAAAATATACGTGAACGTCCTTTGCAAGCTCATGACCCAGCAGATTCACGGCATGACACGAGGGGTGTTTGTCTCCCGTCGAGTGGTTATTTCATGCGTGACCATGGCTCTTTTGGTCTAAGCGGCGAGTGGTCTGTGGAGAATGTGCGCTTCACGTAGCGGATTGCACTGCATGAGCGAGGTCCTCCTCTCTCCCTGGACGTAGCGCACACTTTAGTAGCACGCGCCGTGGTTGCGTAGTGGCTTTGACGTTGCGCTTCTGAGCATGAGATAGCGAGATCAAATCCCGGCCCCGGGGTTCGTATTTTGATGGGGGAGAAATGCGATAACGCCCGTCCATCGTGCATTGGATGCACGCTAAGGAACCCCGGTTGGTAAAAATTATTCCCGACTGCACCACTATACGGCGTGCCTTGTTACGAACTTCCAACCGGTGCCACCAGTATTACGAACTTCCAACCGGTGCCACCAGTATTACGACATCCAACCGGTGCCGCCAGTATTACGACATCCAACCGGTGCCGCCAGTGTTACGAACTTGCACCGCTGCACCACGATTACGGCTTTGTGGTCCCGTAGCGCTCTTCACCCGTTTCGTGACAGAGCGTTGGTAGCGAAGACTCCGAGCCTGGCGTCGATGAGAATAACAAAAGGGACTTTATACATTATATACAGGTTATCATACAGGACATAAACGGATCGGCACTGGGGCCGAGAGCTCACACAAACGCGACTGTTCTCGCACGACGGCGTCCGGCGAAAACGCGTGACACATCTCACCCCAGTCGGGAGCGACCCTCTCTCCAGGTGGGGTCGGCGGATCCTGTTTTCGAGCGGCGTGTCGCTGCTTTTATAATCCCCGAGGCCCATTGTCACTCAAACGGCCCAATACAAAGTCAGCACACGACGGTCGTCCGAGGGGTCCAACCAGCGACCGTGCTGGCCACTCGGTTCAAAGTTCGCGCGCGCGGTGACCTCCAGGCAAGGGAGGTGCGGCGCCGGGCCGTCGGGCACACGCGGACACGTCAAAACACGCTGCTCCGCCGAGGCTTCTCCCGCACGAAGGCGCAGCATCTTGACTTGTGAAGGGAGAATTATGGCGCTCGCAGGATAGATTCTGCATCTTGCAGATTCGGGATCCGGGCTTGTGGTAATGGCACAACAGCATCCCCGCCCTCAGATAAGGCGCCGGGAAGACGAGCTGCCTCCACGTGGCTCGGATGCCAGGCGCGCACGTTCGTCAGGCTCGTCCAAGTTCACGTCCAGTGTCGGGACGCCAGGTAACCTCACGTGCCCAGGTCCGACTCGCCAGGACAGGAGCTCTGCTCACCACGTCGTCGCCAAGGCACCTTGACCAGCTCCGCTCGGGTCGTTCCTAAGACCTTGCTTCTCGCCACTGGTCCCGCTTGGTCGTTCTGCAGCATGCAAAATCGACCGGCAAAAGGCAACACCCAACACGAACAAGTGCCCTCTGTCTCCCGTCAAACACCAGACAAGGCCATAATTCAAATCAACCTAACTAAATTGCTATCCCTCTTTTTGCTCCCGCTGCAACAAGAGGCAGGTGTACGATCTAGCACACAAGGCTCAAACAATCAGTTTTCAAATCAACAACACAACAAAATAGAAACAATTAATAATCAGCAATAATAATGACAAATAGAATGGTCCCCTTGAAATCGCTTGGACCGAAAACATACTTCTGAGGAAGCAAATGAGGTCATTCATTTTTCCCGGCGATATTTTCGCGGAATCCGAAGCTGCTTATATTTGCGACCCTGCTTATCTGTGTAGCGGCGGTACAATAAGCCAGATTCCTTGCCAAATGAAACCTCCTTTTTTTCCACTCCCAGTTTGACGCTCTTCATCAGATCGGCTATTGAACAATCTTCCTTTTGCTCGCGAATCAGAGTTTCTCTTTCAACTGCAGCCAGCTCCTGCCAGCTGGCGGAAACCGGAGCGAGTAGGGATCCTGCGTCGCCTAACTGCGGCGTCGTGTCCTTATCGCGGCTAGCACGGGACGCGTCACTCCCAGTCACTTCCAGGACACGCTCGACCAGGCCAGCCTCCGAGCTCTGCCTCTCCCGTGCCTGCTCGCCACTCAAGTTACCCTGATCAGTCCGTGTGCCGCACCGCTGTTCGCTCACCGACTCAAAGTCAAGTTCCCTCGACAGCTGGCGCGCTTTGGATCGCGTGAGGGCCATGTACGCCACGTCGGCAAAGAATGATTTGCCCTGATCCTTCAGCAGCTGCTCCGAGCTATTTGAGAAGAGGTAGGGAAAATGCTCCGGGAGGGCGGCAGACACAGCGGCTTCTGTGTTAAGTTTCCCAAACTCTCCTTCAATGGTAACCGTTGCGATCGGTAAACAGACACTCTCCTCCTCGGCCACTTGCCGTATCCAAGCGCATTCTCCCGTAAAATCACTCGAGGAGACGAAAGACGGGTGAACAACGTCCATAGTTGCTGCCGAGTCTCGAAGTGCTCGGCACTTCTTGCCGTTTACCTTAATTTCCCGCATATATGGCTCCAATAGTCGTATGTTTTTGTTAGTTTCCCGTATTGTCGCAAAAGCAATTTTCTCCGGGCAGCTCACTGCGATGTGCCCTTGCTTTTTGCAATTGTAGCAAGTTAACGGCTTCCGTTTTTCAAAAGAACGCGTCGTATCGTTTCGCTGCTTGGGACCATCGTTAGCATTCTGAGATGCATTCTGTCCTTCCCTTACAGTTTCTTTGGTAAGAGACTCATCTTTCCGAAACTCGCGACGCGTGATTTGCTTCCGTTCATCGGACTTCCCGGAAAACACATCTCTTCTATCAGCTTTTTCTACGCGCACCGCCTTGCTGTGCAAGCTGCGGCGGGTGTAATACTCTTCCGCTAACTCTGCTGCCTTGTTTAGCTTAACCTCCTTTAGCCTATCTTGCAGCCAGAGCCGGACATCCTCATCAATGCAACGGTAGAACTGCTCCAACGCGATGCATTCGACAATTTTGTCGCGGTCGTCGTAAACCTCTTCGCCCTTCAGCCATTCCACCAAGTCGGCTTTTAGACGAAACGCGAAGTCAACATTCGACTCCTTACCCTTTTTTGCATACCGGAACCTCTGCCGGAAAGCTTCGGGCGACAATTTGTACTTCCGCAGTAGCGCTTCCTTCACATCACTGTAGCTCTCAAACGCCTCTTTCGATAAGCAAGTTATTACGTCTGATGCCTCCCCAGGAAGCAACGCTAACAGATTCTGTGCCCAAAGGGATCGCTCAATGCTATTCCGTTCGCACACGTGCTCAAATTTCACGAGGTATTTGGCCATATCCTCTCCGACGACAAAGGGTGGAAGTTGATCGCGTATTCTTGGAACGTTAGAAGTGAGACTAGGCGCTGGCGAGCTATTTCGGGTCTCCAACTCTTTCATTTTAAGCTCGTGCTCACGAATCTCTCTCCTTTCCTCCTTTTCCTCCTCGCGACGTTGCTGTTCTCTCCTTTCCTCCTCCTCGCGACGTTGCTGTTCTCTCCTTTCCTCCTCGCGACGTTGCTGTTCTCTCCTTTCCTGCTCGCAACGTTCCTTCTCCTCCCTTTCCCGACGTTCATTGATACCCGCCAAGGCCTCAGCGGCTTCCTCAGCCGTTACGTCCCCAGTCCTCATGACCTCAAGGATCGCATTCTTTCTTTTGGTTGAGCCCAACTCAATGCCCAACTCCTCACAAATTTCGAGAAGTTCCTTCACCTTGTACTTCTCCATCGTTCACACTGTCCTCCTGCTGTTTACCCTTTTTGAATATACCTGCCGTACGCTACTATAACACTACTAGTAAGACATATGCAAGTATATCACACACTGCCCTGTTTACCCCCTCAGCATCCCCTGGTTTTCAAAACACTCTTACTAGGCTTGAAACACACAAGGTTATCACAATGCAACACCAAATCCTTCCCTAAGCTACTATAACCTGTGTCAGAGAAAGTCTGGTGTTTGAGGTAAACTTCAGGCACTCACCGCGCCGAGGTAGCTGATGCCGGTCAATCCCGTAGCTGCCATCCAGTGTTACGAACTTCCAACCGGTGCCACCAGTATTACGAACTTCCAACCGGTGCCACCAGTATTACGACATCCAACCGGTGCCGCCAGTATTACGACATCCAACCGGTGCCGCCAGTGTTACGAACTTGCACCGCTGCACCACGATTACGGCTTTGTGGTCCCGTAGCGCTCTTCACCCGTTTCGTGACAGAGCGTTGGTAGCGAAGACTCCGAGCCTGGCGTCGATGAGAATAACAAAAGGGACTTTATACATTATATACAGGTTATCATACAGGACATAAACGGATCGGCACTGGGGCCGAGAGCTCACACAAACGCGACTGTTCTCGCACGACGGCGTCCGGCGAAAACGCGTGACACATCTCACCCCAGTCGGGAGCGACCCTCTCTCCAGGTGGGGTCGGCGGATCCTGTTTTCGAGCGGCGTGTCGCTGCTTTTATAATCCCCGAGGCCCATTGTCACTCAAACGGCCCAATACAAAGTCAGCACACGACGGTCGTCCGAGGGGTCCAACCAGCGACCGTGCTGGCCACTCGGTTCAAAGTTCGCGCGCGCGGTGACCTCCAGGCAAGGGAGGTGCGGCGCCGGGCCGTCGGGCACACGCGGACACGTCAAAACACGCTGCTCCGCCGAGGCTTCTCCCGCACGAAGGCGCAGCATCTTGACTTGTGAAGGGAGAATTATGGCGCTCGCAGGATAGATTCTGCATCTTGCAGATTCGGGATCCGGGCTTGTGGTAATGGCACAACAGCCTCATGATTAAATCGTGGTTTTGGTGTGTAACGGAATTAGAATAACGTTACTTTCATTAGCTAAGCTGGCCATGTCTTCAAGGCGTGGTAGCCACCCACCCTTAATCTTGTGGAAGTCGTGAGATAACTGCGAAGCATTTGTGGTTCAAGAACGAATTTCTGTGTTGTTAAAGCAAGTGACAGTTTTTCTCAGCCCCCAGGAATAGAGTATACAGTATCATAGCGGTGGACTGATTTGCTCTACTGAGTTTGTTGCTCTACAAGAGCATTCTGAAGATATCGCAGAACTTCGTGTGCTACCGAGCTTCGGCAAGATGTATATATGTGGCGTAATCTTTATCGCTACGCATTACCGTGTGCCACCGCCAGCTTTGCGCATCACGAGCTGCTTGAGTTGTGAGCGGACAACAGCACGTGCTAATTAAAGGGACTGGTCGCTGGAGACACCGCTCTGCCCTTCACCTTCCCGAGCAATCTAAGGTTTCCCATCTATCGTTAGCCAAGCTCTTTAACACAACAAATATTTTCAAAAACACGACAGAAGATACGAGCTTAGGGCTTACAGTGTTGGGTCGCCAGACCTCTGGAAATCAAACACCGTAACTCTTATATTGTATGTTGCATCGCTTTTATTAAATGTTTGTTTGTCGTTGAACGGCTTGGCTAGAGTTAGCTGGGACACACAGCACGTATGATAAGCGGCACGCCAGGCCGGCCGGCAACCGTCGCGTCTACCAACATCGTACGCGTGACGGGTGTACGCGTGGTGAACAGTGCAGATTACGTCGGCCCACTGCAAGTCTTCAGTATACTCAGCTCTTCATAGTGTAATATGGTAAACGTTGTCTTGACGCAGCACAGGAGCTTGCACTGAAAATACACCCATACCCTAAATTTTTGGTTTCATCAGCGTAGCTTACTTACTCAAATGAATTCTAGAATATCAGTACGCCTACGTATATTAAGCGCAATGACATTTCGAATCCACCTTGCGTAGCCACAATGTAGGAAAGAAGACGGTTTCTTCTTAAAGAAACATATGAATGAATGAATGAATGAATGAATGAATGAATGGGCCATTCATTGACAGGATAGCTCACTAGCCCAATTTGGATAATGGAAAGCAGGAGTATAAAGAAAGTATATGAATAAAAAGAAAAAGGAGGAGTTCCAAGATAAATCGCAGGAGTGGAAAGTGAACCTGCCTTGCCTATAAAATTGGACGTATCATGTATATTTTCTTTTCACTTTTCCTTTTTTAGGGGCGGGGGACTTTTAGAGAGTCCGCAGAGGTCCTCTTGTATCTACTTGCTGAGTTACCCTTTCGTCCAGCGTCGGCATCTTCCCCTCGTACTTTTGACGGGTGTTATGAAATCCAGGGTATTCCCATAGTATTATAATAGTTTCATTATGTGTCACACTTATTTGGCTACCTAATATTCCAGCGATACGAGTTCCTCATTACCGCGCCCTCAGGGCGTATACTTGAAACCCTGGTAGTTATCTCACTTCGTGGAGCGTTTGGCAGATAATTATGACAGCGCCAGGTCGGATCCCTGTAGCAAAACCAATCGAGTGGCCTTTCCGTACAGCTCATTACGCTTTCTAGCTTGTTTTGCGTCTCGTGCCTGCATCAGTGAAGCCTTATAGTGGAAAATTCAGAATCAGCCAATTAGACTCAGCTCCCAGTATTGAGTGTGTTACGTACGTACAACGACCCTTGTTTACGAGCGGCATGCCTTTTACGCGCTTTACGCGTCATTAGCCTTTAATCAAGTAAGACTCCTTGCAGGCACCGCTTCGGGGATCTGTGTTACACGTGTCGTTAGCCCACGTACGTGCTAGGGGAAGCGCGCGCCGGCTAATCCCTAGGCTTCGTTAAAGTCAGGAGGCCCGAATGCAGCGAATGTCGGCACACGCCGCCTAACCTGTTTAATTGATAAACCCGGAGTTATTAGACTGATGTGTGCGTTCGAGGGGTCGCGTGCTTACGGATTTCTGTGCTTTGATGAACTGTTCTTTTGGCCCAACTTTCGGGAGAGCAATTTGCTGTGTATAACTAAGCATTAACGCATCCACAGCTTTTTTTTCATTGTTCTTTTCTATGTGCGGCGCTTTCTTTCTGCAAAAGTTATGTGCGCTTGCCCTCTGGCCCCTTATCATAGCCAGACTTACAAATTGCATTGCTTACTAG
The DNA here is from genome assembly GCF_038994185.2 of Dermacentor albipictus. Taxonomy (NCBI): domain Eukaryota; kingdom Metazoa; phylum Arthropoda; class Arachnida; order Ixodida; family Ixodidae; genus Dermacentor; species Dermacentor albipictus. Next base: position 439,404,431 of record NC_091821.1, read on the forward strand.
TGCGCAAAAGAAAAGGTGAGCTCCTGTTAGGTGCGCCTAATTGATCTTACAGGCTACATGATACGGCTGAAAATAATCGATACAGCCTCGGACCTGCAACCTGCTTTTCGTTTTAGCGCCGCTACTGCGGTGATAGCGTGCTTGCTGTCTAAGAGCAGACTGCAAACGAGTATATTTTGAGGGTTACAATCGTACACGATGCCAACTAGATTTAAGAAATTGCGAAGAGAAGCTCGGTCGAACAGCTGCCATCCCGGGCATCACAGTAGGCCCAGAGAAGCGAGAGGATGGTTCAGCAACGCGCTCAAACAAAGGAGATGAGAACGAAGAGAAAATGAAACAAAATGGGCAAAGCGAAACAGCTTGGATGAGAACAGCTGCTTCGTGAAAATCGGTGAGGCTATATTTGAACAACCTCCTCCCCCTTACCCCCCCCCCTTCCCCGTCGCTGCGCCATACTGTGCCAAGTTTCTGCTCAGCCATCTCTCTCAGCCAGTTTCCGTTCTTTGTTAGTGGCTATATACGGCAAGTCGTACTTCTCGCAATGTCGTTACGACCGCCTTTCGCACGCCCTAAAGTCAAGCTTCGGAGGAGCGTGCCTACGCGAGGGCCTCTAATTAAAGCGAGGTGTTTTGCCTCCGCGAGAAGAAGCGAGCGCGGTTCTCCGGAAACCAAACACCGTCGACTACGACGAGGAGGTGACCAGTCCGAGATGAAAGGCGACCGGTGACCGTAATTAATCAAGGCACCCGATGAGAGAGTCCGGCTCATCTCAGTCGCTGGGAATCGGTAGGGATTCCCGAGCATCGCCGAGAGCCAGCTGGGCTGTACTGCTTCGAACGCTGTGTTTGCTTCGGCAGGGGCAAGTGCTCGCGTTTTAGCGGGTGCGTGAAGCGAGCTTCGACTTTGGAAATTAGGTTTGCCGTCGAGAGAAGCGCGTCTTGCTTTAGTGGGAGCAACGTCTTTTAAAAGGATGGAGCAACGCCGTCAGAGACTTATGCGTGAGACACACTTCGGTGATATCCTGTAGGTTTTCCCAGTGAAAATGAAAATTTTTTTCCTCTTTGTTATCGTGAAAGGTGGTAATATTAAGATACGAACATTCATTACGTACTATAGTCGTTGGTATTGTCAAAGTCTTGCCGATACGTCTACGTATTTTACGGACACCCAGTTTTGCACTTTCTGGGTCTTCAAAGTGTCTCGAACAATGTAAATGGCAGCCCGAGTCAACTGGGCAACAGAGGCATACGAACTACGAAGCCAGCTACTGTCCCAACAGCCTATCTTCAGAACATCAAACCAGATTTATACAACCGCCACGAAGTCAGCATAAAGAAACACATGAATAAAACGGCCACCCGGAAACCGCATTTTCTTGTCGCAGATAGCTCGACACTACATATGCATTGTCACCGATTGTTTTTTTTTAATATGCGCTGCATAGATTTTTTTTAGTTGCAATCTGCACTTCTAACAAACCATATCCCAACGGGACCTTACAGAAGCCCTTTTATGTTATATTTTACCTACATAACGATGAGTGACACGTTAGTATGACTACCCGTGAAGCAAAGAAGCGATACCACCGAAAACGCGTAAACTATGAGGTGTGTATGCAACCGGGCTTCTCTATCGCGCTTCCGTGTAAATACACTGCGCCACGTAGCGGTCCTTCAGCGAAGCCTTCGCCTGCGCGGTTGCGAATATTTATTCAGGCAAAATTGTCTTAATCTGCATATGAAATAGGTTGTATTGTACCAGGGCTGGAAATTTTTAACATTATTTTTCACATTTAAGGTACAAGGGTGGCACACCTCCCCAGCGACCGAAGTTGCCATCAAAGATCTTTGTTTAACAGCTGCCCGTACCCAGTGCCCCACAACCCGTGATTCAAGTTGGTATGAAGCTTGGTTTCGAAGTTGGTTCACCTAGCATAGCAGCCTGATGTTGTAACCATTAAAGCCGGTACTACCCGATGATCCGCAATATGGAGCATTAGCGGAAGCTGCTGCTTGCCCCTGTTGGCGTTTACTTACTCCAGGAGCCTCTTCGAGTGTACCTTCTCGTGCTGACTCGGAAAAGACGCCGTCCTTTGTCATCGCTCCTGGCCACCCAACTAGATGGCAGCTTTGCGAGGATTCTATCACGCCATCAGAATATTCTGCCATCAAGATTGCTTCCCTCTGTGGGTCCTGCCTAAACCTTTCGTTACGCAGCATATTCCTGGAGAAAATAATACTTTCCATCCACAGGCCTCAAGCAACTCACCCTGTTTCACATTTGTGTAGAGTACGGAGATACTGGGCGCGTGTAGCGATGAATCTGTCAGAACACATGCTTCCACTGCAGCCTTCGTTGTCCCAATTGTGATGAACGCTGGACAGTTTGAACTACACCATACGCCAACATCAACTGTCGTAAAACTTGTTACTATCTGGGGGGGGGGGGGGGGGGGGGGGCGGGGCACTTACATTTTTCTCCGAGAAGCCTTCCATAGACAATATTCTGCGATTCCAAACCAGCTCCTTCAACCTCGACTGTGTCTTCAGACAGGGCCCGTATTATTAAATAGCTGTAGAAATTATAGAGCATCTCGGGAATGCAAATTGAAATGGCCACAAAACTACCTTTCAGTGGATACCTGCACACTGCGGCGTGTAGGGAATAATTAGGCAGACACTCAAGCGAAAACTCCTTTAAATAGTGCTTCTGAAGTACGCATTGCGTTCTCGCGAACAGGGACATACATCTCACTTCGTAGCACAATAAGCAACTCTACGTTGGAATACTGGACACAGCCAGATTGTCAACCCAAGAGAACACATAAATGGGACACAGAAATGAAATTGCCGTATGCCTCACAAGCTCAAACGAATCGAGACACACATGGTCCACCGAATTCGCCTTCGTGTCGCATGCACCAAGCTTTGTAGACGTCCGATAGGCCGCAGTGATGCCAGACCAAACTGTGAAGACTGGCAGGTACCAGAAACACTTGATCATATATTTTGCGTGTGTCCCACGTACGCGCAAAAACAACAGCAACTGATCTCTTCCACTGCAAACGTCGATAACAGGCAGCCATCAGACGAGTTTCTTTCGGGTCCTTCGCCTAATGCAAACACGGCAGCCTTGAAATACAAGTGCCGCTATATCCTTTCCCTAAGCCACTGGGCATGGCCTTGGAGATGTCCAAGGATGTCAACTTGGATATACGCACCTTATCCTCACATCGAAATAATAATAATAATAATAATAATAATAATAATAATAATAATAATAATAATAATAATAATAATAATAATAATAATAATAATAATAATAATAATAATAATAATAATAATAATAATCAGCATCATCATCCTTGTCGTCGTAGTCGTCGTCATCATCATTCGTCAGCCCTTTTCCTCCTCTTTCATTTCTTCCGGTGTAGAGTAACAGGCCAGAACAAGCAACAGCTGAGGCTGATCTCTGCATTTCTGTAAATAATTTTCTCTTTCTCGCTCTCTCTACCTCATGATACAAACTGAAAGACATTAGAGGTGAACTGACAAACTACAGACAGACGCAAACCAAACATGCTAAAGTTCACAAAAGAAATGCTAATCGCTTTAACATCTGTTCTTGTTATCGCCGTTTGGTTCATTGTAATTACGCGTTGGAGAGCAGTTCGATCGATCTAAATTTGGCATTCTCATTGGCTCCTCCCTCATAATTTCCATTTTTTGAACCTCAATTATAGTCAAGCTTACACACGTGAAATACACAATAAATTAGCAGTATGGCAAGCAATAATTCTAGAAACAAAGTTTCACAACACCGCTTCTTTCATTTATTGCTTCCGTTAATGAAACACAATGATATGCTTCGAATTATTGAAAAGAAGCTGTAGCGCGTCAAATTTCGTAATTGGCAATAACAGTTAGTTAGGTAAAAGAGTGCTCTTGACTGCTTAGCAGGTGATTCCTGATTCCAGAAATTTCGAATGAATGGGGCATAGCATAATCGCGCGTTCGGCTAGCCGATCTATCCGCTCTCTTTACCTCGCAATATGTGGTTTTCATAGGCGTGATCCCAAACGCTAACACGGAAAGTGTGATTAACGTTTCCATTAAAATTTCGTCACCTCCATTTGCCATTCCTGAGTATTTCCGCTGTTTCCATAGTACAGGATACAGTTCAGCTTATCCAGATTACAACAACCTATTTGGACCTCCTTAGCGCCACATTTTACCTAAATTTTAGATTATCATTCGAGAGCGTCGACTAGAGGATGTACAAAACTTGACCTTGCGTTACATTTAGAGCAGAACTGGTTCATCAAATAAGATATTGTGGAAAATATTGTAGTACAATATTGTAGATTTTTTTTCTGATATGGCTTTGCCCTTCCTGCGCGCCACATGTTTCCAACAGGGAAACCAGATGTTTTTTTTATTTGCATGACCACCATTGCTACTCACTGCGAGGAATTCCCCGTATGGCACGCTAGGTCCACACGATCACAGGACGCAGAAAATGATCGCTACGATGCGCCAAGGTGAGGCAAAACTCCAGACTTCAGCAAGTAGGCTCACCAGTGCTGCGTTGTTCGATCCACATGGGAGAAAAATTTTATGCCATGAACTATCCCTATACAGCAAATTGCCCTTCGATGATATTTTGCTGAGCTCACCCTTTCTTTGTTCCGTCTCCTCCAGAAGCATTTCTGACTCAAAGCACCCAGTTGCCTTTCCTCACCATTGAGCACCATACTGCCGCCTTTTCCGGAAATCAAGTGCGAAAGCTGTGCTGGGCATTGGCGTTTTCTTATGAAGACGTGATGGCTTACTTTGAATTCGTATGGTAATATTTGTTCAAAAGCATTTGATGTTTCGCATGCGATAAGCGCAAGAAGAGCGAATAAATCTTAAGTGAAATAAGCATGTCAGGGAAAGTTTGGCAGCAGGTACACGCGATGTTTCAATAGCTCTGTGCGGCTTTGCCAGAAACGAAGTGGGCGTCCAGGGCAAGCCTTCTGTTATATTCACCGAATACACTTACTTTTGAACTGACCCCCTGGAGTTTCTTACATAATTAGCCTCTATAATTTTGCACATGCAGGCGCATTTTTTTCTTTATGTATCCCTTAGGATATACAAGGATGATGCATTTTATAAAATTAATCCATTAGTTTGCAGCAAGAAGAAAAGTTATTGCTGCACAAAACATGATTGATTCGCAAATTAGAAACAACAGGGGACTCAAAACCGAACCCTGCAGTACACTATAGAGTGAACAGCACGTAGTTTTAAATTGTGTGCAGTTAAACAGCAATTGATTCACCTATCAAATATGTTAAATACAACGTTTGGTCATTTCAATTTCCAGATTAGCAATTTTTCACTTGCTTTCTCGAACACACACACATCCACACAGACACGCCCACACACCATCAAAGGATTTTAGTAGCGCTTCGAAACAAACTTTCTTCCAGAAGGCCTATTGCGCATCTGAAAAGCATGACTGTGCTTCCGAAAAAGTGGTAATGTTAGTGTAGGCTAGTGTGCCAGAAGAGCTTGGAAAGAAGTAATTAAGAGATACCAGAGAAGCTTTATAATACATCAGCATTAGTTGGGTCAGAATTGATGCTTGAATATTTTTTTGGAGACTCATTTTGTTTAGAAATGCCAGAAGGCGCAATACTAATTGAATACATAGGTGGGTAATTGTAGCCTTGAGTAAAAGTAGGTATCACGTCTGAATATCGGATGAAGTTGTTGGAGAAAACTTGGTTTAGTACATAAGCACATTCCACATCAGAAATAGCAGTGCCAATTATATCGACTAAATGAAGAGTGACATCATTTGGGGATGGTGACGCGCCGAAACTTGCGTGGGTTGTTAGTTAACATAGATGGTAACATGCGTTGCTAGAAGCTATAGCTTGGGTTTGTTTGAGTGCAGATACATAGGGCTCATTGCTGCCTCATATTTCTTCGATCGAACACTGCAAGATGAGACGACAAGCCGATAGAAAAATTTTTCGTTCTTAGATAATCTTCTTCGGCATCTAATATACCACTGCGCACCAGAACGACATGAAATGTTACACAGCGGGATTTACTTATCTGTTAGTTCTTGAGCCTTGCTCACAAAATGTTGTACTTACTCTCAATGGTTAGGCTGTAAAATACATTTATGAAACTGTCATAATAAAGGGTCAGATCGGTAGAAATCTTTGTAAAATTAGCTCTCTTATAATTTCTGATGCGTTTCGACAGTTTTGTTGTCCTCATGGTGAGAATACCAAGAATAAATGAAAGGGCTGAATGATAATTTATTCCAGGCAAATCAAATGAGTCACAAAGAAGATCGCCAAGTGCATTCGCAATGGTATTAGTTATGTAAGTAGGCTGAAGTGCGTCTTGCGAGAACGAGTTAAGTAGAAGTCAAAGAATTCATGACATTGTGAGGAGTTCTGATGATGTGTGGTGTTTTATGGCGCAAGGGCCAGGTATGGTCAAAGAGCGCCATTGTGAGGAGTTCTGTAACAGAGCTGGTGGATGAGACAACCACATTAAATTGCGAAAATTAAAGACAGTTACCAATACTCTTGGTGATGGAAGGATACCGCTCCTGAAATTTAAACCCTTAAAGAGAAGCGAGCTAGGAAAATACTCCACAAGTACATAGGGACTATCACCTGCCGTTGCCGTCTTTGCAACTCTATAGGAAATACCACGAATGATACTATTTCGGCACCATTTGCCTCCATGCGGTGCGCAAGCAAATGACTGATTATTGCATTATCTGGAGCCAGCATTATTGGAAGGTGGTACAGTAACGTGCCTGCGTAGTATCCGGCTAAGCTTCGCCTACACAGACAACTTAGCACACAAAGTACAGCTGATGTGATTGCCACGCTGTAACGTCTGTGATGACTTGCACTTTGTGTGCTTCCACGATGGTTTGCGGGTAAAAGAGTACCTTCGGAGAACCATCGAGATTAAGCGTATTCCTCAACCCAGCAATAGCGCTACTACACTGATTTGAGTTCACCGAAGACGCCATTGGAATTCCTCCAGGACGCCGTGAGTACTAAACGTCCTTGTTGCCAAGTGTACCTCATGCGCTTAATTTGTTACTTGTGTACCTTGTGTATGCTACGTGCGCATGTACGATTTAGTAGATAGTGATTTCGTGCATCGTCATTTTAATATGCAGTCGCATGCAAGGCGCCCTGCGAGGAAAACACCCACAACACCGATTAAATCGTATATCTCGTTTGTGGTTTCTACGAATGTCACGTTACTAGCTGATGTGCCCATGGAAGACGAGCAATTGTGCGTGCTACATAGAGGACGGCATGAGCACAATGGTGACGACCGCGAAAACGATGGCACGATGACGTCAGCTTAAGAATAATGGCGCAAAAACATAGTAGAAAACAATGGTACAGAGATGTAATGCAGGTTTCTTAGGTTAGTAGTGGGTCCCCGAGGCACAACTACACAGCACCATAAAGAGGACACTTGCACACACACGATTTAATGCACACAGGGAGAATGATTGGGTAATAAACGAAATGAAATATATCAGCAAGAGGCCATTACCATTAAGTTAGAACAAGCCCCGCACATTGAAATTGTTATTGCCTATTGCGAGCAGGTGCATGCGCTACAGCTCACCGTTGAAACGTGGCGGAGACGAAGCGGAGAGGAGATGCAAATGGAGACCATATCACCCAAGCAGTCATGGGCCTGTACGATGGGTTGTGGTATGTTGGCTCGTGTTTTGTCCGCGGGGCACAGAAGGAGAATATAGCACAGTGTAACCCTTGAGCAGGAAGCAGCAGGAGACTGGGACGTCCTGGCCAGGCAGTTCTACGCAAGCTCAGGTCCACATGCTGATGTCTAGCCTATAGGTGCAGGTGTCAACAGGTCTTGGGACAAAATTCATTGGCGCTGCAAGGTGACGAAGCGAAAGAACCGGTTGGCAGGCAGCCCTTGTCGCCTTGGTTGCTCGAGTCCGGATGCTTAGTCTTCAGCTCCCGATCTCGGTGGCCGACCTTCTTTCTGCGTCGCTTCCTGGATCTCCACCGCGTTCTACGACGCGCATAGCACTTTGCACCTTTTTTTGTGACACCGTGTTTCTGCATGATTGGTCGTAGTTGACGTTCCCTCTTTTCACTTCTAACAAGCGAATACGAATCCACTGCACTATTGTGCGAGTGCTAAAGGTTACCTTGGTTCATCTGTGCATTTTGTGCGCATAATTATAAGTTCCTTATGAATGACAAGAAAATAATGGATGGTGGATAATTGCTCTCAGCGTGGTCATAGAATATTTTCGAATTAATCGGCTGGTCCGCGCAGGTCATTCTTGACAGCGATCAGCTTGATAACATGTTATATATCGCGCGTGACACTTACGATGAAGAAAACATAAGAATGGTTCCCTCCACTCCAGCAACGCCACACTCGCTCTGAAAATTTTACACCTTTAAAAAGGTACTAATGAGAAACGTTTAATCAGTGTAGGCTGGTGAGTTTAATTCATAACTCCAGTTTTGTTAATATACAGGTATGAGGTTGACTATCACAACGGAAAACGACGGTTCCATTTCTTTTCCTGTTGCGCCTAAGCACCAGGGCCGGTAGGTCAGTGTGACGTCATGTATTTCAACCTATTTCCTAGTAGTTCGAGAATTTTAGCTAAGTCAAACTCTGTTAAACTTGCTAAGCTCAGTTAACAAAAAGTTAACTAGGCTAGCGGCGACGCCGTCAGTCTATGTGACGTCGTGGGGAGTTTGCGCGGGAAGCTGAAGGTGGCATCGCCACCCGTCTCCTCTATCCCAGCCTCCGCTATTGGTAAGAGTATCTTTTTCAGTATTGTAGAAAGGGGGTTAAATAATATTGGTCAACAAACTTGCTTTTCTTTTTAGTGTCCATATAAAGGTGCTGCTCGCGTCTTATATTAGGCCGACTACTAAATCCGTCAATAATTATTACTCTACACTACAAGGCGCTCACTCTATACCTGCGACCAGATAAGCTGTAGTTGGGGGATGTGCGCAAATTATGAACAGATCGTGCGCATCAAAATCTCTCAAGGGAGAGTTAGGCACCAACAACGAATAAACTTTATTTCATGGAGTTTTCATGTGCCCTGTCCAAATTGTCGTTAGGTTTCAGACGAGGAAGTAGAAAGTGCGAGGGTTACTTTAAATGAAATGAGAATGTGCGCCGCAATTCGTTCATCTCTTCAGCTGGTTTTTGTTAGTTGCTTCTGAACGGCACACAGATCTGCACAAACCAATAAAAAAAATTAGATCATTAGGACACACACTCAGCTATACATAGACGTGAAATTATGTCCCTTTTGGTTATAGCTATGAGCCACGTTTTTTTTTTGATAGCTCGCTAATTCGCATTTTACTCGGCAATGTAGCCAGGGAAAATAGAACTGCTATGATATGATCATTAGCACGTGCAGAGGAACGCATAGCATATCTTTACAACGATTAAACGCCATGACAGATGATGTTCGTTGAGGTTGCAGCCCGAAAGATTTTGCTGATATTCGTTCAAAGAAAGAAAGAAAGAAAGAAAGAAAGAAAGAAAGAAAGAAAGAAAGAAAGAAAGAAACATGCCGCGACGCAATCAAGATTTTACAAGATATTATGAGTTGAATTTACACATAAAGCAAGGTGAATGATGGCGTAACAGCGCTTGAAGTGTTGAACGATGCGACGTAGGTGGGATAGAGAAGCAAAATCGTGGCATAAAATGCCACAAATAAACATATCGCATTCAGTAAGGAGCCGAACGAGAAAATTTCTGAAAGTGTCAGATATGTGCCGGTGATCTCCTTGAATAAGTTGTCCTCGTGTGGCGCCCAGCTACCAACCTGTGTTTCTTTGAATTACGAGATACCTGATTTTACCACTAGGTGCGTAGTTGCTAACGGATAGAAATAATGCGCGTGACAGCAGCGGCTTCTTTCACGCGGGCCGAATGTCTCGATTTGGCTCCCGCAATGGCGTCATGCGGCTAGTTGTTTTCTTAGCAGACGTCGCCATTAAACATCTTGGCCATTAATTTGCTTCACGCTTGCATCGTCGGTGGCGGTACATGAACAAGCTCTCTGCCGGCGTCGCCTTTGGTGTTGCCCAATCTCTGCGAGTCTCGAAGCACTGAACTTCATGCGAGCACCATTAGCAGGCATCATTCGTGCTTGCGATGTTCGGACTATGTTTCCACGAGACGGTAATCGGTGCTAAAACCTAGAAGATGTTTGCATGCTGCGGATTTTTGGGCTCACATGTTAGTCGTGTGGAGGAAGGTTCTTCAGATTTATTCCCTCTGAAACTACGGAAACATTAAAAAAAGTTACGCTGGAGCTTGGAGAATGACGCAATAGCGATAGGAAGGCGTGATTCTCGTGCATCTCAGCTTTCTGCTATCCCACAGCCAAGCCCCCCCCCCCCCCCCCCCCTGTCTTCTATGGCGCACTCTGCACCGTTCTTGCAAGTCGCTGTCTTCCTACATCGAGTATATTTTCCGCATGTTTCACGCTGCTTTTAGGATAATGATCGCGCATGGATATTTTTCTCATGCTGCTATAACAACCTTCAAAGCTTACAACATTTCGCACGCTCATTGTTTTCTATACCAGGAGAATGACGCGCTAGAACTTATTTAAAAGCGTGTAAGTCGAGGTATTCGAAGCGCGGACGTTCTGGTGGATTCACCTGTGCACTATTTCAGGCTAAATTTGATTGTCTGCATGCAAGTTGGTGACGTCTTTCATGAAAACGTCATCATAGTCTTTATTCTTGCTAGGTTTGGACGCTTCTTTTACTCAATATTTTGAGTGCGCGGACGGTATCAGTGGCACTGAAAACCGTGTCGTTTTCATGAATAAAATTATGAAAGCGGACCTGATATTTCAATATTATCGACGTCTGTTCTGTTTCCTTAAGGGCATAAATTATTAATATATAAAATTGAAGAAGAGAGAAAAGAAAGAAAAATGAGTAAAACAAGAATAAGATGCGCAAGCACACTACGTACGCAAGATGAAGAGGACAATCGTCCTCTGGTAAGACCGCACTTCTTGGTATGGTTTGAAATGCCCATGTCCAGAAAATGTCAACATGAACACCAGTATTGTTATTTATTGAAAGCACTCTGAATATTCATATATGACTGCTCAGAGGCACCTACTTTTGCTTGGCAAAGAACGAACAAAAAGCACTAGTCTAAGCCACTCGCGGTTTATGCTTACATTCATTTTGACATTAAAGCACAACACCACATTTGGATGTCCAGATGCAAATAGGAGACTACAGATACAGGAAAATTTACTTGCAGTGATATTGGCAGTTTCGTGTATTTAATCCCGACTGTTTCTATTTAAAAAATAGGCGTGTGGAGGTGAAGTTGTACGTTTGTTTGCTAAGATGTATAAGAATGGCAGTGATCAGAAACTACGGTAGTCGCGAAGCGGGTATTTTAATTATCAAATTTTCAATTTTTTATGTTCGAATTGTGAATTCAGGACAGTAGCTGCTCAACGAACGCCAATTTCAAAGGAATCTTTTCACAAGGACACTTCGGAGATATTTTCCTTGAAGTCAGCGAAGCAATTAATTGTTTTCATTCCCATTTTCCTTTTGCAGCGCTGAAGCAAGGCTTTGTGAAAACGCGACACCGCCACAACCAATGCATTGAGGCACAAGTTTGATGACGGTTATCTTGAGTTTTCTCAGTCAGGCTAGAGCTTGTGTGACGAAACAACCTCGACAAATTCCCTAAAAGTACTGTATAAGAAGGCTAATTACTCCATTCGTTACTTTTCTTTCAAAGCGGAAAATTTTCAGAGAATGATGCTTATGAAGCATGAGCGTTGGGGCTAATAAATAGCCTTTTTTGATAGGGATCGACTGGAAAGAGAGTTATTTCCCCTGTATTATTTATGAACAGTGCCGTGTAAGACGATTTAATTATTGGGCTTGAGACAAGCAATGTGTCACCGTTAGGGTGGCAAATAGGCTGCTTCTGTAATCCCGTATACAGCTATATACATCCCTGGTAGTTTTATATGATGAAAGACGCCTTAAGTTAGCTATATTAACATTATTGCACGAGTTTGATTTCAACGATCTATAGCCCTAAGTCCCTAACCCGGAATCAAATGTTAAATTTACATTGAATTTCTATCTAGATTTATCCTATTTTATGGTCTTTCCTTCTGCGCTCATTTCTTCACGGTCGCACCGTATTTTTGAAACAGTTTGGATAACGTTAACTTAGCCACCTATTATAACCACTGTTTCCCACTGCGTGCAAGCTGTCTCAGAAAGGACCGGATATTGTCCCTGTGTCTATTGCACTGAAAATGACAATGCACCAAAGCAATCTATTCCCCTGAATTACTACTTACACTTTTCACTAACACAGTCAAAAATGTACCTCTAAATGTTTCATCAAAACCCCTGCTCTTAATTGCACCCAGGGCCTCAGGAGCATAAACAGAAGCTTCGAATACAACAAGGCTCTCTACAACATTGCTTTATGGTCCCATTTGCAGGTAGTGCGGAAGCCTACATTGAGCATGAACTGCAGTAAAAATGCAAATGGTCCCGCATTGGCACTAATAACTTTTTCCGCTCTCTTTCCATGAAACGCTGTGATTTCAATATACTGAGCTATTCATGGCAACATTTTGCGTTGCTTAAAACAGAAGGAGCAAAGTAACGGCCCTGTGGAAATATAAATCCAACAGCACTCATCATTCGCTCTGCCAAAAATTCAGAATGCCCTTGGGTACCCTTTTCCTTGAGAGCAAAAGCTCCAATGCAATGCGCCGAACTTAATTTTATACGGCAGACAACATTATTTGTGGCAAGCCTTTCACTGTTTCGTTGTGGAGACACACCTGGGACATTGGCAACCTCCCTATTCGTTGCGTTACATTTCACGCTTTCCTGTCTTTCATCGTTCCCTTCCCCTTTTGTCTTCACCAGGACAGGGTAACTATCCAGATGCTACCCTCGTTAAAGTCCCTGCCGTATTATTATTGCAAAAACCAACGTCTTCTAGTGCTTTCCAGTATGAAACCAGCGCATTTTTTTTACTCTGGATCGCACTGGATACCTTGGCGGTCGCTGGGATTCAATGGGGAACCAGTGAGCACTCTGGATAAGAGCTTCGTCACACTGGACGAGACGCTGGTTTCACTGCCGTCATGCTGAGGCGCACTGGTTTGTTCTGTATACGCGCTGGTTCTCGCTGCAGTTCCCTGGCTCGCACTGGAAACTGCGTTGGTGGCGTTCGTGCCGCACTGGTTCCAGTACGCAAGCAGTATAGGCGCTACTGAATATTAAATGCTTTGTCCAATTTTATCGCTAGATACTGGTCTCTTGTCCCAAACAATGCTATATTTTCTGGTCATAAAAGTCCATTTCGTGTCGCAGCTTGGAATCAAGGTGCAGGAGCTGCCCTGTTTATGAATGCCTATTTGACACTGACGATCACTTTCGTTTTTTTGCATTTTCATTTTTGACTGGGCGGATAGCTACATTCTTTAACGAAACCATGCAAACGCAGAGGACGCCTCGTTTTTTAGTAGTTTGTACGTAACCGATCACTGCAAGTTGTCGCCGTTGTCTCAGTGTGTTGGAGTCGACACGAAACCCAGAAGTCGTTCAGGCGAGTTTGAACAGACCTTGTGTTGGAAGCCTACCGCTGATTGATATTATCGCACCGTTAACAAAGCTGGGGTGATTCCTGCGCTTACAGTTTCTCTGGTATGCTAAAGATAATACGTAAAAGGTTCTGAGGCTCAAATACACACATTTTAGCATTCACCACATACCCCCACCGAGATCGGCTCCTTCCTCCAAAGCTTAGGCCTAGCGTACCCGCCGAGTTCGTCTACACGCTTTCGGCCTGTCGGGGCTCAGGAATCTACAAGTCTAACAAGATTAAATCCCGCTATATACCAGCTCTGGCATCGGTGTTCTTAAATAAACAATTTTCGTTCTTGTCTACTGTGTCACTACAAAGAGGTATGAGCGCCGATGTGACGCGTTGTAAGCATATATGTGTGCATAAAAAAAATATGTGTGCAAATAAAATAAAAAAAAAAACATACCACGCGACACACCGGGTTGTGCGCCGTGATTGCAGCGCTCCCAAACTTTCCTCCCAAACCTCAAGAAGCGCAGAAGCACTTCTATGGCTCGTGTCAACGCAGAAGCACGAGGCCTTGATCACATGATGTTCTCTGCTGCAAAAGGCCTGCCATCTAAGCGCCCTGGAGCTGTCTCAAAACAAAACCCATTTTCTTCGTTTGTTGAACAGTCAAACAGGAGGTGCCATATACTTTCTTTTACGGCCACATGTGCTGCAATTGGATCTCTGCGGAATGAGTAGGTGTTCCTAAAAGAAACTCTTCGCAGTAAACAAATGAACGTTTTTTCCAGTAGAGTAAAACCTGGTAACAGTGTTGTGACCACATGTGGGTCCCTGTCAAATAGACGCCTGTTAGTGAACTCTGGTCCATTTTACTAGAGTGATGGTACAGGCAAGACTGCTCAGGAGCTGCGCTCTATACATTGTGGACAATGCATGCGAGAGATGATGTCACCTGAGGGTCCGGTGTCAGCGTAATAAAGACGTATCGAATTCTGAAGTAGCGTTATGATGAATACACGTGCCATTTTTTCTCCTTAGAAAAGCCGGGGATGTGAGCTTACAAGTAAACATTGACACATACGTGTGCTAAAAAATTATTTCGTAACATTCTTTACTACTAAAAGACATGTTTCTTTTGCCGCAAGTTAAAACACACACAAAAGGAAGGAACATAAAGAGAACACTGGCGGCAAAACTTGCAGCAAAAATGCATGTCTTTTAGCAAGCACCAACTAAGCCAACAAGCAGTTCTGTTGCAACACATCCATTACTAAAAAAATATCTATGAAGTGCTCGTATTTATTTAAAGGTTTACGGGTAAGAACGTCATTCAAATAGTGGCATCAAAATTTGAAGGTCACAGAGTTCTGATTACTGACGTGTAATGGCTGCGGCTGCATTTAAACTGGCTAGTGATTTTCGAGTGCAAATTGTGGGAAGGCTGTCTGCCCTTCGAGAGGAATTCTATGGAGTCATAAAGCTTGACATATTTAATTTTGCTAGGTTCCCAAGGGGTGTTCGAAGACCTGCCTACCCACACCACCTGCACAAGTGTGCCGGATCTTGACATGACACAAAATTGTAATGCAGACGTTAGAGATTTTAGGCTACAGCAATACTCTTCTAAAATACAAGGACTCCTTGCCACTGATGTGTGCAAATTTGCAAAGGGTTGGTGAGGTCAAAGAGAAACGCTATGATAATTAAAACTTTTAGAGCTGCAGATGTGCAAAAACAGGTGCCCTGAGACATAATGGAAGGTTATTGCTTTAAGTCTTTTTTGGTATCACATGAGCAATGTTGCTTCACTGACGCTTGTGAAAAAAATTGTTCATTGTTCTAGGAGAGTTCACCAAGCTGAGTTTCCCAAGTTGTTTTGCAAGCTGGCTAGAAAATCGTGCTACGAATGCTACGAATATCTGCTAAAGAACATTTCAAGAACTCTGTTTTGAAACCGTTTGTTAAGCTCTAAGAATACTGCAGCAGCCCGTCGTGGTACTGTATGAAGGAGCTATTTTCATCTAGTTTCAGCGTGCAATCTACGCCACAGCGCTCTTCTTATGCCTCTCAAGACGTTACCTGTTCGCACAGAGGGCAAGGACTATCTCACGCAAAGCGCCTGTCTTGCCCCAAATGTAAATGCGACTGCGACGTAGACACCGTATTCTCTATTTCAGAACCTATTCTTTCCCGGCCACAATATAGTCTTCGCTTTTATGCCTGTAAGATATCGCTCTTTCGTTCAAGAACTTGAAGCTTTCGCCACAAGAAAAACATTGCATAAGAAAAAGGTCGGCTACTAAAGATGAGGACGCCGACCCCAGCAGACATAGGCTCTCCAGCAGGGATTTGCGTCATAAATGGGCGAAACCATCGCCGTGCCAAGAGTTACGGCAAGCACTCGCCTCTCTGCACGCTGTTCAGTCTCCCTGCCGACCATCGAGTTGCAACGGTTCGCACTCAGACAGGTTTCCATTTGCGCCGACGTGTCATCTCTGCTGCTGCGGAAATATCGCGGTGTCGTAAGATAACCCTCCAGCGCAGCACTCACCTTTGTTTCGTCTGTGAGCCGACTAAGCATATTACGCACAGCTGGGAAATCTCAGGAGAATGCATCGCTCATCCGTCCCGTCAACAACTGTCAGCCCACTGTACTTGTTCTACGCCTTCCAACCCTTTCTCGATTTGGAGGTGCTTTTTTCTATTTTACGACAGATTTTCCCACATTTGCACGGCCCCGGCACATCAACTTTAATAGTACGTCCTTAGCGGTTTTCTAGAAATACGCCATTAAAACTGCTGCGTAGCCCTGAAGAGGGCTGTTTGGGTTGGCGTCGTGCAGAAGTGGTCGGAGGTATGAGATGCGTTCGAGTAGGCGACAGAAAACAAATTCCGGCACCACTTTGGTCTGTCCAAACGAAGTGCATTGGTTGCGCTATGAACTCCACACCATTCGCGGACGCCGTTGGGCCAGTAGATTTTCAATGCAGATAAAGGTGTCGTGCACAGTGAGACTTTGTAAAAGGGAGTTTCTTGTGAGGGGTCGGTAGCGAAGAATTTGGAGGTGACATTGGCGACGTATTTCTTGGTGTCCAGCCGATTGCAGAGCTCCAAGATGCAGCCAACAGCCAGGCCATTGCGCTGGAACAGCTAGCCAGTGGGGCAAGGCTGTACTGGGAAGCTGCCGACTGCGAGGCTTCAGCTCTTAAAGGCATCCTGAAGCAACAGGGCGAGGCATTGCGAAAACTGCACAGCGTGGAGGCACTCTCGCGGGCCATTGCTGCGTCAATGCTTCTGCTTGCGCAGTAATTAGCGAATATAATGAATTTTTTAAACCTGCATTGAAGGTCGTTGCAGGGCAACTTACTTTTAAACTGCAGTAAAAATTGTCGAAGTGTGTTGTTTTCTTCTGCAGCAAAGTTCCTTGCAGTATATCGTTTTAAACCTGTAACAAAGGTCGCCTTTTTGTATACTTTGGAAAAAATATCCACGTTTCTTTCCTTGTTTTGAGATACGTTTGTCTCAGTGAAACAACAAGCATGGAAAATTATTACAGATAGAAAACATGTTTGAAGGCTTATACGTTCTTATGGGTCCTATATAGAATGTTCCGACAAGTGTATCGCCATTTACGACTCTTGTAAGAGCGAAATTAGGAACATGTATGTTTATCGCCATTTACGACTCTTGTAAGAACAAAATGGGAACATGTATGTTTATTGTTTGTTATGGCATGGTGTATGGCATGTTATCAAGATGCTTCTCTTTATTTTATTTTTCACAAAACATGCATTCCAGGTGAGAGCCATTGAAAACTTGGATTTTGCCCTAGTTATTGATTCGTCACTTCTGAACTACTTGTGGGAGCTCGTTTTTGTGCATTTCTGTGACTTCCCAATGCTAAATGTGTATGTACGTGCTGAGGAGTAGCAGGCGCCTCCTAACGTCTCCAAACGTACATTAGACAACGGTCTTTTGTTTTGCACCTTAGAATAATGTATTTTTCTATTTTTTTACCTGAAACTAAGGGTACCTTTTTTACTTATGTGTATTATTTTTTTGTAGTTTTAATACAATTTCACTTCTGATGCAGCACTCACGTCATACATTTTTTTTGTAAGCACGATTCAGTATTCCAACTAGCCCATGTTGCAGTCCCGACTCAAACAGGTCTTTTCGTGCTACCCGCCAATTTCCCTGGTGGTCGTTTTGGCTCAGTGGCGAGATTAGACAAAGTGCCTCATTCACAATTGAGCCGTTGCTTTTGCTTAAACATGAGCCAGTAAAATTCATAAGATGGATAGCAAGTTATTATTGTGCAATAAGACAGGGACAAGAAAGAGCCACATTATATATGTGCTTCTTCCTTGAAGACATTCTTTTTTTCGTGCACTATTATTATGCGCACCTCACCAGGGACCCTATTACACAAAACTGTTCCAATCTGTTTTTATTCCAATCTTCTGACGTCAAATTTACGTAAGCGCCGACGCAAGCATCGGGTGGTAACTCGCAGCGTTCTTTGAAAAGCACTATCAAACGCGGTTATCGTTTGTAGGATATCAGTTTTTTTTTGCTTTCAAAGCGAATAGCATTGCCTGCATTGAGCAGTTTTTTTTTAAATCTAATTAACTGAGAAGAGGCGAGGAGCCGTTCAAGTGGAGAGAGCTCTGATGGGGAGGAGCCAGCGCAGTGAAAGTAGATAACCGTATGAGGAGGGCGATGCCGGCGTCTGCGACTGGTCCGCTACTCCTTACTTAGCTTGCGGTGGCTGGTCGAAAATCGCGGTGGCGTGCAACGGAAGGTTAGAACTGCCACTAAATGGTCCTCAGCCAATCTGAGTTGGCAGAGCAATGTCGTATACGTGTCAAAAAGGTCCCAATAACGTTATAGTGCCCCACAAATTTTTTTATTTAACGCATATAATTAAATACTACCCCGTAGTTTTAAGTAGCCAGTGCCACAGAGATTAGCGGGCAGCCATCTTCTATTCCTTTCGGAACGATAAGGTCTCCTACTATGGAGAAAAATTCTCAGTTTTGTTCGGCATATTAATCATCGCGTGGCAGGCAGGCAAAGTGGGCGCAGTGCGAAAAGGTTTGACCGACTGCAATTGATCAAACGACGTCTTTTTGGCTAATGACGAGAAAGGCATCATTTGAGAAATTCTTTTTTTTTGCGCTTGGTCTAATCGCGCATAATCAGTGTTCACATAAATATGAGATGGGGCGTTTTCGCGAATAGTGCTTGCGTGAGCTCGTTGGTTGTACATAGCAGAACTTCAATGAGCAGCGTGTGTCGTCGTCTCTTCCATACCTTGTCAGACCGTTTTGCTGGAAACCAATTCTGCGTTTTCGCGGTTTTCGTTGAGGTAGCGTGACAGACAGGCGCAGTGTATGGTGGCTCCTAAATGTTTTTACCAATCGTGAAGGGTTGATTGCAAAAATGGAATGGAAATGTTTGGAATAGTTTTGCGTTATAGTGCCCCAGGTTGGCATTGTGTGGCCATCGGGTCGTTCTTTGAAAGGAGAACACTGTTTCGCTGAGACTGGCTGCAAATTTGGAACATGTTGTCTTTGTGCGAAAAATATTACACCAGACTGGAAAACATAGCAAAGTATGGCCACAATGTGATGCTATTAATCATCTTCCCGGAGAAAACAGTACATCTATTGTTTGGTGTCGTCGTGATAAAAAACCACCAAGAAATTCGCAGTGGCTAATGAGCACAGAGCTACAGTGTGTTGGTGAACTTCGAAAGACCGAGAACATTCGTTTCGCTTTCTTTTCACACCAGTGGCCGGTGTGGTGGCCGGTTTTTCCACCGGCTTATTTGACCACCTGCGTGTTATCTGTGCAGCGCTCCATTCTAGAGGCTTTGAGCGGCGCGTATCATACTACGCGCACCACAGCACTGCATGTTCTTGCGAATTGTCTACCGCTGGATGTGGAGCTGGATCGGTTGGCTGCGGAATTTCCCATCTTTGCGCTCCGCCAAGTAACTCATTATGGCCAGCACACATTCCGTCCCATCTCCATCGCGCGTCCCTTTGACCAATGGTCGCATCACCCTCACGCTGCTTGTCGCTTTGCGTTCAAGCGCTCGACGTCCAGCCAGGCTGCCATTATGTCGACATCGCCTGCGTACCATCTGTACACTGATAGCGCCTTCACGGGTGTCGCGGCGGGTGCAGTGTATGTGGTATTCGACCCGCGCGGCCGGCTTCTCGTAGTGCGGAAGTTAGGGGTGGAGAACGCCACAAGCGCGTATAGTGCTGATACCATCGTTTTTGCAGAGGCTCTGGACATCATTACGAAATTGCGCGGAAACGAAGCGGTGCACATCTGTACTGATTGCCTGTTCATTTTGACGGGGCTTTCGCATCTTTCTGTCATGGATGAGCGCATTTGGCCATTTAAAAGAATCTTGCGTTCCCAAGAACTCGCAAGTTCCCGGGTCCTTCTCTACCACGTCCCTAGCCACCGGGGCGTGGTGGGAAATGAGCTGGCAGACGCGGCCGTGTCGTCCGCGGTGGCCACCGGCCTCGTTCGCTTGTGTCTTGCTTCCATGCGATTGGTCCAGACTCGATTATGAAAACGTCTCAACATCATTGGCACTTCTACTGGCAAGGCGAGAGCACAGGCATTAGTCTTTATAAATTGCTCCGTAGTGTGTACGCGATTCCACCCGACCCGTCTTTTAGCCCATTTCTTCACTGGGCATGGACATTTTCCATACTACCTTCATCGCTTTCATCTTAGCACCTCTGATCGGTGCGCGTGCCGTGCTCCTTGTATAGATGAGACCCATTGCTTGGACTCCTGCATGCGCACCGCTCTCGTTGCGTCGCCGTTGTGAAACCTCTTGCACCTCGAAAATATTTCGCCTGATGATTATCCCGCCTTGATACAATCGAAACATCTCCGCACCCTTCTCCTGCAACTGATACACCTCATCACTCTTTCTGTTTCTTCCTCTTCCGCTCCTGCCTCTTCCGCTCCTCCCGATGCGCACTAGCTCTCTCCTCCGTCTCACTCATGTTTCACTGTTTCATATTACTTTTACATGACTCTTCTTCGCCATTCACACTGTATAAGCCAAATATGGCAGGGAATCCCCGTGCTGTATGGCTCTAACCGCAAGCTTCACTCTCATTATTCTCCACTTCCTCTTCAGCTCTGTTATCAATCTCCTTGTGACACCAATCATTGTGTGAGAACTATGCAGTACACGACCCTGATGGCCCTCATGGCCACATCCTACTACGCACTACCCTGCCTACCAGACCACTGGCATCGAGTCGAGGCGGCAGGAGTCCAGTTGAGAAGAAGACACCGGCGCATGTGAAATGATGCAATGAAACACACAAGTTTTGCGGGTCCAAATGAAACAAAGAACCAATAAATAAAGCCGGCTTTATTTCATGCTCGCACATACACACGAAAACACTAGCTTAGTTCAGTGGGCGTATAGGGCACATTCTATTAGAGGTACTCCCAATTGATCCACACCGCGAATCAATATTCGAGGACACTTGGCGATAGAGCAACGGTAATTTTATGCGTTTTGGAGCCTGCTGAAACGCAGTTTGTCCAAACTTCCGTCATTTCATGACTCTTTTATCACGCAGTACTCTCGAAACGAATGAATTCTCCTTGTGGATAGATCCAAAATACCGCTTCGACTAGATTTGGTTGTAACAGTTAGAGTAACATGGAAAATTTCAGTGATAGAATGCAAGACTAAAATATCCGGATCCCATTCACTGTGGGAATCGATGTAAGCGAAGCTTTCTGGGTTGTTAGCTTTGGTTGACCAAAATTAGCTGTGATGTTGACGGTGAATGTTTAATTTATCCAACGTTTAGTAAAACACGAGAGTGGCAAGTTGATATTAAATGTTACCTTGCGTGCACCATTAATCTTTGTCTGCGTAGATGACAGAACATACAGTGGGATGTGATTGCTTGAGGCGTTGTTGTCCGCCATACTTCATAACCTCCGAGAGGGTTGAGCATATTCATTGCCTCACATGTCACATCACATCGCGGCAGAAGCATTAAACTTTTATTGAATTATTGAGTTGTACGTGCCAAAACCCCAATCAGATTACGAAGCACGTTGCAGGGATGGACTAGGGATAAATTGTGACACCATGATGCTCTTTAACGTGTCCCAAAATCTAAGTGCACGTGCGTTTCCTATTTCGCCCCCGTTGAAATGCTGCTGCCGTGGTCGCGATGGAATCCGCGACTTCGAAAAATGCCATAGCCGCAAAGGTACATTGGCGGGCACAGTTGTAATTTCACGTGTAACCGCTTTGGATCTAATTCAGCTATGCTTCTGCACACCTTGCGTATGTTGTCCTCTTGAGGCATTTGCAAGGTGTTTATTCTTCAGAAATAGTGGATAGGTACCATACCGTACCCTGAACTTAAATTATACTTATCCAGTTGGCCCCCAACCGCTGCCGTGTCTAAGGTAGTAGCGTTCCTTCTGACGTCACCTATTCCCTGTCTTTCCACTACCCCACTCCCTTCTTGAGTATCATTCGTCACTAACAGCGCATACGTAGACGAGGGACAAAAAGGACGACGAAGACAAACGCTTGTCTTTGTCGTCCTTTCTGTCCCTCATCTATGTATGCGCTGTAAGTGGCGATTGATACCATGGAATACCGACTAGCCGGTACGCAAACCTTGCTTCGACCCTTCTTTAGACCTGCGAGCGAAGAGTGGCGAGGCTGTGCACTTGTTTCGCCACTGCGTCACTTCTGCCTATTTTCTGCGTCCTCTCCCCCGTCCTTTCTACCATTCTTTCTTGTGACCCTCTGGACTTGCATTTTAATATAAAGGTAAGCGCTGTGATTTCCGCAATGCTTTTGTAAGGAATGACGTATATTTACAGCTGTCAAGGCTCCAGAAGGCATTGTGCAAATTCGAAGCGGTGCAATGGTCCAAATTAGTTTCTCGCATCTCATTTTGTGTCTTCGGCGTGACTGTCATGTATACACACGTTCTGAACCACACCCGACGCGATGTGCCAGATAGCAGCTGCAGCAGCAGGATGAGGAAAGTCGAAGGAAGAGAAAATAAAAGCTTCACGTTTCTGCTTACGAGTTTGGTGTTCATGGCAACGAAACCCTTCGTGGACACGTAGCCTTGCCTATCCACGTGGCGCAGGCCTTGGAGCTGCTGAATGGCGATGAGTATGCCATCAACGCAGCCGAGCATACCAGGGATCTGTCTGAGCAGTGCGAACGCCGTCTTGGCCCTGGCCTTCGCGGCTGTGGTCTGGGGCAAGTCCAACCACTACCTTTGACCGCCAAAGACGCTTATGGCGTTTGCCACTTCATGGATAGTGTCAACGACGGACGACTGCGACAAGCTAGTGAATTATTCGCTGCCACTGGAAGCTTCACGTAGGAAAAAACTTAAGTGCGGACAACACCTTCCGCTGAGCCGAAATTCCACTGGTTCCTTGGTTTCGTTGGCTGAACGGCCAACGCACGGTTCGTTTCGCGAAACGAACGCGACGCCTGCATTCGCTTTCTGGCATCTCAAACACAGTTCGCACCTCCAACATCTCTGTTTCCTCCTCGAGCAACACCAGCGCAAAAGCAGCAGATCCCATTGCAGGCAGCATTTTCTCTAATTAGGCTATGAATTGGATCTGAGCGTTCCGTAGCCACAACCGCCGTTTGTATTCAATCCAATGCGCCACACGTGCCAGGCCAAGCCACCTCTCGTCACGTTCTGCTCCTAACAGATAGCTTGCTC